>NW_027184081.1:1477500-2955000 GCF_041296385.1 Aphelocoma coerulescens
TTTTAATTGAATGATAAAGTTAACCCATCAACCCAGGTACAAAAATCAAGCTTTATTATTAGTGTTTTCACTTGTTCAAAGCAGTTTGTACCAGTCCCAGTTAAAATTCCCAGTTAAAAGTTTCCTAGTTAAAAATCCCTTTTTCAAACTTTAAACCACTTGTACACTGTAAGAGTTGTTTTTCCTATGTTAATTGTCTACTTTTATAAGTGTTTTAAGAGGTATTAGATGTATTTTAATTTTTTTTTGAGGTTTTTGCTTTGCACTTTAGTCTCGGGACTAACTCCAAAACCCCAGTTTCTAACAGCCAATTGCTATTTTTAGCCCCATAGCCGTTATTCTGCAAGTAAGCTCCATAGCAACCTGAATCTTAATGAAGGCATGTTACCACCCTTACTTCAGCTGTTACTACCCCCCTGACAACGACGAGCTATTGGTAGACAGAGATGATCTGTCAAAAGGAAAGCACCAATCACTTTAGACCACAGGGGTGTGCTGTGGGCGGACCGGGGCGGAGCAAAGGCACTATAAAACCACGAGGCAGGCGTCAGAGCTGCGCAGAGACCAGTGCAGATCAACTGTAGTGGACACCAGTGCTGGGTACTTAAGCCTTACTCCTATTAAGGAGCCTTTAATAATTTTTACCTTTGACTTTTGGATTAGCTAAAAGTCAGCCCAGCACTGCAAGTTCTTCCACCAGAGGTTCAGTGCTGTCTAAGCCTGAAGATCTCTAATCCCTGCGCTCCTGGGGCATACCTCCTGAGCCACTAGGATCCCAAATTTTTATATTTTGGTAATTTTTGTAATTTTTCAATTTTTCCGTTTTTAATAAATTATTTTAATTTTTACTAAGAGTTGTCTCATTCCTCACAACTGCCATAATGGTAACACGTTTTCATACAGTAGTTTTAGCACAGAAGCAATATATGTACAATCTTGGATGTTTCATCCTGCTGGCTCAAGAGCCAGTGTTGAGCTTTTCTCCTTTAAATCCAGTCTTAGAGCTCTGCAAGGATCACTGCAGCGTGACGTTGTGACAAGGGGATGCTGATTCATGCATAAACCTTTGATGCTTTCCTTATATCTGCAAGCAGCTTTGAAAACCAATGATTATCTGGCATGTTGCGACTTGAGAGTCATGGTAAAGGTTTCGCCAAACACTTTGTAATATCATGCAACAGCTTTCATTCCTAAGGAAATAGCATTGAGCATATCGCTGGCAAAATGCTGAAAGAATGAGCCCAAACCAATATCCTTTAATGGGAAAGATGGAAAACATTTAGATGTGTTTATTTGAACTAAAATGACTGTGGACCAAGCCTAAATGTATTTCACACTAAATTCTTAGAACTGATTTTAAGGGAAGAAGTGAGAAAGATGAATTCACAAGTGGAATTTTCAGCAGCATAATATTGAGCATTTATTAGTAGAACAAAGGCATATCACGGCGCGGGAGCACTTAGCAATATTGCTAGAGGCGTGGCTCCATTCATTTTACTGTGAACTTGAGTACTTCTTTAAACATAGTCCTTTCACCCAGAAAGTAATTTACACTTCACTCAACTTTCCCCCCTTCGTCTCTGCCCCCTTGCGCCAGCACACGCCAGCACACTGCCGCCTCGGTCCTCTGGATAGCTCCAGAACTGAAGGCAGGCACCCCCCTCCGGTGCCTCCTCAGTCTCCAACCTAATTTGTAGTTGACAGTTTCTTTGGGAGGTGTGAGTTTTGATAACAGACTTCCTGGGATGCATGCGGTTTATCTTCTTTGTTTCTTGAAGATGTCTTGGTTTCTACCTCTGTAATTTCTCAACCTAAAGGACGTTTATGATCATGTGTTTATTCCTACGTTTCCCAACATGTTACCACTCTTTCGAAGTTACAATTTACTCTAGTCTTGTTTTTACTTACCTATATTTTACCTTAACACTATTTCTACATAGTACATTATCACTTCTAAATGTTAAAATCATATATGCGAAAGACAATATTTATCGTTCACTCATTTATCACAGGAGGAATGTGTTAGCTGCTTGTGTTGCAGTTCACTTGTAATTCTGGTCTATTACCGCAGGCCTGGGCCCTAGGGTGTATCACCGTGTCCCGCAGCCATAGGGAGGAGGAGGAGAGAAGATCCAGCAGGCAGGAATTGTGCAGCAAGATTTATTCCTTTAATTATTTTACAAACTCTTTTATAGACTTTTTTCTTCATAGTCTAATTGGACAAAGGATCAGCCCCCCCCTTGGGGTGATTGGCTAAAATCCTAAACCATCCATTGTCAAAATATTTTTCTACTAGACCATAAACAAGACTTTTCAAGGTTGCAGGTGGCTTGGTTGTTTACATACTCTGCTACCTCTTCTGTGAGAGAGAAAAGTCTCTCACGGACTTAGAAAATAGCAAGAAAATCCTCGCGAGCAGCATTTTTGTATCTACCATTCCCCCTTTTTGTTTGATAAGATAACAACTCCACTATTAATCCTAAATAGAAATTTACATCAGTTATTAATTCTAAATATGTCCTTAAGGCTTTACCTATCTGACTCCATAACAAGAAATTTAAAGTTCAGTCTCTGCCTGTGGAAGGACCATCCCAGTCTCTGCTTGTAGAAGGACCATCTGCCTGATGGTCAACATCTTGGTCATCATCAGAAGAGTCATTAGGCTGATGATCTACATTCTGGTCGCCATTTGGATGGTTGGCGTTCTGGTCATCATTTGGAGGTTGCCTGTTCTGCCTCTGGTGCCGTAGGGCAGGGCAAACACATTTTGCAGGTAGCCACCGTACCCCAGTATCTGTAGAAATGCAAGCATACCCACGACCCCAAACGATAAGCTCCCGCGGGCCTTCCCACTGGTTAGTGAGTAAATTCCACACCCAGACTTTTGCCCAGGGCAGTTGTCTCTTGCCTGCAGATTGCAATGAGAGAAAGTGATTCAGAATAACAGGATTCTTTGAATTTTGTGGTACCATAAGCTGATTAATTGTATACGAGCTTTTGCTAGTCGGCTTCAGTAACCGAATTCAAAGGTTCCTGTGAGAATTGTTGAAAAGTCGTGATAACAGCCCTTAATTCAACTAAGCAGAGTCTGACTCGGATTGGTGTGTTAATCAACCACTGCAAAGGCAGTGTAGGATACTGTGCACCCTTGCGCACAGTGACCCCTGCTAAAAATTTGTCCCAATCCGTATGCCCCAGGCTGCCAACACAACCCGGTCCCCAAAGGTTAAGGGAAGTGGTAGTAACATAAGGCCTAATTGTAGCTGTGTGCCCCTCTGAGTCCTTCACCATCACAGGCCGTTCGCTTCAATAGCTCTGTGTGGTTCCTCCTAATCCTGCGATGGCCGATCCCACGGGGGGTAAAGGCCATGAGGGAAGCCACGCAGAGAAGGAGATGATAGTTGCATCAGCACCAGTATCAATCAAACCTCGAAGCTGAGTCCAGGGCGGACGGGCGTTCAGCAGGATCAGGGTACATGTCATCTGTGGCCTTTGGTCAGAGATGTCTGCAGCCCAGAAGGCCTGCGGAAGTCCCGTAGATCCACTGCCGTTATCTTTGTGAGTTTGTTGTTCTATCCTGGGGACACAAGACTTAAAAGGCACTAATTTAGCAAGGCAGGTCTTTTCAGGAATAGTTACAGGGGGTTTTCAAATTCCCTATAAAACTGAGGACAAGGCTCCAAGGAGCGGATTCCCATCAATCCGACCTCATCATCATCCTATCGCATTAAACCTGTTAGAAGCCAGACCTGAACAGCCTCTCTCTTCCTTTGTCTCTGAGCTAACGTGAGCCGACATCATCGGCTCCTGCCGTGTTTCCCTCTGCAGAGAAGCCAGCTAGCTAGCCCAGCAAGCAGCTCTTTTCCTGATCCCGAAGTCGCTTCAGCGACGCGTGGAGGTAACGCAGCTGGACTGTCTCTGACCTGGGGCACGCCAGAGTCGGTGCCTCGAGCACCAAACGCTGCGTTATTGGACATTGAAGGTTCAGACTAAGGAGAAACCAAAACGTGGACAGCATCTCCCTTCTGCTGGAAGCCTTGAAGTTCACCCCTGCAGTCTGCAGCCTACACAGATCATCTGAGTACTGTAAAAGTTCTCCAAGGAAGAACAAGAACAAGGCTAATGCATGCACACAAACGCTGATCAAAAGCACTTGATGCTCTTGGACAAAAATCGGTAACCTTCACTTTTGGAAAGACAAGGTGACGATGGTTGTCTCTACAGTACTAGTAGGAAAAAATCCCTGAAGTTTTGCAAAACCTCTTTTCAGGGGTTTGCTAACTTCATCTTTGTTAAGAATTGGGGAACACAGAGAGACCTGTCACTTTTTGTGCAGAATGCCATAGAAACTGCTACACTCACTTCAACAACAGTCCAAGTAGCCTTCTCTGCAAATACTGACCATATGCAGTTCTGGTTGATACAAACCCCCATTACCTAAGAAAGGAACAACTCGGCAAGCAGTTTGCAAAGATGAACAACTTAGCACGACTGCGGCTGATGACATGCCCCGACCTTTTTTGCCTTCAGCTATGTGTTATAAACATATATTATATTGGCTTCTCGCAAAGGATAAAGGTAGATATATAATGTTAGAAATGCTTTTTGCTGTGTGGATGTAGTTTTCTCTCTTTAGCAAGAATGTTAGCAAGTGTGAGCAAGTAAGATAACCTCCAAGCGAACAGAGGATGAGGCCCAAGGAGCTGCTAATCAACACTTTGTCCAGGGAACAAAAGGGCCAAAAGGCTACTCCGCCCGGAGAACCGGAGAACAGGCGGCCAGGAGAGTCCGAGAGCCGTTATCACCACTCTGCCCGGGGGGCAAAGAGGCCCAAAGCTGCAATCAGCCCTGACTGTCTGGAGAATTAAGAGATCCACCCTACCATCGACTCTTACCTAGCCTAGTGGGCCCAACCCCAAGAATCAAGAGAAATAAAACCACAAGGCAGAAGACTACGCATGCTCTAAAAAGGCGGAACCAAGGAGTGGCCATGCAGAACAGCTCCAGGAAAAGTTTTAATATGAATGAAGAACAGACAGTAAAAATGGTATAAAAAGGACTCGCCTCTAGCATCAGGTGTGCTCTTGGCAGAGCGCCAAGGCACCCGGCCGTTACCCCTTTGCTTTATTTTATGTGTCTCTTATTGTCTTTATATTAAACGCTTTAAATTCTCACAGGAGAGTGAACCTTCTCTTATTGTCTTTATATTAAACTCTTTAAATTCTCACAGGAGAGTGAACCTCGTTTTTCACAATTGGGGGCTCGTCCCGGATCTACACCTCGCCTCTGAAAAGCGTGGGAGGATTCAAGAAGCAAGGGTAAGGCGCCTCCCGACCAAGTTGGCAGGACCTTTGCTTAGCATCCTCTGGCGCGATTTGGTGGCAGCAGGGCAATACCCGGAGGACAAGAAAGACACAAAAATAAAGCAAATGAAAGAGAGCGCTCTCGACAAAAATCCCACAGACACTGGAAAAGAAACAGGACTGGTAAGTATTGTCCAAAGAAAAAGTGGGTGGTTACGGGAGATGAGTGTGTGTGAATGGTCATACATGAAATCCCTATTTGTGCTTGGTCTTTGCATATTAAGTGTTTTAATTAATTAATTTTGAGTTAAATATTTTAAAATTGAATGTTAAAATTAACCCATCAGCCCAGGTACACAAATCAAGTTTTATGATTATGGTTTTCACTTGTTCAAAGCAGTTTGTTTGCACCCTTCCCAGTAAAAAAAAAAAAAAAAATCCCCAGTTAAAAGTTCCCCAGTTAGAATCCCTTTTCAAACATTAATCACTTGTACACCATAAGAGTTATCCTTCCTGTGTTTACTGTATACTTTTACAAGTGTTTTAAGATGTTGGATGTATTTTAGTACTTTTTTTAGGTGTTTTTACTTGTACTTTGGTTCCAAGGCAGATTTCAAAACCCCAGTTCCAACAAACAGCCCAGCCCCCATAGCCATTACCCTGTAAGCTCTATGGCAACCTGAATTTTAATGACCCTTATCTCAACTAGTACCACCCCTCTGACAAGGATGAGCCATTGGTGGACAGAGATAATCTGTCAAAGGGAAAACACCAATCACCTTGAACCGAAGGGGTGGGCTGTGGGTGGGCTGTGGGTGGAGCAAAGACACTATAAAACAGGGAGCACGAGAAAGGCACGCCCCTTCTCTCCAGCCTTGCTGAGGTGGAGTTCAGTGCTGGGAAGGCGTATTCCTATCAAGGAACTTTTAGTAATTTTTTTTTGGCTTTTGGGCCGGCCAAAGGCCAGCCTAGCACTGCAAGCCCTTTTTCTCTACCTGAGGTTCAGTGCTGTTTCAGCCAGAAGATCAAAAATCCCTGCACTCCTGGGGCATACCATCTACCGAGCCATAGGATCCCAAATTTTAAATTTTTTTTCACTTTTCCGTTCTTAATAAATTGTTTTAATTTTTAACTAAGAGTTGTCTCATTCCTCACATGAATGAGACGCGGGCTGGTTGCCCCCAGATCTGCGAAGCGAGTGTGGCAGTCTCTGAGTGCTGCGGCTCCGTCTTGTTCGCGAGAACAGCGGCCAGCCAGGAGACGAAGCGAGAGATAAGAGGAGTGAAAGAATCTCCCGGGGTGACTGGGACGGGGTCCCAGGGAAGGGGTTGCAAAGTGGGAGCTACCCCCCCCCCCCCCATATGCTGGGTTGAGGAAAACTCCAAGAGCACCCAGGGCCTAAAAGTACCCCAAGAGAAGTTGGGGGGTTGGATGCTAGCAATGCTGGGTTGAGGGAAATCCAAGAGCACCCAGAATCCTAAGGATTATATCATACCCATGGGTGGATACTAACAAGTGACTTGAAAGAGGTACCTTATTATTCTGTTGTAAGAATGAGAGAGTGAACAAATATTAAAAAGAGTGAATGTGTGAATGAAAAACTGTGTAATTAGAAGTTAACTTTGTTTTTGGGGAAGGTGGGCTATAGTAAATTTTTTTGGTTTTTGTACTGTGAAAGGGTGGGTAGTATTTTACAGCAGGGAAGATTGGTGTTTTAAAGGAATGAATTAGTATTTCAAAGGGGGGGATAATCATGTGTACTGGCCAAAATATGGGTCTGATGAGGCATGGATTTTCCAGGCTCTAAATGTATTTGTAAATTCAAAAGAGCCATCTCACCCTGAGGAGAGAGAATATGCTTCTTGCTGGACAGGAATTACAAAACCTCTGGGAACCAAAGTCTTTAAACTATCAGAAACCCCAGAGGAAAAGCAAACAGAAGAGAAAAAAGGCTGGGACCCTTTAGAAGTATTGCCTCCACCGCCAGCACTAGAAGCTGCACCCCTCCTCCCAGCTCCGGGGTTTCCTCCGCCGCCAGTATCAGAAGCTGCCTCCCCCCTCCTCCCCCTGGCTCCGGGGCTTCCCCCTCCAGCCCCCCCTCCGCCCGCACCGGGGGCCTTTCCCCCGGCAGCCCTCCCGCCCCAATGGAGCGGGGGGGGGAGCCCTGCCCCCGCCCATGCCGGGGATCTCGCCCTTCCCGTATATCTCGGGAATCCCAGCACCCTCAATTGAATCAAGGGAAACGTCACACGTCCCGGCTCCAGCCCCCACCTCTCCTGCCTTGAGAAACCCGGCTTCAGAGCCGGCCCCCACCTCCTGTGCTCCGGAATATTTGGCTTCACTGCCATACCCCACCCCCACCCTCTGCACCACAGAATATTCGGCTTCAGCGCCAGACTTTGAATCTGCCCCTCCTCCCCAGGGGAGTTCGGTGCTTTCTTCCCAAATAAACCCTCTTCTTAACGAAGGAGCACCATACCAGAATACAAGAGGTGCCATTAAGGCTCAGAGGCAGCCCAACAATCCCTCCATTGCTAAACAAACAGAGGGAAGCCGAGAAATTCATTTATTTCCATTAAGAGAAGTACCTATGGGAGGAGGGGGAACGGGCTTTGTAAATGCTCCTCTAACCTCTACAGAGGTTAGGAATTTCAAAAAAGAAATTAAAGGATTATTAGAAGACCCCATAGGTACAGCTGAGCAGTTGGACCAGTTCTTAGGTCCCAACATTTTCACTTGGGAAGAAATGCAATCAATCATGAAAATAATATTCTCCCAAGAAGAAAGAGAAATGATTAGAATTGCTGGAATAAAAATTTGGGAAAGAGAAAACCAACAAGGTCCACCCAGGGATCAGAAAATGCCCATTACACCTCCTAACTGGAACCAAAATAATGAAGCTGGGAGGGGACATATGAATGATTATCGTAATTTGATAATCAAGGGAATAAAAGAGGCGGCACCCCGAGGACAAAATGTCAGAAAGGCCTTTGAGGGGCAGCAAGGGAAGGAAGAAACCCCGACTGAGTGGCTGGAGAGGCTCCGAAAGAATATGAAACAATATTCTGGGATAGACCCAGAGTCCCTAGCAGGGCAAGCCCTGCTAAGAGTTAACTTTGTCACTCATGCCTGGCCAGATATTAGGAAAAAATTGGAAAAAATAGAAGACTGGTATGAGAAACCATTACAAGACCTAGTAAGGGAAGCTCAAAAGATATATATATGTCCGGAGGGATGAAGAAAAAGCCAAAGTGGAAGCAAAGATCATGATAGCCACTATGCGAGAGAGTACCTTCCAAAAAAATCTAAAGCCCTCAGGTAACACTCCTAAACATTCAAGATTCAGAAATGGTGGAAAAGAGAAAAATAAAACCTCAGTACAATTAAGATTCCAAGAACAACCCAGGGATGCCTGTTTTTATTGCAAGGAAGAAGGGCATTATAAAAGAGAATGCCCCCACCTGAGGAGGGATCTGAAAATATTTCAAGAAACACACACAGAAGAACAATAGGAAAGTCATGGGCTCTCTTTTTGGGGGGATAAATACCATCTGGAGCCTTTGATAACTTTAAAAGTAGGCCCCCAAGAGGAAGTATTAGAATTTATAGTTGACACTGGGGCAGAAAGGACTTGTGTGATGAATATTCCAAAAGGGTGTGATGTGAGTAATGATATGGTAAAAGTAACAGGAGCAAAGGGGGAAGGATTTCAAGTCCCTGTCATTAAAGATGTGGTTATTGAAGGGGAAACAAAAATAGGGATAGGGGATGTTTTGTTAGTTCCTGGGGCTGGCAGCAATTTATTGGGAAGGGATTTACAAATCCAACTGGGGATTGGAGTCATACCAGAAGAAGGGAAAATGACAGCCAAAGTGTTAAAACTTAGCCAAGAAGATGAAAGCAAAATTAACAGAGAGGTTTGGGCTGGGGAAGGGAATAGGGGTGGACTAGATATTGACCCCATAAGGGTCACAATTGAAAAACAAGAATGTCCCATTCGTGTACGTCAGTACCCTATATCTTTAGAAGGGAGAAAAGGCTTAAAACCAGTGATAGAAGAATTAATAAAGGATGGGACACTAGAACCTTGTAAATCCCCTCATAATACCCCTATTCTCCCAGTAAAGAAATCTGATGGAAATTATAGATTAGTGCAAGATTTAAGAGAAGTAAACAAAAGAACACGGGCCTGCTACCCTATGGTTCCTAATCCCTGTGGGAGTGTGTTTGTTTAGTTCAGTCCGGGTCTCCCCCCTATGTTCTGTAAGTTTGGTGTACCCCAGTTGGCACCCCCCCCTGTTTCCTTTAAATCACCCTGTCTGTCATTTTTATCTCCTCCCAGGACCCTGTCTGTCACTCTGCCACCCCTCCCAGGCTTCTGGAAAGTTCTAGCCAGGGGGCCAGGTGATTAGTCCTGGGAAAGGAGTCCCTCCCTTCCCCTGTTATAGTTGGTTCCCTTATGTGTCCCTCGTTCTGCTTGCCGCACCCTTCCCTTCCCTGGTTGGTTGTTCTGTACACCCCCCCCCCCATGCCCCCCCCGCCATAAAATGCCCCGGCGCGCGATCTGCAGGTGCTCTGGGTTGGGCACCCCTGGTGGTTGAGGTCCCCCCGTCCGGAGGGCCAATAAACTTTCTGGATTTAACCCAACTCTGAGCCTGCCCCCTTTCCTCCGCCGTCTGCCTTTATCGCCGCGGTCCCTTGGAAGGACCCACGAGCCAGACCTTTGATCCCTCCGATATCAGAGGCTGGCCCCTGTTGCCTGCTGTGTCCCGAGCTGACCGGGCTGAGTGGGAACTGTTCCCAGAGGACACAACGGCAAATCCCTACACTCTTTTAAGCAAAATTCCACCTCAACATCAGTGGTTTAGTGTGGTGGATCTTAAAGATGCCTTTTGGGCCTGCCCACTGGCAGAGGAAAGCCGAAATATTTTTGCCTTTGAATGGGAAGATCCAAACACAGGGAAAAAGAACCAACTGAGGTGGACTAAAGTGCCACAGGGGTATTGTGAGGCCCCAAATTTATTTGGGCAAGCCTTGGGAGAAATATTACAAACCTTCCCCATTCCCCCAGGAATACAAATTATCCAATATGTAGATGATCTTCTAATATCAGGAGAAGATGAAATTAAAGTCAAAGAAGCTACTATAAAGCTTCTAAATTTTCTTGGGGAAAAGGGACTAAGGGCATCAAAAGGGAAATTACAGTTTGTGGAATCAGAAGTAAAATATCTCGGCCACCTGATAAGCAAAGGTAGCCGAAAACTAAGTCCTGAAAGAATTACAGGGATTTTATCCCTCCCTCCTCCCTCTTCAAAAAAGGAGGTTAGGAGACTGCTGGGGCTACTGGGATATTGCAGACTATGGATTGAAGGATATACACAAGCAGTAAAATTTTTATATGAAAAATTAACAGGGGGAGACAATATACAATGCACCAAAGATGATGATAATAAATTAGAAAAACTGAAGTTGAAACTAGCCTCGGTACCAGCCCTAAGCTTACCCTCACTAGAAAAACCCTTTCACTTATATGTGAATGCAGAAAATGGAGTAGCTCATGGTGTATTAGTCCAGGAATGGGGAGGGGTGAGAAGACCAATAGCTTATTTATCTAAACTATTGGACCCAGTAAGCCGTGGCTAGCCAGTATGCATTCAAGCCATAGCAGCTACTGCTATTTTGGTGGAGGAGAGCCGTAAGCTCACCTTTGGAAGTAAACTGATTGTATACACACCCCATGCGGTCCGGAATGTGCTAAATCAAAAAGCTGAAAAATGGTTAAGAGACTCCAGGATATTAAAATATGAAGCAATTCTGATTGACAGTAATGGTCTAACTATAGAAACAAGCAAAAGCCTCAATCCGGCCCAATTCCTGTATGGAGAACCAAAAGATGACCTGGCACATGATTGCTTAGAAATTATTCAATACCAAACAAAAGTTTGGGAAGATCTAGCAGAACAAGCCCTCTTAGAAGGGGAAAGAATATATGTGGATGGTTCATCCAGATGCTTGCAAGGAAAAAGAATGTCAGGATATGCCTTAGTCGATGGGATAAATATGCAGACCATCGAAAAAGGAAAACTACCTTCAAATTGGTCGGCGCAATCTTGTGAATTATACGCTCTAAAGAGAGCACTGGAGCATTTAGCACACAAAAAGGGGACCATCTATACTGATTCAAAGTATGCCTTTGGGGTAGTACATACCTTTGGGAAGATCTGGGAAGAAAGAGGTTTACTAAATTCAAAGGGGAAGGAACTGATACATGAAGGCCTGATTTCAGAAGTGTTGGAGGCATTAAAATTGCCTGAAGAAATAGCCGTAGTGCATATCAAAGGACACCAAAAAGGGATGACCCCAGAAATAAGAGGGAATAATCTAGCAGACCAAGAAGCCAAAGATGCAGCAGAAAATGGGACCGAACGAATTATGTTAATCCTGACCCCAGAAAGGGGAGAATTGGAAATCCCCAGATTTAGTAAAGAAGAAGAAAAAGAATTATTTAAGATAGGGGGAGAACAAGATCAATCTGGAAAATGGAAACTCCCTGATGGGAGACAGTTACTTAATAAGCCACTCACTAAGAGAATATTAGAAGATATGCATCAAAAAACTCATTGGGGTACTCAAGCTTTGTGTGATCATTTTCTAAGAAATTATGGGTGTATTGGAATCTTTGGGAACTGTATAACTTGCCAAAGAGTGAATAGGAAAATAATGAGAAAAACAACATTAGGAGGCCGCGAGTTAGCTCTGCGACCATTCCAAAGTATCCAAGTAGATTTCACTGAACTTCCTCAAGTACAGAGATGGAAGTTCCTATTAGTAATAGTAGACCACCTAACTCATTGGGTAGAAGCAGTTCCTGCTACTAGAGCTACAGCTAACATAGTATGCAAAACCCTTCTGGAACAAATTATTCCCAGATATGGAATGGTTAATAAAATAGACTCAGATAGAGGAACACATTTTACATCCAAACTCTTACAACAAATAACTCAAGCCTTGGGAATAAAATGGGAATTACATACCCCCTGGCACCCACAAAGTTCAGGCCGAGTAGAAAGAATGAACCAGACTTTGAAAAAAACTTTAACAAAATTAATGATTGAAACTCAAATGTCATGGGTCAAATGCTTACCTTTGGCTCTGTTGAGAGTCCGAACACAGCCCAGGTCAGACCTGGGAGTATCTCCTTACGAGATGATGTTCGGATTACCCTTCCTTACCACTCAACATGAAACAGCCACTTATGAAGTAGGAGAAGTAAGTGTCAAAAAATACGTCACCACAATTGCCAGAACACTTGAAAATTTGCGGCTGAAAGGAATGATCCCTCAAACCACAACTTTGGAGTTCAAAATTCATAATATCCATCCAGGGGAATGGGTACTAGTAAAAACATGGAAAGAACAATCTTTGACTCCACAATGGGACGGTCCTTTTCAGGTACTGCTGACGACTGAGGCCGCAATCCGGACCAAGGAACGAGGGTGGATCAAAGGACCAGCAGAATCAAAGGACCTGTAAAAGAACCTGAAGAGTGGACTGTAATATCCAAACCAGGTGATACCAAATTGATTCTTAAACGGAGGCCAGGTGACAATGAACTAGAACAATCTAAATAATCCAAGGGATATGCAAAGAATCACACCTAACTGAGAAGTGAAAGCCAAATTGATATCAGTGGCCCCTGGACAAATTCTGGGACATCGTGGAGAAGAATATTCTCACTTCAAACAGGAAGGGTTGGGACTGTATCAAACAGGGAACTCTCATGTTCTGATTCTAGCCTGTGACTTGTATTAAGAAGGGGGGGAATCACAACTTCCATCAGTGCCACATCATATACCCTGTTTGAATCATTCTAACACGGGGCATGCCAGCCAGGTCAAATATAAGTAATTAATCTGGAGGGAAATCGGCATTCCACACCATCGACACCCTAGTTGTAAAAGGTGTCAAGCACAAAGTCAACCCCCTATCCAGACAAAATCATAAGCAACAAAAGTAATAACTTTGCTCTGCAGATGGGAATTACTAGTGCCTGTTGAATGGGAAACACCTAAGATACGATAAGATACTACAGTTAAAATAAGTACCAAAAGAAATTTGCCTAAAAGCTACAAAGGAAGCGACAAGGAAATAGAGGGCAAGACCGGGTTGGCCACTGTACTCGCCACCGAGAAGATCCAATACACCTGCCATGGGTTGCAACCTCATAGGCAAGGGAGGTGGGAGTATAAGCCATGCCGGACCTCTGTTATTCCTTCTTTTGTCACTTATCCTGGTCCCTTTCGGGACACCGGCAAGACCATGTTACAAATGCTATCGAAAGCTCTACATGGAAAGACACCGGGGCTTCTTTCTTATTACTCATATCCATATCAACAGTCACTGTTATGACTCGTCCAAATTAGGTATTTGCATGCATAAAGGGGAAAAATATTAGATTACAGAAAATTTGGGAACAAGTGGAAACAGACTAGGAAGTAATTGTCCAAAAGGAGAAAAATGGATTTGCTTCACAGCTGCCACCAGGGGAACAGTCCAAGATTTGGTAAAAGAACAAGTGGTAAGTAAAGATACAAAGCCAGCACAGCAACCTCGCCCTATATTCACCTCACGCCAGGACCTGTATGCAAAGCTCAAACAACAGTTAAAAGAGGAAAAAACCCCAAGGTTAGGAAAAAACCTGTTTGTAGAATTGGGGGAGAGGATAGGTAAAGAACTTAACATAACCAACTGTTGGGTCTGTGGAGGAGCTTTAATGGCAGAAGAATGGCCATGGAAAGGTAGCAGCCTAGGCCCGGTAGAACTCCTTAAATGGAACCGGACAAATATAAGAGGGGGGAACTGACCTGAGGGGTGGATTTTAAGTTCAACAGTGATAGGGGAAGAATGCCTCTGGCGAACTGGGAAAAACTTTCTTAATGAAGTAGGAAACACTCCCTGTAAAAGGTATAAAGTGAGTAACAAAACTCCAGCGTGGTGGGTCCCAGAAAAACCAACTTGGTATTGGGCTCAGAAAAAAGGAAAAGACTGTGTATACGATAATGAAGTTGGACTCTTTCAGTGTAGGAAAAAATCCTTATTTTGGAATCCCAGAAATATCCAAATTTTGGGAGAATATAAATCATCAAGAAGGTGCTTATTGGAAAGCACCAGATGGCTTATTTTGGATATGTGGGAAAAGGGCATACCCAAGACTCCCTTCACATTGGGAAGGGAGTTGTACACTAGGAATCATTCAACCAGGGTTTTTCCTTCTACCAGAACCAGAGGGAGATCAATTAGGAATACCTGTCTATGAAGACTTCAAAATAAATAAAAGAGATTTAATTGGAGGATTCCAAAAATGGAAAGATGAGGAATGGCCCCCTGAGCGAATATTAGAAACATATGGGCCAGCTACCTGGGCACAAGATGGAAGTTGGGGATATCGAACCCCAATTTACATGCTGAATCGTATCATCAGACTCCAAGCTCTTGTAGAAATCATAACCAATGAAACAGCCGGGGCTATGGAATTAATAGTCAGCCAGCAATGCCAAACCAGAGCTGCAATATATCAAAATAGGCTGGCTTTAGACTATTTACTGGCTGAAGAAGGGGGTGTGTGCTGGAAGTTCAATACATCGGATTGTTGTTTAAAAATTGATGACAATGGGGATGCCCTTCTAGATATCGCCAACAATATCAGAAAAATAGCCCATGTACCAGTCCAAAAATGGGAATCAATGATGTCTGCTAACTGGTGGGATGGCATATTGGGGAAAGAATGGTGGAAGAAGCTAGGTTTCTTCCTCTTATGTGCTACAGCTGGTCTAATATTTCTCCCTTGCTTGATCCCCTGCTTTATTCGGCTAATCACCAGCGTAGTTCAAGGCATGCAAGTTGTGGCAATGCCTACTGACCCAAAGTTGGCTATGTCTGGAACAGCACAAAAAATTATGGTATTAAAAAGACAAAGTGATATAAAAGACCCTCTCGAAGAAGCCAAATTAATCTGTGAAAAGAACGAACGGACACTAGAAGCCAAGAAAAAAGAATTATTGCTCAAGCCAAATGATTTATAAAATAGAAAAGGGGGGATTGTTATAAACATATATTATATTGGCTTCTCGCAAAGTATAATGGTAGATATTATATAAGGTTAGAAATGCATTTTGCTGTGTGGATGTAGTTTTCTCTCTTTAGCAAGAATGTTAGCAAGTGTGAGCAAGTAAGATAACCTCCAAGCGAACAGAGGATGAGGCCCAAGGAGCTGCTAATCAACACTTTGTCCAGGGAACAAAAGGGCCAAAAGGCTACTCCGCCCGGAGAACCGGAGAACAGGCGGCCAGGAGAGTCCGAGAGCCGTTATCACCACTCTGCCCGGGGGGGCAAAGAGGCCCAAAGCTGCAATCAGCCCTGACTGTCTGGAGAATTAAGAGATCCACCCTACCATCGACTCTTACCTAGCCTAGCGAGCCCAACCCCAAGAATCAAGAGAAATAAAACCACAAGGCAGAAGACTACGCATGCTCTAAAAAGGCGGAACCAAGGAGTGGCCATGCAGAACAGCTCCAGGAAAAGTTTTAATATGAATGAAGAACAGACAGTAAAAATGGTATAAAAAGGACTCGCCTCCAGCATCAGGTGTGCTCTTGGCAGAGCGCCAAGGCACCCGGCCGTTACCCCTTTGCTTTATTTTATGTGTCTCTTATTGTCTTTATATTAAACGCTTTAAATTCTCACAGGAGAGTGAACCTCGTTTTTCACATATGGGTGCCGTACCCTCCTACCCTCACACATGCCACTCAAAGCTCCTTGCGTGGAGCTCTCGCACCATCTATGCCAGCAACTGTGCCAAGACACCGCCCTTGTTCAGCACCATCGCACCTACCACAAGGTAGCTGAATCGGAGGGCAGGAAAAAGACATCGACAATGGAGGGGAGTTGCTCCCACTGACAGCCAAGCTCCAAGTTCAGCGTCCCTTACGTCTCGCCCAGGACGGGCGGGAAAACGCCTCGGCGGAGCGCAGCGCTGGGCAGGAGCGGCCGACACGGCAACCGAGCGCGCTCCCCACTCCCTCCCGCCCGCGCCGCTGCTGGGACGCCGGGTTCGCCGGAATCGGCCACGTGCTGCAGGGAGGGCAGCGCGGCAAAGGCGGCCACCCCACGTCGCCCTGGGAAGGCCGGCCTCGGATCCCCGCTCTCTCCACCGGCACGGGCAGTGCCAGCAGCCTCTCGCTGCGGCCGCCGCTGGCCGAAAGCTTGGCCGCGCACCGCCCGGCCGGCCCGGCCGCTCCGCGGAGTCACACGGCACCTGCCGTGGGCGGCCGCCGAGCGACAGGAAGCAGAAGCGCTCACCGCCGCGCCACTCGCCGCCCCGCCCGGGCGCTCCTCTCTTCGCGCTACCACGGCGGCGCCGGCCCGCCCCGCTTTCCCCGTCGCCTGCGGCGCAACGCGGGTGCCACGAGCCACGCAGCACGCGTGCGGCCGGGCCCTGCCGAGCCGCAGGCGGAGCCGGGGCACGGCCCGGGCGGGAGAGCTTCCGGCGAGGCTGGGCGGGCGGCGAGCGCGGCCGAGCGTGAGAGCGCCAGGCGGGGGGCGGCCGGCGGCGCGATGGAGAGCTAGATGGAGGCGGCAGCACCGCGCGGCATAAAATAGCTGCTCGTCCCGCAGCCGCCCGCTCCGCAGCCCCTCGGCTGCTGTCGAGAAGGGCCCCGGCCCTGGCCGCGCCGGTGGCGACGTGGCTCCGCAGCCCGCGGGCAGCCCTGGCGGGGCAGGGGAGCACAGCGGGCAGCCCCGGGGCCGCGCAGCCGTCTGTAACGCGCGGTGGGAGCCGCCGGGAACTATTTTACACCTCCCGGGGGGCTGGGGAGGAGCACGGAGACCACGCGGTAGGTCGCTGCCGTTAGGGAAAATTAATCCACGATGCCTGAGGTTTATGTCCGAAAAGGAGACAGAGGAGTCCTGCAACATTCTTCGACTACAGGGAGAGTCCATGGGGCTTTTCCCATGGGGTCTGTCAAACGGTTGCGGGATGCAGCCCCCTTTTGATGCCAAGTTCCCGGCCACAACGCCCTCTTCCTTTTCCCCACTGGCTGAGGTATTCGGGAGATACAGACTTCCGGAACTGCCTACTCTATGCCCCCCTCTAATATGCACCCCCCCTTTTGGCATCGAAAAGAAAGAAAAAGAAACCATCCCTAATAATATTAAGTCTTTGTTGCCTTGCTCTAGGTTCAGGAATTTAATACAGCCTCGATTAATCAACAGTCTCTGATGATTAGTAACAGTTCTCGAGAACTAATCATTTCTTCTGTTATTTCACTACCCATACGTTCCTAGCCTTGTCTACAGGCCGATTCACACGGTCTGATTGTAAGGACTCATCCATCTCACTCCTTTCAATCCCTCCTCTTTTAATTTGATCTGTATTTGTCTTTACAAACCTTAATTACCATTGATTCAATTTTTTCTTCTGGAGCCTTCTTGGGTTTTGCTATTATTTGCAGTGACATCCTTTTCTGTCCTTTTGTATGCATTTCTGGATCAGGTAGGCATGGCTGCTAGCGGCATCCCCTTGAGCACCTGCTGAAAGAGCTGCACCCAGCATGGTGTCACGCATGGTAAAAAGATGAGAGTTGCTATAGCATATAAGAGGAGAAATGGTATTCATTTAGCCCATAGCTGGCCAGTTAACCATGCAAACATGTCCCATTACCATCCTTTCAACATTTGGACAGGTCCATGAGCTGGCGTTATTTCCTTTGTTATTTGTTTGACCACATTTCCGCTGTCATCTGCTTGCAAACAGCAGCTCGAGTCATTTAATTTCCCACAAACTCCTCCTTCTTCTGCTAACAGATAATCTAATACCATCCAATGTTGAAATACCGCTTTCCTCGTTCAAGTGGGTTGGTCAGCTAGAAGGTCAAGAGCTGTGGCTGGCTGGTTGGTAATTATTTCCGAGACAGCCTGTAACCTAACTATCTCATTCAAATTGGGGTGCTCCCTCCAGCCAGGGCTGCATCAGCTGACTGCTTTTCTCTAATTAAATCATCACAGATTTTGATTCCTAAGCGATTTCCCTGAACTTGTAGTAGCAAAAAGAACAATGGTCTAATAAATATACCATATCCCTGACCAGTTTGGAGGTAGCCTGAGCTAAGCATATTGGCCGCAAATCCAATAATGTCCTTTCAAAGCCCATGTTCCATTAGCAAAGGGGCCTTCCTACCCTTGGCCATCAATTGGTGGGTCAAAATACAGGAGGATTCCCGGGCCTAACGGTCCTCCAACAATAGTTGCCCCACCATAAGGGTCACAGTATTTGCATTTCCAAGCTCCCACACAGGGTTCCCATCTACTTTTACATCTGCAAGCTGCTTGGTTGCATTTGGAGCAGAACTCACTAAAAGGCTTTGAGTTCCAATCGGGTGTTGCCATTCCCACTGATAATCACAAACAACATGTCTTCTACTTGTGGAATTTTTGTGGGGACAGCTCAAAAATAGGTGGTCAAAAAAGCCCTTGTTCCTCCCCATTGCTTTACAGGCTTCCAAATATTTTTGGTAAGTGTGGCAAGAACACCTTACGCAGCTACCATTAGTGAGCCGAACAGGTATTTGATTGCATTTGCCTTGATATTTGGAACAATTGTAAGGAGGGCAATTGGGGCTCGAAACCCAATTGTTTAAACCCAGAGGGAAAGTCAATTGACAAACGCCTTTTCCTACATAGACATGCCCTGTCCTGTTTAGGCAATAAGTGCCTTTTTGAGAAGAATGAAGTGGCCATGGACTTCCTTCTTCGGCCCAAAATCCTGTCCTAGTATGGACCTCACGTCGGGTGTTGACCCACCACTTAGGTTCAGCTGGGCTAGCCAACCATGGCCACTCTTCAGATCCTCCTGGCCCTCCACAGAGCCAGCAATTGCTAAGGTTAAAAACTTTTGCTACTTCTTCTCCTAAGGCTGCAAATTGATTCTCCCACTCCTGGCCTAAACTTAGCTGACCATATAAAAGTAGAATTATTAAGGAAAATGTTTTAATAGTGTGATCTAATTAGCTAGTCTAATTTTCACGTTGTCTTCTGCACCACCTGTGGCAATTGAAGACACAGAAACCACCTAACGTACAACAATGGCCGCAAGTATTAGCCCCCCAGTGAGTGGAGATTCTAGAGGAGGGATGCCCATACAGACTATTTCAGCAGATGGTCTGTGGGTAGGCACGCAGGGCTTCCTCTGATGTTGAAGCACTGGCTACTGCTCCAGCCCGCTCCTGCAGAGTGTCAGTCACGGCCTCCCGGCTTTCTCCTCCAGCCGAGATGTGCAAATCTCTGAGGCTTCAGAGACCTTGACCCAAGTGTGACGGGTCCACCTGTGTTCAGCTGTCTTGATGGCTGTTTCTGTGGTCAGTGACACTTGGAATGGGCCACGCCATTTCACCACCATTGGCGCTTCTTTCTACCCCTTAACTAGGACTCAATCTCCCGGTTGGATGTTACAAGCAGCAAAGTCCAAAGGCGGGGCTTGTGCCAGCTGAGCTTCCTGTTGAAGGGGTTTCACAAGAAGCAGTATCCTGGCCACAGATGGTTTTAAATATACATCACTTGCCTCTACCCCCCTCCCCCCCCCCACCCCAAGGTTGAGACTTACCAGGGTAATTGCAAACGACGATTGAAAGGGAGATAACTGAATCTCTCTTCTGGGTCGGGCCCTCATTCTCGCCAAAGCCAATGTCCAAAGCCCTACCCATGGCATCTTGATTTCTATTACCAGCTTCAAAAGGTGTTTATTTCTCTATTCATTGTATTCTACCCGAGCCGAGCTCTGGGGGTGCCAGGGCCTATGGAGGTTCCATTGTATTCCTAAAGAAGCCAAAACCCCTTGAAGGATCTTTCCTGTAAAATGAGTTCCCCTATCTGAGTCTATTGCTTCTACAATGCTTTATCTTGGAATGACTTGTTCCAACAATGCCTTAATAACTGATCCTGTCATTGCTGAAGCAGTTGGAAATGCTTCTGGCCACCTTGCTAGCTGACATACGATTACCAGAAGATATTAAGCCTTGCCACTTGGGGCATCTCAGGAAAATCCACCTGGCGTCTTTGGAAGGGACATGCAGCCCAAGGCCTCCCTCCCCCGGCAGGTTACTTTGCAACTCGGCTGTTTGCTTTAGCACAGATCAAGCAACCTTCAACAGCTCGTTTTGCCAGTCTAAAAAGACCCACAGCAACATGCATCATGAGGAAGGCTTCTGCCAATCCTCAGGAAATGCAAGGACTCTCTTCACAGAGTTGTTTTAGTATTGGTAGGGCCAAAGGCTCTGGTATCTCTTGTTTGCCATCCCTTGTAAACCAATTCTTGCCTTTTTTCTCTGCCGCACGACTTTTAACTGTATCTCGAACATCTCTGGTAGAAAAGACAGCTTCCCGGGCAGTGATGGAGTCACTGGGAGCAAAGGGGGCATCTTGGAGAGTTCTGGCAGAAGTGTTGCTTTCTGAGTTTCTTCATCCACCAAAAAGGAGACAGAGGAGTCCTGTAACATTCTTCAACTCCAGGGAGAGGCCATGGGGCTTTTGCCATGGAGTCTCTCAAATGATTGCGGGACGCAGCCCCCTTTTTCTGCTAAGTTCCTGGCAACAGCACCCTCTGAGGTACTCGGGAATTACAGACTGCCGGAACTGCCTACTCTATTCCCCCCTCTAATATGCACCCTCCTTTTGGTATGGAAAAGGAAGAAAACGAACCTATTCCTAATGCTATTAAGTCTTTGCTGCCTTGCTCTAGGTTCAGGAATTTAACAGGGCCTTGGCTGAGCAACAGTCTCTGTTGATTAGTAACAGTTTCTAGAGCTAATACTTTCTTCTCTTACTTCCCTCCCTGTAAATTCCTAGCCTTGTCTAAGGACGGATTCACACGGTCTCTTTGTAAAGACACATCTATGTTACTCCTTTCACTCCCACACCTTCTTGGCGGTGGAACGGCTCCCCCCGGCACAGCACCCGGCACAAAACCCCCGTATGCGCACACACACACCTGCACTTACCCTGCACTCCGCTGCACACACACACACACACACCTGCCGCACACTAACACCCCCGTCCACATGCCCCCCATGCTACTTGCAGTGGCCCCGCTCCTGCCATCCCAGCCGGCTGGCAGCGCCCACTCCTCACATGCTTCCCCATGCCTTGCATTTCCTTGCTGCCCCCTCTGTAGCCTTCCCTCAACCTGCCTTTTCTCCCCTGCCTTGCATTGACTTGCTCACCCATCCCCCACCTGACTTCCTTTCACATTCGTCTAGGTCTGGCCTCACCTTTCCTTTTCCTTCTAGGACCCTCACTGCCTTGCCTCGCCTCGCAAAGCCACCACTTGCCTTGCCTTGCCCTTGAACCCCTCCCTTGCCTTGCATGACCTTGCTCACCCCTCCCCCACCTGGAATTCAAGACCCCTTTTCAATGACCTTTCATGCCCTTGCCCTGCCCTTTCTGCTCCTCCTAGGAATCTCAAAGCTCTCAAGCATCTCCGGTGTTTCAGGATCACATGAGAGGAAGACCAGGGGAGGAGGACGCATGTTGCCACACTCATCTCTATGGGCAGCCTTTGTCTGGGAGCAATCCTTGCATGTCTTGAATCTTGGAAGGGCAATTCACATTTTGCCCTTGAGCTCGGGGACCAGAATGAGAGTTCTTTTGCATACAAAGCAAAGCAGGTAGCTCAAGTCTTTTAGGTGCAGAGGAGAGATGACCCACGCGGGATCAAGGCCACACAGAGCACTTGGTCCGGGCCACTTTTGTGTACTAGCAGTCATTGAATGTACTTCTCACCTGCCTTGCCTGGCCTTGCCTTGGCAACACAACAGTTTCCTTGCCTTGCCCTGCTAGCCCTCTGTAGCCTTGCATTCCTTTGCATGGCCATGCCCCGCCCTTGACCTGCCTACTGCTTTCCTCCAGGGCCTTGGCTTGCCAAGCCCTTCCTGTTTCTGCCTGGCCTTCCCATCAGTGGACTTTCCTTCCTACGGCCAGCCTTGCCTCTAACTTCTGGGCCTTCTCTTGCCTACCACTCCATTTGCTTTCCCCTCACTGCTCTGGCCTTGCCTACCTCTCCCTTGACTTGCCCACAATTGCCTGCACTTGGTTTGCAGCGCCTTGCCTGCATGGAAGGCAAGGGAAAGAGTGGTAGGCAGGGCAAAGCAAAGCCAGCAAGTTGTAGGTAGTGCGAGGCAAGGCAGACGTAGGCAAAGGAAGCAGAGCAAGGGTAGCTTAAGAAGAACTAGACACGGTACTGAAGGCAAGGCAAGGCCAAGAGACTCGGAGTGCCTTTCCTTGGGAAGGCAAGGACATAGTGCCAGTGTTGCTGGAGCAGATGTTAAGGTACCATGGGGAGGAATAGTCCAGCAAGACATTTCTCTTCTGGCCCCTGTGCGTGTAGGGGCAATTGCTGGACATATTCAATACTGGAGGTGGATCAGTCGCTGGATGTGTTGCATTTTGGAGGAGGGGATGCCGTTTCTTTGGAGATGGGCTTGTAGTTGCTCTCTTTGGCAAGGAAAGCAGGTGTGGATGTGCACATCAGGTGCTCTTAGGGATTTTAAAGGCTTTTCCCAACAGGCAGAGCTCTCTCTGGGTTAGAGCTGTTGAGCTGTCAGTGGGAATGCAAAGGCCAAGCTCGTGAGCCTTTTGTCCTGGTGCCTTCGGTGTGTGAGCAGTCCCTGGTGCCGTTGTCTTTGGACCCTGACTCTGGGAGAGGGAAGGCTTAGGATGGTACCTAGAGCTGAGAAGGAGAGTGCTGAGAACAGCGTGTGTGCTGCTAGTTTGAGGGGTGCAGGTGAAGTTGTAGGCAGCAAGATCTTCCTCAGCTGGCACTGAGCTCTGTTTTTGCCAGGGGTTCAAGTTGGTGGGCAGAATCTGCGAGAGGGAAAAGATTTTCTTGGGCCAAAGAGGTTTTTCTGGCTCTTGGAGTGTGGTGTAAAGAGGAGTCTGCTCTTGGAAGGGGAAGGTGAGGGAAATCTTTTTGTCCTGACACCGTTGATTTGAGTGCAGGGACGTGTGCAAGTTGCCTTTGCCCTTGGGGTGGTTTCGAGCTGGGCCGGGTGCTTGGCCTTCTTTTGCAAGTCTACAGCGCCATCGTGTGGTTGTTTCCATGAGCGCTGACAGTGCCCGGGAAAAAGCCAAGCGCTTCGCTGGCGCGGCCCCGGTCGTGTGGGTGCAGTTGGTGGAAGAGCTCCGCTGTGCATCCTGCCTCTTGGAGACATAAAAGGATGTGATCCTGCCCGTAGCGGGGAAGCAAGAGGAATCTTTTCATTGTTGGCTGGGCAGTTTCTAAGCGGCAAAAGTAAAGGCAGTTCCAGCACGGCCTCTTTCTTTTCAGAACCTTTTCTGTGCCATCATGAACATGCTCAACATGTAACTCGCACCCACTGAACTGCATCAAAGGCCCTGCAGATACGCACTTTCCTTCAAGCTCTATGTAGCATCCTACCCTCCACCTCTCGCGGATCCCAAAACCCTTCCAAACATCCAGCAGCTGCACGCAGAGAACAAGTGCTAGAACAAGGCGTGGGCCTTCATAGTCCTTTTAAAGTCTGTAAACTAGGCAAAACATTCCAGTGACCAGCACTTTCCTTCGCAACTATATATAGAGCATCATCACATTCTCTCCAAGTGGGTAAGTCCACCCTTGCAGCGCAGCCTTTGCAGCCCCAGATGGGACTTAGAGATGGGTCAGGTGAGAAAGCATTTGTTGACTATCCCTCGTCTCTGGAAGTCTTGATACTCGCAGCGCAATCAGGTCCACACACCTTCAGTGTGGCCACGTTCAAGCAGCTAGAGCTCCCAGAGATGGGAGAGTCAGGACAGAAGACGTTCCAAAAGTACCGTGTACTTACAGCAGGATTAAAACTGTGCACAGCAGTCTGCAGCACTGTAGCTTCCTTCTCTGACAAACGTGCCATCCCATTGTTGGCTCTCGCAGCTCGTTTGCTAGCTGCTCTCCTGAAGAAAAGAGTTAGAAGAAAAAGCCAATGCTGGGCTGCACCTTCCCCTTGCCTCACGTAAAGCCACCTAAACTCCCCACTGCACTCTCTACTTCCCCTCTCCTTGGCATCGACCACTGTGTTTTCTGCATCTCGGAGCTGAAAGGTAAGCGCCAGTGGTTCCAGGGATGGTTGGAAGGTAAGTAGCTGTCGTAGAACTTTCTCCCTCTTAAAGTGAATTCGGCCGGAAGGCGGGTGCCAGCCACGCTCCTTTCTCAGTTTGTACGCTGCGGACACGAGCCCGGTGCTCTGCGCCTTCGTTCCGCCTCTTTAGTACCCATGTCGCGCTTTCATTCTGCCGGAGTCGAACCATCGTCTACTTGTCGCACAAAGAGCACTGTGCCGGCAGCGAAATGCCCCAGCCAACTGCTTCTGCCGACACACGCCTGGGCTATGCACTTTCCCTCGCAGCGACATACAGCAGCACATTCGGTCTTTCTTGTCGTCCAAATGTAAAGGGAAAGATTCTACGCTACGTCTGGCACAGAGAACAGTTTTAGGTCAACAAGCTTACCCAGAGCTTTACTCCGATGCGTGGAAACCAGTGTTTGCACCACATTCTAGTGGCAGCCCTCCTTCTTTTACAGCCTGCACAGCCCCGTCAGATCGTGGTGCTCTCTGACACTTTCCTTCTCAGTTCCAAGTACCACCACGAACCTTACAGCCTTGCAGGGAGCAAAGACGCGGATAAACGTCTCGCACCGAAGAACGTGGCTGGACGAAAATATGTTCTTCCTCTCTCCTCCTCGTCGCCCAGATTGTGGTGCTGTGTTGAAAGTCTTGGCCAGCGAAAAGCTAATCCAGCCAGTGTTTCTCTCCTGACGCATTTCGCTGAGCGAGAGCGACACAGAGAGCTTGGACGTTGCAAAACAGCAAGGAAATGATTGCACGTCGAGCTCAGGAAAATCCGTGCACAGCACACTGTGGGATGCGTGCAATGCTGACGCTTAAGAGCGGCAAAGCTCAAAGGCATCGCTGGGCTCGAGTACTGTCCAGACCACGGAGAAGAACGAAGCAGCTGGGCCACGGCTTAATGTACTCAGTGGAGCGAATTTCAAATGTCCAGCCAAGAGCTGCTTCACAAGCAGATTCAGCTGAGAATGCTCTGGCTGCTTCACAAAGTAAAGCGCAGCCGGTGCACTCCATCACACTACCTGGCCAGAAAAAGGTTCCTAAACCTTAAGTACCGCAGAGTCCATGCAGCTGGAGCACACCCAGAAGGACCCGTCCAGATGGAAGGCGTTCTTCAAGTACCCCCCTGCTCCAAGCAGCTTTGAAATGGAGCACAACACACTGCGGCTGGGCAGCTTCCTTCTCAGATAGACGTGCTGTCACATTATTCACTCTCGCAGCTCCGTTGCCCACTTGCAGCAGCTGCTACCAAAGAAAAAGGCTCCAGGAGTAAAAGCCACTGCTGAGCTGCACTATCCCCTTGCCTCACGTCAAGCACCAGAAACTGTCCGCTGCACTCTGTATTTCCATTCTCCGCCGCATCTACCACTGTCATCTCTGCATCTCGAAGCATAAACCTCGTCACAATTGTTTCCGGGGAAAGCTGGAAGACAAATAGGTAGCAGCACAAGTAGCTGCAGGTTGAACTTTCTGTTTTCAACTGCTAATTTGAATCCGAAAACAAGCGAGTGACAGCCACGCTTCCTCTTGCAGCCTGTGCGATGCACACACCAGCTCGGTGCTTTGCCTTCATTCTTATGCTCTTCGTACCATGTCGCGCTTCCGTTTTGCTGGCGATGAACCGTCGTCTACTTGTCGCACAAAGAGCACGGTGCGCAGCCGGTGCCCTCCATCACACTACCTGGCCAGAAGAAGGTTCCTAAACCTTAAGTGGCGCAGAGTCCATGCAGCTTGAGTGCATCCAGAAGGACGCGTTCAGATAGAAGACGTTCTTCAAGTACCCCCCTGCTCCAAGCAGCCTTGAAACTGAGCACAACACTGCGGCTCGGGAGCTTCCTTCTCAGATGGACGTGCCGTCACAATATTCACTCTCGCAGCTCCGTTGCCCACCTGCAGCAGCTGCTACCAAAGAAAAAGGCTCCAGAAGTAAAAACCACTGCTGGGAAGCACTTTCCCTCAAGTAAAAAAAAATACACTGTCCGCTGCACTCTCTATTTCCCTTCTCCACCGCATCGCGAAGCATAAACCTAACCGCAATTGTTTCCAGGGAAAGCTGGAAGAGAAATAGGTAGCAGCACGAGGAGCTGCAAGTTGGACTTGAAGTTTCCGACTGGTAACGTGAATCCGAAAACAAGCGAGGCGCAGCCAGGCTTCCTATTGCAGCCTGTGCGATGCACACACCAGCTCGCTGCTTTGCCTTCATTCTTATGCTCTTCGTAGCAGGTCGCGCTTTCGTTTTGCTGGAGACGGACCGTCGTCTACTTGTCGCACAAAGAGCGTGATGCTGGAAGCGAAATACTCGAGGCTGCTGCTTCTGCCGAAACACGCTTAGGCTATGCAATTTCTCTTTAGCGCTACGTAGCACCACAGTCTGTCTGCTTTGTAGCCTGATTCCTAACGGAAAGCTTCTCGGCTACGTCTGGCACAGAGAACAGTTTTAGGTCAACTAGCTTACCCAGAGCTCACCCCCGACGAGTGAGAACTTGTATTTGCACCACATTCCAGTGGCAGCCCTCTTTCTTTTACAGCCTGCTCAGCGCCGTCAGATCGCAGTGCTCTCTGCACCTTCCTTCTCAGTTCCAAGTACCACCGCGCACATTACAGCCTTGCAGGGAGCGAAGACGCGGATAGGCATATCGCACAGAAGAACGTGGCTGGAAGAAAAGATGTTCTGCCTTTTCCCTCCTCGTCGCCCAGATTGTGGTGTTGTATTGAAAGCCTTGGCCAGCGAAAGGCTAATCCAGCCAGTGTTTCTCTCTTGACGCATTTCGCTGAGCAAGAGCTGAGGAAAATCCTCGCACAGCACACTGTGGGATGCGTGCAATGCTGACGCTTAAGAGCGGCACAGCTAAAAGTCATCGCTGGGCTTCAGTTATGTCCACACCGCAAAAGGCGAAGAAGGAAGCAGCTGGGCCACGGCTTAATGTACTCAGTGGAGCGAATTTCAAATGTCCAGCCAAGAGCTGCTTCACAAGCAGATTCAGCTGAGAATGCTCTGGCTGCTTCACAAAGTAAGGCGCAGCCGGTGCACTCCATCACACTACCTGGCCAGAAGAAGGTTCCTAAACCTTAAGTACCGCAGAGTCCATGCAGCTGGAGCACACCCAGAAGGAGGCGTCCAGATGGAAGGCGTTCTTCAAGTACCCCCCTGCTCCAAGCAGCTTTGAAACGGAGCACAACACACTGCGGCTCGGCAGCTTCCTTCTCAGATAGACGTGCCGTCACATTATTCACTCTCGCAGCTCCGTTGCCCACTTGCAGCAGCTGCTACCAAAGAAAAAGGCTCCAGGAGTAAAAGCCACTGCTGAGCTGCACTATCCCCTTGCCTCACGTCAAGCACCAGAAACTGTCCGCTGCACTCTGTATTTCCATTCTCCGCCGCATCTACCACTTTCATCTCTGCATCTCGAAGCATAAGCCTCGTCACAATTGTTTCCGGGGAAAGCTGGAAGACAAATAGGTAGCAGCACAAGTAGCTGCAGGTTGAACTTTCTGTTTTCAACTGCTAATTTGAATCCGAAAACAAGCGAGTGACAGCCACTCTTCCTCTTGCAGCCTGTGCGATGCACACAGCAGCTCGCTGCTTTGCGCCTCCATTCTTCCGCTCTTCGTACCATGTCGCGCTTTCGTTTTGCCGGAGTCGAACCATCGTCTACTTGTCGCACAAAGAGCACGGTGCGCAGCCGGTGCCCTCCATCACACTACCTGGCCAGAAGAAGGTTCCTAAACCTTAAGTGGCGCAGAGTCCATGCAGCTTGAGTGCATCCAGAAGGACGCGTTCAGATAGAAGACGTTCTTCAAGTACCCCCCTGCTCCAAGCAGCCTTGAAACTGAGCACAACACACTGCGGCTCGGCAGCTTCCTTCTCAGATAGACGTGCCGTCACATTATTCACTCTCGCAGCTCCGTTGCCCACTTGCAGCAGCTGCTACCAAAGAAAAAGGCTCCAGGAGTAAAAGCCACTGCTGAGCTGCACTATCCCCTTGCCTCACGTAAAGCACCAGAAACTGTCCGCTGCACTCTGTATTTCCATTCTCCGCCGCATCTACCACTGTCATCTCTGCATCTCGAAGCATAAACCTCGTCACAATTGTTTCCGGGGAAAGCTGGAAGACAAATAGGTAGCAGCACAAGTAGCTGCAGGTTGAACTTTCTGTTTTCAACTGCTAAATTGAATCCGAAAACAAGCGAGTGACAGCCACGCTTCCTCTTGCAGCCTGTGCTATGCACACACCAGCCCGGTGCTTTGCCTTCATTCTTATGCTCTTCGTACCATGTCGCGCTTTCGTTTTGCTGGCGATGAACCGTCGTCTACTTGTCGCACAGAGAGAACGGTGCCAGCAGAGAAACGCTCCAGGCTGCTGCCTCTGCCGAAACACGCCTGGGCTATTCCCCCCAGTGCTAGGTAGCACAACATTCTATCTGCATTGTGGTCTTAATCTTAAGGGAAAGATTCTCGACTACGTCTCACACAGAGAACTGTGCCGGGACAATACATGTGTTTTATTATCCCTTCTCGATATAAGACTATGGTGCTGCGTTGGAACTGTTGGCCAGTGGAAGGCTAATCCAGCATGTGCTTCCCTCCTGATGCATTTCGCTGAGTGAGAGCGGAGGAAAATCTGTGCTCCGCACACTGTGGATGCGTGCAGTATACACGCAGAAGAGCGGCACAGCTCATAGCCATCGCACACACCAGCCCAGTGCCATGGGGCTGCGGTCTTCTCCCTTACCGGCGCTGGACAGAACTGAAGCATTCAGCTTTGGCTCTCTTCAGTGTGTGTACTGCACGCATCCACAGTGCGCTGTGCACGGATTTTCCTCAGCGCTACGTGCAAGTACAGCCTTTCTGCTTCGCAGAGCCAAGCTGTCCGCGCAAGCCCTCACTCAGAGAAATTTGTCAGGAGAGAAGCACTTGCTGGATTAGCATTTTACTGGCCAACAGTTCCAATGCAGCACCGTAGTCTTATTGCGAGAAGGGGTAATAAAACCCACGCTTTCAGTACAGCACCACAATCCGGGCGACGAGGAGGCGAAAAGAACATCTTTTCGCCTTTGCACGATCTTCTCTGCGGCACATCTATCCACGTCTTTGTTCCCTGCAAGGTTGTACTGTTCACGGTGGAACTTGGAACTGAGAAGGAAGGTGCAGAGAGCACCGCGATCTAACGGCGCTGTGCAGGCTGTGAAAGAAAGAGAGCTACCACTGGAATGTGGTGCAAATACAGGTTTCCACGCCTCGGGGGTAAACTCCGAGTAAGCTTGTTGACCTAAAACTGTTCTCTGTGCCAGACGTAGCCGAGAATCATTCCCTTGACATTCAGGCTACAACGCAAACAGAATGTGGTGTTATCAAAGGCTGCGAAAGAAAGTGCATAGCCCAGGTGTGTTTCGGAAGGATCAGCAACCTGGAGCGTTTCTCTGGAGCCTTTCTCTGCTGGCACCGTTCTCTCTGTGCGACAAGTAGACGACGGTTCGTCGCCAGCAAAACGAAAGCGCGACATGGTACGAAGAGCGGAAGAATGGAGGCGCAAAGCAGCGAGCTGGTGTGTGCATCGCACAGGCTGCAAGAGGAAGCGTGGCTGTCACTCGCTTGTTTTCGGATTCAAATTAGCAGTTGAAAACAGAAAGTTCAACCTGCAGCTACTTGTGCTGCTACGTATTTGTCTTCCAGCTTTCCCCGGAAACAATTGTGACGAGGTTTATGCTTCGAGATGCAGAGATTACAGTGGTAGATGCGGCGGAGAATAGAAATACAGAGTGCAGCGCACAGTTTCTGGTGCTTTACGTGAGGCAAGGGGATAGTGCAGCTCAGCAGTGGCTTATACTCCTGGAGCCTTTTTCTTTGGTAGCAGCTGCTGCAAGTGGGCAACGGAGCTGCGAGAGTGAATAATGTGACGGCACGTCTATCTGAGAAGGAAGCTGCCGAGCCGCAGTGTGTTGTGCTCAGTTTCAAGGCTGCTTGGAGCAGGGGGGTACTTGAAGAACGTCTTCTATCTGAACGCGTCCTTCTGGATGCACTCAAGCTGCATGGACTCTGCGCCACTTAAGGTTTAGGAACCTTCTTCTGGCCAGGTAGTGTGATGGAGGGCACCGGCTGCGCACCGTGCTCTTTGTGCGACAAGTAGACGATGGTTCGACTCCGGCAAAACGAAAGCGCGACATGGTACGAAGAGCGGAAGAATGGAGGCGCAAAGCAGCGAGCGGGTGTGTGCATCGCACAGGCTGCAAGAGGAAGAGTGGCTGTCACTCGCTTGTTTTCGGATTCAAATTAGCAGTTGAAAACAGAAAGTTCAACCTGCAGCTACTTGTGCTGCTACCTATTTGTCTTCCAGCTTTCCCCGGAAACAATTGTGACGAGGTTTATGCTTCGAGATGCAGAGATGAAAGTGGTAGATGCGGCGGAGAATGGAAATACAGAGTGCAGCGGACAGTTTCTGGTGCTTGACGTGAGGCAAGGGGATAGTGCAGCTCAGCAGTGGCTTTTACTCCTGGAGCCTTTTTCTTTGGTAGCAGCTGCTGCAAGTGGGCAACGGAGCTGCGAGAGTGAATAATGTGACGGCACGTCTATCTGAGAAGGAAGCTGCCCAGCCGCAGTGTGTTGTGCTCCGTTTCAAAGCTGCTTGGAGCAGGGGGGTACTTGAAGAACGCCTTCTATCTGGACGGGTCCTTCTGGGTGTGCTCCAGCTGCATGGACTCTGCGGTACTTAAGGTTTAGGAACCTTCTTCTGGCCAGGTAGTGTGATGGAGTGCACCGGCTGCGCTTTACTTTGTGAAGCAGCCAGAGCATTCTCAGCTGAATCTGCTTGTGAAGCAGCTCTTGGCTGGACATTTGAAATTCGCTCCACTGAGTACATTAAGCCGTGGCCCAGCTGCTTCGTTCTTCTCCGTGGTCTGGACAGTACTCGAGCCCAGCGATGCCTTTGAGCTTTGCCGCTCTTAAGCGTCAGCATTGCACGCATCCCACAGTGTGCTGTGCACGGATTTTCCTGAGCTCGTCGTACAATCATTTCCTTGCTGTTTTGCAACGTCCAAGCTCTCTGTGTCGCTCTCGCTCAGCGAAATGCGTCAGGAGAGAAACACTGGCTGGATTAGCTTTTCGCTGGCCAAGACTTTCAACACAGCACCACAATCTGGGCGACGAGGAGGAGAGAGGAAGAACATATTTTCGTCCAGCCACGTTCTTCGGTGCGAGACGTTTATCCGCGTCTTTGCTCCCTGCAAGGCTGTAAGGTTCGCGGTGGTACTTGGAACTGAGAAGGAAAGTGTCAGAGAGCACCACGATCTGACGGGGCTGTGCAGGCTGTAAAAGAAGGAGGGCTGCCACTAGAATGTGGTGCAAACACTGGTTTCCACGCATCGGAGTAAAGCTCTGGGTAAGCTTGTTGACCTAAAACTGTTCTCTGTGCCAGACGTAGCGTAGAATCTTTCCCTTTACATTTGGACGACAAGAAAGACCGAATGTGCTGCTGTATGTCGCTGCGAGGGAAAGTGCATAGCCCAGGCGTGTGTCGGCAGAAGCAGTTGGCTGGGGCATTTCGCTGCCGGCACAGTGCTCTTTGTGCGACAAGTAGACGATGGTTCGACTCCGGCAGAATGAAAGCGCGACATGGGTACTAAAGAGGCGGAACGAAGGCGCAGAGCACCGGGCTCGTGTCCGCAGCGTACAAACTGAGAAAGGAGCGTGGCTGGCACCCGCCTTCCGGCCGAATTCACTTTAAGAGGGAGAAAGTTCTACGACAGCTACTTACCTTCCAACCATCCCTGGAACCACTGGCGCTTACCTTTCAGCTCCGAGATGCAGAAAACACAGTGGTCGATGCCAAGGAGAGGGGAAGTAGAGAGTGCAGTGGGGAGTTTAGGTGGCTTTACGTGAGGCAAGGGGAAGGTGCAGCCCAGCATTGGCTTTTTCTTCTAACTCTTTTCTTCAGGAGAGCAGCTAGCAAACGAGCTGCGAGAGCCAACAATGGGATGGCACGTTTGTCAGAGAAGGAAGCTACAGTGCTGCAGACTGCTGTGCACAGTTTTAATCCTGCTGTAAGTACACGGTACTTTTGGAACGTCTTCTGTCCTGACTCTCCCATCTCTGGGAGCTCTAGCTGCTTGAACGTGGCCACACTGAAGGTGTGTGGACCTGATTGCGCTGCGAGTATCAAGACTTCCAGAGACGAGGGATAGTCAACAAATGCTTTCTCACCTGGCCCATCTCTAAGTCCCATCTGGGGCTGCAAAGGCTGCGCTGCAAGGGTGGACTTACCCACTTGGAGAGAATGTGATGATGCTCTATATATAGTTGCGAAGGAAAGTGCTGGTCACTGGAATGTTTTGCCTAGTTTACAGACTTTAAAAGGACTATGAAGGCCCACGCCTTGTTCTAGCACTTGTTCTCTGCGTGCAGCTGCTGGATGTTTGGAAGGGTTTTGGGATCCGCGAGAGGTGGAGGGTAGGATGCTACATAGAGCTTGAAGGAAAGTGCGTATCTGCAGGGCCTTTGATGCAGTTCAGTGGGTGCGAGTTACATGTTGAGCATGTTCATGATGGCACAGAAAAGGTTCTGAAAAGAAAGAGGCCGTGCTGGAACTGCCTTTACTTTTGCCGCTTAGAAACTGCCCAGCCAACAATGAAAAGATTCCTCTTGCTTCCCCGCTACGGGCAGGATCACATCCTTTTATGTCTCCAAGAGGCAGGATGCACAGCGGAGCTCTTCCACCAACTGCACCCACACGACCGGGGCCGCGCCAGCGAAGCGCTTGGCTTTTTCCCGGGCACTGTCAGCGCTCATGGAAACAACCACACGATGGCGCTGTAGACTTGCAAAAGAAGGCCAAGCACCCGGCCCAGCTCGAAACCACCCCAAGGGCAAAGGCAACTTGCACACGTCCCTGCACTCAAATCAACGGTGTCAGGACAAAAAGATTTCCCTCACCTTCCCCTTCCAAGAGCAGACTCCTCTTTACACCACACTCCAAGAGCCAGAAAAACCTCTTTGGCCCAAGAAAATCTTTTCCCTCTCGCAGATTCTGCCCACCAACTTGAACCCCTGGCAAAAACAGAGCTCAGTGCCAGCTGAGGAAGATCTTGCTGCCTACAACTTCACCTGCACCCCTCAAACTAGCAGCACACACGCTGTTCTCAGCACTCTCCTTCTCAGCTCTAGGTACCATCCTAAGCCTTCCCTCTCCCAGAGTCAGGGTCCAAAGACAACGGCACCAGGGACTGCTCACACACCGAAGGCACCAGGACAAAAGGCTCACGAGCTTGGCCTTTGCATTCCCACTGACAGCTCAACAGCTCTAACCCAGAGAGAGCTCTGCCTGTTGGGAAAAGCCTTTAAAATCCCTAAGAGCACCTGATGTGCACATCCACACCTGCTTTCCTTGCCAAAGAGAGCAACTACAAGCCCATCTCCAAAGAAACGGCATCCCCTCCTCCAAAATGCAACACATCCAGCGACTGATCCACCTCCAGTATTGAATATGTCCAGCAATTGCCCCTACACGCACAGGGGCCAGAAGAGAAATGTCTTGCTGGACTATTCCTCCCCATGGTACCTTAACATCTGCTCCAGCAACACGGGCACTATGTCCTTGCCTTCCCAAGGAAAGGCACTCCGAGTCTCTTGGCCTTGCCTTGCCTTCAGTACCGTGTCTAGTTCTTCTTAAGCTACCCTTGCTCTGCTTCCTTTGCCTACGTCTGCCTTGCCTCGCACTACCTACAACTTGCTGGCTTTGCTTTGCCCTGCCTACCACTCTTTCCCTTGCCTTCCATGCAGGCAAGGCGCTGCAAACCAAGTGCAGGCAATTGTGGGCAAGTCAAGGGAGAGGTAGGCAAGGCCAGAGCAGTGAGGGGAAAGCAAATGGAGTGGTAGGCAAGAGAAGGCCCAGAAGTTAGAGGCAAGGCTGGCCGTAGGAAGGAAAGTCCACTGATGGGAAGGCCAGGCAGAAACAGGAAGGGCTTGGCAAGCCAAGGCCCTGGAGGAAAGCAGTAGGCAGGTCAAGGGCCATGCAAAGGAATGCAAGGCTACAGAGGGCTAGCAGGGCAAGGCAAGGCAAGTGTTGTGTTGCCAAGGCAAGGCCAGGCAAGGCAGGTGAGAAGTACATTCAATGACTGCTAGTACACAAAAGTGGCCAGGACCAAGTGCTCTGTGTGGCCTTGATCCCGCGTGGGTCATCTCTCCTCTGCACCTAAAAGACTTGAGCTACCTGCTTTGCTTTGTATGCAAAAGAACTCTCATTCTGGTCCCCGAGCTCAAGGGCAAAATGTGAATTGCCCTTCCAAGATTCAAGACATGCAAGGATTGCTCCCAGACAAAGGCTGCCCATAGAGATGAGTGTGGCAACATGCGTCCTCCTCCCCTGGTCTTCCTCTCATGTGATCCTGAAACACCGGAGATGCTTGAGAGCTTTGAGATTCCTAGGAGGAGCAGAAAGGGCAGGGCAAGGGCATGAAAGGTCATTGAAAAGGGGTCTTGAATTCCAGGTGGGGGGAGGGGTGAGCAAGGTCATGCAAGGCAAGGGAGGGGTTCAAGGGCAAGGCAAGGCAAGTGGTGGCTTTGCGAGGCGAGGCAAGGCAGTGAGGGTCCTAGAAGGAAAAGGAAAGCTGAGGCCAGACCTAGACGAATGTGAAAGGAAGTCAGGTGGGGGATGGGTGAGCAAGTCAATGCAAGGCAGGGGAGAAAAGGCAGGTTGAGGGAAGGCTACAGAGGGGGCAGCAAGGAAATGCAAGGCATGGGGAAGCATGTGAGGAGTGGGCGCTGCCAGCCGGCCGGGATGGCAGGGGCGGGGCCACTGCAAGTAGCATGGGGGGGATGTGGACGGGGGTGTTAGTGTGCGGCAGGTGTGTGTGTGTGTGTGTGTGTGCAGCGGAGTGCAGGGTAAGTGCAGGTGTGTGTGTGCGCATACGGGGGTTTTGTGCCGGGTGCTGTGCCGGGGGGAGCCGTTCCACCGCCAAGAAGGTGTGGGAGTGAAAGGAGTAACATAGATGTGTCTTTACAAAGAGACCGTGTGAATCCGTCCTTAGACAAGGCTAGGAATTTACAGGGAGGGAAGTAAGAGAAGAAAGTATTAGCTCTAGAAACTGTTACTAATCAACAGAGACTGTTGCTCAGCCAAGGCCCTGTTAAATTCCTGAACCTAGAGCAAGGCAGCAAAGACTTAATAGCATTAGGAATAGGTTCGTTTTCTTCCTTTTCCATACCAAAAGGGGGGTGCATATTAGAGGGGGGAATAGAGTAGGCAGTTCCGGCAGTCTGTAATTCCCGAGTACCTCAGAGGGTGCTGTTGCCAGGAACTTAGCAGAAAAAGGGGGCTGCGTCCCGCAATCATTTGAGAGACTCCATGGCAAAAGCCCCATGGCCTCTCCCTGGAGTTGAAGAATGTTACAGGACTCCTCTGTCTCCTTTTTGGTGGATGAAGAAACTCAGAAAGCAACACTTCTGCCAGAACTCTCCAAGATGCCCCCTTTGCTCCCAGTGACTCCATCACTGCCCGGGAAGCTGTCTTTTCTACCAGAGATGTTCGAGATACAGTTAAAAGTCGTGCGGCAGAGAAAAAAGGCAAGAATTGGTTTACAAGGGATGGCAAACAAGAGATACCAGAGCCTTTGGCCCTACCAATACTAAAACAACTCCGTGAAGAGAGTCCTTGCATTTCCTGAGGATTGGCAGAAGCCTTCCTCATGATGCATGTTGCTGTGGGTCTTTTTAGACTGGCAAAACGAGCTGTTGAAGGTTGCTTGATCTGTGCTAAAGCAAACAGCCGAGTTACAAAGTAACCTGCCAGGGGAGGGAGGCCTTGGGCTGCATGTCCCTTCCAAAGACGCCAGGTGGATTTTCCTGAGATGCCCCAAGTGGCAAGGCTTAATATCTTCTGGTAATCGTATGTCAGCTAGCAAGGTGGCCAGAAGCATTTCCAACTGCTTCAGCAATGACAGGATCAGTTATTAAGGCATTGTTGGAACAAGTCATTCCAAGATAAAGCATTGTAGAAGCAATAGACTCAGATAGGGGAACTCATTTTACAGGAAAGATCCTTCAAGGGGTTTTGGCTTCTTTAGGAATACAATGGAACCTCCATAGGCCCTGGCACCCCCAGAGCTCGGCTCGGGTAGAATACAATGAATAGAGAAATAAACACCTTTTGAAGCTGGTAATAGAAATCAAGATGCCATGGGTAGGGCTTTGGACATTGGCTTTGGCGAGAATGAGGGCCCGACCCAGAAGAGAGATTCAGTTATCTCCCTTTCAATCGTCGTTTGCAATTACCCTGGTAAGTCTCAACCTTGGGGTGGGGGGGGGGAGGGGGGTAGAGGCAAGTGATGTATATTTAAAACCATCTGTGGCCAGGATACTGCTTCTTGTGAAACCCCTTCAACAGGAAGCTCAGCTGGCACAAGCCCCGCCTTTGGACTTTGCTGCTTGTAACATCCAACCGGGAGATTGAGTCCTAGTTAAGGGGTAGAAAGAAGCGCCAATGGTGGTGAAATGGCGTGGCCCATTCCAAGTGTCACTGACCACAGAAACAGCCATCAAGACAGCTGAACACAGGTGGACCCGTCACACTTGGGTCAAGGTCTCTGAAGCCTCAGAGATTTGCACATCTCGGCTGGAGGAGAAAGCCGGGAGGCCGTGACTGACACTCTGCAGGAGCGGGCTGGAGCAGTAGCCAGTGCTTCAACATCAGAGGAAGCCCTGCGTGCCTACCCACAGACCATCTGCTGAAATAGTCTGTATGGGCATCCCTCCTCTAGAATCTCCACTCACTGGGGGGCTAATACTTGCGGCCATTGTTGTACGTTAGGTGGTTTCTGTGTCTTCAATTGCCACAGGTGGTGCAGAAGACAACGTGAAAATTAGACTAGCTAATTAGATCACACTATTAAAACATTTTCCTTAATAATTCTACTTTTATATGGTCAGCTAAGTTTAGGCCAGGAGTGGGAGAATCAATTTGCAGCCTTAGGAGAAGAAGTAGCAAAAGTTTTTAACCTTAGCAATTGCTGGCTCTGTGGAGGGCCAGGAGGATCTGAAGAGTGGCCATGGTTGGCTAGCCCAGCTGAACCTAAGTGGTGGGTCAACACCCGACGTGAGGTCCATACTAGGACAGGATTTTGGGCCGAAGAAGGAAGTCCATGGCCACTTCATTCTTCTCAAAAAGGCACTTATTGCCTAAACAGGACAGGGCATGTCTATGTAGGAAAAGGCATTTGTCAATTGACTTTCCCTCTGGGTTTAAACAATTGGGTTTCGAGCCCCAATTGCCCTCCTTACAATTGTTCCAAATATCAAGGCAAATGCAATCAAATACCTGTTCGGCTCACTAATGGTAGCTGCGCAAGGTGTTCTTGCCACACTTACCAAAAATATTTGGAAGCCTGTAAAGCAATGGGGAGGAACAAGGGCTTTTTTGACCACCTATTTTTGAGCTGTCCCCACAAAAATTCCACAAGTAGAAGACATGTTGTTTGTGATTATCAGTGGGAATGGCAACACCCGATTGGAACTCAAAGCCTTTTAGTGAGTTCTGCTCCAAATGCAACCAAGCAGCTTGCAGATGTAAAAGTAGATGGGAACCCTGTGTGGGAGCTTGGAAATGCAAATACTGTGACCCTTATGGTGGGGCAACTATTGTTGGAGGACCGTTAGGCCCGGGAATCCTCCTGTATTTTGACCCACCAATTGATGGCCAAGGGTAGGAAGGCCCCTTTGCTAATGGAACATGGGCTTTGAAAGGACATTATTGGATTTGCGGCCAATATGCTTAGCTCAGGCTACCTCCAAACTGGTCAGGGATATGGTATATTTATTAGACCATTGTTCTTTTTGCTACTACAAGTTCAGGGAAATCGCTTAGGAATCAAAATCTGTGATGATTTAATTAGAGAAAAGCAGTCAGCTGATGCAGCCCTGGCTGGAGGGAGCACCCCAATTTGAATGAGATAATTAGGTTACAGGCTGTCTCGGAAATAATTACCAACCAGCCAGCCACAGCTCTTGACCTTCTAGCTGACCAACCCACTTGAACGAGGAAAGCGGTGTTTCAACATTGGATGGTATTAGATTATCTGTTAGCAGAAGAAGGAGGAGTTTGTGGGAAATTAAATGACTCGAGCTGCTGTTTGCAAGCAGATGACAGCGGAAATGTGGTCAAACAAATAACAAAGGAAATAACGCCAGCTCATGGACCTATCCAAATGTTGAAAGGATGGTAATGGGACATGTTTGCATGGTTAACTGGCCAGCTATGGGCTAAATGAATACCATTTCTCCTCTTATATGCTATAGCAATTCTCATCTTTTTACCATGCGTGACACCATGCTGGGTGCAGCTCTTTCAGCAGGTGCTCAAGGGGATGCCGCTATCAGCCATGCCTACCTGATCCAGAAATGCATACAAAAGGACAGAAAAGGATGTCACTGCAAATAATAGCAAAACCCAAGAAGGCTCCAGAAGAAAAAATTGAATCAATGGTAATTAAGGTTTGTAAAGACAAATACAGATCAAATTAAAAGAGGAGGGATTGAAAGGAGTGAGATGGATGAGTCCTTACAATCAGACCGTGTGAATCGGCCTGTAGACAAGGCTAGGAACTTATGGGTAGTGAAATAACAGAAGAAATGATTAGTTCTCGAGAACTGTTACTAATCATCAGAGACTGTTGATTAATCGAGGCTGTATTAAATTCCTGAACCTAGAGCAAGGCAACAAAGACTTAATATTATTAGGAATGGTTTCTTTTTCTTTCTTTTCAATGCCAAAAGGGGGGTGCATATTAGAGGGGGGCATAGAGTAGGCAGTTCCGGAAGTCTGTATCTCCCGAATACCTCAGCCAGTGGGGAAAAGGAAGAGGGCGTTGTGGCCGGGAACTTGGCATCAAAAGGGGGCTGCATCCCGCAACCGTTTGACAGACCCCATGGGAAAAGCCCCATGGACTCTCCCTGTAGTCGAAGAATGTTGCAGGACTCCTCTGTCTCCTTTTCGGACATAAACCTCAGGCATCGTGGATTAATTTTCCCTAACGGCAGCGACCTACCGCGTGGTCTCCGTGCTCCTCCCCAGCCCCCCGGGAGGTGTAAAATAGTTCCCGGCGGCTCCCACCGCGCGTTACAGACGGCTGCGCGGCCCCGGGGCTGCCCGCTGTGCTCCCCTGCCCCGCCAGGGCTGCCCGCGGGCTGCGGAGCCACGTCGCCACCGGCGCGGCCAGGGCCGGGGCCCTTCTCGACAGCAGCCGAGGGGCTGCGGAGCGGGCGGCTGCGGGACGAGCAGCTATTTTATGCCCCGCGCTGCTGCCGCCTCCATCTAGCTCTCCATCGCGCCGCCGGCCGCCCCCCGCCTGGCGCGCTCACGCTCGGCCGCACTCGCCGCCCGCCCAGCCTCGCCGGAAGCTCTCCCGCCCGGGCCGTGCCCCGGCTCCGCCTGCGGCTCGGCAGGGCCCGGCCGCACGCGTGCTGCGTGGCTCGTGGCACCCGCGTTGCGCCGCAGGCGACGGGGAAAGCGGGGCGGGCCGGCGCCGCCGTGGTAGCGCGAGGAGAGGAGCGCCCGGGCGGGGCGGCGAGTGGTGCGGCGGTGAGCGCTTCTGCTTCCTGTCGCTCGGCGGCCGCCCACGGCAGGTGCCGTGTGACTCCGCGGAGCGGCGGGGCCGGCCGGGCGGTGCGCGGCCAAGCTTTCGGCCAGCGGCGGCCGCAGCGAGAGGCTGCTGGCACTGCCCGTGCCGGTGGAGAGAGCGGGGATCCGAGGCCGGCCTTCCCAGGGCGACGAGGGGTGGCCGCCTTTACCGCGCTGCCCTCCCTGCAGCACGTGGCCGATTCCGGCGAACCCGGCGTCCCAGCAGCGGCGCGGGCGGGAGGGAGTGGGGAGCGCGCTCGGTTGCCGTGCCGGCCGCTCCCGCCCAGCGCTGCGCTCCGCCGAGGCGTTTTCCCGCCCGTCCTGGGCGAGACGTAAGGGACGCTGAACTTGGAGCTTGGCTGTCAGTGGGAGCAACTCCCCTCCATTGTCGATGTCTTTTTCCTGCCCTCCGATTCCGCTACCTTGTGGTAGGTGCGATGGTGCTGAACAAGGGCGGTGTCTTGGCACAGTTGCTGGCATAGATGGTGCGGGAGCTCCACGCAAGGAGCTTTGAGTGGCATGTGTGAGGGTAGGAGGGTACGGCACCCATAGCTGAAGGCAAAAAATGTCGGGGCATGTCATCAGCCGCAGTCATGCTAAGTTGTTCATCTTTGCAAACTGCTTGCCGAGTTGTTCCTTTCTTAGGTAATGGGGGTTTGTATCAACCAGAACTGCATATGGTCAGTATTTGCAGAGAAGGCTACTTGGACTGTTGTTGAAGTGAGTGTAGCAGTTTCTATGGCATTCTGCACAAAAAGTGACAGGTCTCTCTGTGTTCCCCAATTCTTAACAAAGATGAAGTTAGCAAACCCCTGAAAAGAGGTTTTGCAAAACTTCAGGGATTTTTTCCTACTAGTACTGTAGAGACAACCATCGTCACCTTGTCTTTCCAAAAGTGAAGGTTACCGATTTTTGTCCAAGAGCATCAAGTGCTTTTGATCAGCGTTTGTGTGCATGCATTAGCCTTGTTCTTGTTCTTCCTTGGAGAACTTTTACAGTACTCAGATGATCTGTGTAGGCTGCAGACTGCAGTGGTGAACTTCAAGGCTTCCAGCAGAAGGGAGATGCTGTCCACGCTTTGGTTCCTCCTTAGTCTGAACCTTCAATGTCCAAGGCTTCACTTTTCAAGCAATTGGAAGAGCTCCAAAATAAGATATGAACAGGTCTTAATTGACCTTGTCACCCCCCCTGTTAGTCAAGTAATGCTGTGCTTTGGATTTAATTGACGAGTGCAACATGTGCTTAAAATATCCTCGATTACCCTCTCAGAAGGGTTTGAATGGAGAACAAGGAGTTCCCAAGACAAATATTTGGTGTACGAGAAGTAGAATTTAGGAGTTGATTGCAGAGCACTGCATGCACCAATGTCTAAGGAGAATCCATCTTTTGATGTCCCATCTATGCTTGTTCTCATTTGAAATCCTGAGCATTCTGCAGGTTGGTTTTCTTAGGGTTGGGGCTGGGGAAGGAGTGATGGTGGGAGAGGGGTGGGTGTTGTTTTTGGGTTACTTTTTTGTTTCCAGAATAGTGTACAAAGAACTTGTGCCCAAAATCAGCAGTATGAAACAATGCAGATATAAAAGAAGGTCACAGAAATGTCAGATAATATGAATCTGAAAGCGCTTCAGTATTTTACCCAGGAGTTTCACTCCAACAAGGTAATTTTCCTTCACAGAAATGTAGTGGCAGGCTTATGCCATGCTAGAAGTGATGACCTTTCTCTGCCCCAAATTGAGCAGCAAAATATTTTGGCTCTTGATTTAAACCCCTGAGCCAGCTGTGTTTCAGGCTGCAGAAGCTGCAGCTGTGGTGGCAGACACGGGGTGCAGCCCTGCCTGCCAGTCCCCAGCTGGCCTGCGCTGGTGGCAGCCGTCAGCGCCCGGGGTCCCCTGTGCCACCCATGCCAGGGCTCTGCCTGCCTGCCTCGCAGCCCTGGTAGCCTCAGGGAAACATCGCCCTACTCCATCTGCTTTAAAAACAAACAAGCAAACAGAAAGCTCACTGGAAATATATGTAGAAGTCTTGAAACTAATTATCAGCACTTGCTCGGAGTTTGTTGATGGAGCAAATGGATTTTACATAAACTGGTATTGCTGGTACTACTTTTAAATTAGGTTCCTAAACTTCAGAAAGGAGGAGATGGTGGTCACGTACCCCTGAGGAATGTTGGAAACAGTAAGACAGCTCAGTCATTTCAAGGTGGCCAGAAAATGGGTGTGGCAGTGGAGTGGACACTCTGTGAGTAGGTAGCCTTAAGTCATGTAACGACATGCACTTCAGCGGGAATTTTGCATCAACACCTAGAGATCATGTCATGATGTGTTGCATAACAACAAATTGGGCCAAAATTCTGCTGACTTTGACCAAGGTGGACGGGCCACCTTCACTTAAGCTGGCAAAGGGACATAAGTCAATGATGTTTGAAAAACAGCCATGAAGCATAGCCCCTTTAGTTTGTTGGACTGTTGCAAGTCTGCAAAGCTCTGTTGACAGGTCATTGGAAGTAGCTGTTGGAATCTAACTGCAGTTGGACGCTTTGTCAGTCAGCATCAGCAGGAGGCTTAACGGTTTAGGTTGAGAGGTGGTGCATGTTTTTTTTCAGAGGAATGGCCCAGTGAAGAGCAGTGTTCACTGCCATGGCTACCGTTGTAGCTTTCAAGAGCAATGGTTCATTCAGAGAGAACTTCCTTGGTTCTGCTGGTTTGGTTTCGCAGCTGGAGCAAAGGTACAGCACCGGAAGCAATTCCTAGGGCAGAAGCGGGAGCTATCCAAAGCTCCTGACTTCGTTGTCTAAGTGAGCGTAGTCTAATTGGAGGAGTGGTGAGCATCAGTGATATCAGATTTTTTACAAGTTCTTAATTCTGTCAAATCAAGAAAGAAGGAGAGCGATGAAGATGAAATCCTTTCCTCTTAAATCTGCCTACGCAACAACTTCAGGGGTAGTTGTAATGTGTATTCACCTATTTTGAATTGCCCAAAACCAGGCCTAGAGATGCTTCAGAGTCAGAGAAGCAGGTATTTGCTTTATTCGGTGCTGGGTGCGTGGGGGATCACTCCTAACACACATACACACACACACAGACAGACACACACAGAGCATGCCATACAGTCCAGCATTATGTGTAAAAATTATGAATATTCATCACAATTCTTGGGATAGGAGTGGTTCTAGAAATTACTTCTCGGAAGTCATTAATATCATTAGCATACTTGCCATGCATGTGCTGTGTACGCTGATGGGTGCACTGAGGAAGGCTCCTCTTCTTCCTCGGGGGTCTTTCTGATGAAGATCAGCAGTCTTCGTCACAATGCACTTTTTACCTTTCTTTCTGGAGCATGCGCAGTTCTTCGCTGGATGATTCAGCGATCTCTGTGCTGGTTTTCAAAAGATCCTCTTCCTCTTATCTTGACAAGATTAAGGCGAAGCCTGCTGCTTAGGTTTCGTGATTAACATTTGCTGTCTCTTAGTAGTTCACTCGTGTTTACATGAGTTAACTATGGATCAACCCCCTTCTCAATTTTAGCGCTGAAAGGATCTTAGAGTCATTTAAAGAGATGTCTCCTATGGAGTACTATAAAACTGCTGTCATACATGAAATCCCTATTTAGCTTGGTCTTTGCATGTTAAGTGCCTTAATTAGTTAATTTTGAATTAAACAGTTCTTTTAATTGAATGATAAAGTTAACCCATCAACCCAGGTACAAAAATCAAGCTTTATTATTAGTGTTTTCACTTGTTCAAAGCAGTTTGTACCAGTCCCAGTTAAAATTCCCAGTTAAAAGTTTCCTAGTTAAAAATCCCTTTTTCAAACTTTAAACCACTTGTACACTGTAAGAGTTGTTTTTCCTATGTTAATTGTCTACTTTTATAAGTGTTTTAAGAGGTATTAGATGTATTTTAATTTTTTTTGAGGTTTTTGCTTTGCACTTTAGTCTCGGGACTAACTCCAAAACCCCAGTTTCTAACAGCCAATTGCTATTTTTAGCCCCATAGCCGTTATTCTGCAAGTAAGCTCCATAGCAACCTGAATCTTAATGAAGGCATGTTACCACCCTTACTTCAGCTGTTACTACCCCCCTGACAACGACGAGCTATTGGTAGACAGAGATGATCTGTCAAAAGGAAAGCACCAATCACTTTAGACCACAGGGGTGTGCTGTGGGCGGACCGGGGCGGAGCAAAGGCACTATAAAACCACGAGGCAGGCGTCAGAGCTGCGCAGAGACCAGTGCAGATCAACTGTAGTGGACACCAGTGCTGGGTACTTAAGCCTTACTCCTATTAAGGAGCCTTTAATAATTTTTACCTTTGACTTTTGGATTAGCTAAAAGTCAGCCCAGCACTGCAAGTTCTTCCACCAGAGGTTCAGTGCTGTCTAAGCCTGAAGATCTCTAATCCCTGCGCTCCTGGGGCATACCTCCTGAGCCACTAGGATCCCAAATTTTTATATTTTGGTAATTTTTGTAATTTTTCAATTTTTCCGTTTTTAATAAATTATTTTAATTTTTACTAAGAGTTGTCTCATTCCTCACAACTGCCATAATGGTAACACGTTTTCATACAGTAGTTTTAGCACAGAAGCAATATATGTACAATCTTGGATGTTTCATCCTGCTGGCTCAAGAGCCAGTGTTGAGCTTTTCTCCTTTAAATCCAGTCTTAGAGCTCTGCAAGGATCACTGCAGCGTGACGTTGTGACAAGGGGATGCTGATTCATGCATAAACCTTTGATGCTTTCCTTATATCTGCAAGCAGCTTTGAAAACCAATGATTATCTGGCATGTTGCGACTTGAGAGTCATGGTAAAGGTTTCGCCAAACACTTTGTAATATCATGCAACAGCTTTCATTCCTAAGGAAATAGCATTGAGCATATCGCTGGCAAAATGCTGAAAGAATGAGCCCAAACCAATATCCTTTAATGGGAAAGATGGAAAACATTTAGATGTGTTTATTTGAACTAAAATGACTGTGGACCAAGCCTAAATGTATTTCACACTAAATTCTTAGAACTGATTTTAAGGGAAGAAGTGAGAAAGATGAATTCACAAGTGGAATTTTCAGCAGCATAATATTGAGCATTTATTAGTAGAACAAAGGCATATCACGGCGCGGGAGCACTTAGCAATATTGCTAGAGGCGTGGCTCCATTCATTTTACTGTGAACTTGAGTACTTCTTTAAACATAGTCCTTTCACCCAGAAAGTAATTTACACTTCACTCAACTTTCCCCCCTTCGTCTCTGCCCCCTTGCGCCAGCACACGCCAGCACACTGCCGCCTCGGTCCTCTGGATAGCTCCAGAACTGAAGGCAGGCACCCCCCTCCGGTGCCTCCTCAGTCTCCAACCTAATTTGTAGTTGACAGTTTCTTTGGGAGGTGTGAGTTTTGATAACAGACTTCCTGGGATGCATGCGGTTTATCTTCTTTGTTTCTTGAAGATGTCTTGGTTTCTACCTCTGTAATTTCTCAACCTAAAGGACATTTATGATCATGTGTTTATTCCTACGTTTCCCAACATGTTACCACTCTTTCGAAGTTACAATTTACTCTAGTCTTGTTTTTACTTACCTATATTTTACCTTAACACTATTTCTACATAGTACATTATCACTTCTAAATGTTAAAATCATATATGCGAAAGACAATATTTATCGTTCACTCATTTATCACAGGAGGAATGTGTTAGCTGCTTGTGTTGCAGTTCACTTGTAATTCTGGTCTATTACCGCAGGCCTGGGCCCTAGGGTGTATCACCGTGTCCCGCAGCCATAGGGAGGAGGAGGAGAGAAGATCCAGCAGGCAGGAATTGTGCAGCAAGATTTATTCCTTTAATTATTTTACAAACTCTTTTATAGACTTTTTTCTTCATAGTCTAATTGGACAAAGGATCAGCCCCCCCCTTGGGGTGATTGGCTAAAATCCTAAACCATCCATTGTCAAAATATTTTTCTACTAGACCATAAACAAGACTTTTCAAGGTTGCAGGTGGCTTGGTTGTTTACATACTCTGCTACCTCTTCTGTGAGAGAGAAAAGTCTCTCACGGACTTAGAAAATAGCAAGAAAATCCTCGCGAGCAGCATTTTTGTATCTACCATTCCCCCTTTTTGTTTGATAAGATAACAACTCCACTATTAATCCTAAATAGAAATTTACATCAGTTATTAATTCTAAATATGTCCTTAAGGCTTTACCTATCTGACTCCATAACAAGAAATTTAAAGTTCAGTCTCTGCCTGTGGAAGGACCATCCCAGTCTCTGCTTGTAGAAGGACCATCTGCCTGATGGTCAACATCTTGGTCATCATCAGAAGAGTCATTAGGCTGATGATCTACATTCTGGTCGCCATTTGGATGGTTGGCGTTCTGGTCATCATTTGGAGGTTGCCTGTTCTGCCTCTGGTGCCGTAGGGCAGGGCAAACACATTTTGCAGGTAGCCACCGTACCCCAGTATCTGTAGAAATGCAAGCATACCCACGACCCCAAACGATAAGCTCCCGCGGGCCTTCCCACTGGTTAGTGAGTAAATTCCACACCCAGACTTTTGCCCAGGGCAGTTGTCTCTTGCCTGCAGATTGCAATGAGAGAAAGTGATTCAGAATAACAGGATTCTTTGAATTTTGTGGTACCATAAGCTGATTAATTGTATACGAGCTTTTGCTAGTCGGCTTCAGTAACCGAATTCAAAGGTTCCTGTGAGAATTGTTGAAAAGTCGTGATAACAGCCCTTAATTCAACTAAGCAGAGTCTGACTCGGATTGGTGTGTTAATCAACCACTGCAAAGGCAGTGTAGGATACTGTGCACCCTTGCGCACAGTGACCCCTGCTAAAAATTTGTCCCAATCCGTATGCCCCAGGCTGCCAACACAACCCGGTCCCCAAAGGTTAAGGGAAGTGGTAGTAACATAAGGCCTAATTGTAGCTGTGTGCCCCTCTGAGTCCTTCACCATCACAGGCCGTTCGCTTCAATAGCTCTGTGTGGTTCCTCCTAATCCTGCGATGGCCGATCCCACGGGGGGTAAAGGCCATGAGGGAAGCCACGCAGAGAAGGAGATGATAGTTGCATCAGCACCAGTATCAATCAAACCTCGAAGCTGAGTCCAGGGCGGACGGGCGTTCAGCAGGATCAGGGTACATGTCATCTGTGGCCTTTGGTCAGAGATGTCTGCAGCCCAGAAGGCCTGCGGAAGTCCCGTAGATCCACTGCCGTTATCTTTGTGAGTTTGTTGTTCTATCCTGGGGACACAAGACTTAAAAGGCACTAATTTAGCAAGGCAGGTCTTTTCAGGAATAGTTACAGGGGGTTTTCAAATTCCCTATAAAACTGAGGACAAGGCTCCAAGGAGCGGATTCCCATCAATCCGACCTCATCATCATCCTATCGCATTAAACCTGTTAGAAGCCAGACCTGAACAGCCTCTCTCTTCCTTTGTCTCTGAGCTAACGTGAGCCGACATCATCGGCTCCTGCCGTGTTTCCCTCTGCAGAGAAGCCAGCTAGCTAGCCCAGCAAGCAGCTCTTTTCCTGATCCCGAAGTCGCTTCAGCGACGCGTGGAGGTAACGCAGCTGGACTGTCTCTGACCTGGGGCACGCCAGAGTCGGTGCCTCGAGCACCAAACGCTGCGTTATTGGACATTGAAGGTTCAGACTAAGGAGAAACCAAAACGTGGACAGCATCTCCCTTCTGCTGGAAGCCTTGAAGTTCACCCCTGCAGTCTGCAGCCTACACAGATCATCTGAGTACTGTAAAAGTTCTCCAAGGAAGAACAAGAACAAGGCTAATGCATGCACACAAACGCTGATCAAAAGCACTTGATGCTCTTGGACAAAAATCGGTAACCTTCACTTTTGGAAAGACAAGGTGACGATGGTTGTCTCTACAGTACTAGTAGGAAAAAATCCCTGAAGTTTTGCAAAACCTCTTTTCAGGGGTTTGCTAACTTCATCTTTGTTAAGAATTGGGGAACACAGAGAGACCTGTCACTTTTTGTGCAGAATGCCATAGAAACTGCTACACTCACTTCAACAACAGTCCAAGTAGCCTTCTCTGCAAATACTGACCATATGCAGTTCTGGTTGATACAAACCCCCATTACCTAAGAAAGGAACAACTCGGCAAGCAGTTTGCAAAGATGAACAACTTAGCACGACTGCGGCTGATGACATGCCCCGACCTTTTTTGCCTTCAGCTATGTGTTATAAACATATATTATATTGGCTTCTCGCAAAGTATAAAGGTAGATATATAATGTTAGAAATGCTTTTTGCTGTGTGGATGTAGTTTTCTCTCTTTAGCAAGAATGTTAGCAAGTGTGAGCAAGTAAGATAACCTCCAAGCGAACAGAGGATGAGGCCCAAGGAGCTGCTAATCAACACTTTGTCCAGGGAACAAAAGGGCCAAAAGGCTACTCCGCCTGGAGAACCGGAGAACAGGCGGCCAGGAGAGTCCGAGAGCCGTTATCACCACTCTGCCCGGGGGGCAAAGAGGCCCAAAGCTGCAATCAGCCCTGACTGTCTGGAGAATTAAGAGATCCACCCTACCATCGACTCTTACCTAGCCTAGTGGGCCCAACCCCAAGAATCAAGAGAAATAAAACCACAAGGCAGAAGACTACGCATGCTCTAAAAAGGCGGAACCAAGGAGTGGCCATGCAGAACAGCTCCAGGAAAAGTTTTAATATGAATGAAGAACAGACAGTAAAAATGGTATAAAAAGGACTCGCCTCCAGCATCAGGTGTGCTCTTGGCAGAGCGCCAAGGCACCCGGCCGTTACCCCTTTGCTTTATTTTATGTGTCTCTTATTGTCTTTATATTAAACGCTTTAAATTCTCACAGGAGAGTGAACCTTCTCTTATTGTCTTTATATTAAACTCTTTAAATTCTCACAGGAGAGTGAACCTCGTTTTTCACAATTGGGGGCTCGTCCCGGATCTACACCTCGCCTCTGAAAAGCGTGGGAGGATTCAAGAAGCAAGGGTAAGGCGCCTCCCGCCCAAGTTGGCAGGACCTTTGCTTAGCATCCTCTGGCGCGATTTGGTGGCAGCAGGGCAATACCCGGAGGACAAGAAAGACACAAAAATAAAGCAAATGAAAGAGAGCGCTCTCGACAAAAATCCCACAGACACTGGAAAAGAAACAGGACTGGTAAGTATTGTCCAAAGAAAAAGTGGGTGGTTACGGGAGATGAGTGTGTGTGAATGGTCATACATGAAATCCCTATTTGTGCTTGGTCTTTGCATATTAAGTGTTTTAATTAATTAATTTTGAGTTAAATATTTTAAAATTGAATGTTAAAATTAACCCATCAGCCCAGGTACACAAATCAAGTTTTATGATTATGGTTTTCACTTGTTCAAAGCAGTTTGTTTGCACCCTTCCCAGTAAAAAAAAAAAAAAAAATCCCCAGTTAAAAGTTCCCCAGTTAGAATCCCTTTTCAAACATTAATCACTTGTACACCATAAGAGTTATCCTTCCTGTGTTTACTGTATACTTTTACAAGTGTTTTAAGATGTTGGATGTATTTTAGTACTTTTTTTAGGTGTTTTTACTTGTACTTTGGTTCCAAGGCAGATTTCAAAACCCCAGTTCCAACAAACAGCCCAGCCCCCATAGCCATTACCCTGTAAGCTCTATGGCAACCTGAATTTTAATGACCCTTATCTCAACTAGTACCACCCCTCTGACAAGGATGAGCCATTGGTGGACAGAGATAATCTGTCAAAGGGAAAACACCAATCACCTTGAACCGAAGGGGTGGGCTGTGGGTGGGCTGTGGGTGGAGCAAAGACACTATAAAACAGGGAGCACGAGAAAGGCACGCCCCTTCTCTCCAGCCTTGCTGAGGTGGAGTTCAGTGCTGGGAAGGCGTATTCCTATCAAGGAACTTTTAGTAATTTTTTTTTGGCTTTTGGGCCGGCCAAAGGCCAGCCTAGCACTGCAAGCCCTTTTTCTCTACCTGAGGTTCAGTGCTGTTTCAGCCAGAAGATCAAAAATCCCTGCACTCCTGGGGCATACCATCTACCGAGCCATAGGATCCCAAATTTTTAATTTTTTTTCACTTTTCCGTTTTTAATAAATTGTTTTAATTTTTAACTAAGAGTTGTCTCATTCCTCACATGAATGAGACGCGGGCTGGTTGCCCCCAGATCTGCGAAGCGAGTGTGGCAGTCTCTGAGTGCTGCGGCTCCGTCTTGTTCGCGAGAACAGCGGCCAGCCAGGAGACGAAGCGAGAGATAAGAGGAGTGAAAGAATCTCCCGGGGTGACTGGGACAGGGTCCCAGGGAAGGGGTTGCAAAGTGGGAGCTACCCCCCCCCCCCCCCCATATGCTGGGTTGAGGAAAACTCCAAGAGCACCCAGGGCCTAAAAGTACCCCAAGAGAAGTTGGGGGGTTTGATGCTAGCAATGCTGGGTTGAGGGAAATCCAAGAGCACCCAGAATCCTAAGGATTATATCATACCCATGGGTGGATACTAACAAGTGACTTGAAAGAGGTACCTTATTATTCTGTTGTAAGAATGAGAGAGTGAACAAATATTAAAAAGAGTGAATGTGTGAATGAAAAACTGTGTAATTAGAAGTTAACTTTGTTTTTGGGGAAGGTGGGCTATAGTAAATTTTTTTGGTTTTTGTACTGTGAAAGGGTGGGTAGTATTTTACAGCAGGGAAGATTGGTGTTTTAAAGGAATGAATTAGTATTTCAAAGGGGGGGATAATCATGTGTACTGGCCAAAATATGGGTCTGATGAGGCATGGATTTTCCAGGCTCTAAATGTATTTGTAAATTCAAAAGAGCCATCTCACCCTGAGGAGAGAGAATATGCTTCTTGCTGGACAGGAATTACAAAACCTCTGGGAACCAAAGTCTTTAAACTATCAGAAACCCCAGAGGAAAAGCAAACAGAAGAGAAAAAAGGCTGGGACCCTTTAGAAGTATTGCCTCCACCGCCAGCACTAGAAGCTGCACCCCTCCTCCCAGCTCCGGGGTTTCCTCCGCCGCCAGTATCAGAAGCTGCCTCCCCCCTCCTCCCCCTGGCTCCGGGGCTTCCCCCTCCAGCCCCCCCTCCGCCCGCACCGGGGGCCTTTCCCCCGGCAGCCCTCCCGCCCCAATGGAGCGGGGGGGGAGCCCTGCCCCCGCCCATGCCGGGGATCTCGCCCTTCCCGTATATCTCGGGAATCCCAGCACCCTCAATTGAATCAAGGGAAACGTCACACGTCCCGGCTCCAGCCCCCACCTCTCCTGCCTTGAGAAACCCGGCTTCAGAGCCGGCCCCCACCTCCTGTGCTCCGGAATATTTGGCTTCACTGCCATACCCCACCCCCACCCTCTGCACCACAGAATATTCGGCTTCAGCGCCAGACTTTGAATCTGCCCCTCCTCCCCAGGGGAGTTCGGTGCTTTCTTCCCAAATAAACCCTCTTCTTAACGAAGGAGCACCATACCAGAATACAAGAGGTGCCATTAAGGCTCAGAGGCAGCCCAACAATCCCTCCATTGCTAAACAAACAGAGGGAAGCCGAGAAATTCATTTATTTCCATTAAGAGAAGTACCTATGGGAGGAGGGGGAACGGGCTTTGTAAATGCTCCTCTAACCTCTACAGAGGTTAGGAATTTCAAAAAAGAAATTAAAGGATTATTAGAAGACCCCATAGGTACAGCTGAGCAGTTGGACCAGTTCTTAGGTCCCAACATTTTCACTTGGGAAGAAATGCAATCAATCATGAAAATAATATTCTCCCAAGAAGAAAGAGAAATGATTAGAATTGCTGGAATAAAAATTTGGGAAAGAGAAAACCAACAAGGTCCACCCAGGGATCAGAAAATGCCCATTACACCTCCTAACTGGAACCAAAATAATGAAGCTGGGAGGGGACATATGAATGATTATCGTAATTTGATAATCAAGGGAATAAAAGAGGCGGCACCCCGAGGACAAAATGTCAGAAAGGCCTTTGAGGGGCAGCAAGGGAAGGAAGAAACCCCGACTGAGTGGCTGGAGAGGCTCCGAAAGAATATGAAACAATATTCTGGGATAGACCCAGAGTCCCTAGCAGGGCAAGCCCTGCTAAGAGTTAACTTTGTCACTCATGCCTGGCCAGATATTAGGAAAAAATTGGAAAAAATAGAAGACTGGTATGAGAAACCATTACAAGACCTAGTAAGGGAAGCTCAAAAGATATATATATGTCCGGAGGGATGAAGAAAAAGCCAAAGTGGAAGCAAAGATCATGATAGCCACTATGCGAGAGAGTACCTTCCAAAAAAATCTAAAGCCCTCAGGTAACACTCCTAAACATTCAAGATTCAGAAATGGTGGAAAAGAGAAAAATAAAACCTCAGTACAATTAAGATTCCAAGAACAACCCAGGGATGCCTGTTTTTATTGCAAGGAAGAAGGGCATTATAAAAGAGAATGCCCCCACCTGAGGAGGGATCTGAAAATATTTCAAGAAACACACACAGAAGAACAATAGGAAAGTCATGGGCTCTCTTTTTGGGGGGATAAATACCATCTGGAGCCTTTGATAACTTTAAAAGTAGGCCCCCAAGAGGAAGTATTAGAATTTATAGTTGACACTGGGGCAGAAAGGACTTGTGTGATGAATATTCCAAAAGGGTGTGATGTGAGTAATGATATGGTAAAAGTAACAGGAGCAAAGGGGGAAGGATTTCAAGTCCCTGTCATTAAAGATGTGGTTATTGAAGGGGAAACAAAAATAGGGATAGGGGATGTTTTGTTAGTTCCTGGGGCTGGCAGCAATTTATTGGGAAGGGATTTACAAATCCAACTGGGGATTGGAGTCATACCAGAAGAAGGGAAAATGACAGCCAAAGTGTTAAAACTTAGCCAAGAAGATGAAAGCAAAATTAACAGAGAGGTTTGGGCTGGGGAAGGGAATAGGGGTGGACTAGATATTGACCCCATAAGGGTCACAATTGAAAAACAAGAATGTCCCATTCGTGTACGTCAGTACCCTATATCTTTAGAAGGGAGAAAAGGCTTAAAACCAGTGATAGAAGAATTAATAAAGGATGGGACACTAGAACCTTGTAAATCCCCTCATAATACCCCTATTCTCCCAGTAAAGAAATCTGATGGAAATTATAGATTAGTGCAAGATTTAAGAGAAGTAAACAAAAGAACACGGGCCTGCTACCCTATGGTTCCTAATCCCTGTGGGAGTGTGTTTGTTTAGTTCAGTCCGGGTCTCCCCCCTATGTTCTGTAAGTTTGGTGTACCCCAGTTGGCACCCCCCCCTGTTTCCTTTAAATCACCCTGTCTGTCATTTTTATCTCCTCCCAGGACCCTGTCTGTCACTCTGCCACCCCTCCCAGGCTTCTGGAAAGTTCTAGCCAGGGGGCCAGGTGATTAGTCCTGGGAAAGGAGTCCCTCCCTTCCCCTGTTATAGTTGGTTCCCTTATGTGTCCCTCGTTCTGCTTGCCGCACCCTTCCCTTCCCTGGTTGGTTGTTCTGTACACCCCCCCCCCCCCATGCCCCCCCCGCCATAAAATGCCCCGGCGCGCGATCTGCAGGTGCTCTGGGTTGGGCACCCCTGGTGGTTGAGGTCCCCCCGTCCGGAGGGCCAATAAACTTTCTGGATTTAACCCAACTCTGAGCCTGCCCCCTTTCCTCCGCCGTCTGCCTTTATCGCCGCGGTCCCTTGGAAGGACCCACGAGCCAGACCTTTGATCCCTCCGATATCAGAGGCTGGCCCCCGTTGCCTGCTGTGTCCCGAGCTGACCGGGCTGAGTGGGAACTGTTCCCAGAGGACACAACGGCAAATCCCTACACTCTTTTAAGCAAAATTCCACCTCAACATCAGTGGTTTAGTGTGGTGGATCTTAAAGATGCCTTTTGGGCCTGCCCACTGGCAGAGGAAAGCCGAAATATTTTTGCCTTTGAATGGGAAGATCCAAACACAGGGAAAAAGAACCAACTGAGGTGGACTAAAGTGCCACAGGGGTATTGTGAGGCCCCAAATTTATTTGGGCAAGCCTTGGGAGAAATATTACAAACCTTCCCCATTCCCCCAGGAATACAAATTATCCAATATGTAGATGATCTTCTAATATCAGGAGAAGATGAAATTAAAGTCAAAGAAGCTACTATAAAGCTTCTAAATTTTCTTGGGGAAAAGGGACTAAGGGCATCAAAAGGGAAATTACAGTTTGTGGAATCAGAAGTAAAATATCTCGGCCACCTGATAAGCAAAGGTAGCCAAAAACGAAGTCCTGAAAGAATTACAGGGATTTTATCCCTCCCTCCTCCCTCTTCAAAAAAGGAGGTTAGGAGACTGCTGGGGCTACTGGGATATTGCAGACTATGGATTGAAGGATATACACAAGCAGTAAAATTTTTATATGAAAAATTAACAGGGGGAGACAATATACAATGCACCAAAGATGATGATAATAAATTAGAAAAACTGAAGTTGAAACTAGCCTCGGTACCAGCCCTAAGCTTACCCTCACTAGAAAAACCCTTTCACTTATATGTGAATGCAGAAAATGGAGTAGCTCATGGTGTATTAGTCCAGGAATGGGGAGGGGTGAGAAGACCAATAGCTTATTTATCTAAACTATTGGACCCAGTAAGCCGTGGCTAGCCAGTATGCATTCAAGCCATAGCAGCTACTGCTATTTTGGTGGAGGAGAGCCGTAAGCTCACCTTTGGAAGTAAACTGATTGTATACACACCCCATGCGGTCCGGAATGTGCTAAATCAAAAAGCTGAAAAATGGTTAAGAGACTCCAGGATATTAAAATATGAAGCAATTCTGATTGACAGTAATGGTCTAACTATAGAAACAAGCAAAAGCCTCAATCCGGCCCAATTCCTGTATGGAGAACCAAAAGATGACCTGGCACATGATTGCTTAGAAATTATTCAATACCAAACAAAAGTTCGGGAAGATCTAGCAGAACAAGCCCTCTTAGAAGGGGAAAGAATATATGTGGATGGTTCATCCAGATGCTTGCAAGGAAAAAGAATGTCAGGATATGCCTTAGTCGATGGGATAAATATGCAGACCATCGAAAAAGGAAAACTACCTTCAAATTGGTCGGCGCAATCTTGTGAATTATACGCTCTAAAGAGAGCACTGGAGCATTTAGCACACAAAAAGGGGACCATCTATACTGATTCAAAGTATGCCTTTGGGGTAGTACATACCTTTGGGAAGATCTGGGAAGAAAGAGGTTTACTAAATTCAAAGGGGAAGGAACTGATACATGAAGGCCTGATTTCAGAAGTGTTGGAGGCATTAAAATTGCCTGAAGAAATAGCCGTAGTGCATATCAAAGGACACCAAAAAGGGATGACCCCAGAAATAAGAGGGAATAATCTAGCAGACCAAGAAGCCAAAGATGCAGCAGAAAATGGGACCGAACGAATTATGTTAATCCTGACCCCAGAAAGGGGAGAATTGGAAATCCCCAGATTTAGTAAAGAAGAAGAAAAAGAATTATTTAAGATAGGGGGAGAACAAGATCAATCTGGAAAATGGAAACTCCCTGATGGGAGACAGTTACTTAATAAGCCACTCACTAAGAGAATATTAGAAGATATGCATCAAAAAACTCATTGGGGTACTCAAGCTTTGTGTGATCATTTTCTAAGAAATTATGGGTGTATTGGAATCTTTGGGAACTGTATAACTTGCCAAAGAGTGAATAGGAAAATAATGAGAAAAACAACATTAGGAGGCCGCGAGTTAGCTCTGCGACCATTCCAAAGTATCCAAGTAGATTTCACTGAACTTCCTCAAGTACAGAGATGGAAGTTCCTATTAGTAATAGTAGACCACCTAACTCATTGGGTAGAAGCAGTTCCTGCTACTAGAGCTACAGCTAACATAGTATGCAAAACCCTTCTGGAACAAATTATTCCCAGATATGGAATGGTTAATAAAATAGACTCAGATAGAGGAACACATTTTACATCCAAACTCTTACAACAAATAACTCAAGCCTTGGGAATAAAATGGGAATTACATACCCCCTGGCACCCACAAAGTTCAGGCCGAGTAGAAAGAATGAACCAGACTTTGAAAAAAACTTTAACAAAATTAATGATTGAAACTCAAATGTCATGGGTCAAATGCTTACCTTTGGCTCTGTTGAGAGTCCGAACACAGCCCAGGTCAGACCTGGGAGTATCTCCTTACGAGATGATGTTCGGATTACCCTTCCTTACCACTCAACATGAAACAGCCACTTATGAAGTAGGAGAAGTAAGTGTCAAAAAATACGTCACCACAATTGCCAGAACACTTGAAAATTTGCGGCTGAAAGGAATGATCCCTCAAACCACAACTTTGGAGTTCAAAATTCATAATATCCATCCAGGGGAATGGGTACTAGTAAAAACATGGAAAGAACAATCTTTGACTCCACAATGGGAGGGTCCTTTTCAGGTACTGCTGACGACTGAGGCCGCAATCCGGACCAAGGAACGAGGGTGGATCAAAGGACCAGCAGAATCAAAGGACCTGTAAAAGAACCTGAAGAGTGGACTGTAATATCCAAACCAGGTGATACCAAATTGATTCTTAAACGGAGGCCAGGTGACAATGAACTAGAACAATCTAAATAATCCAAGGGATATGCAAAGAATCACACCTAACTGAGAAGTGAAAGCCAAATTGATATCAGTGGCCCCTGGACAAATTCTGGGACATCGTGGAGAAGAATATTCTCACTTCAAACAGGAAGGGTTGGGACTGTATCAAACAGGGAACTCTCATGTTCTGATTCTAGCCTGTGACTTGTATTAAGAAGGGGGGGAATCACAACTTCCATCAGTGCCACATCATATACCCTGTTTGAATCATTCTAACACGGGGCATGCCAGCCAGGTCAAATATAAGTAATTAATCTGGAGGGAAATCGGCATTCCACACCATCGACACCCTAGTTGTAAAAGGTGTCAAGCACAAAGTCAACCCCCTATCCAGACAAAATCATAAGCAACAAAAGTAATAACTTTGCTCTGCAGATGGGAATTACTAGTGCCTGTTGAATGGGAAACACCTAAGATACGATAAGATACTACAGTTAAAATAAGTACCAAAAGAAATTTGCCTAAAAGCTACAAAGGAAGCGACAAGGAAATAGAGGGCAAGACCGGGTTGGCCACTGTACTCGCCACCGAGAAGATCCAATACACCTGCCATGGGTTGCAACCTCATAGGCAAGGGAGGTGGGAGTATAAGCCATGCCGGACCTCTGTTATTCCTTCTTTTGTCACTTATCCTGGTCCCTTTCGGGACACCGGCAAGACCATGTTACAAATGCTATCGAAAGCTCTACATGGAAAGACACCGGGGCTTCTTTCTTATTACTCATACCCATATCAACAGTCACTGTTATGACTCGTCCAAATTAGGTATTTGCATGCATAAAGGGGAAAAATATTAGATTACAGAAAATTTGGGAACAAGTGGAAACAGACTAGGAAGTAATTGTCCAAAAGGAGAAAAATGGATTTGCTTCACAGCTGCCACCAGGGGAACAGTCCAAGATTTGGTAAAAGAACAAGTGGTAAGTAAAGATACAAAGCCAGCACAGCAACCTCGCCCTATATTCACCTCACGCCAGGACCTGTATGCAAAGCTCAAACAACAGTTAAAAGAGGAAAAAACCCCAAGGTTAGGAAAAAACCTGTTTGTAGAATTGGGGGAGAGGATAGGTAAAGAACTTAACATAACCAACTGTTGGGTCTGTGGAGGAGCTTTAATGGCAGAAGAATGGCCATGGAAAGGTAGCAGCCTAGGCCCGGTAGAACTCCTTAAATGGAACCGGACAAATATAAGAGGGGGGAACTGACCTGAGGGGTGGATTTTAAGTTCAACAGTGATAGGGGAAGAATGCCTCTGGCGAACTGGGAAAAACTTTCTTAATGAAGTAGGAAACACTCCCTGTAAAAGGTATAAAGTGAGTAACAAAACTCCAGCGTGGTGGGTCCCAGAAAAACCAACTTGGTATTGGGCTCAGAAAAAAGGAAAAGACTGTGTATACGATAATGAAGTTGGACTCTTTCAGTGTAGGAAAAATCCTTATTTTGGAATCCCAGAAATATCCAAATTTTGGGAGAATATAAATCATCAAGAAGGTGCTTATTGGAAAGCACCAGATGGCTTATTTTGGATATGTGGGAAAAGGGCATACCCAAGACTCCCTTCACATTGGGAAGGGAGTTGTACACTAGGAATCATTCAACCAGGGTTTTTCCTTCTACCAGAACCAGAGGGAGATCAATTAGGAATACCTGTCTATGAAGACTTCAAAAGAAATAAAAGAGATTTAATTGGAGGATTCCAAAAATGGAAAGATGAGGAATGGCCCCCTGAGCGAATATTAGAAACATATGGGCCAGCTACCTGGGCACAAGATGGAAGTTGGGGATATCGAACCCCAATTTACATGCTGAATCGTATCATCAGACTCCAAGCTCTTGTAGAAATCATAACCAATGAAACAGCCGGGGCTATGGAATTAATAGTCAGCCAGCAACGCCAAACCAGAGCTGCAATATATCAAAATAGGCTGGCTTTAGACTATTTACTGGCTGAAGAAGGGGGTGTGTGCTGGAAGTTCAATACATCGGCGCTGTAGACTTGCAAAAGAAGGCCAAGCACCCGGCCCAGCTCGAAACCACCCCAAGGGCAAAGGCAACTTGCACACGTCCCTGCACTCAAATCAACGGTGTCAGGACAAAAAGATTTCCCTCACCTTCCCCTTCCAAGAGCAGACTCCTCTTTACACCACACTCCAAGAGCCAGAAAAACCTCTTTGGCCCAAGCAAATCTTTTCCCTCTCGCAGATTCTGCCCACCAACTTGAACCCCTGGCAAAAACAGAGCTCAGTGCCAGCTGAGGAAGATCTTGCTGCCTACAACTTCACCTGCACCCCTCAAACTAGCAGCACACACGCTGTTCTCAGCACTCTCCTTCTCAGCTCTAGGTACCATCCTAAGCCTTCCCTCTCCCAGAGTCAGGGTCCAAAGACAACGGCACCAGGGACTGCTCACACACCGAAGGCACCAGGACAAAAGGCTCACGAGCTTGGCCTTTGCATTCCCACTGACAGCTCAACAGCTCTAACCCAGAGAGAGCTCTGCCTGTTGGGAAAAGCCTTTAAAATCCCTAAGAGCACCTGATGTGCACATCCACACCTGCTTTCCTTGCCAAAGAGAGCAACTACAAGCCCATCTCCAAAGAAACGGCATCCCCTCCTCCAAAATGCAACACATCCAGCGACTGATCCACCTCCAGTATTGAATATGTCCAGCAATTGCCCCTACACGCACAGGGGCCAGAAGAGAAATGTCTTGCTGGACTATTCCTCCCCATGGTACCTTAACATCTGCTCCAGCAACACGGGCACTATGTCCTTGCCTTCCCAAGGAAAGGCACTCCGAGTCTCTTGGCCTTGCCTTGCCTTCAGTACCGTGTCTAGTTCTTCTGAAGCTACCCTTGCTCTGCTTCCTTTGCCTACGTCTGCCTTGCCTCGCACTACCTACAACTTGCTGGCTTTGCTTTGCCCTGCCTACCACTCTTTCCCTTGCCTTCCATGCAGGCAAGGCGCTGCAAACCAAGTGCAGGCAATTGTGGGCAAGTCAAGGGAGAGGTAGGCAAGGCCAGAGCAGTGAGGGGAAAGCAAATGGAGTGGTAGGCAAGAGAAGGCCCAGAAGTTAGAGGCAAGGCTGGCCGTAGGAAGGAAAGTCCACTGATGGGAAGGCCAGGCAGAAACAGGAAGGGCTTGGCAAGCCAAGGCCCTGGAGGAAAGCAGTAGGCAGGTCAAGGGCCATGCAAAGGAATGCAAGGCTACAGAGGGCTAGCAGGGCAAGGCAAGGAAACTGTTGTGTTGCCAAGGCAAGGCCAGGCAAGGCAGGTGAGAAGTACATTCAATGACTGCTAGTACACAAAAGTGGCCAGGACCAAGTGCTCTGTGTGGCCTTGATCCCGCGTGGGTCATCTCTCCTCTGCACCTAAAAGACTTGAGCTACCTGCTTTGCTTTGTATGCAAAAGAACTCTCATTCTGGTCCCCGAGCTCAAGGGCAAAATGTGAATTGCCCTTCCAAGATTCAAGACATGCAAGGATTGCTCCCAGACAAAGGCTGCCCATAGAGATGAGTGTGGCAACATGCGTCCTCCTCCCCTGGTCTTCCTCTCATGTGATCCTGAAACACCGGAGATGCTTGAGAGCTTTGAGATTCCTAGGAGGAGCAGAAAGGGCAGGGCAAGGGCATGAAAGGTCATTGAAAAGGGGTCTTGAATTCCAGGTGGGGGAGGGGTGAGCAAGGTCATGCAAGGCAAGGGAGGGGTTCAAGGGCAAGGCAAGGCAAGTGATGGCTTTGCGAGGCGAGGCAAGGCAGTGAGGGTCCTAGAAGGAAAAGGAAAGGTGAGGCCAGACCTAGACGAATGTGAAAGGAAGTCAGGTGGGGGATGGGTGAGCAAGTCAATGCAAGGCAGGGGAGAAAAGGCAGGTTGAGGGAAGGCTACAGAGGGGGCAGCAAGGAAATGCAAGGCATGGGGAAGCATGTGAGGAGTGGGCGCTGCCAGCCGGCCGGGATGGCAGGGGCGGGGCCACTGCAAGTAGCATGGGGGGGATGTGGACGGGGGTGTTAGTGTGCGGCAGGTGTGTGTGTGTGTGTGTGCAGCGGAGTGCAGGGTAAGTGCAGGTGTGTGTGTGCGCATACGGGGGTTTTGTGCCGGGTGCTGTGCCAGGGGGAGCCGTTCCACCGCCAAGAAGGTGTGGGAGTGAAAGGAGTAACATAGATGTGTCTTTACAAAGAGACCGTGTGAATCCGTCCTTAGACAAGGCTAGGAATTTACAGGGAGGGAAGTAAGAGAAGAAAGTATTAGCTCTAGAAACTGTTACTAATCAACAGAGAGTGTTGCTCAGCCAAGGCCCTGTTAAATTCCTGAACCTAGAGCAAGGCAGCAAAGACTTAATAGCATTAGGAATAGGTTCGTTTTCTTCCTTTTCCATACCAAAAGGGGGGTGCATATTAGAGGGGGGAATAGAGTAGGCAGTTCCGGCAGTCTGTAATTCCCGAGTACCTCAGAGGGTGCTGTTGCCAGGAACTTAGCAGAAAAAGGGGGCTGCGTCCCGCAATCATTTGAGAGACTCCATGGCAAAAGCCCCATGGCCTCTCCCTGGAGTTGAAGAATGTTACAGGACTCCTCTGTCTCCTTTTTGGTGGATGAAGAAACTCAGAAAGCAACACTTCTGCCAGAACTCTCCAAGATGCCCCCTTTGCTCCCAGTGACTCCATCACTGCCCGGGAAGCTGTCTTTTCTACCAGAGATGTTCGAGATACAGTTAAAAGTCGTGCGGCAGAGAAAAAAGGCAAGAATTGGTTTACAAGGGATGGCAAACAAGAGATACCAGAGCCTTTGGCCCTACCAATACTAAAACAACTCCGTGAAGAGAGTCCTTGCATTTCCTGAGGATTGGCAGAAGCCTTCCTCATGATGCATGTTGCTGTGGGTCTTTTTAGACTGGCAAAACGAGCTGTTGAAGGTTGCTTGATCTGTGCTAAAGCAAACAGCCGAGTTACAAAGTAACCTGCCAGGGGAGGGAGGCCTTGGGCTGCATGTCCCTTCCAAAGACGCCAGGTGGATTTTCCTGAGATGCCCCAAGTGGCAAGGCTTAATATCTTCTGGTAATCGTATGTCAGCTAGCAAGGTGGCCAGAAGCATTTCCAACTGCTTCAGCAATGACAGGATCAGTTATTAAGGCATTGTTGGAACAAGTCATTCCAAGATAAAGCATTGTAGAAGCAATAGACTCAGATAGGGGAACTCATTTTACAGGAAAGATCCTCCAAGGGGTTTTGGCTTCTTTAGGAATACAATGGAACCTCCATAGGCCCTGGCACCCCCAGAGCTCGGCTCGGGTAGAATACAATGAATAGAGAAATAAACACCTTTTGAAGCTGGTAATAGAAATCAAGATGCCATGGGTAGGGCTTTGGACATTGGCTTTGGCGAGAATGAGGGCCCGACCCAGAAGAGAGATTCAGTTATCTCCCTTTCAATCGTCGTTTGCAATTACCCTGGTAAGTCTCAACCTTGGGGTGGGGGGGGGGGGGAGGGGGGTAGAGGCAAGTGATGTATATTTAAAACCATCTGTGGCCAGGATACTGCTTCTTGTGAAACCCCTTCAACAGGAAGCTCAGCTGGCACAAGCCCCGCCTTTGGACTTTGCTGCTTGTAACATCCAACCGGGAGATTGAGTCCTAGTTAAGGGGTAGAAAGAAGCGCCAATGGTGGTGAAATGGCGTGGCCCATTCCAAGTGTCACTGACCACAGAAACAGCCATCAAGACAGCTGAACACAGGTGGACCCGTCACACTTGGGTCAAGGTCTCTGAAGCCTCAGAGATTTGCACATCTCGGCTGGAGGAGAAAGCCGGGAGGCCGTGACTGACACTCTGCAGGAGCAGGCTGGAGCAGTAGCCAGTGCTTCAACATCAGAGGAAGCCCTGCGTGCCTACCCACAGACCATCTGCTGAAATAGTCTGTATGGGCATCCCTCCTCTAGAATCTCCACTCACTGGGGGGCTAATACTTGCGGCCATTGTTGTACGTTAGGTGGTTTCTGTGTCTTCAATTGCCACAGGTGGTGCAGAAGACAACGTGAAAATTAGACTAGCTAATTAGATCACACTATTAAAACATTTTCCTTAATAATTCTACTTTTATATGGTCAGCTAAGTTTAGGCCAGGAGTGGGAGAATCAATTTGCAGCCTTAGGAGAAGAAGTAGCAAAAGTTTTTAACCTTAGCAATTGCTGGCTCTGTGGAGGGCCAGGAGGATCTGAAGAGTGGCCATGGTTGGCTAGCCCAGCTGAACCTAAGTGGTGGGTCAACACCCGACGTGAGGTCCATACTAGGACAGGATTTTGGGCCGAAGAAGGAAGTCCATGGCCACTTCATTCTTCTCAAAAAGGCACTTATTGCCTAAACAGGACAGGGCATGTCTATGTAGGAAAAGGCGTTTGTCAATTGACTTTCCCTCTGGGTTTAAACAATTGGGTTTCGAGCCCCAATTGCCCTCCTTACAATTGTTCCAAATATCAAGGCAAATGCAATCAAATACCTGTTCGGCTCACTAATGGTAGCTGCGTAAGGTGTTCTTGCCACACTTACCAAAAATATTTGGAAGCCTGTAAAGCAATGGGGAGGAACAAGGGCTTTTTTGACCACCTATTTTTGAGCTGTCCCCACAAAAATTCCACAAGTAGAAGACATGTTGTTTGTGATTATCAGTGGGAATGGCAACACCCGATTGGAACTCAAAGCCTTTTAGTGAGTTCTGCTCCAAATGCAACCAAGCAGCTTGCAGATGTAAAAGTAGATGGGAACCCTGTGTGGGAGCTTGGAAATGCAAATACTGTGACCCTTATGGTGGGGCAACTATTGTTGGAAGACCGTTAGGCCCTGGAATCCTGCTGTATTTTGACCCACCAATTGATGACCAAGGGTAGGAAGGCCCCTTTGCTAATGGAATATGGGCTTTGAAAGGACATTATTGGATTTGCGGCCAATATGCTTAGCTCAGGCTACCTCCAAACTGGTCAGGGATATGGTATATTTATTAGACCATTGTTCTTTTTGCTACTACAAGTTCAGGGAAATCGCTTAGGAATCAAAATCTGTGATGATTTAATTAGAGAAAAGCAGTCAGCTGATGCCGCCCTGGCTGGAGGGAGCACCCCAATTTGAATGAGATAATTAGGTTACAGGCTGTCTCGGAAATAATTACCAACCAGCCAGCCACAGCTCTTGACCCTCTAGCTGACCAACCCACTTGAACGAGGAAAGCGGTATTTCAACATTGGATGGTATTAGATTATCTGTTAGCAGAAGAAGGAGGAGTTTGTGGGAAATTAAATGACTCGAGCTGCTGTTTGCAAGCAGATGACAGCGGAAATGTGGTCAAACAAATAACAAAGGAAATAACGCCAGCTCATGGACCTGTCCAAATGTTGAAAGGATGGTAATGGGACATGTTTGCATGGTTAACTGGCCAGCTATGGGCTAAATGAATACCATTTCTCCTCTTATATGCTATAGCAACTCTCATCTTTTTACCATGCGTGACACCATGCTGGGTGCAGCTCTTTCAGCAGGTGCTCAAGGGGATGCCGCTAGCAGCCATGCCTACCTGATCCAGAAATGCATACAAAAGGACAGAAAAGGATGTCACTGCAAATAATAGCAAAACCCAAGAAGGCTCCAGAAGAAAAAATTGAATCAATGGTAATTAAGGTTTGTAAAGACAAATACAGATCAAATTAAAAGAGGAGGGATTGAAAGGAGTGAGATGGATGAGTCCTCACAATCAGACCGTGTGAATCGGCCTGTAGACAAGGCTAGGAACTTATGGGTAGTGAAATAACAGAAGAAATGATTAGTTCTCTAGAACTGTTACTAATCATCAGAGACTGTTGATTAATCGAGGCTGTATTAAATTCCTGAACCTAGAGCAAGGCAACAAAGACTTAATATTATTAGGAATGGTTTCTTTTTCTTTCTTTTCGATGCCAAAAGGGGGGTGCATATTAGAGGGGGGCATAGAGTAGGCAGTTCCGGAAGTCTGTATCTCCCGAATACCTCAGCCAGTGGGGAAAAGGAAGAGGGCGTTGTGGCCGGGAACTTGGCATCAAAAGGGGGCTGCATCCCGCAACCGTTTGACAGACCCCATGGGAAAAGCCCCATGGACTCTCCCTGTAGTCGAAGAATGTTGCAGGACTCCTCTGTCTCCTTTTCGGACATAAACCTCAGGCATCGTGGATTAATTTTCCCTAACGGCAGCGACCTACCGCGTGGTCTCCGTGCTCCTCCCCAGCCCCCCGGGAGGTGTAAAATAGTTCCCGGCGGCTCCCACCGCGCGTTACAGACGGCTGCGCGACCCCGGGGCTGCCCGCTGTGCTCCCCTGCCCCGCCAGGGCTGCCCGCGGGCTGCGGAGCCACGTCGCCACCGGCGCGGCCAGGGCCGGGGCCCTTCTCGACAGCAGCCGAGGGGCTGCGGAGCGGGCGGCTGCGGGACGAGCAGCTATTTTATGCCGCGCGGTGCTGCCGCCTCCATCTAGCTCTCCATCGCGCCGCCGGCCGCCCCCCGCCTGGCGCGCTCACGCTCGGCCGCGCTCGCCGCCCGCCCAGCCTCGCCGGAAGCTCTCCCGCCCGGGCCATGCCCCGGCTCCGCCTGCGGCTCGGCAGGGCCCGGCCGCACGCGTGCTGCGTGGCTCGTGGCACCCGCGTTGCGCCGCAGGCGACGGGGAAAGCGGGGCGGGCCGGCGCCGCCGTGGTAGCGCGAGGAGAGGAGCGCCCGGGCGGGGCGGCGAGTGGCGCGGCGGTGAGCGCTTCTGCTTCCTGTCGCTCGGCGGCCGCCCACGGCAGGTGCCGTGTGACTCCGCGGAGCGGCGGGGCCGGCCGGGCGGTGCGCGGCCAAGCTTTCGGCCAGCGGCGGCCGCAGCGAGAGGCTGCTGGCACTGCCCGTGCCGGTGGAGAGAGCGGGGATCCGAGGCCGGCCTTCCCAGGGCGACGAGGGGTGGCCGCCTTTGCCGCGCTGCCCTCCCTGCAGCACGTGGCCGATTCCGGCGAACCCGGCGTCCCAGCAGCGGCGCGGGCGGGAGGGAGTGGGGAGCGCGCTCGGTTGCCGTGCCTGCCGCTCCTGCCCAGCGCTGCGCTCCGCCGAGGCGTTTTCCCGCCCGTCCTGGGCGAGACGTAAGGGACGCTGAACTTGGAGCTTGGCTGTCAGTGGGAGCAACTCCCCTCCATTGTCGATGTCTTTTTCCTGCCCTCCGATTCAGCTACCTTGTGGTAGGTGCGATGGTGCTGAACAAGGGCGGTGTCTTGGCACAGTTGCTGGCATAGATGGTGCGGGAGCTCCACGCAAGGAGCTTTGAGTGGCATGTGTGAGGGTAGGAGGGTACGGCACCCATATGTGAAAAACGAGGTTCACTCTCCTGTGAGAATTTAAAGCGTTTAATATAAAGACAATAAGAGACACATAAAATAAAGCAAAGGGGTAACGGCCGGGTGCCTTGGCGCTCTGCCAAGAGCACACCTGATGCTGGAGGCGAGTCCTTTTTATACCATTTTTACTGTCTGTTCTTCATTCATATTAAAACTTTTCCTGGAGCTGTTCTGCATGGCCACTCCTTGGTTCCGCCTTTTTAGAGCATGCGTAGTCTTCTGCCTTGTGGTTTTATTTCTCTTGATTCTTGGGGTTGGGCCCGCTAGGCTAGGTAAGAGTCGATGGTAGGGTGGATCTCTTAATTCTCCAGACAGTCAGGGCTGATTGCAGCTTTGGGCCTCTTTGCCCCCCGGGCAGAGTGGTGATAACGGCTCTCGGACTCTCCTGGCCGCCTGTTCTCCGGTTCTCCGGGCGGAGTAGCCTTTTGGCCCTTTTGTTCCCTGGACAAAGTGTTGATTAGCAGCTCCTTGGGCCTCATCCTCTGTTCGCTTGGAGGTTATCTTACTTGCTCACACTTGCTAACATTCTTGCTAAAGAGAGAAAACTACATCCACACAGCAAAATGCATTTCTAACCTTATATAATATCTACCATTATACTTTGCGAGAAGCCAATATAATATATGTTTATAACAATCCCCCCTTTTCTATTTTATAAATCATTTGGCTTGAGCAATAATTCTTTTTTCTTGGCTTCTAGTGTCCGTTCGTTCTTTTCACAGATTAATTTGGCTTCTTCGAGAGGGTCTTTTATATCACTTTGTCTTTTTAATACCATAATTTTTTGTGCTGTTCCAGACATAGCCAACTTTGGGTCAGTAGGCATTGCCACAACTTGCATGCCTTGAACTACGCTGGTGATTAGCCGAATAAAGCAGGGGATCAAGCAAGGGAGAAATATTAGACCAGCTGTAGCACATAAGAGGAAGAAACCTAGCTTCTTCCACCATTCTTTCCCCAATATGCCATCCCACCAGTTAGCAGACATCATTGATTCCCATTTTTGGACTGGTACATGGGCTATTTTTCTGATATTGTTGGCGATATCTAGAAGGGCATCCCCATTGTCATCAATTTTTAAACAACAATCCGATGTATTGAACTTCCAGCACACACCCCCTTCTTCAGCCAGTAAATAGTCTAAAGCCAGCCTATTTTGATATATTGCAGCTCTGGTTTGGCGTTGCTGGCTGACTATTAATTCCATAGCCCCGGCTGTTTCATTGGTTATGATTTCTACAAGAGCTTGGAGTCTGATGATACGATTCAGCATGTAAATTGGGGTTCGATATCCCCAACTTCCATCTTGTGCCCAGGTAGCTGGCCCATATGTTTCTAATATTCGCTCAGGGGGCCATTCCTCATCTTTCCATTTTTGGAATCCTCCAATTAAATCTCTTTTATTTCTTTTGAAGTCTTCATAGACAGGTATTCCTAATTGATCTCCCTCTGGTTCTGGTAGAAGGAAAAACCCTGGTTGAATGATTCCTAGTGTACAACTCCCTTCCCAATGTGAAGGGAGTCTTGGGTATGCCCTTTTCCCACATATCCAAAATAAGCCATCTGGTGCTTTCCAATAAGCACCTTCTTGATGATTTATATTCTCCCAAAATTTGGATATTTCTGGGATTCCAAAATAAGGATTTTTCCTACACTGAAAGAGTCCAACTTCATTATCGTATACACAGTCTTTTCCTTTTTTCTGAGCCCAATACCAAGTTGGTTTTTCTGGGACCCACCACGCTGGAGTTTTGTTACTCACTTTATACCTTTTACAGGGAGTGTTTCCTACTTCATTAAGAAAGTTTTTCCCAGTTCGCCAGAGGCATTCTTCCCCTATCACTGTTGAACTTAAAATCCACCCCTCAGGTCAGTTCCCCCCTCTTATATTTGTCCGGTTCCATTTAAGGAGTTCTACCGGGCCTAGGCTGCTACCTTTCCATGGCCATTCTTCTGCCATTAAAGCTCCTCCACAGACCCAACAGTTGGTTATGTTAAGTTCTTTACCTATCCTCTCCCCCAATTCTACAAACAGGTTTTTTCCTAACCTTGGGGTTTTTTCCTCTTTTAACTGTTGTTTGAGCTTTGCATACAGGTCCTGGCGTGAGGTGAATATAGGGCGAGGTTGCTGTGCTGGCTTTGTATCTTTACTTACCACTTGTTCTTTTACCAAATCTTGGACTGTTCCCCTGGTGGCAGCTGTGAAGCAAATCCATTTTTCTCCTTTTGGACAATTACTTCCTAGTCTGTTTCCACTTGTTCCCAAATTTTCTGTAATCTAATATTTTTCCCCTTTATGCATGCAAATACCTAATTTGGACGAGTCATAACAGTGACTGTTGATATGGGTATGAGTAATAAGAAAGAAGCCCCGGTGTCTTTCCATGTAGAGCTTTCGATAGCATTTGTAACATGGTCTTGCCGGTGTCCCGAAAGGGACCAGGATAAGTGACAAAAGAAGGAATAACAGAGGTCCGGCATGGCTTATACTCCCACCTCCCTTGCCTATGAGGTTGCAACCCATGGCAGGTGTATTGGATCTTCTCGGTGGCGAGTACAGTGGCCAACCCGGTCTTGCCCTCTATTTCCTTGTCGCTTCCTTTGTAGCTTTTAGGCAAATTTCTTTTGGTACTTATTTTAACTGTAGTATCTTATCGTATCTTAGGTGTTTCCCATTCAACAGGCACTAGTAATTCCCATCTGCAGAGCAAAGTTATTACTTTTGTTGCTTATGATTTTGTCTGGATAGGGGGTTGACTTTGTGCTTGACACCTTTTACAACTAGGGTGTCGATGGTGTGGAATGCCGATTTCCCTCCAGATTAATTACTTATATTTGACCTGGCTGGCATGCCCCGTGTTAGAATGATTCAAACAGGGTATATGATGTGGCACTGATGGAAGTTGTGATTCCCCCCCTTCTTAATACAAGTCACAGGCTAGAATCAGAACATGAGAGTTCCCTGTTTGATACAGTCCCAACCCTTCCTGTTTGAAGTGAGAATATTCTTCTCCACGATGTCCCAGAATTTGTCCAGGGGCCACTGATATCAACTTGGCTTTCACTTCTCAGTTAGGTGTGATTCTTTGCATATCCCTTGGATTATTTAGATTGTTCTAGTTCATTGTCACCTGGCCTCCGTTTAAGAATCAATTTGGTATCACCTGGTTTGGATATTACAGTCCACTCTTCAGGTTCTTTTACAGGTCCTTTGATTCTGCTGGTCCTTTGATCCACCCTCGTTCCTTGGTCCGGATTGCGGCCTCAGTCGTCAGCAGTACCTGAAAAGGACCCTCCCATTGTGGAGTCAAAGATTGTTCTTTCCATGTTTTTACTAGTACCCATTCCCCTGGATGGATATTATGAATTTTGAACTCCAAAGTTGTGGTTTGAGGGATCATTCCTTTCAGCCGCAAATTTTCAAGTGTTCTGGCAATTGTGGTGATGTATTTTTTGACACTTACTTCTCCTACTTCATAAGTGGCTGTTTCATGTTGAGTGGTAAGGAAGGGTAATCCGAACATCATCTCGTAAGGAGATACTCCCAGGTCTGACCTGGGCTGTGTTCGGACTCTCAACAGAGCCAAAGGTAAGCATTTGACCCATGACATTTGAGTTTCAATCATTAATTTTGTTAAAGTTTTTTTCAAAGTCTGGTTCATTCTTTCTACTCGGCCTGAACTTTGTGGGTGCCAGGGGGCATGTAATTCCCATTTTATTCCGAAGGCTTGAGTTATTTGTTGTAAGAGTTTGGATGTAAAATGTGTTCCTCTATCTGAGTCTATTTTATTAACCATTCCATATCTGGGAATAATTTGTTCCAGAAGGGTTTTGCATACTATGTTAGCTGTAGCTCTAGTAGCAGGAACTGCTTCTACCCAATGAGTTAGGTGGTCTACTATTACTAATAGGAACTTCCATCTCTGTACTTGAGGAAGTTCAGTGAAATCTACTTGGATACTTTGGAATGGTCGCAGAGCTAACTCGCGGCCTCCTAATGTTGTTTTTCTCATTATTTTCCTATTCACTCTTTGGCAAGTTATACAGTTCCCAAAGATTCCAATACACCCATAATTTCTTAGAAAATGATCACACAAAGCTTGAGTACCCCAATGAGTTTTTTGATGCATATCTTCTAATATTCTCTTAGTGAGTGGCTTATTAAGTAACTGTCTCCCATCAGGGAGTTTCCATTTTCCAGATTGATCTTGTTCTCCTCCTATCTTAAATAATTCTTTTTCTTCTTCTTTACTAAATCTGGGGATTTCCAATTCTCCCCTTTCTGGGGTCAGGATTAACATAATTCGTTCGGTCCCATTTTCTGCTGCATCTTTGGCTTCTTGGTCTGCTAGATTATTCCCTCTTATTTCTGGGGTCATCCCTTTTTGGTGTCCTTTGATATGCACTACGGCTATTTCTTCAGGCAATTTTAATGCCTCCAACACTTCTGAAATCAGGCCTTCATGTATCAGTTCCTTCCCCTTTGAATTTAGTAAACCTCTTTCTTCCCAGATCTTCCCAAAGGTATGTACTACCCCAAAGGCATACTTTGAATCAGTATAGATGGTCCCCTTTTTGTGTGCTAAATGCTCCAGTGCTCTCTTTAGAGCGTATAATTCACAAGATTGCGCCGACCAATTTGAAGGTAGTTTTCCTTTTTCGATGGTCTGCATATTTATCCCATCGACTAAGGCATATCCTGACATTCTTTTTCCTTGCAAGCATCTGGATGAACCATCCACATATATTCTTTCCCCTTCTAAGAGGGCTTGTTCTGCTAGATCTTCCCGAACTTTTGTTTGGTATTGAATAATTTCTAAGCAATCATGTGCCAGGTCATCTTTTGGTTCTCCATACAGGAATTGGGCCGGATTGAGGCTTTTGCTTGTTTCTATAGTTAGACCATTACTGTCAATCAGAATTGCTTCATATTTTAATATCCTGGAGTCTCTTAACCATTTTTCAGCTTTTTGATTTAGCACATTCCGGACCGCATGGGGTGTGTATACAATCAGTTTACTTCCAAAGGTGAGCTTACGGCTCTCCTCCACCAAAATAGCAGTAGCTGCTATGGCTTGAATGCATACTGGCTAGCCACGGCTTACTGGGTCCAATAGTTTAGATAAATAAGCTATTGGTCTTCTCACCCCTCCCCATTCCTGGACTAATACACCATGAGCTACTCCATTTTCTGCATTCACATATAAGTGAAAGGGTTTTTCTAGTGAGGGTAAGCTTAGGGCTGGTACCGAGGCTAGTTTCAACTTCAGTTTTTCTAATTTATTATCATCATCTTTGGTGCATTGTATATTGTCTCCCCCTGTTAATTTTTCATATAAAAATTTTACTGCTTGTGTATATCCTTCAATCCATAGTCTGCAATATCCCAGTAGCCCCAGCAGTCTCCTAACCTCCTTTTTTGAAGAGGGAGGAGGGAGGGATAAAATCCCTGTAATTCTTTCAGGACTTAGTTTTCGGCTACCTTTGCTTATCAGGTGGCCGAGATATTTTACTTCTGATTCCACAAACTGTAATTTCCCTTTTGATGCCCTTAGTCCCTTTTCCCCAAGAAAATTTAGAAGCTTTATAGTAGCTTCTTTGACTTTAATTTCATCTTCTCCTGATATTAGAAGATCATCTACATATTGGATAATTTGTATTCCTGGGGGAATGGGGAAGGTTTGTAATATTTCTCCCAAGGCTTGCCCAAATAAATTTGGGGCCTCACAATACCCCTGTGGCACTTTAGTCCACCTCAGTTGGTTCTTTTTCCCTGTGTTTGGATCTTCCCATTCAAAGGCAAAAATATTTCGGCTTTCCTCTGCCAGTGGGCAGGCCCAAAAGGCATCTTTAAGATCCACCACACTAAACCACTGATGTTGAGGTGGAATTTTGCTTAAAAGAGTGTAGGGATTTGCCGTTGTGTCCTCTGGGAACAGTTCCCACTCAGCCCGGTCAGCTCGGGACACAGCAGGCAACGGGGGCCAGCCTCTGATATCGGAGGGATCAAAGGTCTGGCTCGTGGGTCCTTCCAAGGGACCGCGGCGATAAAGGCAGACGGCGGAGGAAAGGGGGCAGGCTCAGAGTTGGGTTAAATCCAGAAAGTTTATTGGCCCTCCGGACGGGGGGACCTCAACCACCAGGGGTGCCCAACCCAGAGCACCTGCAGATCGCGCGCCGGGGCATTTTATGGCGGGGGGGGCATGGGGGGGGGGGGTGTACAGAACAACCAACCAGGGAAGGGAAGGGTGCGGCAAGCAGAACGAGGGACACATAAGGGAACCAACTATAACAGGGGACGGGAGGGACTCCTTTCCCAGGACTAATCACCTGGCCCCCTGGCTAGAACTTTCCAGAAGCCTGGGAGGGGTGGCAGAGTGACAGACAGGGTCCTGGGAGGAGATAAAAATGACAGACAGGGTGATTTAAAGGAAACAGGGGGGGGTGCCAACTGGGGTACACCAAACTTACAGAACATAGGGGGGAGACCCGGACTGAACTAAACAAACACACTCCCACAGGGATTAGGAACCATAGGGTAGCAGGCCCGTGTTCTTTTGTTTACTTCTCTTAAATCTTGCACTAATCTATAATTTCCATCAGATTTCTTTACTGGGAGAATAGGGGTATTATGAGGGGATTTACAAGGTTCTAGTGTCCCATCCTTTATTAATTCTTCTATCACTGGTTTTAAGCCTTTTCTCCCTTCTAAAGATATAGGGTACTGACGTACACGAATGGGACATTCTTGTTTTTCAATTGTGACCCTTATGGGGTCAATATCTAGTCCACCCCTATTCCCTTCCCCAGCCCAAACCTCTCTGTTAATTTTGCTTTCATCTTCTTGGCTAAGTTTTAACACTTTGGCTGTCATTTTCCCTTCTTCTGGTATGACTCCAATCCCCAGTTGGATTTGTAAATCCCTTCCCAATAAATTGCTGCCAGCCCCAGGAACTAACAAAACATCCCCTATCCCTATTTTTGTTTCCCCTTCAATAACCACATCTTTAATGACAGGGACTTGAAATCCTTCCCCCTTTGCTCCTGTTACTTTTACCATATCATTACTCACATCACACCCTTTTGGAATATTCATCACACAAGTCCTTTCTGCCCCAGTGTCAACTATAAATTCTAATACTTCCTCTTGGGGGCCTACTTTTAAAGTTATCAAAGGCTCCAGATGGTATTTATCCCCCCAAAAAGAGAGCCCATGACTTTCCTATTGTTCTTCTGTGTGTGTTTCTTGAAATATTTTCAGATCCCTCCTCAGGTGGGGGCATTCTCTTTTATAATGCCCTTCTTCCTTGCAATAAAAACAGGCATCCCTGGGTTGTTCTTGGAATCTTAATTGTACTGAGGTTTTATTTTTCTCTTTTCCACCATTTCTGAATCTTGAATGTTTAGGAGTGTTACCTGAGGGCTTTAGATTTTTTTGGAAGGTACTCTCTCGCATAGTGGCTATCATGATCTTTGCTTCCACTTTGGCTTTTTCTTCATCCCTCCGGACATATATATATCTTTTGAGCTTCCCTTACTAGGTCTTGTAATGGTTTCTCATACCAGTCTTCTATTTTTTCCAATTTTTTCCTAATATCTGGCCAGGCATGAGTGACAAAGTTAACTCTTAGCAGGGCTTGCCCTGCTAGGGACTCTGGGTCTATCCCAGAATATTGTTTCATATTCTTTCGGAGCCTCTCCAGCCACTCAGTCGGGGTTTCTTCCTTCCCTTGCTGCCCCTCAAAGGCCTTTCTGACATTTTGTCCTCGGGGTGCCGCCTCTTTTATTCCCTTGATTATCAAATTACGATAATCATTCATATGTCCCCTCCCAGCTTCATTATTTTGGTTCCAGTTAGGAGGTGTAATGGGCATTTTCTGATCCCTGGGTGGACCTTGTTGGTTTTCTCTTTCCCAAATTTTTATTCCAGCAATTCTAATCATTTCTCTTTCTTCTTGGGAGAATATTATTTTCATGATTGATTGCATTTCTTCCCAAGTGAAAATGTTGGGACCTAAGAACTGGTCCAACTGCTCAGCTGTACCTATGGGGTCTTCTAATAATCCTTTAATTTCTTTTTTGAAATTCCTAACCTCTGTAGAGGTTAGAGGAGCATTTACAAAGCCCGTTCCCCCTCCTCCCATAGGTACTTCTCTTAATGGAAATAAATGAATTTCTCGGCTTCCCTCTGTTTGTTTAGCAATGGAGGGATTGTTGGGCTGCCTCTGAGCCTTAATGGCACCTCTTGTATTCTGGTATGGTGCTCCTTCGTTAAGAAGAGGGTTTATTTGGGAAGAAAGCACCGAACTCCCCTGGGGAGGAGGGGCAGATTCAAAGTCTGGCGCTGAAGCCGAATATTCTGTGGTGCAGAGGGTGGGGGTGGGGTATGGCAGTGAAGCCAAATATTCCGGAGCACAGGAGGTGGGGGCCGGCTCTGAAGCCGGGTTTCTCAAGGCAGGAGAGGTGGGGGCTGGGGCCGGGACGTGTGACGTTTCCCTTGATTCAATTGAGGGTGCTGGGATTCCCGAGATATACGGGAAGGGCGGGATCCCCGGCATGGGCGGGGGCAGGGCTCCCCCCCCGCTCCATTGGGGCGGGAGGGCTGCCGGGGGAAAGGCCCCCGGTGCGGGCGGAGGGGGGGCTGGAGGGGGAAGCCCCGGAGCCAGGGGGAGGAGGGGGGAGGCAGCTTCTGATACTGGCGGCGGAGGAAACCCCGGAGCTGGGAGGAGGGGTGCAGCTTCTAGTGCTGGCGGTGGAGGCAATACTTCTAAAGGGTCCCAGCCTTTTTTCTCTTCTGTTTGCTTTTCCTCTGGGGTTTCTGATAGTTTAAAGACTTTGGTTCCCAGAGGTTTTGTAATTCCTGTCCAGCAAGAAGCATATTCTCTCTCCTCAGGGTGAGATGGCTCTTTTGAATTTACAAATACATTTAGAGCCTGGAAAATCCATGCCTCATCAGACCCATATTTTGGCCAGTACACATGATTATCCCCCCCTTTGAAATACTAATTCATTCCTTTAAAACACCAATCTTCCCTGCTGTAAAATACTACCCACCCTTTCACAGTACAAAAACCAAAAAAATTTACTATAGCCCACCTTCCCCAAAAACAAAGTTAACTTCTAATTACACAGTTTTTCATTCACACATTCACTCTTTTTAATATTTGTTCACTCTCTCATTCTTACTCACAACAGAATAATAAGGTACCTCTTCCAAGTCACTTGTTAGTATCCACCCATGGGTATGATATAATCCTTAGGATTCTGGGTGCTCTTGGATTTCCCTCAACCCAGCATTGCTAGCATCCAACCCCCCAACTTCTCTTGGGGTACTTTTAGGCCCTGGGTGCTCTTGGAGTTTTCCTCAACCCAGCATATGGGGGGGGGGGGGTAGCTCCCACTTTGCAACCCCTTCCCTGGGACCCCGTCCCAGTCACCCCGGGAGATTCTTTCACTCCTCTTATCTCTCGCTTCGTCTCCTGGCTGGCCGCTGTTCTCGCGAACAAGACGGAGCCGCAGCACTCAGAGACTGCCACACTCGCTTCGCAGATCTGGGGGCAACCAGCCCGCGTCTCATTCATGTGAGGAATGAGACAACTCTTAGTTAAAAATTAAAACAATTTATTAAAAACGGAAAAGTGAAAAAAAATTAAAAATTTGGGATCCTATGGCTCGGTAGATGGTATGCCCCAGGAGTGCAGGGATTTTTGATCTTCTGGCTGAAACAGCACTGAACCTCAGGTAGAGAAAAAGGGCTTGCAGTGCTAGGCTGGCCTTTGGCTGGCCCAAAAGCCAAAAAAAAATTACTAAAAGTTCCTTGATAGGAGTACGCCTTCCCAGCACTGAACTCCACCTCAGCAAGGCTGGAGAGAAGGGGCGTGCCTTTCTCGTGCTCCCTGTTTTATAGTGTCTTTGCTCCACCCACAGCCCGTCCACAGCCCACCCCTTCGGTTCAAGGTGATTGGTGTTTTCCCTTTGACAGATTATCTCTGTCCACCAATGGCTCATCCTTGTCAGAGGGGTGGTACTAGTTGAGATAAGGGTCATTAAAATTCAGGTTGCCATGGAGCTTACAGGGTAATGGCTATGGGGGCTGGGCTGTTTGTTGGAACTGGGGTTTTGAAATCTGCCTTGGAACCAAAGTACAAGTAAAAACACCTAAAAAAAGTACTAAAATACATCCAACATCTTAAAACACTTGTAAAAGTATACAGTAAACACAGGAAGGATAACTCTTATGGTGTACAAGTGATTAATGTTTGAAAAGGGATTCTAACTGGGGAACTTTTAACTGGGGATTTTTTTTTTTTTTACTGGGAAGGGTGCAAACAAACTGCTTTGAACAAGTGAAAACCATAATCATAAAACTTGATTTGTGTACCTGGGCTGATGGGTTAATTTTAACATTCAATTTTAAAATATTTAACTCAAAATTAATTAATTAAAACACTTAATATGCAAAGACCAAGCACAAATAGGGATTTCATGTATGACCATTCACACACACTCATCTCCCGTAACCACCCACTTTTTCTTTGGACAATACTTACCAGTCCTGTTTCTTTTCCAGTGTCTGTGGGATTTTTGTCGAGAGCGCTCTCTTTCATTTGCTTTATTTTTGTGTCTTTCTTGTCCTCCGGGTATTGCCCTGCTGCCACCAAATCGCGCCAGAGGATGCTAAGCAAAGGTCCTGCCAACTTGGGCGGGAGGCGCCTTACCCTTGCTTCTTGAATCCTCCCACGCTTTTCAGAGGCGAGGTGTAGATCCGGGACGAGCCCCCAATTGTGAAAAACGAGGTTCACTCTCCTGTGAGAATTTAAAGAGTTTAATATAAAGACAATAAGAGAAGGTTCACTCTCCTGTGAGAATTTAAAGCGTTTAATATAAAGACAATAAGAGACACATAAAATAAAGCAAAGGGGTAATGGCCGGGTGCCTTGGCGCTCTGCCAAGAGCACACCTGATGCTAGAGGCGAGTCCTTTTTATACCATTTTTACTGTCTGTTCTTCATTCATATTAAAACTTTTCCTGGAGCTGTTCTGCATGGCCACTCCTTGGTTCCGCCTTTTTAGAGCATGCGTAGTCTTCTGCCTTGTGGTTTTATTTCTCTTGATTCTTGGGGTTGGGCCCACTAGGCTAGGTAAGAGTCGATGGTAGGGTGGATCTCTTAATTCTCCAGACAGTCAGGGCTGATTGCAGCTTTGGGCCTCTTTGCCCCCCGGGCAGAGTGGTGATAACGGCTCTCGGACTCTCCTGGCCGCCTGTTCTCCGGTTCTCCGGGCGGAGTAGCCTTTTGGCCCTTTTGTTCCCTGGACAAAGTGTTGATTAGCAGCTCCTTGGGCCTCATCCTCTGTTCGCTTGGAGGTTATCTTACTTGCTCACACTTGCTAACATTCTTGCTAAAGAGAGAAAACTACATCCACACAGCAAAAAGCATTTCTAACATTATATAATATCTACCTTTATACTTTGCGAGAAGCCAATATAATATATGTTTATAACACATAGCTGAAGGCAAAAAAGGTCGGGGCATGTCATCAGCCGCAGTCGTGCTAAGTTGTTCATCTTTGCAAACTGCTTGCCGAGTTGTTCCTTTCTTAGGTAATGGGGGTTTGTATCAACCAGAACTGCATATGGTCAGTATTTGCAGAGAAGGCTACTTGGACTGTTGTTGAAGTGAGTGTAGCAGTTTCTATGGCATTCTGCACAAAAAGTGACAGGTCTCTCTGTGTTCCCCAATTCTTAACAAAGATGAAGTTAGCAAACCCCTGAAAAGAGGTTTTGCAAAACTTCAGGGATTTTTTCCTACTAGTACTGTAGAGACAACCATTGTCACCTTGTCTTTCCAAAAGTGAAGGTTACCGATTTTTGTCCAAGAGCATCAAGTGCTTTTGATCAGCATTTGTGTGCATGCATTAGCCTTGTTCTTGTTCTTCCTTGGAGAACTTTTACAGTACTCAGATGATCTGTGTAGGCTGCAGACTGCAGTGGTGAACTTCAAGGCTTCCAGCAGAAGGGAGATGCTGTCCACGCTTTGGTTTCTCCTTAGTCTGAACCTTCAATGTCCAATAACGCAGCGTTTGGTGCTCGAGGCACCGACTCTGGCGTGCCCCAGGTCAGAGACAGTCCAGCTGCGTTACCTCCACGCGTCGCTGAAGCGACTTCGGGATCAGGAAAAGAGCTGCTTGCTGGGCTAGCTAGCTGGCTTCTCTGCAGAGGGAAACACGGCAGGAGCCGATGATGTCGGCTCACGTTAGCTCAGAGACAAAGGAAGAGAGAGGCTGTTCAGGTCTGGCTTCTAACAGGTTTAATGCGATAGGATGATGATGAGGTCGGATTGATGGGAATCCGCTCCTTGGAGCCTTGTCCTCAGTTTTATAGGGAATTTGAAAACCCCCTGTAACTATTCCTGAAAAGACCTGCCTTGCTAAATTAGTGCCTTTTAAGTCTTGTGTCCCCAGGATAGAACAACAAACTCACAAAGATAACGGCAGTGGATCTACGGGACTTCCGCAGGCCTTCTGGGCTGCAGACATCTCTGACCAAAGGCCACAGATGACATGTACCCTGATCCTGCTGAACGCCCGTCCGCCCTGGACTCAGCTTCGAGGTTTGATTGATACTGGTGCTGATGCAACTATCATCTCCTTCTCTGCGTGGCTTCCCTCATGGCCTTTACCCCCCGTCGGATCGGCCATCGCAGGATTAGGAGGAACCACACAGAGCTATTGAAGCGAACGGCCTGTGATGGTGAAGGACTCAGAGGGGCACACAGCTACAATTAGGCCTTATGTTACTACCACTTCCCTTAACCTTTGGGGACGGGATGTGTTGGCAGCCTGGGGCATACGGATTGGGACAAATTTTTAGCAGGGGTCACTGTGCGCAAGGGTGCACAGTATCCTACACTGCCTTTGCAGTGGTTGATTAACACACCAATCCGAGTCAGACTCTGCTTAGTTGAATTAAGGGCTGTTATCACGACTTTTCAACAATTCTCACAGGAACCTTTGAATTCGGTTACTGAAGCCGACTAGCAAAAGCTCGTATACAATTAATCAGCTTACGGTACCACAAAATTCAAAGAATCCTGTTATTCTGAATCACTTTCTCTCATTGCAATCTGCAGGCAAGAGACAACTGCCCTGGGCAAAAGTCTGGGTGTGGAATTTACTCACTAACCAGTGGGAAGGCCCGCGGGAGCTTATCGTTTGGGGTCGTGGGTATGCTTGCATTTCTACAGATACTGGGGTACGGTGGCTACCTGCAAAATGTGTTTGCCCTGCCCTACGGCACCAGAGGCAGAACAGGCAACCTCCAAATGATGACCAGAACGCCAACCATCCAAATGGCGACCAGAATGTAGATCATCAGCCTAATGACTCTTCTGATGATGACCAAGATGTTGACCATCAGGCAGATGGTCCTTCTACAAGCAGAGACTGGGATGGTCCTTCCACAGGCAGAGACTGAACTTTAAATTTCTTGTTATGGAGTCAGATAGGTAAAGCCTTAAGGACATATTTAGAATTAATAACTGATGTAAATTTCTATTTAGGATTAATAGTGGAGTTGTTATCTTATCAAACAAAAAGGGGGAATGGTAGATACAAAAATGCTGCTCGCGAGGATTTTCTTGCTATTTTCTAAGTCCGTGAGAGACTTTTCTCTCTCACAGAAGAGGTAGCAGAGTATGTAAACAACCAAGCCACCTGCAACCTTGAAAAGTCTTGTTTATGGTCTAGTAGAAAAATATTTTGACAATGGATGGTTTAGGATTTTAGCCAATCACCCCAAGGGGGGGGCTGATCCTTTGTCCAATTAGACTATGAAGAAAAAAGTCTATAAAAGAGTTTGTAAAATAATTAAAGGAATAAATCTTGCTGCACAATTCCTGCCTGCTGGATCTTCTCTCCTCCTCCTCCCTATGGCTGCGGGACACGGTGATACACCCTAGGGCCCAGGCCTGCGGTAATAGACCAGAATTACAAGTGAACTGCAACACAAGCAGCTAACACATTCCTCCTGTGATAAATGAGTGAACGATAAATATTGTCTTTCGCATATATGATTTTAACATTTAGAAGTGATAATGTACTATGTAGAAATAGTGTTAAGGTAAAATATAGGTAAGTAAAAACAAGACTAGAGTAAATTGTAACTTCGAAAGAGTGGTAACATGTTGGGAAACGTAGGAATAAACACATGATCATAAATGTCCTTTAGGTTGAGAAATTACAGAGGTAGAAACCAAGACATCTTCAAGAAACAAAGAAGATAAACCGCATGCATCCCAGGAAGTCTGTTATCAAAACTCACACCTCCCAAAGAAACTGTCAACTACAAATTAGGTTGGAGACTGAGGAGGCACCGGAGGGGGGTGCCTGCCTTCAGTTCTGGAGCTATCCAGAGGACCGAGGCGGCAGTGTGCTGGCGTGTGCTGGCGCAAGGGGGCAGAGACGAAGGGGGGAAAGTTGAGTGAAGTGTAAATTACTTTCTGGGTGAAAGGACTATGTTTAAAGAAGTACTCAAGTTCACAGTAAAATGAATGGAGCCACGCCTCTAGCAATATTGCTAAGTGCTCCCGCGCCGTGATATGCCTTTGTTCTACTAATAAATGCTCAATATTATGCTGCTGAAAATTCCACTTGTGAATTCATCTTTCTCACTTCTTCCCTTAAAATCAGTTCTAAGAATTTAGTGTGAAATACATTTAGGCTTGGTCCACAGTCATTTTAGTTCAAATAAACACATCTAAATGTTTTCCATCTTTCCCATTAAAGGATATTGGTTTGGGCTCATTCTTTCAGCATTTTGCCAGCGATATGCTCAATGCTATTTCCTTAGGAATGAAAGCTGTTGCATGATATTACAAAGTGTTTGGCGAAACCTTTACCATGACTCTCAAGTCGCAACATGCCAGATAATCATTGGTTTTCAAAGCTGCTTGCAGATATAAGGAAAGCATCAAAGGTTTATGCATGAATCAGCATCCCCTTGTCACAACGTCACGCTGCAGTGATCCTTGCAGAGCTCTAAGACTGGATTTAAAGGAGAAAAGCTCAACACTGGCTCTTGAGCCAGCAGGATGAAACATCCAAGATTGTACATATATTGCTTCTGTGCTAAAACTACTGTATGAAAACGTGTTACCATTATGGCAGTTGTGAGGAATGAGACAACTCTTAGTAAAAATTAAAATAATTTATTAAAAACGGAAAAATTGAAAAATTACAAAAATTACCAAAATATAAAAATTTGGGATCCTAGTGGCTCAGGAGGTATGCCCCAGGAGCGCAGGGATTAGAGATCTTCAGGCTTAGACAGCACTGAACCTCTGGTGGAAGAACTTGCAGTGCTGGGCTGACTTTTAGCTAATCCAAAAGTCAAAGGTAAAAATTATTAAAGGCTCCTTAATAGGAGTAAGGCTTAAGTACCCAGCACTGGTGTCCACTACAGTTGATCTGCACTGGTCTCTGCGCAGCTCTGACGCCTGCCTCGTGGTTTTATAGTGCCTTTGCTCCGCCCCGGTCCGCCCACAGCCCGCCCACAGCACACCCCTGTGGTCTAAAGTGATTGGTGCTTTCCTTTTGACAGATCATCTCTGTCTACCAATAGCTCGTCGTTGTCAGGGGGGTAGTAACAGCTGAAGTAAGGGTGGTAACATGCCTTCATTAAGATTCAGGTTGCTATGGAGCTTACTTGCAGAATAACGGCTATGGGGCTAAAAATAGCAATTGGCTGTTAGAAACTGGGGTTTTGGAGTTAGTCCCGAGACTAAAGTGCAAAGCAAAAACCTCAAAAAAAATTAAAATACATCTAATACCTCTGAAAACACTTATAAAAGTAGACAATTAACATAGGAAAAACAACTCTTACAGTGTACAAGTGGTTTAAAGTTTGAAAAAGGGATTTTTAACTAGGAAACTTTTAACTGGGAATTTTAACTGGGACTGGTACAAACTGCTTTGAACAAGTGAAAACACTAATAATAAAGCTTGATTTTTGTACCTGGGTTGATGGGTTAACTTTATCATTCAATTAAAAGAACTGTTTAATTCAAAATTAACTAATTAAGGCACTTAACATGCAAAGACCAAGCTAAATAGGGATTTCATGTATGACAGCAGTTTTATAGTACTCCATAGGAGACATCTCTTTAAATGACTCTAAGATCCTTTCAGCGCTAAAATTGAGAAGGGGGTTGATCCATAGTTAACTCATGTAAACACGAGTGAACTACTAAGAGACAGCAAATGTTAATTGTGGGATATGCCCAGCCCTTGCCCTGGAGGGATCTCTGCTGAGACAAGAGATTTTGCAATCACCCAGCAGGACTCCCTGAAAGGGGCAGCCGCTTCTTGGGTCATGGCGAGAAAAGTGGACCCACAATCCTTTGAGAGACACTATGCAGATCTTTCTGTAACCCATTGGTCCGTCCCAGACCCTCTGTAACCCATTGGTCTGTCCCAGACCCTCTGTAACCCATTGGTCCGTCCCAGACCCTCTGTAACCCATTGGTCTGTCCCAGACCCTCTGTAACCCATTGGTCCCCTGCTGATCCCCTGTATCCCTATAAAAGAAAGCCCCTTCGCCGGAGGGAGGGAGAGCTCGTCCCTGGATTTTTCCCCTTCGCCGGAGGGAACCAACAATAAAGCTACCTCTGTGCGGAACCAGCCACACGGGCCTCTCGTCTCTCTCTGGTCTGGTTTGGCCTGGAGGATGCCCTGCAGAGCTGAGCTGGAATCACGAGCTGATAATCACTAAAGAGCTGATAGCCTCTGCAAGGGCCCTCCTTTGCCAGCAGCTGAGAGGAAGACACTGGGCCTCGGGAAGGCGATCCCTTCCGGGACCATCTCTCCGGACCAGTCACCTCTTCCTGGGTCAGAGCCACGGACCCCCCCACCAGCTGAAATAACTGGCGCCCGAACAGCCCTGGACCCCGGGACCCCCGGATCCCGGACCTGGCCTGAGCTGCGTCTTGATCACCAAGACAGAACCAGCCGTTCGTGTGCTGACCCTCTGAAGATAGGCCTACGTTTTAGCAGGACTTTTGGACGAGGACAGTTCGAGACCCTCACCTCCCACCAAGGACTGAAGTCCCTGAGGATCGAACTGCCAGACCACCCCCCCAGCAGACCTTTCCAGGAGCCAGCCCCACCAGAAAACAGGATTTGTAAGTTTAAGTTTCGGGCTCTCCTTCTTTTGCGCGCATTTTACTTTTGGTTTGTTTTTTTTTTTTTTTTTTTTTTTTTTTTCTCTTTTTCTGCTGAGGGAGGAACTAAGATGGGACAAAGGCAAGCTAAACCCAGCCTTTCCCATTCTGAGAGAGACCTATACCCCTTTCTTCTGAATCTTCTCTTAAAATCTGACTTTAAATTCTCTAAAGGTATTCTTTCTAAGAAAAAGCTTAAATCTTTCAGTAATTGGATAGCTCTAAATTTCCCTGATGCTACTACAGATTCTGTTCTTTCTGATTCATTCTGGGACAGTGTGAGAAACAAACTGTATTCTTCTCAAGTCTCGGGAAACCTCTCTGTTTCCAAATTCATTCCTTTATTTCATTTACTGGTTAAAACGTGTCGTGCGAAACCCCCCTCTCCGCCAAAGCCCTTCTCTGCCCTTCCCCCCTCCCACCCCCCCTCTCCGCCTCTGGAAACGGCCAGCCAGAGCGCGGACTCGGCCGGCCGCCCCGACCCTGGCCCGGCCGGGGCGTCGGCCCCCCCACTTCCCTTCCCCGACCCCCTGTTCCCGGCGGTCCTCCCGTGCCCGCCCCCCCCCCGCTCGCCCCCTCGGTTCCGCTGCCACCCCCCAGGCAGCGCGCGCGGGATCCATCCCAGACCCATCCCCCCTTCCCGGGATGGATGCCCCTGAGCCGCCCCCAGCCCCGTCTCCCTGTGCCCCTGGTATCTCGCAGCCCTCCCCGCACGACACCACCCTTCCCCCTCTCGCACCGGCCCGCGGTGCCTCCGACCCCCCCCACCCCACCGCGTCCCAGCCTCCTGCCGTATCCCTGCCACACGCGGCCCTGTTCTCCCCCCACCCCAGCACGGCGGCCCCGTCCCAGCGAGCCGCCCCGCCGCCGCTGCCCCCCCCTGCACCCACGGAGCAGCCATGGTACAACACGGGGCCCGTCCCGCAGAGCCCCGCGCACACACTGTGGGGCCCGGAACAGGCGTCACGCCCCCCGCCAGCATCTGCCCCTCTCGCCGCTGGCGGGACCCAGCTATCCGCGGCACCGCCCCAGGCTATCGCCCATAGACCCTTGCAGGCGCCGGCACATCCGCTCCCCCCCTCCCCAGCTGCATCCTGCGCAATCCCTGCTGATGTTCCCCCTCTCCCTGCACCCCCCCCTCCCCCTACCACGAGTTCTTGCGCAATCCCCATTCCCCCCGCTGCTGCGCTAGAGCCCACCACCCCCCCCCACCCTCCTTTCGCCCATCCCGACTCCACATGGAATTGCGAAACCGGCACTACCTGTAACCCGACCTCTCCCCAAACGACCTGCTGCTGTACAACCTCTCCACCCCCATGCTGCCATAACGAGACCCCCTCCCACCCCTCAAACCACCCCCGACCCCCCGCTATTCCCGACCTAGGTAAAGGAAAGTCGGCATTTCAAAAACGCCGCGCTACGCCCCCTGTATCCCAGCCCCGCCCTGCCACAGCTTATTCCTCCTGTTCAGATGACAGTAGCAGTGGCTCTGACTCTGAATCCGAGGACCGATGGGCACAGACACGCAGGGAAGCGAACCGGGAGGGAGATTGGGAATTGGCTCAGAAAATTTCAGCCTTTCCAGTCATTATAGGAAGAGGGAGGAGGGGTGGTCCAACTACAAAAATATGGGAACCTATCCCATACAAAGAAATCAAAGAGCTTTGCAAGGCAGCAAAAGAACATGGGAGAGGGTCACATTTCTTTAGAAACCTCTTGGAAGCCACTTTCTCTGCCTATACATTAGTACCACATGATATTAAAAACCTTATTAATTGCATCCTTTCCCCTGCTGAATATATGTTATGGGAAAGACATTGGAAAAGACATTTAAAAACACTGTCTGACACTTATGCTAAAGATGCAAATCAGACAGATTGGACAATAGAACAACTGGCTGGAGAAGGTGACCTCCAAAAACCCCTAGATCAAGCTACGACCTTACCTGAAGTAGCATTACAAGACATAGCTACTGCAGCTAAGACATCACTGTTTCTTACCCCTGATGATTCTGTTCCTACACAATATTTCTCTAACATCAAACAGTCAGCAAATGAAAGCTTCATTCAGTTTGTTGATCGTTTAAAAGCTAGCTTAGAAAAACAGATAGAAAGTCCAGATGGACGAAAGGAACTTTTGGGCAAACTTGCCATGGTAAATGCTAATGAACAATGTAAGAATATCTTGAGGGCCCTACCCATGGACACAGAACCTACAATAGAACAAATGATAGAGAGCTGTACTAGACACACATCCACAGAGAACACAATGACCCAAGCAGTTGTAAAGGGCATCACAGAGGGAGTTTCTGGTGCATTTGCTGCAGCAGTCTCTAAGGAGAACACCCGCTGTTTCTACTGTGGTGAACTTGGACACTTTATAAAGGACTGCCCACAAAGGTCACCCACCCAGGACCGTCGTGCCGCCTACCAAAGGCACCAGAGACAGCAACAGCACCAGCAGCGTCCAAAAAACTTCTATCGGAGCGCGGTGTCAAGGCCCCGCGCCCAGACAACAAATCAAAGGCCGTACTACCCCGCCCCGGCTGTGAACTCCACATCGGACCACCGACAGCAGACAACTGGACCTCACCCGGCACCATCATCCCAGGCGATCCCAGAACACATGAGAAGGATCCAACACACGGAGCGCTACCGATCGGGACCAGACGCCAACTGGTAACATCACTGCCATTTAACTTTGTTGACAAGCGTTTTTATCGTATTCCCACAGGAAAGTATGGACCGCATGACGGCCCATGGGACATTCTTATCCTAAGCGATACCATCCATGGTCCAGAACAACTCTTTGTATTACCTGAGATACAAACAGTGCAACCTGGACAAGAGATTCTTGTCCAGCTTTGCTGCACAGACATACCTTTCCTTCTCCCACAGGGAACACCAATTGCTCAAGCCTTTTTACTTCCACAGAACCGCCCAGAACAGCTTCCTCTCAATCCTACATCAATGTGGATAGAGATTGTGGGCTCAAATAAACCAACCATCGAGTGCAGCTTGTTCTGTAAAGGAGAGAGGGTCTACCGCCCAGGGATGCTAGACACCGGAGCAGACGTGACCATCATCGCCCGCTCCGAGTGGCCAGGGAATTGGGAACTGGAGCCAGTGGCAGGTATGATCTCCGGGATTGGTGGAGTTGCAGTGTCCATGAGAAGCAAACAAAATGTTGTCATTGAAGGACCTGAGGGCAAGATAGCGACCACCCGACCATTCGTGGTAAGAGCCCCCATCACCCTATGGGGCAGAGACCTTCTATCCCAATGGGGTGCCACTCTTACCATTCCCAGCCAGGATTTCTGACTGGGGCCACTGAGAAACGCGCGCTGCCATCTACTCCCCCGCTCACCTGGAAGACTGACAACCCAAAATGGACAAGGCAGTGGCCCCTTGAAAAAGAAAAACTCAGCGCGCTGGAAGCCCTGGTAGAAGAGCAACTTGCCAAAGGTCATATCACCGAGACCACCAGCCCTTGGAATTCCCCTGTCTTTGTGCTGAAAAAGCCCGGCACAAACAAATGGAGACTACTCCATGACCTACGAAAGATCAATGAGGTCATTGAAGACATGGGCCCCCTCCAACCCGGCCTGCCATCACCAGCGATGCTGCCCCGAGACTGGCTGCTTGCCATCATAGACATTAAAGACTGTTTCTTTAACATCCCGCTCCATCCCCAGGATGCACCACGGTTCGCCTTCTCCATCCCCTCTCTTAACGATGAAGCCCCACTCAGAAGATACCATTGGCTCGTCCTCCCACAAGGCATGAAGAACAGCCCGACCATCTGCCAGTGGTACGTCGCCCACATTCTGTCCCCCATCAGGAGCCTGTTCCCAGAGGCAATCATTTACCACTACATGGATGACATACTAATCTGTGCATCAGAAAAGACTTACTTGGACAGAACTCTTAAAAAGACAATTGAGGCCATAGAAGAAGCAGGATTTGAGATTCGTGAGGACAAAGTGCAGCACTCCAGCCCATGGACTTACCTCGGCCTCCAGATCCGGGAGAGAACCATCGTACCCCAGCAACTCGCCATCAAAAAGGACCCTAAAACCCTAAGGGACTTACACAGCCTGTGCGGATCCATAAATTGGATACGCCCCCTACTGGGAGTCACAACAGAAGACCTTGCTCCTCTCTTCAACCTCCTCCATGGCAGCAAAGATTTGGACTCTCCATGCGCCCTCACACCTGAAGCCCGAGATACCATCGCCAAAGTCCAGGAAGCCCTGTCTTCACGCCAAGCCCATCGTGTAGAACCCAGCCTGCCTCTTCAGTTTGCAGTTTTGGGTAAAGCTCCCCGTTTCCATGGACTGATCTTCCAATGGGACCCTAAACTCAGAGACCCTTTGCTGATACTTGAATGGGTCTTCACAAGCCATCAACCTACAAAGACATTAACCACCTTCCAAGAAGTAATGGCACATTTAATAAAAAAGGCCAGAACTCGTCTCCGCTCTCTTGCAGGGTGTGAGTTCACATGCATATACTTGCCATTAACCACTGGAGATCTGAAGCTGTTGCTCCAGACCAATGAGAGCCTCCAGTTAGCCCTAGATAGCTACACAGGCCAAATTTCCATTCACATGCCAAAACATAGACTTTTCTACCGTGATGCAGCTTTTAATTTGATTCCAAAATTAATCCAAAGTAGAAAACCTCTTAAAGCTCTGACCGTCTTTACCGATGGGTCAGGTTCGTCACATCGGTCTGTCCTGACATGGAGACAACCCAATACCCAAAAATGGGAATCTGATATCCAAATAGTAGAGGGATCTCCACAGATTGCTGAGTTAGCAGCTGTCGTCAGAGCCTTTGAGAAGTTTAAAGATGAACCTTTTAATTTGGTCACCGATTCGGCTTATGTCGCTGGTATAGCTATGAGGGCTAAACATGCTTTTCTAAAGGAGGTCTCCAACAAAAAATTATATCAATTGGTCTCTACATTAATCCATTTAATCTCACACAGAAAACAGCCTTACTACATTATGCATGTGAGGTCACATACCGACCTCCCTGGTCCCATTGCCGAAGGGAACAGGAGAGCAGATGCACTGGCCATGCCAGCAGAGACTGCAAACGTCCCTGACATCTTTGCCCAGGCGAAGTTGTCACATGCATTTTTTCACCAAAATATTCCTGCCCTCGTCAGAATGTTCAAGCTTTCAAAAGATCAAGCAAAAGCGATCATTGCAACGTGCCCGAACTGCCAGAACTACCAAATACCATCTATGGGTACCGGAGTCAACCCCCGTGGTCTGAACAGCTGCCAATTGTGGCAAACTGATGTAACACACTTCCCATCCTTTGGGAGATCCAAATATGTGCACGTGTCAGTTGACACATTTTCTGGGGCAGTGTTTGCATCAGCCCATGCAGGGGAAAGTGCCGTCCACGTCATCAAGCATTTCCTCCTTGCCTTCGCCACCCTGGGAGTCCCTGAAGAAATCAAAACAGATAATGGGCCTGCCTACACCTCTCATAAGCTAAAAGATTTCTTCAACCAATGGGGAATAAAACACAAGACAGGCATACCCAGCAATCCCACAGGACAATCCATTGTAGAAAGGACCCACCAAACCCTAAAAAGAGTCCTCAACCAGCAACGGAGAGAAACAGAAATCTTGTCTCCTGTTGAAAGACTCTGTAAGGCTCTCTATGTCATTAACTTCCTAAATGGTACATCGTCAGAGCCTGACCCCCCAGTACTCCGCCACTTCTCAAATTCAACCCAAGCTAAGCTCACAGAGAAGCCTCCAGTGCTGGTAAAGGACCCTGAATCACACCAGGTCTCTGGGCCTTTCCAATTGATTACCTGGGGGAGAGGCTACGCCTGTGTCCAACTACCATCCGGCCCGAAGTGGTTCCCAGGAAAAAGTATAAAACCATACTTAGGCCCTACAAACACTGCTACCACAAACACAAAGAACTCTCCTGAGACAAATACAGGACCTCCCCAAAACCAGACCAGCTCGGCATGGAGACGAAAACGTCGCCAGATGCCCACCAACCAGGAAAAAGATCGTCCCACCACACGGCAGCAGACGAAACAGAAAGCTGAACAAGAAGCTACAGCAAAAAGTCAGGCCGTAGACCAGACACAGCCTGAAAAAACTGATCCTTAGTTTATATGTTATCACCCCTTGTTACCCCAAAATACCCCCTTCCCTCAACCTTTGTCAAACCTCCCTAAACCCCAAAACCTCCCCTCCCTCCACAGAGCTAACAAATCTTGCTTATATTCCCTCTCAGAAGCCCCATCCCCGCCCAAAGATGAAATTTATCTACGTTGATGCTGTCCTCACCGCTGCCTCGATGTTCTTCGCCGTGCCACACGCCTTCAGCTGGCTTGTCCCACAGCCTAGCCATAATGTTTGGGTGACCTTAGCAAAGACACTCAATCAAGACAATCTGTGCCTGTCCATGGGAAGCGTAGACAACCCACTCTCTACGTGCCTGGTAGGAATTCCCTTAGTAGCAGATGATTGGCCCATCACTAACTCAGAACTCCTCCGCACCACAGGTAAGAGGCCCAACCCGGTAGATACTTGGGATGAGTGGACAAAGATTCTGCCAAATGCTCGAGATGAACCCCAAGAATTAAACCTGCTGGGGTCCTCCAAAGCAACATATTGTGTCAAATTTTACTTTAGACTACAAAGCCAACGCTGGCCAGGGATTGACCAAGCAAAAAATACATACAGAAAAGACATATCGCCATCTAACAAAGCCTATAATAGTCAAGATTGGTGCAATTACACCAGCCACGTACTCTCTGTGTCCACTCTCCACCCAAAAGTGTTGCCCCGGGGAGTCTTTCTTATCTGTGGTGACAGAGTATGGGCCGGGATCCCCTCACGCCTCCAAGGAGGCCCCTGTAGCCTTGGCAAGCTTTCTACTCTCACCCCAAATATTACATTGTTACATAATTGGAGACAAACAGACACTTCAACACGTCAAAAGAGATCCTTTTCTGAGTTTGACGAAAGTTGTGACAGCCACATTTACAACTGGAATAAGGCAGGACAAGTTGCAGCTTCCGTATTCACCCCTTGGTTAGCTGCACTCAAGGCCCTTGGGGATATCAATCACCTAGGGTGTTGGCTAAGCAAACAAGCTAATGCGACATCTGCCGCCTTGAGCGATCTTTTAAGAGATGAGGAGACTACCAGACACGCAACCCTACAGAATCGAGCAGCGATAGACTACCTACTGCTTGCCCACGGGCATGGCTGCCAAGACTTTGAAGGGATGTGCTGCTTCAATCTTTCTTCACACTCAACATCCATCCAGGCAAACATCCAGAAACTACAAGAACTAGTAAAGGACCTAAAAGTAGATAAGAGCCTAGACTGGGTCAAAGACCTTTTTGGACGATGGGGAATAACAGGATGGATTGCATCTTTGATTAAGGGAGTTTTGTGGGTATTCATTGTAATTATTATTGTGTTACTTATGTTCTCTTGCCTCCTACGTTGCTGCAGAAAGGCTGCTGGGAATGCCTTTTTAAATACAGAAGGGGGAGTTGTGGGATATGCCCAGCCCTTGCCCTGGAGGGATCTCTGCTGAGACAAGAGATTTTGCAATCACCCAGCAGGACTCCCTGAAAGGGGCAGCCGCTTCTTGGGTCATGGCGAGAAAAGTGGACCCACAATCCTTTGAGAGACACTATGCAGATCTTTCTGTAACCCATTGGTCCGTCCCAGACCCTCTGTAACCCATTGGTCTGTCCCAGACCCTCTGTAACCCATTGGTCCGTCCCAGACCCTCTGTAACCCATTGGTCTGTCCCAGACCCTCTGTAACCCATTGGTCCCCTGCTGATCCCCTGTATCCCTATAAAAGAAAGCCCCTTCGCCGGAGGGAGGGAGAGCTCGTCCCTGGATTTTTCCCCTTCGCCGGAGGGAACCAACAATAAAGCTACCTCTGTGCGGAACCAGCCACACGGGCCTCTCGTCTCTCTCTGGTCTGGTTTGGCCTGGAGGATGCCCTGCAGAGCTGAGCTGGAATCACGAGCTGATAATCACTAAAGAGCTGATAGCCTCTGCAAGGGCCCTCCTTTGCCAGCAGCTGAGAGGAAGACACTGGGCCTCGGGAAGGCGATCCCTTCCGGGACCATCTCTCCGGACCAGTCACCTCTTCCTGGGTCAGAGCCACGGACCCCCCCACCAGCTGAAATAGTTAATCACAAAACCTAAGCAGCAGGCTTCGCCTTAATCTTGTCAAGATAAGAGGAAGAGGATCTTTTGAAAACCAGCACAGAGATCGCTGAATCATCCAGCGAAGAACTGCGCATGCTCCAGAAAGAAAGGTAAAAAGTGCATTGTGACGAAGACTGCTGATCTTCATCAGAAAGACCCCCGAGGAAGAAGAGGAGCCTTCCTCAGTGCACCCATCAGCGTACACAGCACATGCATGGCACGTATGCTAATGATATTAATGACTTCCGAGAAGTAATTTCTAGAACCACTCCTATCCCAAGAATTGTCATGAATATTCATAATTTTTACACATAATGCTGGACTGTATGGCGTGCTCTGTGTGTGTCTGTCTGTGTGTGTGTGTATGTGTGTTAGGAGTGATCCCCCACGCACCCAGCACCGAATAAAGCAAATACCTGCTTCTCTGACTCTGAAGCATCTCTAGGCCTGGTTTTGGGCAATTCAAAATAGGTGAATACACATTACAACTACCCCTGAAGTTGTTGCGTAGGCAGATTTAAGAGGAAAGGATTTCATCTTCATCGCTCTCCTTCTTTCTTGATTTGACAGAATTAAGAACTTGTAAAAAATCTGATATCACTGATGCTCACCACTCCTCCAATTAGACTACGCTCACTTAGACAACGAAGTCAGGAGCTTTGGATAGCTCCCGCTTCTGCCCTAGGAATTGCTTCCAGTGCTGTACCTTTGCTCCAGCTGCGAAACCAAACCAGCAGAACCAAGGAAGTTCTCTCTGAATGAACCATTGCTCTTGAAGGCTACAACAGTAGCCATGGCAGTGAACACTGCTCTTCACTGGGCCATTCCTCTGAAAAAAAACATGCACCACCTCTCAACCTAAACCGTTAAGCCTCCTGCTGATGCTGACTGACAAAGCGTCCAACTGCAGTTAGATTCCAACAGCTACTTCCAATGACCTGTCAACAGAGCTTTGCAGACTTGCAACAGTCCAACAAACTAAAGGGGCTATGCTTCATGGCTGTTTTTCAAACATCATTGACTTATGTCCCTTTGCCAGCTTAAGTGAAGGTGGCCCGTCCACCTTGGTCAAAGTCAGCAGAATTTTGGCCCAATTTGTTGTTATGCAACACATCATGACATGATCTCTAGGTGTTGATGCAAAATTCCCGCTGAAGTGCATGTCGTTACATGACTTAAGGCTACCTACTCACAGAGTGTCCACTCCACTGCCACACCCATTTTCTGGCCACCTTGAAATGACTGAGCTGTCTTACTGTTTCCAACATTCCTCAGGGGTACGTGACCACCATCTCCTCCTTTCTGAAGTTTAGGAACCTAATTTAAAAGTAGTACCAGCAATACCAGTTTATGTAAAATCCATTTGCTCCATCAACAAACTCTGAGCAAGTGCTGATAATTAGTTTCAAGACTTCTACATATATTTCCAGTGAGCTTTCTGTTTGCTTGTTTGTTTTTAAAGCAGATGGAGTAGGGCGATGTTTCCCTGAGGCTACCAGGGCTGCGAGGCAGGCAGGCAGAGCCCTGGCATGGGTGGCACAGGGGACCCCGGGCGCTGACGGCTGCCACCAGCGCAGGCCAGCTGGGGACTGGCAGGCAGGGCTGCACCCCGTGTCTGCCACCACAGCTGCAGCTTCTGCAGCCTGAAACACAGCTGGCTCAGGGGTTTAAATCAAGAGCCAAAATATTTTGCTGCTCAATTTGGGGCAGAGAAAGGTCATCACTTCTAGCATGGCATAAGCCTGCCACTACATTTCTGTGAAGGAAAATTACCTTGTTGGAGTGAAACTCCTGGGTAAAATACTGAAGCGCTTTCAGATTCATATTATCTGACATTTCTGTGACCTTCTTTTATATCTGCATTGTTTCATACTGCTGATTTTGGGCACAAGTTCTTTGTACACTATTCTGGAAACAAAAAAGTAACCCAAAAACAACACCCACCCCTCTCCCACCATCACTCCTTCCCCAGCCCCAACCCTAAGAAAACCAACCTGCAGAATGCTCAGGATTTCAAATGAGAACAAGCATAGATGGGACATCAAAAGATGGATTCTCCTTAGACATTGGTGCATGCAGTGCTCTGCAATCAACTCCTAAATTCTACTTCTCGTACACCAAATATTTGTCTTGGGAACTCCTTGTTCTCCATTCAAACCCTTCTGAGAGGGTAATCGAGGATATTTTAAGCACATGTTCCACTCGTCAATTAAATCCAAAGCACAGCATTACTTGACTAACAGGGGGGGTGACAAGGTCAATTAAGACCTGTTCATATCTTATTTTGGAGCTCTTCCAATTGCTTGAAAAGTGAAGCCTTGGACATTGAAGGTTCAGACTAAGGAGGAACCAAAGCATGGACAGCATCTCCCTTCTGCTGGAAGCCTTGAAGTTCACCACTGCAGTCTGCAGCCTACACAGATCATCTGAGTACTGTAAAAGTTCTCCAAGGAAGAACAAGAACAAGGCTAATGCATGCACACAAACGCTGATCAAAAGCACTTGATGCTCTTGGACAAAAATCGGTAACCTTCACTTTTGGAAAGACAAGGTGACAATGGTTGTCTCTACAGTACTAGTAGGAAAAAATCCCTGAAGTTTTGCAAAACCTCTTTTCAGGGGTTTGCTAACTTCATCTTTGTTAAGAATTGGGGAACACAGAGAGACCTGTCACTTTTTGTGCAGAATGCCATAGAAACTGCTACACTCACTTCAACAACAGTCCAAGTAGCCTTCTCTGCAAATACTGACCATATGCAGTTCTGGTTGATACAAACCCCCATTACCTAAGAAAGGAACAACTCGGCAAGCAGTTTGCAAAGATGAACAACTTAGCATGACTGCGGCTGATGACATGCCCCGACATTTTTTGCCTTCAGCTATGGGTGCCGTACCCTCCTACCCTCACACATGCCACTCAAAGCTCCTTGCGTGGAGCTCCCGCACCATCTATGCCAGCAACTGTGCCAAGACACCGCCCTTGTTCAGCACCATCGCACCTACCACAAGGTAGCTGAATCGGAGGGCAGGAAAAAGACATCGACAATGGAGGGGAGTTGCTCCCACTGACAGCCAAGCTCCAAGTTCAGCGTCCCTTACGTCTCGCCCAGGACGGGCGGGAAAACGCCTCGGCGGAGCGCAGCGCTGGGCGGGAGCGGCAGGCACGGCAACCGAGCGCGCTCCCCACTCCCTCCCGCCCGCGCCGCTGCTGGGACGCCGGGTTCGCCGGAATCGGCCACGTGCTGCAGGGAGGGCAGCGCGGCAAAGGCGGCCACCCCTCGTCGCCCTGGGAAGGCCGGCCTCGGATCCCCGCTCTCTCCACCGGCACGGGCAGTGCCAGCAGCCTCTCGCTGCGGCCGCCGCTGGCCGAAAGCTTGGCCGCGCACCGCCCGGCCGGCCCCGCCGCTCCGCGGAGTCACACGGCACCTGCCGTGGGCGGCCGCCGAGCGACAGGAAGCAGAAGCGCTCACCGCCGCGCCACTCGCCGCCCCGCCCGGGCGCTCCTCTCCTCGCGCTACCACGGCGGCGCCGGCCCGCCCCGCTTTCCCCGTCGCCTGCGGCGCAACGCGGGTGCCACGAGCCACGCAGCACGCGTGCGGCCGGGCCCTGCCGAGCCGCAGGCGGAGCCGGGGCACGGCCCGGGCGGGAGAGCTTCCGGCGAGGCTGGGCGGGCGGCGAGCGCGGCCGAGCGTGAGCGCGCCAGGCGGGGGGCGGCCGGCGGCGCGATGGAGAGCTAGATGGAGGCGGCAGCACCGCGCGGCATAAAATAGCTGCTCGTCCCGCAGCCGCCCGCTCCGCAGCCCCTCGGCTGCTGTCGAGAAGGGCCCCGGCCCTGGCCGCGCCGGTGGCGACGTGGCTCCGCAGCCCGCGGGCAGCCCTGGCGGGGCAGGGGAGCAACGCGGGCAGCCCCGGGGTCGCGCAGCCGTCTGTAACGCGCGGTGGGAGCCGCCGGGAACTATTTTACACCTCCCGGGGGGCTGGGGAGGAGCACGGAGACCACGCGGTAGGTCGCTGCCGTTAGGGAAAATTAATCCACGATGCCTGAGGTTTATGTCCGAAAAGGAGACAGAGGAGTCCTGCAACATTCTTCGACTACAGGGAGAGTCCATGGGGCTTTTCCCATGGGGTCTGTCAAACGGTTGCGGGATGCAGCCCCCTTTTGATGCCAAGTTCCCGGCCACAACGCCCTCTTCCTTTTCCCCACTGGCTGAGGTATTCGGGAGATACAGACTTCCGGAACTGCCTACTCTATGCCCCCCTCTAATATGCACCCCCCTTTTGGCATCGAAAAGAAAGAAAAAGAAACCATTCCTAATAATATTAAGTCTTTGTTGCCTTGCTCTCGGTTCAGGAATTTAATACAGCCTCGATTAATCAACAGTCTCTGATGATTAGTAACAGTTCTAGAGAACTAATCATTTCTTCTGTTATTTCACTACCCATAAGTTCCTAGCCTTGTCTACAGGCCGATTCACACGGTCTGATTGTAAGGACTCATCCATCTCACTCCTTTCAATCCCTCCTCTTTTAATTTGATCTGTATTTGTCTTTACAAACCTTAATTACCATTGATTCAATTTTTTCTTCTGGAGCCTTCTTGGGTTTTGCTATTATTTGCAGTGACATCCTTTTCTGTCCTTTTGTATGCATTTCTGGATCAGGTAGGCATGGCTGCTAGCGGCATCCCCTTGAGCACCTGCTGAAAGAGCTGCACCCAGCATGGTGTCACGCATGGTAAAAAGATGAGAGTTGCTATAGCATATAAGAGGAGAAATGGTATTCATTTAGCCCATAGCTGGCCAGTTAACCATGCAAACATGTCCCATTACCATCCTTTCAACATTTGGACAGGTCCATGAGCTGGCGTTATTTCCTTTGTTATTTGTTTGACCACATTTCCGCTGTCATCTGCTTGCAAACAGCAGCTCGAGTCATTTAATTTCCCACAAACTCCTCCTTCTTCTGCTAACAGATAATCTAATACCATCCAATGTTGAAATACCGCTTTCCTCGTTCAAGTGGGTTGGTCAGCTAGAAGGTCAAGAGCTGTGGCTGGCTGGTTGGTAATTATTTCCGAGACAGCCTGTAACTTAACTATCTCATTCAAATTGGGGTGCTCCCTCCAGCCAGGGCTGCATCAGCTGACTGCTTTTCTCTAATTAAATCATCATAGATTTTGATTCCTAAGCGATTTCCCTGAACTTGTAGTAGCAAAAAGAACAATGGTCTAATAAATATACCATATCCCTGACCAGTTTGGAGGTAGCCTGAGCTAAGCATATTGGCCGCAAATCCAATAATGTCCTTTCAAAGCCCATGTTCCATTAGCAAAGGGGCCTTCCTACCCTTGGTCATCAATTGGTGGGTCAAAATACAGCAGGATTCCAGGGCCTAACGGTCCTCCAACAATAGTTGCCCCACCATAAGGGTCACAGTATTTGCATTTCCAAGCTCCCACACAGGGTTCCCATCTACTTTTACATCTGCAAGCTGCTTGGTTGCATTTGGAGCAGAACTCACTAAAAGGCTTTGAGTTCCAATCGGGTGTTGCCATTCCCACTGATAATCACAAACAACATGTCTTCTACTTGTGGAATTTTTGTGGGGACAGCTCAAAAATAGGTGGTCAAAAAAGCCCTTGTTCCTCCCCATTGCTTTACAGGCTTCCAAATATTTTTGGTAAGTGTGGCAAGAACACCTTGCGCAGCTACCATTAGTGAGCCGAACAGGTATTTGATTGCATTTGCCTTGATATTTGGAACAATTGTAAGGAGGGCAATTGGGGCTCGAAACCCAATGGTTTAAACCCAGAGGGAAAGTCAATTGACAAACGCCTTTTCCTACATAGACATGCCCTGTCCTGTTTAGGCAATAAGTGCCTTTTTGAGAAGAATGAAGTGGCCATGGACTTCCTTCTTCGGCCCAAAATCCTGTCCTAGTATGGACCTCACGTCGGGTGTTGACCCACCACTTAGGTTCAGCTGGGCTAGCCAACCATGGCCACTCTTCAGATCCTCCTGGCCCTCCACAGAGCCAGCAATTGCTAAGGTTAAAAACTTTTGCTACTTCTTCTCCTAAGGCTGCAAATTGATTCTCCCACTCCTGGCCTAAACTTAGCTGACCATATAAAAGTAGAATTATTAAGGAAAATGTTTTAATAGTGTGATCTAATTAGCTAGTCTAATTTTCACGTTGTCTTCTGCACCACCTGTGGCAATTGAAGACACAGAAACCACCTAACGTACAACAATGGCCGCAAGTATTAGCCCCCCAGTGAGTGGAGATTCTAGAGGAGGGATGCCCATACAGACTATTTCAGCAGATGGTCTGTGGGTAGGCACGCAGGGCTTCCTCTGATGTTGAAGCACTGGCTACTGCTCCAGCCCGCTCCTGCAGAGTGTCAGTCACGGCCTCCCGGCTTTCTCCTCCAGCCGAGATGTGCAAATCTCTGAGGCTTCAGAGACCTTGACCCAAGTGTGACGGGTCCACCTGTGTTCAGCTGTCTTGATGGCTGTTTCTGTGGTCAGTGACACTTGGAATGGGCCACGCCATTTCACCACCATTGGCGCTTCTTTCTACCCCTTAACTAGGACTCAATCTCCCGGTTGGATGTTACAAGCAGCAAAGTCCAAAGGCGGGGCTTGTGCCAGCTGAGCTTCCTGTTGAAGGGGTTTCACAAGAAGCAGTATCCTGGCCACAGATGGTTTTAAATATACATCACTTGCCTCTACCCCCCTCCCCCCCCCACCCCAAGGTTGAGACTTACCAGGGTAATTGCAAACGACGATTGAAAGGGAGATAACTGAATCTCTCTTCTGGGTCGGGCCCTCATTCTCGCCAAAGCCAATGTCCAAAGCCCTACCCATGGCATCTTGATTTCTATTACCAGCTTCAAAAGGTGTTTATTTCTCTATTCATTGTATTCTACCCGAGCCGAGCTCTGGGGGTGCCAGGGCCTATGGAGGTTCCATTGTATTCCTAAAGAAGCCAAAACCCCTTGAAGGATCTTTCCTGTAAAATGAGTTCCCCTATCTGAGTCTATTGCTTCTACAATGCTTTATCTTGGAATGACTTGTTCCAACAATGCCTTAATAACTGATCCTGTCATTGCTGAAGCAGTTGGAAATGCTTCTGGCCACCTTGCTAGCTGACATACGATTACCAGAAGATATTAAGCCTTGCCACTTGGGGCATCTCAGGAAAATCCACCTGGCGTCTTTGGAAGGGACATGCAGCCCAAGGCCTCCCTCCCCTGGCAGGTTACTTTGTAACTCGGCTGTTTGCTTTAGCACAGATCAAGCAACCTTCAACAGCTCGTTTTGCCAGTCTAAAAAGACCCACAGCAACATGCATCATGAGGAAGGCTTCTGCCAATCCTCAGGAAATGCAAGGACTCTCTTCACGGAGTTGTTTTAGTATTGGTAGGGCCAAAGGCTCTGGTATCTCTTGTTTGCCATCCCTTGTAAACCAATTCTTGCCTTTTTTCTCTGCCGCACGACTTTTAACTGTATCTCGAACATCTCTGGTAGAAAAGACAGCTTCCCGGGCAGTGATGGAGTCACTGGGAGCAAAGGGGGCATCTTGGAGAGTTCTGGCAGAAGTGTTGCTTTCTGAGTTTCTTCATCCACCAAAAAGGAGACAGAGGAGTCCTGTAACATTCTTCAACTCCAGGGAGAGGCCATGGGGCTTTTGCCATGGAGTCTCTCAAATGATTGCGGGACGCAGCCCCCTTTTTCTGCTAAGTTCCTGGCAACAGCACCCTCTGAGGTACTCGGGAATTACAGACTGCCGGAACTGCCTACTCTATTCCCCCCTCTAATATGCACCCCCCTTTTGGTATGGAAAAGGAAGAAAACGAACCTATTCCTAATGCTATTAAGTCTTTGCTGCCTTGCTCTAGGTTCAGGAATTTAACAGGGCCTTGGCTGAGCAACAGTCTCTGTTGATTAGTAACAGTTTCTAGAGCTAATACTTTCTTCTCTTACTTCCCTCCCTGTAAATTCCTAGCCTTGTCTAAGGACGGATTCACACGGTCTCTTTGTAAAGACACATCTATGTTACTCCTTTCACTCCCACACCTTCTTGGCGGTGGAACGGCTCCCCCCGGCACAGCACCCGGCACAAAACCCCCGTATGCGCACACACACACCTGCACTTACCCTGCACTCCGCTGCACACACACACACACACACCTGCCGCACACTAACACCCCCGTCCACATCCCCCCCATGCTACTTGCAGTGGCCCCGCCCCTGCCATCCCGGCCGGCTGGCAGCGCCCACTCCTCACATGCTTCCCCATGCCTTGCATTTCCTTGCTGCCCCCTCTGTAGCCTTCCCTCAACCTGCCTTTTCTCCCCTGCCTTGCATTGACTTGCTCACCCATCCCCCACCTGACTTCCTTTCACATTCGTCTAGGTCTGGCCTCACCTTTCCTTTTCCTTCTAGGACCCTCACTGCCTTGCCTCGCCTCGCAAAGCCACCACTTGCCTTGCCTTGCCCTTGAACCCCTCCCTTGCCTTGCATGACCTTGCTCACCCCTCCCCCACCTGGAATTCAAGACCCCTTTTCAATGACCTTTCATGCCCTTGCCCTGCCCTTTCTGCTCCTCCTAGGAATCTCAAAGCTCTCAAGCATCTCCGGTGTTTCAGGATCACATGAGAGGAAGACCAGGGGAGGAGGACGCATGTTGCCACACTCATCTCTATGGGCAGCCTTTGTCTGGGAGCAATCCTTGCATGTCTTGAATCTTGGAAGGGCAATTCACATTTTGCCCTTGAGCTCGGGGACCAGAATGAGAGTTCTTTTGCATACAAAGCAAAGCAGGTAGCTCAAGTCTTTTAGGTGCAGAGGAGAGATGACCCACGCGGGATCAAGGCCACACAGAGCACTTGGTCCTGGCCACTTTTGTGTACTAGCAGTCATTGAATGTACTTCTCACCTGCCTTGCCTGGCCTTGCCTTGGCAACACAACAGTTTCCTTGCCTTGCCCTGCTAGCCCTCTGTAGCCTTGCATTCCTTTGCATGGCCCTTGACCTGCCTACTGCTTTCCTCCAGGGCCTTGGCTTGCCAAGCCCTTCCTGTTTCTGCCTGGCCTTCCCATCAGTGGACTTTCCTTCCTACGGCCAGCCTTGCCTCTAACTTCTGGGCCTTCTCTTGCCTACCACTCCATTTGCTTTCCCCTCACTGCTCTGGCCTTGCCTACCTCTCCCTTGACTTGCCCACAATTGCCTGCACTTGGTTTGCAGCGCCTTGCCTGCATGGAAGGCAAGGGAAAGAGTGGTAGGCAGGGCAAAGCAAAGCCAGCAAGTTGTAGGTAGTGCGAGGCAAGGCAGACGTAGGCAAAGGAAGCAGAGCAAGGGTAGCTTAAGAAGAACTAGACACGGTACTGAAGGCAAGGCAAGGCCAAGAGACTCGGAGTGCCTTTCCTTGGGAAGGCAAGGACATAGTGCCCGTGTTGCTGGAGCAGATGTTAAGGTACCATGGGGAGGAATAGTCCAGCAAGACATTTCTCTTCTGGCCCCTGTGCGTGTAGGGGCAATTGCTGGACATATTCAATACTGGAGGTGGATCAGTCGCTGGATGTGTTGCATTTTGGAGGAGGGGATGCCGTTTCTTTGGAGATGGGCTTGTAGTTGCTCTCTTTGGCAAGGAAAGCAGGTGTGGATGTGCACATCAGGTGCTCTTAGGGATTTTAAAGGCTTTTCCCAACAGGCAGAGCTCTCTCTGGGTTAGAGCTGTTGAGCTGTCAGTGGGAATGCAAAGGCCAAGCTCGTGAGCCTTTTGTCCTGGTGCCTTCGGTGTGTGAGCAGTCCCTGGTGCCGTTGTCTTTGGACCCTGACTCTGGGAGAGGGAAGGCTTAGGATGGTACCTAGAGCTGAGAAGGAGAGTGCTGAGAACAGCGTGTGTGCTACTAGTTTGAGGGGTGCAGGTGAAGTTGTAGGCAGCAAGATCTTCCTCAGCTGGCACTGAGCTCTGTTTTTGCCAGGGGTTCAAGTTGGTGGGCAGAATCTGCGAGAGGGAAAAGATTTTCTTGGGCCAAAGAGGTTTTTCTGGCTCTTGGAGTGTGGTGTAAAGAGGAGTCTGCTCTTGGAAGGGGAAGGTGAGGGAAATCTTTTTGTTCTGACACCGTTGATTTGAGTGCAGGGACGTGTGCAAGTTGCCTTTGCCCTTGGGGTGGTTTCGAGCTGGGCCGGGTGCTTGGCCTTCTTTTGCAAGTCTACAGCGCCATCGTGTGGTTGTTTCCATGAGCGCTGACAGTGCCCGGGAAAAAGCCAAGCGCTTCGCTGGCGCGGCCCCGGTCGTGTGGGTGCAGTTGGTGGAAGAGCTCCGCTGTGCATCCTGCCTCTTGGAGACATAAAAGGATGTGATCCTGCGCGTAGCGGGGAAGCAAGAGGAATCTTTTCATTGTTGGCTGGGCAGTTTCTAAGCGGCAAAAGTAAAGGCAGTTCCAGCACGGCCTCTTTCTTTTCAGAACCTTTTCTGTGCCATCATGAACATGCTCAACGTGTAACTCGCACCCACTGAACTGCATCAAAGGCCCTGCAGATACGCACTTTCCTTCAAGCTCTATGTAGCATCCTACCCTCCACCTCTCGCCGATCCCAAAGCCCTTCCAAACATCCAGCAGCTGCACGCAGAGAACAAGTGCTAGAACAAGGCGTGGGCCTTCATAGTCCTTTTAAAGTCTGTAAACTAGGCAAAACATTCCAGTGACCAGCACTTTCCTTCGCAACTATATATAGAGCATCATCACATTCTCTCCAAGTGGGTAAGTCCACCCTTGCAGCGCAGCGTTTGCAGCCCCAGATCGGACTTAGAGATGGGCCAGGTGAGAAAGCATTTGTTGACTATCCCTCGTCTCTGGAAGTCTTGATACTCGCAGCGCAATCAGGTCCGCACACCTTCAGTGTGGCCACGTTCAAGCAGCTAGAGCTCCCAGAGATGGGAGAGTCAGGACAGAAGACGTTCCAAAAGTACCGTGTACTTACAGCAGGATTAAAACTGTGCACAGCAGTCTGCAGCACTGTAGCTTCCTTCTCTGACAGACGTGCCATGCCATTGTTGGCTCTCGCAGCTCGGTTGCTAACTGCTCTCCTGAAGAAAAGAGCTAGAAGAAAAAGCCAATGCTGGGCTGCACCTTCCCCTTGCCTCACGTAAAGCCACCTAAACTCCCCACTGCACTCTCTACTTCCCCTCTCCTTGGCATCGACCACTGTGTTTTCTGCATCTCGGAGCTGAAAGGTAAGCGCCAGTGGTTCCAGGGATGGTTGGAAGGTAAGTAGCTGTCGTAGAACTTTCTCCCTCTCAATCTTAAAGTGAAATCGGCCGCAAGGGGGGTGCCAGCCACGCTCCTTTCTCAGTTTGTACGCTGCGGACACGAGCCCGGTGCTCTGCGCCTTCGTTCCGCCTCTTTAGTACCCATGTCGCGCTTTCATTCTGCCGGAGTCGAACCATCGTCTACTTGTCGCACAAAGAGCACTGTGCCGGCAGCGAAATGCCCCAGCCAACTGCTTCTGCCGACACACGCCTGGGCTATGCACTTTCCCTCGCAGCGACATACAGCAGCACATTCGGTCTTTCTTGTCGTCCAAATGTAAAGGGAAAGATTCTACGCTACGTCTGGCACAGAGAACAGTTTTAGGTCAACAAGCTTACCCAGAGCTTTACTCCGATGCGTGGAAACCAGTGTTTGCACCACATTCTAGTGGCAGCCCTCCTTCTTTTACAGCCTGCACAGCCCCGTCAGATCGTGGTGCTCTCTGACACTTTCCTTCTCAGTTCCAAGTACCACCGCGAACCTTACAGCCTTGCAGGGAGCAAAGACGCGGATAAACGTCTCGCACCGAAGAACGTGGCTGGACGAAAATATGTTCTTCCTCTCTCCTCCTCGTCGCCCAGATTGTGGTGCTGTGTTGAAAGTCTTGGCCAGCGAAAAGCTAATCCAGCCAGTGTTTCTCTCCTGACGCATTTCGCTGAGCGAGAGCGACACAGAGAGCTTGGACGTTGCAAAACAGCAAGGAAATGATTGTACGTCGAGCTCAGGAAAATCCGTGCACAGCACACTGTGGGATGCGTGCAATGCTGACGCTTAAGAGCGGCAAAGCTCAAAGGCATCGCTGGGCTCGAGTACTGTCCAGACCACGGAGAAGAACGAAGCAGCTGGGCCACGGCTTAATGTACTCAGTGGAGCGAATTTCAAATGTCCAGCCAAGAGCTGCTTCACAAGCAGATTCAGCTGAGAATGCTCTGGCTGCTTCACAAAGTAAAGCGCAGCCGGTGCACTCCATCACACTACCTGGCCAGAAAAAGGTTCCTAAACCTTAAGTACCGCAGAGTCCATGCAGCTGGAGCACACCCAGAAGGACCCGTCCAGATGGAAGGCGTTCTTCAAGTACCCCCCTGCTCCAAGCAGCTTTGAAACGGAGCACAACACACTGCGGCTCGGCAGCTTCCTTCTCAGATAGACGTGCCGTCACATTATTCCCTCTCGCAGCTCCGTTGCCCACTTGCAGCAGCTGCTACCAAAGAAAAAGGCTCCAGGAGTATAAGCCACTGCTGAGCTGCACTATCCCCTTGCCTCACGTAAAGCACCAGAAACTGTCCGCTGCACTCTGTATTTCCATTCTCCGCCGCATCTACCACTGTCATCTCTGCATCTCGAAGCATAAACCTCGTCACAATTGTTTCCGGGGAAAGCTGGAAGACAAATAGGTAGCAGCACAAGTAGCTGCAGGTTGAACTTTCTGTTTTCAACTGCTAATTTGAATCCGAAAACAAGCGAGTGACAGCCACGCTTCCTCTTGCAGCCTGTGCGATGCACACACCAGCTCGGTGCTTTGCCTTCATTCTTATGCTCTTCGTACCATGTCGCGCTTCCGTTTTGCTGGCGATGAACCGTCGTCTACTTGTCGCACAAAGAGCACGGTGCGCAGCCGGTGCCCTCCATCACACTACCTGGCCAGAAGAAGGTTCCTAAACCTTAAGTGGCGCAGAGTCCATGCAGCTTGAGTGCATCCAGAAGGACGCGTTCAGATAGAAGACGTTCTTCAAGTACCCCCCTGCTCCAAGCAGCCTTGAAACTGAGCACAACACTGCGGCTCGGGAGCTTCCTTCTCAGATGGACGTGCCGTCACAATATTCACTCTCGCAGCTCCGTTGCCCACCTGCAGCAGCTGCTACCAAAGAAAAAGGCTCCAGAAGTAAAAACCACTGCTGGGAAGCACTTTCCCTCAAGTAAAAAAAAATACACTGTCCGCTGCACTCTCTATTTCCCTTCTCCACCGCATCGCGAAGCATAAACCTAACCGCAATTGTTTCCAGGGAAAGCTGGAAGAGAAATAGGTAGCAGCACGAGGAGCTGCAAGTTGGACTTGAAGTTTCCGACTGGTAACGTGAATCCGAAAACAAGCGAGGCGCAGCCAGGCTTCCTATTGCAGCCTGTGCGATGCACACACCAGCTCGCTGCTTTGCCTTCATTCTTATGCTCTTCGTAGCAGGTCGCGCTTTCGTTTTGCTGGAGACGGACCGTCGTCTACTTGTCGCACAAAGAGCGTGGTGCTGGAAGCGAAATACTCGAGGCTGCTGCTTCTGCCGAAACACGCTTAGGCTATGCAATTTCTCTTTAGCGCTACGTAGCACCACAGTCTGTCTGCTTTGTAGCCTGATTCCTAACGGAAAGCTTCTCGGCTACGTCTGGCACAGAGAACAGTTTTAGGTCAACTAGCTTACCCAGAGCTCACCCCCGACGAGTGAGAACTTGTATTTGCACCACATTCCAGTGGCAGCCCTCTTTCTTTTACAGCCTGCTCAGCGCCGTCAGATCGCAGTGCTCTCTGCACCTTCCTTCTCAGTTCCAAGTACCACCGCGCACATTACAGCCTTGCAGGGAGCGAAGACGCGGATAGGCATCTCGCACAGAAGAACGTGGCTGGAAGAAAAGATGTTCTGCCTTTTCCCTCCTCGTCGCCCAGATTGTGGTGTTGTATTGAAAGCCTTGGCCAGCGAAAGGCTAATCCAGCCAGTGCTTCTTTCTTGACGCATTTCGCTGAGCAAGAGCTGAGGAAAATCCTCGCACAGCACACTGTGGGATGCGTGCAATGCTGACGCTTAATAGCGGCACAGCTAAAAGTCATCGCTGGGCTTCAGTTATGTCCACACCGCAAAAGGCGAAGAAGGAAGCAGCTGGGCCACGGCTTAATGTACTCAGTGGAGCGAATTTCAAATGTCCAGCCAAGAGCTGCTTCACAAGCAGATTCAGCTGAGAATGCTCTGGCTGCTTCACAAAGTAAGGCGCAGCCGGTGCACTCCATCACACTACCTGGCCAGAAAAAGGTTCCTAAACCTTAAGTACCGCAGAGTCCATGCAGCTGGAGCACACCCAGAAGGAGGCGTCCAGATGGAAGGCGTTCTTCAAGTACAACCCTGCTCCGTTGCCCACTTGCAGCACAAGTAGCAAATACGTAGCAGCACAAGTAGCTGCAGGTTGAACTTTCTGTTTTCAACTGCTAATTTGAATCCGAAAACAAGCGAGTGACAGCCACGCTTCCTCTTGCAGCCTGTGCGATGCACACACCACCTCGCTGCTTTGCGCCTCCATTCTTCCTCTCTTCGTACCATGTCGCGCTTTCGTTTTGCTGGCGACGAACCGTGGTCTACTTGTCGCATAGAGAGAACGGTGCCAGCAGAGAAAGGCTCCAGAGAAACGCTCCAGGTTGCTGATCCTTCCGAAACACACCTGGGCTATGCACTTTCTTTCGCAGCCTTTGATAACACCACATTCTGTTTGCGTTGTAGCCTGAATGTCAAGGGAATGATTCTCGGCTACGTCTGGCACAGAGATCAGTTTTAGGTCAACAAGCTTACTCGGAGTTTACCCCCGAGGCGTGGAAACCTGTATTTGCACCACATTCCAGTGGTAGCTCTCTTTCTTTCACAGCCTGCACAGCGCCGTTAGATCGCGGTGCTCTCTGCACCTTCCTTCTCAGTTCCAAGTTCCACCGTGAACCGTACAACCTTGCAGGGAACAAAGACGTGGATAGATGTGCCGCAGAGAAGATCGTGCAAAGGCGAAAAGATGTTCTTTTCGCCTCCTCGTCGCCCGGATTGTGGTGCTGTACTGAAAGCGTGGGTTTTATTACCCCTTCTCGCAATAAGACTACGGTGCTGCATTGGAACTGTTGGCCAGTAAAATGCTAATCCAGCAAGTGCTTCTCTCCTGACAAATTTCTCTGAGTGAGGGCTTGCGCGGACAGCTTGGCTCTGCGAAGCAGAAAGGCTGTACTTGCACGTAGCGCTGAGGAAAATCCGTGCACAGCGCACTGTGGATGCGTGCAGTACACACACTGAAGAGAGCCAAAGCTGAATGCTTCAGTTCTGTCCAGCGCCGGTAAGGGAGAAGACCGCAGCCCCATGGCACTGGGCTGGTGTGTGCGATGGCTATGAGCTGTGCCGCTCTTCTGCGTGTATACTGCACGCATCCACAGTGTGCGGAGCACAGATTTTCCTCCGCTCTCACTCAGCGAAATGCATCAGGAGGGAAGCACATGCTGGATTAGCCTTCCACTGGCCAACAGTTCCAATGCAGCACCATAGTCTTATATCGAGAAGGGATAATAAAACACATGTATTGTCCCGGCACAGTTCTCTGTGTGAGACGTAGTCGAGAATCTTTCCCTTAAGATTAAGACCACAATGCAGATAGAATGTTGTGCTACCTAGCACTGAGGGGAATAGCCCAGGCGTGTTTCGGCAGAGGCAGCAGCCTGGAGCGTTTCTCTGCTGGCACCGTTCTCTCTGTGCGACAAGTAGACGACGGCTCATCGCCAGCAAAACGAAAGCGCGACATGGTACGAAGAGCATAAGAATGAAGGCAAAGCACCGAGCTGGTGTGTGCATAGCACAGGCTGCAAGAGGAAGCGTGGCTGTCACTCGCTTGTTTTCGGATTCAATTTAGCAGTTGAAAACAGAAAGTTCAACCTGCAGCTACTTGTGCTGCTACCTATTTGTCTTCCAGCTTTCCCCGGAAACAATTGTGACGAGGTTTATGCTTCGAGATGCAGAGATGACAGTGGTAGATGCGGCGGAGAATGGAAATACAGAGTGCAGCGGACAGTTTCTGGTGCTTTACGTGAGGCAAGGGGATAGTGCAGCTCAGCAGTGGCTTATACTCCTGGAGCCTTTTTCTTTGGTAGCAGCTGCTGCAAGTGGGCAACGGAGCTGCGAGAGGGAATAATGTGACGGCACGTCTATCTGAGAAGGAAGCTGCCGAGCCGCAGTGTGTTGTGCTCCGTTTCAAAGCTGCTTGGAGCAGGGGGGTACTTGAAGAACGCCTTCCATCTGGACGGGTCCTTCTGGGTGTGCTCCAGCTGCATGGACTCTGCGGTACTTAAGGTTTAGGAACCTTTTTCTGGCCAGGTAGTGTGATGGAGTGCACCGGCTGCGCTTTACTTTGTGAAGCAGCCAGAGCATTCTCAGCTGAATCTGCTTGTGAAGCAGCTCTTGGCTGGACATTTGAAATTCGCTCCACTGAGTACATTAAGCCGTGGCCCAGCTGCTTCGTTCTTCTCCGTGGTCTGGACAGTACTCGAGCCCAGCGATGCCTTTGAGCTTTGCCGCTCTTAAGCGTCAGCATTGCACGCATCCCACAGTGTGCTGTGCACGGATTTTCCTGAGCTCGACGTACAATCATTTCCTTGCTGTTTTGCAACGTCCAAGCTCTCTGTGTCGCTCTCGCTCAGCGAAATGCGTCAGGAGAGAAACACTGGCTGGATTAGCTTTTCGCTGGCCAAGACTTTCAACACAGCACCACAATCTGGGCGACGAGGAGGAGAGAGGAAGAACATATTTTCGTCCAGCCACGTTCTTCGGTGCGAGACGTTTATCCGCGTCTTTGCTCCCTGCAAGGCTGTAAGGTTCGCGGTGGTACTTGGAACTGAGAAGGAAAGTGTCAGAGAGCACCACGATCTGACGGGGCTGTGCAGGCTGTAAAAGAAGGAGGGCTGCCACTAGAATGTGGTGCAAACACTGGTTTCCACGCATCGGAGTAAAGCTCTGGGTAAGCTTGTTGACCTAAAACTGTTCTCTGTGCCAGACGTAGCGTAGAATCTTTCCCTTTACATTTGGACGACAAGAAAGACCGAATGTGCTGCTGTATGTCGCTGCGAGGGAAAGTGCATAGCCCAGGCGTGTGTCGGCAGAAGCAGTTGGCTGGGGCATTTCGCTGCCGGCACAGTGCTCTTTGTGCGACAAGTAGACGATGGTTCGACTCCGGCAGAATGAAAGCGCGACATGGGTACTAAAGAGGCGGAACGAAGGCGCAGAGCACCGGGCTCGTGTCCGCAGCGTACAAACTGAGAAAGGAGCGTGGCTGGCACCCCCCTTGCGGCCGATTTCACTTTAAGATTGAGAGGGAGAAAGTTCTACGACAGCTACTTACCTTCCAACCATCCCTGGAACCACTGGCGCTTACCTTTCAGCTCCGAGATGCAGAAAACACAGTGGTCGATGCCAAGGAGAGGGGAAGTAGAGAGTGCAGTGGGGAGTTTAGGTGGCTTTACGTGAGGCAAGGGGAAGGTGCAGCCCAGCATTGGCTTTTTCTTCTAGCTCTTTTCTTCAGGAGAGCAGTTAGCAACCGAGCTGCGAGAGCCAACAATGGCATGGCACGTCTGTCAGAGAAGGAAGCTACAGTGCTGCAGACTGCTGTGCACAGTTTTAATCCTGCTGTAAGTACACGGTACTTTTGGAACGTCTTCTGTCCTGACTCTCCCATCTCTGGGAGCTCTAGCTGCTTGAACGTGGCCACACTGAAGGTGTGCGGACCTGATTGCGCTGCGAGTATCAAGACTTCCAGAGACGAGGGATAGTCAACAAATGCTTTCTCACCTGGCCCATCTCTAAGTCCGATCTGGGGCTGCAAACGCTGCGCTGCAAGGGTGGACTTACCCACTTGGAGAGAATGTGATGATGCTCTATATATAGTTGCGAAGGAAAGTGCTGGTCACTGGAATGTTTTGCCTAGTTTACAGACTTTAAAAGGACTATGAAGGCCCACGCCTTGTTCTAGCACTTGTTCTCTGCGTGCAGCTGCTGGATGTTTGGAAGGGCTTTGGGATCGGCGAGAGGTGGAGGGTAGGATGCTACATAGAGCTTGAAGGAAAGTGCGTATCTGCAGGGCCTTTGATGCAGTTCAGTGGGTGCGAGTTACACGTTGAGCATGTTCATGATGGCACAGAAAAGGTTCTGAAAAGAAAGAGGCCGTGCTGGAACTGCCTTTACTTTTGCCGCTTAGAAACTGCCCAGCCAACAATGAAAAGATTCCTCTTGCTTCCCCGCTACGCGCAGGATCACATCCTTTTATGTCTCCAAGAGGCAGGATGCACAGCGGAGCTCTTCCACCAACTGCACCCACACGACCGGGGCCGCGCCAGCGAAGCGCTTGGCTTTTTCCCGGGCACTGTCAGCGCTCATGGAAACAACCACACGATGGCGCTGTAGACTTGCAAAAGAAGGCCAAGCACCCGGCCCAGCTCGAAACCACCCCAAGGGCAAAGGCAACTTGCACACGTCCCTGCACTCAAATCAACGGTGTCAGAACAAAAAGATTTCCCTCACCTTCCCCTTCCAAGAGCAGACTCCTCTTTACACCACACTCCAAGAGCCAGAAAAACCTCTTTGGCCCAAGCAAATCTTTTCCCTCTTGCAGATTCTGCCCACCAACTTGAACCCCTGGCAAAAACAGAGCTCAGTGCCAGCTGAGGAAGATCTTGCTGCCTACAACTTCACCTGCACCCCTCAAACTAGTAGCACACACGCTGTTCTCAGCACTCTCCTTCTCAGCTCTAGGTACCATCCTAAGCCTTCCCTCTCCCAGAGTCAGGGTCCAAAGACAACGGCACCAGGGACTGCTCACACACCGAAGGCACCAGGACAAAAGGCTCACGAGCTTGGCCTTTGCATTCCCACTGACAGCTCAACAGCTCTAACCCAGAGAGAGCTCTGCCTGTTGGGAAAAGCCTTTAAAATCCCTAAGAGCACCTGATGTGCACATCCACACCTGCTTTCCTTGCCAAAGAGAGCAACTACAAGCCCATCTCCAAAGAAACGGCATCCCCTCCTCCAAAATGCAACACATCCAGCGACTGATCCACCTCCAGTATTGAATATGTCCAGCAATTGCCCCTACACGCACAGGGGCCAGAAGAGAAATGTCTTGCTGGACTATTCCTCCCCATGGTACCTTAACATCTGCTCCAGCAACACGGGCACTATGTCCTTGCCTTCCCAAGGAAAGGCACTCCGAGTCTCTTGGCCTTGCCTTGCCTTCAGTACCGTGTCTAGTTCTTCTTAAGCTACCCTTGCTCTGCTTCCTTTGCCTACGTCTGCCTTGCCTCGCACTACCTACAACTTGCTGGCTTTGCTTTGCCCTGCCTACCACTCTTTCCCTTGCCTTCCATGCAGGCAAGGCGCTGCAAACCAAGTGCAGGCAATTGTGGGCAAGTCAAGGGAGAGGTAGGCAAGGCCAGAGCAGTGAGGGGAAAGCAAATGGAGTGGTAGGCAAGAGAAGGCCCAGAAGTTAGAGGCAAGGCTGGCCGTAGGAAGGAAAGTCCACTGATGGGAAGGCCAGGCAGAAACAGGAAGGGCTTGGCAAGCCAAGGCCCTGGAGGAAAGCAGTAGGCAGGTCAAGGGCCATGCAAAGGAATGCAAGGCTACAGAGGGCTAGCAGGGCAAGGCAAGGAAACTGTTGTGTTGCCAAGGCAAGGCCAGGCAAGGCAGGTGAGAAGTACATTCAATGACTGCTAGTACACAAAAGTGGCCAGGACCAAGTGCTCTGTGTGGCCTTGATCCCGCGTGGGTCATCTCTCCTCTGCACCTAAAAGACTTGAGCTACCTGCTTTGCTTTGTATGCAAAAGAACTCTCATTCTGGTCCCCGAGCTCAAGGGCAAAATGTGAATTGCCCTTCCAAGATTCAAGACATGCAAGGATTGCTCCCAGACAAAGGCTGCCCATAGAGATGAGTGTGGCAACATGCGTCCTCCTCCCCTGGTCTTCCTCTCATGTGATCCTGAAACACCGGAGATGCTTGAGAGCTTTGAGATTCCTAGGAGGAGCAGAAAGGGCAGGGCAAGGGCATGAAAGGTCATTGAAAAGGGGTCTTGAATTCCAGGTGGGGGAGGGGTGAGCAAGGTCATGCAAGGCAAGGGAGGGGTTCAAGGGCAAGGCAAGGCAAGTGGTGGCTTTGCGAGGCGAGGCAAGGCAGTGAGGGTCCTAGAAGGAAAAGGAAAGGTGAGGCCAGACCTAGACGAATGTGAAAGGAAGTCAGGTGGGGGATGGGTGAGCAAGTCAATGCAAGGCAGGGGAGAAAAGGCAGGTTGAGGGAAGGCTACAGAGGGGGCAGCAAGGAAATGCAAGGCATGGGGAAGCATGTGAGGAGTGGGCGCTGCCAGCCGGCCGGGATGGCAGGGGCGGGGCCACTGCAAGTAGCATGGGGGGGATGTGGACGGGGGTGTTAGTGTGCGGCAGGTGTGTGTGTGTGTGTGTGCAGCGGAGTGCAGGGTAAGTGCAGGTGTGTGTGTGCGCATACGGGGGTTTTGTGCCGGGTGCTGTGCCGGGGGGAGCCGTTCCACCGCCAAGAAGGTGTGGGAGTGAAAGGAGTAACATAGATGTGTCTTTACAAAGAGACCGTGTGAATCCGTCCTTAGACAAGGCTAGGAATTTACAGGGAGGGAAGTAAGAGAAGAAAGTATTAGCTCTAGAAACTGTTACTAATCAACAGAGACTGTTGCTCAGCCAAGGCCCTGTTAAATTCCTGAACCTAGAGCAAGGCAGCAAAGACTTAATAGCATTAGGAATAGGTTCGTTTTCTTCCTTTTCCATACCAAAAGGGGGGTGCATATTAGAGGGGGGAATAGAGTAGGCAGTTCCGGCAGTCTGTAATTCCCGAGTACCTCAGAGGGTGCTGTTGCCAGGAACTTAGCAGAAAAAGGGGGCTGCGTCCCGCAATCATTTGAGAGACTCCATGGCAAAAGCCCCATGGCCTCTCCCTGGAGTTGAAGAATGTTACAGGACTCCTCTGTCTCCTTTTTGGTGGATGAAGAAACTCAGAAAGCAACACTTCTGCCAGAACTCTCCAAGATGCCCCCTTTGCTCCCAGTGACTCCATCACTGCCCGGGAAGCTGTCTTTTCTACCAGAGATGTTCGAGATACAGTTAAAAGTCGTGCGGCAGAGAAAAAAGGCAAGAATTGGTTTACAAGGGATGGCAAACAAGAGATACCAGAGCCTTTGGCCCTACCAATACTAAAACAACTCCGTGAAGAGAGTCCTTGCATTTCCTGAGGATTGGCAGAAGCCTTCCTCATGATGCATGTTGCTGTGGGTCTTTTTAGACTGGCAAAACGAGCTGTTGAAGGTTGCTTGATCTGTGCTAAAGCAAACAGCCGAGTTACAAAGTAACCTGCCAGGGGAGGGAGGCCTTGGGCTGCATGTCCCTTCCAAAGACGCCAGGTGGATTTTCCTGAGATGCCCCAAGTGGCAAGGCTTAATATCTTCTGGTAATCGTATGTCAGCTAGCAAGGTGGCCAGAAGCATTTCCAACTGCTTCAGCAATGACAGGATCAGTTATTAAGGCATTGTTGGAACAAGTCATTCCAAGATAAAGCATTGTAGAAGCAATAGACTCAGATAGGGGAACTCATTTTACAGGAAAGATCCTTCAAGGGAAAACCCCTTCTTTAGGAATACAATGGAACCTCCATAGGCCCTGGCACCCCCAGAGCTCGGCTCGGGTAGAATACAATGAATAGAGAAATAAACACCTTTTGAAGCTGGTAATAGAAATCAAGATGCCATGGGTAGGGCTTTGGACATTGGCTTTGGCGAGAATGAGGGCCCGACCCAGAAGAGAGATTCAGTTATCTCCCTTTCAATCGTCGTTTGCAATTACCCTGGTAAGTCTCAACCTTGGGGTGGGGGGGGGGGAGGGGGGTAGAGGCAAGTGATGTATATTTAAAACCATCTGTGGCCAGGATACTGCTTCTTGTGAAACCCCTTCAACAGGAAGCTCAGCTGGCACAAGCCCCGCCTTTGGACTTTGCTGCTTGTAACATCCAACCGGGAGATTGAGTCCTAGTTAAGGGGTAGAAAGAAGCGCCAATGGTGGTGAAATGGCGTGGCCCATTCCAAGTGTCACTGACCACAGAAACAGCCATCAAGACAGCTGAACACAGGTGGACCCGTCACACTTGGGTCAAGGTCTCTGAAGCCTCAGAGATTTGCACATCTCGGCTGGAGGAGAAAGCCGGGAGGCCGTGACTGACACTCTGCAGGAGCGGGCTGGAGCAGTAGCCAGTGCTTCAACATCAGAGGAAGCCCTGCGTGCCTACCCACAGACCATCTGCTGAAATAGTCTGTATGGGCATCCCTCCTCTAGAATCTCCACTCACTGGGGGGCTAATACTTGCGGCCATTGTTGTACGTTAGGTGGTTTCTGTGTCTTCAATTGCCACAGGTGGTGCAGAAGACAACGTGAAAATTAGACTAGCTAATTAGATCACACTATTAAAACATTTTCCTTAATAATTCTACTTTTATATGGTCAGCTAAGTTTAGGCCAGGAGTGGGAGAATCAATTTGCAGCCTTAGGAGAAGAAGTAGCAAAAGTTTTTAACCTTAGCAATTGCTGGCTCTGTGGAGGGCCAGGAGGATCTGAAGAGTGGCCATGGTTGGCTAGCCCAGCTGAACCTAAGTGGTGGGTCAACACCCGACGTGAGGTCCATACTAGGACAGGATTTTGGGCCGAAGAAGGAAGTCCATGGCCACTTCATTCTTCTCAAAAAGGCACTTATTGCCTAAACAGGACAGGGCATGTCTATGTAGGAAAAGGCGTTTGTCAATTGACTTTCCCTCTGGGTTTAAACCATTGGGTTTCGAGCCCCAATTGCCCTCCTTACAATTGTTCCAAATATCAAGGCAAATGCAATCAAATACCTGTTCGGCTCACTAATGGTAGCTGCGCAAGGTGTTCTTGCCACACTTACCAAAAATATTTGGAAGCCTGTAAAGCAATGGGGAGGAACAAGGGCTTTTTTGACCACCTATTTTTGAGCTGTCCCCACAAAAATTCCACAAGTAGAAGACATGTTGTTTGTGATTATCAGTGGGAATGGCAACACCCGATTGGAACTCAAAGCCTTTTAGTGAGTTCTGCTCCAAATGCAACCAAGCAGCTTGCAGATGTAAAAGTAGATGGGAACCCTGTGTGGGAGCTTGGAAATGCAAATACTGTGACCCTTATGGTGGGGCAACTATTGTTGGAGGACCGTTAGGCCCGGGAATCCTGCTGTATTTTGACCCACCAATTGATGGCCAAGGGTAGGAAGGCCCCTTTGCTAATGGAACATGGGCTTTGAAAGGACATTATTGGATTTGCGGCCAATATGCTTAGCTCAGGCTACCTCCAAACTGGTCAGGGATATGGTATATTTATTAGACCATTGTTCTTTTTGCTACTACAAGTTCAGGGAAATCGCTTAGGAATCAAAATCTGTGATGATTTAATTAGAGAAAAGCAGTCAGCTGATGCAGCCCTGGCTGGAGGGAGCACCCCAATTTGAATGAGATAATTAGGTTACAGGCTGTCTCGGAAATAATTACCAACCAGCCAGCCACAGCTCTTGACCTTCTACCTGACCAACCCACTTGAACGAGGAAAGCGGTATTTCAACATTGGATGGTATTAGATTATCTGTTAGCAGAAGAAGGAGGAGTTTGTGGGAAATTAAATGACTCGAGCTGCTGTTTGCAAGCAGATGACAGCGGAAATGTGGTCAAACAAATAACAAAGGAAATAACGCCAGCTCATGGACCTATCCAAATGTTGAAAGGATGGTAATGGGACATGTTTGCATGGTTAACTGGCCAGCTATGGGCTAAATGAATACCATTTCTCCTCTTATATGCTATAGCAATTCTCATCTTTTTACCATGCGTGACACCATGCTGGGTGCAGCTCTTTCAGCAGGTGCTCAAGGGGATGCCGCTAGCAGCCATGCCTACCTGATCCAGAAATGCATACAAAAGGACAGAAAAGGATGTCACTGCAAATAATAGCAAAACCCAAGAAGGCTCCAGAAGAAAAAATTGAATCAATGGTAATTAAGGTTTGTAAAGACAAATACAGATCAAATTAAAAGAGGAGGGATTGAAAGGAGTGAGATGGATGAGTCCTTACAATCAGACCGTGTGAATCGGCCTGTAGACAAGGCTAGGAACTTATGGGTAGTGAAATAACAGAAGAAATGATTAGTTCTCGAGAACTGTTACTAATCATCAGAGACTGTTGATTAATCGAGGCTGTATTAAATTCCTGAACCTAGAGCAAGGCAACAAAGACTTAATATTATTAGGAATGGTTTCTTTTTCTTTCTTTTCGATGCCAAAAGGGGGGTGCATATTAGAGGGGGGCATAGAGTAGGCAGTTCCGGAAGTCTGTATCTCCCGAATACCTCAGCCAGTGGGGAAAAGGAAGAGGGCGTTGTGGCCGGGAACTTGGCATCAAAAGGGGGCTGCATCCCGCAACCGTTTGACAGACCCCATGGGAAAAGCCCCATGGACTCTCCCTGTAGTCGAAGAATGTTGCAGGACTCCTCTGTCTCCTTTTCGGACATAAACCTCAGGCATCGTGGATTAATTTTCCCTAACGGCAGCGACCTACCGCGTGGTCTCCGTGCTCCTCCCCAGCCCCCCGGGAGGTGTAAAATAGTTCCCGGCGGCTCCCACCGCGCGTTACAGACGGCTGCGCGGCCCCGGGGCTGCCCGCTGTGCTCCCCTGCCCCGCCAGGGCTGCCCGCGGGCTGCGGAGCCACGTCGCCACCGGCGCGGCCAGGGCCGGGGCCCTTCTCGACAGCAGCCGAGGGGCTGCGGAGCGGGCGGCTGCGGGACGAGCAGCTATTTTATGCCGCGCGGTGCTGCCGCCTCCATCTAGCTCTCCATCTCACGCTCGGCCGCGCTCGCCGCCCGCCCAGCCTCGCCGGAAGCTCTCCCGCCCGGGCCGTGCCCCGGCTCCGCCTGCGGCTCGGCAGGGCCCGGCCGCACGCGTGCTGCGTGGCTCGTGGCACCCGCGTTGCGCCGCAGGCGACGGGGAAAGCGGGGCGGGCCGGCGCCGCCGTGGTAGCGCGAGGAGAGGAGCGCCCGGGCGGGGCGGCGAGTGGCGCGGCGGTGAGCGCTTCTGCTTCCTGTCGCTCGGCGGCCGCCCACGGCAGGTGCCGTGTGACTCCGCGGAGCGGCGGGGCCGGCCGGGCGGTGCGCGGCCAAGCTTTCGGCCAGCGGCGGCCGCAGCGAGAGGCTGCTGGCACTGCCCGTGCCGGTGGAGAGAGCGGGGATCCGAGGCCGGCCTTCCCAGGGCGACGAGGGGTGGCCGCCTTTGCCGCGCTGCCCTCCCTGCAGCACGTGGCCGATTCCGGCGAACCCGGCGTCCCAGGAGCGGCGCGGGCGGGAGGGAGTGGGGAGCGCGCTCGGTTGCCGTGCCGGCCGCTCCCGCCCAGCGCTGCGCTCCGCCGAGGCGTTTTCCCGCCCGTCCTGGGCGAGACGTAAGGGACGCTGAACTTGGAGCTTGGCTGTCAGTGGGAGCAACTCCCCTCCATTGTCGATGTCTTTTTCCTGCCCTCCGATTCAGCTACCTTGTGGTAGGTGCGATGGTGCTGAACAAGGGCGGTGTCTTGGCACAGTTGCTGGCATAGATGGTGCGGGAGCTCCACGCAAGGAGCTTTGAGTGGCATGTGTGAGGGTAGGAGGGTACGGCACCCATAGCTGAAGGCAAAAAAGGTCGGGGCATGTCATCAGCCGCAGTCGTGCTAAGTTGTTCATCTTTGCAAACTGCTTGCCGAGTTGTTCCTTTCTTAGGTAATGGGGGTTTGTATCAACCAGAACTGCATATGGTCAGTATTTGCAGAGAAGGCTACTTGGACTGTTGTTGAAGTGAGTGTAGCAGTTTCTATGGCATTCTGCACAAAAAGTGACAGGTCTCTCTGTGTTCCCCAATTCTTAACAAAGATGAAGTTAGCAAACCCCTGAAAAGAGGTTTTGCAAAACTTCAGGGATTTTTTCCTACTAGTACTGTAGAGACAACCATTGTCACCTTGTCTTTCCAAAAGTGAAGGTTACCGATTTTTGTCCAAGAGCATCAAGTGCTTTTGATCAGCGTTTGTGTGCATGCATTAGCCTTGTTCTTGTTCTTCCTTGGAGAACTTTTACAGTACTCAGATGATCTGTGTAGGCTGCAGACTGCAGTGGTGAACTTCAAGGCTTCCAGCAGAAGGGAGATGCTGTCCACGCTTTGGTTCCTCCTTAGTCTGAACCTTCAATGTCCAAGGCTTCACTTTTCAAGCAATTGGAAGAGCTCCAAAATAAGATATGAACAGGTCTTAATTGACCTTGTCACCCCCCCTGTTAGTCAAGTAATGCTGTGCTTTGGATTTAATTGACGAGTGGAACATGTGCTTAAAATATCCTCGATTACCCTCTCAGAAGGGTTTGAATGGAGAACAAGGAGTTCCCAAGACAAATATTTGGTGTACGAGAAGTAGAATTTAGGAGTTGATTGCAGAGCACTGCATGCACCAATGTCTAAGGAGAATCCATCTTTTGATGTCCCATCTATGCTTGTTCTCATTTGAAATCCTGAGCATTCTGCAGGTTGGTTTTCTTAGGGTTGGGGCTGGGGAAGGAGTGATGGTGGGAGAGGGGTGGGTGTTGTTTTTGGGTTACTTTTTTGTTTCCAGAATAGTGTACAAAGAACTTGTGCCCAAAATCAGCAGTATGAAACAATGCAGATATAAAAGAAGGTCACAGAAATGTCAGATAATATGAATCTGAAAGCGCTTCAGTATTTTACCCAGGAGTTTCACTCCAACAAGGTAATTTTCCTTCACAGAAATGTAGTGGCAGGCTTATGCCATGCTAGAAGTGATGACCTTTCTCTGCCCCAAATTGAGCAGCAAAATATTTTGGCTCTTGATTTAAACCCCTGAGCCAGCTGTGTTTCAGGCTGCAGAAGCTGCAGCTGTGGTGGCAGACACGGGGTGCAGCCCTGCCTGCCGGTCCCCAGCTGGCCTGCGCTGGTGGCAGCCGTCAGCGCCCGGGGTCCCCTGTGCCACCCATGCCAGGGCTCTGCCTGCCTGCCTCGCAGCCCTGGTAGCCTCAGGGAAACATCGCCCTACTCCATCTGCTTTAAAAACAAACAAGCAAACAGAAAGCTCACTGGAAATATATGTAGAAGTCTTGAAACTAATTATCAGCACTTGCTCGGAGTTTGTTGATGGAGCAAATGGATTTTACATAAACTGGTATTGCTGGTACTACTTTTAAATTAGGTTCCTAAACTTCAGAAAGGAGGAGATGGTGGTCACGTACCCCTGAGGAATGTTGGAAACAGTAAGACAGCTCAGTCATTTCAAGGTGGCCAGAAAATGGGTGTGGCAGTGGAGTGGACACTCTGTGAGTAGGTAGCCTTAAGTCATGTAACGACATGCACTTCAGCGGGAATTTTGCATCAACACCTAGAGATCATGTCATGATGTGTTGCATAACAACAAATTGGGCCAAAATTCTGCTGACTTTGACCAAGGTGGACGGGCCACCTTCACTTAAGCTGGCAAAGGGACATAAGTCAATGATGTTTGAAAAACAGCCATGAAGCATAGCCCCTTTAGTTTGTTGGACTGTTGCAAGTCTGCAAAGCTCTGTTGACAGGTCATTGGAAGTAGCTGTTGGAATCTAACTGCAGTTGGACGCTTTGTCAGTCAGCATCAGCAGGAGGCTTAACGGTTTAGGTTGAGAGGTGGTGCATGTTTTTTTTCAGAGGAATGGCCCAGTGAAGAGCAGTGTTCACTGCCATGGCTACTGTTGTAGCCTTCAAGAGCAATGGTTCATTCAGAGAGAACTTCCTTGGTTCTGCTGGTTTGGTTTCGCAGCTGGAGCAAAGGTACAGCACCGGAAGCAATTCCTAGGGCAGAAGCGGGAGCTATCCAAAGCTCCTGACTTCGTTGTCTAAGTGAGCGTAGTCTAATTGGAGGAGTGGTGAGCATCAGTGATATCAGATTTTTTACAAGTTCTTAATTCTGTCAAATCAAGAAAGAAGGAGAGCGATGAAGATGAAATCCTTTCCTCTTAAATCTGCCTACGCAACAACTTCAGGGGTAGTTGTAATGTGTATTCACCTATTTTGAATTGCCCAAAACCAGGCCTAGAGATGCTTCAGAGTCAGAGAAGCAGGTATTTGCTTTATTCGGTGCTGGGTGCGTGGGGGATCACTCCTAACACACATACACACACACACAGACAGACACACACAGAGCACGCCATACAGTCCAGCATTATGTGTAAAAATTATGAATATTCATGACAATTCTTGGGATAGGAGTGGTTCTAGAAATTACTTCTCGGAAGTCATTAATATCATTAGCATACGTGCCATGCATGTGCTGTGTACGCTGATGGGTGCACTGAGGAAGGCTCCTCTTCTTCCTCGGGGGTCTTTCTGATGAAGATCAGCAGTCTTCGTCACAATGCACTTTTTACCTTTCTTTCTGGAGCATGCGCAGTTCTTCGCTGGATGATTCAGCGATCTCTGTGCTGGTTTTCAAAAGATCCTCTTCCTCTTATCTTGACAAGATTAAGGCGAAGCCTGCTGCTTAGGTTTTGTGATTAACATTTGCTGTCTCTTAGTAGTTCACTCGTGTTTACATGAGTTAACTATGGATCAACCCCCTTCTCAATTTTAGCGCTGAAAGGATCTTAGAGTCATTTAAAGAGATGTCTCCTATGGAGTACTATAAAACTGCTGTCATACATGAAATCCCTATTTAGCTTGGTCTTTGCATGTTAAGTGCCTTAATTAGTTAATTTTGAATTAAACAGTTCTTTTAATTGAATGATAAAGTTAACCCATCAACCCAGGTACAAAAATCAAGCTTTATTATTAGTGTTTTCACTTGTTCAAAGCAGTTTGTACCAGTCCCAGTTAAAATTCCCAGTTAAAAGTTTCCTAGTTAAAAATCCCTTTTTCAAACTTTAAACCACTTGTACACTGTAAGAGTTGTTTTTCCTATGTTAATTGTCTACTTTTATAAGTGTTTTAAGAGGTATTAGATGTATTTTAATTTTTTTTGAGGTTTTTGCTTTGCACTTTAGTCTCGGGACTAACTCCAAAACCCCAGTTTCTAACAGCCAATTGCTATTTTTAGCCCCATAGCCGTTATTCTGCAAGTAAGCTCCATAGCAACCTGAATCTTAATGAAGGCATGTTACCACCCTTACTTCAGCTGTTACTACCCCCCTGACAACGACGAGCTATTGGTAGACAGAGATGATCTGTCAAAAGGAAAGCACCAATCACTTTAGACCACAGGGGTGTGCTGTGGGCGGGCTGTGGGCGGGCTGTGGGCGGACCGGGGCGGAGCAAAGGCACTATAAAACCACGAGGCAGGCGTCAGAGCTGCGCAGAGACCAGTGCAGATCAACTGTAGTGGACACCAGTGCTGGGTACTTAAGCCTTACTCCTATTAAGGAGCCTTTAATAATTTTTGCCTTTGACTTTTGGATTAGCTAAAAGTCAGCCCAGCACTGCAAGTTCTTCCACCAGAGGTTCAGTGCTGTCTAAGCCTGAAGATCTCTAATCCCTGCGCTCCTGGGGCATACCTCCGGAGCCACTAGGATCCCAAATTTTTATATTTTGGTAATTTTTGTAATTTTTCAATTTTTCCGTTTTTAATAAATTATTTTAATTTTTACTAAGAGTTGTCTCATTCCTCACAACTGCCATAATGGTAACACGTTTTCATACAGTAGTTTTAGCACAGAAGCAATATATGTACAATCTTGGATGTTTCATCCTGCTGGCTCAAGAGCCAGTGTTGAGCTTTTCTCCTTTAAATCCAGTCTTAGAGCTCTGCAAGGATCACTGCAGCGTGACGTTGTGACAAGGGGATGCTGATTCATGCATAAACCTTTGATGCTTTCCTTATATCTGCAAGCAGCTTTGAAAACCAATGATTATCTGGCATGTTGCGACTTGAGAGTCGTGGTAAAGGTTTCGCCAAACACTTTGTAATATCATGCAACAGCTTTCATTCCTAAGGAAATAGCATTGAGCATATCGCTGGCAAAATGCTGAAAGAATGAGCCCAAACCAATATCCTTTAATGGGAAAGATGGAAAACATTTAGATGTGTTTATTTGAACTAAAATGACGGTGGACCAAGCCTAAATGTATTTCACACTAAATTCTTAGAACTGATTTTAAGGGAAGAAGTGAGAAAGATGAATTCACAAGCGGAATTTTCAGCAGCATAATATTGAGCATTTATTAGTAGAACAAAGGCATATCACGGCGCGGGAGCACTTAGCAATGTTGCTAGAGGCGTGGCTCCATTCATTTTACTGTGAACTTGAGTACTTCTTTAAACATAGTCCTTTCACCCAGAAAGTAATTTACACTTCACTCAACTTTCCCCCCTTCGTCTCTGCCCCCTTGCGCCAGCACACGCCAGCACACTGCCGCCTCGGTCCTCTGGATAGCTCCAGAACTGAAGGCAGGCACCCCCCTCCGGTGCCTCCTCAGTCTCCAACCTAATTTGTAGTTGACAGTTTCTTTGGGAGGTGTGAGTTTTGATAACAGACTTCCTGGGATGCATGCGGTTTATCTTCTTTGTTTCTTGAAGATGTCTTGGTTTCTACCTCTGTAATTTCTCAACCTAAAGGACATTTATGATCATGTGTTTATTCCTACGTTTCCCAACATGTTACCACTCTTTCGAAGTTACAATTTACTCTAGTCTTGTTTTTACTTACCTATATTTTACCTTAACACTATTTCTACATAGTACATTATCACTTCTAAATGTTAAAATCATATATGCGAAAGACAATATTTATCGTTCACTCATTTATCACAGGAGGAATGTGTTAGCTGCTTGTGTTGCAGTTCACTTGTAATTCTGGTCTATTACCGCAGGCCTGGGCCCTAGGGTGTATCACCGTGTCCCGCAGCCATAGGGAGGAGGAGGAGAGAAGATCCAGCAGGCAGGAATTGTGCAGCAAGATTTATTCCTTTAATTATTTTACAAACTCTTTTATAGACTTTTTTCTTCATAGTCTAATTGGACAAAGGATCAGCCCCCCCCTTGGGGTGATTGGCTAAAATCCTAAACCATCCATTGTCAAAATATTTTTCTACTAGACCATAAACAAGACTTTTCAAGGTTGCAGGTGGCTTGGTTGTTTACATACTCTGCTACCTCTTCTGTGAGAGAGAAAAGTCTCTCACGGACTTAGAAAATAGCAAGAAAATCCTCGCGAGCAGCATTTTTGTATCTACCATTCCCCCTTTTTGTTTGATAAGATAACAACTCCACTATTAATCCTAAATAGAAATTTACATCAGTTATTAATTCTAAATATGTCCTTAAGGCTTTACCTATCTGACTCCATAACAAGAAATTTAAAGTTCAGTCTCTGCCTGTGGAAGGACCATCCCAGTCTCTGCTTGTAGAAGGACCATCTGCCTGATGGTCAACATCTTGGTCATCATCAGAAGAGTCATTAGGCTGATGATCTACATTCTGGTCGCCATTTGGATGGTTGGCGTTCTGGTCATCATTTGGAGGTTGCCTGTTCTGCCTCTGGTGCCGTAGGGCAGGGCAAACACATTTTGCAGGTAGCCACCGTACCCCAGTATCTGTAGAAATGCAAGCATACCCACGACCCCAAACGATAAGCTCCCGCGGGCCTTCCCACTGGTTAGTGAGTAAATTCCACACCCAGACTTTTGCCCAGGGCAGTTGTCTCTTGCCTGCAGATTGCAATGAGAGAAAGTGATTCAGAATAACAGGATTCTTTGAATTTTGTGGTACCGTAAGCTGATTAATTGTATACGAGCTTTTGCTAGTCGGCTTCAGTAACCGAATTCAAAGGTTCCTGTGAGAATTGTTGAAAAGTCGTGATAACAGCCCTTAATTCAACTAAGCAGAGTCTGACTCGGATTGGTGTGTTAATCAACCACTGCAAAGGCAGTGTAGGATACTGTGCACCCTTGCGCACAGTGACCCCTGCTAAAAATTTGTCCCAATCCGTATGCCCCAGGCTGCCAACACATCCCGTCCCCAAAGGTTAAGGGAAGTGGTAGTAACATAAGGCCTAATTGTAGCTGTGTGCCCCTCTGAGTCCTTCACCATCACAGGCCGTTCGCTTCAATAGCTCTGTGTGGTTCCTCCTAATCCTGCGATGGCCGATCCGACGGGGGGTAAAGGCCATGAGGGAAGCCACGCAGAGAAGGAGATGATAGTTGCATCAGCACCAGTATCAATCAAACCTCGAAGCTGAGTCCAGGGCGGACAGGCGTTCAGCAGGATCAGGGTACATGTCATCTGTGGCCTTTGGTCAGAGATGTCTGCAGCCCAGAAGGCCTGCGGAAGTCCCGTAGATCCACTGCCGTTATCTTTGTGAGTTTGTTGTTCTATCCTGGGGACACAAGACTTAAAAGGCACTAATTTAGCAAGGCAGGTCTTTTCAGGAATAGTTACAGGGGGTTTTCAAATTCCCTATAAAACTGAGGACAAGGCTCCAAGGAGCAGATTCCCATCAATCCGACCTCATCATCATCCTATCGCATTAAACCTGTTAGAAGCCAGACCTGAACAGCCTCTCTCTTCCTTTGTCTCTGAGCTAACGTGAGCCGACATCATCGGCTCCTGCCGTGTTTCCCTCTGCAGAGAAGCCAGCTAGCTAGCCCAGCAAGCAGCTCTTTTCCTGATCCCGAAGTCGCTTCAGCGACGCGTGGAGGTAACGCAGCTGGACTGTCTCTGACCTGGGGCACGCCAGAGTCGGTGCCTCGAGCACCAAACGCTGCGTTATTGGACATTGAAGGTTCAGACTAAGGAGAAACCAAAGCGTGGACAGCATCTCCCTTCTGCTGGAAGCCTTGAAGTTCACCACTGCAGTCTGCAGCCTACACAGATCATCTGAGTACTGTAAAAGTTCTCCAAGGAAGAACAAGAACAAGGCTAATGCATGCACACAAACGCTGATCAAAAGCACTTGATGCTCTTGGACAAAAATCGGTAACCTTCACTTTTGGAAAGACAAGGTGACGATGGTTGTCTCTACCGTACTAGTAGGAAAAAATCCCTGAAGTTTTGCAAAACCTCTTTTCAGGGGTTTGCTAACTTCATCTTTGTTAAGAATTGGGGAACACAGAGAGACCTGTCACTTTTTGTGCAGAATGCCATAGAAACTGCTACACTCACTTCAACAACAGTCCAAGTAGCCTTCTCTGCAAATACTGACCATATGCAGTTCTGGTTGATACAAACCCCCATTACCTAAGAAAGGAACAACTCGGCAAGCAGTTTGCAAAGATGAACAACTTAGCACAACTGCGGCTGATGACATGCCCCGACCTTTTTTGCCTTCAGCTATGTGTTATAAACATATATTATATTGGCTTCTCGCAAAGTATAAAGGTAGATATTATATAATGTTAGAAATGCTTTTTGCTGTGTGGATGTAGTTTTCTCTCTTTAGCAAGAATGTTAGCAAGTGTGAGCAAGTAAGATAACCTCCAAGCGAACAGAGGATGAGGCCCAAGGAGCTGCTAATCAACACTTTGTCCAGGGAACAAAAGGGCCAAAAGGCTACTCCGCCCGGGGAACCGGCGGCCAGGAGAGTCCGAGAGCCGTTATCACCACTCTGCCCGGGGGGCAAAGAGGCCCAAAGCTGCAATCAGCCCTGACTGTCTGGAGAATTAAGAGATCCACCCTACCATCGACTCTTACCTAGCCTAGTGGGCCCAACCCCAAGAATCAAGAGAAATAAAACCACAAGGCAGAAGACTACGCATGCTCTAAAAAGGCGGAACCAAGGAGTGGCCATGCAGAACAGCTCCAGGAAAAGTTTTAATATGAATGAAGAACAGACAGTAAAAATGGTATAAAAAGGACTCGCCTCTAGCATCAGGTGTGCTCTTGGCAGAGCGCCAAGGCACCCGGCCGTTACCCCTTTGCTTTATTTTATGTGTCTCTTATTGTCTTTATATTAAACGCTTTAAATTCTCACAGGAGAGTGAACCTTCTCTTATTGTCTTTATATTAAACTCTTTAAATTCTCACAGGAGAGTGAACCTCGTTTTTCACAATTGGGGGCTCGTCCCGGATCTACACCTCGCCTCTGAAAAGCGTGGGAGGATTCAAGAAGCAAGGGTAAGGCGCCTCCCGCCCAAGTTGGCAGGACCTTTGCTTAGCATCCTCTGGCGCGATTTGGTGGCAGCAGGGCAATACCCGGAGGACAAGAAAGACACAAAAATAAAGCAAATGAAAGAGAGCGCTCTCGACAAAAATCCCACAGACACTGGAAAAGAAACAGGACTGGTAAGTATTGTCCAAAGAAAAAGTGGGTGGTTACAGGAGATGAGTGTGTGTGAATGGTCATACATGAAATCCCTATTTGTGCTTGGTCTTTGCATATTAAGTGTTTTAATTAATTAATTTTGAGTTAAATATTTTAAAATTGAATGTTAAAATTAACCCATCAGCCCAGGTACACAAATCAAGTTTTATGATTATGGTTTTCACTTGTTCAAAGCAGTTTGTTTGCACCCTTCCCAGTAAAAAAAAAAAAAATCCCCAGTTAAAAGTTCCCCAGTTAGAATCCCTTTTCAAACATTAATCACTTGTACACCATAAGAGTTATCCTTCCTGTGTTTACTGTATACTTTTACAAGTGTTTTAAGATGTTGGATGTATTTTAGTACTTTTTTTAGGTGTTTTTACTTGTACTTTGGTTCCAAGGCAGATTTCAAAACCCCAGTTCCAACAAACAGCCCAGCCCCCATAGCCATTACCCTGTAAGCTCTATGGCAACCTGAATTTTAATGACCCTTATCTCAACTAGTACCACCCCTCTGACAAGGATGAGCCATTGGTGGACAGAGATAATCAGTCAAAGGGAAAACACCAATCACTTTGAACCGAAGGGGTGGGCTGTGGGCGGGCTGTGGGTGGAGCAAAGACACTATAAAACAGGGAGCACGAGAAAGGCACGCCCCTTCTCTCCAGCCTTGCTGAGGTGGAGTTCAGTGCTGGGAAGGCGTACTCCTATCAAGGAACTTTTAGTAATTTTTTTTTGGCTTTTGGGCCAGCCAAAGGCCAGCCTAGCACTGCAAGCCCTTTTTCTCTACCTGAGGTTCAGTGCTGTTTCAGCCAGAAGATCAAAAATCCCTGCACTCCTGGGGCATACCATCTACCGAGCCATAGGATCCCAAATTTTTAATTTTTTTTCACTTTTCCTTTTTTAATAAATTGTTTTAATTTTTAACTAAGAGTTGTCTCATTCCTCACATGAATGAGACGCGGGCTGGTTGCCCCCAGATCTGCGAAGCGAGTGTGGCAGTCTCTGAGTGCTGCGGCTCCGTCTTGTTCGCGAGAACAGCGGCCAGCCAGGAGACGAAGCGAGAGATAAGAGGAGTGAAAGAATCTCCCGGGGTGACTGGGACGGGGTCCCAGGGAAGGGGTTGCAAAGTGGGAGCTCCCCCCCCCCCCATATGCTGGGTTGAGGAAAACTCCAAGAGCACCCAGGGCCTAAAAGTACCCCAAGAGAAGTTGGGGGGTTGGATGCTAGCAATGCTGGGTTGAGGGAAATCCAAGAGCACCCAGAATCCTAAGGATTATATCATACCCATGGGTGGATACTAACAAGTGACTTGAAAGAGGTACCTTATTATTCTGTTGTGAGTAAGAATGAGAGAGTGAACAAATATTAAAAAGAGTGAATGTGTGAATGAAAAACTGTGTAATTAGAAGTTAACTTTGTTTTTGGGGAAGGTGGGCTATAGTAAATTTTTTTGGTTTTTGTACTGTGAAAGGGTGGGTAGTATTTTACAGCAGGGAAGATTGGTGTTTTAAAGGAATGAATTAGTATTTCAAAGGGGGGGATAATCATGTGTACTGGCCAAAATATGGGTCTGATGAGGCATGGATTTTCCAGGCTCTAAATGTATTTGTAAATTCAAAAGAGCCATCTCACCCTGAGGAGAGAGAATATGCTTCTTGCTGGACAGGAATTACAAAACCTCTGGGAACCAAAGTCTTTAAACTATCAGAAACCCCAGAGGAAAAGCAAACAGAAGAGAAAAAAGGCTGGGACCCTTTAGAAGTATTGCCTCCACCGCCAGCACTAGAAGCTGCACCCCTCCTCCCAGCTCCGGGGTTTCCTCCGCCGCCAGTATCAGAAGCTGCCTCCCCCCTCCTCCCCCTGGCTCCGGGGCTTCCCCCTCCAGCCCCCCCTCCGCCCGCGCCGGGGGCCTTTCCCCCGGCAGCCCTCCCGCCCCAATGGAGCGGGGGGGGAGCCCTGCCCCCGCCCATGCCGGGGATCCCGCCCTTCCCGTATATCTCGGGAATCCCAGCACCCTCAATTGAATCAAGGGAAACGTCACACGTCCCGGCTCCAGCCCCCACCTCTCCTGCCTTGAGAAACCCGGCTTCAGAGCCGCCCCCCGCCTCCTGTGCTCCGGAATATTTGGCTTCACTGCCATACCCCACCCCCACCCTCTGCACCACAGAATATTCGGCTTCAGCGCCAGACTTTGAATCTGCCCCTCCTCCCCAGGGGAGTTCGGTGCTTTCTTCCCAAATAAACCCTCTTCTTAACGAAGGAGCACCATACCAGAATACAAGAGGTGCCATTAAGGCTCAGAGGCAGCCCAACAATCCCTCCATTGCTAAACAAACAGAGGGAAGCCGAGAAATTCATTTATTTCCATTAAGAGAAGTACCTATGGGAGGAGGGGGAACGGGCTTTGTAAATGCTCCTCTAACCTCTACAGAGGTTAGGAATTTCAAAAAAGAAATTAAAGGATTATTAGAAGACCCCATAGGTACAGCTGAGCAGTTGGACCAGTTCTTAGGTCCCAACATTTTCACTTGGGAAGAAATGCAATCAATCATGAAAATAATATTCTCCCAAGAAGAAAGAGAAATGATTAGAATTGCTGGAATAAAAATTTGGGAAAGAGAAAACCAACAAGGTCCACCCAGGGATCAGAAAATGCCCATTACACCTCCTAACTGGAACCAAAATGATGAAGCTGGGAGGGGACATATGAATGATTATCGTAATTTGATAATCAAGGGAATAAAAGAGGCGGCACCCCGAGGACAAAATGTCAGAAAGGCCTTTGAGGGGCAGCAAGGGAAGGAAGAAACCCCGACTGAGTGGCTGGAGAGGCTCCGAAAGAATATGAAACAATATTCTGGGATAGACCCAGAGTCCCTAGCAGGGCAAGCCCTGCTAAGAGTTAACTTTGTCACTCATGCCTGGCCAGATATTAGGAAAAAATTGGAAAAAATAGAAGACTGGTATGAGAAACCATTACAAGACCTAGTAAGGGAAGCTCAAAAGATATATATATGTCCGGAGGGATGAAGAAAAAGCCAAAGTGGAAGCAAAGATCATGATAGCCACTATGCGAGAGAGTACCTTCCAAAAAAATCTAAAGCCCTCAGGTAACACTCCTAAACATTCAAGATTCAGAAATGGTGGAAAAGAGAAAAATAAAACCTCAGTACAATTAAGATTCCAAGAACAACCCAGGGATGCCTGTTTTTATTGCAAGGAAGAAGGGCATTATAAAAGAGAATGCCCCCACCTGAGGAGGGATCTGAAAATATTTCAAGAAACACACACAGAAGAACAATAGGAAAGTCATGGGCTCTCTTTTTGGGGGGATAAATACCATCTGGAGCCTTTGATAACTTTAAAAGTAGGCCCCCAAGAGGAAGTATTAGAATTTATAGTTGACACTGGGGCAGAAAGGACTTGTGTGATGAATATTCCAAAAGGGTGTGATGTGAGTAATGATATGGTAAAAGTAACAGGAGCAAAGGGGGAAGGATTTCAAGTCCCTGTCATTAAAGATGTGGTTATTGAAGGGGAAACAAAAATAGGGATAGGGGATGTTTTGTTAGTTCCTGGGGCTGGCAGCAATTTATTGGGAAGGGATTTACAAATCCAACTGGGGATTGGAGTCATACCAGAAGAAGGGAAAATGACGGCCAAAGTGTTAAAACTTAGCCAAGAAGATGAAAGCAAAATTAACAGAGAGGTTTGGGCTGGGGAAGGGAATAGGGGTGGACTAGATATTGACCCCATAAGGGTCACAATTGAAAAACAAGAATGTCCCATTCGTGTACGTCAGTACCCTATATCTTTAGAAGGGAGAAAAGGCTTAAAACCAGTGATAGAAGAATTAATAAAGGATGGGACACTAGAACCTTGTAAATCCCCTCATAATACCCCTATTCTCCCAGTAAAGAAATCTGATGGAAATTATAGATTAGTGCAAGATTTAAGAGAAGTAAACAAAAGAACACGGGCCTGCTACCCTATGGTTCCTAATCCCTGTGGGAGTGTGTTTGTTTAGTTCAGTCCGGGTCTCCCCCCTATGTTCTGTAAGTTTGGTGTACCCCAGTTGGCACCCCCCCCGTTTTATTTAAATCACCCTGTCTGTCATTTTTATCTCCTCCCAGGACCCTGTCTGTCACTCTGCCACCCCTCCCAGGCTTCTGGAAAGTTCTAGCCAGGGGGCCAGGTGATTAGTCCTGGGAAAGGAGTCCCTCCCTTCCCCTGTTTTAGTTGGTTCCCTTATGTGTCCCTCGTTCTGCTTGCCGCACCCTTCCCTTCCCTGGTTGGTTGTTCTGTACACCCCCCCCCCCAAGCCCCCCCCGCCATAAAATGCCCCGGCGCGCGATCTGCAGGTGCTCTGGGTTGGGCACCCCTGGTGGTTGAGGTCCCCCCGTCCGGAGGGCCAATAAACTTTCTGGATTTAACCCAACTCTGAGCCTGCCCCCTTTCCTCCGCCGTCTGCCTTTATCGCCGCGGTCCCTTGGAAGGACCCACGAGCCAGACCTTTGATCCCTCCGATATCAGAGGCTGGCCCCCGTTGCCTGCTGTGTCCCGAGCTGACCGGGCTGAGTGGGAACTGTTCCCAGAGGACACAACGGCAAATCCCTACACTCTTTTAAGCAAAATTCCACCTCAACATCAGTGGTTTAGTGTGGTGGATCTTAAAGATGCCTTTTGGGCCTGCCCACTGGCAGAGGAAAGCCGAAATATTTTTGCCTTTGAATGGGAAGATCCAAACACAGGGAAAAAGAACCAACTGAGGTGGACTAAAGTGCCACAGGGGTATTGTGAGGCCCCAAATTTATTTGGGCAAGCCTTGGGAGAAATATTACAAACCTTCCCCATTCCCCCAGGAATACAAATTATCCAATATGTAGATGATCTTCTAATATCAGGAGAAGATGAAATTAAAGTCAAAGAAGCTACTATAAAGCTTCTAAATTTTCTTGGGGAAAAGGGACTAAGGGCATCAAAAGGGAAATTACAGTTTGTGGAATCAGAAGTAAAATATCTCGGCCACCTGATAAGCAAAGGTAGCCGAAAACGAAGTCCTGAAAGAATTACAGGGATTTTATCCCTCCTTCCTCCCTCTTCAAAAAAGGAGGTTAGGAGACTGCTGGGGCTACTGGGATATTGCAGACTATGGATTGAAGGATATACACAAGCAGTAAAATTTTTATATGAAAAATTAACAGGGGGAGACAATATACAATGCACCAAAGATGATGATAATAAATTAGAAAAACTGAAGTTGAAACTAGCCTCGGTACCAGCCCTAAGCTTACCCTCACTAGAAAAACCCTTTCACTTATATGTGAATGCAGAAAATGGAGTAGCTCATGGTGTATTAGTCCAGGAATGGGGAGGGGTGAGAAGACCAATAGCTTATTTATCTAAACTATTGGACCCAGTAAGCCGTGGCTAGCCAGTATGCATTCAAGCCATAGCAGCTACTGCTATTTTGGTGGAGGAGAGCCGTAAGCTCACCTTTGGAAGTAAACTGATTGTATACACACCCCATGCGGTCCGGAATGTGCTAAATCAAAAAGCTGAAAAATGGTTAACAGACTCCAGGATATTAAAATATGAAGCAATTCTGATTGACAGTAATGGTCTAACTATAGAAACAAGCAAAAGCCTCAATCCGGCCCAATTCCTGTATGGAGAACCAAAAGATGACCTGGCACATGATTGCTTAGAAATTATTCAATACCAAACAAAAGTTCGGGAAGATCTAGCAGAACAAGCCCTCTTAGAAGGGGAAAGAATATATGTGGATGGTTCATCCAGATGCTTGCAAGGAAAAAGAATGTCAGGATATGCCTTAGTCGATGGGATAAATATGCAGACCATCGAAAAAGGAAAACTACCTTCAAATTGGTCGGTGCAATCTTGTGAATTATACGCTCTAAAGAGAGCACTGGAGCATTTAGCACACAAAAAGGGGACCATCTATACTGATTCAAAGTATGCCTTTGGGGTAGTACATACCTTTGGGAAGATCTGGGAAGAAAGAGGTTTACTAAATTCAAAGGGGAAGGAACTGATACATGAAGGCCTGATTTCAGAAGTGTTGGAGGCATTAAAATTGCCTGAAGAAATAGCCGTAGTGCATATCAAAGGACACCAAAAAGGGATGACCCCAGAAATAAGAGGGAATAATCTAGCAGACCAAGAAGCCAAAGATGCAGCAGAAAATGGGACCGAACGAATTATGTTAATCCTGACCCCAGAAAGGGGAGAATTGGAAATCCCCAGATTTAGTAAAGAAGAAGAAAAAGAATTATTTAAGATAGGGGGAGAACAAGATCAATCTGGAAAATGGAAACTCCCTGATGGGAGACAGTTACTTAATAAGCCACTCACTAAGAGAATATTAGAAGATATGCATCAAAAAACTCATTGGGGTACTCAAGCTTTGTGTGATCATTTCCTAAGAAATTATGGGTGTATTGGAATCTTTGGGAACTGTATAACTTGCCAAAGAGTGAATAGGAAAATAATGAGAAAAACAACATTAGGAGGCCGCGAGTTAGCTCTGCGACCATTCCAAAGTATCCAAGTAGATTTCACTGAACTTCCTCAAGTACAGAGATGGAAGTTCCTATTAGTAATAGTAGACCACCTAACTCATTGGGTAGAAGCAGTTCCTGCTACTAGAGCTACAGCTAACATAGTATGCAAAACCCTTCTGGAACAAATTATTCCCAGATATGGAATGGTTAATAAAATAGACTCAGATAGAGGAACACATTTTACATCCAAACTCTTACAACAAATAACTCAAGCCTTGGGAATAAAATGGGAATTACATACCCCCTGGCACCCACAAAGTTCAGGCCGAGTAGAAAGAATGAACCAGACTTTGAAAAAAACTTTAACAAAATTAATGATTGAAACTCAAATGTCATGGGTCAAATGCTTACCTTTGGCTCTGTTGAGAGTCCGAACACAGCCCAGGTCAGACCTGGGAGTATCTCCTTACGAGATGATGTTCGGATTACCCTTCCTTACCACTCAACATGAAACAGCCACTTATGAAGTAGGAGAAGTAAGTGTCAAAAAATACGTCACCACAATTGCCAGAACACTTGAAAATTTGCGGCTGAAAGGAATGATCCCTCAAACCACAACTTTGGAGTTCAAAATTCATAATATCCATCCAGGGGAATGGGTACTAGTAAAAACATGGAAAGAACAATCTTTGACTCCACAATGGGAGGGTCCTTTTCAGGTACTGCTGACGACTGAGGCCGCAATCCGGACCAAGGAACGAGGGTGGATCAAAGGACCAGCAGAATCAAAGGACCTGTAAAAGAACCTGAAGAGTGGACTGTAATATCCAAACCAGGTGATACCAAATTGATTCTTAAACGGAGGCCAGGTGACAATGAACTAGAACAATCTAAATAATCCAAGGGATATGCAAAGAATCACACCTAACTGAGAAGTGAAAGCCAAATTGATATCAGTGGCCCCTGGACAAATTCTGGGACATCGTGGAGAAGAATATTCTCACTTCAAACAGGAAGGGTTGGGACTGTATCAAACAGGGAACTCTCATGTTCTGATTCTAGCCTGTGACTTGTATTAAGAAGGGGGGGAATCACAACTTCCATCAGTGCCACATCATATACCCTGTTTGAATCATTCTAACACGGGGCATGCCAGCCAGGTCAAATATAAGTAATTAATCTGGAGGGAAATCGGCATTCCACACCATCGACACCCTAGTTGTAAAAGGTGTCAAGCACAAAGTCAACCCCCTATCCAGACAAAATCATAAGCAACAAAAGTAATAACTTTGCTCTGCAGATGGGAATTACTAGTGCCTGTTGAATGGGAAACACCTAAGATACGATAAGATACTACAGTTAAAATAAGTACCAAAAGAAATTTGCCTAAAAGCTACAAAGGAAGCGACAAGGAAATAGAGGGCAAGACCGGGTTGGCCATTGTACTCGCCACCGAGAAGATCCAATACACCTGCCATGGGTTGCAACCTCATAGGCAAGGGAGGTGGGAGTATAAGCCATGCCGGACCTCTGTTATTCCTTCTTTTGTCACTTATCCTGGTCCCTTTCGGGACACCGGCAAGACCATGTTACAAATGCTATCGAAAGCTCTACATGGAAAGACACCGGGGCTTCTTTCTTATTACTCATACCCATATCAACAGTCACTGTTATGACTCGTCCAAATTAGGTATTTGCATGCATAAAGGGGAAAAATATTAGATTACAGAAAATTTGGGAACAAGTGGAAACAGACTAGGAAGTAATTGTCCAAAAGGAGAAAAATGGATTTGCTTCACAGCTGCCACCAGGGGAACAGTCCAAGATTTGGTAAAAGAACAAGTGGTAAGTAAAGATACAAAGCCAGCACAGCAACCTCGCCCTATATTCACCTCACGCCAGGACCTGTATGCAAAGCTCAAACAACAGTTAAAAGAGGAAAAAACCCCAAGGTTAGGAAAAAACCTGTTTGTAGAATTGGGGGAGAGGATAGGTAAAGAACTTAACATAACCAACTGTTGGGTCTGTGGAGGAGCTTTAATGGCAGAAGAATGGCCATGGAAAGGTAGCAGCCTAGGCCCGGTAGAACTCCTTAAATGGAACCGGACAAATATAAGAGGGGGGAACTGACCTGAGGGGTGGATTTTAAGTTCAACAGTGATAGGGGAAGAATGCCTCTGGCGAACTGGGAAAAACTTTCTTAATGAAGTAGGAAACACTCCCTGTAAAAGGTATAAAGTGAGTAACAAAACTCCAGCGTGGTGGGTCCCAGAAAAACCAACTTGGTATTGGGCTCAGAAAAAAGGAAAAGACTGTGTATACGATAATGAAGTTGGACTCTTTCAGTGTAGGAAAAATCCTTATTTTGGAATCCCAGAAATATCCAAATTTTGGGAGAATATAAATCATCAAGAAGGTGCTTATTGGAAAGCACCAGATGGCTTATTTTGGATATGTGGGAAAAGGGCATACCCAAGACTCCCTTCACATTGGGAAGGGAGTTGTACACTAGGAATCATTCAACCAGGGTTTTTCCTTCTACCAGAACCAGAGGGAGATCAATTAGGAATACCTGTCTATGAAGACTTCAAAATAAATAAAAGAGATTTAATTGGAGGATTCCAAAAATGGAAAGATGAGGAATGGCCCCCTGAGCGAATATTAGAAACATATGGGCCAGCTACCTGGGCACAAGATGGAAGTTGGGGATATCGAACCCCAATTTACATGCTGAATCGTATCATCAGACTCCAAGCTCTTGTAGAAATCATAACCAATGAAACAGCCGGGGCTATGGAATTAATAGTCAGCCAGCAACGCCAAACCAGAGCTGCAATATATCAAAATAGGCTGGCTTTAGACTATTTACTGGCTGAAGAAGGGGGTGTGTGCTGGAAGTTCAATACATCGGCGCTGTAGACTTGCAAAAGAAGGCCAAGCACCCGGCCCAGCTCGAAACCACCCCAAGGGCAAAGGCAACTTGCACACGTCCCTGCACTCAAATCAACGGTGTCAGAACAAAAAGATTTCCCTCACCTTCCCCTTCCAAGAGCAGACTCCTCTTTACACCACACTCCAAGAGCCAGAAAAACCTCTTTGGCCCAAGCAAATCTTTTCCCTCTCGCAGATTCTGCCCACCAACTTGAACCCCTGGCAAAAACAGAGCTCAGTGCCAGCTGAGGAAGATCTTGCTGCCTACAACTTCACCTGCACCCCTCAAACTAGCAGCACACACGCTGTTCTCAGCACTCTCCTTCTCAGCTCTAGGTACCATCCTAAGCCTTCCCTCTCCCAGAGTCAGGGTCCAAAGACAACGGCACCAGGGACTGCTCACACACCGAAGGCACCAGGACAAAAGGCTCACGAGCTTGGCCTTTGCATTCCCACTGACAGCTCAACAGCTCTAACCCAGAGAGAGCTCTGCCTGTTGGGAAAAGCCTTTAAAATCCCTAAGAGCACCTGATGTGCACATCCACACCTGCTTTCCTTGCCAAAGAGAGCAACTACAAGCCCATCTCCAAAGAAACGGCATCCCCTCCTCCAAAATGCAACACATCCAGCGACTGATCCACCTCCAGTATTGAATATGTCCAGCAATTGCCCCTACACGCACAGGGGCCAGAAGAGAAATGTCTTGCTGGACTATTCCTCCCCATGGTACCTTAACATCTGCTCCAGCAACACTGGCACTATGTCCTTGCCTTCCCAAGGAAAGGCACTCCGAGTCTCTTGGCCTTGCCTTGCCTTCAGCACCGTGTCTAGTTCTTCTTAAGCTACCCTTGCTCTGCTTCCTTTGCCTACGTCTGCCTTGCCTCGCACTACCTACAACTTGCTGGCTTTGCTTTGCCCTGCCTACCACTCTTTCCCTTGCCTTCCATGCAGGCAAGGCACTGCAAACCAAGTGCAGGCAATTGTGGGCAAGTCAAGGGAGAGGTAGGCAAGGCCAGAGCAGTGAGGGGAAAGCAAATGGAGTGGTAGGCAAGAGAAGGCCCAGAAGTTAGAGGCAAGGCTGGCCGTAGGAAGGAAAGTCCACTGATGGGAAGGCCAGGCAGAAACAGGAAGGGCTTGGCAAGCCAAGGCCCTGGAGGAAAGCAGTAGGCAGGTCGAGGGCGGGGCATGGCCATGCAAAGGAATGCAAGGCTACAGAGGGCTAGCAGGGCAAGGCAAGGAAACTGTTGTGTTGCCAAGGCAAGGCCAGGCAAGGCAGGTGAGAAGTACATTCAATGACTGCTAGTACACAAAAGTGGCCAGGACCAAGTGCTCTGTGTGGCCTTGATCCCGCGTGGGTCATCTCTCCTCTGCACCTAAAAGACTTGAGCTACCTGCTTTGCTTTGTATGCAAAAGAACTCTCATTCTGGTCCCCGAGCTCAAGGGCAAAATGTGAATTGCCCTTCCAAGATTCAAGACATGCAAGGATTGCTCCCAGACAAAGGCTGCCCATAGAGATGAGTGTGGCAACATGCGTCCTCCTCCCCTGGTCTTCCTCTCATGTGATCCTGAAACACCGGAGATGCTTGAGAGCTTTGAGATTCCTAGGAGGAGCAGAAAGGGCAGGGCAAGGGCATGAAAGGTCATTGAAAAGGGGTCTTGAATTCCAGGTGGGGGAGGGGTGAGCAAGGTCATGCAAGGCAAGGGAGGGGTTCAAGGGCAAGGCAAGGCAAGTGGTGGCTTTGCGAGGCGAGGCAAGGCAGTGAGGGTCCTAGAAGGAAAAGGAAAGGTGAGGCCAGACCTAGACGAATGTGAAAGGAAGTCAGGTGGGGGATGGGTGAGCAAGTCAATGCAAGGCAGGGGAGAAAAAGCAGGTTGAGGGAAGGCTACAGAGGGGGCAGCAAGGAAATGCAAGGCATGGGGAAGCATGTGAGGAGTGGGCGCTGCCAGCCGGCCGGGATGGCAGGGGCGGGGCCACTGCAAGTAGCATGGGGGGGATGTGGACGGGGGTGTTAGTGTGCGGCAGGTGTGTGTGTGTGTGTGTGCAGCGGAGTGCAGGGTAAGTGCAGGTGTGTGTGTGCGCATACGGGGGTTTTGTGCCGGGTGCTGTGCCGGGGGGAGCCGTTCCACTGCCAAGAAGGTGTGGGAGTGAAAGGAGTAACATAGATGTGTCTTTACAAAGAGACCGTGTGAATCCGTCCTTAGACAAGGCTAGGAATTTACAGGGAGGGAAGTAAGAGAAGAAAGTATTAGCTCTAGAAACTGTTACTAATCAACAGAGACTGTTGCTCAGCCAAGGCCCTGTTAAATTCCTGAACCTAGAGCAAGGCAGCAAAGACTTAATAGCATTAGGAATAGGTTCGTTTTCTTCCTTTTCCATACCAAAAGGGGGGTGCATATTAGAGGGGGGAATAGAGTAGGCAGTTCCGGCAGTCTGTAATTCCCGAGTACCTCAGAGGGTGCTGTTGCCAGGAACTTAGCAGAAAAAGGGGGCTGCGTCCCGCAATCATTTGAGAGACTCCATGGCAAAAGCCCCATGGCCTCTCCCTGGAGTTGAAGAATGTTACAGGACTCCTCTGTCTCCTTTTTGGTGGATGAAGAAACTCAGAAAGCAACACTTCTGCCAGAACTCTCCAAGATGCCCCCTTTGCTCCCAGTGACTCCATCACTGCCCGGGAAGCTGTCTTTTCTACCAGAGATGTTCGAGATACAGTTAAAAGTCGTGCAGCAGAGAAAAAAGGCAAGAATTGGTTTACAAGGGATGGCAAACAAGAGATACCAGAGCCTTTGGCCCTACCAATACTAAAACAACTCCGTGAAGAGAGTCCTTGCATTTCCTGAGGATTGGCAGAAGCCTTCCTCATGATGCATGTTGCTGTGGGTCTTTTTAGACTGGCAAAACGAGCTGTTGAAGGTTGCTTGATCTGTGCTAAAGCAAACAGCCGAGTTACAAAGTAACCTGCCAGGGGAGGGAGGCCTTGGGCTGCATGTCCCTTCCAAAGACGCCAGGTGGATTTTCCTGAGATGCCCCAAGTGGCAAGGCTTAATATCTTCTGGTATGTCAGCTAGCAAGGTGGCCAGAAGCATTTCCAACTGCTTCAGCAATGACAGGATCAGTTATTAAGGCATTGTTGGAACAAGTCATTCCAAGATAAAGCATTGTAGAAGCAATAGACTCAGATAGGGGAACTCATTTTACAGGAAAGATCCTTCAAGGGAAAACCCCTTCTTTAGGAATACAATGGAACCTCCATAGGCCCTGGCACCCCCAGAGCTCGGCTCGGGTAGAATACAATGAATAGAGAAATAAACACCTTTTGAAGCTGGTAATAGAAATCAAGATGCCATGGGTAGGGCTTTGGACATTGGCTTTGGCGAGAATGAGGGCCCGACCCAGAAGAGAGATTCAGTTATCTCCCTTTCAATCGTCGTTTGCAATTACCCTGGTAAGTCTCAACCTTGGGGGGGGGGGGGGAGGGGGGTAGAGGCAAGTGATGTATATTTAAAACCATCTGTGGCCAGGATACTGCTTCTTGTGAAACCCCTTCAACAGGAAGCTCAGCTGGCACAAGCCCCGCCTTTGGACTTTGCTGCTTGTAACATCCAACCGGGAGATTGAGTCCTAGTTAAGGGGTAGAAAGAAGCGCCAATGGTGGTGAAATGGCGTGGCCCATTCCAAGTGTCACTGACCACAGAAACAGCCATCAAGACAGCTGAACACAGGTGGACCCGTCACACTTGGGTCAAGGTCTCTGAAGCCTCAGAGATTTGCACATCTCGGCTGGAGGAGGAAGCCGGGAGGCCGTGACTGACACTCTGCAGGAGCGGGCTGGAGCAGTAGCCAGTGCTTCAACATCAGAGGAAGCCCTGCGTGCCTACCCACAGACCATCTGCTGAAATAGTCTGTATGGGCATCCCTCCTCTAGAATCTCCACTCACTGGGGGGCTAATACTTGCGGCCATTGTTGTACGTTAGGTGGTTTCTGTGTCTTCAATTGCCACAGGTGGTGCAGAAGACAACGTGAAAATTAGACTAGCTAATTAGATCACACTATTAAAACATTTTCCTTAATAATTCTACTTTTATATGGTCAGCTAAGTTTAGGCCAGGAGTGGGAGAATCAATTTGCAGCCTTAGGAGAAGAAGTAGCAAAAGTTTTTAACCTTAGCAATTGCTGGCTCTGTGGAGGGCCAGGAGGATCTGAAGAGTGGCCATGGTTGGCTAGCCCAGCTGAACCTAAGTGGTGGGTCAACACCCGACGTGAGGTCCATACTAGGACAGGATTTTGGGCCGAAGAAGGAAGTCCATGGCCACTTCATTCTTCTCAAAAAGGCACTTATTGCCTAAACAGGACAGGGCATGTCTATGTAGGAAAAGGCGTTTGTCAATTGACTTTCCCTCTGGGTTTAAACAATTGGGTTTCGAGCCCCAATTGCCCTCCTTACAATTGTTCCAAATATCAAGGCAAATGCAATCAAATACCTGTTCGGCTCACTAATGGTAGCTGCGTAAGGTGTTCTTGCCACACTTACCAAAAATATTTGGAAGCCTGTAAAGCAATGGGGAGGAACAAGGGCTTTTTTGACCACCTATTTTTGAGCTGTCCCCACAAAAATTCCACAAGTAGAAGACATGTTGTTTGTGATTATCAGTGGGAATGGCAACACCCGATTGGAACTCAAAGCCTTTTAGTGAGTTCTGCTCCAAATGCAACCAAGCAGCTTGCAGATGTAAAAGTAGATGGGAACCCTGTGTGGGAGCTTGGAAATGCAAATACTGTGACCCTTATGGTGGGGCAACTATTGTTGGAAGACCGTTAGGCCCGGGAATCCTGCTGTATTTTGACCCACCAATTGATGACCAAGGGTAGGAAGGCCCCTTTGCTAATGGAATATGGGCTTTGAAAGGACATTATTGGATTTGCGGCCAATATGCTTAGCTCAGGCTACCTCCAAACTGGTCAGGGATATGGTATATTTATTAGACCATTGTTCTTTTTGCTACTACAAGTTCAGGGAAATCGTTTAGGAATCAAAATCTGTGATGATTTAATTAGAGAAAAGCAGTCAGCTGATGCAGCCCTGGCTGGAGGGAGCACCCCAATTTGAATGAGATAATTAGGTTACAGGCTGTCTCGGAAATAATTACCAACCAGCCAGCCACAGCTCTTGACCCTCTAGCTGACCAACCCACTTGAACGAGGAAAGCGGTATTTCAACATTGGATGGTATTAGATTATCTGTTAGCAGAAGAAGGAGGAGTTTGTGGGAAATTAAATGACTCGAGCTGCTGTTTGCAAGCAGATGACAGCGGAAATGTGGTCAAACAAATAACAAAGGAAATAACGCCAGCTCATGGACCTGTCCAAATGTTGAAAGGATGGTAATGGGACATGTTTGCATGGTTAACTGGCCAGCTATGGGCTAAATGAATACCATTTCTCCTCTTATATGCTATAGCAACTCTCATCTTTTTACCATGCGTGACACCATGCTGGGTGCAGCTCTTTCAGCAGGTGCTCAAGGGGATGCCGCTAGCAGCCATGCCTACCTGATCCAGAAATGCATACAAAAGGACAGAAAAGGATGTCACTGCAAATAATAGCAAAACCCAAGAAGGCTCCAGAAGAAAAAATTGAATCAATGGTAATTAAGGTTTGTAAAGACAAATACAGATCAAATTAAAAGAGGAGGGATTGAAAGGAGTGAGATGGATGAGTCCTTACAATCAGACCGTGTGAATCGGCCTGTAGACAAGGCTAGGAACTTATGGGTAGTGAAATAACAGAAGAAATGATTAGTTCTCGAGAACTGTTACTAATCATCAGAGACTGTTGATTAATCGAGGCTGTATTAAATTCCTGAACCTAGAGCAAGGCAACAAAGACTTAATATTATTAGGAATGGTTTCTTTTTCTTTCTTTTCGATGCCAAAAGGGGGGTGCATATTAGAGGGGGGCATAGAGTAGGCAGTTCCGGAAGTCTGTATCTCCCGAATACCTCAGCCAGTGGGGAAAAGGAAGAGGGCGTTGTGGCCGGGAACTTGGCATCAAAAGGGGGCTGCATCCCGCAACCGTTTGACAGACCCCATGGGAAAAGCCCCATGGACTCTCCCTGTAGTCGAAGAATGTTGCAGGACTCCTCTGTCTCCTTTTCGGACATAAACCTCAGGCATCGTGGATTAATTTTCCCTAACGGCAGCGACCTACCGCGTGGTCTCCGTGCTCCTCCCCAGCCCCCCGGGAGGTGTAAAATAGTTCCCGGCGGCTCCCACCGCGCGTTACAGACGGCTGCGCGGCCCCGGGGCTGCCCGCTGTGCTCCCCTGCCCCGCCAGGGCTGCCCGCGGGCTGCGGAGCCACGTCGCCACCGGCGCGGCCAGGGCCGGGGCCCTTCTCGACAGCAGCCGAGGGGCTGCGGAGCGGGCGGCTGCGGGACGAGCAGCTATTTTATGCCGCGCGGTGCTGCCGCCTCCATCTAGCTCTCCATCGCGCCGCCGGCCGCCCCCCGCCTGGCGCGCTCACGCTCGGCCGCGCTCGCCGCCCGCCCAGCCTCGCCGGAAGCTCTCCCGCCCGGGCCATGCCCCGGCTCCGCCTGCGGCTCGGCAGGGCCCGGCCGCACGCGTGCTGCGTGGCTCGTGGCACCCGCGTTGCGCCGCAGGCGACGGGGAAAGCGGGGCGGGCCGGCGCCGCCGTGGTAGCGCGAGGAGAGGAGCGCCCGGGCGGGGCGGCGAGTGGCGCGGCGGTGAGCGCTTCTGCTTCCTGTCGCTCGGCGGCCGCCCACGGCAGGTGCCGTGTGACTCCGCGGAGCGGCGGGGCCGGCCGGGCGGTGCGCGGCCAAGCTTTCGGCCAGCGGCGGCCGCAGCGAGAGGCTGCTGGCACTGCCCGTGCCGGTGGAGAGAGCGGGGATCCGAGGCCGGCCTTCCCAGGGCGACGAGGGGTGGCCGCCTTTGCCGCGCTGCCCTCCCTGCAGCACGTGGCCGATTCCGGCGAACCCGGCGTCCCAGCAGCGGCGCGGGCGGGAGGGAGTGGGGAGCGCGCTCGGTTGCCGTGCCTGCCGCTCCCGCCCAGCGCTGCGCTCCGCCGAGGCGTTTTCCCGCCCGTCCTGGGCGAGACGTAAGGGACGCTGAACTTGGAGCTTGGCTGTCAGTGGGAGCAACTCCCCTCCATTGTCGATGTCTTTTTCCTGCCCTCCGATTCAGCTACCTTGTGGTAGGTGCGATGGTGCTGAACAAGGGCGGTGTCTTGGCACAGTTGCTGGCATAGATGGTGCGGGAGCTCCACGCAAGGAGCTTTGAGTGGCATGTGTGAGGGTAGGAGGGTACGGCACCCATAGCTGAAGGCAAAAAAGGTCGGGGCATGTCATCAGCCGCAGTCGTGCTAAGTTGTTCATCTTTGCAAACTGCTTGCCGAGTTGTTCCTTTCTTAGGTAATGGGGGTTTGTATCAACCAGAACTGCATATGGTCAGTATTTGCAGAGAAGGCTACTTGGACTGTTGTTGAAGTGAGTGTAGCAGTTTCTATGGCATTCTGCACAAAAAGTGACAGGTCTCTCTGTGTTCCCCAATTCTTAACAAAGATGAAGTTAGCAAACCCCTGAAAAGAGGTTTTGCAAAACTTCAGGGATTTTTTCCTACTAGTACTGTAGAGACAACCATTGTCACCTTGTCTTTCCAAAAGTGAAGGTTACCGATTTTTGTCCAAGAGCATCAAGTGCTTTTGATCAGCGTTTGTGTGCATGCATTAGCCTTGTTCTTGTTCTTCCTTGGAGAACTTTTACAGTACTCAGATGATCTGTGTAGGCTGCAGACTGCAGTGGTGAACTTCAAGGCTTCCAGCAGAAGGGAGATGCTGTCCACGCTTTGGTTCCTCCTTAGTCTGAACCTTCAATGTCCAAGGCTTCACTTTTCAAGCAATTGGAAGAGCTCCAAAATAAGATATGAACAGGTCTTAATTGACCTTGTCACCCCCCCTGTTAGTCAAGTAATGCTGTGCTTTGGATTTAATTGACGAGTGGAACATGTGCTTAAAATATCCTCGATTACCCTCTCAGAAGGGTTTGAATGGAGAACAAGGAGTTCCCAAGACAAATATTTGGTGTACGAGAAGTAGAATTTAGGAGTTGATTGCAGAGCACTGCATGCACCAATGTCTAAGGAGAATCCATCTTTTGATGTCCCATCTATGCTTGTTCTCATTTGAAATCCTGAGCATTCTGCAGGTTGGTTTTGTTAGGGTTGGGGCTGGGGAAGGAGTGATGGTGGGAGAGGGGTGGGTGTTGTTTTTGGGTTACTTTTTTGTTTCCAGAATAGTGTACAAAGAACTTGTGCCCAAAATCAGCAGTATGAAACAATGCAGATATAAAAGAAGGTCACAGAAATGTCAGATAATATGAATCTGAAAGCGCTTCAGTATTTTACCCAGGAGTTTCACTCCAACAAGGTAATTTTCCTTCACAGAAATGTAGTGGCAGGCTTATGCCATGCTAGAAGTGATGACCTTTCTCTGCCCCAAATTGAGCAGCAAAATATTTTGGCTCTTGATTTAAACCCCTGAGCCAGCTGTGTTTCAGGCTGCAGAAGCTTTAGCTGTGGTGGCAGACACGGGGTGCAGCCCTGCCTGCCGGTCCCCAGCTGGCCTGCGCTGGTGGCAGCCGTCAGCGCCCGGGGTCCCCTGTGCCACCCATGCCAGGGCTCTGCCTGCCTGCCTCGCAGCCCTGGTAGCCTCAGGGAAACATCGCCCTACTCCATCTGCTTTAAAAACAAACAAGCAAACAGAAAGCTCACTGGAAATATATGTAGAAGTCTTGAAACTAATTATCAGCACTTGCTCGGAGTTTGTTGATGGAGCAAATGGATTTTACATAAACTGGTATTGCTGGTACTACTTTTAAATTAGGTTCCTAAACTTCAGAAAGGAGGAGATGGTGGTCACGTACCCCTGAGGAATGTTGGAAACAGTAAGACAGCTCAGTCATTTCAAGGTGGCCAGAAAATGGGTGTGGCAGTGGAGTGGACACTCTGTGAGTAGGTAGCCTTAAGTCATGTAACGACATGCACTTCAGCGGGAATTTTGCATCAACACCTAGAGATCATGTCATGATGTGTTGCATAACAACAAATTGGGCCAAAATTCTGCTGACTTTGACCAAGGTGGACGGGCCACCTTCACTTAAGCTGGCAAAGGGACATAAGTCAATGATGTTTGAAAAACAGCCATGAAGCATAGCCCCTTTAGTTTGTTGGACTGTTGCAAGTCTGCAAAGCTCTGTTGACAGGTCATTGGAAGTAGCTGTTGGAATCTAACTGCAGTTGGACGCTTTGTCAGTCAGCATCAGCAGGAGGCTTAACGGTTTAGGTTGAGAGGTGGTGCATGTTTTTTTTCAGAGGAATGGCCCAGTGAAGAGCAGTGTTCACTGCCATGGCTACTGTTGTAGCCTTCAAGAGCAATGGTTCATTCAGAGAGAACTTCCTTGGTTCTGCTGGTTTGGTTTCGCAGCTGGAGCAAAGGTACAGCACCGGAAGCAATTCCTAGGGCAGAAGCGGGAGCTATCCAAAGCTCCTGACTTCGTTGTCTAAGTGAGCGTAGTCTAATTGGAGGAGTGGTGAGCATCAGTGATATCAGATTTTTTACAAGTTCTTAATTCTGTCAAATCAAGAAAGAAGGAGAGCGATGAAGATGAAATCCTTTCCTCTTAAATCTGCCTACGCAACAACTTCAGGGGTAGTTGTAATGTGTATTCACCTATTTTGAATTGCCCAAAACCAGGCCTAGAGATGCTTCAGAGTCAGAGAAGCAGGTATTTGCTTTATTCGGTGCTGGGTGCGTGGGGGATCACTCCTAACACACATACACACACACACAGACAGACACACACAGAGCACGCCATACAGTCCAGCATTATGTGTAAAAATTATGAATATTCATCACAATTCTTGGGATAGGAGTGGTTCTAGAAATTACTTCTCGGAAGTCATTAATATCATTAGCATACGTGCCATGCATGTGCTGTGTACGCTGATGGGTGCACTGAGGAAGGCTCCTCTTCTTCCTCGGGGGTCTTTCTGATGAAGATCAGCAGTCTTCGTCACAATGCACTTTTTACCTTTCTTTCTGGAGCATGCGCAGTTCTTCGCTGGATGATTCAGCGATCTCTGTGCTGGTTTTCAAAAGATCCTCTTCCTCTTATCTTGACAAGATTAAGGCGAAGCCTGCTGCTTAGGTTTTGTGATTAACATTTGCTGTCTCTTAGTAGTTCACTCGTGTTTACATGAGTTAACTATGGATCAACCCCCTTCTCAATTTTAGCGCTGAAAGGATCTTAGAGTCATTTAAAGAGATGTCTCCTATGGAGTACTATAAAACTGCTGTCATACATGAAATCCCTATTTAGCTTGGTCTTTGCATGTTAAGTGCCTTAATTAGTTAATTTTGAATTAAACAGTTCTTTTAATTGAATGATAAAGTTAACCCATCAACCCAGGTACAAAAATCAAGCTTTATTATTAGTGTTTTCACTTGTTCAAAGCAGTTTGTACCAGTCCCAGTTAAAATTCCCAGTTAAAAGTTTCCTAGTTAAAAATCCCTTTTTCAAACTTTAAACCACTTGTACACTGTAAGAGTTGTTTTTCCTATGTTAATTGTCTACTTTTATAAGTGTTTTAAGAGGTATTAGATGTATTTTAATTTTTTTTTGAGGTTTTTGCTTTGCACTTTAGTCTCGGGACTAACTCCAAAACCCCAGTTTCTAACAGCCAATTGCTATTTTTAGCCCCATAGCCGTTATTCTGCAAGTAAGCTCCATAGCAACCTGAATCTTAATGAAGGCATGTTACCACCCTTACTTCAGCTGTTACTACCCCCCTGACAACGACGAGCTATTGGTAGACAGAGATGATCTGTCAAAAGGAAAGCACCAATCACTTTAGACCACAGGGGTGTGCTGTGGGCGGGCTGTGGGCGGGCTGTGGGCGGACCGGGGCGGAGCAAAGGCACTATAAAACCACGAGGCAGGCGTCAGAGCTGCGCAGAGACCAGTGCGGATCAGCTGTAGTGGATACCAGTGCTGGGTACTTAAGCCTTACTCCTATTAAGGAGCCTTTAATAATTTTTACCTTTGACTTTTGGATTAGCTAAAAGTCAGCCCAGCACTGCAAGTTCTTCCACCAGAGGTTCAGTGCTGTCTAAGCCTGAAGATCTCTAATCCCTGCGCTCCTGGGGCATACCTCCGGAGCCACTAGGATCCCAAATTTTTATATTTTGGTAATTTTTGTAATTTTTCAATTTTTCCGTTTTTAATAAATTATTTTAATTTTTACTAAGAGTTGTCTCATTCCTCACAACTGCCATAATGGTAACACGTTTTCATACAGTAGTTTTAGCACAGAAGCAATATATGTACAATCTTGGATGTTTCATCCTGCTGGCTCAAGAGCCAGTGTTGAGCTTTTCTCCTTTAAATCCAGTCTTAGAGCTCTGCAAGGATCACTGCAGCGTGACGTTGTGACAAGGGGATGCTGATTCATGCATAAACCTTTGATGCTTTCCTTATATCTGCAAGCAGCTTTGAAAACCAATGATTATCTGGCATGTTGCGACTTGAGAGTCGTGGTAAAGGTTTCGCCAAACACTTTGTAATATCATGCAACAGCTTTCATTCCTAAGGAAATAGCATTGAGCATATCGCTGGCAAAATGCTGAAAGAATGAGCCCAAACCAATATCCTTTAATGGGAAAGATGGAAAACATTTAGATGTGTTTATTTGAACTAAAATGACGGTGGACCAAGCCTAAATGTATTTCACACTAAATTCTTAGAACTGATTTTAAGGGAAGAAGTGAGAAAGATGAATTCACAAGCGGAATTTTCAGCAGCATAATATTGAGCATTTATTAGTAGAACAAAGGCATATCACGGCGCGGGAGCACTTAGCAATATTGCTAGAGGCGTGGCTCCATTCATTTTACTGTGAACTTGAGTACTTCTTTAAACATAGTCCTTTCACCCAGAAAGTAATTTACACTTCACTCAACTTTCCCCCCTTCGTCTCTGCCCCCTTGCGCCAGCACACGCCAGCACACTGCCGCCTCGGTCCTCTGGATAGCTCCAGAACTGAAGGCAGGCACCCCCCTCCGGTGCCTCCTCAGTCTCCAACCTAATTTGTAGTTGACAGTTTCTTTGGGAGGTGTGAGTTTTGATAACAGACTTCCTGGGATGCATGCGGTTTATCTTCTTTGTTTCTTGAAGATGTCTTGGTTTCTACCTCTGTAATTTCTCAACCTAAAGGACATTTATGATCATGTGTTTATTCCTACGTTTCCCAACATGTTACCACTCTTTCGAAGTTACAATTTACTCTAGTCTTGTTTTTACTTACCTATATTTTACCTTAACACTATTTCTACATAGTACATTATCACTTCTAAATGTTAAAATCATATATGCGAAAGACAATATTTATCGTTCACTCATTTATCACAGGAGGAATGTGTTAGCTGCTTGTGTTGCAGTTCACTTGTAATTCTGGTCTATTACCGCAGGCCTGGGCCCTAGGGTGTATCACCGTGTCCCGCAGCCATAGGGAGGAGGAGGAGAGAAGATCCAGCAGGCAGGAATTGTGCAGCAAGATTTATTCCTTTAATTATTTTACAAACTCTTTTATAGACTTTTTTCTTCATAGTCTAATTGGACAAAGGATCAGCCCCCCCCTTGGGGTGATTGGCTAAAATCCTAAACCATCCATTGTCAAAATATTTTTCTACTAGACCATAAACAAGACTTTTCAAGGTTGCAGGTGGCTTGGTTGTTTACATACTCTGCTACCTCTTCTGTGAGAGAGAAAAGTCTCTCACGGACTTAGAAAATAGCAAGAAAATCCTCGCGAGCAGCATTTTTGTATCTACCATTCCCCCTTTTTGTTTGATAAGATAACAACTCCACTATTAATCCTAAATAGAAATTTACATCAGTTATTAATTCTAAATATGTCCTTAAGGCTTTACCTATCTGACTCCATAACAAGAAATTTAAAGTTCAGTCTCTGCCTGTGGAAGGACCATCCCAGTCTCTGCTTGTAGAAGGACCATCTGCCTGATGGTCAACATCTTGGTCATCATCAGAAGAGTCATTAGGCTGATGATCTACATTCTGGTCGCCACTTGGATGGTTGGCGTTCTGGTCATCATTTGGAGGTTGCCTGTTCTGCCTCTGGTGCCGTAGGGCAGGGCAAACACATTTTGCAGGTAGCCACCGTACCCCAGTATCTGTAGAAATGCAAGCATACCCACGACCCCAAACGATAAGCTCCCGCGGGCCTTCCCACTGGTTAGTGAGTAAATTCCACACCCAGACTTTTGCCCAGGGCAGTTGTCTCTTGCCTGCAGATTGCAATGAGAGAAAGTGATTCAGAATAACAGGATTCTTTGAATTTTGTGGTACCGTAAGCTGATTAATTGTATACGAGCTTTTGCTAGTCGGCTTCAGTAACCGAATTCAAAGGTTCCTGTGAGAATTGTTGAAAAGTCGTGATAACAGCCCTTAATTCAACTAAGCAGAGTCTGACTCGGATTGGTGTGTTAATCAACCACTGCAAAGGCAGTGTAGGATACTGTGCACCCTTGCGCACAGTGACCCCTGCTAAAAATTTGTCCCAATCCGTATGCCCCAGGCTGCCAACACATCCCGTCCCCAAAGGTTAAGGGAAGTGGTAGTAACATAAGGCCTAATTGTAGCTGTGTGCCCCTCTGAGTCCTTCACCATCACAGGCCGTTCGCTTCAATAGCTCTGTGTGGTTCCTCCTAATCCTGCGATGGCCGATCCCACGGGGGGTAAAGGCCATGAGGGAAGCCACGCAGAGAAGGAGATGATAGTTGCATCAGCACCAGTATCAATCAAACCTCGAAGCTGAGTCCAGGGCGGACGGGCGTTCAGCAGGATCAGGGTACATGTCATCTGTGGCCTTTGGTCAGAGATGTCTGCAGCCCAGAAGGCCTGCGGAAGTCCCGTAGATCCACTGCCGTTATCTTTGTGAGTTTGTTGTTCTATCCTGGGGACACAAGACTTAAAAGGCACTAATTTAGCAAGGCAGGTCTTTTCAGGAATAGTTACAGGGGGTTTTCAAATTCCCTATAAAACTGAGGACAAGGCTCCAAGGAGCAGATTCCCATCAATCCGACCTCATCATCATCCTATCGCATTAAACCTGTTAGAAGCCAGACCTGAACAGCCTCTCTCTTCCTTTGTCTCTGAGCTAACGTGAGCCGACATCATCGGCTCCTGCCGTGTTTCCCTCTGCAGAGAAGCCAGCTAGCTAGCCCAGCAAGCAGCTCTTTTCCTGATCCCGAAGTCGCTTCAGCGACGCGTGGAGGTAACGCAGCTGGACTGTCTCTGACCTGGGGCACGCCAGAGTCGGTGCCTCGAGCACCAAACGCTGCGTTATTGGACATTGAAGGTTCAGACTAAGGAGAAACCAAAGCGTGGACAGCATCTCCCTTCTGCTGGAAGCCTTGAAGTTCACCACTGCAGTCTGCAGCCTACACAGATCATCTGAGTACTGTAAAAGTTCTCCAAGGAAGAACAAGAACAAGGCTAATGCATGCACACAAACGCTGATCAAAAGCACTTGATGCTCTTGGACAAAAATCGGTAACCTTCACTTTTGGAAAGACAAGGTGACGATGGTTGTCTCTACCGTACTAGTAGGAAAAAATCCCTGAAGTTTTGCAAAACCTCTTTTCAGGGGTTTGCTAACTTCATCTTTGTTAAGAATTGGGGAACACAGAGAGACCTGTCACTTTTTGTGCAGAATGCCATAGAAACTGCTACACTCACTTCAACAACAGTCCAAGTAGCCTTCTCTGCAAATACTGACCATATGCAGTTCTGGTTGATACAAACCCCCATTACCTAAGAAAGGAACAACTCGGCAAGCAGTTTGCAAAGATGAACAACTTAGCACAACTGCGGCTGATGACATGCCCCGACCTTTTTTGCCTTCAGCTATGTGTTATAAACATATATTATATTGGCTTCTCGCAAAGTATAAAGGTAGATATTATATAATGTTAGAAATGCTTTTTGCTGTGTGGATGTAGTTTTCTCTCTTTAGCAAGAATGTTAGCAAGTGTGAGCAAGTAAGATAACCTCCAAGCGAACAGAGGATGAGGCCCAAGGAGCTGCTAATCAACACTTTGTCCAGGGAACAAAAGGGCCAAAAGGCTACTCCGCCCGGGGAACCGGCGGCCAGGAGAGTCCGAGAGCCGTTATCACCACTCTGCCCGGGGGGCAAAGAGGCCCAAAGCTGCAATCAGCCCTGACTGTCTGGAGAATTAAGAGATCCACCCTACCATCGACTCTTACCTAGCCTAGTGGGCCCAACCCCAAGAATCAAGAGAAATAAAACCACAAGGCAGAAGACTACGCATGCTCTAAAAAGGCGGAACCAAGGAGTGGCCATGCAGAACAGCTCCAGGAAAAGTTTTAATATGAATGAAGAACAGACAGTAAAAATGGTATAAAAAGGACTCGCCTCTAGCATCAGGTGTGCTCTTGGCAGAGCGCCAAGGCACCCGGCCGTTACCCCTTTGCTTTATTTTATGTGTCTCTTATTGTCTTTATATTAAACGCTTTAAATTCTCACAGGAGAGTGAACCTTCTCTTATTGTCTTTATATTAAACTCTTTAAATTCTCACAGGAGAGTGAACCTCGTTTTTCACAATTGGGGGCTCGTCCCGGATCTACACCTCGCCTCTGAAAAGCGTGGGAGGATTCAAGAAGCAAGGGTAAGGCGCCTCCCGCCCAAGTTGGCAGGACCTTTGCTTAGCATCCTCTGGCGCGATTTGGTGGCAGCAGGGCAATACCCGGAGGACAAGAAAGACACAAAAATAAAGCAAATGAAAGAGAGCGCTCTCGACAAAAATCCCACAGACACTGGAAAAGAAACAGGACTGGTAAGTATTGTCCAAAGAAAAAGTGGGTGGTTACAGGAGATGAGTGTGTGTGAATGGTCATACATGAAATCCCTATTTGTGCTTGGTCTTTGCATATTAAGTGTTTTAATTAATTAATTTTGAGTTAAATATTTTAAAATTGAATGTTAAAATTAACCCATCAGCCCAGGTACACAAATCAAGTTTTATGATTATGGTTTTCACTTGTTCAAAGCAGTTTGTTTGCACCCTTCCCAGTAAAAAAAAAAAAAATCCCCAGTTAAAAGTTCCCCAGTTAGAATCCCTTTTCAAACATTAATCACTTGTACACCATAAGAGTTATCCTTCCTGTGTTTACTGTATACTTTTACAAGTGTTTTAAGATGTTGGATGTATTTTAGTACTTTTTTTAGGTGTTTTTACTTGTACTTTGGTTCCAAGGCAGATTTCAAAACCCCAGTTCCAACAAACAGCCCAGCCCCCATAGCCATTACCCTGTAAGCTCTATGGCAACCTGAATTTTAATGACCCTTATCTCAACTAGTACCACCCCTCTGACAAGGATGAGCCATTGGTGGACAGAGATAATCAGTCAAAGGGAAAACACCAATCACTTTGAACCGAAGGGGTGGGCTGTGGGCGGGCTGTGGGTGGAGCAAAGACACTATAAAACAGGGAGCACGAGAAAGGCACGCCCCTTCTCTCCAGCCTTGCTGAGGTGGAGTTCAGTGCTGGGAAGGCGTACTCCTATCAAGGAACTTTTAGTAATTTTTTTTTGGCTTTTGGGCCAGCCAAAGGCCAGCCTAGCACTGCAAGCCCTTTTTCTCTACCTGAGGTTCAGTGCTGTTTCAGCCAGAAGATCAAAAATCCCTGCACTCCTGGGGCATACCATCTACCGAGCCATAGGATCCCAAATTTTTAATTTTTTTTCACTTTTCCTTTTTTAATAAATTGTTTTAATTTTTAACTAAGAGTTGTCTCATTCCTCACATGAATGAGACGCGGGCTGGTTGCCCCCAGATCTGCGAAGCGAGTGTGGCAGTCTCTGAGTGCTGCGGCTCCGTCTTGTTCGCGAGAACAGCGGCCAGCCAGGAGACGAAGCGAGAGATAAGAGGAGTGAAAGAATCTCCCGGGGTGACTGGGACGGGGTCCCAGGGAAGGGGTTGCAAAGTGGGAGCTCCCCCCCCCCCATATGCTGGGTTGAGGAAAACTCCAAGAGCACCCAGGGCCTAAAAGTACCCCAAGAGAAGTTGGGGGGTTGGATGCTAGCAATGCTGGGTTGAGGGAAATCCAAGAGCACCCAGAATCCTAAGGATTATATCATACCCATGGGTGGATACTAACAAGTGACTTGAAAGAGGTACCTTATTATTCTGTTGTGAGTAAGAATGAGAGAGTGAACAAATATTAAAAAGAGTGAATGTGTGAATGAAAAACTGTGTAATTAGAAGTTAACTTTGTTTTTGGGGAAGGTGGGCTATAGTAAATTTTTTTGGTTTTTGTACTGTGAAAGGGTGGGTAGTATTTTACAGCAGGGAAGATTGGTGTTTTAAAGGAATGAATTAGTATTTCAAAGGGGGGGATAATCATGTGTACTGGCCAAAATATGGGTCTGATGAGGCATGGATTTTCCAGGCTCTAAATGTATTTGTAAATTCAAAAGAGCCATCTCACCCTGAGGAGAGAGAATATGCTTCTTGCTGGACAGGAATTACAAAACCTCTGGGAACCAAAGTCTTTAAACTATCAGAAACCCCAGAGGAAAAGCAAACAGAAGAGAAAAAAGGCTGGGACCCTTTAGAAGTATTGCCTCCACCGCCAGCACTAGAAGCTGCACCCCTCCTCCCAGCTCCGGGGTTTCCTCCGCCGCCAGTATCAGAAGCTGCCTCCCCCCTCCTCCCCCTGGCTCCGGGGCTTCCCCCTCCAGCCCCCCCTCCGCCCGCGCCGGGGGCCTTTCCCCCGGCAGCCCTCCCGCCCCAATGGAGCGGGGGGGGAGCCCTGCCCCCGCCCATGCCGGGGATCCCGCCCTTCCCGTATATCTCGGGAATCCCAGCACCCTCAATTGAATCAAGGGAAACGTCACACGTCCCGGCTCCAGCCCCCACCTCTCCTGCCTTGAGAAACCCGGCTTCAGAGCCGGCCCCCGCCTCCTGTGCTCCGGAATATTTGGCTTCACTGCCATACCCCACCCCCACCCTCTGCACCACAGAATATTCGGCTTCAGCGCCAGACTTTGAATCTGCCCCTCCTCCCCAGGGGAGTTCGGTGCTTTCTTCCCAAATAAACCCTCTTCTTAACGAAGGAGCACCATACCAGAATACAAGAGGTGCCATTAAGGCTCAGAGGCAGCCCAACAATCCCTCCATTGCTAAACAAACAGAGGGAAGCCGAGAAATTCATTTATTTCCATTAAGAGAAGTACCTATGGGAGGAGGGGGAACGGGCTTTGTAAATGCTCCTCTAACCTCTACAGAGGTTAGGAATTTCAAAAAAGAAATTAAAGGATTATTAGAAGACCCCATAGGTACAGCTGAGCAGTTGGACCAGTTCTTAGGTCCCAACATTTTCACTTGGGAAGAAATGCAATCAATCATGAAAATAATATTCTCCCAAGAAGAAAGAGAAATGATTAGAATTGCTGGAATAAAAATTTGGGAAAGAGAAAACCAACAAGGTCCACCCAGGGATCAGAAAATGCCCATTACACCTCCTAACTGGAACCAAAATGATGAAGCTGGGAGGGGACATATGAATGATTATCGTAATTTGATAATCAAGGGAATAAAAGAGGCGGCACCCCGAGGACAAAATGTCAGAAAGGCCTTTGAGGGGCAGCAAGGGAAGGAAGAAACCCCGACTGAGTGGCTGGAGAGGCTCCGAAAGAATATGAAACAATATTCTGGGATAGACCCAGAGTCCCTAGCAGGGCAAGCCCTGCTAAGAGTTAACTTTGTCACTCATGCCTGGCCAGATATTAGGAAAAAATTGGAAAAAATAGAAGACTGGTATGAGAAACCATTACAAGACCTAGTAAGGGAAGCTCAAAAGATATATATATGTCCGGAGGGATGAAGAAAAAGCCAAAGTGGAAGCAAAGATCATGATAGCCACTATGCGAGAGAGTACCTTCCAAAAAAATCTAAAGCCCTCAGGTAACACTCCTAAACATTCAAGATTCAGAAATGGTGGAAAAGAGAAAAATAAAACCTCAGTACAATTAAGATTCCAAGAACAACCCAGGGATGCCTGTTTTTATTGCAAGGAAGAAGGGCATTATAAAAGAGAATGCCCCCACCTGAGGAGGGATCTGAAAATATTTCAAGAAACACACACAGAAGAACAATAGGAAAGTCATGGGCTCTCTTTTTGGGGGGATAAATACCATCTGGAGCCTTTGATAACTTTAAAAGTAGGCCCCCAAGAGGAAGTATTAGAATTTATAGTTGACACTGGGGCAGAAAGGACTTGTGTGATGAATATTCCAAAAGGGTGTGATGTGAGTAATGATATGGTAAAAGTAACAGGAGCAAAGGGGGAAGGATTTCAAGTCCCTGTCATTAAAGATGTGGTTATTGAAGGGGAAACAAAAATAGGGATAGGGGATGTTTTGTTAGTTCCTGGGGCTGGCAGCAATTTATTGGGAAGGGATTTACAAATCCAACTGGGGATTGGAGTCATACCAGAAGAAGGGAAAATGACGGCCAAAGTGTTAAAACTTAGCCAAGAAGATGAAAGCAAAATTAACAGAGAGGTTTGGGCTGGGGAAGGGAATAGGGGTGGACTAGATATTGACCCCATAAGGGTCACAATTGAAAAACAAGAATGTCCCATTCGTGTACGTCAGTACCCTATATCTTTAGAAGGGAGAAAAGGCTTAAAACCAGTGATAGAAGAATTAATAAAGGATGGGACACTAGAACCTTGTAAATCCCCTCATAATACCCCTATTCTCCCAGTAAAGAAATCTGATGGAAATTATAGATTAGTGCAAGATTTAAGAGAAGTAAACAAAAGAACACGGGCCTGCTACCCTATGGTTCCTAATCCCTGTGGGAGTGTGTTTGTTTAGTTCAGTCCGGGTCTCCCCCCTATGTTCTGTAAGTTTGGTGTACCCCAGTTGGCACCCCCCCCCGTTTTATTTAAATCACCCTGTCTGTCATTTTTATCTCCTCCCAGGACCCTGTCTGTCACTCTGCCACCCCTCCCAGGCTTCTGGAAAGTTCTAGCCAGGGGGCCAGGTGATTAGTCCTGGGAAAGGAGTCCCTCCCTTCCCCTGTTATAGTTGGTTCCCTTATGTGTCCCTCGTTCTGCTTGCCGCACCCTTCCCTTCCCTGGTTGGTTGTTCTGTACACCCCCCCCCCCCATGCCCCCCCCGCCATAAAATGCCCCGGCGCGCGATCTGCAGGTGCTCTGGGTTGGGCACCCCTGGTGGTTGAGGTCCCCCCGTCCGGAGGGCCAATAAACTTTCTGGATTTAACCCAACTCTGAGCCTGCCCCCTTTCCTCCGCCGTCTGCCTTTATCGCCGCGGTCCCTTGGAAGGACCCACGAGCCAGACCTTTGATCCCTCCGATATCAGAGGCTGGCCCCCGTTGCCTGCTGTGTCCCGAGCTGACCGGGCTGAGTGGGAACTGTTCCCAGAGGACACAACGGCAAATCCCTACACTCTTTTAAGCAAAATTCCACCTCAACATCAGTGGTTTAGTGTGGTGGATCTTAAAGATGCCTTTTGGGCCTGCCCACTGGCAGAGGAAAGCCGAAATATTTTTGCCTTTGAATGGGAAGATCCAAACACAGGGAAAAAGAACCAACTGAGGTGGACTAAAGTGCCACAGGGGTATTGTGAGGCCCCAAATTTATTTGGGCAAGCCTTGGGAGAAATATTACAAACCTTCCCCATTCCCCCAGGAATACAAATTATCCAATATGTAGATGATCTTCTAATATCAGGAGAAGATGAAATTAAAGTCAAAGAAGCTACTATAAAGCTTCTAAATTTTCTTGGGGAAAAGGGACTAAGGGCATCAAAAGGGAAATTACAGTTTGTGGAATCAGAAGTAAAATATCTCGGCCACCTGATAAGCAAAGGTAGCCGAAAACCAAGTCCTGAAAGAATTACAGGGATTTTATCCCTCCTTCCTCCCTCTTCAAAAAAGGAGGTTAGGAGACTGCTGGGGCTACTGGGATATTGCAGACTATGGATTGAAGGATATACACAAGCAGTAAAATTTTTATATGAAAAATTAACAGGGGGAGACAATATACAATGCACCAAAGATGATGATAATAAATTAGAAAAACTGAAGTTGAAACTAGCCTCGGTACCAGCCCTAAGCTTACCCTCACTAGAAAAACCCTTTCACTTATATGTGAATGCAGAAAATGGAGTAGCTCATGGTGTATTAGTCCAGGAATGGGGAGGGGTGAGAAGACCAATAGCTTATTTATCTAAACTATTGGACCCAGTAAGCCGTGGCTAGCCAGTATGCATTCAAGCCATAGCAGCTACTGCTATTTTGGTGGAGGAGAGCCGTAAGCTCACCTTTGGAAGTAAACTGATTGTATACACACCCCATGCGGTCCGGAATGTGCTAAATCAAAAAGCTGAAAAATGGTTAACAGACTCCAGGATATTAAAATATGAAGCAATTCTGATTGACAGTAATGGTCTAACTATAGAAACAAGCAAAAGCCTCAATCCGGCCCAATTCCTGTATGGAGAACCAAAAGATGACCTGGCACATGATTGCTTAGAAATTATTCAATACCAAACAAAAGTTCGGGAAGATCTAGCAGAACAAGCCCTCTTAGAAGGGGAAAGAATATATGTGGATGGTTCATCCAGATGCTTGCAAGGAAAAAGAATGTCAGGATATGCCTTAGTCGATGGGATAAATATGCAGACCATCGAAAAAGGAAAACTACCTTCAAATTGGTCGGTGCAATCTTGTGAATTATACGCTCTAAAGAGAGCACTGGAGCATTTAGCACACAAAAAGGGGACCATCTATACTGATTCAAAGTATGCCTTTGGGGTAGTACATACCTTTGGGAAGATCTGGGAAGAAAGAGGTTTACTAAATTCAAAGGGGAAGGAACTGATACATGAAGGCCTGATTTCAGAAGTGTTGGAGGCATTAAAATTGCCTGAAGAAATAGCCGTAGTGCATATCAAAGGACACCAAAAAGGGATGACCCCAGAAATAAGAGGGAATAATCTAGCAGACCAAGAAGCCAAAGATGCAGCAGAAAATGGGACCGAACGAATTATGTTAATCCTGACCCCAGAAAGGGGAGAATTGGAAATCCCCAGATTTAGTAAAGAAGAAGAAAAAGAATTATTTAAGATAGGGGGAGAACAAGATCAATCTGGAAAATGGAAACTCCCTGATGGGAGACAGTTACTTAATAAGCCACTCACTAAGAGAATATTAGAAGATATGCATCAAAAAACTCATTGGGGTACTCAAGCTTTGTGTGATCATTTCCTAAGAAATTATGGGTGTATTGGAATCTTTGGGAACTGTATAACTTGCCAAAGAGTGAATAGGAAAATAATGAGAAAAACAACATTAGGAGGCCGCGAGTTAGCTCTGCGACCATTCCAAAGTATCCAAGTAGATTTCACTGAACTTCCTCAAGTACAGAGATGGAAGTTCCTATTAGTAATAGTAGACCACCTAACTCATTGGGTAGAAGCAGTTCCTGCTACTAGAGCTACAGCTAACATAGTATGCAAAACCCTTCTGGAACAAATTATTCCCAGATATGGAATGGTTAATAAAATAGACTCAGATAGAGGAACACATTTTACATCCAAACTCTTACAACAAATAACTCAAGCCTTGGGAATAAAATGGGAATTACATACCCCCTGGCACCCACAAAGTTCAGGCCGAGTAGAAAGAATGAACCAGACTTTGAAAAAAACTTTAACAAAATTAATGATTGAAACTCAAATGTCATGGGTCAAATGCTTACCTTTGGCTCTGTTGAGAGTCCGAACACAGCCCAGGTCAGACCTGGGAGTATCTCCTTACGAGATGATGTTCGGATTACCCTTCCTTACCACTCAACATGAAACAGCCACTTATGAAGTAGGAGAAGTAAGTGTCAAAAAATACGTCACCACAATTGCCAGAACACTTGAAAATTTGCGGCTGAAAGGAATGATCCCTCAAACCACAACTTTGGAGTTCAAAATTCATAATATCCATCCAGGGGAATGGGTACTAGTAAAAACATGGAAAGAACAATCTTTGACTCCACAATGGGAGGGTCCTTTTCAGGTACTGCTGACGACTGAGGCCGCAATCCGGACCAAGGAACGAGGGTGGATCAAAGGACCAGCAGAATCAAAGGACCTGTAAAAGAACCTGAAGAGTGGACTGTAATATCCAAACCAGGTGATACCAAATTGATTCTTAAACGGAGGCCAGGTGACAATGAACTAGAACAATCTAAATAATCCAAGGGATATGCAAAGAATCACACCTAACTGAGAAGTGAAAGCCAAATTGATATCAGTGGCCCCTGGACAAATTCTGGGACATCGTGGAGAAGAATATTCTCACTTCAAACAGGAAGGGTTGGGACTGTATCAAACAGGGAACTCTCATGTTCTGATTCTAGCCTGTGACTTGTATTAAGAAGGGGGGGAATCACAACTTCCATCAGTGCCACATCATATACCCTGTTTGAATCATTCTAACACGGGGCATGCCAGCCAGGTCAAATATAAGTAATTAATCTGGAGGGAAATCGGCATTCCACACCATCGACACCCTAGTTGTAAAAGGTGTCAAGCACAAAGTCAACCCCCTATCCAGACAAAATCATAAGCAACAAAAGTAATAACTTTGCTCTGCAGATGGGAATTACTAGTGCCTGTTGAATGGGAAACACCTAAGATACGATAAGATACTACAGTTAAAATAAGTACCAAAAGAAATTTGCCTAAAAGCTACAAAGGAAGCGACAAGGAAATAGAGGGCAAGACCGGGTTGGCCATTGTACTCGCCACCGAGAAGATCCAATACACCTGCCATGGGTTGCAACCTCATAGGCAAGGGAGGTGGGAGTATAAGCCATGCCGGACCTCTGTTATTCCTTCTTTTGTCACTTATCCTGGTCCCTTTCGGGACACCGGCAAGACCATGTTACAAATGCTATCGAAAGCTCTACATGGAAAGACACCGGGGCTTCTTTCTTATTACTCATACCCATATCAACAGTCACTGTTATGACTCGTCCAAATTAGGTATTTGCATGCATAAAGGGGAAAAATATTAGATTACAGAAAATTTGGGAACAAGTGGAAACAGACTAGGAAGTAATTGTCCAAAAGGAGAAAAATGGATTTGCTTCACAGCTGCCACCAGGGGAACAGTCCAAGATTTGGTAAAAGAACAAGTGGTAAGTAAAGATACAAAGCCAGCACAGCAACCTCGCCCTATATTCACCTCACGCCAGGACCTGTATGCAAAGCTCAAACAACAGTTAAAAGAGGAAAAAACCCCAAGGTTAGGAAAAAACCTGTTTGTAGAATTGGGGGAGAGGATAGGTAAAGAACTTAACATAACCAACTGTTGGGTCTGTGGAGGAGCTTTAATGGCAGAAGAATGGCCATGGAAAGGTAGCAGCCTAGGCCCGGTAGAACTCCTTAAATGGAACCGGACAAATATAAGAGGGGGGAACTGACCTGAGGGGTGGATTTTAAGTTCAACAGTGATAGGGGAAGAATGCCTCTGGCGAACTGGGAAAAACTTTCTTAATGAAGTAGGAAACACTCCCTGTAAAAGGTATAAAGTGAGTAACAAAACTCCAGCGTGGTGGGTCCCAGAAAAACCAACTTGGTATTGGGCTCAGAAAAAAGGAAAAGACTGTGTATACGATAATGAAGTTGGACTCTTTCAGTGTAGGAAAAATCCTTATTTTGGAATCCCAGAAATATCCAAATTTTGGGAGAATATAAATCATCAAGAAGGTGCTTATTGGAAAGCACCAGATGGCTTATTTTGGATATGTGAGAAAAGGGCATACCCAAGACTCCCTTCACATTGGGAAGGGAGTTGTACACTAGGAATCATTCAACCAGGGTTTTTCCTTCTACCAGAACCAGAGGGAGATCAATTAGGAATACCTGTCTATGAAGACTTCAAAAGAAATAAAAGAGATTTAATTGGAGGATTCCAAAAATGGAAAGATGAGGAATGGCCCCCTGAGCGAATATTAGAAACATATGGGCCAGCTACCTGGGCACAAGATGGAAGTTGGGGATATGGAACCCCAATTTACATGCTGAATCGTATCATCAGACTCCAAGCTCTTGTAGAAATCATAACCAATGAAACAGCCGGGGCTATGGAATTAATAGTCAGCCAGCAACGCCAAACCAGAGCTGCAATATATCAAAATAGGCTGGCTTTAGACTATTTACTGGCTGAAGAAGGGGGTGTGTGCTGGAAGTTCAATACATCGGCGCTGTAGACTTGCAAAAGAAGGCCAAGCACCCGGCCCAGCTCGAAACCACCCCAAGGGCAAAGGCAACTTGCACACGTCCCTGCACTCAAATCAACGGTGTCAGAACAAAAAGATTTCCCTCACCTTCCCCTTCCAAGAGCAGACTCCTCTTTACACCACACTCCAAGAGCCAGAAAAACCTCTTTGGCCCAAGCAAATCTTTTCCCTCTCGCAGATTCTGCCCACCAACTTGAACCCCTGGCAAAAACAGAGCTCAGTGCCAGCTGAGGAAGATCTTGCTGCCTACAACTTCACCTGCACCCCTCAAACTAGCAGCACACACGCTGTTCTCAGCACTCTCCTTCTCAGCTCTAGGTACCATCCTAAGCCTTCCCTCTCCCAGAGTCAGGGTCCAAAGACAACGGCACCAGGGACTGCTCACACACCGAAGGCACCAGGACAAAAGGCTCACGAGCTTGGCCTTTGCATTCCCACTGACAGCTCAACAGCTCTAACCCAGAGAGAGCTCTGCCTGTTGGGAAAAGCCTTTAAAATCCCTAAGAGCACCTGATGTGCACATCCACACCTGCTTTCCTTGCCAAAGAGAGCAACTACAAGCCCATCTCCAAAGAAACGGCATCCCCTCCTCCAAAATGCAACACATCCAGCGACTGATCCACCTCCAGTATTGAATATGTCCAGCAATTGCCCCTACACGCACAGGGGCCAGAAGAGAAATGTCTTGCTGGACTATTCCTCCCCATGGTACCTTAACATCTGCTCCATCAACACTGGCACTATGTCCTTGCCTTCCCAAGGAAAGGCACTCCGAGTCTCTTGGCCTTGCCTTGCCTTCAGCATCGTGTCTAGTTCTTCTTAAGCTACCCTTGCTCTGCTTCCTTTGCCTACGTCTGCCTTGCCTCGCACTACCTACAACTTGCTGGCTTTGCTTTGCCCTGCCTACCACTCTTTCCCTTGCCTTCCATGCAGGCAAGGCACTGCAAACCAAGTGCAGGCAATTGTGGGCAAGTCAAGGGAGAGGTAGGCAAGGCCAGAGCAGTGAGGGGAAAGCAAATGGAGTGGTAGGCAAGAGAAGGCCCAGAAGTTAGAGGCAAGGCTGGCCGTAGGAAGGAAAGTCCACTGATGGGAAGGCCAGGCAGAAACAGGAAGGGCTTGGCAAGCCAAGGCCCTGGAGGAAAGCAGTAGGCAGGTCGAGGGCGGGGCATGGCCATGCAAAGGAATGCAAGGCTACAGAGGGCTAGCAGGGCAAGGCAAGGAAACTGTTGTGTTGCCAAGGCAAGGCCAGGCAAGGCAGGTGAGAAGTACATTCAATGACTGCTAGTACACAAAAGTGGCCAGGACCAAGTGCTCTGTGTGGCCTTGATCCCGCGTGGGTCATCTCTCCTCTGCACCTAAAAGACTTGAGCTACCTGCTTTGCTTTGTATGCAAAAGAACTCTCATTCTGGTCCCCGAGCTCAAGGGCAAAATGTGAATTGCCCTTCCAAGATTCAAGACATGCAAGGATTGCTCCCAGACAAAGGCTGCCCATAGAGATGAGTGTGGCAACATGCGTCCTCCTCCCCTGGTCTTCCTCTCATGTGATCCTGAAACACCGGAGATGCTTGAGAGCTTTGAGATTCCTAGGAGGAGCAGAAAGGGCAGGGCAAGGGCATGAAAGGTCATTGAAAAGGGGTCTTGAATTCCAGGTGGGGGAGGGGTGAGCAAGGTCATGCAAGGCAAGGGAGGGGTTCAAGGGCAAGGCAAGGCAAGTGGTGGCTTTGCGAGGCGAGGCAAGGCAGTGAGGGTCCTAGAAGGAAAAGGAAAGGTGAGGCCAGACCTAGACGAATGTGAAAGGAAGTCAGGTGGGGGATGGGTGAGCAAGTCAATGCAAGGCAGGGGAGAAAAGGCAGGTTGAGGGAAGGCTACAGAGGGGGCAGCAAGGAAATGCAAGGCATGGGGAAGCATGTGAGGAGTGGGCGCTGCCAGCCGGCCGGGATGGCAGGGGCGGGGCCACTGCAAGTAGCATGGGGGGGATGTGGACGGGGGTGTTAGTGTGCGGCAGGTGTGTGTGTGTGTGTGTGCAGCGGAGTGCAGGGTAAGTGCAGGTGTGTGTGTGCGCATACGGGGGTTTTGTGCCGGGTGCTGTGCCGGGGGGAGCCGTTCCACCGCCAAGAAGGTGTGGGAGTGAAAGGAGTAACATAGATGTGTCTTTACAAAGAGACCGTGTGAATCCGTCCTTAGACAAGGCTAGGAATTTACAGGGAGGGAAGTAAGAGAAGAAAGTATTAGCTCTAGAAACTGTTACTAATCAACAGAGACTGTTGCTCAGCCAAGGCCCTGTTAAATTCCTGAACCTAGAGCAAGGCAGCAAAGACTTAATAGCATTAGGAATAGGTTCGTTTTCTTCCTTTTCCATACCAAAAGGGGGGTGCATATTAGAGGGGGGAATAGAGTAGGCAGTTCCGGCAGTCTGTAATTCCCGAGTACCTCAGAGGGTGCTGTTGCCAGGAACTTAGCAGAAAAAGGGGGCTGCGTCCCGCAATCATTTGAGAGACTCCATGGCAAAAGCCTCATGGCCTCTCCCTGGAGTTGAAGAATGTTACAGGACTCCTCTGTCTCCTTTTTGGTGGATGAAGAAACTCAGAAAGCAACACTTCTGCCAGAACTCTCCAAGATGCCCCCTTTGCTCCCAGTGACTCCATCACTGCCCGGGAAGCTGTCTTTTCTACCAGAGATGTTCGAGATACAGTTAAAAGTCGTGCGGCAGAGAAAAAAGGCAAGAATTGGTTTACAAGGGATGGCAAACAAGAGATACCAGAGCCTTTGGCCCTACCAATACTAAAACAACTCCGTGAAGAGAGTCCTTGCATTTCCTGAGGATTGGCAGAAGCCTTCCTCATGATGCATGTTGCTGTGGGTCTTTTTAGACTGGCAAAACGAGCTGTTGAAGGTTGCTTGATCTGTGCTAAAGCAAACAGCCGAGTTACAAAGTAACCTGCCAGGGGAGGGAGGCCTTGGGCTGCATGTCCCTTCCAAAGACGCCAGGTGGATTTTCCTGAGATGCCCCAAGTGGCAAGGCTTAATATCTTCTGGTAATCGTATGTCAGCTAGCAAGGTGGCCAGAAGCATTTCCAACTGCTTCAGCAATGACAGGATCAGTTATTAAGGCATTGTTGGAACAAGTCATTCCAAGATAAAGCATTGTAGAAGCAATAGACTCAGATAGGGGAACTCATTTTACAGGAAAGATCCTCCAAGGGGTTTTGGCTTCTTTAGGAATACAATGGAACCTCCATAGGCCCTGGCACCCCCAGAGCTCGGCTCGGGTAGAATACAATGAATAGAGAAATAAACACCTTTTGAAGCTGGTAATAGAAATCAAGATGCCATGGGTAGGGCTTTGGACATTGGCTTTGGCGAGAATGAGGGCCCGACCCAGAAGAGAGATTCAGTTATCTCCCTTTCAATCGTCGTTTGCAATTACCCTGGTAAGTCTCAACCTTGGGGGGGGGGGGAGGGGGGTAGACGCAAGTGATGTATATTTAAAACCATCTGTGGCCAGGATACTGCTTCTTGTGAAACCCCTTCAACAGGAAGCTCAGCTGGCACAAGCCCCGCCTTTGGACTTTGCTGCTTGTAACATCCAACCGGGAGATTGAGTCCTAGTTAAGGGGTAGAAAGAAGCGCCAATGGTGGTGAAATGGCGTGGCCCATTCCAAGTGTCACTGACCACAGAAACAGCCATCAAGACAGCTGAACACAGGTGGACCCGTCACACTTGGGTCAAGGTCTCTGAAGCCTCAGAGATTTGCACATCTCGGCTGGAGGAGAAAGCCGGGAGGCCGTGACTGACACTCTGCAGGAGCGGGCTGGAGCAGTAGCCAGTGCTTCAACATCAGAGGAAGCCCTGCGTGCCTACCCACAGACCATCTGCTGAAATAGTCTGTATGGGCATCCCTCCTCTAGAATCTCCACTCACTGGGGGGCTAATACTTGCGGCCATTGTTGTACGTTAGGTGGTTTCTGTGTCTTCAATTGCCACAGGTGGTGCAGAAGACAACGTGAAAATTAGACTAGCTAATTAGATCACACTATTAAAACATTTTCCTTAATAATTCTACTTTTATATGGTCAGCTAAGTTTAGGCCAGGAGTGGGAGAATCAATTTGCAGCCTTAGGAGAAGAAGTAGCAAAAGTTTTTAACCTTAGCAATTGCTGGCTCTGTGGAGGGCCAGGAGGATCTGAAGAGTGGCCATGGTTGGCTAGCCCAGCTGAACCTAAGTGGTGGGTCAACACCCGACGTGAGGTCCATACTAGGACAGGATTTTGGGCCGAAGAAGGAAGTCCATGGCCACTTCATTCTTCTCAAAAAGGCACTTATTGCCTAAACAGGACAGGGCATGTCTATGTAGGAAAAGGCGTTTGTCAATTGACTTTCCCTCTGGGTTTAAACAATTGGGTTTCGAGCCCCAATTGCCCTCCTTACAATTGTTCCAAATATCAAGGCAAATGCAATCAAATACCTGTTCGGCTCACTAATGGTAGCTGCGTAAGGTGTTCTTGCCACACTTACCAAAAATATTTGGAAGCCTGTAAAGCAATGGGGAGGAACAAGGGCTTTTTTGACCACCTATTTTTGAGCTGTCCCCACAAAAATTCCACAAGTAGAAGACATGTTGTTTGTGATTATCAGTGGGAATGGCAACACCCGATTGGAACTCAAAGCCTTTTAGTGAGTTCTGCTCCAAATGCAACCAAGCAGCTTGCAGATGTAAAAGTAGATGGGAACCCTGTGTGGGAGCTTGGAAATGCAAATACTGTGACCCTTATGGTGGGGCAACTATTGTTGGAAGACCGTTAGGCCCGGGAATCCTGCTGTATTTTGACCCACCAATTGATGACCAAGGGTAGGAAGGCCCCTTTGCTAATGGAATATGGGCTTTGAAAGGACATTATTGGATTTGCGGCCAATATGCTTAGCTCAGGCTACCTCCAAACTGGTCAGGGATATGGTATATTTATTAGACCATTGTTCTTTTTGCTACTACAAGTTCAGGGAAATCGCTTAGGAATCAAAATCTGTGATGATTTAATTAGAGAAAAGCAGTCAGCTGATGCAGCCCTGGCTGGAGGGAGCACCCCAATTTGAATGAGATAATTAGGTTACAGGCTGTCTCGGAAATAATTACCAACCAGCCAGCCACAGCTCTTGACCCTCTAGCTGACCAACCCACTTGAACGAGGAAAGCGGTATTTCAACATTGGATGGTATTAGATTATCTGTTAGCAGAAGAAGGAGGAGTTTGTGGGAAATTAAATGACTCGAGCTGCTGTTTGCAAGCAGATGACAGCGGAAATGTGGTCAAACAAATAACAAAGGAAATAACGCCAGCTCATGGACCTGTCCAAATGTTGAAAGGATGGTAATGGGACATGTTTGCATGGTTAACTGGCCAGCTATGGGCTAAATGAATACCATTTCTCCTCTTATATGCTATAGCAACTCTCATCTTTTTACCATGCGTGACACCATGCTGGGTGCAGCTCTTTCAGCAGGTGCTCAAGGGGATGCCGCTAGCAGCCATGCCTACCTGATCCAGAAATGCATACAAAAGGACAGAAAAGGATGTCACTGCAAATAATAGCAAAACCCAAGAAGGCTCCAGAAGAAAAAATTGAATCAATGGTAATTAAGGTTTGTAAAGACAAATACAGATCAAATTAAAAGAGGAGGGATTGAAAGGAGTGAGATGGATGAGTCCTCACAATCAGACCGTGTGAATCGGCCTGTAGACAAGGCTAGGAACTTATGGGTAGTGAAATAACAGAAGAAATGATTAGTTCTCTAGAACTGTTACTAATCATCAGAGACTGTTGATTAATCGAGGCTGTATTAAATTCCTGAACCTAGAGCAAGGCAACAAAGACTTAATATTATTAGGAATGGTTTCTTTTTCTTTCTTTTCGATGCCAAAAGGGGGGTGCATATTAGAGGGGGGCATAGAGTAGGCAGTTCCGGAAGTCTGTATCTCCCGAATACCTCAGCCAGTGGGGAAAAGGAAGAGGGCGTTGTGGCCGGGAACTTGGCATCAAAAGGGGGCTGCATCCCGCAACCGTTTGACAGACCCCATGGGAAAAGCCCCATGGACTCTCCCTGTAGTCGAAGAATGTTGCAGGACTCCTCTGTCTCCTTTTCGGACATAAACCTCAGGCATCGTGGATTAATTTTCCCTAACGGCAGCGACCTACCGCGTGGTCTCCGTGCTCCTCCCCAGCCCCCCGGGAGGTGTAAAATAGTTCCCGGCGGCTCCCACCGCGCGTTACAGACGGCTGCGCGGCCCCGGGGCTGCCCGCTGTGCTCCCCTGCCCCGCCAGGGCTGCCCGCGGGCTGCGGAGCCACGTCGCCACCGGCGCGGCCAGGGCCGGGGCCCTTCTCGACAGCAGCCGAGGGGCTGCGGAGCGGGCGGCTGCGGGACGAGCAGCTATTTTATGCCGCGCGGTGCTGCCGCCTCCATCTAGCTCTCCATCGCGCCGCCGGCCGCCCCCCGCCTGGCGCGCTCACGCTCGGCCGCGCTCGCCGCCCGCCCAGCCTCTCCGGAAGCTCTCCCGCCCGGGCCGTGCCCCGGCTCCGCCTGCGGCTCGGCAGGGCCCGGCCGCACGCGTGCTGCGTGGCTCGTGGCACCCGCGTTGCGCCGCAGGCGACGGGGAAAGCGGGGCGGGCCGGCGCCGCCGTGGTAGCGCGAGGAGAGGAGCGCCCGGGCGGGGCGGCGAGTGGCGCGGCGGTGAGCGCTTCTGCTTCCTGTCGCTCGGCGGCCGCCCACGGCAGGTGCCGTGTGACTCCGCGGAGCGGCGGGGCCGGCCGGGCGGTGCGCGGCCAAGCTTTCGGCCAGCGGCGGCCGCAGCGAGAGGCTGCTGGCACTGCCCGTGCCGGTGGAGAGAGCGGGGATCCGAGGCCGGCCTTCCCAGGGCGACGAGGGGTGGCCGCCTTTGCCGCGCTGCCCTCCCTGCAGCACGTGGCCGATTCCGGCGAACCCGGCGTCCCAGCAGCGGCGCGGGCGGGAGGGAGTGGGGAGCGCGCTCGGTTGCCGTGCCTGCCGCTCCCGCCCAGCGCTGCGCTCCGCCGAGGCGTTTTCCCGCCCGTCCTGGGCGAGACGTAAGGGACGCTGAACTTGGAGCTTGGCTGTCAGTGGGAGCAACTCCCCTCCATTGTCGATGTCTTTTTCCTGCCCTCCGATTCAGCTACCTTGTGGTAGGTGCGATGGTGCTGAACAAGGGCGGTGTCTTGGCACAGTTGCTGGCATAGATGGTGCGGGAGCTCCACGCAAGGAGCTTTGAGTGGCATGTGTGAGGGTAGGAGGGTACGGCACCCATATGTGAAAAACGAGGTTCACTCTCCTGTGATAATTTAAAGCGTTTAATATAAAGACAATAAGAGACACATAAAATAAAGCAAAGGGGTAACGGCCGGGTGCCTTGGCGCTCTGCCAAGAGCACACCTGATGCTGGAGGCGAGTCCTTTTTATACCATTTTTACTGTCTGTTCTTCATTCATATTAAAACTTTTCCTGGAGCTGTTCTCCATGGCCACTCCTTGGTTCCGCCTTTTTAGAGCATGCGTAGTCTTCTGCCTTGTGGTTTTATTTCTCTTGATTCTTGGGGTTGGGCCCGCTAGGCTAGGTAAGAGTCGATGGTAGGGTGGATCTCTTAATTCTCCAGACAGTCAGGGCTGATTGCAGCTTTGGGCCTCTTTGCCCCCCGGGCAGAGTGGTGATAACGGCTCTCGGACTCTCCTGGCCGCCTGTTCTCCGGTTCTCCGGGCGGAGTAGCCTTTTGGCCCTTTTGTTCCCTGGACAAAGTGTTGATTAGCAGCTCCTTGGGCCTCATCCTCTGTTCGCTTGGAGGTTATCTTACTTGCTCACACTTGCTAACATTCTTGCTAAAGAGAGAAAACTACATCCACACAGCAAAATGCATTTCTAACCTTATATAATATCTACCATTATACTTTGCGAGAAGCCAATATAATATATGTTTATAACAATCCCCCCTTTTCTATTTTATAAATCATTTGGCTTGAGCAATAATTCTTTTTTCTTGGCTTCTAGTGTCCCTTCGTTCTTTTCACAGATTAATTTGGCTTCTTCGAGAGGGTCTTTTATATCACTTTGTCTTTTTAATACCATAATTTTTTGTGCTGTTCCAGACATAGCCAACTTTGGGTCAGTAGGCATTGCCACAACTTGCATGCCTTGAACTACGCTGGTGATTAGCCGAATAAAGCAGGGGATCAAGCAAGGGAGAAATATTAGACCAGCTGTAGCACATAAGAGGAAGAAACCTAGCTTCTTCCACCATTCTTTCCCCAATATGCCATCCCACCAGTTAGCAGACATCATTGATTCCCATTTTTGGACTGGTACATGGGCTATTTTTCTGATATTGTTGGCGATATCTAGAAGGGCATCCCCATTGTCATCAATTTTTAAACAACAATCCGATGTATTGAACTTCCAGCACACACCCCCTTCTTCAGCCAGTAAATAGTCTAAAGCCAGCCTATTTTGATATATTGCAGCTCTGGTTTGGCGTTGCTGGCTGACTATTAATTCCATAGCCCCGGCTGTTTCATTGGTTATGATTTCTACAAGAGCTTGGAGTCTGATGATACGATTCAGCATGTAAATTGGGGTTCCATATCCCCAACTTCCATCTTGTGCCCAGGTAGCTGGCCCATATGTTTCTAATATTCGCTCAGGGGGCCATTCCTCATCTTTCCATTTTTGGAATCCTCCAATTAAATCTCTTTTATTTCTTTTGAAGTCTTCATAGACAGGTATTCCTAATTGATCTCCCTCTGGTTCTGGTAGAAGGAAAAACCCTGGTTGAATGATTCCTAGTGTACAACTCCCTTCCCAATGTGAAGGGAGTCTTGGGTATGCCCTTTTCCCACATATCCAAAATAAGCCATCTGGTGCTTTCCAATAAGCACCTTCTTGATGATTTATATTCTCCCAAAATTTGGATATTTCTGGGATTCCAAAATAAGGATTTTTCCTACACTGAAAGAGTCCAACTTCATTATCGTATACACAGTCTTTTCCTTTTTTCTGAGCCCAATACCAAGTTGGTTTTTCTGGGACCCACCACGCTGGAGTTTTGTTACTCACTTTATACCTTTTACAGGGAGTGTTTCCTACTTCATTAAGAAAGTTTTTCCCAGTTCGCCAGAGGCATTCTTCCCCTATCACTGTTGAACTTAAAATCCACCCCTCAGGTCAGTTCCCCCCTCTTATATTTGTCCGGTTCCATTTAAGGAGTTCTACCGGGCCTAGGCTGCTACCTTTCCATGGCCATTCTTCTGCCATTAAAGCTCCTCCACAGACCCAACAGTTGGTTATGTTAAGTTCTTTACCTATCCTCTCCCCCAATTCTACAAACAGGTTTTTTCCTAACCTTGGGGTTTTTTCCTCTTTTAACTGTTGTTTGAGCTTTGCATACAGGTCCTGGCGTGAGGTGAATATAGGGCGAGGTTGCTGTGCTGGCTTTGTATCTTTACTTACCACTTGTTCTTTTACCAAATCTTGGACTGTTCCCCTGGTGGCAGCTGTGAAGCAAATCCATTTTTCTCCTTTTGGACAATTACTTCCTAGTCTGTTTCCACTTGTTCCCAAATTTTCTGTAATCTAATATTTTTCCCCTTTATGCATGCAAATACCTAATTTGGACGAGTCATAACAGTGACTGTTGATATGGGTATGAGTAATAAGAAAGAAGCCCCGGTGTCTTTCCATGTAGAGCTTTCGATAGCATTTGTAACATGGTCTTGCCGGTGTCCCGAAAGGGACCAGGATAAGTGACAAAAGAAGGAATAACAGAGGTCCGGCATGGCTTATACTCCCACCTCCCTTGCCTATGAGGTTGCAACCCATGGCAGGTGTATTGGATCTTCTCGGTGGCGAGTACAGTGGCCAACCCGGTCTTGCCCTCTATTTCCTTGTCGCTTCCTTTGTAGCTTTTAGGCAAATTTCTTTTGGTACTTATTTTAACTGCAGTATCTTATCGTATCTTAGGTGTTTCCCATTCAACAGGCACTAGTAATTCCCATCTGCAGAGCAAAGTTATTACTTTTGTTGCTTATGATTTTGTCTGGATAGGGGGTTGACTTTGTGCTTGACACCTTTTACAACTAGGGTGTCGATGGTGTGGAATGCCGATTTCCCTCCAGATTAATTACTTATATTTGACCTGGCTGGCATGCCCCGTGTTAGAATGATTCAAACAGGGTATATGATGTGGCACTGATGGAAGTTGTGATTCCCCCCCTTCTTAATACAAGTCACAGGCTAGAATCAGAACATGAGAGTTCCCTGTTTGATACAGTCCCAACCCTTCCTGTTTGAAGTGAGAATATTCTTCTCCACGATGTCCCAGAATTTGTCCAGGGGCCACTGATATCAATTTGGCTTTCACTTCTCAGTTAGGTGTGATTCTTTGCATATCCCTTGGATTATTTAGATTGTTCTAGTTCATTGTCACCTGGCCTCCGTTTAAGAATCAATTTGGTATCACCTGGTTTGGATATTACAGTCCACTCTTCAGGTTCTTTTACAGGTCCTTTGATTCTGCTGGTCCTTTGATCCACCCTCGTTCCTTGGTCCGGATTGCGGCCTCAGTCATCAGCAGTACCTGAAAAGGACCCTCCCATTGTGGAGTCAAAGATTGTTCTTTCCATGTTTTTACTAGTACCCATTCCCCTGGATGGATATTATGAATTTTGAACTCCAAAGTTGTGGTTTGAGGGATCATTCCTTTCAGCCGCAAATTTTCAAGTGTTCTGGCAATTGTGGTGATGTATTTTTTGACACTTACTTCTCCTACTTCATAAGTGGCTGTTTCATGTTGAGTGGTAAGGAAGGGTAATCCGAACATCATCTCGTAAGGAGATACTCCCAGGTCTGACCTGGGCTGTGTTCGGACTCTCAACAGAGCCAAAGGTAAGCATTTGACCCATGACATTTGAGTTTCAATCATTAATTTTGTTAAAGTTTTTTTCAAAGTCTGGTTCATTCTTTCTACTCGGCCTGAACTTTGTGGGTGCCAGGGGGTATGTAATTCCCATTTTATTCCCAAGGCTTGAGTTATTTGTTGTAAGAGTTTGGATGTAAAATGTGTTCCTCTATCTGAGTCTATTTTATTAACCATTCCATATCTGGGAATAATTTGTTCCAGAAGGGTTTTGCATACTATGTTAGCTGTAGCTCTAGTAGCAGGAACTGCTTCTACCCAATGAGTTAGGTGGTCTACTATTACTAATAGGAACTTCCATCTCTGTACTTGAGGAAGTTCAGTGAAATCTACTTGGATACTTTGGAATGGTCGCAGAGCTAACTCGCGGCCTCCTAATGTTGTTTTTCTCATTATTTTCCTATTCACTCTTTGGCAAGTTATACAGTTCCCAAAGATTCCAATACACCCATAATTTCTTAGGAAATGATCACACAAAGCTTGAGTACCCCAATGAGTTTTTTGATGCATATCTTCTAATATTCTCTTAGTGAGTGGCTTATTAAGTAACTGTCTCCCATCAGGGAGTTTCCATTTTCCAGATTGATCTTGTTCTCCCCCTATCTTAAATAATTCTTTTTCTTCTTCTTTACTAAATCTGGGGATTTCCAATTCTCCCCTTTCTGGGGTCAGGATTAACATAATTCGTTCGGTCCCATTTTCTGCTGCATCTTTGGCTTCTTGGTCTGCTAGATTATTCCCTCTTATTTCTGGGGTCATCCCTTTTTGGTGTCCTTTGATATGCACTACGGCTATTTCTTCAGGCAATTTTAATGCCTCCAACACTTCTGAAATCAGGCCTTCATGTATCAGTTCCTTCCCCTTTGAATTTAGTAAACCTCTTTCTTCCCAGATCTTCCCAAAGGTATGTACTACCCCAAAGGCATACTTTGAATCAGTATAGATGGTCCCCTTTTTGTGTGCTAAATGCTCCAGTGCTCTCTTTAGAGCGTATAATTCACAAGATTGCGCCGACCAATTTGAAGGTAGTTTTCCTTTTTCGATGGTCTGCATATTTATCCCATCGACTAAGGCATATCCTGACATTCTTTTTCCTTGCAAGCATCTGGATGAACCATCCACATATATTCTTTCCCCTTCTAAGAGGGCTTGTTCTGCTAGATCTTCCCGAACTTTTGTTTGGTATTGAATATTTCTAAGCAATCATGTGCCAGGTCATCTTTTGGTTCTCCATACAGGAATTGGGCCAGATTGAGGCTTTTGCTTGTTTCTATAGTTAGACCATTACTGTCAATCAGAATTGCTTCATATTTTAATATCCTGGAGTCTGTTAACCATTTTTCAGCTTTTTGATTTAGCACATTCCGGACCGCATGGGGTGTGTATACAATCAGTTTACTTCCAAAGGTGAGCTTACGGCTCTCCTCCACCAAAATAGCAGTAGCTGCTATGGCTTGAATGCATACTGGCTAGCCACGGCTTACTGGGTCCAATAGTTTAGATAAATAAGCTATTGGTCTTCTCACCCCTCCTCATTCCTGGACTAATACACCATGAGCTACTCCATTTTCTGCATTCACATATAAGTGAAAGGGTTTTTCTAGTGAGGGTAAGCTTAGGGCTGGTACCGAGGCTAGTTTCAACTTCAGTTTTTCTAATTTATTATCATCATCTTTGGTGCATTGTATATTGTCTCCCCCTGTTAATTTTTCATATAAAAATTTTACTGCTTGTGTATATCCTTCAATCCATAGTCTGCAATATCCCAGTAGCCCCAGCAGTCTCCTAACCTCCTTTTTTGAAGAGGGAGGAGGGAGGGATAAAATCCCTGTAATTCTTTCAGGACTTCGTTTTTGGCTACCTTTGCTTATCAGGTGGCCGAGATATTTTACTTCTGATTCCACAAACTGTAATTTCCCTTTTGATGCCCTTAGTCCCTTTTCCCCAAGAAAATTTAGAAGCTTTATAGTAGCTTCTTTGACTTTAATTTCATCTTCTCCTGATATTAGAAGATCATCTACATATTGGATAATTTGTATTCCTGGGGGAATGGGGAAGGTTTGTAATATTTCTCCCAAGGCTTGCCCAAATAAATTTGGGGCCTCACAATACCCCTGTGGCACTTTAGTCCACCTCAGTTGGTTCTTTTTCCCTGTGTTTGGATCTTCCCATTCAAAGGCAAAAATATTTCGGCTTTCCTCTGCCAGTGGGCAGGCCCAAAAGGCATCTTTAAGATCCACCACACTAAACCACTGATGTTGAGGTGGAATTTTGCTTAAAAGAGTGTAGGGATTTGCCGTTGTGTCCTCTGGGAACAGTTCCCACTCAGCCCGGTCAGCTCGGGACACAGCAGGCAACGGGGGCCAGCCTCTGATATCGGAGGGATCAAAGGTCTGGCTCGTGGGTCCTTCCAAGGGACCGCGGCGATAAAGGCAGACGGCGGAGGAAAGGGGGCAGGCTCAGAGTTGGGTTAAATCCAGAAAGTTTATTGGCCCTCCGGACGGGGGGACCTCAACCACCAGGAGTGCCCAACCCAGAGCACCTGCAGATCGCGCGCCGGGGCATTTTATGGCGGGGGGGCATGGGGGGGGGGGGGTGTACAGAACAATCAACCAGGGAAGGGAAGGGTGCGGCAAGCAGAACGAGGGACACATAAGGGAACCAACTATAACAGGGGAAGGGAGGGACTCCTTTCCCAGGACTAATCACCTGGCCCCCTGGCTAGAACTTTCCAGAAGCCTGGGAGGGGTGGCAGAGTGACAGACAGGGTCCTGGGAGGAGATAAAAATGACAGACAGGGTGATTTAAATAAAACAGGGGGGGGTGCCCACTGGGGTACACCAAACTTACAGAACATAGGGGGGAGACCCGGACTGAACTAAACAAACACACTCCCACAGGGATTAGGAACCATAGGGTAGCAGGCCCGTGTTCTTTTGTTTACTTCTCTTAAATCTTGCACTAATCTATAATTTCCATCAGATTTCTTTACTGGGAGAATAGGGGTATTATGAGGGGATTTACAAGGTTCTAGTGTCCCATCCTTTATTAATTCTTCTATCACTGGTTTTAAGCCTTTTCTCCCTTCTAAAGATATAGGGTACTGACGTACACGAATGGGACATTCTTGTTTTTCAATTGTGACCCTTATGGGGTCAATATCTAGTCCACCCCTATTCCCTTCCCCAGCCCAAACCTCTCTGTTAATTTTGCTTTCATCTTCTTGGCTAAGTTTTAACACTTTGGCCGTCATTTTCCCTTCTTCTGGTATGACTCCAATCCCCAGTTGGATTTGTAAATCCCTTCCCAATAAATTGCTGCCAGCCCCAGGAACTAACAAAACATCCCCTATCCCTATTTTTGTTTCCCCTTCAATAACCACATCTTTAATGACAGGGACTTGAAATCCTTCCCCCTTTGCTCCTGTTACTTTTACCATATCATTACTCACATCACACCCTTTTGGAATATTCATCACACAAGTCCTTTCTGCCCCAGTGTCAACTATAAATTCTAATACTTCCTCTTGGGGGCCTACTTTTAAAGTTATCAAAGGCTCCAGATGGTATTTATCCCCCCAAAAAGAGAGCCCATGACTTTCCTATTGTTCTTCTGTGTGTGTTTCTTGAAATATTTTCAGATCCCTCCTCAGGTGGGGGCATTCTCTTTTATAATGCCCTTCTTCCTTGCAATAAAAACAGGCATCCCTGGGTTGTTCTTGGAATCTTAATTGTGCTGAGGTTTTATTTTTCTCTTTTCCACCATTTCTGAATCTTGAATGTTTAGGAGTGTTACCTGAGGGCTTTAGATTTTTTTGGAAGGTACTCTCTCGCATAGTGGCTATCATGATCTTTGCTTCCACTTTGGCTTTTTCTTCATCCCTCCGGACATATATATATCTTTTGAGCTTCCCTTACTAGGTCTTGTAATGGTTTCTCATACCAGTCTTCTATTTTTTCCAATTTTTTCCTAATATCTGGCCAGGCATGAGTGACAAAGTTAACTCTTAGCAGGGCTTGCCCTGCTAGGGACTCTGGGTCTATCCCAGAATATTGTTTCATATTCTTTCGGAGCCTCTCCAGCCACTCAGTCGGGGTTTCTTCCTTCCCTTGCTGCCCCTCAAAAGCCTTTCTGACATTTTGTCCTCGGGGTGCCGCCTCTTTTATTCCCTTGATTATCAAATTACGATAATCATTCATATGTCCCCTCCCAGCTTCATCATTTTGGTTCCAGTTAGGAGGTGTAATGGGCATTTTCTGATCCCTGGGTGGACCTTGTTGGTTTTCTCTTTCCCAAATTTTTATTCCAGCAATTCTAATCATTTCTCTTTCTTCTTGGGAGAATATTATTTTCATGATTGATTGCATTTCTTCCCAAGTGAAAATGTTGGGACCTAAGAACTGGTCCAACTGCTCAGCTGTACCTATGGGGTCTTCTAATAATCCTTTAATTTCTTTTTTGAAATTCCTAACCTCTGTAGAGGTTAGAGGAGCATTTACAAAGCCCGTTCCCCCTCCTCCCATAGGTACTTCTCTTAATGGAAATAAATGAATTTCTCGGCTTCCCTCTGTTTGTTTAGCAATGGAGGGATTGTTGGGCTGCCTCTGAGCCTTAATGGCACCTCTTGTATTCTGGTATGGTGCTCCTTCGTTAAGAAGAGGGTTTATTTGGGAAGAAAGCACCGAACTCCCCTGGGGAGGAGGGGCAGATTCAAAGTCTGGCGCTGAAGCCGAATATTCTGTGGTGCAGAGGGTGGGGGTGGGGTATGGCAGTGAAGCCAAATATTCCGGAGCACAGGAGGCGGGGGCCGGCTCTGAAGCCGGGTTTCTCAAGGCAGGAGAGGTGGGGGCTGGAGCCGGGACGTGTGACGTTTCCCTTGATTCAATTGAGGGTGCTGGGATTCCCGAGATATACGGGAAGGGCGGGATCCCCGGCATGGGCGGGGGCAGGGCTCCCCCCCCGCTCCATTGGGGCGGGAGGGCTGCCGGGGGAAAGGCCCCCGGTGCGGGCGGAGGGGGGGCTGGAGGGGGAAGCCCCGGAGCCAGGGGGAGGAGGGGGGAGGCAGCTTCTGATACTGGCGGCGGAGGAAACCCCGGAGCTGGGAGGAGGGGTGCAGCTTCTAGTGCTGGCGGTGGAGGCAATACTTCTAAAGGGTCCCAGCCTTTTTTCTCTTCTGTTTGCTTTTCCTCTGGGGTTTCTGATAGTTTAAAGACTTTGGTTCCCAGAGGTTTTGTAATTCCTGTCCAGCAAGAAGCATATTCTCTCTCCTCAGGGTGAGATGGCTCTTTTGAATTTACAAATACATTTAGAGCCTGGAAAATCCATGCCTCATCAGACCCATATTTTGGCCAGTACACATGATTATCCCCCCCTTTGAAATACTAATTCATTCCTTTAAAACACCAATCTTCCCTGCTGTAAAATACTACCCACCCTTTCACAGTACAAAAACCAAAAAAATTTACTATAGCCCACCTTCCCCAAAAACAAAGTTAACTTCTAATTACACAGTTTTTCATTCACACATTCACTCTTTTTAATATTTGTTCACTCTCTCATTCTTACTCACAACAGAATAATAAGGTACCTCTTTCAAGTCACTTGTTAGTATCCACCCATGGGTATGATATAATCCTTAGGATTCTGGGTGCTCTTGGATTTCCCTCAACCCAGCATTGCTAGCATCCAACCCCCCAACTTCTCTTGGGGTACTTTTAGGCCCTGGGTGCTCTTGGAGTTTTCCTCAACCCAGCATATGGGGGGGGGGGGAGCTCCCACTTTGCAACCCCTTCCCTGGGACCCCGTCCCAGTCACCCCGGGAGATTCTTTCACTCCTCTTATCTCTCGCTTCGTCTCCTGGCTGGCCGCTGTTCTCGCGAACAAGACGGAGCCGCAGCACTCAGAGACTGCCACACTCGCTTCGCAGATCTGGGGGCAACCAGCCCGCGTCTCATTCATGTGAGGAATGAGACAACTCTTAGTTAAAAATTAAAACAATTTATTAAAAACGGAAAAGTGAAAAAAAATTAAAAATTTGGGATCCTATGGCTCGGTAGATGGTATGCCCCAGGAGTGCAGGGATTTTTGATCTTCTGGCTGAAACAGCACTGAACCTCAGGTAGAGAAAAAGGGCTTGCAGTGCTAGGCTGGCCTTTGGCTGGCCCAAAAGCCAAAAAAAAATTACTAAAAGTTCCTTGATAGGAATACGCCTTCCCAGCACTGAACTCCACCTCAGCAAGGCTGGAGAGAAGGGGCGTGCCTTTCTCGTGCTCCCTGTTTTATAGTGTCTTTGCTCCACCCACAGCCCGCCCACAGCCCACCCCTTCGGTTCAAAGTGATTGGTGTTTTCCCTTTGACTGATTATCTCTGTCCACCAATGGCTCATCCTTGTCAGAGGGGTGGTACTAGTTGAGATAAGGGTCATTAAAATTCAGGTTGCCATAGAGCTTACAGGGTAATGGCTATGGGGGCTGGGCTGTTTGTTGGAACTGGGGTTTTGAAATCTGCCTTGGAACCAAAGTACAAGTAAAAACACCTAAAAAAAGTACTAAAATACATCCAACATCTTAAAACACTTGTAAAAGTATACAGTAAACACAGGAAGGATAACTCTTATGGTGTACAAGTGATTAATGTTTGGAAAGGGATTCTAACTGGGGAACTTTTAACTGGGGATTTTTTTTTTTTTTTTTTACTGGGAAGGGTGCAAACAAACTGCTTTGAACAAGTGAAAACCATAATCATAAAACTTGATTTGTGTACCTGGGCTGATGGGTTAATTTTAACATTCAATTTTAAAATATTTAACTCAAAATTAATTAATTAAAACACTTAATATGCAAAGACCAAGCACAAATAGGGATTTCATGTATGACCATTCACACACACTCATCTCCCGTAACCACCCACTTTTTCTTTGGACAATACTTACCAGTCCTGTTTCTTTTCCAGTGTCTGTGGGATTTTTGTCGAGAGCGCTCTCTTTCATTTGCTTTATTTTTGTGTCTTTCTTGTCCTCCGGGTATTGCCCTGCTGCCACCAAATCGCGCCAGAGGATGCTAAGCAAAGGTCCTGCCAACTTGGGCGGGAGGCGCCTTACCCTTGCTTCTTGAATCCTCCCACGCTTTTCAGAGGCGAGGTGTAGATCCGGGACGAGCCCCCAATTGTGAAAAACGAGGTTCACTCTCCTGTGAGAATTTAAAGCGTTTAATATAAAGACAATAAGAGACACATAAAATAAAGCAAAGGGGTAACGGCCGGGTGCCTTGGCGCTCTGCCAAGAGCACACCTGATGCTAGAGGCGAGTCCTTTTTATACCATTTTTACTGTCTGTTCTTCATTCATATTAAAACTTTTCCTGGAGCTGTTCTGCATGGCCACTCCTTGGTTCCGCCTTTTTAGAGCATGCGTAGTCTTCTGCCTTGTGGTTTTATTTCTCTTGATTCTTGGGGTTGGGCCCACTAGGCTAGGTAAGAGTCGATGGTAGGGTGGATCTCTTAATTCTCCAGACAGTCAGGGCTGATTGCAGCTTTGGGCCTCTTTGCCCCCCGGGCAGAGTGGTGATAACGGCTCTCGGACTCTCCTGGCCGCCCGTTCTCCGGGCGGAGTAGCCTTTTGGCCCTTTTGTTCCCTGGACAAAGTGTTGATTAGCAGCTCCTTGGGCCTCATCCTCTGTTCGCTTGGAGGTTATCTTACTTGCTCACACTTGCTAACATTCTTGCTAAAGAGAGAAAACTACATCCACACAGCAAAAAGCATTTCTAACATTATATAATATCTACCTTTATACTTTGCGAGAAGCCAATATAATATATGTTTATAACACATAGCTGAAGGCAAAAAAGGTCGGGGCATGTCATCAGCCGCAGTTGTGCTAAGTTGTTCATCTTTGCAAACTGCTTGCCGAGTTGTTCCTTTCTTAGGTAATGGGGGTTTGTATCAACCAGAACTGCATATGGTCAGTATTTGCAGAGAAGGCTACTTGGACTGTTGTTGAAGTGAGTGTAGCAGTTTCTATGGCATTCTGCACAAAAAGTGACAGGTCTCTCTGTGTTCCCCAATTCTTAACAAAGATGAAGTTAGCAAACCCCTGAAAAGAGGTTTTGCAAAACTTCAGGGATTTTTTCCTACTAGTACTGTAGAGACAACCATCGTCACCTTGTCTTTCCAAAAGTGAAGGTTACCGATTTTTGTCCAAGAGCATCAAGTGCTTTTGATCAGCGTTTGTGTGCATGCATTAGCCTTGTTCTTGTTCTTCCTTGGAGAACTTTTACAGTACTCAGATGATCTGTGTAGGCTGCAGACTGCAGTGGTGAACTTCAAGGCTTCCAGCAGAAGGGAGATGCTGTCCACGTTTTGGTTTCTCCTTAGTCTGAACCTTCAATGTCCAATAACGCAGCGTTTGGTGCTCGAGGCACCGACTCTGGCGTGCCCCAGGTCAGAGACAGTCCAGCTGCGTTACCTCCACGCGTCGCTGAAGCGACTTCGGGATCAGGAAAAGAGCTGCTTGCTGGGCTAGCTAGCTGGCTTCTCTGCAGAGGGAAACACGGCAGGAGCCGATGATGTCGGCTCACGTTAGCTCAGAGACAAAGGAAGAGAGAGGCTGTTCAGGTCTGGCTTCTAACAGGTTTAATGCGATAGGATGATGATGAGGTCGGATTGATGGGAATCCGCTCCTTGGAGCCTTGTCCTCAGTTTTATAGGGAATTTGAAAACCCCCTGTAACTATTCCTGAAAAGACCTGCCTTGCTAAATTAGTGCCTTTTAAGTCTTGTGTCCCCAGGATAGAACAACAAACTCACAAAGATAACGGCAGTGGATCTACGGGACTTCCGCAGGCCTTCTGGGCTGCAGACATCTCTGACCAAAGGCCACAGATGACATGTACCCTGATCCTGCTGAACGCCCGTCCGCCCTGGACTCAGCTTCGAGGTTTGATTGATACTGGTGCTGATGCAACTATCATCTCCTTCTCTGCGTGGCTTCCCTCATGGCCTTTACCCCCCGTGGGATCGGCCATCGCAGGATTAGGAGGAACCACACAGAGCTATTGAAGCGAACGGCCTGTGATGGTGAAGGACTCAGAGGGGCACACAGCTACAATTAGGCCTTATGTTACTACCACTTCCCTTAACCTTTGGGGACGGGATGTGTTGGCAGCCTGGGGCATACGGATTGGGACAAATTTTTAGCAGGGGTCACTGTGCGCAAGGGTGCACAGTATCCTACACTGCCTTTGCAGTGGTTGATTAACACACCAATCCGAGTCAGACTCTGCTTAGTTGAATTAAGGGCTGTTATCACGACTTTTCAACAATTCTCACAGGAACCTTTGAATTCGGTTACTGAAGCCGACTAGCAAAAGCTCGTATACAATTAATCAGCTTACGGTACCACAAAATTCAAAGAATCCTGTTATTCTGAATCACTTTCTCTCATTGCAATCTGCAGGCAAGAGACAACTGCCCTGGGCAAAAGTCTGGGTGTGGAATTTACTCACTAACCAGTGGGAAGGCCCGCGGGAGCTTATCGTTTGGGGTCGTGGGTATGCTTGCATTTCTACAGATACTGGGGTACGGTGGCTACCTGCAAAATGTGTTTGCCCTGCCCTACGGCACCAGAGGCAGAACAGGCAACCTCCAAATGATGACCAGAACGCCAACCATCCAAGTGGCGACCAGAATGTAGATCATCAGCCTAATGACTCTTCTGATGATGACCAAGATGTTGACCATCAGGCAGATGGTCCTTCTACAAGCAGAGACTGGGATGGTCCTTCCACAGGCAGAGACTGAACTTTAAATTTCTTGTTATGGAGTCAGATAGGTAAAGCCTTAAGGACATATTTAGAATTAATAACTGATGTAAATTTCTATTTAGGATTAATAGTGGAGTTGTTATCTTATCAAACAAAAAGGGGGAATGGTAGATACAAAAATGCTGCTCGCGAGGATTTTCTTGCTATTTTCTAAGTCCGTGAGAGACTTTTCTCTCTCACAGAAGAGGTAGCAGAGTATGTAAACAACCAAGCCACCTGCAACCTTGAAAAGTCTTGTTTATGGTCTAGTAGAAAAATATTTTGACAATGGATGGTTTAGGATTTTAGCCAATCACCCCAAGGGGGGGGCTGATCCTTTGTCCAATTAGACTATGAAGAAAAAAGTCTATAAAAGAGTTTGTAAAATAATTAAAGGAATAAATCTTGCTGCACAATTCCTGCCTGCTGGATCTTCTCTCCTCCTCCTCCCTATGGCTGCGGGACACGGTGATACACCCTAGGGCCCAGGCCTGCGGTAATAGACCAGAATTACAAGTGAACTGCAACACAAGCAGCTAACACATTCCTCCTGTGATAAATGAGTGAACGATAAATATTGTCTTTCGCATATATGATTTTAACATTTAGAAGTGATAATGTACTATGTAGAAATAGTGTTAAGGTAAAATATAGGTAAGTAAAAACAAGACTAGAGTAAATTGTAACTTCGAAAGAGTGGTAACATGTTGGGAAACGTAGGAATAAACACATGATCATAAATGTCCTTTAGGTTGAGAAATTACAGAGGTAGAAACCAAGACATCTTCAAGAAACAAAGAAGATAAACCGCATGCATCCCAGGAAGTCTGTTATCAAAACTCACACCTCCCAAAGAAACTGTCAACTACAAATTAGGTTGGAGACTGAGGAGGCACCGGAGGGGGGTGCCTGCCTTCAGTTCTGGAGCTATCCAGAGGACCGAGGCGGCAGTGTGCTTGGCGTGTGCTGGCGCAAGGGGGCAGAGACGAAGGGGGGAAAGTTGAGTGAAGTGTAAATTACTTTCTGGGTGAAAGGACTATGTTTAAAGAAGTACTCAAGTTCACAGTAAAATGAATGGAGCCACGCCTCTAGCAATATTGCTAAGTGCTCCCGCGCCGTGATATGCCTTTGTTCTACTAATAAATGATCAATATTATGCTGCTGAAAATTCCGCTTGTGAATTCATCTTTCTCACTTCTTCCCTTAAAATCAGTTCTAAGAATTTAGTGTGAAATACATTTAGGCTTGGTCCACCGTCATTTTAGTTCAAATAAACACATCTAAATGTTTTCCATCTTTCCCATTAAAGGATATTGGTTTGGGCTCATTCTTTCAGCATTTTGCCAGCGATATGCTCAATGCTATTTCCTTAGGAATGAAAGCTGTTGCATGATATTACAAAGTGTTTGGCGAAACCTTTACCATGACTCTCAAGTCGCAACATGCCAGATAATCATTGGTTTTCAAAGCTGCTTGCAGATATAAGGAAAGCATCAAAGGTTTATGCATGAATCAGCATCCCCTTGTCACAACGTCACGCTGCAGTGATCCTTGCAGAGCTCTAAGACTGGATTTAAAGGAGAAAAGCTCAACACTGGCTCTTGAGCCAGCAGGATGAAACATCCAAGATTGTACATATATTGCTTCTGTGCTAAAACTACTGTATGAAAACGTGTTACCATCATGGCAGTTGTGAGGAATGAGACAACTCTTAGTAAAAATTAAAATAATTTATTAAAAACGGAAAAATTGAAAAATTACAAAAATTACCAAAATATAAAAATTTGGGATCCTAGTGGCTCAGGAGGTATGCCCCAGGAGCGCAGGGATTAGAGATCTTCAGGCTTAGACAGCACTGAACCTCTGGTGGAAGAACTTGCAGTGCTGGGCTGACTTTTAGCTAATCCAAAAGTCAAAGGTAAAAATTATTAAAGGCTCCTTAATAGGAGTAAGGCTTAAGTACCCAGCACTGGTGTCCACTACAGTTGATCTGCACTGGTCTCTGCGCAGCTCTGACGCCTGCCTCGTGGTTTTATAGTGCCTTTGCTCCGCCCCGGTCCGCCCACAGCCCGCCCACAGCCCGCCCACAGCACACCCCTGTGGTCTAAAGTGATTGGTGCTTTCCTTTTGACAGATCATCTCTGTCTACCAATAGCTCGTCGTTGTCAGGGGGGTAGTAACAGCTGAAGTAAGGGTGGTAACATGCCTTCATTAAGATTCAGGTTGCTATGGAGCTTACTTGCAGAATAACGGCTATGGGGCTAAAAATAGCAATTGGCTGTTAGAAACTGGGGTTTTGGAGTTAGTCCCGAGACTAAAGTGCAAAGCAAAAACCTCAAAAAAAATTAAAATACATCTAATACCTCTTAAAACACTTATAAAAGTAGACAATTAACATAGGAAAAACAACTCTTACAGTGTACAAGTGGTTTAAAGTTTGAAAAAGGGATTTTTAACTAGGAAACTTTTAACTGGGAATTTTAACTGGGACTGGTACAAACTGCTTTGAACAAGTGAAAACACTAATAATAAAGCTTGATTTTTGTACCTGGGTTGATGGGTTAACTTTATCATTCAATTAAAAGAACTGTTTAATTCAAAATTAACTAATTAAGGCACTTAACATGCAAAGACCAAGCTAAATAGGGATTTCATGTATGACAGCAGTTTTATAGTACTCCATAGGAGACATCTCTTTAAATGACTCTAAGATCCTTTCAGCGCTAAAATTGAGAAGGGGGTTGATCCATAGTTAACTCATGTAAACACGAGTGAACTACTAAGAGACAGCAAATGTTAATCACAAAACCTAAGCAGCAGGCTTCGCCTTAATCTTGTCAAGATAAGAGGAAGAGGATCTTTTGAAAACCAGCACAGAGATCGCTGAATCATCCAGCGAAGAACTGCGCATGCTCCAGAAAGAAAGGTAAAAAGTGCATTGTGACGAAGACTGCTGATCTTCATCAGAAAGACCCCCGAGGAAGAAGAGGAGCCTTCCTCAGTGCACCCATCAGCGTACACAGCACATGCATGGCACGTATGCTAATGATATTAATGACTTCCGAGAAGTAATTTCTAGAACCACTCCTATCCCAAGAATTGTCATGAATATTCATAATTTTTACACATAATGCTGGACTGTATGGCGTGCTCTGTGTGTGTCTGTCTGTGTGTGTGTGTATGTGTGTTAGGAGTGATCCCCCACGCACCCAGCACCGAATAAAGCAAATGCCTGCTTCTCTGACTCTGAAGCATCTCTAGGCCTGGTTTTGGGCAATTCAAAATAGGTGAATACACATTACAACTACCCCTGAAGTTGTTGCGTAGGCAGATTTAAGAGGAAAGGATTTCATCTTCATCGCTCTCCTTCTTTCTTGATTTGACAGAATTAAGAACTTGTAAAAAATCTGATATCACTGATGCTCACCACTCCTCCAATTAGACTACGCTCACTTAGACAACGAAGTCAGGAGCTTTGGATAGCTCCCGCTTCTGCCCTAGGAATTGCTTCCGGTGCTGTACCTTTGCTCCAGCTGCGAAACCAAACCAGCAGAACCAAGGAAGTTCTCTCTGAATGAACCATTGCTCTTGAAGGCTACAATGGTAGCCATGGCAGTGAACACTGCTCTTCACTGGGCCATTCCTCTGAAAAAAAACATGCACCACCTCTCAACCTAAACCGTTAAGCCTCCTGCTGATGCTGACTGACAAAGCGTCCAACTGCAGTTAGATTCCAACAGCTACTTCCAATGACCTGTCAACAGAGCTTTGCAGACTTGCAACAGTCCAACAAACTAAAGGGGCTATGCTTCATGGCTGTTTTTCAAACATCATTGACTTATGTCCCTTTGCCAGCTTAAGTGAAGGTGGCCCGTCCACCTTGGTCAAAGTCAGCAGAATTTTGGCCCAATTTGTTGTTATGCAACACATCATGACATGATCTCTAGGTGTTGATGCAAAATTCCCGCTGAAGTGCATGTCGTTACATGACTTAAGGCTACCTACTCACAGAGTGTCCACTCCACTGCCACACCCATTTTCTGGCCACCTTGAAATGACTGAGCTGTCTTACTGTTTCCAACATTCCTCAGGGGTACGTGACCACCATCTCCTCCTTTCTGAAGTTTAGGAACCTAATTTAAAAGTAGTACCAGCAATACCAGTTTATGTAAAATCCATTTGCTCCATCAACAAACTCCGAGCAAGTGCTGATAATTAGTTTCAAGACTTCTACATATATTTCCAGTGAGCTTTCTGTTTGCTTGTTTGTTTTTAAAGCAGATGGAGTAGGGCGATGTTTCCCTGAGGCTACCAGGGCTGCGAGGCAGGCAGGCAGAGCCCTGGCATGGGTGGCACAGGGGACCCCGGGCGCTGACGGCTGCCACCAGCGCAGGCCAGCTGGGGACCGGCAGGCAGGGCTGCACCCCGTGTCTGCCACCACAGCTGCAGCTTCTGCAGCCTGAAACACAGCTGGCTCAGGGGTTTAAATCAAGAGCCAAAATATTTTGCTGCTCAATTTGGGGCAGAGAAAGGTCATCACTTCTAGCATGGCATAAGCCTGCCACTACATTTCTGTGAAGGAAAATTACCTTGTTGGAGTGAAACTCCTGGGTAAAATACTGAAGCGCTTTCAGATTCATATTATCTGACATTTCTGTGACCTTCTTTTATATCTGCATTGTTTCATACTGCTGATTTTGGGCACAAGTTCTTTGTACACTATTCTGGAAACAAAAAAGTAACCCAAAAACAACACCCACCCCTCTCCCACCATCACTCCTTCCCCAGCCCCAACCCTAACAAAACCAACCTGCAGAATGCTCAGGATTTCAAATGAGAACAAGCATAGATGGGACATCAAAAGATGGATTCTCCTTAGACATTGGTGCATGCAGTGCTCTGCAATCAACTCCTAAATTCTACTTCTCGTACACCAAATATTTGTCTTGGGAACTCCTTGTTCTCCATTCAAACCCTTCTGAGAGGGTAATCGAGGATATTTTAAGCACATGTTCCACTCGTCAATTAAATCCAAAGCACAGCATTACTTGACTAACAGGGGGGGTGACAAGGTCAATTAAGACCTGTTCATATCTTATTTTGGAGCTCTTCCAATTGCTTGAAAAGTGAAGCCTTGGACATTGAAGGTTCAGACTAAGGAGGAACCAAAGCATGGACAGCATCTCCCTTCTGCTGGAAGCCTTGAAGTTCACCACTGCAGTCTGCAGCCTACACAGATCATCTGAGTACTGTAAAAGTTCTCCAAGGAAGAACAAGAACAAGGCTAATGCATGCACACAAACGCTGATCAAAAGCACTTGATGCTCTTGGACAAAAATCGGTAACCTTCACTTTTGGAAAGACAAGGTGACGATGGTTGTCTCTACAGTACTAGTAGGAAAAAATCCCTGAAGTTTTGCAAAACCTCTTTTCAGGGGTTTGCTAACTTCATCTTTGTTAAGAATTGGGGAACACAGAGAGACCTGTCACTTTTTGTGCAGAATGCCATAGAAACTGCTACACTCACTTCAACAACAGTCCAAGTAGCCTTCTCTGCAAATACTGACCATATGCAGTTCTGGTTGATACAAACCCCCATTACCTAAGAAAGGAACAACTCGGCAAGCAGTTTGCAAAGATGAACAGCTTAGCACGACTGCGGCTGATGACATGCCCCGACCTTTTTTGCCTTCAGCTATGGGTGCCGTACCCTCCTACCCTCACACATGCCACTCAAAGCTCCTTGCGTGGAGCTCCCGCACCATCTATGCCAGCAACTGTGCCAAGACACCGCCCTTGTTCAGCACCATCGCACCTACCACAAGGTAGCTGAATCGGAGGGCAGGAAAAAGACATCGACAATGGAGGGGAGTTGCTCCCACTGACAGCCAAGCTCCAAGTTCAGCGTCCCTTACGTCTCGCCCAGGACGGGCGGGAAAACGCCTCGGCGGAGCGCAGCGCTGGGCGGGAGCGGCAGGCACGGCAACCGAGCGCGCTCCCCACTCCCTCCCGCCCGCGCCGCTGCTGGGACGCCGGGTTCGCCGGAATCGGCCACGTGCTGCAGGGAGGGCAGCGCGGCAAAGGCGGCCACCCCTCGTCGCCCTGGGAAGGCCGGCCTCGGATCCCCGCTCTCTCCACCGGCACGGGCAGTGCCAGCAGCCTCTCGCTGCGGCCGCCGCTGGCCGAAAGCTTGGCCGCGCACCGCCCGGCCGGCCCCGCCGCTCCGCGGAGTCACACGGCACCTGCCGTGGGCGGCCGCCGAGCGACAGGAAGCAGAAGCGCTCACCGCCGCGCCACTCGCCGCCCCGCCCGGGCGCTCCTCTCCTCGCGCTACCTCGGCGGCGCCGGCCCGCCCCGCTTTCCCCGTCGCCTGCGGCGCAACGCGGGTGCCACGAGCCACGCAGCACGCGTGCGGCCGGGCCCTGCCGAGCCGCAGGCGGAGCCGGGGCACGGCCCGGGCGGGAGAGCTTCCGGAGAGGCTGGGCGGGCGGCGAGCGCGGCCGAGCGTGAGCGCGCCAGGCGGGGGGCGGCCGGCGGCGCGATGGAGAGCTAGATGGAGGCGGCAGCACCGCGCGGCATAAAATAGCTGCTCGTCCCGCAGCCGCCCGCTCCGCAGCCCCTCGGCTGCTGTCGAGAAGGGCCCCGGCCCTGGCCGCGCCGGTGGCGACGTGGCTCCGCAGCCCGCGGGCAGCCCTGGCGGGGCAGGGGAGCACAGCGGGCAGCCCCGGGGCCGCGCAGCCGTCTGTAACGCGCGGTGGGAGCCGCCGGGAACTATTTTACACCTCCCGGGGGGCTGGGGAGGAGCACGGAGACCACGCGGTAGGTCGCTGCCGTTAGGGAAAATTAATCCACGATGCCTGAGGTTTATGTCCGAAAAGGAGACAGAGGAGTCCTGCAACATTCTTCGACTACAGGGAGAGTCCATGGGGCTTTTCCCATGGGGTCTGTCAAACGGTTGCGGGATGCAGCCCCCTTTTGATGCCAAGTTCCCGGCCACAACGCCCTCTTCCTTTTCCCCACTGGCTGAGGTATTCGGGAGATACAGACTTCCGGAACTGCCTACTCTATGCCCCCCTCTAATATGCACCCCCCTTTTGGCATCGAAAAGAAAGAAAAAGAAACCATTCCTAATAATATTAAGTCTTTGTTGCCTTGCTCTAGGTTCAGGAATTTAATACAGCCTCGATTAATCAACAGTCTCTGATGATTAGTAACAGTTCTAGAGAACTAATCATTTCTTCTGTTATTTCACTACCCATAAGTTCCTAGCCTTGTCTACAGGCCGATTCACACGGTCTGATTGTGAGGACTCATCCATCTCACTCCTTTCAATCCCTCCTCTTTTAATTTGATCTGTATTTGTCTTTACAAACCTTAATTACCATTGATTCAATTTTTTCTTCTGGAGCCTTCTTGGGTTTTGCTATTATTTGCAGTGACATCCTTTTCTGTCCTTTTGTATGCATTTCTGGATCAGGTAGGCATGGCTGCTAGCGGCATCCCCTTGAGCACCTGCTGAAAGAGCTGCACCCAGCATGGTGTCACGCATGGTAAAAAGATGAGAGTTGCTATAGCATATAAGAGGAGAAATGGTATTCATTTAGCCCATAGCTGGCCAGTTAACCATGCAAACATGTCCCATTACCATCCTTTCAACATTTGGACAGGTCCATGAGCTGGCGTTATTTCCTTTGTTATTTGTTTGACCACATTTCCGCTGTCATCTGCTTGCAAACAGCAGCTCGAGTCATTTAATTTCCCACAAACTCCTCCTTCTTCTGCTAACAGATAATCTAATACCATCCAATGTTGAAATACCGCTTTCCTCGTTCAAGTGGGTTGGTCAGCTAGAAGGTCAAGAGCTGTGGCTGGCTGGTTGGTAATTATTTCCGAGACAGCCTGTAACCTAATTATCTCATTCAAATTGGGGTGCTCCCTCCAGCCAGGGCTGCATCAGCTGACTGCTTTTCTCTAATTAAATCATCACAGATTTTGATTCCTAAGCGATTTCCCTGAACTTGTAGTAGCAAAAAGAACAATGGTCTAATAAATATACCATATCCCTGACCAGTTTGGAGGTAGCCTGAGCTAAGCATATTGGCCGCAAATCCAATAATGTCCTTTCAAAGCCCATATTCCATTAGCAAAGGGGCCTTCCTACCCTTGGTCATCAATTGGTGGGTCAAAATACAGCAGGATTCCCGGGCCTAACGGTCTTCCAACAATAGTTGCCCCACCATAAGGGTCACAGTATTTGCATTTCCAAGCTCCCACACAGGGTTCCCATCTACTTTTACATCTGCAAGCTGCTTGGTTGCATTTGGAGCAGAACTCACTAAAAGGCTTTGAGTTCCAATCGGGTGTTGCCATTCCCACTGATAATCACAAACAACATGTCTTCTACTTGTGGAATTTTTGTGGGGACAGCTCAAAAATAGGTGGTCAAAAAAGCCCTTGTTCCTCCCCATTGCTTTACAGGCTTCCAAATATTTTTGGTAAGTGTGGCAAGAACACCTTACGCAGCTACCATTAGTGAGCCGAACAGGTATTTGATTGCATTTGCCTTGATATTTGGAACAATTGTAAGGAGGGCAATTGGGGCTCGAAACCCAATGGTTTAAACCCAGAGGGAAAGTCAATTGACAAACGCCTTTTCCTACATAGACATGCCCTGTCCTGTTTAGGCAATAAGTGCTTTTTTGAGAAGAATGAAGTGGCCATGGACTTCCTTCTTCGGCCCAAAATCCTGTCCTAGTATGGACCTCACGTCGGGTGTTGACCCACCACTTAGGTTCAGCTGGGCTAGCCAACCATGGCCACTCTTCAGATCCTCCTGGCCCTCCACAGAGCCAGCAATTGCTAAGGTTAAAAACTTTTGCTACTTCTTCTCCTAAGGCTGCAAATTGATTCTCCCACTCCTGGCCTAAACTTAGCTGACCATATAAAAGTAGAATTATTAAGGAAAATGTTTTAATAGTGTGATCTAATTAGCTAGTCTAATTTTCACGTTGTCTTCTGCACCACCTGTGGCAATTGAAGACACAGAAACCACCTAACGTACAACAATGGCCGCAAGTATTAGCCCCCCAGTGAGTGGAGATTCTAGAGGAGGGATGCCCATACAGACTATTTCAGCAGATGGTCTGTGGGTAGGCACGCAGGGCTTCCTCTGATGTTGAAGCACTGGCTACTGCTCCAGCCCCCTCCTGCAGAGTGTCAGTCACGGCCTCCCGGCTTTCTCCTCCAGCCGAGATGTGCAAATCTCTGAGGCTTCAGAGACCTTGACCCAAGTGTGACGGGTCCACCTGTGTTCAGCTGTCTTGATGGCTGTTTCTGTGGTCAGTGACACTTGGAATGGGCCACGCCATTTCACCACCATTGGCGCTTCTTTCTACCCCTTAACTAGGACTCAATCTCCCGGTTGGATGTTACAAGCAGCAAAGTCCAAAGGCGGGGCTTGTGCCAGCTGAGCTTCCTGTTGAAGGGGTTTCACAAGAAGCAGTATCCTGGCCACAGATGGTTTTAAATATACATCACTTGCCTCTACCCCCCTCCCCCCCCCCCACCCCAAGGTTGAGACTTACCAGGGTAATTGCAAACGACGATTGAAAGGGAGATAACTGAATCTCTCTTCTGGGTCGGGCCCTCATTCTCGCCAAAGCCAATGTCCAAAGCCCTACCCATGGCATCTTGATTTCTATTACCAGCTTCAAAAGGTGTTTATTTCTCTATTCATTGTATTCTACCCGAGCCGAGCTCTGGGGGTGCCAGGGCCTATGGAGGTTCCATTGTATTCCTAAAGAAGGGGTTTTCCCTTGAAGGATCTTTCCTGTAAAATGAGTTCCCCTATCTGAGTCTATTGCTTCTACAATGCTTTATCTTGGAATGACTTGTTCCAACAATGCCTTAATAACTGATCCTGTCATTGCTGAAGCAGTTGGAAATGCTTCTGGCCACCTTGCTAGCTGACATACCAGAAGATATTAAGCCTTGCCACTTGGGGCATCTCAGGAAAATCCACCTGGCGTCTTTGGAAGGGACATGCAGCCCAAGGCCTCCCTCCCCTGGCAGGTTACTTTGTAACTCGGCTGTTTGCTTTAGCACAGATCAAGCAACCTTCAACAGCTCGTTTTGCCAGTCTAAAAAGACCCACAGCAACATGCATCATGAGGAAGGCTTCTGCCAATCCTCAGGAAATGCAAGGACTCTCTTCACGGAGTTGTTTTAGTATTGGTAGGGCCAAAGGCTCTGGTATCTCTTGTTTGCCATCCCTTGTAAACCAATTCTTGCCTTTTTTCTCTGCCGCATGACTTTTAACTGTATCTCGAACATCTCTGGTAGAAAAGACAGCTTCCCGGGCAGTGATGGAGTCACTGGGAGCAAAGGGGGCATCTTGGAGAGTTCTGGCAGAAGTGTTGCTTTCTGAGTTTCTTCATCCACCAAAAAGGAGACAGAGGAGTCCTGTAACATTCTTCAACTCCAGGGAGAGGCCATGGGGCTTTTGCCATGGAGTCTCTCAAATGATTGCGGGACGCAGCCCCCTTTTTCTGCTAAGTTCCTGGCAACAGCACCCTCTGAGGTACTCGGGAATTACAGACTGCCGGAACTGCCTACTCTATTCCCCCCTCTAATATGCACCCCCCTTTTGGTATGGAAAAGGAAGAAAACGAACCTATTCCTAATGCTATTAAGTCTTTGCTGCCTTGCTCTAGGTTCAGGAATTTAACAGGGCCTTGGCTGAGCAACAGTCTCTGTTGATTAGTAACAGTTTCTAGAGCTAATACTTTCTTCTCTTACTTCCCTCCCTGTAAATTCCTAGCCTTGTCTAAGGACGGATTCACACGGTCTCTTTGTAAAGACACATCTATGTTACTCCTTTCACTCCCACACCTTCTTGGCAGTGGAACGGCTCCCCCCGGCACAGCACCCGGCACAAAACCCCCGTATGCGCACACACACACCTGCACTTACCCTGCACTCCGCTGCACACACACACACACACACCTGCCGCACACTAACACCCCCGTCCACATCCCCCCCATGCTACTTGCAGTGGCCCCGCCCCTGCCATCCCGGCCGGCTGGCAGCGCCCACTCCTCACATGCTTCCCCATGCCTTGCATTTCCTTGCTGCCCCCTCTGTAGCCTTCCCTCAACCTGCCTTTTCTCCCCTGCCTTGCATTGACTTGCTCACCCATCCCCCACCTGACTTCCTTTCACATTCGTCTAGGTCTGGCCTCACCTTTCCTTTTCCTTCTAGGACCCTCACTGCCTTGCCTCGCCTCGCAAAGCCACCACTTGCCTTGCCTTGCCCTTGAACCCCTCCCTTGCCTTGCATGACCTTGCTCACCCCTCCCCCACCTGGAATTCAAGACCCCTTTTCAATGACCTTTCATGCCCTTGCCCTGCCCTTTCTGCTCCTCCTAGGAATCTCAAAGCTCTCAAGCATCTCCGGTGTTTCAGGATCACATGAGAGGAAGACCAGGGGAGGAGGACGCATGTTGCCACACATCTCTATGGGCAGCCTTTGTCTGGGAGCAATCCTTGCATGTCTTGAATCTTGGAAGGGCAATTCACATTTTGCCCTTGAGCTCAGGGACCAGAATGAGAGTTCTTTTGCATACAAAGCAAAGCAGGTAGCTCAAGTCTTTTAGGTGCAGAGGAGAGATGACCCACGCGGGATCAAGGCCACACAGAGCACTTGGTCCTGGCCACTTTTGTGTACTAGCAGTCATTGAATGTACTTCTCACCTGCCTTGCCTGGCCTTGCCTTGGCAACACAACAGTTTCCTTGCCTTGCCCTGCTAGCCCTCTGTAGCCTTGCATTCCTTTGCATGGCCCTTGACCTGCCTACTGCTTTCCTCCAGGGCCTTGGCTTGCCAAGCCCTTCCTGTTTCTGCCTGGCCTTCCCATCAGTGGACTTTCCTTCCTACGGCCAGCCTTGCCTCTAACTTCTGGGCCTTCTCTTGCCTACCACTCCATTTGCTTTCCCCTCACTGCTCTGGCCTTGCCTACCTCTCCCTTGACTTGCCCACAATTGCCTGCACTTGGTTTGCAGCGCATTGCCTGCATGGAAGGCAAGGGAAAGAGTGGTAGGCAGGGCAAAGCAAAGCCAGCAAGTTGTAGGTAGTGCAAGGCAAGGCAGACGTAGGCAAAGGAAGCAGAGCAAGGGTAGCTTAAGAAGAACTAGACACGGTGCTGAAGGCAAGGCAAGGCCAAGAGACTCGGAGTGCCTTTCCTTGGGAAGGCAAGGACATAGTGCCAGTGTTGCTGGAGCAGATGTTAAGGTACCATGGGGAGGAATAGTCCAGCAAGACATTTCTCTTCTGGCCCCTGTGCGTGTAGGGGCAATTGCTGGACATATTCAATACTGGAGGTGGATCAGTCGCTGGATGTGTTGCATTTTGGAGGAGGGGATGCCGTTTCTTTGGAGATGGGCTTGTAGTTGCTCTCTTTGGCAAGGAAAGCAGGTGTGGATGTGCACATCAGGTGCTCTTAGGGATTTTAAAGGCTTTTCCCAACAGGCAGAGCTCTCTCTGGGTTAGAGCTGTTGAGCTGTCAGTGGGAATGCAAAGGCCAAGCTCGTGAGCCTTTTGTCCTGGTGCCTTCGGTGTGTGAGCAGTCCCTGGTGCCGTTGTCTTTGGACCCTGACTCTGGGAGAGGGAAGGCTTAGGATGGTACCTAGAGCTGAGAAGGAGAGTGCTGAGAACAGCGTGTGTGCTGCTAGTTTGAGGGGTGCAGGTGAAGTTGTAGGCAGCAAGATCTTCCTCAGCTGGCACTGAGCTCTGTTTTTGCCAGGGGTTCAAGTTGGTGGGCAGAATCTGCGAGAGGGAAAAGATTTGCTTGGGCCAAAGAGGTTTTTCTGGCTCTTGGAGTGTGGTGTAAAGAGGAGTCTGCTCTTGGAAGGGGAAGGTGAGGGAAATCTTTTTGTTCTGACACCGTTGATTTGAGTGCAGGGACGTGTGCAAGTTGCCTTTGCCCTTGGGGTGGTTTCGAGCTGGGCCGGGTGCTTGGCCTTCTTTTGCAAATCTACAGCGCCATCGTGTGGTTGTTTCCATGAGGGCTGACAGTGCCCGGGAAAAAGCCAAGCGCTTCGCTGGCGCGGCCCCGGTCGTGTGGGTGCAGTTGGTGGAAGAGCTCCGCTGTGCATCCTGCCTCTTGGAGACATGAAAGGATGTGATCCTGCGCGTAGCGGGGAAGCAAGAGGAATCTTTTCATTGTTGGCTGGGCAGTTTCTAAGCGGCAAAAGTAAAGGCAGTTCCAGCACGGCCTCTTTCTTTTCAGAACCTTTTCTATGCCATCATGAACATGCTCAACATGTAACTCGCACCCACTGAACTGCATCAAAGGCCCTGCAGATACGCACTTTCCTTCAAGCTCTATGTAGCATCCTACCCTCCACCTCTCGCCGATCCCAAAGCCCTTCCAAACATCCAGCAGCTGCACGCAGAGAACAAGTGCTAGAACAAGGCGTGGGCCTTCATAGTCCTTTTAAAGTCTGTAAACTAGGCAAAACATTCCAGTGACCAGCACTTTCCTTCGCAACTATATATAGAGCATCATCACATTCTCTCCAAGTGGGTAAGTCCACCCTTGCAGCGCAGCGTTTGCAGCCCCAGATGGGACTTAGAGATGGGTCAGGTGAGAAAGCATTTGTTGACTATCCCTCGTCTCTGGAAGTCTTGATACTCGCAGCGCAATCAGGTCCGCACACCTTCAGTGTGGCCACGTTCAAGCAGCTAGAGCTCCCAGAGATGGGAGAGTCAGGACAGAAGACGTTCCAAAAGTACCGTGTACTTACAGCAGGATTAAAACTGTGCACAGCAGTCTGCAGCACTGTAGCTTCCTTCTCTGACAGACGTGCCATGCCATTGTTGACTCTCGCAGCTCGGTTGCTAGCTGCTCTCCTGAAGAAAAGAGCTAGAAGAAAAAGCCAATGCTGGGCTGCAGCTTCCCCTTGCCTCACGTAAAGCCACCTAAACTCCCCACTGCACTCTCTACTTCCCCTCTCCTTGGCATCGACCACTGTGTTTTCTGCATCTCGGAGCTGAAAGGTAAGCGCCAGTGGTTCCAGGGATGGTTGGAAGGTAAGTAGCTGTCGTAGAACTTTCTCCCTCTCAATCTTAAAGTGAATTCGGCCGGAAGGCGGGTGCCAGCCACGCTCCTTTCTCAGTTTGTACGCTGCGGACACGAGCCCGGTGCTCTGCGCCTTCGTTCCGCCTCTTTAGTACCCATGTCGCGCTTTCATTCTGCCGGAGTCGAACCATCGTCTACTTGTCGCACAAAGAGCACTGTGCCGGCAGCGAAATGCCCCAGCCAACTGCTTCTGCCGACACACGCCTGGGCTATGCACTTTCCCTCGCAGCGACATACAGCAGCACATTCGGTCTTTCTTGTCGTCCAAATGTAAAGGGAAAGATTCTACGCTACGTCTGGCACAGAGAACAGTTTTAGGTCAACAAGCTTACCCAGAGCTTTACTCCGATGCGTGGAAACCAGTGTTTGCACCACATTCTAGTGGCAGCCCTCCTTCTTTTACAGCCTGCACAGCCCCGTCAGATCGTGGTGCTCTCTGACACTTTCCTTCTCAGTTCCAAGTACCACTGCGAACCTTACAGCCTTGCAGGGAGCAAAGACGCGGATAAACGTCTCGCACCGAAGAACGTGGCTGGACGAAAATATGTTCTTCCTCTCTCCTCCTCGTCGCCCAGATTGTGGTGCTGTGTTGAAAGTCTTGGCCAGCGAAAAGCTAATCCAGCCAGTGTTTCTCTCCTGACGCATTTCGCTGAGCGAGAGCGACACAGAGAGCTTGGACATTGCAAAACAGCAAGGAAATGATTGTACGTCGAGCTCAGGAAAATCCGTGCACAGCACACTGTGGGATGCGTGCAATGCTGACGCTTAAGAGCGGCAAAGCTCAAAGACATCGCTGGGCTCGAGTACTGTCCAGACCACGGCGAAGAATGAAGCAGCTGGGCCACGGCTTAATGTACTCAGTGGAGCGAATTTCAAATGTCCAGCCAAGAGCTGCTTCACAAGCAGATTCAGCTGAAAATGCTCTGGCTGCTTCACAAAGTAAGGCGCAGCCGGTGCACTCCATCACACTACCTGGCCAGAAAAAGGTTCCTAAACCTTAAGTACCGCAGAGTCCATGCAGCTGGAGCACACCCTGAAGGACCCGTCCAGATGGAAGGCGTTCTTCAAGTACCCCCCTGCTCCAAGCAGCTTTGAAACGGAGCACAACACACTGCGGCTCGGCAGCTTCCTTCTCAGATAGACGTGCTGTCACATTATTCACTCTCGCAGCTCCGTTGCCCACTTGCAGCAGCTGCTACCAAAGAAAAAGGCTCCAGGAGTAAAAGCCACTGCTGAGCTGCACTATCCCCTTGCCTCACGTAAAGCACCAGAAACTGTCCGCTGCACTCTGTATTTCCATTCTCCGCCGCATCTACCACTGTCATCTCTGCATCTCGAAGCATAAACCTCGTCACAATTGTTTCCGGGGAAAGCTGGAAGACAAATAGGTAGCAGCACAAGTAGCTGCAGGTTGAACTTTCTGTTTTCAACTGCTAATTTGAATCCAAAAACAAGCGAGTGACAGCCACGCTTCCTCTTGCAGCCTGTGCGATGCACACACCAGCTCGCTGCTTTGCGCCTCCATTCTTCCGCTCTTCGTACCATGTCGCGCTTTCGTTTTGCTGGCGACGAACCGTCGTCTACTTGTTGCACAGAGAGAACGGTGGCAGCAGAGAAAGGCTCCAGAGAAACGCTCCAGGTTGCTGATCCTTCCGAAACACGCCTGGGCTATGCACTGGGCTATGCTGTCCTCATCGCTGCCTGGATGCTCTTCGCGGTACCATGTGCCTTCAGCTGGGTTGTCCCACAGCCTAGCCATAATATTTGGGTGACCCCAGCAAAGACACTTGTCATGGGTTAGCAAGCATAGTCCCGGAAGTGATATTCTTGCAAACAAGACAATCTGTGCCTGTCCGTAGGCAGCGTAGACAACCCACTCTCCATGTGTCTGGTAGGAATTCCCTTAGTAGCAGATGACTGGCCCATCACTAACTCAGAGCTCCTCCGCACCACAGGTAAGAGGCCCAACCCAGTAGACACTTGGGACGAATGGACAAAGATTCTGTCAAATGCTTGAGATGAACCCCAAGAATTGAACCTGCTGGGGTCCTCCAAAGCAACATATTGTGTCAAATTTTACTTTAGACAGCAAAGCCAAGGTTGGCCAGGAATTGACCAGGCAAAAAACACATACAGAAAAGACATATCACCAATTTACAAAGCCTATAATAATCAGGATTGGTGCAATTACGCCAGTCACATACTCTCCGTGTCCACTCTCCACCCCAAAGTGTTACCCCAGGGGTTATTTCTTGTCTGTGGTGACAGAGTATGGGCCGGGATCCCCTTATGCCTCCAAAGAGGCCCCTGTAGCCTTGGCAAGCTTTCTACCCTCACTCCAAATATCACATTATTACATAATTGGAGACAAACAAACATATCAACGCGCCAAAAGAGATTCTTTGCTGAAAATTGCTACAGCTGCATTTGCAATTTAAATATGGGAGAGCGAGTCACAGCTTTTGTGTTCACTCCTTGGTTAACTGTGCTTAAAGCCCTTGGTGATATAAATCACCTAGGTTGTTGGCTTAGCAAACAGGCCAATGCGACATCTGCTGCCTTGAGCGATCTTTTAAAGGATGAGAAGACTACCAGACACGCAACCCTACAGAATCGAGCAGCGATAGACTACCTACTGCTTGTCCACGGACATGGCTGCCAGGACTTTGAAGGGATGTGCTGCTTCAATCTTTCTTCGCACTCAACACCCATCCAGGTGAACATCCAGAAACTAGAAGGACTAGTAAAAGACATAAAAGTAGAAAAGAGCCTAGACTGGGTCAATGAACTTTTCAAACAATGGGGATTAACGGGATGGATTGCATCTTTAGTTAAGGGTGTTTTGTGGATATTCATTGGAATTCTTATATGTTACTTATGTTCTCATGCCTCCTACATTGCTTCAAAAGAGCTGCTGGAGATTCCTTTTTACTAAATACAGGAGGGGGAGTTGTGGAGTATGCCCAGCCCCTGCCTTGGAGGGAAGCCTGCTGAGATAAGAAGATTGCACAACCTCCCGGCAAGATCCCCTTGGAAAAGGCAGCACTTCTCGGTGAGGGTGAGAGAAAACAGAACCATGATCCTCTGGGAGACCCTATGTAGATTCTTTGTAACCCATTGGCTTCTACCCTTTCACACCCATCCTTGTATCCCTATAAGAACTACCGTATCTTCCCTTAGAAGGAGGGAGAGCTCATCCCTGGCTTACCCTTCGCGGGGTGCGGGACAAATAAAGCTGCCCCATGCGGAACCGCCAAACGAGCCCCTCGTCTCTTTCCTCCTGGTCTGGTCTGGGGGTGCCTTGCAGAACAAGAGCTGAAATCACTCTCACTGAATCACTAAAGAGCTGATAGCCTGCTGAGACAGGCACCTCTCTGCGGAGGCACCCCGGCGGCTGAGGGAATGCCGTAGACCTCTGGAAGACTGTCCCTTGTGAGAGGCTCTCTCTGTGTTGGTCACGGCTTCCTGGGTCTGAGCCACAGACCCCACCTCGTCTGCAATAAAACCCCACGAACTAAAATGACTGTCTCGGTTTGAAAGACAGGTGTCTGCTAAGGAAGGCAGAAGCCTCCCTTGGAGTGGCAGATATAACCCCTTTCTCTCTGAGTTATTATAATTTTGAAATCAAGGGTCTTTAGGCAAAGATGTGGGAAATAGGAATAACAGTTCTTTACGATATATATATATATATATATATATAACTAGTCAAACAAAACAACAACAACTATGACAGTAACAGCAAACACAAACCCAGTCCCGGCCTTCTCGGCTGTCAGGCTATTTCCCCTTGGGTGCAGTTCCGCTCGCAGCCGACAGGGATCGCTGGCGGCTCCCGGTGAGCAGGGCAGGTGCGATGGTTCCCCCGCGGCTGCAGGGGGCGCTCCGGAGCGAGCTCGGGGAGCACGCGGCTGCTCTGGTGCCCTGAGATCCCGGGGAAGGATGGAACAAAGGAGCTTCAGAAACCGGTGGGCAGCTGGTCCCGGGTTCCCGGAAACAGCAGGCTGGACTGGTAGGCTGAAGCGGCAGGCACAAACACAAATCCCGGGTGGCAGACGAGATGTATCCAAAAGGGGAACCCCCCGGGGCTCCAGGCAGGCAGGGTGAGCACGGCTACAGCGTAATGAAGGCTCGAAACAGCAGCGGGGTAGGACGGCCGCAGCCCAGGCTCCAGCAGGGCAGGGAAAGCAGCTTTGGGATCCCCGGTGTTGTTTCCAGCAGAAAGGAAAGACGCCGAAAACGGGAACCAGCAGCTCCTTTCTCTGCACCTTCTCCCTCCAGACGCTGAGAACGAACTGAACTGCCAGTCAGGTGAGAACAAAAAGCTTGGACAGGCCCTTTTGTCTTTCTTAAGTACAGTCATTTGTGCCCTAGCAACGTGCATATGGGAGAAAATTCCTCTAACAGAAAAAAAACTAGGACTAAACTAAAACCCCAACAATGACCCACGCTAGGCAGTTGTGGGAAGACTGCTTGGCCCGTTGGAGGGACTCACAGCAGGTAGGGCAGGCTGCTGTTTGTGAAAATTAGAACCACGCTAGAGAAATTAATAAAGAACTGCCTCCCGTGGGAAGGACCCCATGGCACAGCAGAAGAAAGAAACTTTTCCTTAGGCGGACTGAAGAAAGATTTTTAAGAAGTGCACTGAAGAAAGATTTTTAAGAAATGAAAGACTGACCAAAGCCCCATATTTTGTTTCCTTGCGCTGTCAGTGGAAAAGAGGGAGGGACTGGGAAGAAGAGAAGTGTTCTAAAGGTTTGTTTTAGTTCTTATTACACTTTTCACTTTTAATTCTGTTAATAATAAATTTTCTTTATACTGTTTCAGTTTTGAACCTGTTTTGCCCTTAAAATTTTTTTTCCCTAATCCTTATCTCAATTCATGAAATCTTCATTTCAATTTTCCCATCTCTTCTCAGCTATAGCAGAGGAAAATACATGAGTAGGTTTTTCGGAGTGCCTGGCACTTATCCAGCATCAAACCCCGACATCTATATAAGACTAGTGTTTCTTGTCCGTGTGTCTGTTAATAAGTTTTTGTTTCTTGCCTGTGTGTCTGTTAAAAGGATTTTGGCTTATGCCACATCATACTCCATTACCTTGTCTGTTGTGCGGATCAGGACCGTGTAGATTGTGCGGGAATGGGCCATGTGATCCTTTCACGTTTATTGCTTGTCAACATTATAAATGTTAATACTGGTGCAGGTTGAAACTAAGATTCCCAATTTGTGGTTGGTGCAGTATCCGCAGAACAAGAGTAAAGAAAGGAACACAAGTGATAATTTTCACTGCCAAGTGCGGACATCTGGATAGTACCAGGAAAGGGTAGCACCAGCAGTAAGGAGATTGTACAAAATAGTCCGTTGGGGTGTTTTTTGGCTCATTGGAAGGATTAAGAAGGGATCCCTGGAGGCAATTTAAAGAAAAGTGATTTAATTAAATAGTTTAATCACTAGTGGTCACTATATAAATTAGGAAATGAAAAAAAGTGGCCAGTAAACAAGACCTTACAATATAATACTCTGTTGCAATTAATGTTTTTAAGAAGAGAGGACAAATGGAATGAGGTTATTTACCTGGATATGTTTTTCACTCTGAGAAACAAGCCTGAGTGGCCGAGAGAGTGTGGTATTAATTTACCCCGACAAGATCCCTTAGTTTTGGCCCTAGAAAAGGATGGAGGTAAAAGAAAAATGAGGTGGTGTTCTGCATGTAGTATAGGTCAGAAATGTCTTAAGATGAGAGATAGAGAAGAATATAGTGAGGTTGATCTTTTGGAGTTACAATCTAATCTCCTCAGGAGAGTCCCTGGGGCCCCTCAATCATCACCTAGTGGTAGTAGATTAGAAAGTGAGAAAGAAGATGACTCAGATGACTCAGATGAGGGAATGAGCTCAGGGACTCCAGTGACAGCTTGCACTAGAAGCAAGGCTAAAAATGTTTTACCAGTTATTGCTCCTTTGATACAAGTGGTAGGTCCCATGGGAAAGGCCACGAGAGTAAAAGTACCTTTTTCCATTAATGATTTGAATAGTTGGAGAGAAGAGGTTAAAAATTTCAGGGAAGACCCCAGTAAAGTGGCAAAACCATCTGAGTTGATAGTCAAGGACCAGGACCCAGATTGGGGTGATATTGATTTAATTCTGACAGAATTAACAGAAACTGAAAAAGAATTAGTGATTAAAACAGCTAAAACACATGCAGGGACAAATTGCTAATGGAGCCCTACAGGGTAATGTGGACATGCTGTTCCCTACCACAAATCCTCTGTGGGATCGGAACAATCCAGGCAAATATGCCTCTTTAATCAGATACTGGGAGTTAGTCAAATTTGGATTAGAGAATGCCATTCCGAAAGCAGTAAATTGGTCATTAATGTATAGTGTTAAACAGGGACAGCAGGAGTCTCTTACTGACTTTGTAGATAGGCTCCAAGAGGCAATGAGGAAGTTTACAACCCTTTGAAACATAGATTTAAAAGAAACATAAAGATTTTAGTTATAGGCTAGCTGTGTTGAAATTAGTTAGAATAGGAAGGAATTTGGGCCCAGCTAGAGTTAATTAAAATAGTTAATAGAGCTGGACCTGAAATGGTTTTTAAGATGTTAGTAATTGATTACTAAATAACTGATGATCTGTCATTTGTATGTTTGCTTAGCTGTGCTTAGAACGAGGAACAGAAACATTGCTAAGTTGGTCTAGGGAACAAGGACAATTACCAATTTCCTCCCTCTGTGGGAACCTATTCAAAAGTCACACAAGAGGAAATTTGGAGGTCACTAAAGTAATTAGGATTGTTAAAGTTCAGAAAGGCAAAAAAGGTCAAAATGAGGGAGATGAGTTTACTTCATCTATCTGGGACCACTGACCCAATTCGAGACCACCGACTCAATTCAGAACACACACTATGCATGCTTAATGACATTTAAGCTCATTTCCATACGAAGCGGAGAATGGGAGGTGTTAATGTTATGAATATGCATTTGTATTTTGGATATTCATAATTTTTGTAAATAAAAAGCTTTGTGTTTGCTTGTATCATGGCCCTGTGTCTTAGGGAGCTATCCCACGCAGTGCCTGGCACCAAATAAACATGCACTTTCTAACTCTAAACCATTATAGAGTCTTTGTCCGTCTCAGTTGGATATCGATACTAGATCGATATTCGTATTTTGGTAAATCACCTTGATCCTGCTTCAGAAATGGGGAAGCAGCACTTAGTCTCCTTGAGGCCAGGACAGTCCAGCCCAGACATCAGACAGAAACTACAGAAATTAAAAGAGCCAGATAACAGAAATTTGGAGGCATTAATGGGAGAAACCTGGAGGATATATAACAACCGAGACAAGCAAGAAAAGAAAAACCTCACAGGGGTCATAGTGGCAGCTTTAGAGCAACACCAAAGAAGAGAATGTGGTCAAGAATGAGGCAGAGGCAGAAGTAAAGGTGGAAATAGTAGAGGAAGCTCAAATGAAACCCAAGGGAGGTAAGGGCCAAATCAGTGTGCTTACTGTAAGAAAGATGGGCATTGGAAAAGCCAGTGCCCAGGTTTACTGAAGACTACTGTGTTGGTTTAACACAGCCTGGTTTTAGTGGGCGGGAGAAAAGCTGCTTAAAACTTCTATGTCCAGCACAGAGCCAATTGCTAGCCCAATTAGAGAAGTTGGCAATGCCTCTGTGATGACATATTTAAAAAAGGAAAAACCACAGGAAGCTCTCTTTTTTCTTCTCCCGAGGGGTGGTGAGGTGGCCCCCGGGGCCTATGCTGTTAGTTCTGGGAGTCCCTGATTTGATTGCTCTAATCAAGTAAGCACGGTAATCTGCAACTTCCGGAGCAAAGGGATCAGGGAAATGCCATTCCTACGGCCCCACCTGAGAATAATGACAGTGCAGGGGGAGGAGAGCAGCATATCGTATCACCCCCTAGAGCTAGAAAAGGAGCTCAATTTAGGACATCAGAAACCCCCCGGACCCAAGAGATGGGGTGAACCAGATGCCACTATGCCAAGTTCCTTTGAGGGGTCAAGGGGGAGGGTTTGGGTTTGTTATTGTATCATTTACTACCCAGGATATAAGAGGGTTGAAAAAAGAATTACCCCCATCATTTGGATGATCCCATAGGGGTGGGGGAAAAGATAGAGGAATATTTGGGAAATGCAGATTATACATGGAAGGATTGGGATTTTATTTTGGGGATTTTGTTTGGGTCATCAGAGAAACGAATGATTTTGCAGAAAACCAAGCAGCTGTGGGAAGATGAACATCCACAGGCAGCGGGGGGGGGGGGGGGCTGGACCTAAAGCATCTACAGTGGATGATGCCATCCTCCAGGCAGACCCCCAGTGGGACTCAAATAATCCGGCCAGTCTGGCTTGCCTTTGTGACTACCGTGCTTACTTGATTAGGGCAATCAAATCGGAGGCTCCCAGAACAAACAACATAACTAAGGCTATGTCGTTAGAACAGGAGAAGCATAAAAGCCCCTCTCATTGGGTGGAGAGGATTAGGGATGCCTTACGGAAGCACGGGGGGGACGGATCCTGAGGGGCCAGCCTTTGACACATTGCTGAAGGTACAATTTGTTACTAAAGCCTGGCCTGATATAAGGAAAGGAGTACAGAAAGATGAAGAGTGGCAGAATAAGCCTCTGGAGGAATTAGTTAGAAAAACACAGTAGATATATGGAAGAAGGGATGAGGAAAAGGTAAAGGCAAAGGTGAAGATAATGGCAGAGTTTTTACAGCCCCAGAGGAATAAAGCACAGGGTCCAAGAGGTCCCCAGGGACAGAGGGGATGGGGTCAGCCACAAGGAAGTGGCAGAGGCATTCCCTCCTTGGCAGGGGAGAGTTAACCCAAACAGAGGCTGGGGAGGAACCAGTGTGCTATCTGCTGGGCAGAAGGACACTGGAAGCAGGACTGTCTGCAGAAACAGCCAGACCCTCAGGAGGAGGAGGTCCAGAGGATAATGGAGATGGATTGCTAGGGGTGTCAGGAGGTCCCATTATACCAGGGACCCACCACACTAGAGCCCTTGTTAACTTTTAAGGTGGGTCTGGATTGAGAGGAGGTGTGTTTCCTGATAAATACAGGCGCCTCTTGATCCACCTTAAATTTTATCCCTAAGGGAGGGAAATTGTCAAAAAGATCGTTGATTATTCAAGGGGTGAGTGGACAGGATGAGTGAGTGCATTTTATTCAACTGCTGTTAGTAGATGTGGGGGATAGGTTTGAAATGCATGAGTTCCTGTTTGTTCCTAATTGTGATTGTAATTTACTGGGAAAGGATTTGATGGCTAAAATGGGAATGCAAATTAGTATTGTAAAAAATGACACAGAGTCTAACACTGTGGTAACTTTGTGTAAAATGTCTGAGAAGGCTTATGCTGAAATAAACCCAGAGGTGTGGGCAGCCCCAGGGAAATATGGAAAACTAGACATCGAGCATCTCCAAGTTACTTTGAAGCAACCAGGACAAGTGGTGTCTAAAAAGCAATACCTGCTTTTGAGGGAGGGAAAGAAGGGGTTACAGCCTGTCATTGAGTCCCTGCTAAAGGCAGGTCTTTTGGAGCCATGTATATCTCCCTATAACACCCCTATCCTGCCTGTTAAGAAACCAGATGGAACCTACAGAAAGGTGCAAGATTTAAGAATAATAAATGAAATTGTCAAACCAAGGCATCCCACTGTTCCAGATCCCCATACCATCCTGAATCAAATATCTTCTTCACATCAGTATTACTCTGTACTGGATTTGAAGGATGCTTTCTGGGGGTGTCCAATTACAGAGGACAGTAAACAGTATTTTGCCTTTGAGTGGAAACAGGAAGAAGGAGGCAAAATGGTAAAGCAACAATTGACCTGGACAGTGCTCCTGCAGGGATATACAGAGTCACTGGTTTTGTTTGGGCAAGCCTTGCAGAAAATATTAAGAGAGTTTACCCCACTCTCGGGAATTAGGTTATTGCAGTATGTGGATGATTTGCTTTTATCAGGGGAACAGGAAAAGGTGGTTGAAGAGGCTACTGTAAAGCTGCTAAAATTTTCTTGCAAAAAAAGGGGCTTAGAGTATCTGAAAAGAAGGCGCAGTTGGTAGAGAAAAAGGTTAAATATTTGGGACACATTTTGACTGGAGGATTATGGTGTATTGATCCAGAAAGAATACAAGGAATTTTACAAGTACCGTTACCCCAGACAAAAAAGGAGCTACAGCAGTTTTTAGGGTTGGTGGGGTACTGCAGAGCATGGATTGAGGATTCCTCTGTTTTGGACAGATGTTGAGCTTTTGACGGGGTACCCTTCCTTCTTGGACCAGGGTAAGAGAGCAGAGGAGGCTGCTGTTCTGCTAAGTTCTTTATTTCATAGTCTCATAGCTTTCTTGAAGGCAGAGTTTGAAGGGGATTACATGATAAAGGCAAGCAGCAACAGCAACAGCAGGCCAAACCAGCTGCTTCTTCTTCTATATGCTCTATATGCTCCATATATATTCTATACTCTATATGCTCTATACTCTATATGCTCTATATTCTAGACTTTATACTCTATATTTTTTCTTACAGAAGTGTGGATTATATTTGATAACTGACCAATAAGATTAACACACAATTCTAGTTTTTCTTTTCTTAACCTATCCTGGTCTAATTCTAACAATCGTAAGTCTTACACAAGTGTTACATAGGCATTACACAGATTTGCGTATACAGTTTCTATCAGTTCTTATTGTTTATGTGAACACTCTATCTAAAAAATGGGAACAGTATAATTCTATCTATATTTTGTCTAAAGTAAAGAATTCTGTGAAAAGGTAACACTGCTGCAGCAAGAACTGTGTTTAAGGTCTCTGCTACAGCTTTTTAATGTTTAAGGCACTTGGCATATATTTCTACTAAAAGTTAAAAAATCTATATTTCCATTTCACTTTGGTGTGGCTTCATGTATCTCAGCTTGTCTAAAGGTTTTAATTCAACCCCTGTGCTTTGGCTTCCCTCTGGGCCTGAGTCCAGAGGAGCTTTCACTCCAACAGCCAAACCTTTACATGACTTTTTAACCCAAGACAGTCCTAATGTCATGGTATAGACATCCGAAGGAGAGCAAAGCTTTAGAAAATTAAAAGACGAATTGGTTAATGCCGCAGTCTTAGCTCTTCCAGACTCAGAAAAAGAATTTGGGCTGTATGTGAATGTTAAACAGGGCCATGCTAAAGGAATTTTGGTGCAAGAGCACAGGGGAACGATTGCCGCCTAATTTGGTGGCCCTTCATCGTCATCGGAGTTCTTATTAAAGAGAGATGGGACAATCACAGTTATACATGATTTATTACTTAAAATAACAAACAAGCATCAGTCCCAGAGGTGTGAGATTTTGTAATAAGTCACCATAACAAGAAATAGTCACAAGACAAAGGGCTACACAGCAATTTATAACTTTCTAATCCAATAGGCACTTAAAATGAAACTTTGTTTTGACTTTATAACCTATCATTTGTAATACTTTGTCACTGCAATGCAGCTGTCTTGACCAATAACTTGTCGTGTCACGTACACACAGATACTTCTATTATAACATTTAAATTCTTAAATTAAACTATAAAATCATATCTTTACACTTAAAACCCTTCACCATAAGACCCAGTGCATATTTTTACTTATAAAATATAAAAACATAGGTTTGTAGTTTTCTTGTTTAAGGTCTATAAATCTCTGTCAATTATGCCAGACCTAAACCAAGACATATCTTGGTGCCCAACCGTGGGGCCTGAGGGCATTAAGAGAGAGAGGTGATGTTGCTGCCTGTTCTGAGCTTCCCCTCCCCCTCCCAAAGACACGTGCTCCTGCCCATGTGCTCCAAGCTCCTTTGTTCTAAGCGTGGGCAAAACCGAATGTAACTCAAACTCTTTAGCAGTGTCTGATTGACCGGCCACCCCGGGTCCGCCCCCAGTCCTCCCCTTTCCCCTTCTCCGAATAAAAGATGGTCGAGGGGAGGCTCCGCCCTCTCTCTCAGCTCAGCTATCTTCCTGTGAACATCTGTGGTTGTCTGTCTCATTTTGAAAGCTTCTAACCGCAGGAAATTGAGCGGGCAGGGAGCTATATTTCTCCCTCTTTGCTTCTGCTGATGGTATTTGCTTTGCAGTTGATACAGGTACCGATTTAGAGCTACTAAAGTGCTAGATCGACCGTGCTGCCTCTCTGGGCTGCTCAAGGCTTTCTAAGGCATTGAAATACAAGCGCTAGCCAGTATAAAGCTGAAAAGATACCTTCCACATTTGGCGCCCAACATGCTATCTCTGAACTCCAGTTCTGAGAGACTTTCAGGGTGTCCAGGCAGCTGTGTGTCTGCTGGAGTTAGCTCTGCACGTCCTGCTGTGCCAGCTCTGTGTAGCGAGCTGTTACTTTTTGCGTAAGAGGTGAACCCAGAGCCTCAGCCTGTACCTCCCCCACACCACATGGCAAGGGAACAGCTGGAAAGCAGAAGACCCTTCTCGCATGTTTTTTTTCTCTGGACCTGCTTTCCTGTGATAAACCCAGAATTCTGGTGAATATTTCCCTGCTGGTTTAGGGGCTCCTGTCTTAAGCTGGTGCTGGTTCAAACTTTCTCTTTTTTTTCCTCCTTTTTGGCGAGTTGGGTTGAGGTTTAAAGTGGTGTTGCTTTCATAATGGGATCTGAAGTTTCTGCACACCATAGAGAAATATACCACCAAGTTCAAAGCTACCTTTCCTTAACTGGGCATAAATACCCTAAAAATCTAGTTCAATCTTTTGTACAATGGCTTTTTCAGTACTTTCCTAATCTGACCTCCGAAGACATAAGATCTGCTGAATTTTGGGATAAGGTGGGTAGGAAACTCTCCTCTCTTAGGCGTGCAGGAGATGAAACAGTTTCAAAATTCTTTCCTCTCCTGTTACTAAGTTATACTTTGCCAGAGAAAAAGGCAGTACATGAAAAGCCTCTGCAAAAACTCCCTGTTAATTCCCTTTTACCCTCTTCCAACCCCTGTGTCCCCGACCCCTCTTTCCCTATGCTGGAAAACACAGCTGGAGCAGCCTGCTTTTTAGTACAGGAGAGCTATCGTCCTCCTTGCTCACCCGTGTTTCCTCAGCACCCTGCCTTGGACGGGAATCCGGAGCCCGTCCCAGGACCTTCCCAACCCCTTTTCTCCACTCCCTTGTCCCCAGTTTCTAGCTCTCATGTTTCAAGCGCGCGTAAAAACCCCTTCTCTCCTGATCTCTTTGTTCCCAGGGACAGCCATTGCCATGTGCTCTCAGGCCGGGAAAAACCCCCTCCCCCCAACCCCTTTTCTCCGAGTTTGTTTGTCTCCAATAATGGCGGATGCAATGTTCCTTCATCCCCAAACTACACCTCCCACAATCCCTTTCTCCCCCACCCCACAAATCCCTTCTTGTCCCCATCCCCTCCCACTCCTGCATCAGAACCTGACCCCGCCCCAAACCCCGCCCCCACAGTGTCGTTTTTCACCCCTCCCTCTGTGCCCGCCCATGGCTCAAGTACTGCCCCTGGCTCACACAACCCCGCCCCCAACCCCTCTCCTCCTCCGGCCGTGTCCCCGCCTCCACTCCCTGCCCCTGCCCCTCCACTCCCCGCCCCTGCTTCCCATTGTCCCGCCCCAGGTTCCCACAATCCTGTGACTACCTCTCTAAATCCGGGAACCCATGGCTACCAGGAAGTAACTCCAACTGCTTCTACTACACTCTCTCCTACTAGCAATGGAGCAAACCCTGATTGGAAACCCTTTCCTTATTCTAATATTAAGGATATGTGCAAGGCAATTAAGGAGTTTGGAATGCATAGTAATTATTTTAAGAGCCTTTTAAGTGCTACTTTTGCAACTCACTTACTTGTACCTCATGATTTAGTTACACTGATGCAAACTCTTCTCACACCTGGTGATTTTATGATGTGGAAAAAGCAATGGAAAATAATTTTATCTGATTTATTAAAAATTTTGTGGAAAACTCCAGATAATTACCTGGACCTTGAGAATAATTATATCACATTAGACCTTTTATCTGGTGACAATAATATGGCAAATCCTCAAAAACAAGCAATGCTTATCCCTCTTCCAGTTCTTACTGAAATCACACGTGCTGCTGAAAAGGCCTTAACATTATTACCATCTCAAACTCCTAACTCTCATTATACCACCATCAAGCAATTGCCAAATGAAAATATTATTCACTTTTATAACCGTTTGTGCAAAGCTGTCTCTTCCCAGGTCCCTAATCCTGACCTCCAACAAGCGCTCCTACTCGAACTTCTCCAAGTGAATACGAATGATGCTTGCAAACAAGTCATCCTCACTCTCCGTCTGCTTCCTCCTCCTACTGTTGAATCCATCCTCGAAGTCTTTACAAAGAAGGTGCCTCTGAACACAGCTGTTCCCTTTTTGAAAAAAGTGGGGATGGTTGGGGAAGTTTTGGAGAATGCTATGGGTACAGGGGGAACTCAATCGCGTGGTAACCTTATATGCTATCGTTGTCATAAAAAGGGACATGTAGCTCGCAATTGCAGAGCGATTATAACTGCTGATAAAAACTCTCCAAAGAGTGTTTCCCCAGGTCAACAGCAGGGAAACTAGCTACTCTACGTGTCCTAACAGCTCCGCATTCAGACTTAAATAGGGCTGCAGACAAAGCAACTTGGACTTCTGGACTCAGGTTTAAGGTAACCTGTGCTGAAACACACCATTTCAACAACAGCAAACAGACTGTAATACCCATCTCATTCCAGAATGTGGACCACACGCAAGACTCTACATACCTTTTTGTTATTGGGGACACTTGGGAGACACCTGCTGGGGTAGAGGTTACACCCACACTCATGAAAGTGGATCAGAACGGGTGTTCTAACCTAATTGTACAACGTATATATCTGCCGTACTTCATGCCAAAGGGTCAAGTCATTGCACAGGCCATTCCACTGCCCAAATACCTGCCCACAGATGGTCATATCCCAGCCATCTGTTGGACTGAGGTTTTGGGAAATGACAAACCTATAATAGAATGTAAGCTCCTTTACAAATCACATAAAATCATTATAATGGGAATGATCGACACAGGTGCTGATGTGTCTGTCATTCCATTTGATAAGTGGCCGGAGCAATGGGAGTTACAATCTCAGGGCATCATACATGGGATTGGAGGTACCCAAATTGCAATGCAATCCAAACACACCATCCAAATTGAAGGTCCTGAAGGACAAATAGCGACACTTCGTCCGTATGTCCTGGACACCAAATTCACCCTCTGGGGAAGGGATGCCATGCCTCAGTGGGGAACAAAAATTGATATCACCCCTAGGCATCAAAATTTTTCCTTGTGGCCGCTGAAGAAGAGTGCCATCCACAGAAATTAACTTGGAAAACAGATGAACCCGTGCGGGTTAACCAGTGGTCGCTAAAAAAAGAAAACATAGAGGCACTCAAAACATTAGTAGCTGAACAATTGGCTAAAGGAAATATAGTTCCAACTAACAGCCCATGGAACACACCCGTGTTTGTAATACAAAAACCGGGAAAGAACAAATATAGGCTACTCCAAGATCTTAGAGAAGTTAATAAGGTTATTGAAGACATGGGACCCCTTCAACCAGGTATGCCATCACCTTCAATGCTCCCACAACATTGACATTTAGCTGTTCTTGACATTAAAGATTGCTTCTTTCATATTCCACTCCATCTTGCAGATGCCCCTTGATTTGCATTTTCTGTACCACCTCTTAATCGTGAAACTCCCATTGAACGTTAATATTGGCTTGTGCTTCCCCAAGGTATGAAAAATTCCCCAACTCTCTGCCAAGAGTATATTGCTAAAATTCTATCTCCCATCCGTGCCAAAGCAGAGAAAGCCATCATCCTACATTACATGGATGATGTGCTGGTGTGTGCTCCCAATAATCAGTATCTTGTGCAGACACTTAACATGGTGTTTGAGGCCCTAGAGGCCAAGGGCTTTGAATTACAACCTGAAAAAATGCAGAGAACAAGCCCTTGGAAATACCTCGGACTCAAAATCACAGAAACCTCTATCACTCCAGCACCTGTCACCATTAATAATAACCCGAAAACACTAGAGGAAGTGCAACAGATCTGTGGGACACTGAAGTATTTAAAGTCCTGGTTAGGACTCACCACAGAGGATGTAGCTCCTATTGCAAACCTGGTAAAAGGGGAAGGCAGTCCAGCATCCCCTAGATCCCTGACAGAAAAGGCAAGGCAGTCTCTCAAAAAGATACAAAAGCTCATTTCCACCAGACAAGCACACAGGTATCAGCCTTCCCTGCCCTTTAAGCTTGTCATTCTAGGGAAGGTACCACGCTTTCACGGCCTCATATTTCAGTGGGACAAAGAGCAGAAGGAACCCCTCATCATAATTGAATGGGTTTTCCTTCCACTCCAACCTCCTAAAACCATCACACAGCCACAAGAATTAATAGCAAAAATCATCATGAAGGGTAGAGCAAGGCTCCGCACCCTGGCAGGATGTGACTTTGCATGCATCTACTTACCTGTAACAACAGACGCATTAGATCACCTACTCCAAAATAATATAAATTTACAATTTGCATTAGATAGTTACTCAGGCCAAATCTCCAATCATTACCCAAAACATAACATGTTTAATCTGGCATTCTCTTTCATCCCTCGAGAGATTCAAAGCAGAAAACCCCTCGATGTGATTACCATTTTTACTGTTGCCTCAGGAAAATGCAAAAAGTCCGTGATTACATGGAAAAATCCAAAGACACAAAAGGGGGAATCTGACATCAAGGTAATCCAAGGATCACCACAAGTAGCTGAATTAGCAGCTGTCATTAGAGCATTTGAGAGGTTCAAAGAACCCTTTAATTTGGTGACAGACTCAGCATATGTAGCTGGAGTAACTGTTAGAGCTGAGCATGCTCTCCTAAAAGACGTCTCAAACAAAAAAATTTATGATTTGCTCTCAAAGCTAATTTATCTAGTTTCCCACAGAGAGCATCCCTATTTTGTCATGCATGTGAGGTCACATACAAACCTGCCAGGATTTATTGCGGAAGGTAATCGAAGAGCTGATGCTCTGGCTATGCCAGCAGACATAGTTCTATCAGCCGACTTACCAAAGCTCCCCCAAGTTTTCGAACAGGCAAAATTGAGCCATGCCATGTACCATCAAAATATTCCTGCTCTTATCCGCATGTTCCATCTGTCGCGGACGCAGGCAAAAGCAATAGTGGCTACATGTCCCAACTGCCAGAAGCTACAGCTTCCATCACTGGGCATGGGGTTAATCCCAGAGGCATTAATAGCGGTGAAGTGTGGCAGATGGACGTCACACATCTCCCTGAATTTGGGAGATTAAAATACGTTCATGTTTCTATTGATACCTTCTCTGGTGCTCTGTATGCCTCTGCACATGCAGGTGAGAAAGCTAAGGACATTGAAAAACATCTTGTCCAAGCTTTTGCTGTGCTCGGTATACCTGAGGAGATAAAAACTGATAGTGGACCTGCCTACACCTCTCAGGAGTTTAAAAACTTCCGTCAGCAGTGGGGATTTCGACATGTTACAGGTATTCCTCACTCCCCAACTGCACAAGGCATTGTTGAATGTGCCCATCAAACCCTCAAGCGAATGCTGCTACAACAATCAGGGACCACCAAACTCAACTCACCTGTCCTCAGACTCAGCAAAGCACTGTTTACCATAAACTTCCTGAATGGCACCTTTGAGGATCCAAACCCTCCCATCTATCGTCATTTCCAGAACACCGGGAGACAGAAACTGAAGGAAAATCCAGAAGTCCTGATCTGGGACCCAGAGACTCAAAAAATCCAAGGACCATACAAACTTGTAACTTGGGGATGTGGGTATGCCAGTGTATCTACCCCTCAAGGACTGAGATGGATCCCAGGGAAATGGGTAAAACCTTATGTCACTTCCTCAAAAATTAAGGAGGTTAAAACTGCCTCCTGGAAGAGACGCCGTAAAAAGGATCCTGATTTTGCACCCTCATGTAATCCCCCTACTGCACATTTTGATGTTAATCCCTTAAGTTGCACTGTTTTGCACTCAGGTTTTGCACTGTACTCTGTAAGTCTTCGTCCTGATACTCCATACCATAGATGTCCTGACTAACCCCCTGAGTTTTGACTGGAGAACTAGTTTAAAGGCATCCTGGGTACTATCGAGTTTTAGGGACGATAGATTTCAAATATGTTTTGCACTGCTGTTTTGTTACTGTTCTATGCACTTTTAAGTTACTAAGAGTTACAACCCAGCTTGAAAGAAAAAAAAATAGGGAATTGTTGCTGCCTGTTCTGAGCTTCCCCTCCCCCTCCCAAAGACATGTGCTCCTGCCCATGTGCTCCAAGCTCCTTTGTTCTAAGCGTGGGCAAAACCAAATGTAACTCAAACTCTTTAGCAGTGTCTGATTGGCCAGTCGCCCCGGGTCCGCCCCCAGTCCTCCCCTTTCCCCTTCTCCGAATAAAAGATGGTCGAGGGGAGGCTCCGCCCTCTCTCTCAGCTCAGCTATCTTCCTGTGAACATGTGGTTGTCTGTCTCATTTTGAAAGCTTCTAACTGCAGGAAATTGAGCAGGCAGGGAGCTATATTTCTCCCTCTTTGCTTCTGCTGATGGTATTTGCTTTGCAGCTGATACAGGTACCGATTTAGAGCTACTAAAGTGCTAGATCGACCGTGCTGCCTCTCTGGGCTGCTCGAGGCTTTCTAAGGCATTGAAATAAAAGCGCTAGCCTGTATAAAGCTGAAAAGATACCTTCCACTCGGTGAAAAAGGAATAACAGTTCCTGGATAACTTAATCTTGTATGCTGGATATAGGAACCTTGCTAGGCAGCACTATGTGGTCTAGTTTACCCTGTTTCGGGTGGCAGGTGGTCGTGGCTATATTCTTCCCCTTTGCAGCTCCTTACCTAAACATGGGTCCTCTGACTAAGGCTACCATTGCTGTTATCCAGTTCCCGCTATGGGTCGAGAAGGTGAGGAATTCATGGGTTTTTAACTTCCTCCGGAATGTGGGTACATGGATAAAGGGCTATCACACACCACGGGCATGTTTTTGGGGTTATGTTAAAAATGGTACCTTCTGTGAGGAAATGACACCAGGGGAAGTTTTCTCCCAAGCCCTCAACCAGTTCTTTGGGCACACCCCAACAATTTTCAAAGGGTTTAGATTCGCTCTGAGTACTAACCAACTGGTGCTGGTAGGCCTACTCTATTTAGCACTCAGGGATAAGTTGAGATTGGCTTGGATAACTACCTAGACACCGGCCCCAGACACTAGAGATCCTACCCCAGAGCCTGATCCAGCCCCAGAACCTGACACGGTCCCAGACATTAGAGATCCTACCCCAGAGCCTGATCCAGCCCCAGAACCTGACACGGTCCCAGACATTAGAGATCCTGCACCAGAGCCTGATCCAGCCCCAGAATCTGACACAGCCCCAGACACTAGAGATCCTGCCCCACAGCCTGACCCTGCCCCGCAGCCTGATACTGCCCAACAGCCCACCTCGGAAATGGACTACCCGAACTGGGTGGGGGTACTGGTGAAGGGGATGCAGGAGATGTGCCAGGAGATGGGCCAGGTGCGCCAGGAGATATGCCAGGAGATGGGCCAGGTGCGCCAGGAGATATGCCAAGTGCTAAGGGAATACACCTCCTCAGCTAGTGAAAAACCCTCTCCCTGCCCCAAAGAGGGTGAGTCCGATGGTGCAGCAGTGGAACCCACAGATGTTACAACCGTCCAGGTTTCAGCTGAACCACAAGGACAACCACAGCAAGCAGCTGTCACCCCTGTGCAAAGGAGGAAGTATAAGACCAAATCAGTATGACCAGTTAATGATGACGGGGAGCCAGGGCCCTCAAAACCAGCAGGAGAGCCAGAGCCAGAAATCATCACTGAGTCCCTGTCGTACGACAGTCTCCGTGGTATGCAAAAAGACATTGTGCGAAGGGGGCGTGAGCCTTGAAAAACCTGGCTGCTTCGGGTTTGGGACCTTATGGGCACAGGTGTGCAACTGGATAGTGGTGAGGCAAGGTATCTGGGACCGTTGACCCAGGACCCAGGTGTGGACCAGATATTTGTGAGGGAGCCAGGACCCCTTTCTCTCTGGGATCGACTCATAATGAGTGTGAGAGAAAGGTTCATTCAGAAAGAAAGAATGCAGGAGTACCATCATAGAATGCAGTGGAAGACACTTGAGGAAGGGATCTAGCAGCTAAGCGAGGTGGAAGTATTAGAGGTACTCTTTGGGAGGGATGGACAGCGTGATAATGACCCCAATAAGGTCAAGTGCACAGGACAGATGATGTGGAACGGGGCAAAGCTAGGGCCACCGCAATACACCACCTTCATTGCAATGATTGATGCTGACAGTGGGCTCTGTCGCCAACAAGCTCAGGAATTATGACAGTATGGTCAATGGCCCTCTGAAAGCTCATGTCTCTGCTCTGGTCCAGGACCTCAAAGAAGAGATGAAGGAGATGAGGGAGGAGATGAGGAAGATCAGTGTGGCACCAGTGCGAGTCAGAGGCCACCAAGTCAGAGCCCATCGTCCCCCTGCTACAGAGAGAGGGTACACCCCACGAGCTGAGCTGTGGTTTTTCCTGTGTGAGCATGGGGAAGACATGAGAAGGTGGGATGGGAAACCCAGTTTTGTCCTGGCAGCGCGGGTGCGTGAACTCAAGGAGGGAGGTACTAACCGAAGGGGTTCCGCTAAGGTGAAAGTAGCCTCAGCCTCCAGTGACCGAGCTGCCAAGTATTACAGAAGAGAAGATGATATGTCAGATCCCCTTGAAGGTACCTAGAGCATGTACGGCCAGGGAAAGAATGATAACCAGGGCTAGAGGCCCCTGCCTCTAGCCAGGAAGAGGCACGGGAGAACAGGGTTTTCTGGACGGTGTGGATCCGATGGCCTGGCACATCAGAGCAACAGAAATGTGATGCCTTGGTTGATACTGGGGCACAGTATACTTTAATGCCATTGGGACATGTGGGGGCAGAACCTGCCTCCATTGCTGGGGTGACTGGGGGATCACAGCAGTTGACCCTGTTGGAAGCTGAGGTGAGCCTGACTGGGAAAGAGTGGCAAAAACATCTGATTGTGACAGGCCCAGAGGCCCCGTGTATTCTGGGCATAGACTTCCTCCGGAATGGCTAATACAAAGACCCAAAAGGACTCAGGTGGGCATTTGGGATTGCTGCTGTGGAGGCAGAGGGCATTAGGCAATTGAACACCCTGCCTGGACTATCAGAGAATCCTTCTGCAGTTTGGCTCCTGAAAGTGGAAGAGCAATGAGTGCCAATTGCCACCTCGACAGTGCACCACCGGCAGTATCGGACAATTCGAGATGCTGTGATCCCTATCCACAAGATGATCTGTGAGCTGGTGAGCCAAGGGGTGGTCAGCAAGACCCACTCACCCTTCAACAGTCCCATTTGGCCTGTGCGCAAGTCTGACAGGGAATGGAGATTGACTGTGGACTATCGTGCCTTGAATGAAGTGACTCCACCATTGAGCGCTGCTGTGCCGGACATGTTGGAGCTCCAGTACGAGCTGGAGTCCAAAGTAGCAAAGTGGTATGCCACTAGTGACATTGCTAATGTATTTTTCTCCATTCCTCTGGCAGCAGAGTGCAGGCCTCCGTTTGCCTTCACCTGGAAGGGTGTGCAGTATACCTGGAACCGACTGCCCCAGGGGTGGAAGCACAGTCCCACCATTTGCCATGGACTGATCCAGGCTGCACTGGAAAAGGGTGAAGCTAGAGAACATCTGCAATACATCAATGACATCATAGTGTGAGGAAACACAGCATAGAAAGTATTTGAGAAAGGAGAGAAAATCATCCAGATTCTCCTGGAAGCCGGCTTTGCCATCAAAAGGAGCAAAGTCAAGGGACCTGCCCAAGAGATCCAGTTCCTGGGAGTAAAGTGGCAAGATGGACCACGTCAGATTCCCACCGAGGTCGTCAACAAGATCACTGCGATGTCTCCACCGACCAGCAAGAAGGAAACACAAGCTTTCCTAGGCGCCATAGGTTTTTGGAGAATGCACATTCCTGAGTACAGCCAGATTGTGAGTCCTCTTTACCTGGTTACCCGCAAGAAGAACCATTTCCACTGGGGCCCCAAACAGCAGCAAGCCTTCACCCAGATCAAGCAGGAAATCGCTCATGCCGTAGCCCTTGGCCCAGTCAGGACAGGACCAGAGGTGAAGAACGTGCTCTACTCTGCAGCCGGGAGCCATGGTCTGTCCTGGAGCCTCTGGCAGAAGGTGCCTGGTGAGACTCGGGGCCGACCACTGGGATTCTGGAGCCGAAGCTACAGAGGGTCTGAAGCCAACTACACTCCCACAGAAAAAGAAATCTTGGCAGCTTGTGAAGGAATCCAAGCTGCCTCAGAAGTAATCGGCACAGAGGCACAACTCCTCCTGGCACCCCGACTACCAGTGCTGGGGTGGATGTTCAAAGGAAAGTTTTCTTCCACGCATCACGCCACCGACGCTCCTTGGAGCAAATGGATCGCCCTCATCACGCAGTGTGCCCGAATTGGAAACCCAAGTCGCCCTTGGATCCTGGAAATAATTACAAACTGGCCTGAAGGTGAGACTTTTGGGATATCTTCTGAAGAAGAAGAGGAGCAGGTGACGCGTGCTGAAGAAGCCCCACCATATAATGCGCTAACAGACAGTGAAAGACAATACACCCTCTTCACTGATGGTTCTTGCCGAATTGTAGGCGCTAGCTGGATATGGAAAGCTGCAGTATGGAGCCCCACACGACAAGTTGCACAGGCTACTGAAGGAGAAGGTGGATCGAGCCAATTTGCTGAACTCAAAGCTGTTCAACTAGCCCTGGACATAGCTGAAAGAGAGTAGTGGCCAAAGCTCTACCTCTACACTGACTCATGTGTTGCAGTGAGGATACTGTAACATGCCTATATCAAACCAGGAGTCCCGTGGAAATGAAATATATATGGACGGATTCTTGATAGATGTTTCAGAGATGTTTATTTCCCCAGCCGCATGGCTGGGCTCTGCCGAGGAACTGCTACAGTCACCGGGACCCGAGGTCCTTTTGCCCGCGCAGGAAACACAAACCAACCAATGGGGAACGAGGCTGACCAGGGGCAGGGAAACCCCGTGTGTCTGTGTCCTCAGGGCCCCTCCTCCCAGGGCTACATGGCGGGGGGAGGAGACCCCGACATTTCACCCGTTTTATTTTAATAAAAGGAGAATGAAGACAACTGGATAAACATAACAAGAACAGTTTCAAAACAAAACAAGCCACCCTCCTGAGTCTTTAAATGTCCAAAGAGATTCTCTGGAACATCCTACGGCTGACAGAAGGGAGACAGAACTCTCTGAGCATCCTTTGTGGGGAAACTGAGGCAGGAGAGGGTTTAATTTCTTCCCTCCCCCTTTTTCTTCCCCCACTCGGCATTGGAAAGGGATTTTTGGGAAATGGAATTACATAACGAAGCCATGGGGTGAAAAATGGATTAGGAATAAACTGGGGATAGGGTAAACTTAGGAAAGGGTTCATATTGGGTATAGGGTAAAAGGGAAAGGTGGGATTAGGAAAGGGAGACTGCAGGGGGGGTTTACAATGGAAATATTGTCTAACAGGACTACGATTTTTAGCATGTATACTGCCTTTCACAGGAACACCATCAGGCCCAGTGACCTGCGATGCTTGTAACCCTTTTCTACCTTGTATGATTTTGAATTCCACCACCTCTCCATCTCCCAAGCTTGGGATGCATTTTTCAGGGTTATTCTTTTTAATAGCAGTTCTATGCACGAATATGTCTTGCTGGTTATCACATCTTGGTATAAAACCATAATTTTGTTTAACATTATGCCATTTCACTATCCCTAAGATCTTAGCTACTATGGTCTTTTCCTTTTTCCGAGTGGCTGCTGTTTTCTGTCTCGCTGTGTCTTTGCTCTCTCTTTCGGTCGCTCCCATGTTGGGATTGTCGGCGCTGCTGGTTCCTGCGTGCTCTTCCCAGGGTCGCGTTTGGGGCAGCGCAGGCCGGGCCGGGCCGTGCCGCTCTGTTCTCCATGCGTCGCCTCCTCTGGTCTCAGCTTTGCTGCCACTGCCTGGGGCTGCGCCCATGTCTCAGCTGGGCCCCCGAGCCCCCCCGCGCCCTGCTCCAGCGCGCGTTTCGGCTGGGCACGGCTCCACTCTGCCGCTGCCAGCCGCCACCCGCGCGCCGCCCCGCTCGTTCGGACGCTCACAGGGCTCGCTCCACCACTCGCTGCGTGGGGCCGGGCGGGCACTGCCGGGTCGCGCCACTCCTGCCGCGCCTCGCTATGCTGCCGACACTGCGGCCCGCGTGGCTCCGCCCGCGCGTGGGAATTGTCTCGCTGCTGCTCACAGAGCGCTCGGTGCACGTGGCCTGTGTCGCACAGTCCCTGAGCCAGGCTTCCCTTCGCCAGGACACAGCTGACATTGCTCAACAGTCTCGGTAATTAAATAATATTCAGGAAAATATTCTTCCATCGGCATATATTTTGACTCAAATATTAACTGGGTCCAAATGGTCTTCCAAAAAACCTTGGTAAGAATTAAATCCCAAGAAACATAGAAAAAGTTCTTAAACAACCATGCCAGGAAGTGTTTCAGTTCTTTCTGAGCTTGAATCAAGCTAAAATTTACAAATCGTTGTTCAATAATCATTTTTAGTTTAAGATAAATGTCCATATGCGGCTCTGAAAGCCAAGAGTCTTCCCACGGTTCCTCCATAGTTTAGATATGGAATAGCAAAACAAAACCAAGAAGAGGCATCCAAAGTTTCCAGGGTTTACTCACACAAATCAGTCGCTTAGGGATCAGGGATCGTTCTGCTCGCAATTCTCCCACCATTTTGTTACAGCGGGGATACTGTAACATGCCTATATCAAACCAGGAGTCCCATGGAAAAGAAATATATATGGACAGATTCTTGCTAGATGTTTCAGAGATGTTTATTTTCCCAGCCGCATGGCCGGGCATCTGCAGAGGAACTGTTACAGTCACCGGGACCCGAGGGTCCTTGCCCGCGCAGGAAACACAAACCAACCAATGGGGAACGAGGCTGACCAGGGGCAGGGAAACCCCGTGTGTCTGTGCCCTCAGGGCCCCTCTTCCCAGGGCTACATGGCGGGGGGAGGAGACCCCGACACTCATGGATGGTAGCCAATGCTCTGGGGGGTTGGCTGGAAAGGTGGAATTAGGCAATCTGGCAGCACAGAGGAAAACCAATCTGGGCTGCTGAGGAGTGGAAAGGCATTGCCACTCAGGTAGAGAAGCGATCCGTGAAGGTCCATCATGTAGATGCTCACGTCCCCAAGAGCGGATCTAACGAAGAACATCGTAACAACAAACAGGTAGATCAGACTGCAAAAATAGAGGTGTCCCAGATAGACTTGGATTGGCAACATAAAGGAGAGTTGTTCCTAGCTCGATGGGCCCATGATGCCTCAGGCCATCAGGGCAGAGATGCCACCTATAAGTGGGCACGAGATCGAGGGGTGGATCTAACCATGGACAGTATCTCCCAGGTGATCCATGACCATAAGATGTGCGCTGCTATCAAGCAGGCCAAGCGGGTGAAGCCCCTGTGGTATGGTGGGCGATGGTCCAAATACAAGTATGGGGAGGCCTGGCAGGTTGATTACATCACACTGCCTCAAACCCACCAAGGCAAGCGCTATGTGCTCACAATGGTAGAAGCCACCACAGGATGGCTGGAGACTTACCCTGTGCCTCACGCTACAGCCCGGAACACCATCCTGGGCCTTGAAAAGCAAGTCCTTTGGAGGCATGGCACCCCTGAGAAAATTGAGTCTGACAATGGGACTCACTTCAAGAACAGCCTTATAAACACCTGGGCTAGAGAACATGGCATTGAGTGGGTGTACCACATCCCTTACCATGCACCAGCAGCTGGGAAGGTTGAGCGGTGTAATGGACTGCTTAAAACCACCTTGAAGGCACTGGGTGGGGGGAGTTTCAAAAACTGGGAGGTGCATTTAGCAAAAGCCACCTGGTTAGTTAACACCCGAGGCTCCATCAGCCGAGCAGGCCCTGCCCAATCTGAACCCCTACAAACAACAGATGGGGATAAGGTTCCAGTGGTGCACATGAGAGGTATGCTTGGAAAAACTGTTTGGGTAAAGTCTGCCTTGAGCAAAGACAAACCCATCCTTGGGGTTGTTTTTGCTCAGGGACCAGGTTGCACTTGGTGGGTGATGCAAAGGGGTGGAGAGACCTGATGCATACTGCAAGGAGACCTTGTTCTAGGGTGAACTACCTATGGCTCTGTACTTGTATCAGTATCAGCATGTATATATATATATAATTTGGGTGATGAATGTATTTATATGGTTAAAAGGGTTAAGTTTCATTTAACATGTTAGTATGGGAAAAAATTTAGGGTGGATAATGTTGGAGTTTTAAGAGTTCTCCTAGTTTTTTTTCTGTTAAAGGAATTTTCCCCCATACATGTTGCTAGGGAAACAAATGGCCAGGTGCTTAAGAAGAACAAAAGACCTGGCTGCTCTTTTTGTTTTCACTTGAGTGTGTGGTCAGTTCGGTCTCTGCGTCCAGAGAGAGACGAAGCTGTTTTTTTTTTTTACGGCCACTTTTCTTTCTGCTGGAGAAACACCAGGATCCCAAGCCCGCCTTCCCTGCCCCGCTCGGAGCTGGGCCGTGGCCGCCCTGCCCTGCCGCTGCTTCGAGCCTTCGCTACGCTGTAGCCAGGCTCGCCCTGCCTGCCTAGACCTCCGGGGAGTTCTCCATTTGGATACATCTCTTCTGCCATCCGGGATTTGTGCTCGTCCCTGCTGCTCCAGCCTGCTGTTCCAGCCTGTCATTCCAGCTTGCCCTTCCCGAGGGTCCAGCCGAACACCGGGGTTGGCTGCCCAGGGGTTTGTGAAGCCTTTGTTCCATCCCTTCCCGGGATCCCAGGCCACCAGTGCTGCGTGCTCCCTGAGCTCGCTCCGGAGCTCCCCCTGCAGCTGTGGGAGAACCATCGCACCTGCCCTGCTCACCGGGAGCCGCCAGCACCCCTGCCGGCTGTGAGCGGAACTGCACCCAAGGGGAAAGGGCCTGAGAGCCAAGAAGGCTGGGACTGGGTTTGTGATTGTTTGCTGTTACTGCCATAGTTATTGTTGTTTGTTTGACTAGTTATACACATATAGATATATAATAGTAAAGAACTGTTATTCCTATTTTCCACATCTTTGCCTGAAAGCCCCGTGATTTCAAAATTATAATAACTCGGAGGGAAGGGGGTTGCATCTGCCATTCCAAGGGAGGCTTCTGCCTTCCTTAGCAGACACCTGTCTTTCAAACCAAGACACCTAATCTCTTCCAGGGTTGTAAATCAAATCCTCCCTTAATTGCAGAGGTTTCTACTCCTCTGTTCCCTACATCTCCCCCTCCTTTCTGCACATAGTAAATTCCATTAATAGACTTATCAATGATCCATTGTACACATTGGAACAAACAAGGTACCATTATGAGAACTATTACTATGACTGCCAAAATGTATAGGACTTTTGTAAGACACTTCTTTATCCATGGTGCTAAGCCCCATCCACTAAACAAATCATATAGCCAAGTTCCAGCATCAATTCTTATTTTCGATACACCCTCTTTAAGGGGTTGTATGCTCTTATGAATAGACTCCGAGTGGTCAGACAGATTCATACAGCACATTCCTTCAAAGTCATTGCATCCATGTCCATGGGCCAGCAAAAGAAAATCAATTGCTGCTCTGTTTTGTAAAGTTGCATGCCTCACATCTTTAACATCTGCTAAAAGGCCACTTAATGCAAGGGACGTGGCATTAGATTGTTTACTCAGCCAACATCCCAACCGATCTAACTGCTTTAACGCAACTACTGAGGCAACTGGTGGCATAAGAAGAGACGCTGCAAGCTTTTTTCCATAACCCCATGGAGTAAAATCACCTCTGCATTCTGGTCCATATTGATGCGGAACAGATCTTTTTTGTCTGTGATTTATGTTGGCAATTGTCTTCATATTAGGAGTAAACAAGGTGATCTCTCCCAAAGTACACAGACCTCCCTTAATGTTTGAAGGGATAGCTGGCCATGCTCTGTCTCTGCATACAAAAAACATTCCTCTTGGTAATTGCAGAGGAATAGAGCTAGGTGCAGATGAAATTATAAAAGTACTATTACACCAAAAGGAGTGGTTTTTATACACAGGGTGATGTGGAGAAACATCTCTCATCATTGATTGATTAATGTTTGCAGAATTGAATTCAACACAGAATTTTACTTTTACAGAACCAAGGATTTCTAATTCTTGGGGTTCATCAGAAGCTTTAGGAAGATAGGGAGTCTGTTGGGGTTCCTCCCCTCTGCCATGGGGTCCTGGGAGAGGGGACCCTGGGGTAGAGGCACGGGGTTTCCTTGCTCCTTGGTCACATGTACCCTAATCCTGTTCCCCATTGGTTGTTTTGTGTTCCCCTGCCCAGGAAGGACCCTACTGGTCCTGTGATTAAGGGTTCTTGGGCTGGACCTCGGCCATGCGGCTGGAGAATAAAGATCTCTAAAAAACATCTACCAAGAATTGATCCCTATTTCTTTCCACGAGCCTCGCTGTCTATACTTGTTGCAGGAATCCCCACTGCAGCAGGAGTTCACCATTCCCATGCATTTACTCGGGTATAGTACTCCCAAATGTTTGATCCTGCCAAGGTACCTTGTAAGGCTCTATCAATTTTTTCTGGTATTGGCCAATTTTCTACTGGAACATTGACTAAACAAGTTGAAAATAGATTTTCTGGAGTTGTGGTAGACAAGCATAGAGTATCCAAACCTGAAGCATTAGCTAAAGTCACCCAAACATTGGTCTTTGGTTGTTCAACTGGCAAAGCTACACTACTAAAAGCAAACAAAACCAACAGAGCAAAAAACAAACTTAACATCTGATTAAACTTCATGTTTCTTTAAAGTTCTCTTTTGACAACAGACTTTTTCAATTTTTAATTTGTAAATGAATTTTTAAGAATATTCTTTATATTTTCCCAATCTTGTTTATATCTCATTTAATGATGAGGCACAAAGGTACTCCATGCCTTCTTTAAATAGAAAGATGAGGATTATTTGCCAAAAGAGCTTTACAATATTCTATTTTTTCACACTCTTTATATTGACATAAACCCCAAAGTTCACAGTTTCAACAATAAAAAAAAAGAGATTGCAGATATAGGTTGTAGTCTCAGCATAGTTCACGTCTGTACTTTCTTCTCTACTCGTGGGGTTGTCAACGTCTTTCTGCAAGTGGTATGGTTTCACGTTCTTCACAGGAAACCACCTGGGTCCTGTATCTGTAGAAACACAAGCAAACCCTTTGCCCCAGGTTATTAGAGGAATTGGACCTTCGATTTGTCCTGTTTCTGGATTTCTAATCAGAACTAAAGGATTCTCCTTTAATGTTGTGTGTGTGCTGTTAGAGGAATGCCTAAATATTGGAGGATCAGGCTCTGCAGAAGAACTATTCAAAAAGTTATAAACATGCAAGGCTTTACTTAATCGCATCTGTGGTGTTGTCTGTGTTACATCTCCCTTTTGCTGATCTAAAATACATTTTAAGGAACGATGTGTTCTCTTAACAACTGCCTGACTCATGGGCAAATAAAGAATACCAAAGGTATGATGTACGCCCCAATTAATTAAAAACAGAGATACCTTCTGGGTTGTATAAGCAGAACCGTTATCTGTTTTTATTTCTTGAGGTACCGCCAATGAAGCAAAAGCCTGCAAAAAATGCTGACACACGATTTACTGCTTCTCCAGTGTTTACTGAAGCAAAAACTACATTGGAAAATGTGTCTAATGACAAATGGATATTTTTATATTTTCCAAAAGATGGGTATTTTGTGATATCTGTTTGCCACAATTGCAAGCTCTGTAGTCCTCGAGGATTGACCACTCCTGTGGATACAGGGGGCTTCACCAGATGACAATCTGGGCAGGTATTTACAATTGCTCTAGCCTGATCTCTGGAAAGATGAAACATTCACATAAGAGTTTGTGCATTCTGATGAAAAAAGGAATGACTAAGCTTCACCTGTTCAAAAATGTTAGGTAAGGTGTTCACTAAAGCTACTGTTAATTTATCAGCTCTGGAGTTGCCTTCTGCCAGAAATCCTGGAAGTGATGAATGAGCTCTAATATGGGAGACAAAATATTGATTAGTTCTATTTTGCACAAGTGTATAAAGACATGTAAGATGATACACAGCATCATTGCTGTTGGGGTTTCAGTTTAGTCCTAGTTTTTTTTCTGTTAAAGGAATTTTTTCCCATAGCATGTTGCTAGGAGATAAATGGCCATACTTGAGAGGAGATAGCCATACTTAAGAAAGACAAAAGGGCCCGGCCAGGCTTTTGTTCTCACCTGGCGGGCAGTTCAGTTCGCTCTCAGCGTCTGGAGAGAGAAGGTGCAGAGAAAGGAGCTGCTGGTTCCCGTTTTCGGCGTCTTTCCTTCTGCTGGGAACAACACCGGGGATCCCAAAGCTGCTTTTCCCTGCCCTGCTGGAGGCTGGGCTGTGGCCGCCCGCCCCGCTGCTGCTTCGAGCCTTCGCTACGCTGTAGCCGTGCTTACCCTGCCTGCCTGGAGCCCCGGGGGGTTCCCCTTTTGGATACATCTCGTCTGCCACCCGGGATTTGTGTTTGTGCCTGCCGCTCCAGCCTACCAGTCCAGCCTGCTGTTTCCGAGAACCCGGGACCAGCTGCCCACCGGTTTGTGAAGCTCTTTTGTTCCATCCTTCCCCGGGATCCCAGGGCATCAGAGCAGCCGCGTGCTTCCCGAGCTCGCTCCGGAGCGCCCCCTGCAGCCGCGGGGGAACCATCGCACCTGCCCTGCTCACCGGGAGCCGCCAGCGATCCCTGCCGGCTGCGAGCGGAACTGCACCCGAGGGGAAATAGCCTGACAGCCGAGAAGGCTGGGACTGGGTTTGTGTTTGCTGTTACTGTCATAGTTGTTGTTGTTTTGTTTGACTAGTTATATATATATATATATATATATATATAGTAAAGAACTGTTATTCCTATTTTCCCACATCTTTGCCTAAAGACCCTTGATTTCAAAATTATAATAACTCAGAGGGAAAGGGGTTACATCTGCCACTCCAAGGGAGGCTTCTGCCTTCCTTAGCAGACACCTGTCTTTCAAACCGAGACAATTGCTAACATCTTTCAAAACTGATCCTTCTATTCTTTTAACTATGTTAGCAACATAAGCAGAATCCATAATCAAATTAAAGGGTTCTTGAAAAAGCTGAAATGCTCTAACTACTGCTGCAAGTTCAACCACCTGGGTTGAGCCTTCTACTATTTGGATATCTTGTTTTCATGCTTTAGTTGCTGGGTCTTGACACACCACTACAGAACAATTTGTTTTTCCTGACCCATCACTAAATATTGTCACAGCGTCTAAAGGCACTCCACTTAACAGAGGTCTTTCTCTAAAGCTTAACTTTGCCTGTAATAATTTATGACTAGGAAAATAAATAGAGCACGTGCCTGGGTAATTCAATAATGCAATTTGAAGTTCTTCTGATTTTTGCAATGCCCAATCAAAATATTGCTTCTTCAAAGGTAAATAAATTATTGCAAAATCTTTGCCTGCCATAGTTAACAACCTTGATCTACCTCTGATTATAATATGAGCTAACATTTCCATCATTGTGAAGATTGTTTTTGGAGACCTGTAAGGCAAAAAGACCCACTCTATTATCAATAAGGGATCTTTTGCAGAAGCATCCCATTGAAATATAAGACCATACAATTGCATTTTTCCCCCTAATATTGTAAGGAAAAATGGTTGTGAAGCTACACAACGATGTGCTTGTCTTTTCTGAAATAGGCAGCGATATGGGATACACATCATAAGGTCACCCCAAGACACTCTGCTACTCTGTTAAGTGTCTTCAGAGCTTCAGGTGTGAGGGTTCGTGGGGATGTAATGTTACAATCTCGTCTTAGCAAGTCAAAAACTGAAACAAGTTCATCATTGGTGATCCCTAATGTAGATCTGATCCAATTTCTCTCTCCCAAAATCTGCTGCAAATCTGGCAAAGTATTAACTTTAACCCAAAGCTGTATCTTCTGTGGCACTATTGCTTGTTCTGTCATTTTCCATCCCAAATATTTCCACGGTGGAGTTTCCTGTATTTTTTATGTAGAAATCTCAAGTCCAGCATTTTTAATCTCTGTTACAACACTGTCACAAGCTTCCTCTATCTCCTTCTGTGTTGGTGCTGAAATTAACAGATCATCCATGTAATGCAGAATCTTTGCTTTAGGATGTTTTTGTCTAGCTGGAGATAGAGTTTTTGCCACAAACCATTGACATATAGTAGGTGAATTTTTCATCCCTTGAGGAAGCACAACCCAATGATACCTTAAAAATGGCTCCTATCCATTAATACTTGGGACAGAGAATGCAAAACATGGGACATCTTCTGGATGAAGTGGAATATTAAAAAAACAGTCCTTTAAATCAATGATAACTAAAGGCCAATCTCTTGGGATCATAGAGAGAGAGAGGGAAGTCCAGGTTGGAGGGGTGCCATATCCTCTATTACTTAATTAATCTTTCTAAGGTCCTTAAGCAGCCTCCAGGTGTCAGAGGCCTTTTTGTGTATAACAAACACTGGTGAATTCCAGGGACTAGTTGTTTCTTTGATATGTCCTTTCTGCAGTTGTTCCTGAACTAATTTTTTGAGGGCACTCAGTTTCTTTTCTTCTAGGGGCCATTGATTCACCCAAAACATCTCATTGGTTTTCCACGAAAGCTTAGGGGTGATGAGTGCCTGCATGGCCCCCACTAAAAATCCACCTCCAGTTTGAGCCCCCATTGAGATAACAAGTCTCTTCCCCAGACTGTAATGGGCTTTTTTACAACAAAAGGATGAATGACTGCTTTTTTCCCCTCAGGTCCTTTGACTGTAATCACAGATTCACTTTGTAAGCATAGAGTGGCACCCCCTATACCTGTGAGGGTATCTAGGGGAGTCACAAGCTTCCAATCTTTTGACCAAAACAAGTAAGAAATGATAGTAACATCCGCTCCCGTATCTAATAGACCTTTAACCATAATTGCTTTTTTGTTATGCATTAAACTGCAAGTCAACATTGGCCTATTATGTCCGATATGTTCTGTCCAAAAATCCTCTGGTCCCAAGTCTGAGCTTTCTGTAATAGGTTGCTGACCTTCCATTTCTCTTGCTCTGTGTGCAGCTGTAGTAGGCACTGCGACAGCTGTGGCTAATTGTGTTCCTGCAGGAACAACTAAAGGAGGTTGTAACGCTTGAGCTAAAATTGTAAGCTCCTCATGACAATTTGCTGAAACAATTGTTGGATAAACTATGAGACCTATAACACGACATGCATCTTTTCCCATAATCAAAAAGTCCTGCCTTTCTTCAGATGTCCCAGTAAGTCCTCTAGGTATTAAGTAATGGGAACCATTTATAAAGCATATTAATTTGGAGGCTGCCAAGGCACAGAATGCTCCAGGGGGCAGGAGGTTTGGGTCGTTTGGGAGGCATCTAACCATCTGGCTGACTGTATGTGGTTTTGGTCTCAAGAGAATTGGAGCTTTGACTGATGGACTGCTGCTATTTGTTTCGTCACGCAGAGGGGCATCGCGGTCGAAAATCCATTTCCTGGCAAAAGATTCCCATCTACATCATATCTAGAGTGACACCTATGTGCATAATGTCTTCCCTTTCTACATCTGGGACAGTGAACTGATGCTCTTATAATCTCTCTAGGCTCTGGACAGTTTCTCATTAAATGTCCAGGCTTGCTGCACCGAAAACATGTTCTCTCATCTGTATCAGCTTGTGGCTTTGCTCGAGAATTGCTTACAGCAAGAGCATTAAGTGCTGTTATAAGACTCTTATCCAAAACTTCAGCTTGAGCAGAGAACCTTTTGTCCATCATTTCAGCTTGATTGTTAATAGCTCATTCCAGCCTTTCTCCTAATGTATCAGCTTGAATGATAGCTGTATGCTGTACAGTACCAATTTTACTGCAAGCTTCAAGCATGTCTGAAATACTTGGCTGTATCCCTGGCAGAGCTCTAATAGTTCACTGACACTCCTCATTGGCATTAACATGGGGGGGGGGGGGGGTGTGCTAGTTTGAAAACAAACCAGTGAGAGGCACCAAGTCAGAATAACAATTTAATGGAAATTAAAGAAAAGGAAAATAAAGTAAAAGAAAACACTGACAGAGTCAAGATACAACCTGAGTCCCTATTAGGCAGGGTAGTGGTAGCAGTCTGGTGGAATGGTGGCTGCAATCCTCTGAAGTGGTGATCCTGTAGTAGAAGGGGTCTGCTCTTCCTCAGAAAGTCCAGCGGTGGCTGTGTAGCTCCTGTCCTCTGGAAATCCAGTGGAGCCCGCCCCGCCCCGCCCCGCCCCGCCCCGCCCCGCCCCGCCCCGCCCCGCCCCGCCCCGCCCCGCCCCCCCCCATCTCTTTGGTGCTCAGAGTCCCAGTTATATCCATGATGGGATGCTTGGTTCCTCCCCCTGGGTGGAGCATCTCACAATGGGGTAATGAGTCATGAGGCCAAGTGTTGATTAGGCTCGTTAACAGAAGATAGTCTGGAGGGAGTTATCTCTGAGTCATGCAGCAGGACAATGATGGGCCATTAACAGAAAGATAGTCTGAGGGGAGGAGGCAAGGAAACACTGCCTCACCTGATTTCAACAGCTCATGAGGATGGTAATAGAATACACCTCAACCCAGGACATTATCCACCCCTTATTCTATTACCATCTACATCATCCCAAATCAATACCTTCTTAAACTCTAAACACACATACATATATATATATATACAATGAAACCCTACACACCGTTCTCACCTAAGATTAGGTCTCCCTGTGGTACACAACGGGTTTCCCCATCTTTTTGCATTACCCACCAAGTGCAACCAGGTCCTTGAGCAAAGACAATCCCACGGATGGGTTTGTCTTTGCCTGAGGTGGGATTAATCCAAACAGTCTTTCCTAAAATACCTCTCAGGTGTACCACAGGGACTCCATCTCCATCCACTGTGTGCAAGGGTTCAGACTCAGCAGGACCACCTCGATTGATGGACCATCGGGTATTGAGCATCCAGGTAGCCTTCGCTAAGTTCACTTCCCAATTTTTGAAGGTCCCCCCACCAAGTGCCTTTAGGGTGGTTTTAAGTAGTCCATTGCACCGTTCAACTTTTCCGGCAGCTGGTGCATGATAAGGAATGTGATATATCCATTCAATACCATGTTCTCTGGCCCAGGTGTTGATGAGGCTGTTCTTAAAATGAGTCCCGTTGTCTGACTCAATCCTGTCGGGGGTGCCATGTCTCCACAGGACTTGCTTTTCCAGGCCCAAGATGGTGTTCCGGGCTGTAGCATGAGGCACAGGGTAGGTCTCCAGCCATCCAGTGGTTGCTTCAACCATGGTCAACACGTAGCGCTTGCCTTGGCGGGTTTGGGGAAGGGTGATGTAATCAACTTGCCAGGCTTCCCCATACCTGTACTTTGACCATCGTCCACCGTACCACAGAGGCTTCACCCGCTTGGCCTGTTTGATTGCAGCACAGGTCTCACAACTGTGGATGACCTGTGAGATGCTGTCCATGGTAAGGTCCACCCCTCGGTCACGGGCCCATCGGTATGTTGCATCTCTGCCCTGATGACCAGAGGCATCATGGGCCCAACGAGCTAGGAATAGTTCTCCCTTGTGCTGCCAGTCCAGATCCACCTGTGATACTTTCACCTTGGCAGCTCGGTCCACCTGCTCGTTGTTGCGATGTTCTTCATTAGCCCGACACTTGGGTACGTGCGCATGCACGTGTCGAACCTTCACGGTCAGCTTCTTTACTCGGGCAGCGATGTCCTGCCAAATCTCAGCGGCCCAGATGGGTTTCCCTCTGCGCTGCCAGTTGGCTTTTCTCCAGCGAACCAGCCATCCCCACAGAGCATTAGCTACCATCCACGAGTCGGTGTAGAGATAGAGCCTTGGCCACTTCTCTCGTTCAGCAATATCCAAAGCCAGCTGGACGGCTTTAAGCTCTGCAACCTGCCTCGATCCACCTTGTCCTTCGGTAGCTTGTGCAACTTGCCGTGTGGGGCTCCATACTGCAGCTTTCCACTTCCTGTTAGTGCCTACAATTCGGCAGGAACCATCAGTGAAGAGGGCATAACGTCTTTCAGTCTCCGGTAGCTCATTAAATGGTGGGGCTTCCTCAGCACGAGTCACTTGCTCTTCCTCTTCTTCAGAAGATAATCCAAAAGTCTCACCTTCAGGCCAGTTTGTTATAATTTCCAGAATCCCAGGGCGATTCGGGTTTCCAATACGGGCACGCTGTGTGATGAGAGCAATCCATTTGCTCCATGTGGTGTCAGTGGCATGATGCGTGGAAGGAAACTTTCCCTTGAACATCCACCCCCGCACTGGTAGTCGGGGTGCCAGGAGGAGTTGTGCCTCTGTGCCGATTACCTCTGAGGCAGCTTGGACTCCTTCATAGGCGGCCAAGATTTCCTTCTCTGTGGGAGTGTAGTTAGCTTCAGACCCTCTGTAGCTTCGGCTCCAGAATCCCAGTGGTCGGCCCCGAGTCTCACCAGGCACCTTCTGCCAGAGGCTCCAGGACAGACCATGGCTCCCGGCTGCAGAGTAGAGCACGTTCTTCACCTCTGGTCCTGTCCTGACTGGGCCAAGGGCTACCGCATGAGCGATTTCCTGTTTGATCTGGGCGAAGGCTTGCTGCTGTTCAGGGCCCCAGTGGAAATGGTTCTTCTTGCGGGTAACCAGGTAGAGAGGGCTCACAATCTGGCTGTACTCAGGAATGTGCATTCTCCAAAAACCTATGGCGCCAAGGAAAGCTTGTGTTTCCTTCTTGCTGGTCGGTGGAGACATCGCAGTGATCTTATTGATGACCTCGGTGGGAATCTGACGTCGTCCATCTTGCCACTTTACTCCCAGGAACTGGATCTCTTGGGCAGGTCCCTTGACTTTGCTCCTTTTGATGGCAAAGCCAGCTTCCAGGAGAATCTGGATGATTTTCTCTCCTTTCTCAAATACTTCCTTTGCTGTGTTTCCCCACACGATGATGTCATCGATGTATTGCAGATGTTCTGGGGCCTCACCCTTTTCCAGTGCAGTCTGGATCAGTCCATGGCAAATGGTGGGACTGTGCTTCCACCCCTGGGGCAGTCGGTTCCAGGTGTATTGCACACCCTTCCAGGTGAAAGCAAACTGGGGCCTGCATTCTGCTGCCAAAGGAATGGAGAAGAAGGCGTTGGCAATGTCAGTAGTGGAGTACCACTTCGCTGCTTTGGACTCCAGCTCGTACTGAAGTTCCAACATGTCCGGCACAGCAGCGCTCAATGGTGGTGTGACTTCATTCAGGCCACGGTAATCCACCGTCAGTCTCCATTCTCCGTTGGACTTACGCACTGGCCATATAGGGCTGTTGAAAGGTGAATGGGCCTTGCTGACCACCCCTTGGCTCTCCAGTTTACGAATCATCTCATGGACGGGAACCACAGAGTCTCTGTCTGTGCGGTATTGCCGACGGTGTACTGTTGCTGTGGCGATTGATACCTGTTGTTCTTCAACTCTTAGCAGTCCCACGGCAGACGGGTCATCTGAGAGGCCAGGCAATGTACTCAGTTGTCTGATATCTTCTGTCTCAACAGCAGCTATCCCAAAAGCCCAAAGATGTCCTTTTGGGTCCTTGAAATATCCATGTCTGAGATAGTCTATGCCAAGAATGGACGGGGCCTCCGGGCCTGTCACGATGGGGTGTTTCTGCCACTCGTTCCCAGTTAAACTCACTTCAGCTTCCAGTACAGTCAGCTGCTGGGATCCTCCTGTCACCCCACAAATGGAAATGGGTTCTGCTCCCACATACCTTGATGGCATCAGAGTACATTGAGCGCCAGTGTCAACCAAAGCCGTGTATTTTTGTGGGTCAGCTGTGCCAGGCCATCGGATCCACACAGTCCTAAAGACCCGATTATCCCTTTCCTCTACCTGGCTAGAGGCAGGGCCCCTCTATTCCTGGTTCTGGTGCATGTTGCTCCCTTCCGGTGAGTATGTTCCTGAGGTCCCTTCAAGAGGATCAGTCATACTATCATTCTGGTATCGTCTGGAGTTCTGTGTGCGAGAGACCGGAGCAATGTTGACTCTAGATGCGCTTCTTGTGGTAGTTGTCCCTCTTTTTAGTTCACGTACCCTGGCTGCTAAGGAGGAGGTGGGTTTTCCATGCCACTTACTCATGTCTTCTCCATGTTCCTGAAGGAAAAACCAGAGATTACCTCGTGGGGTGTATCCTCTCTCGCTGGTTGGGGGACGCCGGCTCCTAATGGCAGAGACTCTTGTTGGTTCTGGCGAGATCTGGTAAATCTCTTCCTTAAGTTCCTTTTTCAATTTCTGATGGCCTTCTTCCATCAAACTCTGGACTTGCTCAGCCAAAAGACTTGTTTCCACGGATGAGACATGGGTGCGAAATGGGGCTGTGACGGTGTCCTCGTAAATCCTCAGTTTGTTCACCAAGACACCCACCCTGTCCTCGCCTTCCCTCCATTGCAGCGTTGCCAGGTAACGGGAGTATATCTCTGGTCCAAGGCGTGCGAACCTCAACCACATCTGTGACGTGCACTGGACACCATCTGGGCTCTTAGGAAATCTCTCGTCTTCTGAGAAAATGATCTCCAGCACAGCCAATTCCCTCAGGCACCGGATACCTTGTTCCATTGTGCTCCATTTCCCTTGGTGCACCTGGAGGTCTTCTTTACAAAGGTACCTGTCCCTGACACTTGTAAGCAGTCGCCGCCAGAGGCTGAGAGTTTCTTGGGTTCTCCCGATCCCCTGGTCAATGACCACATCCCGGGACAGAGATCCCAGCTGCCTGGCCTCACTTCCATCCAGAATGGTGTCATTGTCTGCAGCGTCCCAAAAGCGGAGCAGCCAGGTCAGGATGGACTCGTTCGTCTGGCGCGTGAATTCCCTCCGCAGGTCACGCAGCTCACCCAGGGATAGTGACCGAGTGATGATCTCCGGCTCTGCCTCTTCTGCTGGGTGCGAAGGTCCTGCTGCATCCTCGTCAGTCACTATGCGGACTGACTTGCTTTTTGATTTCTTCTTCTGAACGGGGGCAACTGCAATCGGTTTAGGCTGTTCTGGTTCAGTGACAGTTTGTGTGGAGATGCTTACAGCTCCTTTGGTTTTTTCCTCCTCTGTGTCAGTCTGCGTGGACATGGACGCTGTGGTCTTGGGTCTGGGTTCTTTCTCCTCTGTGACAGTCTGCGTGGACATGGACGCTGTGGTCTTGGGTCTGGGTTCTTTCTCTTCTGTGACAGTCTGCGTGGACATGGATGCTGTGGTCTTGGGTCTGGGTTCTTTCTCCTCTGTGACAGTCTGCGTGGACATGGATGCTGTGGTCTTGGGTCTGGGTTCTTTCTCCTCTGTGACAGTCTGAGTAGAGATGGATGCTGTCACTTTGCTTTTGGTTCCTTTCTTCTTTGCGACAATCGGTGTAGACATTGTGCTTGTTGCTTGGCTCCTTTTTTTCCTCTCATCCTGAGGATGCTGTGCCATAGCTCTGATCCTAAGCATGGTGTACACAGTGCAGGTCATGGAGAAAAAAGAGAAAAGAACTGCCAAAAAGATTATGCCATCCTTAACATCTACAGGGAACTCAATATTTTCAAAAACTGCTGTGTCCGGTCTGAAAGGCTGGAAAAAAACCATTCTTTAATCCTCCCCCCAGGGGCTGGGTATGATTGTTGAGGCCCCAGATGTAGCAGCCTAAAGTAGGACAGGCAGACAAAGTTGAGTATATATTCCGAATTATGTTCATTGTCTCGGAGGTTATCATGCAGTAGGCATAATACACTAATAAAGCAAATTTTATACCATACCCTGGTCTACACAGGAGCATTACAATCGGCAGATAGGTCCCCATGTGCGGAAAAATATAGAGAGCTAGGTACAAGACCCATGTAAGCATGTTGAGCACCATAGTGAGTAGGTGGCTTCTACAATACAAAATTGTAATTCTGACTTTTCTCAGCAGCCTAGCCCCACACTGGGCACCAAATTATGTGCTAGTTTGAAAACAAACCAGTGAGAGGCACCAAGTCAGAATAACAATTTAATGGAAATTAAAGAAAAGGAAAATAAAGTAAAAGAAAACACTGACAGAGTCAAGATACAACCTGAGTCCCTATTAGGCAGGGTAGTGGTAGCAGTCTGGTGGAATGGTGGCTGCAATCCTCTGAAGTGGTGATCCTGTAGTAGAAGGGGTCTGCTCTTCCTCAGAAAGTCCAGCGGTGGCTGTGTAGCGCCTGTCCTCTGGAAATCCAGTGGAGCCAGCCAGCCAGCCAGCCAGCCAGCCAGCCCCCCAGCCCGCCAGCCAGCCAGCCAGCCAGCCCCCCAGCCTGCCAGCCAGCCAGCCCGCCAGCCCGCCAGCCCGCCAGCCAGCCAGCCCGCCAGCCAGCCAGCCAGCCTGCCAGCCCGCCAGCCCGCCAGCCCGCCAGCCCGCCAGCCAGCCAGCCAGCCAGCCAGCCAGCCAGCCAGCCAGCCCGCCAGCCAGCCCGCCCGCCCGCCCGCCCCCCCCCCCCCGTCTCTTTGGTGCTCAGAGTCCCAGTTATATCCACGATGGGATGCTTGGTTCCTCCCTCTAGTTGGAGCATCTCACAATGGGGTAATGAGTCATGAGGCCAAGTGTTGATTAGGCTCGTTAACAGAAGATAGTCTGGAGGGAGTTATCTCTGAGTCATGCAGCAGGACAATGATGGGCCATTAACAGAAAGATAGTCTGGGGGGAGGAGGCAAGGAAACACTGCCCCACCTGATTTCAACAGCTCATGAGGATGGTAATAGAATACACCTCAACCCAGGACAGGGGGGAGGACGGCATTTTTCTATATCTGCCCCTGGAGGCCTCCAATAAAGACCAGCCTGTTTATTACCTCCTGTACTAATATTATCTTGAAAGTGAGTTGTTTCATCTCTAAGTTCTTTAAGGCATCAAGCCTGACTCCCAGCTGTGCTTTTGAGGTGACTGTCTTGCATCTTCCAGGATTTGACTCAGCAGCACAGTGAGAGCATAGGCAGTCCTTGTCCCCGGCCTCCCTTCCAGTCCTGCTGCTTCCCTGTGGTGGGTTGACCTTGGCTGGAGGGGGGGGTGGGGGGGGGGGGAGTGGGTGGAACAGGGCCGCAAGGCTCCAGGATGGTTGTGTCCCGACCCAGGCCTGGCCGAGCAGGGCCTGACCCGGGCCCACTGGGCCCCACATGGGCCCCAGCCCAGTTACCTGTCCCCCGGCCAGAAGCAAGAGAGGGAGCTTCCCAGAGTTTGACCATTCTTAAATGTGGACCACAGAGGCTGTCAAAATTCTAAGTGGCTTAAAAATTTGTCAATATTCAAACTAGCCTGTGGAGATACTTACAGCTTTTTACCGGCTAGGCTCATAGTTCAATGCCTTAGAAAGCCTCGCGCAGCCTAGAGAGGTAGCATGGGCAATCTAGCATTTCAGTAGCTCTAAAAGTGGCAATAGTAGCTGCAAAGCTGATACCACCAGCAGAAGCAAAGAGGGAGAAATATAGCTTTTGGTTTCCAATTCCTGCAATTAGAAGCTTTCAAACAGAAACAGATGACAAGATGTTCGCAGAAAGGGTGCAAGCCAAAGAGGGCGGGCCCCCTCTTGGGCCCTTCTTTTATTCGGAGAAGGGGAAAGGGGAGGACTGGGGGTGGACCCGGGGTGACCAGAAAATCAGACACTGCTAAAGAGTTTGAGTTACATTTGTTTTTGCCCGTGCTTGGAACAAAGGAGTTCAGAACACATGGCAGAGGCAAGTGTCTTGGGGAGGGGGAAGGGAAGCTCGGAACAGGCAGCAACACTAGCCAGTTGATAGGTTCTGTCAGGTCATAGAGGAAGCTGTAAGCACCTCTTTGCAAAAGACTCACTTCTGGGGCTATGCTTGCTAACCCATGACAAAGGCATAGGAAAAACTGCACCCAGTTTCCCTGAAGGATACATGCCAGTACATTCAGAATCTTTTGTCAGAAAAGTGCATGGAGTTTTCTTGATAGCACAGCAACTGCTTTTTTCTTCTTCTTCATCTTAGTCCATTTTTTTTAGAAACTAACCAACCTGAGGATTTATGCAACATGAAACCACAGAGACCATTGCAACCAGAAAGAAAGCTTTTAGTAGATTACTAGGAAAGCAGTTATACCTTTCTTTGGAGATTTCCTTCTGTTAAGCCAAATGTAAAGCAAGTCACTAACATTTGCTTTGTGTTTTGTATATTCTTTTGCACAAAAGGGCTCATCTTTTTCATTACCAAAAATATGCATTTGGAAGCATATTGGTTCCTATTATCAAATATTCCAGAGCAAAGGCTAAGTCATACAAGTAGAATGGTAAAAAAGACAATTCTGACAGCTCTCTGTATTCATAATTCCCAGAGTGGATGGCAGGAAATCTGGAACACTGGTGTGAACTCAAGGCTGTCCTTAATTCTGTCATGCTGACAAGGCTTTCCCCTCTGGTTCTCTGATGCAAAGAAGAATTCCAAATGGATGCCCTCCGAACATGCGCCCCCATTCACTCCTCCCTGGGATGGACTTCTGACAGATCAGCTCTTCTACTGGGGGGATATACAAAATCACACGAGCATGACATAAAGCAGAAAGGCAGATTGGAAGTCACCTACAATATGCCAGGCAAGTCCCTGATGTCCCAAAATAGGGAATACAAGGGTGATACAGCAAAAAAGATGAGCCCCTGTGCGTTGCCCATCCCCACTGCCTCTGGCCGGAAAACTTCTATTCAAGCAGCCAATCACCCTTCCCTTAGAAACGCGGTGGCCAAATCCAATTGCCTACTGCACACAGATCCTGGACTCCACTTTCCCTAAACCATGCCTGGGCATCGTCTCTGGCTAACTGGCATAGATCTAAACCTGGAGTGCTGGTACAGCTGGAGTAACTAAGGATATAAGCCCACTAGATGACAGCAAGTTATAGGGCATTACCACAAGTTGGAGAAGACTACTTGCAAGTTGCAAAATAAATACTCAGAAAGTTTACTTAAAGCTGAAATAACTCATGCTAAGCAGATAATCCTACATTATTATTATTATTATTATTATTATTATTATTATTATTATTCACTAAAACTTTATACCATATCAAGTAATAAGAATGTTTTAATCACCATGTGTCCCGGTTTGAGACAAATTCTAAGTTCTTTCCGATTAATGCTCAGAGACTTAGCTTACTTTGCTTTTCTGGGTTTAAACCGGATCGTAACACCCACCTATAGGTGGAATCTCTGCCTTGATGACCTGAGGTATCATGGGCCCATCGAGCTAGGAACAACTCTCCCCTGTGTTTCCAATTTAATTCTACCTCTGACACTTCTATCTTTGCAGCCTGATCTACCTACTTGTTGTTTTGGTGTTACTCATTAGCCCTAGTCTTGGGGACATGGGCATCTACATGGCGGACTTTCACAACTAGCGTTTTTACTCAGGCAGCGATGTCTTTCCACTCTTCAGCAGCCCAGATTGGTTTTCCCTTACGCTGCCAATTAGCTTTTTCCCACTTTTCCAGCCATCCCCATAGAGCATTGGCTACCATCCATGAATCAGTGTAGAGGTATAGCTTTGGCCACTTCTCTCTTTCAGCAATGTCCAGGGCTAGTTGAACATCTTTGAGTTCAGCGAGTTGGCTTGATCCACCTTCTCCTTCAGTAGCTTCTGCAACCCGTCGTGTGGGACTCCATACGGCTGCTTTGCACTTTCGTTTCATCCCTACGCTGCGACAAGAACCGTCAGTGAAAAGAGCGTAGCGTGTGTCTTCTGATGGCAGTTGGTTGTATGGTGGAGCTTCTTCATCACGTGTCACTTGTTCTTGTTCTTCTTCATCAGTGAGACCAAAGTCTTCACCTTCAGGCCAATTTGTGATTATTTCCAAAATCCCAGGGTGATTCAGTTTCCCGATACAGGCACGCTGTGTGATGAGAGCAATCCATTTGCTCCATGTGGCATTGGTGGCGTGGTGGGTAGAGGGAACCTTTGTTTGAACATCTACCCCAGCACCGGTAGTCGGGGAGCCAGGAGGAGTTGTGCTTCAGTGCTGATTACCTCTGAGGCGGCTTGGATTCCTTCATAGGCTGCCAAGATTTCCTTCTCTGTTGGGGTGTAGTTGGCTTCAGACCCTCTGCAGCTTCAACTCCAGAACCCTAGTGGTTGGCCTCAAGTCTCACCAGGCACCTTCTGCCAAAGGCTCCAGGACAGACGATGGCTCCCGGCTGCCGGCTGCTGAATCTAGATGGTTTTCTCTCCTTTCTCAAACACTTCTGTTGCGGTGTTCCCCCACACAATGATGTCATCAGTGTACTGCAGATGTTCTGGAGCCTCACCCTTTTCCAGTGCAGCCTGGATCAGTCCATGGCAGATGGTGGGACTGTGCTTCCACCCCTGGGGCAGTCGATTCCAGGTATACTGCATGCCCCTCCAGATGAAGGCAAACTGAGGCCTGCACTCTGCTGCCAGAGGAATGGAGAAAAATGCATTGCCAATGTCAATAGTGGTGTACCACTTTGCTGCTTTGGACTCCAGCTCATACTGGAGCTCCAACATGTCCGGCACAGCAGCACTCAATGGTTGAGTCACTTCATTCAAGGCACGATAGTCCACAGTCAATCTCCATTCTCCTTCAGATTTGCACACAGGCCAAATGGGACTATTGAAGGGTGAGTGGGTCTTGCTGACCACCCCTTGGCTCTCCAGCTCACGGATCATCTTGTGGATGGGAATCACAGCATCTTGATTTGTCCAGTACTGTCGGCGATGCACTGTCGTGGTAGCAATTTGTACTCTTTGTTCTTCCACCTTCAGAAGGCCTACTGCAGATGGGTTCTCTGAGAGCCCAGGCAAAGTGTTCAATTGGTTAATGCCCCCGTCTCCACAGCAGCTATTCCAAAAGCCCACTTGAGTCCCTTTGGGTCTCTGAAATACCTGCTTCGGAGGAAGTCTATGCCCAAAATGTCACAATGAGATGTTTCTTCCGCTCATTTCCAGTCAGGATCACCTCAGTTTCAACCAGGGTCAAATCTTGTGATCCACCTGTTACACCAGAAATAGAAACAGATTCTACCCCCACATGTTGCAATGGGATTATTGTACACTGCGCACCAGTGTCAACCAAGGCATCATATTTTTGTGGTTCTGATGTACCAGGCCAACGAATCCACACGGTCCAAAGAACATGGTTTTCCCTGACCTCTACCTGGCTAGAGGCAGGGCCCCTCTATGCCTGGTTATCCTTCTTTTCCTGGGCCTGCATCTTAGAGGTTCCTTCATGGGAATCGGACATGTCATCATCTTTTCCATCATTTCCAGCAGTTTGGCTACAGGCAACTGGAGCTACTTCCTTTTTGGTAGACTTTCCTTTCTGAGATGTGTGCTCCTTCAATTCCCGTACCCATGCTGCCAGAGCAGAAGTAGATTTTCCACCCCACTTCCTCATGTTTTCCCCACTGTCACACAGGAAATCCCACAGCTCTCTTCGTGGGATGTACTTCCTCTCTGGGGAACGTCTGCATTTAGTATCAGAATCTCTGATCTGTACTGCTGAGATTTGGAGAAGGCTCTCTTTGATCTCCTTCTTAATCTCCTGCTTGAATTCCTGGAGATTCTTCTCCATCTTATCTTCCATTTTCTGCATACATGTTTCCACAGCTGCAATTCTTGCATGTGTTGGGCCATGCACGGAATCTGCATATGCTCGGAGCTTCCTTGCCATATCCCACACGGTCACATTTGCACCGTAGTTCGGTTTCATTATTGCTAAAGCAGAAGCATATTCTTGTGGCTCAAGTCATATGAGTTTTCGCCACATGAATGGATTAACTCTGACCCGGTCTGGACTCCTCAATGCTGGGTCATCTGTGAAGACAATCTCTACCACCCCTAGTTTTCTCAGGCATGGGATCCCTTGTTCCATGGTCTTCCACTGGGTTTGCTGCATGTAGAGATCAACTCCGCACATATATATCTTTCAATCCTGCCTGTCAAAACCCATCTCCAGACACTGGCAGAGTCAGCCCCCCTTATCATCGCTTGGTCGATAACTGGATCACGTGACAGGGATTCCAAATGCCATCTCTCTCCATCTGGTTTGGGCTGGCGGTCTGGTTTGGCTACAGCCTGAGTGACTGGGGTGTCTGCAGGCTTTGCTGATTTATCTTCCTGTCCCTCTACCTTTACCTGCTGCAGTGTGCGATAGGCATGTGCCAAAGCCCAACATATTGCAAGGAGCTTGTTCTCATTAGAATTGTCATTGTATTTCTCTCTCAGATATTTCCCCACCTCAGCAGGGTTCTGAACTTGTTCAGGGGGAAAATTGCAAACCATTGGGTCAGAGAATTTCTGCAGGATTTGGCCTATATAATCCCATTCCCCACACCACTCAGGATGTTCCACCTCTGGGTCAGGTGTCTCAGCAGTCACCCTGGAAATCTGAGCTCTTATTCTAGACAAGCTGCAAATCATAAAGAGGAAGATTACCAGATTAAAGACCAGGAGGATGATGTCTTTAACATCCAGGGGAAACTGAACATTCTCAAAAGATAACCTATCAAATTTAAAGGGAAGGGAAACCCCGTCTCCTCCTCCTCTAACAAACTGGGTGCAATTACTAATAAATTCCCAAAACAGGCTACTGAAGCTAGGACTGGGGTTAGGACAGAGAAACCACATATCATACACACTTCGAACAGCTGCCTGTACCTCTGTCAACTTCTTATAAATCATTATCACTGAGCACAGCAAAACAGAAATCTAAATTCATGTCCCTGCTCTGCAAAGATTCCTTATCAAGGATAAGATCGGAGCAAGTTGTGGATAGGCAAATAGGCCGAGGGACCAGAAAGGCACTAGTACCTCAATGAAGCCTAAGGACCAGAAAGACATGAGTACATCAAGCCAGAGAGACATTATGAACTCAACAAACATGGTGACTACTTTACTCCAACACAGAATGAGTAAATTCAAACCAAAATGTAATTAGTATAGGTTTTTCACTTTCCTTCGAGCCCCGCAGTTGGGCGCCACTAAATTTGTTCCGGTTTGGCCAAATTTAGAAATATATCCTCTGAGAGAAGGCAGGTTACAACCACCCCTCCCCCACCAGGTTCGGGGAAAAAATACTTTTTTCCTCGAAGGAAAGTGAAAGAGACAAAAACTATTTATTTAACAAACACACAGGAAAAGGATAATGATGCTAAATAATAAAACCTCTTGCTCTGCTGAGAGATACCTGGGAAAATTTCAGAGTCCTTCCATAGATCTCTCTCTCTCCCTCCTTGGAGCTGGGATGGGGTGGTGGACCCACCTCCAGGGCCAAGACCTCAGTGGAATTTGTCCCAATGTATTCTGATGTCGAAACAGTCCAGCAGAGAAGAAAAAGGGAAAAAACAAAGTCCCAGGAAAACAAAAGTTCAACTCTCCATCTGTCTCCGGAGAAAGAAAAAGGAGCTGAAAAACTGGCCAAAAGCAAGCAGGGTGCTTTCCCCACTCTCACTCTGCTGCCGCAGCTGAACACAGATCCCTCTCTATCTTTGTGTCCTTGAAAACATGAAAACAAACTGCTTAGAAAGTTCCCTCGGTTTAGTCTCTGCCCCCTCTCAGGCTCAGTTTAAAGGCACAGAAAGGCACAACATTATTTTCTGGGCATGGGGCAGTGTTAGGGGATACACATCACAAAGTCACCCCAAGACTCCTGTAATGTTATACCAGATCTTTTGGCGGGGGGGGGGCGGTGCATTGTGGTGTGCATTGAGGTGCATTTGACCTGGATGTAGTGCACCTAAGGATCCTTAAAATAAATACACAGGTAAAATCCCTTTTTCCCTTCTGTGTTTGGCTCTTGATTTTAAGACCAGGAAAAGGCATCACAATACATCCAAGGATTGCTCCCAGAGGAAAGCTGCCAGGAAAACCAGGTCCTGCTGACTTTGACCTCCTCTTGGCCGCCTCTCATCTGCACCTGAAACACTGAGGCTACGTGCTCTCCTTTCTACAGAAAAGAACTCTAATTCTTGTCCAGGAGCCCATGGCCAAAATTTGAATTGCACCTCCAGAATTCAGTACATCCAAGGATTGGTTGTAGACGAAAGGTGTCGGTGTAGCCCGACAATTTGAATTGCATCTTAAAAAAGCAATACATCTAAGGATTGCTCCCAAAAGAAATTTGCCAGGAAACCCCGGTCTTGCTACCTTGACCTTTCCTGGGCCGCCTCTCATCTGCACCTGAAACACTCGGGCTATGTGCTTTCCTTTCTATTGAAAGGAACTCTCATTCTCATCACTGAGCCCATGGCCGAAATTTGGATTGCACCTATAAAATACAATTAATCCAAGGATTGCTCCCAGATGGAAGCTGCCAGGACAGATGGGTCTGGCTGGCCTTTACCTCCCCTGAGCTTGTCACCACTGAAAACTGGAATAAGACTCCTTAACACCAATTTAGTTTTAGAAGGGCATCCTTTATTACAGGTCTGTGGTGGCATGGGGGAGTACTCCTAGCCTTGCATGCACAGGTAATTTGAAAATGTGTTCCTTATATACAATCACTGCATGCATATTACAATTTGCCCATTACCATAAAACTCTCCTGTGCTGTTTTGGACACAAATTTGGAGGAAAATATTCCTCTGATAGAAGGCAGGTTACAACCCCCTCCCCCACCAGGTTCGGGAAAAATTTTCCTCAGAGGAAAATGAAAGAGATAAACCTATTTATTTAACAAACACATAGGAAAAGAATAATAATGCTGAATAATAAAACCTCTCCCTGTGGAGAGAAACCTGGGAAGATTTCAGAGTCCTTCTGTAGGTGTGGTGTCTCTCCTCCTCCTTGGAGCTGGGTTGGTGTGGGCCCACCTCTGGGGCCTCGGTGGAAAATTGTCCCAGTGTGTTCTGATGTTGAAACAGTCCAGAAGAGAAGAAGGGAAAAACCAAAGTCCCAGGAAAACATGGTTCAACTCTCCATCTCCCTCTGGAGAAAAGGAGCCAAAAGCTGGCTGAAAAGCAAGAAAGGTGCTTCCTTCGCTTTCCTCACTGCAGCAGCAGAAGAACGCAGAGGAGTGTGTATCTGTGTCCTTGAACAACTGTTTTGAAAAAGTTAGCTCGGTTTTTTTCTCTCTCCCCTCTCGGGCTCAGTTTAAAGGCACAGAAAGGCACAGGATTGATTTCTGGGCATAGAGCAGCGATAGGGGATACACATCATAAAGTCACCCCAAGACACTAAAGTTCCCAAATTCAATCCTTGTTTTGGCTATTAATGCATTCCTGAGCCTGATGTCTTCTTGTTATTTTCCAGCCATTCTTGCTGGGAAAGCAGATTTTGCATGCCTTGTTTCTCTGCTAAAAGTTCACAGGAACAGTAGAAATTATATTAAATTAATCCTTTTGGTATCAGGCCAGCTCTCATCTTTACCGCAAACACTGAGGCTATGTGTTTTCCTTCCTTTGGAAAAACTGTCATTGTCATTCTGGAGCCCACAGCCAAAATTTGGATTGGGCCTCCAAAATTCAATACATCCAAGGATTTCTCCCAGATGAAATCTGCCAGAACAGACCATGCCCATGGCTATGACAGAAGATGGCATTGAATAAACAGTGCTGAAATCTCCATCACCTTGTCTCTGTACCCAGGACACTCTTCTACTGTAGAATGGCTTCCAGCTCCTCCTGTTTATTGCCCATACTGTGTGGAAGCACAGCTCTACCATTTCTCACATTCTAATACAAACTGTACTGGTAGACGGTGATGCCCCATAACATCTACAATACATGGATGATATTGTCATATGGGGTAACAAGGCAGAAGTAGTGTTTGAGAAGGTAAAAAGAGAAATTCAGATTCTACAGAATCATAGCATCAAAATTAGGTTGGAAAAGACTTGTGAGATCATGAAGTCCAACCTATGACTGAACACCACCATGTCAATTAGACCATGGCACTAAGTGCCACATCTGGTCTTTCCTTAAACACTTCTAGTGACCGTTAGAGACCGAGGCTGAAGAGCTGGCCAGAGTAACGACATGTACACCGATACGATTTGAGCACCGTTCTCCCTTTATTGTTTAACTATGCAAGCTTATATCTACTTTTTGCAAAGATTCACGCCCAGTCCCTCTAGACAGCCTCTAATCAGCGGGGGAGACTACCAGTGTATAACTTTGCCAAGGACTTTCAGGGCTGTCTGCAGCCAGGTGCTTTCCAGGTTTGCCTGCAGCCAGGGGCCTGTTCAGGGGCTTTACCTCAGCAACCCTGGGTCATCCAATCTTTCCAGGGGTATTATATGCCCCTGTTCCATAAAGAATCCTTCTACACATCCCCCGTTTTCTTTTTGGGCAACCCAGGCCTGGTCAATAATCTTTCGCAGCCCTGCTTTAAGGCAAGAAAAAATGCACCCAAATATTATTAAGCCTAATATAATTACAAATAGCAATCGGCAGCTTTCTACTACTAAGGTACGCAGCCATCTGGCGATACCCACACCATTAAGCCAATCTCTAACAGGGTCGTGTGTCTCCCGAAGGTTACCCAGGCCTCTCTTCATCACACCGGAAACAGGCTACTCCGCTCGTCCAGGGACCAGGAGGTGGGCCAGTGGCCCTCGCCCTCTTTTTACTTTGCGCCCCTCCTGTCAGCGCTGCGGCGATGACTTGTCCCTGCGTTTGCAGGTGTCTTGGGGTGACGTTATGATGTGTATCCCATATCGCTGCCTATGCCCAAAATTAATTTTTGTGCCTTTCTGTGCCTCTAAACTGAGCCTGAGAGGGGGAAGGAAAAAACTGAGCAAAACTTTTTCAGGGCAGTTTGCAGCTTGTTCAAGGTCACACAGAGATAGCAGGGTTTTTTTTCAGCTGCGGGAGGGAGCGAGGAAGCACCCGGCTTGCTTTTTTTCCAGTCAGCTTTTGGCCAGTTGTTTCAGCTTCTTGTTCTCCGGAGAGAGAGATTGAGAGTTGGACTGTGTTTTTCCTTCTCTGGAATTCCGGATTTTCTCCCTTTTATACTGGACTGTTTTTTTCAACCTCAGAGCACATCGGGAGGACTTTCCACCGGGCACAGAGGGCCTGGCCCTGGCCCAAGCCCCAGCGCCGAGGAGACCAAAGGGAGGACTCTTAACACTTTCCCAGGTTTTTTTCCTCCACAGTGAAACATTTTATTATTTAGCTTTATTTTCCTTTTCCCGTGTGTTTGGTAAATAAATAGTTTTATCTTCTTCACTTTCCTTCGAGGAAAATTTATTTTTTCCCGAACCTGGGGGGGAAGGGGTAGCTGTGCCTTCTCTCAGAGGATATATTTCTAAATTTGGCCAAACCGGAACAAATTTAGTGGCGCCCAACTGCGTGGCTCGAAGGAAAGTGAAAAAACGGTGCTAATTACATTTTGGTTTGAATTTGCTTATTCTGTGTTGGGGTAAAGTAATCACCATGGTGGTTGAGTTCATAATGTCTCTCTGGCTTGATGTACTCATGTCTTTTTGGTCCTTAGGCTTCATTGAGGTACTGGTTTTTTTTTGGTCCCTAGGGTTGTTTGCCTATCCACAACTTGCTCAAATCTTGTCCCTGATATGTAAATTTTACAGAGCAGGGAGACGAATCAGGATTTCTATCTTGCTGTGCTCGGTGATAATGATTTATAAGAAGTTGACAGAGGTACGGGCAGCTGTTCGGAGTGTGTATGATAAGTGGTTTCTCCGTCCTAACCCCAGTCCTAGCTTCAGTAGCCTGTTTTGGGAATTTATTAGTAATTGCACCCAGATTGTTAGAGGAGGAGGAGACGAGGTTTCCCTTCCCTTTAAATTTGATAGGTTATCTTTTGAGAATGTTCAGTTTCCCCTGGATGTTAAAGACATCATCTTCGTGGTATTGTATCTCCTAAGCTTCCTCCATATGTCTCGCAGCTTGTCTAGAATGAGAGCTCAGATTTCCAGGGTGACTGCTGAGACACCTGACCCAGAGGTGGAACATCCTGAGTGGTGTGGGGAATGGGAGGATATGGGCCAAATCTTGAAGAAATTCTCTGACCCAATGGTTTGCAAGTTTCCCCCTGAACAAGTTCAGAAACCAGCTGAGGTGGCGAAATATCTGAAAGAGAAATATAATGACAATTCCAATGAGAACAAGCTCCTTGCGATATGTTGGGCTTTGGCATATGCCTATCGCACACTGCAGCATGTAATGGTAGAGAGACAGGAAGATAAATCAGCAAAGCCTGCAGATACCCCAGTCACTCAGGCTGCAGATAAACCAGACAGCAAGCCCAAACCAGATGGAGAGTCTAAGCCACTGACAGTGGCTCCTGTCACGAGGAAGAAGCACACCACCAAAACTGATCGCCCAGTGAAAGATGATGATGATGCAGGGGAAGGGACCTCAAAAGATGCAGGGGAAGGAACCTCAAAACCACCATCTGACTCAGGCATAGAAACCATTACTGAGTCCATGTCCATAAAGGACCTTCACAGCCTAAGAAAGGATTACACCCGACGGTCCGACGAATCCATAATAAGTTGGATGGTCCGTATTTGGGATGCGGCAGGTGATGATGTGATGCTGGACGGTGCTGAAGCGAGGCATTTGGGATCCCTGTCACATGATCCAGTGATCGACCAAGCGATGAAAAGGGGGGCTGACTCTACCAGTGTCTGGAGACGAGTTTTAACAGGCGTGGCTGAAAGATATATGTGTGGAGATGATCTCTACATGCAGCAAACCCCATGGAAGACCATAGAACAAGGGATCCAACGCCTGAGAGAACTAGGGGTGGTAGAGGTTGTCTTTGCAAATGACCCAGGATTGAGGAGTCCAGACCGGGCCAGAGTTATTCCATACATGTGGCGAAAACTCATACACCTTGGGCCACCAGAATACGCTTCTGCTTTAGCAATAATGAAACCGGACTACGGTGCAAATGAGACTGTGAAGGATATGGCAGTGAAGCTCCGAGCATATGCAGACTCTGTGCATGGCCCAACACATGCAAGAATCGCAGCTGTGGAAACACGTATGCAGAAAATGGAAGATAAGATGGAGAAGAATCACCAGGAGATTAAAGAGTGCCTTCTCCGCGGACGTTCCCCAGAGAGAAGGCACATCCCACGAAGTGAGCTGTGGAATTTCCTGTGTGACAGTGGGGAAAACATGAGGAAGTGGGGTGGACAACCCACTTCTGCTCTGGCAGCACGAGTGAGTGAATTGAAGGAGCGCAAGTCTCAGAAAGGAGGATCTACCAAAAAGGAAGTAGCTCCAGTTGCCTGTAGCCAAACTGCTGGAAATGATGGAAAAGACGATGGCATGTCCAATTCCCATGAAGGAACCTCTAAGATACAGGCCCAGGGAAAGAAGGATAACCAGGCATAGAGGGGCCCTGCCTCTAGCCAGGTAGAGGTCAGGGAAAACCGTGTTTTTTGGACTGTGTGGATTCGTTGGCCTGGTACATCAGAACCACAAAAATATGATGCCTTGGTTGACACTGGTGCGCAGTGTACAATAATTCCATCGCAGCATGTGGGGGTAGAATCTGTTTCTATTTCTGGTGTAACAGGTGGATCACAAAATTTGACCTTGGTGGAAGCTGAGGTGAGCCTGACTGGAATTGAGTGGAAGAAGCATCTCATTGTGACTGGCCCAGAGGCCCCGTGCATTTTGGGCATAGACTTCCTCCGGAACGGGTATTTTAGAGACCCAAAGGGACTCAAGTGGGCTTTTGGAATAGCTGCTGTGGAGACAGAGGGCAGTAAGCAATTGAATACTTTGCCTGGGCTATCAGAGAACCCGTCTGCAGTCGGCCTTCTGAAGGTGGAAGAACAAAAAGTACCAATTGCTACCTCGACAGTGCATCGCCGACAGTACCGGACAACTCGAGATGCTGTGATTCCCATCCACAAGATGATCCGTGAGCTGGAGAGCCAAGGGGTGGTCAGCAAGACCCACTCACCCTTCAATAGTCCCATTTGGCCTGTGCGCAAATCTGAAGGAGAATGGAGATTGACTGTGGACTATCGTGCCTTGAATGAAGTGACTCCACCACTGAGCGCTGCTGTGCCGGACATGTTGGAGCTCCAGTATGAGCTAGAGTCCAAAGCAGCGAAGTGGTATGCCACTATTGACATTGCCAATGCATTTTTCTCCATTCCTCTGGCAGCAGAGTGCAGGCCTCAGTTTGCTTTCACCTGGAGGGGTGTGCAGTACACCTGGAACCGACTGCCCCAGGGGTGGAAGCACAGTCCCACCATCTGCCATGGACTAATCCAGATTGCACTAGAAAAGGGTGAGGCTCCAGAACATTTGCAGTACATTGATGACATCATTGTGTGGGGGAACACTGCAGCAGAAGTGTTTGAGAAAGGAGAGAAAGTTATCCGGATTCTCCTGGAAGCTGGTTTCGCCATCAAGAAGAGCAAAGTCAAGGGACCTGCCCGAGAGATCCAGTTCCTGGGAGTGAAGTGGCAAGATGGACGGCGTCAGATTCCCACTGAGGTCATCAATAAGATCACTGCAATGTCTCCACCAACCAACAAGAAGGAAACACAAGCTTTCCTAGGTGCCATAGGCTTTTGGAGGATGCACATTCCTGAGTACAGCCAGATTGTGAGTCCTCTTTACCTGGTTACCCGCAAGAAGAACGATTTCCATTGGGGCCCCGAACAGCAACAAGCTTTTGCCCAGATCAAGCAGGAAATCGCTCACGCCGTAGCCCTTGGCCCAGTCAGGACAGGACCCGAAGTGAAGAACGTGCTCTACTCTGCAGCCGGGAACAATGGCCTGTCCTGGAGCCTTTGGCAGAAGGTGTCTGGTGAGACTCGGGGTCGACCACTGGGATTTTGGAGCCGAAACTACAGAGGGTCTGAAGCCAACTACACTCCAACAGAGAAGGAAATCTTGGCAGCCTATGAAGGAATCAAAGCCGCCTCAGAGGTAATTGGCACTGAGGCACAACTCCTCCTGGCACCCCGACTACCAGTGCTGGGGTGGATGTTCAAAGCAGAGGTTCCCTCTACCCACCACGCCACCAATGCCACATGGAGCAAATGGATTGCTCTCATCACACAGCGCGCCTGTATCGGAAAACTGAATCGCCCTGGGATTTTGGAAATAATCACAAACTGGCCAGAAGGTGAAAACTTTGGTCTCACTGATGAAGAAGAACAAGTGACACGTGCTGAAGAAGCTCCACCGTACAACCAACTGCCATCAGAAGACACACGCTACGCTCTTTTCACCGACGGTTCTTGTCGCATCGTAGGGATGAAACGAAAGTGGAAAGCAGCCGTATGGAGTCCCACACGACGGGTTGCAGAAGCTACTGAAGGAGAAGGTGGATCAAGCCAACTCGCTGAACTCAAAGCTGTTCAACTAGCCCTGGACATTGCTGAAAGGGAGAAGTGGCCAAAGCTCTACCTCTACACTGATTCATGGATGGTAGCCAATGCTCTGTGGGGATGGTTAGAAAAGTGGGAAAAAGCTAATTGGCAACGTAGGGGAAAACCAATCTGGGCTGCTGAAGAGTGGAAAAACATTGCTGCCCGAGTAAGAAAGCTGGTTGTGAAAGTCCGCCATGTAGATGCTCATGTCCCCAAGAGTAGGGCTAATGAAGAACACCAAAACAACAGGCAGGTAGATCAGGCTGCAAAGATAGAAGTGTCACAGGTAGACTTGGACTGGAAACACAAGGGAGAGTTGTTCCTAGCTCGATGGGCCCATGATGCCTCAGGCCATCAGGGCAGAGATGCCACCTATAAGTGGGCACGAGATCGAGGGGTGGATCTAACCATGGACAGTATCTCCCAGGTGATCCATGACTGTGAGACATGCGCTGCGATCAAGCAGGCCAAGCGGGTGAAGCCCCTGTGGTATGGTGGGCGGTGGTCCAAATACAAGTATGGGGAGGCCTGGCAGGTTGATTACATCACACTGCCTCAAACCCGCCAAGGCAAGCGCCATGTGCTCACAATGGTAGAAGCCACCACAGGATGGTTGGAGACCTACCCTGTGCCTCACGCTACTGCCCGGAACACCATCTTGGGCCTCGAAAAGCAAGTCCTTTGGAGGCATGGTACCCCTGAGAGAATTGAATCTGACAATGGGACTCATTTTAAGAACAACCTTATTAACACCTGGGCTAGAGAACATGGCATTGAGTGGGTGTACCACATCCCTTACCATGCACCAGCTGCAGGCAAAGTGGAACGGTGCAATGGATTGTTGAAAACCACTTTGAAGGCACTAGGTGGGGGAACTTTCAAAAATTGGGAACAGCATCTAGCAAAGGCCACCTGGTTAGTTAACACCCGAGGTTCCACCAATAGAGCTGGTCCAGCCCAATCTGAATCCCTGCATACAACAGATGGAGATAAGGTCCCAGTAGTGCATGTCAGAGGTCTGTTAGGAAAGCCTGTGTGGATAAATTCTGCCTCGAGTGCAGACAAACCCACCCGTGGGGTGGTCTTTGCTCAGGGACCTGGTTGCACATGGTGGGTAATGCAGAAAGACGGAACAACACGTTGTGTACCACAGGGAGATCTGATTGTTGTGTGAAATGCTTGTATACCCCTGCTTGCTGATTGTCACTGTCACTGTTCGTATATAGCTGTGTATATATATATATGTATTAATGTGTGTGTAGAATTAGAATATCTTAGTTTGGGCATTGAGCCAACAATATGGGATAAGGGGTGGAATGTCTTGGGGTGACGTTATGATGTGTATCCCATATCGCTGCCTATGCCCAAAATTAATTTTTGTGCCTTTCTGTGCCTCTAAACTGAGCCTGAGAGGGGGAAGGAAAAAACTGAGCAAAACTTTTTCAGGGCAGTTTGCAGCTTGTTCAAGGTCACACAGAGATAGCAGGGTTTTTTTTCAGCTGCGGGAGGGAGCGAGGAAGCACCCGGCTTGCTTTTTTTCCAGTCAGCTTTTGGCCAGTTGTTTCAGCTTCTTGTTCTCCGGAGAGAGAGATTGAGAGTTGGACTGTGTTTTTCCTTCTCTGGAATTCCGGATTTTCTCCCTTTTATACTGGACTGTTTTTTTCAACCTCAGAGCACATCGGGAGGACTTTCCACCGGGCACAGAGGGCCTGGCCCTGGCCCAAGCCCCAGCGCCGAGGAGACCAAAGGGAGGACTCTTAACACTTTCCCAGGTTTTTTTCCTCCACAGTGAAACATTTTATTATTTAGCTTTATTTTCCTTTTCCCGTGTGTTTGGTAAATAAATAGTTTTATCTTCTTCACTTTCCTTCGAGGAAAATTTATTTTTTCCCGAACCTGGGGGGGAAGGGGTAGCTGTGCCTTCTCTCAGAGGATATATTTCTAAATTTGGCCAAACCGGAACAAATTTAGTGGCGCCCAACTGCGTGGCTCGAAGGAAAGTGAAAAAACGGTGCTAATTACATTTTGGTTTGAATTTGCTTATTCTGTGTTGGGGTAAAGTAATCACCATGGTGGTTGAGTTCATAATGTCTCTCTGGCTTGATGTACTCATGTCTTTTTGGTCCTTAGGCTTCATTGAGGTACTGGTTTTTTTTTGGTCCCTAGGGTTGTTTGCCTATCCACAACTTGCTCAAATCTTGTCCCTGATATGTAAATTTTACAGAGCAGGGAGACGAATCAGGATTTCTATCTTGCTGTGCTCGGTGATAATGATTTATAAGAAGTTGACAGAGGTACGGGCAGCTGTTCGGAGTGTGTATGATAAGTGGTTTCTCCGTCCTAACCCCAGTCCTAGCTTCAGTAGCCTGTTTTGGGAATTTATTAGTAATTGCACCCAGATTGTTAGAGGAGGAGGAGACGAGGTTTCCCTTCCCTTTAAATTTGATAGGTTATCTTTTGAGAATGTTCAGTTTCCCCTGGATGTTAAAGACATCATCTTCGTGGTATTGTATCTCCTAAGCTTCCTCCATATGTCTCGCAGCTTGTCTAGAATGAGAGCTCAGATTTCCAGGGTGACTGCTGAGACACCTGACCCAGAGGTGGAACATCCTGAGTGGTGTGGGGAATGGGAGGATATGGGCCAAATCTTGAAGAAATTCTCTGACCCAATGGTTTGCAAGTTTCCCCCTGAACAAGTTCAGAAACCAGCTGAGGTGGCGAAATATCTGAAAGAGAAATATAATGACAATTCCAATGAGAACAAGCTCCTTGCGATATGTTGGGCTTTGGCATATGCCTATCGCACACTGCAGCATGTAATGGTAGAGAGACAGGAAGATAAATCAGCAAAGCCTGCAGATACCCCAGTCACTCAGGCTGCAGATAAACCAGACAGCAAGCCCAAACCAGATGGAGAGTCTAAGCCACTGACAGTGGCTCCTGTCACGAGGAAGAAGCACACCACCAAAACTGATCGCCCAGTGAAAGATGATGATGATGCAGGGGAAGGGACCTCAAAAGATGCAGGGGAAGGAACCTCAAAACCACCATCTGACTCAGGCATAGAAACCATTACTGAGTCCATGTCCATAAAGGACCTTCACAGCCTAAGAAAGGATTACACCCGACGGTCCGACGAATCCATAATAAGTTGGATGGTCCGTATTTGGGATGCGGCAGGTGATGATGTGATGCTGGACGGTGCTGAAGCGAGGCATTTGGGATCCCTGTCACATGATCCAGTGATCGACCAAGCGATGAAAAGGGGGGCTGACTCTACCAGTGTCTGGAGACGAGTTTTAACAGGCGTGGCTGAAAGATATATGTGTGGAGATGATCTCTACATGCAGCAAACCCCATGGAAGACCATAGAACAAGGGATCCAACGCCTGAGAGAACTAGGGGTGGTAGAGGTTGTCTTTGCAAATGACCCAGGATTGAGGAGTCCAGACCGGGCCAGAGTTATTCCATACATGTGGCGAAAACTCATACACCTTGGGCCACCAGAATACGCTTCTGCTTTAGCAATAATGAAACCGGACTACGGTGCAAATGAGACTGTGAAGGATATGGCAGTGAAGCTCCGAGCATATGCAGACTCTGTGCATGGCCCAACACATGCAAGAATCGCAGCTGTGGAAACACGTATGCAGAAAATGGAAGATAAGATGGAGAAGAATCACCAGGAGATTAAAGAGTGACTTCTCCGCGGACGTTCCCCAGAGAGAAGGCACATCCCACGAAGTGAGCTGTGGAATTTCCTGTGTGACAGTGGGGAAAACATGAGGAAGTGGGGTGGACAACCCACTTCTGCTCTGGCAGCACGAGTGAGTGAATTGAAGGAGCGCAAGTCTCAGAAAGGAGGATCTACCAAAAAGGAAGTAGCTCCAGTTGCCTGTAGCCAAACTGCTGGAAATGATGGAAAAGACGATGGCATGTCCAATTCCCATGAAGGAACCTCTAAGATACAGGCCCAGGGAAAGAAGGATAACCAGGCATAGAGGGGCCCTGCCTCTAGCCAGGTAGAGGTCAGGGAAAACCGTGTTTTTTGGACTGTGTGGATTCGTTGGCCTGGTACATCAGAACCACAAAAATATGATGCCTTGGTTGACACTGGTGCGCAGTGTACAATAATTCCATCGCAGCATGTGGGGGTAGAATCTGTTTCTATTTCTGGTGTAACAGGTGGATCACAAAATTTGACCTTGGTGGAAGCTGAGGTGAGCCTGACTGGAATTGAGTGGAAGAAGCATCTCATTGTGACTGGCCCAGAGGCCCCGTGCATTTTGGGCATAGACTTCCTCCGGAACGGGTATTTTAGAGACCCAAAGGGACTCAAGTGGGCTTTTGGAATAGCTGCTGTGGAGACAGAGGGCAGTAAGCAATTGAATACTTTGCCTGGGCTATCAGAGAACCCGTCTGCAGTCGGCCTTCTGAAGGTGGAAGAACAAAAAGTACCAATTGCTACCTCGACAGTGCATCGCCGACAGTACCGGACAACTCGAGATGCTGTGATTCCCATCCACAAGATGATCCGTGAGCTGGAGAGCCAAGGGGTGGTCAGCAAGACCCACTCACCCTTCAATAGTCCCATTTGGCCTGTGCGCAAATCTGAAGGAGAATGGAGATTGACTGTGGACTATCGTGCCTTGAATGAAGTGACTCCACCACTGAGCGCTGCTGTGCCGGACATGTTGGAGCTCCAGTATGAGCTAGAGTCCAAAGCAGCGAAGTGGTATGCCACTATTGACATTGCCAATGCATTTTTCTCCATTCCTCTGGCAGCAGAGTGCAGGCCTCAGTTTGCTTTCACCTGGAGGGGTGTGCAGTACACCTGGAACCGACTGCCCCAGGGGTGGAAGCACAGTCCCACCATCTGCCATGGACTAATCCAGATTGCACTAGAAAAGGGTGAGGCTCCAGAACATTTGCAGTACATTGATGACATCATTGTGTGGGGGAACACTGCAGCAGAAGTGTTTGAGAAAGGAGAGAAAGTTATCCGGATTCTCCTGGAAGCTGGTTTCGCCATCAAGAAGAGCAAAGTCAAGGGACCTGCCCGAGAGATCCAGTTCCTGGGAGTGAAGTGGCAAGATGGACGGCGTCAGATTCCCACTGAGGTCATCAATAAGATCACTGCAATGTCTCCACCAACCAACAAGAAGGAAACACAAGCTTTCCTAGGTGCCATAGGCTTTTGGAGGATGCACATTCCTGAGTACAGCCAGATTGTGAGTCCTCTTTACCTGGTTACCCGCAAGAAGAACGATTTCCATTGGGGCCCCGAACAGCAACAAGCTTTTGCCCAGATCAAGCAGGAAATCGCTCACGCCGTAGCCCTTGGCCCAGTCAGGACAGGACCCGAAGTGAAGAACGTGCTCTACTCTGCAGCCGGGAACAATGGCCTGTCCTGGAGCCTTTGGCAGAAGGTGTCTGGTGAGACTCGGGGTCGACCACTGGGATTTTGGAGCCGAAACTACAGAGGGTCTGAAGCCAACTACACTCCAACAGAGAAGGAAATCTTGGCAGCCTATGAAGGAATCAAAGCCGCCTCAGAGGTAATTGGCACTGAGGCACAACTCCTCCTGGCACCCCGACTACCAGTGCTGGGGTGGATGTTCAAAGCAGAGGTTCCCTCTACCCACCACGCCACCAATGCCACATGGAGCAAATGGATTGCTCTCATCACACAGCGCGCCTGTATCGGAAAACTGAATCGCCCTGGGATTTTGGAAATAATCACAAACTGGCCAGAAGGTGAAAACTTTGGTCTCACTGATGAAGAAGAACAAGTGACACGTGCTGAAGAAGCTCCACCGTACAACCAACTGCCATCAGAAGACACACGCTACGCTCTTTTCACCGACGGTTCTTGTCGCATCGTAGGGATGAAACGAAAGTGGAAAGCAGCCGTATGGAGTCCCACACGACGGGTTGCAGAAGCTACTGAAGGAGAAGGTGGATCAAGCCAACTCGCTGAACTCAAAGCTGTTCAACTAGCCCTGGACATTGCTGAAAGGGAGAAGTGGCCAAAGCTCTACCTCTACACTGATTCATGGATGGTAGCCAATGCTCTGTGGGGATGGTTAGAAAAGTGGGAAAAAGCTAATTGGCAACGTAGGGGAAAACCAATCTGGGCTGCTGAAGAGTGGAAAAACATTGCTGCCCGAGTAAGAAAGCTGGTTGTGAAAGTCCGCCATGTAGATGCTCATGTCCCCAAGAGTAGGGCTAATGAAGAACACCAAAACAACAGGCAGGTAGATCAGGCTGCAAAGATAGAAGTGTCACAGGTAGACTTGGACTGGAAACACAAGGGAGAGTTGTTCCTAGCTCGATGGGCCCATGATGCCTCAGGCCATCAGGGCAGAGATGCCACCTATAAGTGGGCACGAGATCGAGGGGTGGATCTAACCATGGACAGTATCTCCCAGGTGATCCATGACTGTGAGACATGCGCTGCGATCAAGCAGGCCAAGCGGGTGAAGCCCCTGTGGTATGGTGGGCGGTGGTCCAAATACAAGTATGGGGAGGCCTGGCAGGTTGATTACATCACACTGCCTCAAACCCGCCAAGGCAAGCGCCATGTGCTCACAATGGTAGAAGCCACCACAGGATGGTTGGAGACCTACCCTGTGCCTCACGCTACTGCCCGGAACACCATCTTGGGCCTCGAAAAGCAAGTCCTTTGGAGGCATGGTACCCCTGAGAGAATTGAATCTGACAATGGGACTCATTTTAAGAACAACCTTATTAACACCTGGGCTAGAGAACATGGCATTGAGTGGGTGTACCACATCCCTTACCATGCACCAGCTGCAGGCAAAGTGGAACGGTGCAATGGATTGTTGAAAACCACTTTGAAGGCACTAGGTGGGGGAACTTTCAAAAATTGGGAACAGCATCTAGCAAAGGCCACCTGGTTAGTTAACACCCGAGGTTCCACCAATAGAGCTGGTCCAGCCCAATCTGAATCCCTGCATACAACAGATGGAGATAAGGTCCCAGTAGTGCATGTCAGAGGTCTGTTAGGAAAGCCTGTGTGGATAAATTCTGCCTCGAGTGCAGACAAACCCACCCGTGGGGTGGTCTTTGCTCAGGGACCTGGTTGCACATGGTGGGTAATGCAGAAAGACGGAACAACACGTTGTGTACCACAGGGAGATCTGATTGTTGTGTGAAATGCTTGTATACCCCTGCTTGCTGATTGTCACTGTCACTGTTCGTATATAGCTGTGTATATATATATATGTATTAATGTGTGTGTAGAATTAGAATATCTTAGTTTGGGCATTGAGCCAACAATATGGGATAAGGGGTGGAATGTCTTGGGGTGACGTTATGATGTGTATCCCATATCGCTGCCTATGCCCAAAATTAATTTTTGTGCCTTTCTGTGCCTCTAAACTGAGCCTGAGAGGGGGAAGGAAAAAACTGAGCAAAACTTTTTCAGGGCAGTTTGCAGCTTGTTCAAGGTCACACAGAGATAGCAGGGTTTTTTTTCAGCTGCGGGAGGGAGCGAGGAAGCACCCGGCTTGCTTTTTTTCCAGTCAGCTTTTGGCCAGTTGTTTCAGCTTCTTGTTCTCCGGAGAGAGAGATTGAGAGTTGGACTGTGTTTTTCCTTCTCTGGAATTCCGGATTTTCTCCCTTTTATACTGGACTGTTTTTTTCAACCTCAGAGCACATCGGGAGGACTTTCCACCGGGCACAGAGGGCCTGGCCCTGGCCCAAGCCCCAGCGCCGAGGAGACCAAAGGGAGGACTCTTAACACTTTCCCAGGTTTTTTTCCTCCACAGTGAAACATTTTATTATTTAGCTTTATTTTCCTTTTCCCGTGTGTTTGGTAAATAAATAGTTTTATCTTCTTCACTTTCCTTCGAGGAAAATTTATTTTTTCCCGAACCTGGGGGGGAAGGGGTAGCTGTGCCTTCTCTCAGAGGATATATTTCTAAATTTGGCCAAACCGGAACAGCAGGACATTCTGCAGCGTTGCGGTAAGTGCAGCTGTTTGAGACGACTGCTCCGCACGGCTAGCACGCACGAGCATCTCGTCTATTCCTGCTCCCTGGGGCAGCGTGGCAAGAATCGTCTTTGTTTGCCTATTAGCATTTTCAAAGGCAAGGGTCCAGAACATTTGCTCTTGGAGCTCTTTGGAGAGCTCAGTTGCGTCCTTCAAGGCTGCTGACAGATGGTCAATGAACTGACCATATGGCTCCGACAGCCCCTGTCGGACTGCTGCATACGGAGGAGACTTCTTTTTGGGTACTGACAACAAGGCTTTGTGGGCAAGAGTCTGTGACAACTGATGAATGATTGTGGGCATGGACAGCTGCGTCACTGTCACTCCATAAGCCCCGCTCCCAGTTAGCATGTTGGCTTGGATCGCATACAGTGGATCTTGCATATCACCTTGGTGTTTGCTAGTTTCTTCTTGTGCTAGCTGCTTCCATGTTCACTCCCAGAGCAGGAACTGTGAAGGGGTCAGCAACAACTGTGTGATGCTGATGCAGTCATTAGGACACAGGACATCTGCTGTAAAGATAAATTGCAGGATGCTCCGTGTAGCTTTGGACCGTAAGCCGTGTGTGGTGACCATTTGCTTCACTTGCTGCAAGATTTTCCAGTCATGGGGTTCCCACTTTGCAGTGTCCCCTTGTATCAGTACAGGGCAGGCTTGGGCATCTACGGCTTGCCAATCCCCTTCAATGATTGTGTTACGGACAACTCCATCCCATCTCCTTCGCAATGGATCAGTCCTTGCCATCGGGACTGACAGAGGCAAGGGCTGCACCTCCTCTTGCGGGAAGGGAGGGGCCATAGGCCCTGTGCCTGGTTCTCCCAACGGGAACGGAGGAGTTCTGGTGGCTGTCTTGACCGGTGGGTCCACAGGACACCACAGTGCTGATGGTGTGGTTTCGCAAGCCTTAGACTCCAGCGCATCCTGACATGTAGACAATTCAGCAAGCTTTTTCGTTACTTCATGCATCATCTCTCGGTGCTTCTCCTCCTCTTGGGGCTGACCCCTGGCAGCCCTGGCTCTGAGGGCGACAAAGCCGTAGAGGCTGCTTCGCAGTCGGACGATGATCCACTGCCCGGCAGAGGGGGGTAGCGTGCTGTTGGGGAGGATGAACATTTGGTAAGAAAGTTTCACAGGTATGTAGGCTTGGCAGAAAGATCTCTGAATGTAGAAACTGGGGATGAGGTAAAAATGGAAGCAAGTTTTGATATAGAATAAAAGATGTTTTGCTGAAACAGTGATCGATGAATAACTGAGAAGGTAAAGGTTGGAGATGAGTTGGAAGGAGATTTTCAGGAGTAGGACAAAGGTATGTGACTACAAACAAAGACATGTTTTTCACCAAGTAAATAAGTCTCAAGAAGAGCATAAGTAAATTGAAAACATGTCTTTACCAAAAAGAGAGATATGGCAGGCAAACAAGAAATGTTGATGTAGCAAGAAGAAGAAAGGTCTGAGAATTTTCCACTGTAAGCCTAAATTGTAACTTATTTACTCTTGTGATTGGATAATAATGACTATAATATGGTGATGGTAGTAGTTATGATAGGCAATAGGCAAATGTAAAGGTATTGTGTATGGTGCTTATTGGTTGTTATGTGTTAAGATACTCTGCAAAGAAAAGTATATAATGCTTGGTAACTTGAACAGAAAGTGGCTTCAGGTATGCCTACAGCTGTAGCTGACAGCTGTAGGGCTGGCTCTGGATACCCACTCCCTGAAATGCTGTAACTTTGCCTATGCAATAAACAGCTTTCAAGAGAGCCGCCTGAAGTCCAGACATCCTTCGTGAAACTTTCTCCTATAGCGCGCTGCCATTTTCGGCCGGCAGCTAGGACCACTTGCTTCTCCTCTGCTTGCCTGCCCCCCACCCCCAGAGTCAGGAGGGTCTACTTCCACCTTTGCTACCATTTCTCCCTCAGGCTTCTGAGGGGTAACTTCCTTCCCCGTCACATCCAGCGTACGGGTGCTGATATTCCCTTCATTGGTCGACCCCCGGTCAGCCCGAAGAATTGCACAACCCTGGACTCCGCCCTGGCCTCCGGCCACCACTCCGTGAGACCCCCCTCTCTTTCTTTTCCGGGGCCACCACCCCCCAGTGCCTCCATGGCTGCTACGGCCACCTTCATCTCTGCTTTCATTTCTGCGAGGGTATTAGTCACAGCTCTCCATGATAATCCCAGACCTTTTGCGTCTTTACCTTCCTTTCCACCCTCAATTGTGGACAGCCATAGTCTGTTTTCAATTTCCGACCACTCTTCGGTCGAAAACAAAGGAGAAGTGCATTTCAAAAACCCTTGTTCCCGGGCCCACGTTATTAGGGCATAGAGATCTTGATCTTTTACAGTCTCGCCTCTCTTAGAGAGGATACTGGCTAGAAGACGAGTGCCAGCCTCGTATTCCATAGCTTCTTACCTGTGGGGACCCGCTCGGCCGCGCGAGCTCCAGTCTCCGGCTCCACTCAGCTTTTTTGCCAGGACACTCCTGCTCCAGCTCTCCAGGCTCCTCATCGTCGGCGCGATGATTCAGAGTCTTGCCACATTTAAGCAAAACGCATTTAAGCTAAAATCACTCGAGTCCCTGCTCAGACGCCAGGTTTTAGAGACCGAGGCTGAAGAGCTGGCCAGAGTAACGACACGTACACACATATGATTTTAGCATTGTTCTCCCTTTATTGTTTAACTATGCAAGCTTATATCTACTTTTTGCAAAGATTCACACCCGTCCCTCTAGACAGCCTCTAATCAGCGGGGGAGACTACCAGTGTATAACTTTGCCAAGGACTTTCAGGGCTGCCTGCAGCCAGGTGCTTTCCAGGCTTGCTTGCAGCCAGGGGCCAGTTCAGGGGCTTTTCCTCAGCAACCCTGGGTTGTCCAATCTTTCTAGGGGTATCATATGCCCCTGTTCCACACGGAATCCCTCTACAAGGGACAGTGACTCTACCACCTCTCTGGAGACCCCATTCCAATATCTAATCACCCTTTCTGTGAGGATCTTCTTCCTAATGTCCAACCTAAACCTCCTCTGGTGCAGCTTAAGACTATGTCCTCTCCTCCTGTCATTAGTTGCCCGGGAGAAGAGACTGACCTCCACCTGGCTACAATCTCCTTGTTGCAGAGAGTGATAAGCTCACCCCTGAGGCTCCTTTTCTTCAGGCTAAACAACACCAGCTTCCTCAGCCGCTCCTCAGAGGACATGAACTCCAGACCCTTCACCAGCTTTTTTGCCCTTCTCTGGACCTTCTCCAGCACTTCAATGACCTTCCTGAATTGAGGGGCCCAGAACTGGACACAGTATTCGAAGTGTGGTCTCAACAGTGCCAAGTACAGGGAAACACTTCCCTAGTTCTGCTGGCCACACTATTTCTGATACAAGCCATGATGTTATCGGCCTTCTTGGCCATGTGGGCACATGCTGGCTCATGTTCAGCCAGCTGTCAACTAGAACCCCCAGGTCCTTTTCCACTAGGCCACTTCCCAGACACTCTATCCCCAGCCTGTAGCTCTGCATGGGGTTGTTGTGACCCAAGTGTAGGATCCAGCACTTGGTCTTCTTGAACCTCATGCCACTGGTCTTGGCCCATCTATCCAGTCTGTCCATATCTCTTTGCAGGGCCTTCCTATCTTCCAGCAGATCAACACTCCCACCCAATGTGGTGTTGTCCACGAATTTGCTAATGGTAGACTTAATCGCCTCATCCAGATCATCAATAAAGATATTAATCAGGACTGGGCCCAATACTGATCCCTGAGGGAAACCAGATACAAACTGGATGTAGCACCATTCACCACCACTCGCTGGGCTCGGCCATCCAGCCAGTTCTGGAACCCAGCAAAGAGTTCACCTGTCCAAGCCATGGGCTGCCATCTTTTCCAGGAGAATTCTATGGGAGACCATGTCAAAGGCTTTGCTGAAGTACAGGTAGACTACATCCACAGCCTTTCCCTTGTCAACTAGGTGGGTCACCTGGTCATAAAAGGAGATCAGGTTGGTCAGGCAGGACCTGCCTTTCCTAAACCCATGCTGGCTGGGCCTGTTTTCTTGATTGTTCTGTATGTGCTGTGTGATCACACTCAAGATGATCTGCTCCATAACCCTGCCAAGCACTGAGGTCAGGTTGACAGGCCTGTAGTTCCCCAGATCCTCCTTCCAACTCTTCTTGTGGATGGGCATTTCATTGGCCAACCTCCAGTCATCTTGGACCTCTCTGGTTAGCAAGGACTGATAATAAATGATGGAGAGTGGCTTGGCAAGCTCTTCTGCCAGCTCCCTCATCACCCTCAGATGAATCCCATCTAGTCCCATAGACTTGTGAGCATCTAAGTGGCACAGCAGGTTACTAAATGCTTCCTCCTGGATTACAGGGGGGCTATTCTGCTCTCCGTCCCTGTCTACCAGCTCAGGAGGTCAGTTGCCCTGAGAATTACTGGTCTTACTGTTGAAGGTGGAAGCAAAGAAGGTGTTAAGTACCTCAGCCTTTTCCTTGTCTTTGGTGACTATATTGCCCTCCTCATCCAATAAAGAATGGAGGTTTTCTTTGGCCCTCCTTTTGCTGTTAATGTATTTATAAAAACATTTTTTGTTGTCCTTTACAGAAGTGGCCAGATTCAGTTCTAATTGAGCTTTCGCCTCTCTAATTTTCTTTTTGCATAACCTAACGACATCCTTAAACACCTCCTGAGTTGCCTGCTTCTTTTTCCAAAGGTAATACACCCTATTTTTTCCTGAGTTCTTGTGAAAGCTCCCTGTTCAGCCAAGCTGGTCTTCTTCCTGCCAGCTCATCTTTTGGCACATAGAGACGGCCTGGTCCTGTGCTGTCAAGATTTCTTTCTTAAAGTATGTCCAGCTGTAGCGGGTTGGGTTTGTAACCGGGCGGAAACACCAATTTAGTGTAGTGGTTTGGTCCAAAATACTCATTACTGTTTATTTTCTGTGAGATAAGAATTAGGAGAAATGCAAAGCAGGCACTAATCTTGAAAGAATATATAGAAGTTTATTAACAGACCCAGAAGAAGAGAAAAAAAAATCATACTGATGCCTTTTTCTGGTCTTAAAAATCAAGAGTCATACACGGTTAGAAGGGGAAAAGGGATTTTACCTTGGTATTTATTTTAAGGATCCTTAGGTGCACACGTCCAGGTCATATGCATTGAGATGCACCCCGCCAAGTATATCCCCAAAGATCGGGTATAACATTATAGGTTTTACTAATTAGCATATCTATCAAAGATTCCCCAATGAGAGGCTCAAGTGAGCCCTCCTCCCCAAGGAACCTTCCCCTGGATGGTTCTATCTTGGTTTACAGAATGTGTTCTGGAGAGGACCTTGGGGTCTGGGGCACACTGATCCCTAGCTATGAAGCTTCTAAAATGTTTAGTCTCTTAGCTTGACAAACAAGTCCAAGAATGTAGGGAAAAAGCACTAGGAATACAGAAGTTGTAAAAAGGTATAACAGGGGTATAAAAGAAAAGGCAAAAAATCTTCATGGCATCATTTCCCCCCTTTTAGAGACTAACAAAACTCTACTTTGTCTAGTCTCTACTTTACTCTATTCTTTACCCGCAGAACCTGTTTACACAACCGGCTGCTCCACAGGCAATTACACAGATAATAACTACAATCACAGCTATTATGAATATTTCTTTTACCCAGGCCCAGTTTGGTAACCATGAGGTGAGGGTATCAAAAATATGATCAAATTTTAAAGTGTTATTTCTAGAAGCCACTTCATGCAGAATTTGAGTTCTTTTCTGAATTTGATCTAAATCTTTCTTAATTCTTCCATTAAAATGCCAATCAATGGCCAGTGACCCCTCCCATCTAGGGGTGGCAACTGAGTACAGATCCAGCAATTCTTATTCTCATGAAGAATTTTGGACACATTTTGGACCACAATCTTATGCAAATCATGGGGTGAACCCCGAACTATGGTTACCAGTTAGGCAAACAGCAAACATGTAAAAAACAGTCTAGACTGCATCTTTCTGATTTGTATCAGTCTCTGCCTTCTTGGTTGTTCTGGGAGCAGAAGCTTTCTTCACCCTGGAGAAGTGAATCCACGGTCTCTTGCCAGCAACCTTGACTGCAGTAAAAGTGGTCAGCAAAACTTGGAATGGTCCCTTCCACTTGGCTTGCAAGGGGTCGCTGTCCCACCACTTGATGTAGACCCAGTCTCCAGGCTGGAATGGATGAGCAGGTGTGTCCAATCTTATTGGTTTGGATAACACGACGAATCTCTGGAGCTTCTGCAAAGTGGAACTCAGAGCCATTATACTTTTGCAAATCATTTTTACCTCTCATATGAATTTCCCCTGGGATATGTGGAACCTGGTATGGCCTGCCATATAATATTTCATAGGGACTGATGTTGTCCCTTCACCTTGGCTGTATGCGGACTCTCAGCAAGGCTATAGGCAAGGCTTGAACCCATGTCATGGATGTCTCTTGACAAATCTTGCAAATCTGGGTTTTGAGGGTCCCATTCATGCTTTCAACTTTACCACTTCCCTGGGGCCTGTATGGTGTGTGCAGGTCCCAGGTAAGTCCCAAAATCTTGCTAACTTCCCCAACCACCATTGCAACAAAATGTGGTCCCCTATCTGATGACATTCCCAAAGGAACCCCAAATCTTGGTATTATATGATTGAGCAAAGATTTCACTACTTCTTTTGCTGTGTTGGTGGGACAGGGGAAAGCCTCAGGCCATCCACTGAAGGTGTCAACCAGTACTAGTATATACCTGCATCCCTCTTTGCGTGGCATCTCAGCAAAATCTATTTGCCAATAATCTCCCAGGAGATCTCCTGTCTTTGTCACTCCTAACACAACTCTCTTGTTTGTGTCAGAGTTGTTTTTACAGCAAGTTTCACACTTGCTTGTTACAGATTGTACAATATCAGTCATTCCTCTCCCTATCACTACTTTCCTCAAATGTTTTAAAAGATTTTCTGCTCCCCAGTGGGTACTTTCATGCTCTCGATGGGCTATTTCCCGAAGGATCAGGGGTGGAACTACGACTTGTCCTACCGGGGTAACAGCCCACCCACCTTCTTTGATTTCAGCCTTAAGGAACTTAATTAATTTGTGATCCCTCTGATCGTATTTTGGGGTAAATGATGACAAATCCATCTCTTTCTGTGGTACCACTGCAAAAATGCCTTTTTCTGCAATCTCCCTGGCTGTTTCGTCAGCAAAACAATTTCCCAGTTTGGGGGCTGTTTTCCCTTTTTGATGACCCTTGCAGTGCATGATAGCCATTTCTGTAGGCTTCCAAATGCTCTGTAAAAGTGCAAGAATTTGTTTAGCATGCTTAACCTCATTACCTTGAGAAGTCAGCAGGCCACGTTCCTTCCAAATAGCTCCATGGGCATGAATAACACTTAAAGGCATATTTGGAATCAGTCCATATGTTCACCTTCTTCCCCTCACTCAGTTCTAGAGCTCTTGTTAGTGCAATGAGTTCAGCTTTCTGTGATGATACATCTGGAGGCAAGGCTTTTGCCTCAATGATTTTATCTGAGGTGGTTATGGCGTAACCGGTCATCCTCCTACCATTTCTCATGAAGCTGCTCCCATCAGTGTACAATTCCCTGTCTGGATCTTTCAAAGGAACATCTTTTAGGTCTGGTCTGCTGGAATAAGTTTCCTCTATTGTCTGCAAACAATCATGCTCAGGCACACTGTTAAGTAACGTGGATGATAAAAACATAGCAGGGTTCACCACAGAAGTTGTCTTTAGAGTAACATCATCCTGTTCTAACAACACAGATTGGTATTTGAGCATCCTGCTAGGGGAGAGCCAGTGTCCCCCCTTTTGCTCCAGCACATTCATCACTGCATGGGGTACATACATGACAATGTGTAGATACAAAAATGCTGCAAGCAAGGATTTTCTTGCTAGTTTCTAAGTCCGTGAGAGACTTTTCTCTCTCACAGAAGAGGTAGCAGGGAATGTAAACAACCAAGACACCTGCAACCTTGAAAAGTCTTGTTTATGGTATAGTAGAAAAATATTTTGACAATGGATGTTTTAGGATTTTAGCCAATCACCCCCAAGAGGTGGCTGGTCCTTTGTCCAATTAGACTATGAAGAAAAAAGTCTATAAAAGAGTTTGTAAAATAATTCAATCAATCAATCTTGCTGCACAATTCCTGCCTGCTGGATCTTCTCCTCCTCCTCCTCCCTATGGCTGCGGGACCTGGTGATATACCATAGGAACCAGGCCTGTGGTAATAGCAATGTGCTGCCCAAGGGTGAATTTACGGGCTTCCTGTATCAGAAGGTATGTTGCTGCCACAGCTTTCAAGCATCCTGGCCAACCCTGGGCTACATTGTCTAGTTGTTTTGAGAAATAGGCCACAGCTCTTCGCTGGTCTCCAAGGTGCTGTGCCAGTACCCCCAGAGCAACATTCAGTCGCTCACGTGTAAAGAGTTCAAAAGGTTTAGTCAAGTCTGGCAGCCCCAAAGCTGGGGCTGACATCAAGGAATATTTCATCTGTTTAAATGCAGCCCTGGCATTCTCTGTCCACATAATTGTCTCCTTTTCAGCTGCTTTAAGGACCTCATACAAAGGTCTCACGAGTATACCGTAGTTTGATATCCACAGGCGACACGAACTTACCATTCCCAGGAAGGCCTGCATCTCCCTTACGGTATGGGCCTCTGGAAGTCGACAGATGGCTTCCTTCCATTCTCTGCTGAGTTGTCGATGTCCACGGAAAATTTCCAGGCCCAGGTATACTACTGTTTCCCTGGAAACCTGTGCCTTCTCTTTTGAGACTCGATATCCACTTTGGCCCAAAAAGTTCAACAGACTCACAGTGAGCTTTATGAAGTCATCTTGCGTCTTGGCCGCTATCAAGATGTCATCAACATACTGGAGAACCGCTCCTCCTGGTTCTTGTTTCCTCCAGTCCTCAAGCTCCTTTGCCAGCTGGTTTCCGAATATGGTCGGGCTGTTTTTGAATCGTTGTGGTAAAACTGTCCAGGTGAGCTGGGTCTTCCTCCCTGTTTCTGGATTCTCCCACTCAAAAGCCAAGAGTTCTTGGCTATTCTTGTGCACAGGAATGCAGAAAAAGGCATCGTTGAGATCTAAAACAGTGAACCACCCTAATTCATTTGTTAGTGTTGTCAAGAGTGTGTAGGGATTTGCTACCACTGGGTGTATGTCCTCTGTTATCTTGTTGATTTCCCTCAAATCCTGTACCAACCTGTAGCTTTTACCATCAGCTTTTTTTACTGGCAAGATTGGTGCGTTGTACCTGGATTCACATTCCACTAACAACCCAAATTTGTGAAACTTTTCAATCACAGGTACTAATCCCTTGTGAGCTTCTAATTTCAGAAGACATTGTCTTTGTCTTACTGGTGTAGCCCCTGCTTTGAGTGTGAGACTCACAGGTTCAGCTTTTTTGGATCTCACAGGAGAATCATTGGCCCACACTATTTGAATGACAGCCTCTTCAAATTCTTTGGGAATTTTTCCATGGCATTCCTGTACAAGTATAGCATCTGCTTTGATAATTTTAGATTCTGGGATTATAACTTTCACTCCCCCTTCTTTTGAAAACTTAATTTCTGCTACCAATTTTTCCAATAAATCTCTGCCCAATAATGGCATTGGGGAATTTGGCATGTACAGGAACTGGTGAGTGACCCAGTGTTTTCCCAATTTAAATTTTAAAGGTTGGAAAAAAGGCCTTGTTTCATTTACCCCTGTAGCTCTGATCACATCCACAGTGTCTTGACTCAGTTTACCTTTTAAAGTATTTAACACAGAATATGTTATTAACTCAACAACCACCCATTTCTGGTATCGCTTCAGCTTTTCCATCTGTTCTGGGACATTGGGATCCCAGCCAGGGTTTGCTAGGGGATAGGTATCATTAACTGACTCTTGGAGACTCCCAGTTGCAATTTGAGTTTCTATAGCAGATATAGCAGCTTTGTTGACCATTTGTCTCTCTGTTTTATCCAATAATTCATCTAGCATAACATTTAGATCACCCCAATCTGGTTTTTGGGATTTTATGGCCATTTCTACATGCATAGCTACTCTCTCTGGGTTGTCCCTGTACTTCCCAATTGAGTTTTTCCACTGCTGTAATGCTCCGAGGGAAAATGGTGTCTTTATATAAATGACTCCTTGATTTCCCACAGCCTGTCTCAGAGGTGCTTCTAATGCAAGTTCTTCCTTCCCCCCTTTACCTGCTTTGGACTCTGTGTGTTTAGCGAGGGACTGACTGCTTTCATAGCTTCTCGGGCTATCCTGCCCCTCCTTCTACCACCCTCTCCGTGAGAACCATCTGTATCAAAATCATCCCATTTGCTTTTAATTGAAATTGGTTCATTGGTTTTAAAGATTGTTCCCGCCAAATGTTGATGAGGAACTGTCTTGTTCTTTGGGGCAGTGGAGGGGTAGGGAGGCAGGGGCTGCAAGCAGGTTCTCCCGTCCCTAGCTCTGCAAGAGGCACCTGGGGCAGGGCCATCCCATCTGCCCTCAGCTTTAACACTGGCCGAGCCCCAGGGTGGGGAGAGCGAGCGGCGACTCCTGTCTCTGGCTCGGAAACTTGGGGTTCTCTGTATTGGTGAATGCCGCCACAATTGCCCATGTCCATTTCTGCTTTTACTTCCGTGTTCAGAGTATTCGGGGAAAGGTGGCCAGCCTGCCCCTTCCCCTCCCCCTTCCCCGTCTTTGCCTCTGGAAAGGGCAGGGGGCGGCGGCCAGTCTGCACCTTCTATGCCTCTGGGGCGGTCAGGGGGTGTGGCATACCCCAATTTCACCCGCCTCCGTGCACACCTTCTGCCCCTGACGAGGATGGGGGTGGGGAGGCCCCACATTGCTCTGCCGGATTTGAGCCGGCCGCTCACCCCTTCCCTTGCCCCCACTCGGACAGTGGCGAAGGCGGCGGCGGTGGAGGCGGCAGCAGAGCCGCCCCCACCTCCACTTGTGCGGGCTGCCCCGGCGGTTGAACGGGGTGGGGAGACCCCCCTGCATTGCGCAAAGCTGGTGCTACCATATCTGTATCTGTCATATCAATTTCTCTGTCCATATTAGTATGTGAGTCAGCTTGCTGCAGCTTTTTCTTTCCCTTTCTCCTCCTTAAAGTCATTTCCATATTACATCTCTCTACTACACATGCTTCTTCCCTGTTCAGATACATAGTAAAAAGTTCTGCATATCTTAGTTCATCAAACCTACGTAATGATTTCAATTCTACCATCAGGTCAGTAATGATGTTACTTTCCAAACTCCCATAGGGAGGCCAATTTCCTTGACTTAGTTTTAAAGTCGGCCAAACCCGTGTGGACAGTCTGATCAATTCTCGGGTGTCCAAAGTAGTTTTTCGCCCTGTCAGCCATTTCCAGTGTTTTATTATCAGCTCTAACGGGCTGTTAGGAGGGATTTTTTCATTCACACCACCCATGTTTTCTCACAGACAGAAAAACTCTGCCAGAGGAAAGCTTTTACTCAGGAATTCAGCCTGCAATCTGGCCTCGGAATTCTGATTTCCCAGGCAGTTTATCTAGGTTACTACACAAACACTTCAAAACAGCACTTTAAAATACTAAAAAGCAACTAGTTTTAGCAAGCAGTAAATGCGCATGCACAAAAAACTGGTCTCAAAAGGATTCAAACCCACAACTTCCCGACGTCCCAACCAACCAAGCAACCAACCTCTGAGCCACTCCTGCAGCTGCTTAGGATGCCGCCTCTGGGCTCCTGTGGACTCCACGGAGGGTGTCCCCTCCTTTCCACAGTTTGCAGGGGAAAAGTTTAAGCTTTCCCCTTTCGTGGGCTTCTATGCCCCCAACCTTTCCAACCCCCTCGGAGATCTCCTTCCCTAGAGCTAGCAAAGTCATGGTAGTATCGATCCCCTTTTCACTCACCTCTTTCCGTGCTTCTGCCTTTCCGTGCTGGTGTAGTGGGTTGGGTTTTGTAACTGGGCAGAACCACCAATTTAGTGTAGTGGTTTTGTCCAAACTACTCATTACTGTTTATCTTCTGTGAGACAAGAATTAGGAGGAATGCAAAGCAGGCACCAAACTTGAAAGAATATAAAGAAGTTTATTAAAAGACCTAAAAGAGGGAAAAAAAAATTATGCCACCTTCAGAACTCTCCTCCTCCCCCCACCTTCCTCCCTTCTCCCACTGACAATGTAAAAAGACAACCCTTAAGATGTTCAGTCTGTTTACCACTTCCATAATAACCTTGTTCAGTCCATTTAGAAAGAGAAGTCTCTTTTTGCTCGTGCTATGAAAACAGTATCACAACGAGACAGCCGCCCACTTCCAAATATTGTTCAGTCCATTTAGGAAGAGGTCTCTCTGCTCGCGATGTGAGTCCCTTCCCCCGACTTGCAGCTTTTCCCGCAACTGCTTTCGAGGGTCCACTCTTGAAGTTTATTGGGGTACAATTTTAAGGTTGAGCTGTTCAGAAACAAAGAAACAGAGGCCCTTCTCCTTCCCTGGGAGCAAAGGGTCTTCCTCATCTTCATCGTTAGGACTATCTCTGAGAGCATCTCTAGGAATTGAGGTTTTCTCCTTTCCTATTTGGAGCAAAAGTCCTCATCTGGTCCATCTCTAAGGACTGAGGTTTTCTCCTTTCCCGTTTGGAGCAAAAGTCCTCATCTGGTTCATCTCTCCCTGTCCAAACTTCTCATGAAATTACAGCTGCGGCAGCATCTGCCTATTGCTTATGACTTGAACACTCCACCCCCCATATCTTCATGAAATTACAACGGGATACTCTGATATATCATAGCTTCACAACAGACTTTCAGCTTTAAGCATCTCCGCTCACTCTTCCCTCAGGTTTTCAGCTCTTCACAGCAATAAAAGGGTTAATCTCTCCTCAGCCTTGCAGCTGTGTGGCTTATCACTGTTGGTCACCTGACCTCTGCCGGACAGAGGTGCCGCTTTGTTGAAATCTTGGCCGCAGTGAAGGGGGGGGCGGGGGGGGGGGGGGGGGGTGGGGAGCCGAGTTACTCTGGCTGCCGACAGCCCTGCAGGGGGGGTCATCCTTGAGCCTGGCCTGGCCCGAGCAGGGCCTGGGCCGGGCCCACTGGGCTCTGCTTGCCCCCACAGCCACCTGTCCCAGCGCCGGATACGAGAGAGAGCTTGGGGGGGGGAGTTTGTCTATTCTTAAGTGTGTATCACAGAGGCGGTCACAACTTTGAGTGGCTTAGAGAATTGTCCATATTCAAACTGGCCATCTGATAGGTTCTATCAGGTCCCAGAGGAAGCTGTAAGCACCCCTTAGCAAGGACATCCCTTCCAGGACTATGCTTGCTAACCTATGACATGTCCTGGTCACAGTCTTAGATTGGGGCTCTGGCCCCTCTGTAATTTGCCAGCAAAGAGAGGGGCAAAGCAAGATGTGTTCCAACCCAAGACTGCGAGTTTCAAGGTCTTTAGGGTCCCATCTGGGTCACCAGGAACTGATGGCTTTTCCTGGTCTTAAAATCAAGAGTCATACACAGTTAGAAGGGGAAAAGGGATTTTACCTTGGTATTTATTTTAAGGATCCTTAGGTTCACACGTCCAGGTCACATGCATCGAGATGCACCCCGCCGAGTATATCCCCAGAGAACGGGTATAACATTATAGGTTTTACTAATTAGCATATCTATCAAAGATTCCCCAATGAGAGGCTCAAGTGAGCCCTCCTCCCCAAGGAACCTTCCCCTGGATGGTTCTATCTTGGTTTACAGAATGTGTTCTGGAGAGGACCTTGGGGTCTGGGGCATACTGATCCCTAGCTATGAAGCTTCTAAAATGTTTATTCTCTTAGCTTGACAAACAAATCCAAGAATGTAGGGAAAAAGCACTAGGAATACAGAAGTTGTAAAAAGGTATAACAGGGGTATAAAAGAAAAGGCAAAAAATCTTCATGGCATCAATACCACACCTTCAGAACTCTTCTCCTCCCCCCACCTTCCTCCCTTCTCCCACTGACAATGTAAAAAGACAACCCTTGAGATGTTCAGTCTGTTTATCACTTCCATAACAACCTTGTTCAGTCCATTTAGAAAGAGGAGTCTCTCTTGCCCATGCTATGAAAACATTATCACAATGAGACAGCCGCCCACTTCCAAATAACTCTGTTCAGTTCATTTAGGAAGAGGAGTCTCTCTGCTCGCATGCGAGTCCCTTCCCCCAACTTGCAGCTTTCCCACAATTGCTTTCGAGGGTCCACTCTTGAAGTTTTTTGGGGTACAATTTTAAGGTTGAGCCATTCAGAAACAAAAGTTCTCTTCACCCATCTCTGGGACCATTTCAGCTCTGAGAAATCTTTGGGAGCATCTCTAGGAACTGAGGTTTTCTCCTTTCCCATCTGGAGCAAAAGTCCTCATCGCTTCCATCACTCCCTGTACAGCTTCTCATGAAATTACAGCTGCGCCAGCATCTGCCTATCTCAGCGCAGGTGCTTTTGCTCACAAGTTGAACTGAACACTCCACCCCCCATATCTTCATGAAATTACAACGGAATACTCTGACATATCATAGCTTCACAACAGAATTCCAGCTTTAAGCATCTCCTCTTTTTCTTCCCTCAGGTTTACAGCTCTTCACAGCAATAAAAGGGTTAATCTCACCTAGGCAATGAAGCTGGAATGTGGCTTATCGCAGTGGAGAGGGGGGGAGCCGAACCGCTCTGGCTGCCCACAGCCCTGCTGTGGAGGGTTCCTTGGGTGAAACAAGACCCATCGGCTCCAGGATGGCCGTGGCCCAGCCCGGCCTGGCTCAAGCAGGGCCTGGGCCGGGGCCACTGGCCCCCACACAGGGCCCACAGCCACCTGTCCCAGCACCGGAAAGGAGAGAGAGACTCTGCCTCAGGGTTTCTATTCTTAAATGTGTATCACAGAGGCGGTCACAACTTTAAGTGGCTTAAAGAATTGTCCATTTTCAAACTGGCCAACTGATAGGTTCTGTCAGGTCACAGAGGAAGCTGTAAGCACCTCTTTGCAAGAACATCACTTGACTATGCTTTGCTAACCTATGACATTTCCTGGGCCCCTTTGCTTTTAAGGGCTGCTTGCCAAGGGACTTTCTGAATTAGTGTCTTGAATACGCCAAACTCCGCCTTCAGGAAGTCCAGGGTAGAGGGTTTGTTGATGGGTCTCCTTACTTCACCAAATATTTAAATTATTTCATGGTTGCTGTGCCCAAGATGGCCACCAACCACCATAACTCCCACCAGCCCTTCTCTGTTTGTAAACAGCAGGTCCAGCGGACCCCCACCCCTGGAAGGCTCTCTTACCAGCTGTGTCAGAAAGTTCTCTTCCACACACTCCGGGAACCTCCTAGACTGCCTCCTCTCTGCTCTGTTGAATTTTCAGCAGACATCTGGCATTTTGAAGTCTCCCACAAGAACAAGGGCTGGTGATTGAGAAACATCAGCCAGCCACTTATAGAATAGTTCATTCACCTCTTCATCCTGGTTGTGTGGTCTATAATAGACTCCCACCAGGATCTCTGTCTTGTTGTCCTTCCCCCTGATTCTCACCCATAGGCACCCAAGCTTATCATCACTATCCTTGAGCTCTATTCAGTCAAAACACTCCTGTGGATATACTCACAGCACACTTAGCCAGCTAAGCTCATAGTTCAGTGTCTTAGAAAGCCCCCAGCTGCCTAGAGACACTGCACGGACGATCTAGCACTTCAGTAGCTCCAAAAGTGGCAAGTGGTAGCTGCAAAGCTAATACCAAGAGCAGAAGCAAAGAGGTAGAAATACAGCTCGAGCCTTGCTTCAATCCTGTTTGTTTTATTTCTCCCGTCCTGGGAGAGAGACGGGAGCAGCTGTTCACAGGAGGGTAGCCAAAGAGAAAGAGGGCAGTGGAAGGTATCTTTTCAGCTTTATACCGGCTAGCGCTTGTATTTCAATGCCTTAGAAAGCCTCGAGCAACCCAGAGAGGTAGCACGGGTGATCTAGCACTTTAATAGCTCTAAAATCAGTACCTGTATCAGCTGCAAAGCAAATACCATCAGCAGAAGCAAAGAGGGAGAAATATAGCTCCCTGCCCACTCAATTTCCTGCAGTTAAAGCTTTCAAAATGAGACAGACAACCAGAGATGTTCACAGGAAGATAGCTGAGCTGAGAAAGAGGGCGGAGCCTCTCCTCGACCATCTTTTATTCGGAGAAGGGGAAAGGGGAGGACTGGGGGCGGACCCGGGGTGACCGGTCAATCAGACACTGCTAAAGAGTCTGAGTTACATTTGGTTTTGCCTGTGCTTAGAATAAAGGAGCTCGGAGCACATGGGCAGGAGCACGTGTCTTTGGGAGGGGGAGGGGAAGCTCAGAACAGGCAGCAACAGGGGGCAGAGCCCGATGGGCTAGTCTTTTATTCGGGGAAGGGAAAGGGGATAACTAGGGGTGGACCTGGGGTAACTGGACAATCAGACACTGCTCCGGAGAGTCTGAGTTACTTTCAGTTTTACCCACGCTTAGAACAAAGGGGATTCAGAGCACATGGCAGGGACAGGTCCTGGCTTTTCCTGGCAGGTCCCGGGGGAAGGGCGGGGGGGGGGGGGGGGGGAAGGGCAGCTCCCTCGGGCAGGCAGCAACACACTCCCTAATGTACAGAGCCACTCCACCACCTCTCCACCTCTCCTGTCTCTTCTGAAGAGCTTGTAGCCATCCATTGCAGCACTCCAGTCATGCAAATCATCCCACCATGATGTCATAGCTTTCCTGCTGCATGATGGCTTCTACCTCCTCCTGTTTGTTACCCATGCTGCATGCATTAGTGTACATGTGCTTCATCTGGTTTGCCAATTCCACCCCTAACTCTGGCTTGGCACCCCAGGCTCACCTCTAGCAAGCCTGGTCTCATCGCCTTTCCCCTTCAAACCTAGTTTAAAGCCCTCTCAATCAGCCCTGCTGACTCACGGACTAGAATCCTTTTGCCCTTGCTAGACAGATGAAGCCCATCTGTCTTCAGCAGGCCTGGTGTCATATAAACTGCCCCATGATCAAAAAACCCAAAATTCCACCAATGGCACCAGTCTTTAAGCCACTTATCGATCACATGGGTTTTCCTATTCCTCTTGGCATTTATCCCTGCTACTGAAGGAATCGAGGAGAATACCACCTGTTGTCCTGTCCCTCCAACCAGACAACCCAGAGCCCTGAAGTCCTTTTTGATTACCCTGGTATTCCTCTTAGCAACATTTTCACTGCCAACCTGGACAACCAGCAGTGGGTAGTAATCAGTGGGCTGAATTAGTCCAGAGGGTCTCCTGGTAATATCCCTTACCCAGGCCCCAGGGAAGCAGCAGACTTCCCTGTGGGATGGGTCCAGTTGGTATACAGGGCCCTCACTTCCACTCACTACAACTACCCTTCTTTTCTTCTTAATACCTGAAGTTGTGATCTGTCTGGTTGACTGTGTTGATCTGGGAGACCCTCCAGATAGACCTTCTTCTCCACTTTCATCTGCCTGACCCTCAGGATCTAGACCCTCATACCTATTCTGTGATGGCACCTGGAAAGTTGAGGAAGGCCAGGTGGGGATTCTCCTACCACTCTGAGCAGGGACCTGTTTCCTTTGCCCCCCATCTTCTAGGTCTCTTTCTGCCTGATGGCAAGAGGGGTGTGGCTCCTTCGACTCTTGCCCAGTTTCCATCTGCTGAGTCTCTTTCAGGGTGTGACTCCACCAGTCTATTTCTCATTCTCACTCCCTGATGCTCCTCCGCCTCTCCACCTCCTCTTTAAGCTCTGCCACCAGGCAGAGCAGATCTTCCACCTGGTCACACCACACGCATGTGTCTTTTCTGCTGTCCTCTGGTACTAACACCAGGCTCAAACGCTCCCTGCAGCCAAAGAACCTGGACAGTTTCATGCTTCTTGGGGAGCTCTGTCTGGGTTGCTATGTTACTGCTAGCAATGGCTTTCGACCATGTGTAAACCATTGATGGGTCTAGTCAAGTTGAGTGCACACCCCAAGTGAGCTCACCTCAGGAGCCAGGAGGGTGGCTGTACCCTTCCTGTGTGAACTGCCACGCAAACTGCTGTGCCAACTGTTTGCCCACTCCTGTTCTCCATGCTCCAGGTTGCTTGCACTCCCTGGAGCTGTTTAAATGTTCCGCGTTGTTCGGGGCAATGCTCCCTCTGCCCCTGATTGGCTGCTGAGGGCTTCTGGATCCAGATGGAGCTCTGGGCTGCTGATTAGGTGTCCCTGAGCTTGGGACCCCCTTGTACAGTTCAATTCAATCCTCACCCCTGGACTTACCTCAGTTGCTTCTGCCGCTGCTGCTACTGGTTTTACCATAAAGAAAAGCAAGGTCAAGAGACCTGCACAGGAGGTTCAGTTCTTGGGAGTAAAATGGCAGGATGGACTCTGTCATGTGCCTATGGACATGGTCAACATGATAGTAACTATGTCTCCACCTGCTAACAAGAAGGAATCACAAGCTTTCCTAGCCTTCTGGAATCCTGGAGAATGCATATTCCAGGTTATACTCAGATTGTGAGCCCTCTCTATCAAGTGACTCAGAATTATTTTGAGTGGGGCCTTTAAGCAGATCAAACAAGAAATAGCTCGTGCAGTAGCTCTTGGGCCTGCCCATACAGCACCAGCTGTTCAAAATGTACTCTACACTGCAGCTGGGGAGCAGGGTCTCACCTGGAGTCTCTGGTAAAGAACATCAGGAGAAACCCAGGGTCACCCATTAGGGCTAAGGAGCCAGGTGTACTGAGGAGCAGAAGCCCACTATAGTCCAACTGACAGAGATATTAGCAACATTTAAGGGGTTTTGACCTGCTTCAGAAGTTCCTGGTACGGAAACATCTCCTCTTGGCACTGCGATTGTCCATGATACACTGGATGTTCAAAGGAAACATCCCATCTACACATCATGGGACCAGCCCTATGTGGAGGATGTGGGTAGTGTTGATCACACGTGTTGGATTGAGGAAACCCAATGGCCCAGGAATCCTGGAAGAGATTGTGGACTGGCCAGAAGGCAAAGATTTTGGAGCATTACCTAGCGAGGTGGCTCGTGCCCAGAAAATCTGGAGTGAAGTTGAGCCTGGGAAAAACGGGGAGGGGGGAGGGGAAGGAAGGCCTTTTAAGATTTTTTGTTTTAGTTTTCATTATCCTACTCTGATTTGATTGGTAATAAATTGGTAATAAATGGTCCATTGCTGAGGTGAGCTGCTCCAGAGTTGTCCCAGTCTGCAGCAGAGTGGCAGATCTTGGTGCTCGGGTAGGGTTTCTGAGGAAAGGAAACACCAGGGCAGCAGAGACCCACCAGGAGCCAGCAGCTCTTGCAAGAGACACTGATGAGGCCTGAGCCTTACCAGGGCAACTGTGGCTGCCCACACACCTATAAAAAGAAGTCTACGGAGAGCTACGGACCAGAGCGGGCAGAGTGTGGCACATCAGTTCACACAGAAGGGCATACAGGAGAGTATAGGCACCCTACCAGCTCAAGATGTGAATTCCATTGGTGTTCACTCTCAGAAGGAGGTTAGCTATGATATCAACCAACAGAAAGATATGTGCTGTGCACTTGCCAGAATGGATGTGGCAACCCTGCTCTGCCCTCCCCTGAGATGGCAACTGGAACAGCCACTAGAAAAAAAACAAGATCAAGGGATCCTGTATCCTCCCTGTGCCAGGCTGAAGGCAGTAGCTTAAAGGAAAGGAGTGAATGGAGGCAAGTCTACTCTCGGGGTGGCGTGTGAACTGCCTCCCTGCCTACCTTGCCTTCCCAGGTGTCTCTGTACAACAGGCATGAAGGTCTGAATGTGGAAGGCCAGTCAATGAATGATGTCAACAATGGTCCATCTACACCAGAGGTGTGGCCAAGGTCAGAAAGGCCTACCCCCCATATCACAACTGCCTTCATGAGGAAGACATGTTGTAATTGTAGGTGAGGGGAAAAGAGTCCAATATGCCAGATGGACCCTCCACTTAGGGAAGTCTGCTGCCTCCCTAGGGCTTGGGTTAAGGATATCACTACAAAACTTCCTAGCCTGGTACAGCCCTCAGACTACTGCCCATTCCATGTGGATGGCAATGATGCTGCAATGCATAGTCCAAGAGCAATCAAAAGACACTTCGGGGCCTTGGAACACTTGGTAAGGGAATCTGGAGCACAGGTAATATTTTTCTCTAGCCTTCCAGTGGGCAGCAACATTTGAAGAAACAGACAGACTCAGTCTATCAATATTTGGCTCCATGGCTGGTGTCACGGCCACAATTATGGATTTTTCAATAGTAGGTTGGCCTACATGGCACGAGGCCTGCTGAGGTTGGATGAGATTCACCTTTCTCAAAACGGAGAGGGCCTTGGCAGGGCTGATTGACAGAGCTTTAAACTAGACTTGAAAGGAGAGGGGGATAATATCAGGCTTGCCTGTGACAAACTGTGGGATAACAGGCCAAGGTTTGAGGGATGGGGAGCTAGCAAGGGCCGCCAACATGATGCTCTGAGAAGTGCTGGCCACACTGGAGCACACTTGAAGTCTTTCAAAGATGAGCCAGGTATTACTGAAAAACAGTCAAAAACTCCTTAACACCAATGTAGCATTAAGAAGCAGGCATTCTTTATTATGGTGCCAGATGCACCAGGAGATATCCCCACCAGAAACATGTATCCTGAGTACAGAAAAAGCTCCTGTTTATATGCTGTATTTTACATACATATTCATAGGTTTTCCCATAAGAAACATACATATGATAATCATTTCCCCAAAATCATTAACATATGTTCCCTTCTCTTTGCATATGCTTACTTCTGTCCTGGAGGTCCCTCTGGTGATCTCTGGTGGTCACAGACCCCAAAGTTATACCTAACTGCTTGGAGAACTGGTATTCTTTCCCAAATGTGGAGTTAGGTCGGCATACCAAGGCTGACTCATTATTTTGAAAGACCCTTCTTGGTCAATGTTTAACATGATCCTATAGAATAAGCATTGTGTAGTTTCATAGACCAGTAGTTTTGTAGAATAAGAACTGCATTTTTCCCACCAGGTGAGCAAAAAATTTGTCATCTGGCAACATAGGGACTCCTGCGGGAATAGGAGCCAACAGGGAAACACTGATGAAAAACCTTAAAGGAAATAAGGGATTGTTACAATCCAGTTTAAACATAGAAGAGCAGAGGAAACAAAGTCTCTGTGAATAAAGTGGATCAAACACAGAAAAGTTTGAAATATACCCAAAAAACATGATTAAAAACCAAATGAGGTTAGATGTTAGTGCCAAAAAATTGATATATTTTATTACAGGCCAGTTATTACAGCTGGTGATGGGGTCCGAGGCTGTGATCCAGGAAGAGATGACCGGTCCGGGGAGATGGTCCCGAAAGGAATCGCCTTCCCTAGGTCCGGTGTCTTCCTCTCAGCTGCTGGCAGAGGGGCCCTTGCAGAAGCTGTCAGCTCTTTAGTGATTGTCAGCTCGTGATTTCAGCACAGCTCTGCAGGGCAGCCTCCAGGCCAAGCCAGACCAGAGAGAGAGACGAGAAGGCTCGTTGTGGCTGGTTCCGCACGGGAAGTAGCTTTATTATGGGTCCCCTCTGGCGAAGGGGGGAGCCAGTGATGGATGCCCTCTCTCCAGGGGCCCGAGAGAGCTTGCTTTTATAGGGATACAGGGGATCAGTAGGGGACCAATGGGTTACAGAGGGTCTGGGACAGACCAATGGGTTACAGAAAGATCTGCATAGTGTCTCCCAAAGGATTGTGGGTCCACCTTTCCTCGCCATGATCCAAGAAGTAGTTGCCTTTCCAGGGAGTCCTGCTGGGAGATTGCGAAATCTCGTCTCAGCAGAGATCCCTCCAGGGCAAGGGCTGGGCATACCCCACAATATTTTATTTAATAGTAAAAGAGGCAACGAGAAAGAGAGAGAGAGAGAGAGAGAGAGAGAAAGAGAAAGAAAGAAAGAAAGAAAGAAAGAAAGAAAGAAAGAAAGAAAGAAAGAAAGAAAGAAAGAAAGAAAGAAAGAAAGAAAGAAAGAAAGAAAGAAAGAAAGAAAGAAAGAAAGAAAGAAAGAAAGAAAGAAAGAAAGAAAGAGAAAGAAAAGTGTGCGTGGGGGGTGGGGGGACAGGGAGAGAGTGACTGGGGTTAGGTAGAAACATATCACCCTTCCAGGTGTTGCTCCCCTCCATCTGGTCTTCTGGGTGGTGAGGGTCCCCCGCTGCCACCACGCCATGCCACACGATGCGGAAAAGTATAGAATCCAGTGGATTAATATACATTTTGGGCAGGTGGGAACTCCCATGTGCCTCCCTTGCAGGGGGCCAGTTTGACACTGTCCCTTGCAACACTGTGGATCTGTTGCATCATGTTGCAGTGCTCTGGTGTAGGGTCTGGGGACCCCTTGGGGGGGGGCCTTTGATTGGCCATGACACCTCCTGCTGTGGATGGAGCTTCTTCTGGGGTGAAGGGGCCTCACAGCTGAGCTGGTCTGCACAGCGGAGGATGGGGGTTCACTGCCTCTCACCAGAGGCTTTTTCAGCACACACCCAAAGCCTCTTTCCCCCCACCTTTTAGTGTGAGGGTCTGTGTGAACCTGGCAGCTGATAGCCCTGGGGCTTCGGTCTCCACTTGGAAGGTGTTAAGCTTGTGCTCTGTGAATGTATTCTTCTCCCCCAGCCCTGAGTTGTTACTTTATCTTATCTTCATCAGCCAGCGATGTAGGGCCTCAGTCAGGGCCCCATTCAGGGTGTGGTGGTCTTCTCTGCAGCCTTTGTAATACAGTTTTGCTATAATAGGCAAAGGTCCTTCATGAAGATGTTTAAGTCATAAACTATAATATTTCAGTCTCCAACAGGGATGTTCCTCTAAGAAGGTGAAATAACCCAGCTGAGGTGCTTCTACACCAATGCATGCAGGATGGGCAACAAACAGGAGGAGTTGGAAGCCACCGTGCTGATAGAATGCTATGACCTAGTTGCCATTACCAAACTTGGTGGGAAAAATCTCATGACTGGAGCACTGCTATTGATGGCCAAAGATGTCCAGAAGGGACAGGAGAGTGAAAGAAAGAATTTGTTTTACATAGGTAAGCACAAGCAATTATCATAAGTAGCCAAGTATTTAGCACAAATATATGTAAGTACTTAGCACAAGTTAGCATAAGAAAAGCCTGGCAGGCCTAACTGGACATGAGCATCATTTAACAAAAAACTTTAGATTTAGTATACCAGAATAGCTAACTGGCAAGTAGGGAATTGCCCCTGTGCAAGGAAGTGATAAGGAAGACTACCTGCTTTAAGACACATAGACTGCTTGTGGCCAGCATGTGAACACTAGCTTAAAGTATAGGAAACCGATGCAATGTAGTTCTAACAACCTCCTTATCAAATACTAACCTTCAAAGTGTAAGGATGTATGGTATTTTTGATGAAATTGCTACATAAACCCACTGAAATTTGTAAGTAGAGAAGTATTTTGGTGGGGTGTGTGATGCTGTTTTGGGGTGACTTTGTGATGTGTATCCCCTATCACTGCCCCATGCCCAGAAAATAATTTTGTGCCTTTCTGTGCCTTTAAACTGAGCCTGAGAGGGAGCAGAGAGAAAACCGAGGGAACTTTCTAAGCAGTTTGTTTTCATGTTTTCAAGGACACAGAGATAGAGAGGGATCTGTGTTCAGCTGCGACAGCAGAGCGAGAGTGGGGAAAGCACCCTGCTTGCTTTCGGCCAGTTTTTTCAGCTCCTTTTTCTTTCTCCGGAGAGAGACGGAGAGTGGAACTTTTGTTTTCCTGGGACTTTGTTTTTTCCTTTCTTTTCCCCTCTGCTGGACTGTTTCAACATCAGAGTACATCAGGAGGAATTTCCACTGAGGCCTTGGCCCTGGAGGTGGGCCCACCACCCCGTCCCAGCTCCAAGGAGGGAGAGAAAGAGATCTATGGAAGGACTCTGAAATTTTCCCAGGTTTCTCTCAGCAGAACAAAAAGTTTTTATTATTTAGCATCATTATCTTTTTCCTGTGTGTCTGTTAAATAAATAGGTTTTATCTCTTTCACTTTCCTTTGAAGAAAATTTATTTTTTTCCCAAACCTGGTGGAGGAGGGGTGGTTGTAACCTGCCTTCTCTCAGAGGATATATTTCTAAATTTGGCCAAACCGCAACAGATGCCTTAAAGACCCTAGAAATGAAACAACTCACTTTTGAGATTATATTAGTATAGGAGGTAATATAAGGGCTGGTCTGTATCGGAGGCCTCCAAGGGGCAGATATGGAAAATGCCCATTCCTGCATGGGGTGAATACAGTTTTATAAGTTTAGAAAATTAGCATAATTGACAAAAATTTCCAATTAGAGACATAAGTGGTGAGGTAATTCCCCCTTTTGGTTTCACCTCTTACTGTAGCCCCCATTTAGATAGGAACTAAACTTTATTTATGAAAATGTGTCTCAAAGAGCTGGTTTCAACCTTGGTGTTATGAATAGATGTGGGGGTTTAGATAAGTCCTTGCCTTTTGCCCAGGCCTCTGGCAGCAGGCAATAGCTTTATAGGGGTGGCCAGCACCCCAAAACCCACTCTTGTTTGCAAGTTCTTTAATAATGGCTGATTCTGTCTATTATAGAATGAATTATTTATTTAATAGACACAAAACTAACAGACATAGACTTAAAACAGACTACCTACTACACAGGCATAAGACAAAAGAGACTACTAGTAAATAAATACAGCAAGAAGTTAAAGGTACCTATTAATTTTACAGCTAGCAAAGAAATAATATAACTTAGGATCCAATGTTTCTTACCATCCAATTCCTGATGGAGCACACATCGAAATCCTTTTCCTCAATTCCCAGGAAAGTAACCGCGGAATCTGCATCCAAACTCCAGAAAGAAGTCTCGCATGCTTTCAGAGCGTGTGTGTAGAAGGCTTCTGCCTCTGTGATAATTGTGTGTGCTTTTATAGTTTTTGTAAAACAGTGTCTCTCAGTCAAGAATATTTATTTTTCTTTTATCTCTTCCCACATCTGCTCTCCAGACTAAGATGTTGATTCTTAGCTAGGGGCCTGAGCCCTTTTGGCACCAGGGATGACCCCTTGCTGGGCCTGTGACCTACCTGGGTTATCTCTTCCATATGCACCAACCATCTGTGGTAGAGAGCAGGGGGTAGACACATCCTGCCACACTTGTCTCCCAGGAAGAACCAAGATGGGATAGGAGCCTTGGACCCCCTGGCTTGGAGCCTCTGGAATGTGTTTTGTCTTTCTGCCTATCAGGGTAGGGAAAAGGTAGGGAAAAGTACTGGAGCTAGCTAGGAACTATATAACTATAGAACAATAGAGCTACAAATACATATGAAGGAAATATAAAAGCAAAAAGGCAAAAATCAATTCGGCATCATGCGGACCCCTGCTTTCCCGCCGGCTAAAATAAAAGTGCTTTCGGTGTACAATGTTTGTCTGTTGATTTCTTTGAATCAGTTTGGCGAGCCAGCCAGGAGACCCTCTGTTCGGCTGTGGGACCCTGGGGCCGGAGGACTTACCTGGGTGCCCCAGACATTTTGCCTGTAAAGGACACAGGATCTACATGGGGACAGACAAGGACCTGAGGTACGTCATACACAAAAACACTTTACTACTAACCGTCCACATTTGTTATGTCTGTTACTTTGTTACCTGTGGTATAAAGTAATACTCGTAAGTTGTACACAGAAGCCCCACCTACACGGCTTGTTCAAACAGTGTGGGTTAGAGTCCCACCTACACAGTCCCAGGTCAGGAGTTAGAGTCCCCTTGGTGAGTTAGAGTCCTGTGAATCAGGAGTGGTAAACTAACTGGCATTAATTAAATGTGGCTGGAATTTGGATTGGGAGCTGGTTTAACAATTTTATTAAGTCTAGTATTATTTTGTGTGTGTGCATGTATTAAGCCTGTCACTGCAACATGGTTTACTCCTTGCCTATGTTAAAGTGAGGAAGGAAATGTACTCAACCCTGCTTTACCTTTTCCTTTGGGTATAGAATACTATTAAGTGGAGTAGAAAGAGTCAGAAAATTAAGTGTGTATTCCAAGGTTCATCTCTAGGAATGCAAGAACTGGAGACTCAGAGGGAAAAAACATTGTATGAGATTGCAGATTGGAAATTAAAATTGATTAAGCATCTAGAGAAGTTAGGATATTATGAGCAAGTTTTGGAGGACATAGATCACTGGCAGCCTGGCTGAGAATTTTGTCCAGCAATAGGTTAGTCTCTTTTGGATGCTAGGACAACCTTAAGTGCTAAGACAATTTTCTAGCTTGGAAAAAAACCCTAAGTACCCTTTTGTGTTGTATGAAAGTGTGAGTGTGCATGTAAAAGAAACATGCCACAGGCACAAAGTAAGTGGGAGTCCAGAACCACATTTCCATTGTCCCCGTGAGAGGCTTGGCCAGTGCATGCTGAAGTGTATGGTGAAAAAGAACAGAGTGACTCTGACACGAATGAGACATATCATCTGATATGAAGTGAGTGCAGAAACTACCTGCATTTCCACTTTACGGTGATGAGAGTGGCCAGGGAAAAGTGAAGTGACTGAGGCCCTATCCTCCTTGGAATCCTCCAATCCCTTGTTTGTTGTGTGGGGGGCATAGAGGTTATAGTCCTTTTGTTTGCATATGTTGCCACAGTTGCAGGAGACAATATTGGTGCAGGGCAGCCCAAAGATGCCCTGTGTGTACGAATTGTAGTGTAAAAGGAATAAGAGCAAGGAAGGGAGAAAAAACAATAATATATAGTATTCAGTATGGAAATTTAAGTATCATCGAAAAGCAGTAAAGTATAAGAGAAAATAGAGAATGGGGACATTGGCCAATAAGGCAATAGGCCCGAGCACCCTGAGATGCATATTGAAACAATGGGAAAAGATAAGAAGGGCACCAGGGAAAAGAGAGAATAAGAAAAACCTAATTAAATATTGCAATCAATTGTGGCCCCTTTATAAATTAAAGGATGGAGAGAAGTGGCCAATAAACAGAACCTTGAGTCATAATAGGTTATTGCAGTTAATATTGGTTTTGCAAAGAGAAGGAAGATGAAATGAGGTGGTGTACTTGAATATGTTTTTTTATCTGAAGGATCACCCTGAATTGCAGCCGGAATGTAGTTTTAATTTGACCCCAAGGAATCTTTTTGTGTTGGCTTTGGAGAAAGTGTGGGGTATGCCCAGCCACTGCCCTGGAGGGACGTCTGCTGAGATAAGGAGATTGAGCAATCTCCCAGCAGGACTCCCTGGAAAGGCAACCACTTTGGCCATGGCGAGGAAAGGCAGGCCCACAATCCTTTGGGAGACACTATGCAGATCTTTCTGTAACCCATTGGTCTGTTCCCATCCCAGATCCTCTGTAATCCATTGGTCCCTTACTGATCCCCTGTATCCCTATAAAAACAAGCTCCCTGGGGCCCCTCCCAGAGAGGGTTCTCGTCCCTGGCTCCCCCCTTCGCCAGAGGGGACCCATAATAAAGCTACTTCCTGTGTGGAACCAGCCACAACGAGCCTTCTCGTCTCTCTCTCTGGTCTGGCTTGGCCTGGAGGCTGCCCTGCAGAGCTGAGCTGGAATCACGAGCTGATAATCACTAAAGAGCTGACAGCTTGTCCCGGGTTGGGTTTGTAACCAGGCGGAAACACCAATTTAGTGTAGTGGTTTGGGCTAAAATACTCATTACTGTTTATCTTCTGTGAGATAAGAATTAGGAGAAATGCAAAGCAGGCACCAACTTGAATGAATATAAAGAAGTTTATTAACAGACCTAAAAGAAGAAAAGAAAAAAAATTATACCACCTTTAGAACTCTCCTCCTCCCCCCACCTTCCTCCCTTCTCCCACTGACAATGTAAGGACAACCCTTAAGATGTTCAGTCTGTTTACCACTTCCATAATAACCTTGTTCAGTCCATTTAGAAAGAGAAGTCTCTTTTTGCTCATGCTATGAAAACAGTATCACACCGAGACAGCCACCCACTTCCAAATATTGTTCAGTCCATTCAGGAAGAGGAGTCTCTCTGCTCGCGATGTGAGTCCCTTCCCCCGACTTGCAGCTTTTCCCGCAACTGCTTTCGAGGGTCCACTCTTGAAGTTTATTGGGGTACAATTTTAAGGCTGAGCTGTTCAGAAACAAAAAAAACAGAGGCCCTTCTCCTTCCCTGGGAGCAAAGGGTCATCTTCATCTTTAAGACTATCTCTGGAGGCATCTCTAGGAATTGAGGTTTTTCTCCTTTCCTCTTTGGAGCAAAAGTCCTCATCTGGTTCATCTGGTTCATCTCTCTCTGTCCAAACTTCTCATGAAATTACAGCTGCGGCAGCATCTGCCTATTGCTTATGACTTGAACACTCCACCCCCCATATCTTCATGAAATTACAACGGGATACTCTGATATATCATAGCTTCACAACAGACTTTCAGCTTTAAGCATCTCCTCTCTCTCTTCCCTCAGGTTTTCAGCTCTTCACAGCAATAAAAGGGTTAATCTCACCTCGGCCTTGCAGCTGGAATGTGGCTTATCGCTGCTGGTCACCTGACCTCTGCCGGAGAGAGGTGCCGCTTTGCTGAATCTCGGCCGTAGTGGAGGGGGGGGGGTTCCGAGCCTCTCCGGCTGCCCACGGCAAGGCAGTGGGGGGGGTTCCATGGCTGGAACAGGCCCAAGGCTCCAGGCTGGCTGTGGCCCGGCCCGGCCTGGCCCAAGCAGGGCCTGGCCAGGCCTGCTGGCTCCCGCACGGGGCCTGCAGCCACCTGTCCCAGCGCCGGATACGAGAGAGAGCTTGGGGGGGGGAGTTTGTCTATTCTTAAGTGTTTATCACAGAGGCGGTCACAACTTTAAGTGGCTTAAAGAATTGTCCATATTCAAACTGGCCAGCTGATAGGTTCTATTAGGTCCCAGAGGAAGCTGTAAGCACCCCTTAGCAAGGATATCCCTTCCGGGACTATGCTTGCTAACCTATGACACAGCTTCTGCAAGGGCCCCTCTGCCAGCGGCTGAGAGGAAGACACCGGACCTCGGGAAGGCAATTCCTTTCAGGACCATCTCCCCGGACCGGTCATCTCTTCCTGGGTCAGAGCCGCTGACCCCCATCACCAGCTGTAATAACTGGCCCCTGAACAGCCTTGGACCCTGGACCCCCGGACCTGGCCTGAGCTGTGTCTTGAGCGCCAAGACAGAACCAGCCATCCGTGTGCTGCTCCTCTGAAGATAGGCCTACGTTTTAGCAGGCCTTTTGGACGGGGACAGTTCGAGACCCTCACCTCCCACCTAGGACTGAAGTCCCTGAGGATCGAACTGCCAGACCATCCCCCCAGCAGACCTTCCAGGAGCCAGCCCCACCAGAAAACGGGATTAGTAAGTTTAAATTTGGGGCTCTCCTCCTCTTGTGTGCAATTTTAAGTAATTTTGGGGAGTTTTTTTCTCTTTTTTCTGCTGAGGGAGGAACTAAGATGGGACATAGGCAAGCTAAACCCAGCCTTTCCCAATCCGAGAGAGACCTATACCCCTTTCTTCTGACCCTTCTCTTAAAATCTGACTTTAAATTCTGTAAAGGTATTCTTTCTAAGAAAAATCTTAAAACTTTCAGTAATTGGATATCTCTAAATTTCCCTGATGCTACCACAGATTCTGTTCTTTCTGATCCGTTCTGGGACAGAGTGGGGAACAAACTGTATTCCTCTCAAGCCTCGGGAAACCTCTCTGTTTCCAAATTCATTCCTTTATTACATTTACTGGTTAAAATGTGTCGTGCAAAAACCCTCCCTCAGCCAAACCCCTTCTCTGCCCTTCCCCCCTCCCACCCCCCCCTCCACCTCCAGCAACGGCCAGCCAGAGCGCGGACTCTGCCAGCCGCCCCGACCCTGGCCCGGCTGGGGCGCTGGCCACCTCACTTCCCTTCCCCAACCCCCTGTTCCCGGCGGTCCTCCCGTGCCCGGCCCCCCCCGCTCCCCCCCTCGGTTCCACTGCCACTCCCCAGGCAGCGCACGCGGCACCCATCCCAGACCCATCCCCCCTCCCCGGGATGGATGCCTCTGAGCCCCCCCCAGCCCAATCTCCCTGTGCCCCTGGTATCCCGCAACCCTCCCCGCACGACACCACCACACCCCCTCTCGCACCGGCCCGCAGTGCCTCGGAACCCCCCCACCCCACCGCGTCCCACCCCCCCGCGTCCCAACCTCCTGCCGCATCCCTGCCACACGCGGCCCTGCCCCCCCCCCCCCCACCCCAGCGCAGGGGCCCCATCCCAGCAAGTCACCCCGCCGCCGCTGCCCCTCCCTGCACCCACGCAGCAGGCATTGTACAACACGGGACCGGTCCCGCAGAGCCCCGCGCACGCACTGTGGGGCACGGAACAAGCATCACGACCCCCGCCAGCATCTGCCCCTCTCGCCGCTGGCGGGACCCAGCTATCCGCGGCACCGCCTCAGGCTATCGCCCATAGAATGGAATCTCCCTCCCCCCTTCCCCCACCGCAAATGGCCCTGACACCCTGGCAGGCGCCGGAACACCCACTCCCACCCCCCCAAGATGCATCTTGCACAATCCCTGCTGATGCTTCCCCTCTCCCTGCACCCCCCCTCCCCCTACCACGGGTTCTTGTGCAATCCCCTTCCCCCCCGCTGCTGCGCTAGAGCCTACTGCTCCCCCCCCCCCCCCCCCTTACAGCCCATGCCGACTCCACAGGGAATTGCGAAACCGGCACTACCTGCAACCCGACCTTCCCCCAAATGACCTGCTGCTGTATAACCTCTCCACCCCCATGCTGCCACAACAGACACCATTCCCATCCCTCAAACCATCCCCGACCCCCTGCCATTCCCGCCCTGGATAAAGGAAAGTAGGCATTTCAAAAACGCCACACTACACCCCCTGTATCCCAGCCCTGCCCTGCCACAGCTTATCCCTCCTGTTCAGATGACAGTAGCAGCAGCTCTGACTCTGAATCAGAGGACCGATGGGCACAGACATGCAGGGAAGCGAACCGGGAGGGGGATCGGGAGTTGGCTCAGAAAATTTCAGCCTTTTCAGTCATTATAGGGAAAGGGAGGAGGGGTGGTCCAACTACAAAAACATGGGAACCTATTCCATACAAAGAAGTCAAAGAGCTTTGCAAGGCAGCAAAAGAACATGGGAGAGGGTCACATTTCTTTAGAAACTTATTGGAAGCCACTTTCTCTGCCTATACATTAGTACCACATGATATTAAAAACATTATTTAACTGCATCCTTTCCCCTGCTGAATATATGTTATGGGAAAGGCATTGGAAGAGAGATTTAAAAACATTGTCTGATACTTATGCTAAAGATGCAAATCAGACAGATTGGAAAATAGAACAACTGGCTGGAGAAGGTGACCTCCCAAAACCCCTAGATCAAGCTACAACCTTACCTGAAGTAGCATTACAAGACATAGCTATTGCAGCTAAAACATCGCTGCTCCTTACTCCTGATGATTCTGTTCCTACACAATATTTCTCTAACATCAAACAGCAAATGAAAGCTTCATTCAGTTTGTTGATCATTTAAAAGCTAGCTTAGAGAAACAAATAGAGAGCCCGGAGGGACGAAAAGAACTGTTGGGTTAACTTGCCATGGTAAATGCTAACGAACAATGTAAGAATATCTTGAGGGCCCTACCCATGGACACAGAACCCACAATAGAACAAATGATAGAGAGCTGTACTAGACACACATCCACAGAGAACACAATGACCCAAGCAGTTGTAAAGGGCATCACAGAGGGAGTTTCTGGTGCATTTGCTGCAGCAGTCTCTAAGGAGAATGCCCGCTGTTTCTATTGTGGCGAACTTGGACACTTTATAAAGGACTGCCCACAAAGGTCACCCACCCAGAACCATCGTGCCGCCTACCAAAGGCACCAGAGACAGCAACAGCACCAGCAGCGTCCAAAAAACTTCTATCGGAGCGCGGTGTCGAGGCCCCGTGCCTAGACAACAAATCAAAGGCCATACTACCCTGCCCCAGCTGTGAACTCCACATCGGACCACTGAGAGCAGACAACTGGACCTCACCCGGCACCATCATCCCAGGCAATGCCAGAACACATGAGAAGGACCCAACACACGGAGCGCTACCGATGGGAACCAGGCGCCGGCTGATAACATCACTGCCATTTAACTTTGTTGACAAGGGTTTTTATCATATTCCCACAGGAAGGTATGGACCACAGAACAGCCCATTGGAAATTCTTATCCTAAGCGATACCATCCATGGTCCAGAACAAATCTTTGTATTACCAGAGATACAAACAGTGCACCCTGGACAAGAGATTCTTGTCCAGCTTTGCTGCACGGACACACCTTTCTTTCTCCCACAGGGAACACCGATTGCTCAAGCTTTTCTACTTCCACAGAACCGCCCAGAACAGATTCCTCTCAATCCAACAGCAATGTGGACAGAGATTGTGGGCTCAAACAAACCGACCATTGAGTGCAGCTTGTTCTGTAAAGGAGAGAGGCTCTACTGCCCAGGGATGCTGGACACCGGAGCAGATGTGACCCTCATCGCCCACTCCGAGTGGCCAGGGAATTGGGAACTGGAGCCAGTGGCAGGTATGATCTCCGGGATTGGTGGAGTTGCAGTATCCATGAGAAGCAAATGAAATGTTGTCATTGAAGGACCTGAGGGCAAGATAGCGACCACCCGACCATTCGTGGTAAGAGCCCCCATCACCCTATGGGGCAGACACCTTCTATCTCAGTGGGGTGCCACTCTTACCATTCCCAGCCAGGATTTCTGACTGGGGCCACCGAGGAACGGGCGCTACCATCTACTCCCCCGCTCACCTGGAAGACCGACAACCCAAAGTGGACAAGGCAGTGGCCCCTTGAAAAAGAAAAACTCAGCGCTCTGGAAGCCCTGGTGGAAGAGCAACTCGCCAAAGGTCATATCACCGAAACCACCAGCCCTTGGAATTCCCCTGCCTTTGTACTGAAAAAGCCCGGCAAAGACAAATGGAGACTACTCCATGACCTACGAAAGATCAATGAGGTCATTGAAGACATGGGCCCCCTCCAACCCGGCCTGCCATCACCATCGATGCTGCCTCGAGACTGGATGCTAGCCATCATAGACATTAAAGACTGTTTCTTTAACATCCCGCTCCATCCCCAGGACGCACCACGGTTCACCTTCTCCATCCCCTCTCTTAATGAACAAGCCCCACTCAGAAGATACCATTGGCTCGTCCTCCCACAAGGCATGAAGAACAGCCCGACCATCTGCCAGTGGTACGTCGCCCACATTCTGTCCCCCATCAGGAGCCTGTTCCCAGAAGCAATCATTTACCACTATATGGATGACATACTAATCTGTGCATCAGAAAAAACTTACTTGGACAGAACTCTTAAAAAGACAATTGAAGCCATAGAAGAAGCAGGGTTCAAGATTCGGGAGGACAAAGTGAAGCACTCCAGCCCATGGACTTACCTTGGCCTCCAGATCCGTGAGAGAACCCTTGTACCCCAGCAACTAGCCATCAAAGAGGACCCCAAAACCCTAAGAGACTTACACAGCCTATGCGGATCCATAAATTGGATACGCCCCCTACTGGGAGTCACAACAGACGACCTCACTCCCCTCTTCAACCTCCTCTGTGGCAGTGGAGACTTGGACTCTCCATGCGCCCTCACACCTGAAGCCTGAGATACCATCACCAAAGTCCAGGAAGCCCTGTCTTCACGCCAAGCCCATCGCGTTGAACCCAACCTGCCTCTCCAATTTGCAGTTTTGGGTAAGGCTCCCTGTTTACATGGACTGATCTTCCAATGGGACCCTCAACTCAGAGACCCTTTGCTGATACTTGAATGGGTCTTCACAAGCCATCAACCTACAAAGACATTAACCACCTTCCAAGAAGTAATGGCACATTTAATAAAAAAAGCCAGAACTCGTCTCCGCTCCCTTGCAGGGTGTGAGTTCACATGCATATACTTGCCATTGACCACTGGAGATCTGAAGCAGTTGCTCCAGACCAATGAGAGCCTCCAGTTCGCCCTAGATAGCTACACAGGCCAAATTTCCATTCACATGCCAAAACATAGACTTTTCTACCGTGATGCAGCTTTTAAATTGATTCCAAAATTAATCCAAAGTAGAAAACCTCTTAAAGCTCTGACCATCTTTACCGATGGATGTGGCTTGTCCCATCGGTCTGTCATGACCTGGAGGCATCCCAATACCCAAAAATGGGAATCTGATATCCAAATAGTAGAGGGATCTCCACAGATTGCTGAGTTAGCAGCTGTTGTCAGAGCCTTTGAGAAGTTTAAAGGCGAACCTTTTAATTTGGTCCCAGATTCCGCTTATGTCGCTGGCATAGCTATGAGGGCCGAACATGCTTTTCTCAAAGAGGTCTCAAATCAAAAATTATACCAATTGGTTTCCACATTAATTCATTTAATCTCCCACAGAAAACAGCCTTACTACATTATGCATGTGAGGTCACACACTGACCTCCCTGGTCCCATTGCCGAAGGGAACAGGAGAGCAGATGCACTGGCCATGCCAGCAGAGACTGCAAACATCCCTGACATCTTTGCCCAGGCGAAGTTGTCACATGCATTTTTTCACCAAAACATTCCTGCCCTTGTCAGAATGTTCAAGCTTTCAAAAGATCAAGCAAAAGCTATCATCGCAAAATGCCTGAACTGCCAGAACTACCAAATACCACCTATGGGTACCGGAGTCAACCCCTGCAGTCTGAACAGCTGCCAATTGTGGCAAACTGATGTAACCCACTTCCCATCCTTTGGGAGATCCAAATATGTGCACGTATCAGTTGACACATTTTCTGGGGCAGTGTTTGCGTCAGCCCATGCAGGAGAAAATGCCGTCCACGTCATCAAGCATTTTCTCCTTGCCTTTGCCACCCTGGGAGTCCCTGAAGAAATCAAAACAGATAATGGGCCTGCCTACACCTCCCGTAAGTTAAAAGATTTCTTCAACCAATGGGGAATAAAACACAAGACAGGCATACCTAGCAATCCCACAGGACAATCCATAGTAGAAAGGACCCACCAAACCCTCAAAAGAGTCCTCAACCAGCAACGGAGAGAAACAGAAATCTTGTCTCCTGTTGAAAGACTCTGTAAGGGTCTCTATGTCATTAACTTCCTAAATGGTACCTCATCAGTGCCTGACCCCCCAGTACTCCGCCACTTCTCAAACTCAACCCATGCTAAGCTCACGGAGAAGCCACCAGTGCTGATAACGGACCCTGAATCATACCAGGTCTCTGGGCCTTTCCAATTGATTACCTGGGGGAGAGGCTACACCTGTGTCCAGCTACCATCTGGCCCGAAGTGGTTCCCAGGAAAAAGTATAAAACCATACTTAGGCCCTACAAACACTGCTACCACAAACACCAAGAACTCTCCTGAGTCAAATACAGGACCTCCCCAAAACCAGACCAGCTCTGCATGGAGACGAAAATGTCGCCGGATGCCCACCAACCAAGAAAAAGATCGTCCCACCACACGGCAGCAGACGAAACAGAAAGCTGAACAAGAAGATACAGCAAAAAGTCAAGCCGTAGGCCAGACACAGCCTGAAAAACTGATCCTTAGTTTATATGTTATCACCCCTTTTTTACCCCAAAATATCCCCTTCCCTCAACCCTTGTCAAACCTCCCTAAACCCCAAAACCTCCCCTCCCACCACAAAGCTAACAGATCTCGCTTCTATTCCCTCTCAGAAGCCCCATCCCTGCCCAAAGATGAAATGTATCTACATTGATGCTGTCCTCACCGCTGCCTCGATGACCTAAAAGTAGATAATGACCTTTTTGAACGATGGGGAATAACAGGATGGATTGCATCTTTGATTAAGGGAGCTTTGTGGGTATTCATTGTAATTATTACTGTGTTACTTATGTTCTCTTGCCTCCTACTTTGCTGCAGAAAGGCTGCTGGGAATGCCTTTTTAATAAATACAGAAGGGGGAGTTGTGGGGTATGCCCAGCAATCTCCCAGCAGGACTCCCTGGAAAGGCAACCACTTTGGTCACGGCGAGGAAAGGCAGGCCCACAGTCCTTTGGGAGACACTATGCAGATCTTTCTGTAACCCATTGGTCTGTTCCCATCCCAGATCCTCTGTAATCCATTGGTCCCTTACTGATCCCCTGTATCCCTATAAAAACAAGCTCCCTGGGGCCCCTCCCAGAGAGGGTTCTCGTCCCTGGCTCCCCCCTTCGCCAGAGGGGACCCATAATAAAGCTACTTCCTGTGTGGAACCAGCCACAACGAGCCTTCTCGTCTCTCTCTCTGGTCTGGCTTGGCCTGGAGGCTGCCCTGCAGAGCTGAGCTGGAATCACGAGCTGATAATCACTAAAGAGCAGACAGCTTCTGCATGGGCCCTCCTGCCAGCAGCTGAGGGAAGACACCGGACCTCGGGAAGGCGATTCCTTTCAGGACCATCTCCCCAGACCGGTCACCTCTTCCTGGGTCAAAGCTGCTGACCCCCATCACCAGCTGTAATAAGAAAGATCTCAAAATTGAAAGAAAGGGAGAACTTAGAAGGTGTTGTTCTGCATGTTCCATAGGACAAAAATATCTAAAATATAAAGAGAATAAGAAAAAGATGGAGAATTTAGTTGCTCCTTTTGAGTCATAAGAAGAGGGAGGACAGGGAAGGCATTGGAAATCCCCAGTAAATACTGTGCAGGAAACTGTGCCTTTGAATCCCCCTTCTTCTCCGGAACTTGAAAGAGGAAGAACTCGCACTATAGAACCAAAAGCAGAAAGGAAGTTGTGGTATCATCACCCTTCAGCATTCCCCCCCTTCGGACCTGTTCGCAATAGGTGGGAGGCAAATCAGCAACTTTTTGGGAGATGGTCATTCAGGCACCATTACAGGAGGCAGCAGGACCTATAGGTCCCATGAAAATCAAGGTACACCTCTCATTAGCTAATTTAGAAACATGGAAATCTGTAGCTAGACAATACTGGGATAATCCATCAGGAATAACCAAAAGATTCAGGGCATTTGTTAAACCCCTGGACTCAGACTGGGAGGATATAGATCTAATGCTAGACGCTCTAACAGACACAGAGAAAGAGCTAGTATTTAAAACTGCATGAAATTGTGGAAAACCTAGGCTACGGGCAAGAGAAAATATAGAAGAGGCATGTCCTCTCACAAAACTTCCTTGGGACTATAATAATTCTAGTCACTATCAACTCCTGCAGAGGTATCAGGAATGGGTTCATTTTGGGCTGGAAAATGATATCCCTAAGGCTGTAAATTGGAATGCACTATATGAAGTAAAACAAGGGCCTCTTGAAACCCCAAGTGAATTTTTTGGACCGATTGCAGGAAATGTGCAAATATAGTACTCTAGACCCATCAGATGATTATGGCAAAAACCAACTCATTTCCCTTTTGCTGGGCCAATCCTCTAATGATACTAGACAGAAACTACAAAAATTAAAAACAGAAGACCAAAGGAGTATAAAAAAACTGCAAGAAGAAGCATGGTGAGTTTATAGAAATCGTAATCGAGTACAGCATAAGCAGCTGGAGAAAATAATCACTAATACTACTGTTGCAGTGATGCCATGAAGATTTTTTGCCTTTTCTTTTGTGTCGGTTTGGCCAAATTTAGAAATATATCCTCTGAGAGAAGGCAGGTTACAAACCACCCCTCTCCCCACCAGGTTTGGGAAAAAAACCTTTTTCCTCAAAGGAAAGTGAAAGAGATAAAAACTATTTATTTAACAAATACACAGGAAAAAAAATACTAATGCTGAATAACGAAACCTCTCGCTGTAGAGAGAAAACCTGGGAAAATTTCAGAGTCCTCCCGTAGTCTCTCTCTCTCCCCTCCTTGGAGCTGGGATGGGGTGGTGGGCCCACCTCCAGGGCCAAGGCCTCAGTGGAAATTCCTCAAGATGTATTCTGATGTCGAAACAGTACAGCAGAGAAAAAAAATAGGGAAAAAATGAAGTCCCAGGAAAACAAAAGTTCAACTCTGTCTCTCTCTCTGGAGAAAAAGAAAGCCGAAAACTGGCTGGAAAGCAAGCAAGCTGGGTGTTTCCCTTCACTCTCGCTCTCCTGTCGCAGTTGAACGCAGAGAGCTGTCTCTATCTCTGTGTGACCTTGAACAAGCTGCAAACTGCTTTGAAGTTTTGCTCAGTTTTTCCTCCCCCCTCTCAGGCTCAGTTTAAAGGCATAGAAAGGCACAAAATTAATTTCTGAGCATAGAACAGTGATATGGGATATACATCATAAAGTCACCCCAAGACATCTTTTATACCCCTGTTATACTTTTTTATAACTTCTGTATTCTTAGGGCTTTTTTGTAGGAACCCAGAGTGCCGAGAATATTTCTCTGCCTGTTTTGAAGGGTTTTTACCCCCCTGAACAACATTGTTTTAACCTCCAACCTTGGAAAAAACTGCCTACGATCAGACAAGAACTAGAAAACACAGTGGTGTGAATTAGGTGATAGACTACTATGTAAGATTATCACAGGGTGAAAAATTTAGAGGTTTTGGACTTCTCTTTGTAATAAATAGATAAGAGTAAAAAATATCAAAATGGAGGATTGTTGTTGTTCTCCAAACCTTCTTCTTCTTCTTCTTCTACTACTCCATATTCTGCAGTAAAAGTAATTTGGGATGATTGGACAAAGAATTCCGCAGTTCCTGGCCGTGTTACTGAATAATTGGTAGGAAAGTGAAAATAATATACGCTTCTAGTAACCATTGGTTAAATTATCTTTAAAAGGCTGTGTAAATCTTGATAAACACACACTTCTCTCCTTCTTTCGCTGATAAACACACACTTCTCTCCTTCTTTCGCTGTTCTATGTTATGCCTGGGTCATGCTAGTGACTGTTTCTCTGATAAGACTTAATAAATAACTATCTGGCAGCAGTGAAACTCCAGGAAAGTCTCTGTTTGTTTCTTGAACTCCTTGCAAGGACTTTTAAAACTCCCTCTCCCATCAGGAGAGATTTGATTTATGGCACGGTTCAGTGTCACTTTTTGCCTACATTCTTGGACTTGTTTGTTCAGCTAGAAGACTAAACATTTTAGAAGCTTCGTAGGTAGAGGATAGTGTGACCCAGACCCCAAGGTCCTCTCCAGAACACATTCTGTAAACTAAGATAGGACCATCCAGGAAAAGGTTCCTTGGGGAGGGGGGCTCATTGAAGCCTCTCACTGGGGAATTTTTGATAGATATGCTAATTAGTAAGATCTGTTATACCAGATCTTTTGGGGGTGTGCATTGCGGTGTGCATTTCGGTGCATTCGACCTGGTCGTAGTGTACCTAAGGATCCTTAAAATAAATACCAAGGTAAAATCCCTTTTTCCCTTCTAACCATGTTTGACTCTTGATTTTAAAACCAGGAAAAGGCATCAGTTGCTGGCGACCACGAAGGGACCCTAAAGACCTTGAAACTCGCAGTCTTGGGTTGGAACACATTTTGCTTTGTCCCTCTGTAGCGGTTTCAGTTTGTAACCGGGCGGAAACACCAATTTAGTGAAGCGGTTTGGTCCAAAATACTCATTATTATTTACCTTCTGTGAGATAAGAATTAGGAGAAAAGCAAAGCAGGCACAAAACTTAAAAGAATATAAAGAAGTTTATTAACAGACCTAAAAGAAGGAAAAAAAAATAAAATCATACCACACCTTCAGAACACTTCTTCTCCTCCCCCCCACCTTCCTCCCTTCTCCCACTGACAATGCAAAAAGACAACCCTTGAGATGTTCAGTCTATTTACCACTTCCATAATAACCTTGTTCAGTTCACTTAGGGAGAGGACTCTCTTGCTCATACTATGGAGACATTATCACGAGACAGCTGCCCTGGTTGGTTCTCTGCTCGCATCATGTGGGAGTCCCTTCCCATGACTTGCAGCTTTTCCCACAACTGCTTTCGAGGGTCCAATCTTGAGCTACTGGGGTACAATTTTAAGGTTGAGCCATTCAGAAACAAAAGTTCTCTTCACCCCTCTCTGGGAGCATTTCCATCTCTGAGAATAGAGGCCCTCCTTTCCTCGGAGAAAAAATAAGCATCTTCATCTCTAAGACTATCTCTGGGAGTATATCTAGGAACAGAGGCCTTCTCCTGCCAATTGGAGCAAGAGTCCTCATCGCTTCCATCTCTCCCTGTTAAAATTTCTCTTCAAATCACAGCTGCTTCAGCATTTGTTTATTCCAGCACAGGTGCTTTTGCTCACAAGTACAGTTTGAACGCTCCACCCCCCATGCCTTCATGAAATTACAACGGGTACTCTGATATATCATAGCTTCACAACAGACTTTCAGCTTTAAGCATCTCCTCTTTCTCTTCCCTCAGGTTTTCAGCTCTTCACAGCACTAAAAGGGTTAATCTCACCCAGGCCTTACAGCTGAAATTTCGCTTATCGCTGTTGGTCACATGACCTCTGCCGGACAGCAGGGCAGCTTCAGCTGAATTCTTCGGCCGCACTGGAGAAGCCGTCTGCATGTAGCAGGGCTGGGGGGGGGGGGGGGGGGGGGGGCGCGGGTAGAACAGGGCCGCACGGCTCCAGGATGGCTGTGGCCCGGCCTGGCCTGGCCCGAGCAGGGCCTGGGCGGGGCCCGCTGGGCCCCATACGGGCCCTGCAGCTACATGTCCCAGCATTGGAAACAAGACAGAGCTCCCGGGGGTTTGTCCATTCTTAAATGTGGACCACAGAGGTAGTCAAAATTTTAAGTGGCTTAAAAAATTGTCCATATTCAAACTAGCCAGCTGATAGGTTCTGTCAGGTCATAGAGGAGCTGTAAGCACCCCTTTGCAAGAACATCACTTCCGGGACTATGCTAGCTAACCCATGACACCCTCTCTCTCTTCCGGCAAATTACAGAGGGGCCGGAGCGACGATGCAGGACTGTGACCAGGACTTTAGGACCCAGCACAGAAAGGCAGAAGCACAGAAAGGAAGGTGAGTTAAAAGGGGACCAATATTATTGATATTGTGCTAGCACTAGGGAAGGAGATCTCCGAGGGAGGTGGAAAGGTTGGGGGCAGAGAAGCCCATGAAAGGGGAAAGCTTAAACCTTTCCCCTGCAAACTGTGGAAAGGAGGGGACGCCCTCCATGGAGTCTACAAGAGCCAAGAGGCTGCAGGAGTGGTGTTACAGTGAGGATACTGTAACACGCCTATATCAAACCAGGAGTCCCGTGGAAAAGAAATATATATACAGACGGATTCTTGCTAGATGTTTCAGAGATGTTTATTTCCCCAGCCGCATGGCCGGGCTCTGCCGAGGAACTGCTACTGTCAGGACCCGAGGTCCTTTTGCCCGCGCAGGAAACACAAACCAACCAATGGGGAACGAGGCTGACCAGGGGCAGGGAAACCCCGTGCCTCCCTCAGGGCTTCCAGGGCTACATGGCGGGGGAGGGACCCCAACATCTCACCCGTTTTATTTTAATAAAAGGAGAATGAAGACAACTGGATAAACATAACAAGAACAGTTTCAAAACAAAACAAGCCACCCTCCTCAGTCTTTAAATGTCCAAACAGATTCTCTGGAACATCCTACGGCTGACAGAAGGGAGACAGAACTCTCTGGACATGCCTGTGGGGAAACTGAGGCAGGAGAGGGTTCAATCTCTTCCCTCCCCCTTTTCATCCCCCACTTGGCATTGGAAAGGGATTTTTGGGGAAACAATTGGCAAAGGCAGGGTTTTGTATAAGGAAGCCATGGATGAAAAAACGGATTGGGAATACGCTGGGGGTAATAAGACATAGGGTAAAAGGGAAAGGTGGGATTAGGAAAGGGAGACTGCAGGGGGGGGTTTACAATGGAGATATTGTCTAACATGACTACGATTTTTTGCATATATACTGCCTTTTACAGGAACACCATCAGGCCCAGTGACCTGCGATGCTTGTAACCCTTTTCTACCTTGTATGATTTTGAATTCCACCACCTCTCCATCTCCCAAGCTTGGGATGCATTTTTCAGGGTTATTCTTTTTAATAGCAGTTCTATGCACGAATATGTCTTGCTGGTTATCACATCTTGTTATAAAACCATAATTTTGTTTAACATTATGCCATTTCACTATCCCTAAGATCTTAGCTACTATGGTCTTTTCCTTTTTCCGAGTGGCTGCTGTTTTCTGTCTCGCTGTGTCTTTGCTCTCTCTTTCGGTCTCTTCCGTGTTGGAATTGTCGGCGCTGCTGGTTCCTGCACGCTTTTCCCAGGGTCGCGTTTGGGGCAGGGCGGGCTGGGCCGGGCCGCACCGCTCCGTTCTCCGTGCGTCGCCTCCTCTGCTCTCAGCTGCGTTGCCACTGCCAGGGGCTGTGCCCACATCTCGGCTGGGCCCCCGAGCCCCCCCATGCCCTGCTCCAGCGCGCGTTCCGGCTGGGCACGGCTCCACTCCAGTGCCGCCAACCACCGCCTACGCGCCGCCCCTCTCCTTCGGGCGCTCACGGGGCTCGCTCCACCACACGCTGCGTGGGGCCGGGCGGGCACTGCTGGGTCACACCGCTCCTGCCGCACCTCGCTCTGCCACCGACACTGAGGCTCGCGTGGCTCCGCCCGCGCGCGGGAGCTGTCTCGCTGCTGCTCGCAGAGCGCTCGGTGCATGTGGCTGGGGTCGCACGGTCACTGAGCCACGCTTCCCTTCACCAGGACACAGCTGACATTGCTCAACAGTCTCAGTAATTAAATAATATTCACAAAAATATTCTTCCATCGGCATATATTTTGACTCAAATATTAACTGGGTCCAAACGGTGTTCTAAAAGCCCATGGTAAGAATTAAATCCCAAGAAACATAGAAAAAGTTCTTAAACAACCATGCCAGGAAGTGTTTCAGTTCTTTCTGAGCTTGAATCAAGCTAAAATTTACAAATCGTTGTTCAAGAATCATTTTAAGTTTAAGTTTAAATGTCCATATGCGGCTCTGAAAGCCAAGAGTCTTCCCACGGTTCCTCCATAGTTTAGATATGGAATAGCAAAACAAAACCAAGAAGAGGAATCCAAAGTTTCCAGGGTTTACTCACACAAATCAGTCGCTTAGGTATCGGGGATCGTTCTGCTCACAATTCTCCCACCATTATGTTACAGTGGGGATTACTGTATCACGCCTATATCAAACCAGGAGTCCCGTGGAAAAGAAACATATACATGGATGGATTCTTGATAGATGTTTCAGAGATGTTTATTTCCCCAGCCGCATGGCTGGGCTCTGCCGAGGAACTGCTACTGTCAGGACCCGAGGTCCTTTTGCCCGCGCAGGAAACACAAACCAACCAATGGGGAACGAGGCTGACCAGGGGCAGGGAAACCCCGTGCCTCCCTCAGGGCTCCCAGGGCTACATGGCGGGGGAGGGACCCCGACAGAGTGGCTCAGAAGCTTGAGAAGTTGGCTGGTTGGTTGGTTGGTTCGTTGCTGGGGACATCGGGAGGCTGTGGGTTTGAATGCTGTTGAGACTAGATTTTCGTGGCTGCACATTTACTGTTTGCTAAAACTAGTTGCTTTTTAGTGCTGTTTTAAAGTGTTTGTGTAGTAAGCTAGATAAACTGCCTGGGAAGTCGGAATTCTGAGGCCAGATTGCAGGCTGAGTTCCGGAGTAAAAGCTTTCCTCTGGCAGAGTTTTTCTGTCTGTGAGCAAACATGGGTGGTGTTTTTTCAGATGAAAATGAGAAAATCCCTCCTAACAGCCCATTAGAGTTGATAATAAAACACTGGAAATGGCTGACAGGGAGAAAAACTACTTTGGACACCCGAGAATTGATCAGACTGTCCACACGAGTTTGGCCAACTTTAAAATTAAGTCAAGGAAGTTGGCCTCTCTTTGGTAGCTTGGAAAATGATATCATTATTGACCTGATGGTAGAAGTGAGATCATTACGTAGGTTTGATGAACTAAGATATGCAGAACTTTTTACTATGTATCTGAACAGGGAAGAAGCATATGTAGTAGAGAGATGTAATATGGAAATTACTTTAAGAAAGAGGAGGGGAGGGAAAAAGCTGCAGCAAGCTAGCTCACATACGAATATGGACAGAGAAATCGAGATGACAGATCTAGATATGGTGGCACCAGCTTTGCGCGATGGGGGGGTCTCCCCCCCCATTCAACCACCAGGGCAGCCCGCACAGGTGGGGGTGGGGGCGGGGGTGGAGGGGCGGTGGCTCCGCCGGCAGCACTGCTGCCTCCAAAGCCGCTGCCACCGCCGCCTCTGCCACAGTCCGAGCAGGGGCGGGGGAGGGAGTGAGCAGCCAACTCCAAGCCAGAGGAGCGGCGTGGAGCCTCCCCCCCGCCAGTCTCGTCAGGGGCGAAGGGCAGGCATGGAGGCGGGAGAGAGGCAGGCATGCCACCACCCCCTGACCGCCCCAGAGGCGGAGAAGGGGCGGTCTGGCTGCCGCCCCCTGACTTTTCCAGAGGCGGGCACAGGGGAGGGGAAGGGGCGGGCTGGCCGCCTCTCCCCAAGCTTCCCGAACACGGAAGTGAAGGCAGAAATGGGCACGGGCGGTTCCGAGTACCTACCTCAGTGCAGCGAACTGCAAGTTTCCGAACTAGAGACAGGAGGAGCCGGTCGCTCTCCCCACCCTGTGGAGCAGTCAACGTTCAAGCTGAGGGCAGACGGGATGGCCCTGACCCAGGCGGCTCTTGCGGAGCGAGGGACGGAAGAAGCTGCTTGCAGCCCCTGCTTCCTGTCATGGTTTAGCATAGTTTGGGTTTTTAGTAAAAAGGGCTTCAGCCATGGAAGTGATTCTCTTGCAAAGAGGTGCTTACAGCTTCCTCTATGACCCGACCGAACCAATCAACTGGCTAGTGTGTATATTGGCAACTTTTTAAAGCCACTTAAGAAGCTTGACACGCCTCTGTGATCCACATTTAAGAATGAAAAACCCCGGAAAGCTCTCTTGCTTCCGGCTTTTGGACAGGTAACTGGGGGGCCCGCGTGGCCCAGTGGGGCCGGGCCGGGCCTTGCTCAGCGTGGCATGGCCGGGCCGGCTGTGGTGCGGCTTGGCTGAAGATCTCAGCGGCTTCTGCTCGGTGTTCCCGGCGCAGCCCCTCAGTGCGGGCCGGCCCTCCGGCAGCCCTGCTCCATGTAGGCGGCCTGGCGGCACGGCTCAGCCAGGCTGGCTTTTTCCCCCCAGTGCGGCCAAAAATTCATCTGAGGCAGCTGCCCGGCAAAGATCATGTGACCAACAGCGAGAGGTGAATTCCAGCTGCAAGGCCCAGGTGAGATTAACCCTTTTAGTGCTATAAGATTCCTCCAGAGCAGATGAAGCCTGCAGACATCAATCCTCTCCCAAGTCAAAGGAAAGGGAATAGTGAAGGCACATGAAGAAAACACCATAAAGATACCAAAGTCAGTGAAGAAGGAAGAGCTGAAACCCTGAGGGAGGAGAAGGAGGAGATGCTTCAAGCTTAGAAGCTGAAATTCTGTTGTAAAGCTATGGTGATGGACTATGATATATCAGAGTACCCATTGTAATTTCATGAAAGCAGGGTGGGTGGAGCGTTCAAACTGCAATTGTGAGCAAAAGTACCTGTGCTGAAACAAGCAAATGTTGAAGTAGCTGTGATTTGATGATAAGTGTCTTGGGGTGACCTTATGATGTGTATCCCATATCGCTGCCTATGCCCAGAAATTAATTTTTGTGCCTTTCTATGCCTCTAAACTGAGCCTAAGAGGGGGAAGGAAAAAACTGAGCAGAACTTTTTCAGGGCAGTTTGCAGCTTGTTCAAGGTCACACAGAGATAGCAGGGGGTTTTTTTCCCAGCTGCGGCAGGGGAGCGAGGAAGCACCTGGCTTGCTGCTTTCCAGTCAGCTTTTGGCCAGTTGTTTCAGTTTCTTGTTCTCCGGAGAGAGAGACCGAGAGTTGGACTTTGCTTTTCCTTCTCTGGAATTCTGGATTTTCTCCCTTTTCTACTGGACTGCTTTCAACCTCAGAGCACATCGTGAGGGCTTTCCATCGGGCATAGAGGGCCTGGCCCTGGCCCAAGCCCCAGCTCCGAGGAGACCAAAGGGAGGACTCTTAACACTTTCCCAGGTTTTTCCTCCACAGCGAAACATTTTATTATTTAGCCTTATTTTCCTTTTCCCGTGTGTTTGGTAAATAAATAGTTTTATCTCCTTCACTTTCCTTCGAGGAAAATTTATTTTTTCCCGAACGTGGGGGAGAAGGGGTGGTTGTGCCTTCTCTCAGAGGATATAATATTTCTAAATTTGGCCAAAACCGGAACATAAGCTTGAACAGAGAGATGAAAGTGATGAAGACCCTTGCTCCCAGGGGAGGAAGAGGGCCTCTGTTCCTGGAGATGAAGATGCTCCCAGAGATAGGTGAAGAGAACCTTTGTTTCTGAACAGCTCATCCTTAAAATGGTACCCCAGTAGCTCAAGATTGGACCCTCGAAAGCAGTTGCGGGGAAAGATGTAAGTCGAGGGAAGGGACTTTCACATGTGAGCAGAGAACCATCCTGGGTGGCTGTCTTGCTGTGACATTGAAGCCATGAGAGAACTGTTCCTTGTGGAGATGTCTCCATAGCATGAGCAAGAGAGACTCCTCTCCCTAAGTGAACTGAAAAAGATTATTATAGAGGTGGTAAACTGACTGAAAATCTCAAGGGTTGTCTTTTTACATTGTCAGTGGGAGAAGGAGAAAGGTGGGGGGGAGGAAAGTGTTCTGAAGGTTTAGTCTGACTTTTTTCCTTTCTTTTAGGTCTGTTAATAAACTTCTTTATATTCTTTTAAGTTTTGTGCCTGCTTTGCTTTCTCCTAATTCTTATCTCACAGAAGAAAAATAAGCAAGTAATGGGTATTTTGAACCAAACCACTACACCTCCCTACCCCTCCACTGCCGCAAAAAGCGAGACAGTCTCAGATCAACATTTGGCTGGAACAATCTTTAATACCAATGAAGCAATTTCAATCAAAAGCAAATGGGATGATTCTGATACAGATGGTTCCCACGGGGAGGGTAGTAGAAGAAGGGGCAGGATAGCCTGAGAAGCTATGAAAGCAGTCAGTCCCGTCGCTAAACATACAAGGTCCAAAACAGATAAACGGGGGAAGGAAGAACTTGCATTAGAAGAACCTCTGAGACAAGCTGTGGGAAATCAGGGAGTGATTTATTTAAGGACAGCATTTTCCCTTGGAGAATTACAGCAGTGGAAAAACTTGTTGCAAGACATAGATCATTGATAGAATTATTGGGATCAATAAAAGAACCATACAAGCAATAAGCCTGCAGGCAAAAGGCCTGTGTGAGAAAGACTCTCCATGAGAAAATTCTTGTGTGAGAAAAGGCCTGGGAAACAAGAAGGGAGTTTTGAGAAGGTACAGCTGTGTAGATAAGACCGGGAGAGGGGGAGGTAAACTTTGAATTCTTTTACTCATAACATAACTAGTAGAAGCTTGCCAATGTAAGTCCAATTAGGTAGAAGTAGAAATGCGCTTTGATAAGTTTTAAGCCACTTAAGAGTTAACAAGCTGGTATACTATATAAGTGCCTCTGGATTGCTAATAAACAGAGCTTTGCTCTTATCAACCATATTGGCTGGTCTGCATTTTTCTCCCTCCGCCGGAGTCCCCGGGCTCTCTTCTCTTTACTTTCCAACAAAAACTTAATTGGGAAGTACAGGGACAACCTGGAGAGAGTAGCTATGCATGTAGAAATGGCCATAGAACCCAAAACCCAGATTGGGGTGATCTAAATGTTATGCTAGATGAATTATTGGATAAAACAGAGAGACAAATGGTCAACAAAGCTGCTATATCTGCTATAGAAAGTCAAATTGCAACTGGGAGTCTCCAAGAGTCAGTTAATGATACCTATCCCCTAGCAAACCCTGGCTGGGATCCCAATGTCCCAGAACAGATGGAAAAGCTGAAGTGATACCAGAAATGGGTGGTTGTTGGATTAACAACATATTCTGTGTTAAATACTTTAAAAGGTAAACTGAGTCAAGACACTGTGGATGTGATCGAAGCTACAGGGGTAAGTGAAACAAGGCCTTTTCTCCAACCTTTAAAATTTAAATTGGGAAAACACTGGGTCACTCACCAGTTCCTGTGTATGCCAAATTCCCCAATGCCATTATTGGGCAGAGATTTACTGGAAAAATTAGAAACCAAAATTAAGTTTTCCAAGGAGGGGGGAGTGAAAGTTATAATCCCAGAATCTAAAATTATCGAAGCAGATGCTATCCTTGTACAGGAATGCCATGGAAAAATTCCCAAAGAAGTTGAAGAGGCTGTCATTCAAATAGTGTGGGCCAATGATTCTCCTGTGAGATCCAAAAAAGCTGAACCTGTGAGTATCGCACTCAAAGCAGGGACTACACCAGTAAGGCAAAGACAATATCCTCTGAAATTAGAAGCTCGCAAGGGATTAATACCTGTGTTTGAAAAGCTTCTCAAATTTGGGTTGTTAGTGGAATGTGAATCCAGGTACAACGCACCAATCTTGCCAGTAAAAAAAGCTGATGGTAAAAGCTACAGGTTGGTACAGGATTTGAGGGAAATCAACAAGATAACAGAGGACATACACCCAGTGGTAGCGAATCCCTACACACTCTTGACAACACTAACAAATGAATTAGGGTGGTTCACTGTTTTAGACCTCAAGGATGCCTTTTTCTGCATTCCTGTGCACAAGAATAGCCAAGAACTCTTGGCTTTTGAGTGGGAGAATCCTGAAACAGGGAGGAAGACCCAGCTCACCTGGACAGTTTTACCACAAGGATTCAAAAACAGCCCAACCATATTCTGAAACCAGCTGGCAAAGGAGCTTGAGGACTGGAGGAACAAGAACCCGGAGGAGCTGTTCTCCAGTATGTTGACATCTTGATAGCAGCCAAGACGCGAGATGACTGCACAAAGCTCACTGTAAGTCTGTTGAACTTTTTGGGCCAATGTGCGTTGATGCAAATATGCTGCTAACAAGAATTTCTCTTGCTTCTTTCAAGTCCTGTGAGTTATTTTTCTCTCTCACGGAAGATATTAGCAGAGGTCTATAAATTATGAACACCTGCGACCTTGAAAAGTCTTGTTTATAGTACAGTAGAAAAAATATTTTGACAATGGATGTTTTAGGATTTCAGCCGATCACCCCAAGGGGTGGCTGATCCGTTGAACAATTAGACTATGAAGAAAAAAGTCTACAAAAGAGTTTGTAAAATAATTAAATAGGGGGATCTTGCTGCACAATTCCTGCCTGTTGGATCTCTCTTCTCCTCCCTACCACTGTGGGACACCGTGATAAAAGTGGGTATCGGGTCTCAAAAGAGAAGGCACAGGTTGCCAGGGAAATAGTTATTAAAAAAAAAAAAATAAAGAATGCCCTAAGGTATATTTCCGTGTCCCGCAGCCGTAGGGAGGAGGAGAGAAGATCCAGCAGGCAGGAATTGTGCAGCAAGATTGATTTATTTAATTATTTTACAAACTCTTTTATAGACTTTTTTCTTCATAGTCTAATTGGACAAAGGATCAGCCACCCCTTCGGGGTGATCGGCTAAAATCCTAAAACATCCATTGTCAAAATATTTTTCTACTATACCATAAACAAGACTTTTCAAGGTTGTAGTTGGCTTGGTTGTTTACATAACTCTGCTACCTCTTCTGTGAGAGAGAAAAGTCTCTCATGGACGTAGAAAATAGCAAGAAAATCCTTGCTAGCAGCATTTTTGTATCCACAATTCCCCCTTTGTGTTTGATAAGAGAACAACTCTACTATTAATCCTAAATAGAAATTTACATCAGTTATTAATTCTAAATATGTCCTTAAGGCTTTAACTATCTGACTCCATAACAAGAAATTTAAAGTTCAGTCTCTGCTTGTGGAAGGACCATCTGCCTGATGGTCAACATCTTGGTCATCATCAGAAGAGTCATTAGGCTGATGATCTACATTCTGGTCACCATTTGGATGGTCTGCATTCTGGCCATCATTTGGAGGTTGCCTGTTCTGCCTCTGGCGCTGTAGGTCAGGCCGAACGCATTTTGAAGGTAGCCACTGTACCCCAGTATCTGTGGAAACACAAGCATACCCACGACCCCAAACAATAAGCTCATGCTGGCCTTCCCACTGGTTAGTAAGTTCGTTCCGTACCCAGACTTTTGCCTAGGGCAGTTGTGTCTCACCTTAAGACTGCAATGAGAGAAGATGATTCAGAATAACAGGATTATTTGAATTTTGTGGTACTGTAAGGTGATTAATTGTATACAAAGCTTTTTCTAGTTGGCTTCAGTAACCAAATTCAAAGGTTCCTGTGAGAATCATTGAAAAGCCATGGTAACAGCCCTTAATTCAACTAACTAAGCTGAGTCTGACTCGGATTAGTGTGTTAGTCAGCCACCGCAAAGGCAGTGTAGGATACTGTGCGCCCTCACGCACAGTGACCCCTGCAAAAATTTGTCCCGATCCGTACCCCCCAAACTGCCAACACGTCCCGTCCCCAAAGGTTAAGGGAAGTGGTAGTAACATAAGGCCTAATTGTAGCTCTGTGCCCCTCTGGGTCCCTCACCATCACAGGCCGTTCACTTAAATAGCTCTGTGTGGTTCCTCCTACTCCTGCGATGACCGATCCCACGGGGGCTAAAGGCCATGAGGGAGGCAATGCAGAGAAGTAGATGATAGTTACATCAGCATCTGTATCAATCAAACCTCAAAGCCGAGTCCGGGGCGGACGGGCATTCGACAGGATCAGGGTATGTGTCACCTGTGGCCTTTGGTCAGAGATGCCTGCAGTCCAGAAGGCCTGTGGAAGTCCCGTAGATCCGCTGCTGCTATCTCCGTGAGTTGGTTGTTCTATTCTGGGGACACAAGACTTAAAAGGCACTAATTTAGCAAGGCAAGTCTTTTCAGGAATAGTTACAGGGGGTTTTTGCATGGACACCATAGCGCAAATCTGACCTTTAAAGTCAGCATCAATAACTCCTGAGTGCACTAAGATTCCTTGATGGGCAACGTCAGGTTTTCCCACCAGCATTGCACAGGATCCCTGGGCTAGGGGTCCATATGCATCCAAGGGAACCTTATAAATACCACTAGAGTCTAAGACGACTGCGGCTGCAGTATGGACATCAAAACTGTCTGATCCCTGGGTGCCGTCTCTAGGGTGGCTGAGTAGGCCTGTGCCTGTACCTGTGCCACTCTCTGGGGGAGGGACTGCATCGGAGAGCAATTCCCCCTCCTTGCACCCCGGCGGAAGTTTCCCGACAAAGGCCGACCATCAGCATGAGTCAGGGATCTACAATAGTCCGAGCAATGCCCTGGTCTTGCACACCTCTTGCACTGGGGGATCAGTGTGTTCTCTTTTTGGCTCAGCTTAGGCCGCTTCCATTTTTATCCTGTTTTGGTTGCTTTGGTTCACTATCAGAAGATGTGTGAACAGGCTGCAGGAACGCAGCCAAAGCAGTCCTTTTCTGGTTCCCAGATCCCACCTTAGCACAGACCTCGACCATATCTGTTACCTCAGGGTCTCCTGGTAAGGCATCTATGATTTTTCTGCACTCTTCATTTGCGTTATCTCTCACTAACTGCTTTAACAACATCTGCCTTAACCCGTCATCCTCAACCTGCTTCTCGAGAGAAGCAGCGACTTTCTCTACAAAAGAGAGGAAAGACTCTGATTTCCCTTGAACTATTTCAGTATATCGCTTTCTGGGCGCAGACAACTCTATGGTTTTCAACAGGGCAGCCATGCCGACCTGTTGAGCTCGCTGCAGGGCGCTAGAGGACAAAGTACCCTGTAGACTGCGATCAGAGAAGGGACCAGTCCCCATCAAAGCATCCATTCCTGCTGTCCGTCTAGGATCAGCAGCTGGGAGCTGCATATTCCCTAATGCAGCCTTGTCGACCAGCTTTCTCCAGGTTTTCTCAAAAACTGTAAATTGTATAGGTTGAAATAGAATTTGACCTAAGTGTCTAATATCAAATGGAGCAAGCAAATCTGTATTTATCACCCTTATTATCTGCATAACCCCAGCAGAACCTAGCCCATATTGTGCCACCTTGGATTGCAGGTCCTGGGCAACCTTCCAAGCAATCACCTCATGCTTGTCATGCTCGGATGAATTTGGGAGAGCCTTATACACTGGGAAAGCTTGGATCTCCCCTTTTGGGGAGTCACTACCATCCTGAACTTCTGGCACAGCCTGTGGATTGAGTGTAACAGCTTCCCGATTACCCCCAGAATCCTCAGATCTATTTGGCATTCCAAGTGTTTCCAATAACCTCCAGTCGCCCTCCTCCAAATCTCGCATCTTATCTGACTCTAAGAAGCGATTGTGGTGGGTCGGACGCACTGTTAGCGTGCAGTCCTGAAAGGTCTAGGGGCGAGACCGGTGCAGCCTTTTCCTTCACTGCCCAGCTACGGCAGCTTTACACCCCGGGGCCAGAACCTCATCTGCCTCACTTCCCGATGAGGAATCATCAGGCAAAGGCAACTCTGGACACTGGAGATGAACAGAGGTGGGCGGGGAGGGGCACTTTGGCTAGGTTGGTGAGAGGCAGAACAGATGGCACAGACTACAGATGGCTGCGTTGCAGTTTGAACAGCAGCCTCTTTACGGGATTCCATCTTGGCCGGTTCCGACTGAACTGGTACTGGAGCTGCTTCAGCCGTCTCTGGGGCTACAGCCGCTCCCAGCGCTGCGCTCGTCTCTTGCTCCACGCCAGCACCTGGCACCGCTGCTGGCCCTTTGCTCCACAGCGGCATTCGGCGCTGCCACCGGCCAGGGCGCAGCCGCTGCCAACACCTCTTCTGGGTTTTCCTGCCTCAGCGCTACTTCCGGGTTCACCACCGGCTGCACCGCTTCCTGGTTTGGAGCCGTGTCTCCCGCTCGCGGCGCGGGCGGTGCTGGCGGCGCCAGCCCGGCACACCCCGCATGGCAGTGTGCCTCTGGCTTCTGCAGCAGCTGCTTTTGCAAGCTGAGCAGTTCCTCCGGCTTCTGTAATATGTTCAGCAGCTCTGTCAGCAAAGGCAGATACTGAATTAAAAGGTTGGTGGCTCGATTCTGCAGCTATGCAGAACAGTCCAGCACCATACAGGGAAATGGACCACACCCAGGCAGTCTTGGTGCAGGCACACCTGGAGCTACACCAGACAAGAAGGTAGATCTGGGCGTTCCTGGCATAGCTGATGCATGCACAGTCGGGCTAGGAGCCGCCATGGTCCAATTCGCTAAACCGCTAATTTGTGGCCCTGGATAAGCTGTGGCCTCCGCCAAGCCGAGTGGCAAGGCAGGCTGTGCGGCTTCCTGCTGCCCCGACACCCCCGCCTCTGACGGCGCAGGGTCCCGGGGGCCGCGCAGTCCTGCTACTGTGCAGGTTGAGCCGGCGCAGGCTCTGCATGTGAAGCCAGGGGTTTTTTTTCAGATTCAGCACCACATGCCCCTGAAGCCCGGTCAGCAGGGTCCCCTTCGGATATCCCTCCGTCAGTCATCACCGAAATAGGCCAGCCAGCTCTGCTGCCACAGTCAAGGTCTGTCAGCAGCATAAATAATGAACGCCAAGTTCGGAATAATTCTAACGCTGCTGGGTCCCCAGACGGGAGCTCGTGCTGGACAGCACAGCCAAGTTCCTGCCGTAAGCCAAAGTCCAGGGCAGTGTCTCTGTCCATAGGAATCCCTTGCAAAGCAGCCCAAGTTAATAATTCCCGAAGTGAGTTTTCAGGAATGGAGGTGTGCATTATACTGAAAACACCTTTCCAGACCATTACCACAGCGTCATTTTGTGAGCCGCTGTTCGCCATTTTCTCAGTCCTGTCGGACCTCCTGGTCCTGGCGGGGGAAGGGGAACAGAGAATTTCTAGAGAAATTTGGCTTGGCTCACAGCAGCAGGACACTTCACAGTGTGCAGATCACATCAGGTGCACCAAATATTAAAAGCAAAAAATAAAGAATGCCCTAAGGTATATTACCGTGTCCCGCAGCCATAGGGAGGAGGAGAGAAGATCCAGCAGGCAGGAATTGTGCAGCAAGACTGATTTATTTAATTATTTTACAAACTCTTTTATAGACTTTTTTCTTCATAGTCTAATTGGACAAAGGATCAGCCACCCCTTGGGGTGATTGGCTAAAATCCTAAAACATCCCTTGTCAAAATATTTTTCTACTGTACTATAAACAAGACTTTTCAAGGCTGCAGGTGTTTGGTTGTTTACATAACTCTGCTACCTCTTCTGTGAGAGAGAAAAGTCTCTCACAGGCTTAGAAAATAGCAAGAAAATCCTTGCTAGCAGCATTTTTGTATCCACAAACAGTAGTTTACCTGAACCTGAAAATTTTCTGTGGACATCGACAACTCAGCAGAGAACGGAAGGAAGCCATCTGTCGACTTCCAGAGCCCCATACCGTAAGGGAGTTGCAGGCCTTCCTGGGAATGGTAGGTTGGTGTCGCCTATGTATATCAAACTATGGACTACAGATAAAACCTCTGTATGAGGTCCTTAAAGCAGCTGAAAAGGGGACAGTCATGTGGACAGAGAATGACAGGGCTGCATTTAAACAGCTGAAACATTCCTGGATGTCAGCCCCAGCTCTGGGGCTGCCAGACTTGACTAAACCTTTTGAACTTTTTACACATGAGCGACTGAATGTTGCTCTGGGGGTACTGGCACAGCACCTTGGAGACCCGTGAAGACCTGTGGTCTATTCTACAAAACAACTAGACAATGTAGCCCATGGTTGGCCAGGATGCTTGAAAGCTGTGGCAGCAACAGTCCTTCTGATATAGGAGGCCTGTAAATTCCCTCTTGGGCAACACATTGTCGTGTATGTATGTCTTGGGGTGACTTTGTGATGTGAATTCCCTATCGCTGCCCCATGCCCAGAAAATAATTTTGTGCCTTTCTGTGCCTTTAAACTGAGCCTGAGAGGGGGCAGAGACAAAACCGAGGGAACTTTCTAGGCAGTTTGTTTTCATGTTTTCAAGGACACAAAGATAGAGAGGGATCTGTGTTCAGCTGCGGCAGCAGAGTGAGAGTGGGGAAAGCACCCTGCTTGCTTTTGGCCAGTTTTTCAGCTCCTTTTTCTTTCTCCGGAGACAGATGGAGAGTTGAACTTTTGTTTTCCTGGGACTTTGTTTTTTCCCTTTTTCTTCTCTGCTGGACTGTTTCGACATCAGAATACATTGGGACAAATTCCACTGAGGTCTTGGCCCTGGAGGTGGGTCCACCACCCCATCCCAGCTCCAAGGAGGGAGAGAGAGAGATCTATGGAAGGACTCTGAAATTTTCCCAGGTATCTCTCAGCAGAGCAAGAGGTTTTATTATTTAGCATCATTATCCTTTTCCTGTGTGTTTGTTAAATAAATAGTTTTTGTCTCTTTCACTTTCCTTCGAGGAAAAAAGTATTTTTTCCCCGAACCTGGTGGGGGAGGGGTGGTTGTAACCTGCCTTCTCTCAGAGGATATATTTCTAAATTTGGCCAAACCGGAACAAATTTAGTGGCGCCCAACTGCGGGGCTCGAAGGAAAGTGAAAAACCTATACTAATTACATTTTGGTTTGAATTTACTCATTCTGTGTTGGAGTAAAGTAGTCACCATGTTTGTTGAGTTCATAATGTCTCTCTGGCTTGATGTACTCATGTCTTTCTGGTCCTTAGGCTTCATTGAGGTACTAGTGCCTTTCTGGTCCCTCGGCCTATTTGCCTATCCACAACTTGCTCCGATCTTATCCTTGATAAGGAATCTTTGCAGAGCAGGGACATGAATTTAGATTTCTGTTTTGCTGTGCTCAGTGATAATGATTTATAAGAAGTTGACAGAGGTACAGGCAGCTGTTCGAAGTGTGTATGATATGTGGTTTCTCTGTCCTAACCCCAGTCCTAGCTTCAGTAGCCTGTTTTGGGAATTTATTAGTAATTGCACCCAGTTTGTTAGAGGAGGAGGAGACGGGGTTTCCCTTCCCTTTAAATTTGATAGGTTATCTTTTGAGAGTGTTCAGTATTCCCTGGATGTTAAAGAGACCACCCTCCTGGTATTTAATCTGGTAATCTTCCTCTATGTGATTCGCAGCTTGTCTAGAATTGTAAGAGACGGTCCAAAGATCCCTCATCTGCCTCACGATCATCGCCGAGAACAGAGACTGAGCACAGGAGTCCTGGCCCTGCTGAGGTGGGATGTCTGCCGAGTGTTGCCTAGGGGTGTGCCCGCTGGGAACTGGTACGCATTCCTGAGGAAAATTAGTGCAGGTCGCAATGGACTGCGCCGTTCTTGCTGCCCAGGCGGGAAGGACTGCGCCGAAGCGGAAAGGAACGACCTGCCCTGCACACCTGTCCTGCACACCGGTCTTGTGCGTCTGTCCTGTACCTGTTTCCCAAAGCAACAGACTCCACAACAATGGCTGTAAATTTCCCAACCTCTTGGCCAGTTGCCCCTCGCTTCTGAAAAGGACTATAAAGGGACTCTCTGAAATAACCAAGTCGGAGAGATCTCCCCCACGGAAAGAAGACGAATCTATTGGCGGAAGACCACGAGGACTTCGTCTCATCCGTTGGTAGCTATTGCCCCCCCCCCCTCTTTTTCTTCCTCCCTACTTTGTCTCTCTCTCTCTCTCCCTTTCTCTCTTCTATTGCATTACTGTGTTGTGGGCACTTAATAAAGGTGCACTGTTTTGATTTAAACTGAAATTTCTTGTGTCCTTTTTACACTCTGAGATCTATAAACGAACCATCACGACCCCCGCTTGCATTAGCGGATCGTGACATTAAACTGGCGTCACGGACAGGATCTGACAGACAGAAGGGGTTGCAAGGTTGTGTGTAGTCTGTAATAGGGGAAGGACGTTTCACTCCAGCCGCACCTAGCCCGACACCCCAAAAGGGGTGAGCGGTGTCTAGAAAGCAAGGGGGGTGACTCGAATTTCCCGCAAACTGCACACGCCTGGGTGAAAAGCACCCCATACTCAGTTGAGGGCTCTGTCTTCAGATTTTTTTTTGCAAAGGATCTCTTAGTGTAAAAGGAGGAACTGTGTTTTTTGGTGTGTGCATGAATTTGGACTGCTTGGTGTAGTGAAGAGACAACCATAAGTAACTTAAGGAGTACCTCCCAAGCAGATTTGGTCTCTTCACCCACCCAGGGAAGTGAAGGGAGACACAGCGAAGCTGTGTGTGTGTCGCAGTGTGTAATTAACTTTACCTCCTTGTGGTGGTTTTGATCCTGTCATAAAATGACTGAAAACCCCAGTGCAAAAGTTAAAGCTGCGTTTTATGCTCTGCTAGCAAAACATAATGCCCGGCCCTCTCCGGGAGGGGAAGAATGGGCTCAAAATAACTGGTTTAATTTAGATTATGTGACTGATAGAGTATATTCTTTACAACATGAGACTAGATTTAAATTTGGCCGAAATAAAACCATAATCTGCTCTGTTTTAGGGGCATGCCTTGCGGCAGCCATAGATCATCGCTTAAAGCGATGTACTGAAGAGAAAGCGATCATAGATTCCCTTCAAAGCCTAGTGGAAATTTTACAAAAACAATTAGATGAAGAAAAAAATAAAAATCACTTGCTAGAGGCTGCTTTAAAAGAGGAATATTTTAGAAATTCGAAAAATGCTGACTCACCAAAAGAGACAGAGGAAAAGGAAACTCCTCACATTGACCAAATATACCCCCAAAAAGAACTAATACTAGTAAAAAATTGTGGAGAAAACTGCTGCCCTCGTGTGAGACCTCTGATTAAAACTGAATATAATTATATCAATGATGAAGATTTTGAACCGCATATCACCACTAAACAAATACCATACAGTGCTGTTGAATTAGCTAGATTAAAAAAGGAGTATGGGCGGCTTCCCCACGAATCTGAGACAGAATATGTCTTCCGAGTGTCTCTCACCGGAGGAGACCAAATTCAATTAACTGAACAGGAGGCCAGTGGATACTGGGGACATGGAGTTTTCTTGACAACAGGAGACAAACGTGGCACGTGGTCCCTGACTCAGCGTGCAGCCTTCTGGGCCGGGGGACTCAATCCTTTAGAAAGGGGAGACCCTTTAGCTATAATTGGTACCCCCGAGCAACTCCTAGAAAGTGTCCACAAAGCTGCCTGTTTGCAAATGATCCATGAAAGAAAATTAACTCCTGGATATGAATCCCCCATGCAATTACCTGTTAAACCTGCACTGATGACCCCTTTAATTCGAAGCCTTCCAGAATCACTCAAACCTACAGCAATTGCCCTTCAAAAAACCATAGCGGCTGTAGGTCCCGTAGAAAGGCTAGATAGATTCCTTGGAAACCCAAGCGACCAAACTGGATCTACCGATCCTGGGTTTACTCCCTATTCAACCCCCTCTCAGCCGCCAGGTTCACAATCGAATTCACCTGCGGGTGATCGCAAAGTTTGGACATGGAGTGAAGTTGCAAAAGATCTGATTGATTACAGTAGAAAATATGGACCTATAAAAATTCCAGAAGAAAAATTAGACAAAACAAAAGGTGTCAGGTACATTCGGGCTCCTCATGGCGAAAAGCCAGAGAATGTAAAACAGATCTCTAACCGTCAGCATTGGTGGTTATTAGGCATCAAAAAGGGGGTCCCCAGAGATGTGATGGATGGCTTACCCCTTGATAAATTGAGTAAGGTAGTGTCTAACTGGCACTGCCGAAAACCCGTTCTACCAAATCCATCAGTTCAACCCAGTGCACCCCTCCTCCCTCAGAATCTGGGCAGTGAGTCAGACCAACCACTCCCTCAAAGTCTGTGCAGTGAGCCAAAACAACCTCTCCCTCAAAACCAGGGAAACTAGACCCTCCGTCTCTTGTCAGTGAGCGAAGAGATGGAGCATGGGTATACCTGAGAAGGCTCACTAAAAATAAAAAGGGAGATATAATGATCACAGCTATTACAGGCCCTAAACGGGCACCTGTAACTTTTCTAATTGACACTGGGGCACAAATTTCTGCGCTGACAAAGAAAGATGCCCAGAGGTGTGGAATTGTCCCAACAAAGAACCGATATTGTGTTTTAAATGCCTTAGGAACGACAGAATCTATGAATGTAGCCCTAGTTAAGCTCATTTTACCTGGGGAAGAAAATCAACTCTCTATTAATATGGTGATTGGAGATATCCCAACCAATCTATTAGGGATGAATGCCCTCGTTGGGAGGCAGTGGGAGGACTCAGAGGGTCTCCTGTGGTCTTTTGGCACACCACGTTTTAACATCAGACTGCTCGAAGCCGCACCCTCCCTACCATTCAGCAAAGTAACTAATGTGAAACAATACCCCCTCCCCCTGGGTGCCAAAGAGGGCATCAAGCCAGTGATACAGGAGCTGCGAAAACAAGGAGTAATAGTTAATACTCATTCTCCTTTCAATTCTCCGGTGTGGCCAGTGCGAAAGCCTAATGGGAAGTGGAAGCTGACAATTGATTTTCGCAGGCTAAATGCCAACACAGACCCTCTCACAGCAGCTGTCCCAAATCTAGCAGAATTGATAACACTAATTCAAGAAAAAGCTCATTCAATTATGGCAACTATAGATGTCAAAGACATGTTTTTTATGATACCTTTACAGCCAGAAGACATGGACCGTTTTGCTTTCACATGGGAAGGACAGCAATACACTTTCACTAGGCTTCCCGAAGGGTACAAACATTCCCCCACCCTGGCTCATCACGCTTTAGCCCAGGAGTTAGAAAAAATACCCAAAGCTGACAATGTGACTGTTTATCAATACATTGATGATATCCTTGTGGGAGGAGATGAAATAGAAGAAGTGAGAGATACCCAACAAAGAATAATCTCCCACTTAGAAAGCCTTGATTTGCAAATTCCCTCAGAAAAAATCCAAAATCCTTCACATGAAGTGAAATTTTTGGGAATTTGGTGGAAAGGAGGTATGACATGTATCCCACCTGATACCCTAACCTCTTTAGATCAGATTAAAATGCCTGAATCCAAAAAAGATCTCCAACATGCTTTAGGATTATTAGTGTTCTGGAGAAAACACATCCCAGATTTTTCCATAATTGCCAGACCTCTTTATAACTTGTTAAGAAAAGGGATAAAATGGGAATGGAGTGCTTCTCAAGAAGAAGCATTGCAATTGTTGATTTTTGAAGCAACAGCTCACCAAGCCCTGGGCCCTATTCACCCTACAGATCCTTTCCAGGTGGAATGGGGATTTGCCTCTTCAGGGCTGTCAGTACACATATGGCAGCGGGGTCCTGAGGGTCCAACGAGGCCTGTAGGTTTTTACTCTCGTGGCTTTAAAGATGCTGAAAAAAGGTACACTACCTGGGAAAAAGGATTATTTGTGGTTAGCTTAGCTCTCATAGAAGTGGAGAAGATTGCACGACAACAACCAATTGTTTTGAGAGGCCCTTTCAAAGTTATTAAGGCAGTCTCTACTGGGACCCCCCCACCTGACGGGGTGGCCCAGAGGGCCTCAGTAAGGAAGTGGTATGCTCAGATTGAACATTATTGTAGCATCTTCTCAGTAACTGAAGGAGCTGTAAAAAATCTGGCAATCCAAGAGACTGAAAACTTGAGTAGCAGTCAGGACAAACCTGCCTCAGCCATCAAAGTAGCCCCTCCTTTTTCCCCCGAACAGTCAGCAAATTCTTGGTTTACAGATGCTTCTGCCAAGCGAGAAGGAAAGGTGTGGAAATACAAGGCTGTAGCCCTGCACACCTCCTCAGGTGAACGAATTATCACAGAGGGGGAAGGCAGCGCCCAAGTTGGCGAGCTGATAGCTGTTTGGAGTGTTTTCCAACATGAGGCACAGAATACTTCTCCTGTCTGTATCTACACCGATTCCTATGCTGTGTTTAAGGGATGTACTGAGTGGCTTCCTTTTTGGCAGCAAAATGACTGGGAAGTTAACAGAATCCCAGTATGGCAAAAGGAAAAGTGGCAAGAAATTCTAAATATTGCAAGTCAAGGGAATTTTGCCGTGGGGTGGGTAGCCTCTCACCAGACAGATGGAAATGCAGCAGGAGAGTGGAACAATAAAGCTGATGAATTAGCAAGACTAAGTCCTTTGAAAAAGGATCAGATTACAGAAGACTGGGAGCACTTATTAGAATGGTTGCATGTAAAAAGACAACACACAGGTGCAAAAGATTTGTACAAAGAAGCCCTTGCTCGTGGGTGGCCTGTTACCAGAGAAATGTGTAAAACATGCATATCAGCTTGTGAACAATGCCGCAGACGGCTGGAAAGACACCCTTTGGAAGATGACCCTCTGCATTTAAGAAAGGGTAAAGGCTTATGGGATGCGTGGCAGGTAGATTATATTGGCCCCTTTAAAAAGTCAGGAGGTAAACACTTTGTACTGGTAGGAGTAGAGATTATATCTGGGTTAGTCCAGGCCGATGCCTTTAAAAGAGCTACAGGAGATAACACTGTCAAAGCATTGCAGGGATGGTTTGGAACTTTCCCAAAACCACAAGAAATTCAATCTGACAATGGGTCTCACTTTACTGCCAAAGTTGTACAGGACTGGGCAAAAAGTGAAGGCATTAAATGGACTTTTCACACCCCTTACTACCCTCAAGCTAACGGCATTGTAGAAAGGACCAATGGTCTCCTGAAACGACTTCTGAAACCACAGGAGGGAAACTGGGATGTTCGGCTATGGGAAGCTGTGAAAGGTGTGAATGATAGATGGGGGGTAAACGGGTGTCCTAAAATCACTGCCTTTTGCCCAACAGCTCCAAGTATAATTCCTTCATTACAGGGACCTAATGATCCTAAGAATCCTGCACACTACCCTGGACAACCTGTTTTGGTAGACCTCCCTACTGTAGGAGAAGTACCATTAGTGCTGAAAAGCCCTCTAAATAAATATGCATGGGTAGCCTCTGATGCCCTAGGGAGAGAGCATCGGATACATACACGCTGGATAATTCCATCATTCTAATTTTTTCTGCCTTTAGTGGCAGACTCTGTTTGTGTTTGCTTTTCACAGAAGAACTCCGAGGGACATAAAAGACCACATAAACCATGATAAAACTGGTGATACTTTTCTGCATCCTACCACAACACCATGGCCAAAAAGCAGCTGAGTGGCCATGGTCTGGTACTACCATTAGGTACACTAGTGCTCTAAGATCCCATCCCAGAGATCGCCGCCCAAACCCAGACACTGCAGTACTGCACGACTCTAAGGTATACCATTCAAATGAATGGGGATGGGACTCAAAAGATTGGACTACAACCCTAAATGGAACAATTGGTGAGAAAATTGAGGTAAGATGCAGAAAAGTAGAAGGACCTTTCTCCGGGAAAGCTTCCACCATTACAATCACCGGGAATTTTCTAAAACCAAATGGGAAAAGTGACCTGCACCCCAACATTACGGCCGAACTCTGCCCTACAACAGAGTGGGCATGTAACACACAAACCCTCTTCATCCTGTGTTGTCGTCAGAAGAATGTCGGTAACTACAGCCTAGACCCCAGTACCAACAATGTCCAAATCACGAAGCTTTGCAAAAATGAACCAACTGACTGCTGGTATAACTTTACTCTAATTAAATCAGCCTATGTAACATGCAATTGGCAAAATAACCAGACAGATCAGCCAGGTTTGAAAGGTTTCAAAATAAATGCTGTAGCAAAGCCCATACTAAGTGTAGTAATTACGTACCATGGTATAAGTACCTCCCTCGTACTAGATGACAAGAACAACGTTTTTCCTCCCTTTATGGTAACCCAAGGTGATGATGTTTCAATACGATGTAGACTAATTGGTAGATCTTTTACTAAACCTATACACAGTTATAGATACAGAACAAAATATCTGTCATTTTGAAATTCATCCTAACGAGACTCCTGAAACAGTGCTTGTCTATATAGGTAATGGATGTGCATGCTTAAGAACTGCTTGTGATGAAGTATTTGTAGAAAATTTAGTAGTAGATACAAAAAATCATTCAAATTTTTGTGTTTGTAACTTTACTAAAATCATAGGATGTGATTTTTCATATTTAGCCCCAGTTACTTCTTATCATCTTTTACAGTCCAATTACACACTGATCCACCAATTATTGCCTACCCCCATTGGGATGAACCTTACTTTGGTAAAGCAATTGTTGCTTCACCAAGATTTAATTGAAATTTTGGAAAAGATCAAGAAAAATGGACAGAAAACCTTAGTAACTGTTCATCACAATGTGAAAGAAATACATCGTGTTCTAGAAAGGGTAAAGAAAGATGTTGAACACAGGTGGTGGGATACTCTTTTTGGGTGGTCACCTACTGCTACAGGTGTCCTGAACAAATTGTGTCATCCCATCATTGTTCTCTTGATTTTGGTTTTGATTGGTTTTGCTTTATCAGCAGTCTTATACATCATGAATTGGAGAATGATGAAACGGCTAACACAGCTTACATCTATAATAGATGTCCACAATTTAGCCAATACCCCATCCGCTGTAGACACACCCAAGGTTATTGACATGAGACAAACTACACGAGTATTAAAATAAGATGTGATAAAAAATTAGAGGTATTTTAATTAAAAAATTATATGTGTATTCTGATTTAAAATTATTCATTTCCTTCTCTTTTGTTTCCTTCTTTTTCTTTTCTTCTCTTTCCCTTCCTCTCTTATGTTCTCTACCCCTTTTCCGGGATATGCTACCAACATTGACGAGTCCTGAAGACTTCACAACGACACTACAAAATCGTGCAGATAGAGCTCTCCTGACGACAATCGTGAGTCACGGGGTGGTGTAAGAGACGGTCCAAAGATCCCTCATCTGCCTCACGATCATCGCCGAGAACAGAGACTGAGCACAGGAGTCCTGGCCCTGCTGAGGTGGGATGTCTGCCGAGTGTTGCCTAGGGGTGTGCCCGCTGGGAACTGGTACGCATTCCTGAGGAAAATTAGTGCAGGTCGCAATGGACTGCGCCGTTCTTGCTGCCCAGGCGGGAAGGACTGCGCCGAAGCGGAAAGGAACGACCTGCCCTGCACACCTGTCCTGCACACCGGTCTTGTGCGTCTGTCCTGTACCTGTTTCCCAAAGCAACAGACTCCACAACAATGGCTGTAAATTTCCCAACCTCTTGGCCAGTTGCCCCTCGCTTCTGAAAAGGACTATAAAGGGACTCTCTGAAATAACCAAGTCGGAGAGATCTCCCCCACGGAAAGAAGACGAATCTATTGGCGGAAGACCACGAGGACTTCGTCTCATCCGTTGGTAGCTATTGCCCCCCCCCCCTCTTTTTCTTCCTCCCTACTTTGTCTCTCTCTCTCTCTCCCTTTCTCTCTTCTATTGCATTACTGTGTTGTGGGCACTTAATAAAGGTGCACTGTTTTGATTTAAACTGAAATTTCTTGTGTCCTTTTTACACTCTGAGATCTATAAACGAACCATCACGACCCCCGCTTGCATTAGCGGATCGTGACAAGAATGAGAGCTCAGATTTCCAGGGTGACTGCTGAGACACCTGACCCAGAGGTGGAACATCCTGAGTGGTGTGGGGAATGGGATTATATGGGTCAAATCCTGAAGAAATTCTCTGACCCAATGGTTTGCAAGTTTCCCCCTGAACAAGTTCAGAACCCTGCTGAGGTGGGGAAATATCTGAGAGAGAAATACAATGACAATTCTAATGAGAACAAGCTCATTGCAATATGTTGGGCTTTGGCATATGCCTATCGCACACTGCAGCAGGTAAAGGTAGAGGGACAGGAAGATAAATCAGCAAAGCCTGCAGACACCCCAGTCACTCAGGCTGTAGCCAAACCAGATGGAGAGTCTAAGCCATTGACAGTGGCTCCTGTCACGAGGAAAAAACACACAACCAAAACTGATCTCCCAGTGAAAGATGAGGATAATGCAGGGGAAGGAACCTCAAAACCACCAACTGACTCAGGCATGGAAACCATTACTGAGTCCGTGTCCATAAAGGACCTTCACAGCTTAAGAAAGGACTACAACCGACGGTCTGATGAATCCATAATAAGTTGGATGGTCCGTATTTGGGATGCTGCAGGTGATAATGTAATTCTGGACGGTTCTGAAGCGAAGCATTTGGAATCCCTGCCACGTGATCCAGTTATCGACCAAGCAGTGATAAGGGGGGCTGACTCTACCAGTCTCTGGAGATGGGTTTTGACAGGCAGGATTGAAAGATATATATGTGCGGAGTTGATCTCTACATGCAGCAAACCCAGTGGGAGACCATGGAACAAGGGATCCCATGCCTGAGAAAACTAGGGGTGGTAGAGATTGTCTTCACAGATGACCCAGCATTGAGGAGTCCAGACCGGGTCAGAGTTAATCCATTCATGTGGCGAAAACTCATATGACTTGAGCCACAAGAATATGCTTCTGCTTTAGCAATAATGAAACCGAACTACGGTGCAAATGTGACCGTGTGGGATATGGCAAGGAAGCTCCGAGCATATGCAGATTCCGTGCATGGCCCAACACATGCAAGAATTGCAGCTGTGGAAACATGTATGCAGAAAATGGAAGATAAGATGGAGAAGAATCTCCAGGAATTCAAGCAGGAGATTAAGAAGGAGATCAAAGAGAGCCTTCTCCAAATCTCAGCAGTACAGATCAGAGATTCTGATACCAAATGCAGATGTTCCCCAGAGAGGAAGTACATCCCACGAAGAGAGCTGTGGGATTTCCTGTGTGACAGTGGGGAAAACATGAGGAAGTGGGGTGGAAAATCTACTTCTGCTCTGGCAGCATGGGTACATGAATTGAAGGAGCACACGTCTCAGAAAGGAAAGTCTACCAAAAAGGAAGTAGCTCCAGTTGCCTGTAGCCAAACTGCTGGAAATTATGGAAAAGACAATGATATGTCCGATTACCATGAAGATACCTCTAAGATGCAGGCCCAGGGAAAGAAGGATAACCAGGCATAGAGGGGCCCTGCCTCTAGCCAGGTAGAGGCCAGGGAAAACCATGTTCTTTGGACCGTGTGGATTCGTTGGCCTGGTACATCAGAACCACAAAAATATGATGCCTTGGTTGACACTGGTGCGCAGTGTACAATAATCCCATTGCAACATGTGGGGGTAGAATCTGTTTCTATTGCTGGTGTGACAGGTGGATCAGAAGATTTGACCCTGGTGGAAGCTGAGGTAAGCCAGACCGGAAATGAGTGGAAGAAACATCTCATTGTTACTGGCCCAGAGGCCCCGTGCATTTTGGGCATTGACTTCCTTGAATGAAGTGACTCCACCATTGAGTGCTGCTGTGCCGGACATGTTGGAGCTCCAGTACGAGCTGGAGTCCAAAGCAGCAAAGTGGTACGCCACTACTGACATTGGCAATGCATTTTTCTCCATTCCTCTGGCACCAGAGTGTAGGCGTCAGTTGTCCTTCACCTGGAGGGGTGTGCAGTATACCTGGAATCGATTGCCCAAGGGGTGGAAGCACAGTCCTACGATCTGTCATGGACTTATCTAGACTTCACTAGAAAAGGGTGAGGCTCCAGAATATGTGCAGTACATTGGTGACATCATTATGTGGGGGAACATCGCAACAGAAGTGTGGATGCTAGCAAGGGCTAGCAGAAGAATTTTCCTATGTAACTTTCCTTTCTCATAAGAAAGCAGTTAGAGAAGTCCACCTTCTCACAGCTTCTCTGTGAAAGTTCTTGTTCTCATGATGTCTTAGGGTGACTTTATGATATGTATCCCATATCGCTGCCCTATGCCCAGAAATTAATTCTTGTGCCTTTCTATGCCTCTAAACTGAGCCTGAGAGGGGGAAGGAAAAACTGAGCAAAACTTTTTCAGGGCAGTTTGCAGCTTGTTCAAGGTCACACACAGATAGTAAATTTTTTTTCCCCAGCTGCGGCAGGGGAGCGAGGAAGCACCTGGCTTGCGGCTCTCGGGTCAGTTTTTGGCCAGTTGTTTCAGCTTCCTTTTCTCCGGAGCGAGACTGAGAGTTGAATTTTTTTCCTTCCCTGGAATTTCGGATTTTCTCCCTTTTCTACTGGACTGCTTCAATATCAGAACACATCGGGAGGACTTTCCATGGAGCACAGAGGGCCTGGCCCTTAGCCAAGCCCCAGCTCCGAGGAGACCAAAAGGAGGACTCTAACACTTTCCCAGGTTTTTTTCTCCACAGCAAGAGATTTTATTATTTAGCATTATTTTCCTTTTCCCGTGTGTTTGTTAAATAAATGGCTTTTATCTCTTTCACTTTCCTTTGAGGAAAATTTATTTTCCCCAAACCTGGTGGGGGAGGGGTGGTGACCTGCCTTCTCTCAGAGGATATATTTCTAAATTTGGCCAAACTGGCACACATGAGAACCGGATGACTAACTGTTTGTAATAATGCAAACCATTTTTGCAGCTGTAAAATGTTGTGGAAACTGTAGAATTGTTTTCCGTTTGGTGAGAATAATATTTGAAATGGGTGTCTTACTGCTCAGCCTATCACCTTGGGAGGTGGTGGGCCAATAGGCCAAACATGTAATTTCTAATTTGCGAACCATATTATAAAAGTTATGAGTGATTAAACGAGGTCGTTTTGGCCATACCTTATAACCTTAATTTGTGTCGTGTCTCCGCCATTACTGAGGACAACAGCAACACAGAAGTGCTTGCGAAAGGAGAGAGAATCATTCAGATGCTCCTGGAAGCTGGTTTTGCCATCAAGAAGAGCAAAGTCAAGGGAACTGCCCAAGAGATCCAGTTCCTGAGACTAAAGTGGCAAGATGGACGACATCAGATTCCCACTGAGGTCCTCAATAAGATCACAGCAATGTCTCTACCAACCAACAAGAAGGAAACACAATTTTTCCTAGGTGCCATAGGTTTTTGGAGGATGCATATTCCAGAGTATAGCCAGATCGTAAGCCCTCTCTACCTGATTACCCGCAAGAAGAATGATTTCCACTGGGGCCCTGAAAAACAGCAAGCCTTTGCCCAGATCAAGCAGGAAATCGCTCACGCAGTAGCCTTTGGCCCAGTCAGGAAGGGACCAGAAGTGAAGAATGTGCTCTATTCTGCAGCCAGGAGCCATGGTCTGTCCTGGAGCCTTTGGCAGAAGGTGTCTGGTGAGACTCAAGGTCGACCACTGGGATTTTGGAGCCGAAGCTACAGAGGGTCTGAAGCCAACTACACTCCCACAGAGAAGGAAATCTTGGCAGCCTATGAAGGAATCCAAGCCGCCTCAGAGGTAATCAGCACTGAAGCCCAACTCCTCCTGGCACCCCGACTACCAGTGCTGGGGTGGATGTTCAAACAAAGGTTCCCTCTACCCACCACGCCACCAATGCCACATGGAGCAAATGGATTGCTCTCATCACACAGCGTGCCTGTATCGGGAAACTGAATCACCCTGGGATTTTGGAAATAATCACAAATTGGCCTGAAGGTGAAGACTTTGGTCTCACTGATGAAGAAGAACAAGAACAAGAAACACGTACTGAAGAAGCTCCACCATAAAACCAACTACCATCAGAAGACACACACTACGCTCATTTCACTGACAATTCTTGTCGCATTGTAGGGATGAAACGAAAGTGCAAAGCAGGTGTATGGATTCCCACATGATGGGTTGCAGAGACTACTGAAGGAGAAGGTGGATCAAGCCAACTCGCTGAACTCAAAGATGTTCCACTAGCCCTGGACATTGCTGAAATAGAGAAGTGGCCAAAGCTCTACCTCTACACTGATTCATGGATGGTAGCCAATGCTCTATGGGGATGGCTGGAAAAGTGGGAAAAGGCTAATTGGCAGTGTTGGGGAAAACCAATCTGGGCTGCTGAAGAGTGGAAAGACATCGCTGCCTGAGTAAAAACGCTAGTTGTGAAAGTCCGCCATGTAGATGCCCATGTCCCCAAGAGTAGGGCTAATGAAGAACACCAAAACAACAAGCAGGTAGATCAGGCTGCAAAGATAGAAGTGTCACAGATAGACTTAGATTGGAAAACTAAAGGAGAGTTGTTCCTAGCTCGATGGGCCCATGATGCCTCAGGACTTCAAGGCAGAGATGCCACCTATAGGTGGGCACGAGACCAAGGGGTGGATCTAACCATGGACAGTATCTCCCAGGTTATCCATGACTGTGAGACGTGCTGCGATCAAGCAGGCCAAGCGGGTGAAGCCCCTGTGGTATGGTGGGCGATGGTCCAAATACAAGTATGGGGAGGCCTGGAAGATTGATTACATCACACTGCCTCCAACACACCAAGGTAAGCCCTATGTGCTCACAATGGTAGAAGACACCACAGGATGGCTGGAGACCTACCCTGTGCCTCATGATACTGCCTGGAACACCATCTTGGGTCTTGAAAACAAGTCCTTTGGAGGCATGGTACCCCAGAGAGAATTGAATCTGACAATAGGACTCATTTCAAAAATTGCCTAACTAACACCTGGGCTAGAGAACATGCCATTGAGTGGGTGTACCATATCCCTTACCATGCACCAGCTGCAGGCAAAGTGGAACGGTGCAATGGATTGTTGAAAACCACTTTGAAGGCACTGGGTGGGGGAACTTTTAAGAATGTGGAACAGCATCTAGCAAAGGCCGCCTGGTTAGTTAACACCCGAGGTTCCACCAATAGAGCTGGTCCAGCCCAATCTGAATCCCTGCATACAGTAGATGGAGATAAGGTCCCAGTAGTGCATGTCAGAGGTCTGTTAGGAAAGACTGTGTGGATAAATTCTGCCTCGAGTACAGACAAACCCATCCGTGGGGTTGTTTTTGCTCAGGGACCTGATTGCACATGGTGGATAATGCAGAAAGATGGAACAACATGTTGTGTACCGTGGGCAGATCTGATTGATGTGTGAAAACCATCTGTAATGTGAAATGCCTGTATACCACTGCTTGCTGAGTGTCACTGCCACTGTTTGTACATAGCTGTATATATGTATGTATTAATGTGTGTGTGTAGAATTAGAACACCTTTGTTTGGGCATTGAGCCGATGATATGGGATAAGGGGTGGAATGTCTTGGGGTGACTTTGTGATGTGTATCCCCTATCGCTGCCCCATGCCCAGAAAATAATTTTGTGACTTTCTGTGCCTTTAAACTGAGCCTGAGAGGGGGCAGAGACTAAACCGAGGGAACTTTCTAGGCAGTTTGTTTTCATGTTTTCAAGGACACAGAGATAGAGAGGGCTCTGTGTTCAGCTGCGGCAGCAGAGTGAGAGTGGGGAAAGCACCCAGCTTGCTTTCGGCCAGTTTTTCAGCTCCTTTTTCTTTCTCCGGAGACAGATGGAGAATTGAACTTTTGTGTTCCTGGGACCTTGTTTTTTCCTTTTTGTTTTCCTCTGCTGGACTGTTTCAACATCAGAATACATCAGGAGGAATTTCCACTGAGGCCTTGTGTGGAAAAATACTCACAGCTTTTTACTGGTTAGTCTCATAGTTCAGTGCCTTAGAAAGCCTCGGGCAGCCTAGAGAGGTAGCACGGGCAATCTCGCATTTCAGTAGCTCTGAAAGTGGCAAATGGTAGCTGCAAAGCTGATACCACTAGTAAAAGCAAAGAGGGAGAGCTATAGTCTTCGGTTGATCAATTCCTGCAATTAGAAGCTTTCAAACAGAGAAAGAAACATACAGATGTTCGCAGAAGGAGTGCAAAGCCAAAGAGGGCGGGCCCCCTCTTGGGCCCTTCTTTTATCCAGAGGAGGGGAAAGGGGAGAACTGGGGGCGGACCCGGGGTGCCTGGCCAAACAGACATTGCCAAAGAGTTTGAGTTACATTTAGTTTTTCCCGCGCTTGGAACAAAGGAGTTCAGGGCACATGGCAGAGGCAAGTCCTGGCTTGTCTTGGGGAGGGGGAAGGGAAGCTTGGAACAGGCAGAAACAGCCTTGGCCCTGGAGGTGGGCCCACCACCCTGTCCCAGGTCCAAGGAGGGGGAGAGAGAGACTATGGAAGGACCCCGGAATTTTCCCAGGTTTCTCTCAGCAGAGCGAGAGGTTTTATTATTTAGCATCATTATCCTTTTCCTGTGTGTTTGTTAAATAAATAGTTTTTATCTCTTTCACTTTCCTTCAAGGAAAATTTATTTTGTTCCTGAACCTGGTGGGGGAGGGGTGGTTGTAACCTGCCTTCTCTCAGAGTATATATTTCTAAATTTGCCAAACCGGAACAATGTACGCCATGCAGTGATAAATATACTGGAGCAAATGGGGAGACACTGGCTATCCCCTAGCAGAATGCTCAAATACCAGTCTGTGTTGTTAGAACAGGATGATGTTTTTATCATCCACGTTATGTGACAGTGTGCCTGAGCATGATTATTTTCAGACAATAGAGGAAACTTATTCCAGCAGACCAGACCTGAAAGATGTTCCTTTGAAGAACCCAGACTGGGAATTGTACACCGATGGGAGCAGCTTCATGAAAAACGGTAGGAGGATGACCGGTTATGCCGTAACCACCTCAGATAAAATCATTGAGGCAAAAGCCTTGCCTCCAGATGTATCATCACAGAAAGCTGAACTCATTGCACTAACGAGAGCTCTAGAACTGAGCGAGGGGAAGAAGGTGAACATATGGACTGATTCCAAATATGCCTTCAGTGTTGTGCATGCCCACGGAGCTATTTGGAAGGAACGTGGCCTGCTGACTGCTCAAGGTAATGAAGTTAAGCATGCTAAACAGATTCTTGCACTTTTACAGAGCATTTGGGAGCCTACTGAAGTGGCTATCAAGCATTGCAAGGGTCATCAAAAAGGGAAAATAGCCCCTGAACTGGGAAATTGTTTTGCTGACGAAACAGCCAGGGGGATTGCAGAAAAAGGCATTTTTGCAGTGGTACCACAGAAAGAGATAGATTTGTCATCATTTACCCCAAAATACGATCAGAGGGATCACAAATTAATTAAGTTCCTTAAGGCTGAAATCAAAGAAGGTGGGTGAGCTGTTACCCCGTGTCTTGGTTTGAAAGACAGGTGTCTGCTAAGGAAGGCAGAAGCTTCCCTTGGAATTGCAGATGTGACCCCCCTTCCCTCCAAGTTATTATTATTTTGAAATCAAGGGGCTTTTAGGCAAAGATGTGGGAAATATGAATAACAGTTTTTTACTATTATATATCTATATATGTATAACAAGTCAAACAAACAACAATAACTATGGCAGTAACAGCGATAAGGCCTGGAAATTTATGCCCGTGGACGAAGACCAGGCTTGTGCCATTGGGGCTGTGGTCCTGAATATAACAATATTTGACCATCTTGAAAAACCAAATGAGACAAGAAAAAGATCTCTTAATCCCCTCATTGAACATCCCACACTTTTTCATAGCATAATCAGAGCCCTCGTACCCTCTTACAGAGTGGTTGAACTGGAGAGAGCAATTGTAAATATCTCGGCCATCACTGAACATATTGAGCAGCATACTGCAGATGCAATTTCATCCTTAAAGGAGGAAGTTGACAGTCTGTCCCGTGCAGTTATGCAAAACGAGATATCTCTCAATTTCATACTTGCTGCACGAGGAGGTGTATGTGCTATTGTCAATATCACCTGTTGTTCTTATGTGGACCAAAATGGAAGAATTAAGAAAGATTTGGATGAAATTTGGAAGGGAACTCAAATTCTACATGAAGTTGCTTCTAGAAATAACACCATAAATTTTGATCATATTTTTGATACTCTCACCTCATGGTTACCAAACTGGGCCTGGATAAAAGAAACATCTCTAATAGCTGTAATTGTAGTTATTATCTGTGTAATAACCTGTGGAGCAGCCAGTTGTGTAAACCGGTTCTGCGGGTAATGTAGAGACTAGACAAGGTAGAGTTTTGTTAGTCTCTAAAAGGGGGGAAATGATGCCATGAAGATTTTTTTCCTTTTCTTTTATACCCCTGGTGTACCTTTTTACAACTTCTGTATTCCTAGTGCTTTTTGCCTACATTCTTGGACTTGTTTGTTAAGCTAGAAGACTAAACATTTTAGAAGCTTAGTAGCTAAGGATCAGTGTGCCCCAGGCCCCAAGGTCGTCTCCAGAACACATTCTGTAAACTAAGATAGAACCATCCAGGGGAAGGTTCCTTGGGGAGGGGGGCTCATTCAAGCCTCTCACTGGGGAATTTTTGATAGATATGCTAATTAGTAAGACCTATCTTTTGGGGGTGTGCATTGTGGTGTGCATTTCGGTGCATTCGACCTGGACGTAGTGTACCTAAGGATCCTTTAAATAAATACCAAGGTAAAATCTCTTTTTCCCTTCTAACCGTATTTGACTCTTGATTTTAAAACCAGGAAAAGGCATCAGTACCCCTTAGAGGAGAGCCACCCAAAGACTCCTCCTCAGGACAAAGAAATGACCGGGATGGGCAGAGACCTAACCCTAAACTCCGGACCACTCAATGTACCTATTGTAAGAAAGAAAGGCATTGGAGGAGAGACTCCCCGCAGCTCAAACCCAAGATGGTTGCAGAACTGAATCAATGCTAGGGCTGACTGGAGGTGATGCCTGAAGTGGCCACCTAGAAAATAGAGACTAGACAGTAATCCGGGAATAAAGGTAGGTATTTATTTGAAGGGCCTTCAGAGGTACACCCTGGGGACCCAGAGGCTACTGCCAAAATGGACCCCAAGATGGATGACAGGTCATGAATTCTCCACACTTTTATAGATTTTGTTCATTTGCATATCCAGATTAACTCTCCAACTAAAGCTTCACTTAATGATGTAATTTCCCCTCAGCTTGTCCCTCCTTTAGAGGCTTTTGCTTTATACTTTTTGAGCCTAGGATGGTCTGGGTGTCCTTGAAGAAAAAGCTTGGAGAGGCTTTGTTATGTCTACCTGAGAGAGCAGAAATTAACAGGTTACAAGAAACTTCAGAGTTACACACTAAGCAGTACAGGATTTGAAAAATATAAAAGTTAAAACCTAAGGCATCATTCCCCCCCTTTAGAGGCTTGACAAGGCCTCTACCTTGTCAAGACTCTATTCTAAATATTCTAAATATCTACTAATAATATGGGTCTAACAGCAGTATATATTTATCTAAAGATAGTATATATAAACAAGATTTATAATTACAACTACTATGAACAATTCTTTAATCCAGGGTCAGTTTGGTAACCATGAAACCAGGGTGTGGAAAATATAATTGGAACTCAGTGTGTTATCTTTGAATATTATCCAATGTAAGATCTAAGTTAGTTCTCAAATTGTAAACAAATTTTGCTGATCTTTCCACTTTGGTTTACATGTCAGTTGTTAGTTTTGTATCCAAATGACTGTCTTTGGATACACTTTGGACTAGAATCATATGTAAATTTTGTTTCCAAACCTGAGTCAGGGTTACCAACTGTGTAGATCATTGTACTAGTTTGAAAACAAACTAGTGGTAGGCACCAAAGAATAACAATTTAATGGGGAAATTAAAGAAAATGAAAAAAAATAAAAGAATACACTAGTTCAAACTGACAGTCAAGATACAACCTGACACCCTGTTAGTCAGGATGGTGGTAGCAGTCCGGTAGAATGGTGGCTGCAGTCCTCCTGAAGTGGTGATCCTGTACAAAGGGGCTGCTCTTCCTCATAAGGTCCAGTGGTGGCTATGTAGCTCCTGTACTCCAGAAATCCAGTGGGAAGGTTGTCTCTGGTGTTCAGAATCTCAGCTTATATCCAGGATGGAATGCTTGGTTCCTCCCTCTGGGTGGAGCATCTCACAATGGGATAATGAATCATGAGGCCAAGTGTTGATTAGACTCATTACCAGAAGATAGTCCAGAAGGAGTTATCTCTGAGTCATACAGCATGGCATTGATGGGCCATTAACAGCAAGATAGTCTGGGGAAAGGAGGCAAGAAAATACTGCCCCTCCTGGTTTCAACAGCTCATGAGGATGGTAATAGGATACACTGCAACCCAGGACAATAATATATACAGGAAAAAATAATTTAAACTACATCATCTTCATTTGTATCAGTCTCTGTTTTCTCAGTTGTTTCAGGAGCAGAAGCCTTCTTAACTCTGGAGTAGTGAATCCAGTGTCCTTTGCCAGTGACTTTGACTGAGGTGAGGGTGGTCAGCAAAATCTGGAATGGTCCTCTCCACTTGGCCTGTAGAGGATCACTGTCCCACCACTTGACATAGACCCAGTCTCCAGGCTGAAAGGGATGCGCTGGTGTGTCCAGTCCTATGGGTCTGGATAACATGATGTAATTCTGGAGCTTCTGCAAAGTAGAACCTAAAGCCATTAGATATCTCTGTAAATCAAGTTTCCCCCTCATGTGAATTTTACCTGGAACATGTGGAATTTGATATGGCCTGCCATACAATATTTCATACAGACCGATGTTATCCCTCCTCCTCGGTTGTATGCGGATCCTCAGTAAAGCTATAGGCAAGGCCTGAACCCATGTCATGGATGTCTCTTGACAAATTTTGCTAATTTGTGCCTTAAGAGTTCCATTCATAGGTTCCACTTTACCGCTTGCTTGGGGTCTGTAAGGTGTGTGCAGATCCCAAGTAATTTCCAAATTCCAGCTAACTTCTTGAATCACATTTGCAACAAAATGTGGTCCCCTGTCTGATGACATACCCAAAGGAACCCCAAACCTTGGTATTATATGATTAAGCAAAACTTTCACCACCTCCTTGGCTGTGTTAGTGCTACAGGGGTAAGCTTCAGGCCATCCACTGAAGGTGTCAACCTGTGGATACAATATTGCTGCTAGTAAGAATTTTCTTGCTTCTTTCTAAGTCCGTGGGATATTTTCTCTCTCACAAACAGATTAGCAGAAGCTCTATAAACTATGAACACCTGTGACCTTGTAGAACTATGTTTATGGTAAAGTAAAAAAATATTTTGACAATGGATGTTTAGGATTTCTAGCCAATCCACCCAGGGGGTGGCTGATCCTTTGTCCAATTAGACTATGAAGAAAAAAGTCTATAAAAGAGTTTGTAAAATAATTAAATAAATCAATCTTGCTGCACAATTCCTGCCTGTTGGATCTTCTCTCCTCTCCTCCCTATGGCTGCAGGATACAGTAATATCAACCAATACCAGTATGTACCTGTATCCCTCTTTGTGTGGTAACTAAGCAAAATCTATTTGCCAGTAATCTCCAGGAAGATCCCCTGCCTTTGTTACTCCTAACAAAACTTTTTTCCTTGTATCAGGATTGTTTTTGCAGCAGATTTCACACCTGCTCATGACTGATTGTACAGTATCTGTCATTCCCTTTCCTATTACTACCTTTTTTAGATGTTTCAGAAGATTTTCAACCCTGAAATGTGTGCTTTCGTGTTCTCTTCAAGCTAGCTCTCGAAGGATCAGAGGTGGGACTACAACCTGATTTGCAGGTGCGACAGCCCATCCATTTTCTCTGATCCCAGCCTTAAGAAACTGTCGTAGGTTAGCAAGCATAGTCCCGGAAGGGATGTCCTTGCTAAGGGGTGCTTACAGTTTCCTCTGGGACCTGATAGAACCTATCAGCTGGCCAGTTTGAATATGGACAATTCTTTAAGCCACTTAAAGTTGTGACCACCTCTGTGATACACACTTAAGAATAGACAAACTCTGCCCCCCAAGTTGTCTCTCATTTCCAGTGTTGGGACAGGTGGCTGCGGGGCACGTATGGGGGCCAGCGGGCCTGGCCAGGCCCTGCTCGGGCCAGGCCGGGCAGGGCCACAGCCATCCTGGAGTCGACAGACCTGTTCCAGCCGCGGACCCCCCCCCCCCCCCACTGCCTTGCCGTGGGCGGCCGGAGCGGCTTGGCTCTCCCCCCTCTCCACTTCGATAAGAAAAATTCAACATTCCAGCTGCAAAGCTGCAAGGCCAAGGTGAGATTAACCCTTTTATTGCTGTGAAGAGCTGAAAACCTGAGGGAAAAGAGAGAGGAGATACTTAAAGCTGAAATTCTGTTGTGAAGGTATGATATATCAAAGTATCCCGTTGTAATTTCATGAAGATATGGGGGGTGGAGTGTTCAACTCATAAGCAATAGGCAGATGCTGACGCAGCTGCAATTTCATGAGAAGTTTGGACAGAGAGAGAGAGATGAACCAGATGAGGACTTTTGCTCCAAACAGGAAAGGAGAAAACCTCAGTCCTTAGAGATGGACCAGATGAGGACTTTTGCTCCAAATGGGAAAGGAGAAAACCTCAATTCCTAGAGATGCTCCCAGAGATAGTCCTAACGATGAAGATGAGGAAGACCCTTTGCTCCCAGGGAAGGAGAAGGGCCTCTGTTTCTTTGTTTCTGAACGGCTCAACCTTAAAATTGTACCCCAAAAAACTTCAAGAGTGGACCCCCAAAAGCAGTTGCGGGAAAAGCTGCAAGTCAGGGGAAGGGACTCACATCGCGAGCAGAGAGACTCCTCTTCCTAAATGGACTGAACAATATTTGGAAGTGGGTGGCTGTCTCTTTGTGATAATGTTTTCATAGCACGAGCAAGAAGAGACTTCTCTTTCTAAATGGACTGAACAAGGTTATTATGGAAGTGGTAAACAGACTGAACATCTTAAGGGTTGTCTTTTTACATTGTCAGTGGGAAAAGGGAGGAAGGTGGGGGGAGGAGGAGAGTTCTGAAGGTGGTATAATTTTTTTTTTCTTTTCTTCTTTTAGGTCTGTTAATAAACTTCTTTATATTCATTCAAGTTTGGTGCCTGCTTTGCATTCCTCCTAATTCTTATCTCACAGAAGATAAATAGTAATGAGTATTTTAGACCAAACCACTGCACTGAATTGGTGTTTCTGCCCGGTTACAAACCCAACCCGTGACAGAAAATTAATTTGTGGTCTGCCTGATCATATTTTGGGGTAAATCCTGGCAAATCAATCTTTTTTTTTTGTGGAACTACTGCAAGAACACCTTTTTCTGCAGCCCTTCTTGTTGTTTCATCAGCAAAGAAATTTCCCAATTCTGGAGTGGTTTTCCTTTTCTGGTGACCCCTGCAATGCATGATGGCTACTTCTGTGGGTTTTTTGATGCTCTCTAAGAGGGCAAGGATTTGTTCAGCTTGTTTGATTTGATTACCTTGAGCATTCAACAGTCCTCTCTCCTTCCAAATGGCTCCATGGGCATTGACAACACTAAATGCATATTTAGAGTCAGTCCATATATTTACCTTCTTTCCTTCGCTCAGGTCTAGGGCCCTTGGCAGTGCAATCAGTTCAGCTTTCTGTAATGACACATCTGCTGGCAGGGTCTTTGCCTCAATCACCTTGTCCTGGGTGGTTACTGCATAACCTGTCATTCGTTTACCATTTCTCATGAAGTTGATCCCATCTGTAAACAGCTCCCAGTCTGGGTTTCCTAGGGGTACATCCTTCAGGTCTGGTCTACTGGAATAGACCTCCTCGATTGTCTGCAAACAGTTATGCTCAGGCACATCATCAGTTAAGGTAGAGGACAGAAACATGGCAGGGTTAACAACAGAAGTTGTTTTCAGGGTAACATCATCCTGTTCTAACAGCAGTGACTGATATCTAAGCATCCGATTGCTGGACAGCCAATGTCCTCCTTTCTGCTTGAGTACTACTGCTACTGTATATGGCACATGCACTACAATGTGTCTTCCAAGGGTGAGTTTCCGGGCCTCTTGAATCAGGATGACAGTAGCTGCCATGGCCTTCAAGCACCCAGGCCACCCTTGGCTAGCATTGTCTGACTGTTTGGAAAAGTAAGCTGTTGGGGTCTCCCCCCCTCGCCATGTAGCCCTGGGAGAGGGGCCCTGGGGTGGAAACACGGGGTTTCCTAGCCTCTGGGCAGCCTTGTTCCCAATTGGTTGTTTTGTTTTTCCCTGCGCGGGCAAAGGACCCTCGGGTCCCGGGACTAGGGAGTTCCTCAGCAGAGCTCCGGCCATGCAGCTGGAGAAATAAACATCTCTCTGAAACATCTATCTAGAATCTTTCCATATATATTTCTTTTCCACAGGACTCCTTGTTTGGTGCATTGTCGGGGTCCCTCCCCCGCCATGTAGCCCTGGGAAGAGGGGCCCTGAGGGCACAGACACACGGAGTTTCCCTGCCCCTGGTCAGCCTCGTTCCCCATTGGTTGGTTTGTGTTTCCTGCGCGGGCAAAGGACCTCGGGTCCTGACTGTAACAGTTCCTCGGCAGAGCCAGGCCATGCGGCTGGAGAAATAAACATCTCTGAAACATCTATCAAGAATCCGTCCATATATATATTTCTTTCCCACGGGACTCCTGGTTTGATATAGGCGTGTTACACTATCGCCACTGCAACAGTGCGTCATGTTGCAGTATCCCCACTACAACAGCAGGCCACAGCCCTTCGTTGGTTTCCGAGGTGCTGTGCTAGTACACCCATTGCCACATTAAGTCTCTTGTGTAAAAAGTTCAAAAGGTTTAGTTAAGTCTGGTAAGCCCAGTGCTGGAGCTGACATTAGAGAGTTTCAGCTGGTTAAATGCAGGTTTTTTACTTTCAGTCAAAATTATAATGCCATTTTCAGCTGTTTTTATTGCTCCATACAAGGGTTTTACTAGCAGTCCATAATTTGCTATCCACAACTGACACCAACCTACCATTCACAGGAAAGCCTGCATCTGTCTCACAGAGTGGGGCTCTGGAAGCCGGTAGATGGCTTCTTTCCATTCCTTGCTGAGCTATCAGTGTCCACAGAAGATCTCAAGTCCCAAGTAAACTCCTGCTTCCTTGGCGATCTGTGCCTTGTCTTTGGAAACTCTGTACCCACTCTGTCCCAAAAAGTTTAACAAGCTTAGAGTGAATTCTATGCAGTCATGTCTGGTTTTAGCTGCAATCAAGATGTCATCAACATAGTGAAGGATAACCCCTCCTGGCTTTTCTCTCCCCCAACCTTCCAATTCCTTTGCTAATTGGTTTCCAGATATTGTTGGGCTATTGAAACCTTGGGGTAGGACTGTCCAAGTAAGATGGCTTTTCCTTCCTGTTTCTGGATTTTCCCACTCAAAAGCAAAAAGCTCCTAGATGTTTTGATGTGCAGGAATGCAGAAAGTCATCTTTCAGGTGTACAACAGTAAACCACCCTAATTCGTCTGTCAGTGTGGTGAAAAGGGTCAAAAGCCTTGCCTTCCGGCTCCACCCCTAGGGGCGATGCTGTGGGCTGCACACACTGGCCATCTCCTCCCCTTGGTCCCTCCCACCCAGGAACGACTGGAGGAAAGGGGGGGAAGAGAGACAGAAGCAGCGTCCAACCGGAAGCTGAGGAGGATGCATGTGCTAACCAGGGCTGCCATGGCCAGCCCCCCCATGGCCCAGGCCACCCTTCTGCCTCCCCCTTTATCAGTGGCTTTATTCACTTACTCAAGTGCCTCTGTGCTGAATCTGGAGAATTTCTGGGGTCTTGGGCTCCTCCATCTCTTGGACTATAGCAGCTACATCCCCTGGAGTGCCGGAGGTGGGGGGGAACTGAGCTGGATCTTTCTCAGTCCCACAGGATTCTCGGAAGCCTTCTTGTCCCATCTGGGGTGCCAAAAAAACTGATGCCTGAAGTGGCCACCTAAAAACAGAGACTAGACAAGAATAAGGGAATAAAGGTAGGTATTTATTTGAAGGGCCTTCAGAGGCACACTCTGGGGAGTCAGAGGCTACTGCCAAAATGGACCCCAAGATGGACCACAGATCAAGAGTTCTCCACACTTTTATAAGTTTGGTTCATTTGCATATCAGGGTGAATTCTCCAATTAAAGCTTCAGTTAATGATGTAACTTCCCCTCAGCTTGCCCCCCCTTTAGAGGCTTTCGCTTTATACTTTTTGGGCCTAGGATGGTGTATTGGGGTGACTTTATGATGTGTATCCCCTATTGCCGGTCCATGCCCAGAAATTAATTTGTGCCTTTCTGTGCCTTAAAACTGAGCCTGAAAGGGGGAAGAAAAAAAACTGAGCAAAACTTTTCAAAGCAGTTTGTTCAAGGACACAGATACACAGATTCCTCTCTGCATCCTGCGGCAGCGAGAGCAGAGGTAAGCATCCTGCTTGCTTTGCAAGCCAATTTTTCTGGCTCCTTTTTCTGCGGAGGGAGACGGTGAGTTGAACTTTGTTTTCCTGGGACTTCAATTTTTCCCTTCTTCTCTGCTTGACTGTTTCAGTATTAGAATACATCCGGAGGACTTTCCACTGAGGCTCTGGCCCTGGAGGTGGGCCTGCGACCCAGTTCCAAGGAGAAAGAGACTGAGAGAGACCTACAGAAGGACTCGAAAATTTTCCCAGGTTTTCTCTCCACAGGAAGAGGTTTTCTTATTTTGGACAAATTTGGAGGAAAAAATTTGGACAGATTTGGAGGAGAAAATATCCTCTGATAGAAGGCAGGTTACCACCAGCCCTCCCCCACCAGGTTCGGGAAAAAAAAGAATTTTTTCCTCAGAGGAAAGTGAAAGAGATAAAAACTATTTATTTAACAAACACACAGGAAAAGGATAATAATGCTAAATATTAAAACCTCTCGCTGTGGAGAGTAAAGCTGGGGAAATTTTAGAGTCCTTCCGTAGGTCTCTCTCTCTCTCTTTCTCTTTGGAGCTGGCCCACCTCCAGGGCCAGGGTCTCAGTGGAGAGTCCTCCCGATGTATTCTGATGTTGAAACAGTCCAGCAGAGAAGAAGGGAAAAATCAAAGTCCCAGGAAAACAAAGTTCTTCTCTCCGTCTCCCTCGGCAGAAAAAGGAGCCGGAAAAACTGGCTTCCAAAGCAAGCAGGGTGCTTCCTCTGCTCTTGCTGCTGTTAGAAGCAGAGGAGTGTGTATATCTTTGTCCTTGAAAAACTGCTTTGAAAAGTCCACTCATTTTTTTTTCCTCTCCCTTTCTCAGGCTCAGTTTAAAGGCACAGAAAGGCACAAAGTTATTTTCTGGGCATGGGGCCGTGATAGGGGATAGACATCATAAAGTCACCCCGAGACATTCCACCCCTTATCCCATATCATCGGTTCAATGCCCAAACTAATATATTCTAACTCTAAACACACAGTTATACATACATTAATACATATATACAGCTATGCACGAACAGTGACAGTGACACTCAGCAAGCAATAGTATAGAGGCATTTGACATACCATGTAGTTTTCACCCAACAATCGGATCTCCCTGCAGTACACAACGTGTTCTTCCATCTTTCTGCATTACGCACCATGTGCAATTAGGTCCCTGAGAAAAAACAACCCCACGGATGGGTTTGTCTGTACTTGAGGCAGAATTTATACACACAGGCTTTCCTAACAGACCTCTGACATGCACTACTGGGACCTTATCTCCATCTGTTGTATGCAGGGATTCAGACTGGGGTGGATCAGCTCTATTGGTGGAACCTCGGGTGTTAACTAACCAGGTGGCCTTTGCTAGATGCTGTTCCCAATTTTTGAAAGTTCCCCCACCTAGTGCCTTCAAGGTGGTTTTCAACAATCCATTGCACCGTTCCACTTTGCCTGCAGCTGGTGCATGGTAAGGGACATGGTACACCCACTCAATGCCATGTTCCCTAGCCCAGGTGTTGATAAGGCTATTCTTGAAATGAGTCCCATTATCAGATTCAATTCTCTCAGGGGTACCATGCCTCCAAAGGACTTGCTTTTCAAGACCCAAGATGGTGTTCTGGGCAGTAGCGTGAGGCACAGGGTAGGTCTCCAGCCATCCTGTGGTGTCTTCTACCATTGTGAGCACATAGCGCTTACCTTGGTGTGTTGGAGGCAGTGTGATGTAATCAATCTGCCAGGCCTCCCGATACCTGTATTTGGACCACCGCCCACCATACCTTAGGGGCTTTACTCGCTTGGCCTGCTTGATCACAGTGCATGTCTCACAGTCATGGATAACCTGGGAGATACTGTCCATGGTTAGATCCACCCCTTGGTCTCGTGCCCACTTATAGGTGGCATCACTGCCTTGATGACCTGAGGCATCATGGGCCCATCAAGCTAGGAACAACTCTCCTTTAGTTTTCCAATCTAAGTATATCTGTGACACTCCTATCTATGCAGCCTGATCTACCTGTTCATTGTTTTGGTGTTCCTCATTAGCCCTATGTAGTGGTTTGGTCTAAAATACTCATTACTGTTTATCTTCTGTGAGATAAGAATTAGGAGAAATGCAAAGCAGGCACCAACTTGAATGAATATAAAGAAGTTTATTAACAGACCTAAAAGAAGAAAAGAAAAAAAAAATTATACCACCTTCAGAACTCTCCTCCTCCCCCCACCTTCCTCCCTTCTCCCACTGACAATGTAAAGACAACCCTTAAGATGTTCAGTCTGTTTACCACTTCCATAATAACCTTGTTCAGTCCATTTAGAAAGAGAAGTCTCTTTTTGATCGTGCTATGAAAACAGTATCACACCGAGACAGCCACCCACTTCCAAATATTGTTCAGTCCATTTAGGAAGAGGAGTCTCTCTGCTCGCGATGTGAGTCCCTTCCCCCAACTTGCAGCTTTTCCCACAACTGCTTTCAAGGTTCCACTCTTGAAAGTTATCTGGGGTACAATTTTAAGGTTGAGCTGGTCAGAAACAAAAAACCAGAGGCCCTTCTCCTTCCCTGGGAGCAAAGGGTCTTTCTTATCTTCAAGACTATCTCTGGGAGCATCTCTAGGAATTGAGGTTTTTCTCCTTTCCTCTTTGGAGCAAAAGTCCTCATCTGGTTGATCTGGTTCATCTCTCTCTGTCCAAACTTCTCATGAAATTACAGCTGCGGCAGCATCTGCCTATTGCTTACGAGTTGAACACTCCACCCCCCATATCTTCATGAAATTACAACGGGATACTCTGATATATCATAGCTTCACAACAGACTTTCAGCTTTAAGCATCTCCTCTCTCTCTTCCCTCAGGTTTTCAGCTCTTCACAGCAATAAAAGGGTTAATCTCACCTCGGCCTTGCAGCTGGAATGTGGCTTATCGCTGCTGGTCACCTGACCTCTGCCGGAGAGAGGTGCCGCTTTGCTGAATCTCGGCCGCAGTGGAGGGGGGGGGGGGGCGGTCCGAGCCTCTCTGGCCGCCCACGGCAAGGCAGTGGGGGGGGTTCCATGGCTGGAACAGGCCCATGGCTCCAGGCTGGCCGTGGCCCGGCCCGGCCTGGCCCAAGCAGGGCCTGGCCGGGCCTGCTGGCCCCCGCACGGGGCCTGCAGCCACCTGTGCCAGCGCCAGAAACGAGAGAGAGCTTGGGGGAAGAGTTTGTCTATTCTTAAGTGTGTATCACAGAGGCGGTCACAACTTTAAGTGGCTTAAAGAATTGTCCATATTCAAACTGGCCAGCTGATAGGTTCTATTAGGTCCCAGAGGAAGCTGTAAGCACCCCTTAGCAAGGATATCCCTTCCGGGACTATGCTTGCTAACCTATGACACCCTACTCTTGGGAACATGGGCATCTACATGGCGGACTTTCACAACTAGCGTTTTTACTCAGGCAGCGATGTCTTTCCACTCTTCAGCAGCCCAGATTGGTTTTCCCCAACGCTGCCAATTAGCCTTTTCCCACTTTTCCAGCCATCCCCATAGAGCATTGGCTACCATCCATGAATCAGTGTAGAGGTAGAGCTTTGGCCACTTCTCTTTTTCAGCAATGTCCAGGGCTAGTGGAACGTCTTTGAGTTCAGCGAGTTGGTTTGATCCACCTTCTCCTTCAGTAGCTTCTGCAACCTGTCGTGTTGGACTCTGTACGGCTGCTTTACACTTTTGTTTCATCCCTACAATGTGGCAATATCCATAGGTGAAAAGACCGTAGAGTGTGTCTTCTGATGGCAGTTGGTTGTATGGGGGAGCTTCTTCAACACATTGTAAGAGACGGTCTGAAGATCCCTCATCTGCCTCATGATCATCGCCGAGGACAGAGACTGAACACAGGAGTCCTGGCCTGGCTGAGGTGGGATGTCTGCCAAGTGTTGCCTGCAGGTGTTCCCACTGGGAACTGGTACGCATTCCTGAGGAAAATTAGTGCAGGTCGCAATGGACTGCACCGTTCTTGCTGCCCAGGCGGGAAGGACTGCGCTGAAGCAGAAAGGAATGACCTGTCCTGTGCGCCTGTCCTGTACACCTGTCCTGTACGCCTGTCCTGTACCTGTTTCCCAAAGCAACGGGCCCCATAACGACAGCTGTAGATTTCCCAACCTCTTGGCCAGTTGCCCGTCGCTTCTGAAAAGGACTATAAAGGGACTTTCTGAAATAACTGAGCCCGAGATCTCCCCACGGAAAGAAGACGTATCTATTGGCAGAAGACCACAAGGACTTCGTCTCATCCGTTGGTAGCTATTGCCCCCCGCCCCCCTCTTTTTCTTCCTCTCTACTTTGTTTTTCTTTATCTCTCTCTCTTTCTCTCTTCTACTGCATTACTGTGTTGTGGGCACTTAATAAAGGTGCACTGTTCTGATTAAGACTGAAATCTCTTGTGTCCTTTTACACTCTGAGATCAATAAACGAACCATCATAACCCTCGCTTGCATTAGCGGATCGTGACATTAAACTGGCATCACAGACAGGATCTCTGACAGACAGAAGGGGTTGCAAGGTTCTGTGTAGTCTGTAATAGGGGAAGGATGTTTCGCTCCAGCCTCACCTAGCCCGACACCCCGAAAAGGGTGAGCGGTGTCTAGAAAGCAAGGGGGGTGACTCGAATTTCCCGCAAACTGCACACGCCTGGGTGAAAAGCACCCCCATACTCAGTTGAGGGCTCCGTCTTCAGATTTTTCGCAAAAGATCTCTTAGTGTAAAAGGGGGAACTGTTTTGGTGTGTGTGTGAATTTGGACTGCTTGGTGTAGCAAAGAGACAACCATAAGTAACTGAAGGAGGACCTCCCAAGCAGATTTGGTCTCTTCACCCACCCAGGGAAGCGAAGGGAGACACAGCAAAGCTGTGTGTGTCGCAGTGTGTAATTAACTTTTACCTCCCTGTAGTGGTTTTGATCCCTTCATAAAATGACTGAAAACCCCAGTGCAAAAGTTAAAGCTGCATTTTATGCTCTGCTAGCAAAACATAATGCCCGGCCCTCTCCAGGAGGGGAGGAATGGGCTCAAAATAACTGGTTTAATTTGGATAATGTAACTGATAGAGTATGTTCTTTACAACATGGGACTAAATTTAAATTTGGCTGAAATAAAACCATAATCTGCTCTGTTTTAGGGGCAGCTATAGATCACCACTTAAAGCGATGTACTGAGGAGAAAGCAATCATAGATTCCCTTCAAAACCTAGTGGAGATTTTACAGAAACAATTAGATGAAGAGAAGAATAAAAATCATTTGCTAGAGGCTGCTTTAGAAGAGGAATATTTTAAGAATTCAAAGAATGCTGACTCACCAAAAGAGTCAGAGGAAAAGGAAACTCCTCACATTAACCAAATATACCCCCAGAAAGAACTAATGCTAATGAAAAATTGTGGGGAAAACTGCTGCCCTCGTATGAGACCTCTGATTAAAACAGAATATAATTATATCAATGATGAAGATTTTGAACCTCATATCACCACTAAACAAATACCATACACTGCTACTGAATTGGCTAGATTAAAAAAGGAGTATGGGCAGCTCCCCCACGAATCTGAGATGGAATATGTTTTCCGAGTGTCCCTCACTGGAGGAGACCAAATTCAATTAACTGAACAGGAGGCCAGTGGATACTGGGGACATGGAGTTTTCTTGACAACAGGAGACAAACGTGGCACATGGTCCCTGACTCAGCGCGCAGCTTTCTGGGCCGGGGGACTCAATCCTTTAGAAAGGGGAGACCCTTTAGCTATAGTTGGTGCCCATTATCAACTTCTAGAAAGCGTCCACAAAGCTGCCTGTCTGCAAATGATCCATGAAAGGAAATTAACTCCTGGATATGAATCCTAAATGCCTGTTAAACCTGAACTGATGACCCCTTTAATTCGAGGCCTTCCAGAATCACTCAAACCTACAGCAATTGTCCTTCAAAAAACCATAGCAGCTGTAGGTCTCGTAGAAAGACTGGATAGATTCCTTGGAAACCCGAGCGACCAAACTGGATCTACCGATCCCAAGTTTACCCCATATTCAATCCCCTCTCAGCCGCCAGGTTCACAATCGAATTCACCTGCCGGTGATCGTAAAGTTTGGACATGGAGTGAGGTTGCAGAAGATCGGATTAATTACAGTAGAAAATATGGACCTATAAAAATCCCAGAGGAAAAATCAGACAAAACAAAAGGTGTCAGGTACATTAGGGCTCCTCATAGCGAAAAGCCAGAAAATGTAAAACAGATCTCTAACCATCAGCATTGGTGGTTATTAGGCATCAAAAAGGGGGTCCCTAGAGATGTGATGGATGGCTTACCCCTTGATAAATTGAGGAAGGTAGTGTCTAACTGGCACTGCCGAAAACCCAATCTACCGACTCCGTCACTTCAACCCAGTGCACCTCTCCTCCCTCAGAATCTGGGCAGTGAGTCAAAGCAACCTCTCCCTCAAAGTCTGTGCAGTGAGCCAAAACGACCTCTCCCTCAAAACCAGGGAAACTAGACCCTCCGTCTCTTGTCAGTGGGCGAAGAGACGGAGCATGGGTATACCTGAGAATGCTCACTAAAAATAAAACAGGAGATATAATGATCACAGCTATTACAGGCCCTAAACAGGCACCTGTAACTTTTCTGATTGACACTGGGGCACAAATTTCTGTGCTGACGAAAGATGCCCAGAGGTGTGGAATTGTCCCAACAAAGAACCGATATTGTGTTTGAAATGCCTTGGGAACGACAGAATCTATGAATGTGGCCTTAGTCAAGCTCACTTGGCCTGGAGAGGAAAATCAATTCTCTATTAATATGGTGATTGGAGATATTCCAACCAATCTATTAGGGATGAATGCCCCTGTTGGGAGACAGTGGGAGGACTCAGAGGGTCTTCTGTGGTCTTTTGGCACACCACGTTTTAACATCAGACTTCTCCAAGCTGCACCCTCCCTACCATTCAGCAAAGTAACTAATGTGAAACAATACCCCCTCCCCCTGAGTGCCAAAGAGGGCATCAAGCCAGTGATACAGGAGCTGCGAGAACAAGGAGTAATAGTTAATATTCATTCTTCTTTCAATTCTCCAGTGTGGCCAGTGCGAAAGCCTAATGGGAAGTGGAGGCTGACAATAGATTTTCGCAGGCTAAATGCCAACACAGACCCTCTTACAGCAGCTGTCCCAAATCTGGCAGAATTAATAACACTGATTCAAGAAAAGGCTCATTCAATCATGGCAACCATAGATGTCAAAGACATGTTTTTTATGATACCTTTACAGCCAGAAGATATGGACCGTTTTGCTTTCACATGGGAAGGTCAGCAATACACTTTCACTAGGCTTCCCGAAGGGTACAAACATTCCCCCACCCTGGCTCATCACGCTTTGGCCCAAGAGTTAGAAAAAATACCCAAAGCTGACAATGTGACTGTTTATCAATGCATTGATGATATCCTTGTGGGAGGAGATGAAATAGAAGAAGTGAGAGATACCCAACAGAAAATAATCTCCCACTTAGAAAGCCTTGATTTGAAAATTCCCCCAGAAAAAATCCAAAACCCTTCACATGAAGTGAAATTTTTGGGAATTTGGTGGAAAGGAGGTATGACGCATCCCACCTGATACCCTAACCTCTTTAGACCAGATTAAAATGCCTGAATCCAAAAAAGATCTCCAACATGCTTTAGGATTATTAGTGTTCTGAAGAAAACACATCCCAGATTTTTCCATAATTGCCAGACCTCTCTATAACTTGTTAAGAAAAGGGGTAAAATGGGAATGGACTGCTTCTCAAGAAGAAGCATTGCAATTGTTGGTTTTTGAAGCAACAGCTCACCAAGCCCTGGGCCCTATTCACCCTACAGATCCTTTCCAGGTGGAATGGGGATTTGCCTCCTCAGGGTTGTCAGTACACATATGGCAGCGGGGTCCTGAGGGTCCGACGAGGCCTGTTGGTTTTTACTCCTGTGGCTTTAAAGATGCTGAAAAAAGATACACTACCTGGGAGAAAGGATTGTTTGTGGTTAGCTTAGCTCTCATAGAAGTGGAGAAGATTACACGACAGCAACCAATTGTTTTGAGAGGCCCTTTCAAAGTTATTAAGGCAGTCTCTACTGGGACCCCCCCACCTGACGGGGTGGCCCAGAGGGCCTCAGTAAGGGAGTGGTATGCTCAGATTGAACATTATTGTAGTGTCTTCTCAATAACTGAAGGAGCTGTAAAAAATCTGGCAATCCAAGAGACTGAAAACTTGGGTAGCAGCCAAGACAAACCTGCCTCAGTCATTAAAGTAGCCCCTCCTTTTTCCCCCGAACAGGCAGCAAATTCTTGGTTTACAGATGCTTCTGCCAAGCGAGAAGGAAAGGTGTGGAAATACAAGGCTGTAGCCCTCCACACTTCCTCAGGTGAACGAATTATCACAGAAGGGGAAAGCAGCGCCCAAGTTGGCGAGCTGATAGCTGTTTGGAGTGTTTTCCAACGTGAGGCACAGAATACTTCTCTTGTCTGTATCTACACTGATTCCTATGCTGTGTTTAAGGGATGTACTGAGTGGCTTCCCTTTTGGCAGCAAAATGACTGTGAAGTTAACAGAATCCCAGTATGGCAAAAGGAAAAGTGGCAAGAAATTCTAAATATTGCAAGTCAAGGGAATTTTGCCGTGGGGTGGGTAGCCTCTCACCAGACAGATGGAAATCCAGCAGGAGAGTGGAACAATAAAGCTGATGAATTAGCAAGACTAAGTCCTTTGAAAAAGGATCAGATTACAGAGGACTGGGAGCACTTATTAGAATGGTTGCATGTAAAAAGACAACACACAGGTGCAAAAGATTTGTACAAAGAAGCCCTTGCTTGCGGTTGGCCTGTTACTAGAGAAATGTGTAAAACATGCATATCAGCCTGTGAACAATGCCGCAGATGGCTGGAAAGACACCCTTTGGAAGATGACCCTCTGCATTTAAGTAAAGGTAAAGGCTTATGGGATGCGTGGCAAGTAGATTATATTGGCCCCTTTAAAAAGTCAGGAGGTGAACACTTTGTGCTGGTAGGAGTGGAGATAATATCTGGGTTAGTCCAGGCTGATGCCTTTAAAAGAGCTACAGGAGATAGCACTGTCAAAGCATTGCAGGGATGGTTTGGAACTTTCCCAAAACCACAAGAAATTCAATCTGATAATGGGTCTCACTTAACTGCCAAAGTTGTACAGGACTGGGCAAAAAGTGAAGGGATTAAATGGGCTTTTCACACCCCTTACTACCCTCAAGCTAATGGCATTGTAGAAAGGACCAATGGTCTCCTGAAACGACTTTTGAAACCACAGGAGGGAAATTGGGATGTTCGGCTATGGGAAGCTGTGAAAGGTGTGAATGATAGATGGGGGATAAACGGGTGTCCCAAAATCACTGCCTTTTGCCCAACAGTTCCAAGCATAATTCCTTCACTACAGGGACCTAATGATCCTAAGAATCCTGCACACTACCCTGGACAACCTGTTTTGGTAGACCTCCCTACCGTAGGAGAAGTACCACTAGTGCTAAAAAGCCCTTTGAATAAATATGCATGGGTAGCCTCTGATGCCCATGGGAGACAGCATCGGATACATACACGCTGGATAATTCCATCATTCTAATTTTCTGCCTCTTGGTGGCAGACTCTGTTGTGTTTACTTTTCACAGAAGAACTCCGAGGGACATGAAGACCACATAAACCATGATAAAACTGGTGATACTTTTCTGCATCCTACCACAACACCAGGGCCAAAACTCAGCTGAGTGGCCATGGTCTGAAGCTACCATTAGGTACACTAGTACTCTAGGATCCTATCCCAGAGATCGTCGCCCAAACCTAGCGACTGTAGTACTGCACGACTCTGAGGTATACCGTTCAAATGAATGGGGATGGGACTTGAAGGATTGGACTACAACCCTAAATGGAACAATTGGTGAAAGAATTAAGGTAGGATGCAGAAAAGTAGAAGGATCTCTCTACGTGAAATCTTCCACCATTACAATTACTGGGAATTTTCTAAAACCAGATGGGAAAAGTGATTTGCACCCCAACATTATGGCCGAACTCTGCCCTACAACGGAGTGGGCGTGTGACAAACAAACCCTCTTCATCCTGTGTTGTCGTCAGAAGAATGTCGGTAACTACACCTTAGACCCCAGTACCAACAATGTTGAAATCACGAAGCTTTGCAAAAACGAACCAACTGACTGCTGGTATAACTTTAACTAAATCAGCCTATGTAACATGCAATTGGTGAAATAACCCAGCAGATCAGCCAAGTTTGAAAGGTTTAACTTATAAATTTAAAATACAAGCCCATACTGAGAGCAGTAGTTACGTACCATGGTATAAGTACCTCCCTTGTGCTAGATGACAAGAATAATGTTTTTCGTCCCTTTATGGTAACCCAAGGTGACGATGTTACAATACAATGTAGATTAATTGATGGATCTTTTACTAAACCTATACACAGTTATAGCATTGGACCTCACGGCTGTGTTTCGTTTTGTGAAATTCAAAACCAAGATTGTTGGCTAAACTTAACTGCTGTACAATTTTCCCATAAAGTCATGTGTGGTAAAAACAATACAAAACACTGAGGGGAACTCGATGTTGTAATACCTACCACCCAACCATCGGTTATGCTAAGCCCGAGAATTTTTGAAATTGGACCATATATAATCAAGAGAACGGGCCAACAACAAATATTGTTCAATCTGGCATGGTCCCTTAAACAAGTCAAGTTGCTGATGCAAAACAATGTCTCAGAAATTCAGCCAGCTTGTTCACCTTTCCTGCAAACTTCCTTCAAGGGGTGGACAACCTGGTTGCGAAAGTGGAACCCTTCTAAGAAACGAACGCAAAGAGACATAACCGGTGTTGTGGGAACAGGATTGGGAATCTTAAATAGAATTGATTCAGAAGTACTAATGAATAAATTGGCTGCCACAACCAGAGATTTGACTAAAATACAACCACTGCAGTCGTCCCTATTAGCCTTGGGAACCCATCAGTGGTTGTTATCAAACATATTACCAAATTGGGAAAAGGTGAATGTGAATGACCACAAATTGAAAATTTGTTGAAGAATGGTTAGAGGATCAGGGGCATGGGTCATTGATAGAATTATGGGATCAATAAAAGAACTGCACAAGCAATAGGCCTGCAAGCAAAGGTTAGTGTGAGAAACTGTCTGCAGGAAAAAATCCCTGTGTGAGAAACAGGCCTGGGAACAAGAAGGGAGTATGAGGATGTACAGCTGTGCAGATAAGACCTGGAGAAAGGGGGGTAAACTCTGAATTCTTTTAATCATAACATAACTAGTAGAAGCTTGCCAATGTAGTCTAATTATGTAGAAGCAGAAATGCGCTTTGATAGGTTTTAAGCCACTTAAGAGTTAACAAGCTGGGATACTATATAAGTGCCTCTGGATTGCTAATAAACGGAGCTTGCTTTTATCAACTACATTGGCTGGACAGCAATTCCTCCCCCCGCCGGAGTCCACGGACCCTTTTCCAACAATAATTTACGCACTCGATGCTACACAAAACAACATTTCTTTGGCTCTCAGCTGCATCCAGGCTCAATTATGGATGCAGTCAGTTGCTGCCTCAATTATAAGAGAAGGCGAAGAAGGCACTTTTCCTACTGAAATTCGGAAAATAATCTGGGACAGTGCCACTGATTTTGAAAGAGAATTCCCATCCTGGTGGAACTTAGTGAATTTTACCTACAGTCCCATCACAAACACAGCCACAGCCTTTGTACTAACCATACGTAATGCTTCAGTGCATTCGATATTCCCTGTCATTGCATTAGGGCTGAACCGATGGAGCTATTCTCTATCCTTTCGAGCATAGAGAATGGGCCCATCAAATTGGTGAGAAGTGGCAAACTGTTAATTTAGAAACTTCTATTGTCCGAGAACAACAAGGGTTCATCTGTGAATGTAATGCAATTAGAGCTCAAGACATTTGTTTAGATACAGAACAAAATATCTGTCATTTTGAAATTCATCCTAACGAGATTCCTGAAACAGTGCTTGTCTATATAGGTAATGGATGTGCATGCTTAAGAACTGCTTGTGATAAAGTATTTGTAGAAAATTTAGTAGTAGATACAAAAAATCATTCAAATTTTTGTGTTTGTAACTTTACTAAAATCATAGGATGTGATTTTTCATATTTAGCCCCAGTTACTTCTTATCACCTTTTACAGTCCAATTACACACTGATCCACCGATTATTGCCTACCCCCATTGGGATGAACCTTACTTTGGTAAAGCAATTGTTGCTTCACCAAGATTTAATTGAAATTTTGGAAAAGATCAAGAAAAATGGACAAAAAACCTTGGTAACAGTTCATCACAATGTGAAAGAAATACATCGTGTTCTAGAAAGGGTAAAGAAATATGCTGAACACAGGTGGTGGGATACTCTTTTTGGGTGGTCACCTATTGCTACAGGTGTCCTGGACAAATTGTGTCATCCCATCGTTGTTCTCTTGATTTTGATTGGTTTTGTTTTATCAGCAATCTTATACATCATGAATTGGAGAATGATGAAACGGTTAACACAATTGACATCTATAATAGATGTCCACGATTTGGCCAATATCCCATCCACTGTGGACATACCCAAGGTTACTGTCACGAGACAAACTACACGAGTATTAAAATAAGATGTGATAAGAAATTAGAGGTGTATTTTGATTAAAAATTTAATGTGAATTCTGATCAATAAAAAAAATAGTTATTTCCTTCTTTTGTTTCATTCTTTTTCTTTTCTTTTATTTTTCTTCCTTTCTTATGTTCTCTACCCTTTTTCTGGGATACGCTACCAACATTGACAAGTCCTGAAGACTTCACGACACTACGAAATCGTGCTGATGGAGCATGCTTGGCGACAATCGTGAGTCACGGGGTGGTGTAAGAGACGGTCTGAAGATCCCTCATCTGCCTCATGATCATCACCGAGGACAGAGACTGAACACAGGAGTCCTGGCCTGGCTGAGGTGGGATGTCTGCCAAGTGTTGCCTGCAGGTGTTCCCACTGGGAACTGGTACGCATTCCTGAGGAAAATTAGTGCAGGTCGCAATGGACTGCACCGTTCTTGCTGCCCAGGCGGGAAGGACTGCGCTGAAGCAGAAAGGAATGACCTGTCCTGTGCGCCTGTCCTGTACACCTGTCCTGTACGCCTGTCCTGTACCTGTTTCCCAAAGCAACGGGCCCCATAACGACAGCTGTAGATTTCCCAACCTCTTGGCCAGTTGCCCGTCGCTTCTGAAAAGGACTATAAAGGGACTTTCTGAAATAACTGAGCCCGAGATCTCCCCACGGAAAGAAGACGTATCTATTGGCAGAAGACCACAAGGACTTCGTCTCATCCGTTGGTAGCTATTGCCCCCCGCCCCCCCCCGCCCCCCCCCCCTTTTTCTTCCTCTCTACTTTGTTTTTCTTTGTCTCTCTCTCTTTCTCTCTTCTACTGCATTACTGTGTTGTGGGCACTTAATAAAGGTGCACTGTTTTGATTAAGACTGAAATCTCTTGTGTCCTTTTACACTCTGAGATCAATAAATGAACCATCATGACCCTCGCTTGTATTAGTGGATCGTGACACACTTGTCACTTGTTCTTGTTCTTCTTCATCAGTGAGACCAAAGTTTTCACCTTCAGGCCAATTTGTGATTATTTCCAAAATCCCAGGGTGATTCAGTTTTCCAATATGGGTGCGCTGTGTGATGAGAGCAATCCATTTGCTCCATGTGGCATTGGTGGCATGGTGGGTAGAGGGAACCTTTGCTTTGAACATCCACCCCAGCACTGGTAGTCGGGGTGCCATGTGGAGTTGTGCTTCAGTGCTGATTACCTCTGAGGCGGCTTGGATTCCTTCATAAGCTGCCAAGATTTCCTTCTCTGTTGGGGTGTAGTTGGCTTCAGACCCTCTGTAGCTTTGACTCCAGAACCCTAGTGGTCGGCCTCGAGTCTCACCAGACACCTTCTGCCAAAGGCTCCAGGACAGACCATGGCTCCCGGCTGCAGAATAGAGCACATTCTTCACTTCTGGTCCTGTCCTGACTGGGCCAAAGGCTACTGCATGAGCAATATCCTGCTTGATCTGGGCAAAGGCTTGTTGCTGTTCGGGGCCCCAATGGAACAGAGGAGTAAAAACTTCTGCAGTAAGTGGTGGATTTGATTTACAACCCTGGAAGAAACCAGGTCTGGCATAATTGACAGAGATTTATAGACCTTAAGCAAGAGAATTACAAACCTATGTTTCTATAGTTATAAGTAAGTGTCTGTATTAGGTGTTATGGTGAAGGGTTTTAAGAATAATAATGTGCTTTTATAGTTTAAGAATTTAGATTTTATAATAAAAGTCTCTGTGTATATGTGACATGACAAGCTATTGGTCAAGACACAGCTGCACTGCAGTGAAAAAGTATCAGAGGTTATAGTTAGTAAAGTCAAAAGAAAGTTTCGTCTTAGGTGCCTATTGGATTAGAAAGCTATAAATTACTATGTAACCCTGAGTCGTATGACTATACGCCATTATTCTGATTTATTGCAAATCTCACGCCTCGAGACTGATGTATTATCTGTTATTTTAAGCAATAAATCCTGTGTGATTGCATAGTCCCGTCTCTCTTCACTAAATAATCCGATGGGACACCCGAAGAGTGGGATCCGATAACCAGGTAGAGAGGACTCACAATCGGGCTGTATTCAGGAATATGCATCTTCCAAAAACCTATGGCACCTAGGAAAGTTTGTGTTTCCTTCTTGTTGGTTGATGGAGACATTGCTGTGATCTTATTGATGACCTTGGTGGGAATCTGATGCCGTCCATCTTGCCATTTCACTCCCAGGAACTGGATCTCTTGAGCAGGTCCCTTGACTTTGCTCTTCTTGATGGTGAAACCGGCTTCCAGGAGAATCTTGATGATTTTCTCTCCTTTCTCAAACACTTCTGTTGCGGTGTTCCCCCCACACAATGATGTCATCAATGTACTGCAAATGTTCTGGAGCCTCACCCTTTTCTAGTGCAGTCTGGATCAGTCCATGGCAGATGGTGGGACTGTGCTTCCACCCCTGGGGCAATCAATTCCAGGTATACTGCACGCCCTTCCAGGTGAAAGCAAACTGAGGCCTGCACCCTGCTGCCAAAGAAATGGAGAAAAATGCATTAGCAATGTCAATAGTGGCGTACCACTTTGCTGCTTTGGACTCCAGCTCATGCTGGAGCTCCAACATGTCCGGCACAGCAGCGCTCAATGGTGGAGTCACTTCATTCAAGGCACGATAGTCCACAGTCAATCTCCATTCTCCTTCAGATTTGCCCACAGGCCGAATGGGACTGTTGAAGGGTGAGTGGGTCTTGCTGATCACCCCTTGGCTCTCCAGCTCGCGGATCATCTTGTGGATGGGAATCACAGCATCCCGAGTTGTCCAGTACTGTCGGCGATGCACTGAGGTGGCAACTGGTACTCTTTGTTCTTCCCCCTTCAGAAGGCCTACTTCAGATGGATTCTCTGATAGTCCAGGCATAGTGTTCAATTGGTTAATGCTGTCTGTCTCCACAGCAGCTATTCCAAAAGCCCACTTGAGTCCCTTTGGGTCTCTGAAATGCCCGTTCTGGAGGAAGTCTATGCCCAAAATGCACGGGGCCTCTGGACCAGTCACAATGAGATGTTTCTTCCACTCATTTCCGGTCTGGCTCATCTCAGCTTCCACCGGGGTCAAATTTGTGATCCACCTGTCACACCAGCAATAGAAACAGATTCTACCCCCACATGTTGCGATGGGATTATTGTGCACTGCGCACCAGTATCAACCAACGCATCATATTTTTGTGGTTCTGATGTACCAGGCCAACGAATCCACACAGTCCAAAAAACACAGTTTTCCCTGACCTCTACCTGGCTAGAGGCAGAGCCCCTCTAGTCCTGATCATCCTTCTTTCCCTGGGCCTGCATCTTAGAGGTATCTTCATGGGAATCAGACATGTCATCTTCTCTTCCATCATTTCTGGCTGTTCAGCTATGGGCAACTGAAGCTACTTCCTTTTTGGTGGAACTTCCTTTTTGGTGGAACTTCCTTTCTGAGTCCTGCGCTCCTTCAATTCACGCATTCGTGCTGCCAGAGCAGAAGTGGGTTGTCTCTCCCACCTCCTGTTTTCCCCACTATCATACAGGAAATACCACAGCTCACTTCATGGCATGTACCTTCTCTCTCTCTCTGGGGGATGTCTGCGTCTGGTGACACAATCTCCAATCTGTACCGCCAAGATTTGGAGAAGGCCTTCTTTGATCTCCTTCTTGAGTTCCTGGTGATTCTTCTCCACCTTATCTTCCAATCTCTGCGTATGTGTTTCCACAGCTGAGATTCTTGCATGTGTTGGGCCATGCACGGCATCTGCATATGCTCAGCACTTCGTCGCCACATCCTGCACAGTCTCATTCCTGCCTTCCTCCGGTTTCATTATTGCTAAAGCAGAAGCATATTCTTGTGGCCCAAGTCGTATGAGTTTTCACCACATCAGTGGGTCAACTCTGACCCTGTTGTGACTCCTCAATCCTGGGTCATGTGTGTAGACAATCTCTACCATTGTTAGTTCTCTCAATCGTTGGATCCCTTATTCTATGGTCTTCCACTGGGTTTTCTGCATATAGAAGTCGTCTTCGCACAGATATCATTCATTCACACCTGTCAAAACCCATGTCCAGAGACTGACAGAGTCAGCCCTCCTTATTATCTCTTGGTCAATAGCTGGATCACGTAGCAGGGATTCCAAATGCCTCGCTTCAGCACCGTCCAGCATCACATCATCGCCTTCAGCATCCCAAATACAGACCATCCAACTTATTATGGATTCTTCAGACCGTCGGGTGTAGTCCTTTCTTAGGCTGTGAAGGTCCTTTATGGACAATGACTCAGTAATGGTTTCTGTGCCTGAGTCAGTTGGTGGCTTTGAGGTTCCTTCCCCTGCACCATCATCATTTTTCACTGGGCGATCAATTTTGGTTGTGTGCTTTTTCCTCGTGACAGGAGCCACTGTCAATAGCTTAGGCTCTCCATCTGGTTTGGCTGCACCTTGAGTGACTGGGGTGTCTGCTGATTTTTTTTTTCCCCTCTACCTATACCTACTGCTCTACAGTACCTAGCAGTGTCCGATATGCATACGCCAAGGCCCATCTTATTGCAATGAGCTTTTTCTCATCAGAATTGTCACTGTATTTCTCTCTCAGATATTTCCCCACCTCAGCAGGGTTCTGAACTTGTTCAGGGGGAAAATTGCAAACCATTGGGTCAGAGAATTTCTTCAGGATTTGACCCATATCCTCCCATTCCCCACACCACTCAGGATGTTCCACCTCTGGGTCAGGTGTCTTAGCAGTCACCCTGGAAATCTGAGCTCTTATTCTAGACAAGCTGCAAATCATAAAGAGGAAGATTACCAGATTAAAGACCAGAAGGATGGTGTCTTTAACATCCAGGGGAAACTGAACATTCTCAAAAGATAACTTATCAAATTTAAAGGGGAGGGACATGAAAGGCTGGGAAACCCCATCTCCTCCTCTTCTAACAAACTCCTCCTCAAACAATTACTAATAAACTCCCAAAACAGGCTACTGAAACTAGGACTGGGGTTAGGACGGAGAAACCACATATCATACACACTTTGAAAAACTGCAGGTACCTCTGTCAACTTCTTATAAATCATTATCACCAAGTACAGCAAAACAGAAATCCAGATTTGTGCCCCTGCTCGGCAAAAGTTACGTGTCAGGGACAAGATCGGAGCAATCTGTGGATAGGCAAGTAGGCCGAGGGACCAGAAAGGCATCAGTATCTCAAACAGGTCTGGGGACCAAAAAGACATGAGTACATCAAGTCAGAGAGACATTATGAACTCAACCTACATGGTGACTACTTTACCCTAACACAGAGAAAGTAATTAAATTCAAACCAAAATGAAATTAGTACAGGTTTTTTCACTTTCCTTTGAGCCCCGCACTGGGTGCCATTAATTATTTATGCTGGTTTGGACAAATTGGAGGAAATATATCCTCTGAGAGAAGGCAGGTTACAACCACCCCTCCCCCACCAGGTTCAGGGAAAAAATACTTTTTCCTCGAACGAAAGTGAAAGAGACAAAACCTATTTATTTAACAAATGTAGGGTATGCCCAGCCACTGACCTGGAGGGACATCTGCTGAGATAAGGAGATTGCTCAAATGTCCCAGCAGAACTCCCCTGGAAAGGCAACCACTTTTCAGTTATGGCAAGAAGACAAACCCAGAATCCTCTGGGAGACCCTATGCAGATCCTTTGTAGCCCATTGGCCTTTACCCTCTGACACCCACCCCCTGTATCCCTATAAGAGCTAGCCCCCTGCCCCTGCGAGGGCAGAGAGATGCTCGTCCCTAGCCTCCCCTTCGCCGGACTAATAAAGCTACCTCGTGCAGGACAGCTACATGGGCCTCTTGTCTCTCTCTCCCTGGTCTGACCTGGAGGCTGCCCTGCAGAGTTGAGCTGAAATCATGAGCTGACAATCACTAAAGAGCTGACAGCTTCTGCACGGGCCCTCCTAGCTAGCAGCTGAGGGAAGACACCGGGCTTCGGGAAGACGATCTCTTTTGGGACCATCTCTCCGGACCGGTCACAGCTTCCTCGGTCAGAGCTACTGACCCCTCACCAGCTGTCAAAACTGGTGCCCAAACATCCATTTGGACCCTGGACCTCCAACGGACTCCTGGCCTGAGCTGTATCTTGACCATGCCAAGACAGAACCAGCCATTCATGTGCTGATCCTCTGAAAAAAGGACCTACGTTGTAGCAGGGACTATTGGACGGGGACAGTTCGAGACCCTCACCTCTCTCATCTGGGACAGAAATCCCTGAGGTTCAAACTGGCCAGACCACCCCCCCAGCAGACTTTTTTTTGGGACTTCAACAGGAACCAGCCTCACCAGAAGATGGGATTTGTAAGTTTAAAATCAGGCTCTCCTCTCTTTCTCGCATGCAATACTTTTAAGTCCTTTTTAGTTTTTTTTTTTTTCTCTTTTTTCTGCTGAGGGAGGAACTTAAATGGGAAATAGGCAAGCTAAACCCAGCCTTTTCCCATCTGAGAGAGACCTATACCCCTTTCTTCTAACCCTTCTCTTAAAATCCGACTTTAAATTCTCTAAAGGTGTTCTTTGTAAGAAAAATCTTAAATCTTTCACTAATTGGATATCTCGAAATTTTCCTGATGCCACCACAGACCGCCCTTTCTGATCCATTCTGGGACACAGTGGGGAAGAAACTCTATTCCTTTCAGGCAACGGGAAACTTCTCTGTTTCCAGATTCATTCCTTTATTTCATTTAATGGTTAATACGTGTCGCGCAGCAAAAGCCCCTCAGCCAAACCCGTTCTCTGCCCTTCCCCCCTCCCAGTCCCCCTCTCCACCTCTGGCAACAGCCAGTCAGAGCGCGAAGCCCGCCTGCCCCCCCAGCCCTGGCCAGGCTGGGGCGCCGGCCACCCCACTACCCTCCCCCGATCCCCTATTCCCAGCAGTTTTCCCATACCCAAAATCCCCCGCTAGCCCCCTCGGTCCCGCTGCCAGCCCCCAGGCAGCGCACACGGGACCCATCCCAGACCCATACCCCCTCCCCGGGATGGATGGCTCTGAGCCCCCCCCAGCTCAATCTTCCTGTGCCCCTGGTATTTCGCAATCCTTTGCGCGTGACACTACTCCCCCCCCCCGGCACCTGCTCGCGGTGCCTCTGACCTCCCCCCCCACCCCACCGCGTCCCAGCTCCCCGCGACCTCGCCCCCCCCCCCCCCAACCCCAGCACCACCACGGCGGCCCCACCTCAGCAAGCCACCCCGCCTCCGCTGCCCCTCCCCGCACCCATGGAGCAGGCATGGTACAAAGTGCCGGTCCCGCACAGCCCTGTGCACACACTGTGGGTCACAGAACAAGCGTCACACCCCCCGCCAGCGTCTGCCCCTATCGCTGCTGGCGGGACGCAGCTATTGTGCAAAAAAGTATCGGCGCTGCTGCGCCAGGCTGCCGTGCATGGAGTAGATTCTCCCTCCCCCCTCCCCCCACCGCCAATAGCTCTGCAACCCTGGCAAACACCAGCAGACCCCCGCTCTCCCCCCCCCCCCCGCCCCCAGCTGCATCTTACGCAATCCCTGCTGCTGGTCCCTACCTTCCTACTTACCCCCCCCTCCCCCTACCACGGGTTCTTGCGAAATCCCCATCTCCTTCGCTCCTGCCGTAAACCCCACCGCCCCCTCACACTCTCCTACAGCCCATGCCGACTCCACACGGAATTGCGAAACCGGCACCACCGGCAACCCGACGCCCCCCAAAACGACCTGCTGCTGCACAGTCTCTCCACCCCCATGCTGCCACAATAGACCCCATTCCCATTCCTCAAAACACCCTCGACCCCCCACTACTCCTGCCCTGGCTAAAGCAAAGCCGGCGTTTCAAAAAATGCCGCGCTACGCCCCCTGTAATCCAGCCCCGCCCTGCAACAGCTGACTCCTCATTTTCAGACGACAGTAGCAGCAGCTCTGACTCTGAATCTGATGACCGCTGGGCATAGACACGCAGGGAGGATAACCGGGAGGGAGACTGGGAGATAGCCCAGAAAATCTCAGCCTTCCCAGTCATTATAGGGAGAAGGAGGAGGGGTGGTCCATCAACTACAAAAACATGGGAACCTATCCCATACAAAGAAGTCAAAGAGCTTTGCAAGGCAGCAAAAGAACATGGGAGAGGGTCACATTTCTTTAGAAACTTATTGGAAGCCACTTTCTCTGCCTATACATTAGTACCACATGATATTAAAAACATTATTTAACTGCATCCTTTCCCCTGCTGAATATATGTTATGGGAAAGGCATTGGAAGAGACATTTAAAAACACTGTCTGATACTTATGCTAAAGATGTAAATCAGACAGATTGGACAATAGAACAACTGGCTGGAGAAGGTGACCTCCAAAAACCCTCAGACCAAGCGACAACCTTATCTGAAGTAGCATTACAAGACATAGCTATTGCAGCAAAGACATCACTGCTCCTTACTCCTGATGATTCTGTTCCTACACAATATTTCTCTAACATCAAACACTCACTAAATGAAAGTTTCATTCAGTTTGTTGATCGTTTAAAAACTAGCTTAAAGAAACACATAGAGAGCCCAGATGGACAAAAAGAACTTTTGAGTAAACTCGCCATGGCAAATGCTAACGAACAATGTAAGAATATCTTGAGGGCCCTACCCATGGACACAGAACCAACAATAGAACAAATGATAGAGACCTGTACCAGACACACATCCACAGAAAACACAATGACCCAAGCAGTTGTAAAAGGCATCACAGAGGGAGTTTCTGGTTCATTTGCTGCAGCAGTGTCTAAAGGGAATGTCCGCTGTTTCTATTGTTGTGAAATTGGACACTTTATAAAGGACTGCCCACAAAGGTCACCTACCCAGGACCGTCATGCCACCTACCAAAGGCACCAGAGACAGCAAAAGCACTAGCAACGTTCAAAAAACTTCCATCAGAGCGTGGTGTCAAGGCCCCATGCTCAGATAACAAATCAATGGACATACTACCCCGCCCCACCTGAGAACTGCACATCGGACCACCGAGAGCAGACAACTGGACCTCACCCAGCACCATCATCCCAGGCGATCCCAGAACACATGAGAAGGATCCAACACATGGAGCTCTACCGATGGGAACCAGACGTCAACTGGTAACGTCACTGTCACTTAAGTTTATTGACAAGGGTTTTTATCGTATCCCCAAAGGAAAGTACGGACCATAGAATGGCCCATGGGACATTCTTATCCTAAGCGACACCCTCCATGGTCCAGAACAAATCTTTGTATTACCAGAGATACAAACAGTGCACCCTGGACAAGAGATTCTTGTCCAGCTTTGCTGCACGGACACACCTTTCTTTCTCCCACAGGGAACACCAATTGCTCAAGCTTTACTACTTCCACAGAACCGCCCAGAACAGATTCCTCTCAATCCAACAGCAATGTGGACAGAGATTGTGGGCTCAAACAAACCGACCATTGAGTGCAGCTTGTTCTGTAAAGGAGAGAGGCTCTACCGCCCAGGGATGCTGGACACCGGAGCAGATGTGACCCTCATCGCCCACTCCGAGTGGCCAGGGAATTGGGAACTGGAGCCAGTGGCAGGTATGATCTCCGGGATTGGTGGAGTTGCAGTATCCATGAGAAGCAAACGAAATGTTGTCATTGAAGGACCTGAGGGCAAGATAGCGACCACCTGACCATTCGTGGTAAGGGCCCCCATCACTCTATGGGGCAGAGACCTTCCATCCCAGTGGGGTGCCACCCTCACCATTCCCAGCCAGGATGTCTGACTGGGGCCACTGAGAAACGCGTGCTACCATCTACTCCCCCGCTCACCTAGAAGACTGAGAACCCAAAATGGACAAGACAGTGGCCCCTTGAAGAAGAAAAACTCTGCATTGGAAGCCCTGGTGGAAGAGCAACTTGCCAAAGGTCATATCACCGAGACCACGAGCCCCTGGAATTCCCCTTTGTGCTGAAAAAGCCTGGCAAAGACAAATGGAGACTACTCCATGACCTACGAAAGATCAATGAGGTCGTTGAAGACATGGGCCCCCTCCAACCTGGCCTGCCATCACCATCAATGCTGCCCCGAGACTGGATGCTTGCCATCATCGACATAAAAGACTGTTTCTTTAACATCCTGCTCCATCCCCAGGACGCACCAGGGTTCGCCTTCTCCATACCCTCTCTCAACAAACAAGCTCCACTCAGAAGATACCATTGGCTCGTCCTCCCACAAGGCATGAAGAACAGCCCGACCATCTGCCAGTGGTACGTCGCCCACATTCTGTCCCCCATCAGAAGCCTGTTCCCAGAAGCAATCATCCACCACTATATGGATGACAGCCTGATCTGTGCATCAGAAAAAACTTATTTGGACAGAACTGTTAAAAAGACAATTGAAGCCATAGAAGAAGCAGGGTTCTAGATTCGCGAGGACAAAATGCAGCACTCCAGCCCATGGACATACCTCGGCCTCCAGATCCATGAGAGAACCATCGTACCCCAGCAACTCACCATCAAAGATGATCCCAAAACCGAAAGGGACTTACACAGCTTTTGCAGATCCATAAATTGGATGCGCCCCATACTAGGAGTCACAACAGACGACCTCACTCCCTTCTTCAACCTCCTCCGCGGCAGCGGAGACTTGGACTCTCCACGTGCCCTCACACCTGAAGCCCGAGATACCATCACCAAAGTCCAGGAAGCCCTGTCTTCACGCCAAGCCTATCGTGTTGAACCCAGCCTGCCTCTCCAATTTGCAGTTCTGGGTAAGGCTCCCCGTTTCCACGGACTGATCTTCCAATGGGACCCTCAACTCAGAGACCCTTTGCTGATACTTGAATGGGTCTTCACAAGCAATCAACCTACAAAGACATTAACCACCTTCCAAGAAGTAATAGCACATTTAATAAAAAAGGCCAGAACTCATCTCTGCTCTCTTGCAGGGTGTGAGTTCACATGCATATGCATATGCCATTGACCACTGAAGATCTGAAGCTGTAGCTCCGGACCAATGAGAGCCTCCAGTTCGCCCCAGATCACTTCACAGGCCAAATTTCCATCCACATGCCAAAACATAGACTTTTCTACCATGATGCAGCCTTTAAATCGATTCCAAAATTAATCCAAATTAGAAAACCTCTCAAAGTTCTGATCGTCTTTACCGATGGGTCTGGTTCATCCTATCGGTCTGTCATGACTTGGAGGCGGCCCAATACTCAAAAATGGGAATCTGATATCCAAATAGTAGAGGGATCTCCACAGATTGCCGAGTTAGCAGCCGTTGTCAGAGCCTTTGAGAAATTCAAAGACAAACCTTTTAATTTGGTCACAGATTTGGCTTATGTCACTGGCATATCTATGAGGGCCGAACATGCTTTTCTCAAAGAGGTCTCAAATCAAAAATTATACCAATTGGTTTCTACATTAATTCATTTAATCTCCCACAGAAAACAGCCTTACTACATTATGCATGTGAGGTCACACACTGACCTCCCTGGTCCCATTGCCGAAGGGAACAGGAGAGCAGATGCACTGGCCATGCCAGCAGAGACTGCAAACGTCCCTGACATCTTTGCCCAGGCAAAGTTGTCACATGCATTTTTTCACCAAAACATTCCTGCCCTTGTCAGAATGTTCAAGCTTTCAAAAGATCAAGCAAAAGCTATCATCGCAAAATGCCCGAACTGCCAGAACTACCAAATACCACCTATGGGTACCGGAGTCAACCCCCGCGGTCTGAACAGCTGCCAATTGTGGCAAACTGATGTAACCCACTTCCCATCCTTTGGGAGATCCAAATATGTGCATGTGTCAGTCGACATGTTTTCTAGGGCAGTGTTTGCTTCAGCCGACGCAGGGGAAAATGCCGTCCTCGTCATCAAGCATTTTCTCCTTGCCTTTGCCACCCTGGGAGTCCCTGAAGAAATCAAAACAGATAATTGGCCTGCCTACACTTCTCGTAAGTTAAAAGATTTCTTCAACCAATGGGGGATAAAACACAAGACAGGCATACCTAGCAATCCCACAGGACAATCCATCGTAGAAAGGACCCACCAAACCCTCAAAAGAATCCTCAACCAGCAACGGAGAGAAACAGAAATTTTGTCTCCTTTTGAAAGACTCTGTAAGGCTCTCTACATCATTAACTTCCTAAATGGTACCTCATCAGAGCCTGACCCCCCAATACTCCGCCACTTATCAAATTCAACCCAAGCTAAGCTCACAGAGAAACCACCAGTACTGGGGAAGGACCCAGAATCACACCAGGTCTCTGGACCTTTCCAATTGATTACCTGGGGGAGAGGCTACGCCTGTGTCCAGCTACCATCTGGCCCGAAGTGGTTCCCAGGAAAAAGTATAAAACCATACCTAGGCCCTACGAACACTGCTCCCACAAACACCAACAAGAACTCTCCTGAGTCAAACACAGGACCTCCCCAAAACCAGACCAGTTCTGCATGGAGACGAAGATGTCGCTGAATGCCCACCAACCAGAGAAAAGATCATCCCACCACACGGCAGCAGACGAAACAGAAAGCTGAACAAGATGCTATGGCAGAAGTCAAGCCGTAGGCCAGACACAGCCTGAAAAAAATTAATCCTTAGTTTATATGTTACCACCCCTTTTTTACCCCAAAATATCCCCTTCCCTCAACCCTTGTCAAACCTCCTTAAACCCCAAAACCTCCCCTCTCACCACAAAGCTAATAAATCTCATTTATATTCCCTCTCAGAAGCCCCATCCCCATCCAAAGATGAAATTTATCTACGTTGATGCTCTCCTCCCCGCTGCCTCGATGGTCTTCGCCATACCACATGCCTTCAGCTGGCTTGTCCCACAGCCTAGCCATAATGTTTGGGTGACCCTAGCAAAGACACTCAATCAAGACAATCCGTTCCTGTCCATGGGCAGCGTAGACAACCCACTCTCTACATGTCTGGTAGGAATTCCCTTAGTAGCAGATGATTGGCCCATCACTAACTCAGAGCTCCTTCACACCACAGGTAAGAGGCCCAACCTGGTAGACACCTGGGACGAGTGGACAAAGATTCTGTCAAATCCTCGAGATGAACCCCAAGAATTGAACCTTCTGAGGTCCTCCCAAGCAACATATTGTGTCAAATTTTATTTTAGACTGCAAAGCCAACGCTGGCCAGGGATTGACCAAGCAAAAAATACATACAGAAAAGACATATCACCATTTAACAAAGCCTATAATAGTCAGGATTGGTGCAATTACACCAGTCATGTACTCTCTATGTCCACTCTCCACCCCAAAGTGTTACCCCGGGGGCTGTTTCTTGTCTGTGGTGACAGAGTATGGACCGGAATCCCCTCACGCATCCAAGGAGGCCCCTGTAGCCTTGGCAAGCTTTCTACGCTCACCCCAAATATCACATTATTACATAATTGGAGACAAACAGACACATCAACACGTCAAAAGAGATCCTTTGCTGAGTTTGACGAAAGTTGTGACAGCCGCATTTACAATTGGAATAAGGCAGGATAAGACGCAGCTTCCATGTTCACTCCTTGGTTTGCTGCACTCAAATCCCTTGGGGATATCAATCACCTAGGGTGTTGGCTAAGCAAACAGGCCAATGAGACCTTTGCTGCCTTGAGCGATCTTTTAAAAGATGAGGAGACTACTAGACAACCAACTCTACAAAATCGAGCAGCAATAGACTACCTACTGCTTGCCCATGGACATGGCTGCCAAGACTTTGAAGGCATGTGCTGCTTCAATCTTTCTTCGCACTCAACATCCATCCAGGCGAACATCCAGAAACTACAAGAACTAGTAAAAGACTTAAAAGTAGATAAGAGCCTAGACTGGGTCAATGACCTTTTCGGATGATGGGGAATAACGGGACGGATTGCATCTTTGATTAAGGGAGCTTTGTGGGTATTCATTGTAATTATTATTGTGTTACTTATGTTCTCTTGCCTCCTACGTTGCTGCAGAAAGGCTGCTTGAAATGCCTTTTTAAATATAGAAAGGGGAGTTGTAGGGTATGCACAGCCACTGCCCTGGAGGGATGTCTGCTGAGATAAGGAGATTGCTCAAATCTCCCAGCGGAACTCCCCTGGAAAGGCAACCACTTTTCAGTTATGGCAAGAAGACAAACCCAGAATCCTCTGGGAGACCCTATGCAGATCCTTTGTAGCCCATTGGCCTTTACCCTCTGACACCCACCCCCTGTATCCCTATAAGAGCTAGCCCCCTGCCCCTGCGAGGGCAGAGAGATGCTCGTCCCTAGCCTCCCCTTCGCCGGACTAATAAAGCTACCTCGTGCAGGACAGCTACATGGGCCTCTTGTCTCTCTCTCCCTGGTCTGACCTGGAGGCTGCCCTGCAGAGTTGAGCTGAAATCATGAGCTGACAATCACTAAAGAGCTGACAGCTTCTGCACGGGCCCTCCTAGCTAGCAGCTGAGGGAAGACACCGGGCTTCGGGAAGACGATCTCTTTTGGGACCATCTCTCCGGACCGGTCACAGCTTCCTCGGTCAGAGCTACTGACCCCTCACCAGCTGTCATAAACAAACACACAGGAAAAGGGTAATGATGCTAAATAATAAAACCTCTCGCTGTGGAGAGAAACCTGCAGAAATTTCAGAGTCCTTCCGTAGGTCTAATCTCTCTCCCCCTCCTTGGAGCTGGGTCGTGGGCCCACCTCCAGGGCCTCGGTGGAAAATTCTCCCAATGTGCACTGATGTTGAAACAGTCCAGAAGAGAAGAAGGGAAAAACCGAAGTCCCAGGAAAACAAAGTTCTACTCTCCATCTCCCTCCAGAGAAAAGGAGCCGAAAGCTGGCTGAAAAGCAGCCAGCAGGGTGCTTCCTCTGCTCTTGCTGCTGTTAGAAGCAGAGGAGTGTATACATCTTTGTCCTTGAACAACTGCTTTGAAAAGTTCACTCGGTTTTTTTTTTCTCTCTCCCCTCTCAGGCTCAGTTTAAAGGCACAGAAAGGCACAAAGTTAATTTCTGGGCATAGAGCAGCGATAGGGGGTACACATCATAAAGTCACCCCAAGACAGGCCTTGTTTCACTTACCCCGGTGGTTCCGACCACATCCACAGTATCTTGGCTCAGTTTATCTTTTAAAGTATTTAACAGAATATGTTGTCCCTGTATCGACCAGAAATTCAACATCATCATTCCCCAGCTTAACTGAAGGCTCCACTGAGGGAGATGCCTTTGGTCCCTGTCAGTCTGTATTTACAGTTAGTTCTGGAACTGGAGGCTTCTTTTCCGCCGGTGTTGAACACTCGTACTTCCACTGCTCTCTTTTCTTTCAAATTGCGCGCTGGTCGTCGGCTAGAGGAAAAGGGGGACCCTGTTTTGATGTGTTAGATGACTTTCCCTTATCATGCTTTTTCTTGTGGTGGGGTTTATCATGTTTGTCTTTATCTGCTGAATCTCTGTTCTGATGTACCTTCCAGAGTACATTCAACAATTTACTTATGTCATATGTCCCATCCATCTTTCGCAGCTTTTTCCTTATGTCATTTGCAGATTGGCTTATAAACAGGAAGGCCAGGTGGAAGTGCTGCACAGGTGAGTCAGGGTCCAGAGTAGTGTATTTTCATGCAGCCTCCTTGAGGCTATTCAGGAACTCTGTAGGGGTCTCATTTGAATTCTGTCTGACCTCGTATAATTTAGACCAATTCACTGCTTTAGGTGTCGCAGACTGAGGGGCTTTGCGGTGCAGGAGCGCGAGATGCTGCGACCTTCCTAAAAGCGTCTCCTTAGCAAAGCCGCTTGGCAGGACCACCACACACACACACGCGTACACTCACACACGCATGGACAGCTCCAGTATATGGGTCAACGACAAAGAGCTGGGAAGGGTCCTCATATGGGGTTCCACGGACGAGGTTTATTGCAGCCACACTTGTGAAGGGTTCCAGGGACGAAGACAAAGAACAATGGAGGGTCCAGGTTTAAGTACGGGAGTGGATCGAGCATCAGCGACCAATGATCTGAGGGCACGGGGCAGTACACAGGGGGGACTAGGGAATGGGAGCCAATGGGGAAGCTCTGGGGGAGTGGTGAGGGGCAAGGGCCAATGGGGGGAACCTGGAGTGGAGAACCTTTTAGGGCATGGGACATATAAGGTACAAAGGGGCGGGGAGGCCAACAGCCAACCAGGGAAGCAGGACTGGGGTACATTAACATAGCAGGGCAAAGCATCCTGGGAGAAGCCTCTTTTGTCACCCTAACCTGGGGGGGATCTTTTGGTACTAGGGACTGTCGCACCAGTGGACTCTCTTTGTCCCTTGTACCGTAGGCTCACTGGCCACCACAACTCCCCCTTCTCTTAATTGGAGGCTTCCCCTGGGGATCTCAAAACCCAAATGTTTTAAACAACCAAACATCCACAAAACAACAAAAATGATCAGAAACACCCACAACCCAACGTCCCAACAAGGCTTCACATACTTCAGGGACTCTTTCCTCTGGATGCTGGCATGGATGATCTCATGGAGGGGGGTAGTGTTTGCCAGGGTCTCTTTTGGCTGCTGTACAGTCCAAGCATCCACTGCCAGTGGTACCAGGAGCATCCAGGGGATGGCAGCGCAACAAGTGCTGGGTCTCATGATGGGAGAGTTGGCTAGTAGGTGCTTCTGCTAGAGTTTTAAACAGAGTTAAAAATTTGCAATTTCAGGGGAGGGCCTTCCATTCCCTCCCTCTTTGCATTCCCCTTTCTTTATTAACTAAGAAGCCAGAGAAAAAGGGAATGGATAAAGTGGAGGGAGGAAAAAAAGGGGGTAAGATTTGGGAAGACATCAACAGTGTAAAACTTATCCGGTCACAGCTCTGGTTGTGGGACAGTGAGTCAGTGTCTGTGGTGGAGATCTACATCGTCTCCGTCTCCAGGCTGTGCTTCTTTGGTCTTTTGGTTGTTCTGCATCAGCTTCAGGCATGGCTGTGTCTTTGGGAGCAGTGTTTGCTGGGCAGTGTAAGGCTTGACGTTCTTGCTCGGCAGCCACCTCAGGCCTGACGGTGTTGATACACAGGCATACCCCCTCCCCCAGGTTATTAAAGGGAAAGGGCCCAATATTTGTTGGCTCTCAGGATCTTTGATCAGCACTGGTGGCTTTTCATTGAGCTTAGCTCAGGCCAAATTGGAGAAGTGCCAGAAAACAGGGAGGGTTGGTTCCATGAATGAGCAGTTTAGGAAATTTATTGTGAAAAGGGCTTTACAGAGCCTATCAATGGGAGAACTGGTCTCTGTCCCTCCTCACTGCTGATCGAGGACCCGCCTAATGGTGCCGTGGGCCCTTTCAACAATTGACTGTCCTGTAGGAGAGTGTGGTATGCCTGTGCTGTGCTTCACCCCCCACTGATTGAAGAAATCCCTGAGTTTGTGAGAGGTGTAGGCAGGGCCATTGTCAGTTTTAATTTGTTCAGGGACGCTTAAGGTGGCAAAGGCCAGAAGAAAGTGCCTGGTGACATCTTTGGCCTTCTCTCTCGCATGAGCCGAAGCAAACACTGCTCCTGAAAATGTGTCAATGGACACGTGTATGTATTTTTGCCTGCCGAATGCCAGATAGTGGGTCACATCTGTCTGCCACAACTGGCAGTTGTTGAGTCCTCGGGGGTTAATCCCCGAGCCCAACTATGGAATCTGGTGCTGCTGACAGTTGGGGCCTGTGGCCACTATTGCCCTCGCCTAGTGGCACGGTAGGTGGAAAATGCGCATGAGGGCTGGCACATTCTGATGGTAAAATCTGTGACTCATCTTGGCCTGTGCAAAGATGTCAGGTATGTTAGCAGTTTGCACAGGCATGGCCAGGGCATTGGCTCTTCTATTACCCTCTGCGATTGGCCCTGGGAGGTCGGTGTGTGACTTCACATGCATTATATGGAATGGTTCCTTTCCGTGGGAGACGAGGTAGATTAACTTCAAAAGCAACCTGTATAAATTTGGGGTTGCCACCTTGTCGCGGGTTGGGTTTATAACCGGGCAGAAACGCCAATTTAGTGTAGTGGTTTGGTCTAAAATACTCATTACTGTTTATCTTCTGTGAGACAAGAATTAGGAGAAATGCAAAGCCGGCACCAAACTTGAAAGAATATAAAGAAGTTTATTAACAGACCTAAAAGAAGGAAAAGAAAAAAAAAAATTATACCACCTTCAGAACTCTCCTCCTCCCCCCACCTTCCTCCCTTTTCCCACTGACAATGTAAAAAGACAACCCTTAAGATGTTCAGTCTGTTTACCACTTCCATAATAACTTTGTTCAGTCCATTTAGAAAGAGAAGTCTCTTCTTGCTCGTGCTATGAAAACATTATCACAACGAGACAGCCGCCCACTTCCAAATATTATTCAGTCCATTTAGGAAGAGGAGTCTCTCTGCTTGCGATGTGAGTCCCTTCCCCTGACTTGCAGCTTTTCCCGCAACTGCTTTCGAGGGTCCACTCTTGAAGTTTTTTGGGGTACAATTTTAAGGTTGAGCCGTTCAGAAACAAAGAAACAGAGGCCCTTCTCCTTCCCTGGGAGCAAAGGGTCTTCCTCATCTTCATTGTTAGGACTATCTCTGGGAGCATCTCTAGGAATTGAGGTTTTCTCCTTTCCCATTTGGAGCAAAAGTCCTCATCTGGTTCATCTGCTTCATCTCTCTCTTTCTGTCCAAACTTCTCATGAAATTACAGCTGCTTCAGCATCTGCCTATTGCTTACGAGTTGAACACTCCACCCCCCATATCTTCATGAAATTACAACAGGATACTCTGATATATCATAGCTTCACAACAGACTTTCAGCTTTAAGCATCTCCTCTCTCTCTTCCCTCAGGTTTTCAGCTCTTCACAGCAATAAAAGGGTTAATCTCTCCTCAGCCTTGCAGCTGTGTGGCTTATCGCTGTTGGTCACCTTACCTCTGCTGGACAGAGGTGCCGCTTTGCTGAAATCTTGGCTGCAGTGGGGAGGGGGGGGGGGGGTGGTTCCGAGCTGCTCCGGCTGCCCACAGCAAGGCAGTGGGGGGGGGGGGGGGGTTCCACAGCTGGAACAGGCCCATGGTTCCAGGCTGGCCGGGCCCGCTGGCCCCCGCTCGGGGCCTGCAGCCACCTGTCCCAGCGCCGGAAATGAGAGAGGTTGGGGGGGGGAGTTTGTCTATTCTTAAGTGTGTATCACAGAGGCGGTCACAACTTTAAGTGGCTTAAAGAATTGTCCATATTCAAACTGGCCAGCTGATAGGTTCTATCAGGTCCCAGAGGAAATTGTAAGCACCCCTTAGCAAGGACATCCCTTCCGGGACTATGCTTGCTAACCTATGACACATCTCTTTTAGCAAGGAATGTTCAGCTCTAGCAACTACACCCGCTACATATGCCAAATCAGTGGCCAAATGAATCAGTTTTTTGAATCTCTCAAAAGCTTTGACAACGGCCACTAGTTCAGCGATTTGCGGGGATCCTTCAACAATGTTGTCATCAGACTCCCACTTCTGTGTCGTTGGATCCCTCCAAGTCATGACTGACTTGTGGGATCCCCCCAAGCCGTCGGTTAAAATGGTCAGGGCCTTTAGAGGTGTTCGACTTTGGAGTGATTTTGGGACCAAATGGAAAGTCAAATTTAACAGCTTATGGCTAGGTTTGTGGATGGAAGTTTGGCCTGTGTAGCAGTCAAGGGCAAACTGGAGGTGCTCGTTGTTCTGGAGCAAATGGTCCAGAACCCCAGCGGTCAATGGAAGGTAAATGCATGTTAAATCACACCCTGCAAGGGTGCAGAGGCATGCCCTGACTTTAATAATGAGCTGAGCCATCAGCTCTTGAGGTGTTGCAATGGTCTCAGTAGGCTGATTGTGTAAGAAGACCCACTCGATGACAAGGAGTGGATCTTTCTGCATAATGTCCCACTGAGAAATTAACGCATTGAATCTGGGTGACTTAGCCAGGATGATGAGCTGGAACTGGAGGGTGGGATCAGTCCTGTGCGCCTGCCGGGAAGATAATGCTTCCTGGACTATTGTCCGTTTCTTGCGCTCTCACGTGTGGGAGGAAAATAACTTTAAGGGATGGGACTATGCAACTACACGAATTTATTGTTTAAAATAACAAACGCATCAGTCCAGGCGTGAGATTTTACAACACCCCCGAGTAATGGCGACTAGTCACAAGATTTAGGGTTACATGGTAATTTATAACTTTCTAATCCAATAGATACTTAAAACGACACTTTGTTTTAGATTAATGACCTATCACCTGTGGCACTTCTCACTGCAATGCAGCTATGTCTTGACCAATAACTTCTCATGTCATGTACATACAGTTGTCTCTCTTATACCATCTACATTCTTAACTTAAACTATATAAAATCACACTATTATATTTTAAAACCCTTCACCAAAACACCCAGTGTACAATTTTACTTATAACTATAGGAACACAAGTTTGTAATCCTTTTGCTTAAAGTCCACAAATCTTTGTCAATTAAGCCAGACCTAGTCTCTTCCAGGGTTGTAAATCAAAGCCTCCTTTAATTGCAGGAGTTTTTACTCCTCTGTCTCCCACAGACTATCATGATGGATTCCTGGGCCTCAGGAGTGATGGCACAGGGTGAATCCAGGTCCTTGCTGCCTCGGAGAAGATTGAAGAGCAATGTGAGGTCCTCTGTCTTGATCCCCAGCAGTGGACGCACCCAGCTGATGGACCCGCAGGGCTGGTGGAGGTCGTGGAGGGTCTTCGGGTTATCTGTGATGGTGAGCTGCTGGGGTACGACAGTTCACTTGCCGATTCAGAGTCCCAGGTAGGTCCAGTGGCAGGTTCGCTAGATCTTGTCTTCACGGATTTCAAATCCAGTGTCTTCAATAGCTCTTATTGTCTTAGTTAAAACAGTGTCCAAATAGGACTGATCTCTAGAGTAAATTAGTATGTCAGCCATGTAGTGCAGGATGATGGTGTCTGGAAAAGTCTTTCTGATGGGTGAGAGGAGGTGGGCTACATACCACTGGCAGATGGAAGGTGAGTTTTTCATCCCCTGAGGGAGGACTCACCAGTGGTACCTTTTCAGAGGGGCCTGCCTGTTTAGGAATAGGACTGAGAAGGCAAACCGGGGTGCATCTCGAGGATGGAGGGGGATGTTAAAGAAGCAGTCTTTGATATCTATGACTGCTAGTCTGCATTTGCCTGGCAGCATAGAGGGTGAGGGCAGGCTGCTTGAAAGCAGGATACATTGTCTAGTTGTACCCTGGGCTACATTGTCGAGTTGTTTTGAAGAATAGGCCACAGCTCTTTGCTGGTCTGCAAGGTGCTGTGCCAGTACCCCCAGAGCAATATTGAGTCACTCATGTGTAAAGAGTTCAAAAGGTTTATGTAGGAACCCAGAGTGCCAAGAATATTTCTCTGCCTGTTTTGAAGGGTTTTTACCCCCTGAACAACACTGTTTTGATCTCCAACCTTGGAAAAAACTGCCGACGATCAGACAAGAACTAGAAAATACAGTGCTGTGAATTAGGTGATAGACTACTATGTAAGATTGTCACAGGGTGAAAAATTTAGAGGTTTTGGACTTCTCTTTGTAATAAATAGATAAGAGCAAAAAATATCAAAATGGAGGATTGTTGTTGTTCTCCAAACCTTCTTCTTCTTCTTCTTCTACTACTCCATATTCTGCAGTAAAAGTAATTTGGGATGATTGGACAAAGAATTCTGCAGTTCCTGGCCGTGTTACTGAATAATTGGTAGGAAAGTGAAAATAATATACGTTTCTAGTAACCATTGGTTAAATTATCGTTAAAAAGGCTGTGTAAATCTTGATAATTGGACTTCTCTCCTGCTTTCTGTACTCTGTGCTGAACCTGGGTCATGCTAGTGGCTCTGTTCCTCTGATAAGACTTAATAAACAACTATCTGGCAGCACTGAAACTCCAGGAAAAGTCTGGGTTTATTCTTTGAAACTCCTTGCAAGGACTTTTAAAATATTCTCTCCCATCAGGAGGGATTTGATATATGGCAAGGTTTAGTGTCAGGTTTAGTCAAGTCTGGCAGCCCCAGTGCTGGGGCCGACATCAAGGAATGTTTCAGCTGTTTAAATGCAGCCCTGGCATTCTGTCCACATGATTGTCCCCTTTTCAGCTGCTTTAAGGACCTCATACAGAGGTTTTACCAGTAGTCAATAGTTTGATATCCATAGGCGACACTAACCTACCATTTCCAGGAAGGCCTGCATCTCCCTTATGGTATGGGGCTCTGGAAGTGGACAGATGGCTTCCTTCCGTTCTCTGCTGAGTTGTCGATGTCCATGGAAAATTTCCAGGCCCAGGTATACTACTGTTTCCCTAGCAACCTGTGCCTTCTCTTTCGAGACCTGATACCCACTTTGTCCGCTACTATCAAGATGTCATCAACATACTGGAGAACTGCTCCTCCTGGTTCTTGTTTCCTCCAGTCCTCCAGCTCCTTTGCCAGCTGTTTTTGAATCCTTGTGGTAAAACTGTCCAGGTGAGCTGGGTCTTTCTAACTGTTTCAGGATTCTCCCACTCAAAAGCAAAGAGTTCTTGGCTATTCTTATGCACAGGAATGCAGAAAAAGGCATCGTTGAGATCTAAAACAGTGAACCACCCTAATTCATTTGTTAGTGTTGTCAAGAGTGTGTAAGGATTCGCTACCACTGGGTGTATGTCCTCTGTTATCTTGTTGATTTCCCTCAAGTCCTGTACCAACCTGTAGCTTTTACCATCAGCTTTTTTTACTGGCAAGATTGGTGCGTTGTACCTGGATTCACATTCCACTAACAACCCAAATTTGAGAAACTTTTCAATTACAGGTACTAATCTCTTGCAGCCTCCTAATTTCAGAGGGTATTGTTTTTGCCTTACTGGTGTAGCCCCTGCTTTGAGTGTGATAATCACAGGTTCAGCTTTTTTGGATCTGCCAGGAGAATCATTGGCCCACACTATTTGAATGACAGCATCTTCAACTTCTTTGGAATTTTTCCATGGCATTCCTGTACATGTATAGCAGCTGCTTCGATAAATTTAGATTCTGGGATTATAACTTTCACTCCCCCTTCCTTGGAAAACTTAATTTCTGCTTCCAATTTCTCCAATAGATCTCTGCCCAATAATGGCATTGGGGAATTTGGCATATACAGGAACTGGTGAGTGACTGTTGGGGTTTTAAGAGGTCTAGTTTTTTTTACTGTTAAAGGAATTTTCCCCCACTCTGTTACTAAGACGACAAATCGCTGGGTGCTTAAGGAAAGACAAAAGAGCTGCCCACTGGAGGTAGGGTGGGCCTGGCTGCTCCTTTGTTTCACCTGGGTGTGGGGTCAGTTTGCTCTCAGCGTTCAGAGAGAGAAGCTGGGGAGAGAGAGAAGCTGCTGGTTCTTTTCGGCCGTTCTTCCCTTTTCTGCGGAGAAAGATGCCAGGATCCCCGGCCCACCTTCCCTGCCCTGCTGGAGGCCGGGCTGTGGCCGCCCTGCCCCACCGCTGATTCGAGCCTTTGCTGCGTTGTAGCCGTGCTTGCCCTGCCTGCCTAGACCTCCGGGGGGTTCCCTGCCTGGATACATGGTGTCTGCCACCCGGGATTTGTGCTCATCCCTCCCGCTCCAGCCCACTGCTCCAGCCTGCTGTTCCGGAAGGTCCAGCCAGACACCGGGGCCAGCTGTCCAGGGGTTTGTGAGGCTTCTTTGTTCCATCCTTCCCCAGGATCCCAGGGCACCAGTGCTGCGTGCTCCCCGAGCTTGCTCCAGAGCGCCCCCTGCAGCCACAGGGAAACCATCGCACCTGCCCTGCTCACTGGGAGCCGCTAGCGCCTCTGCTGGCTGCGAGCAGAACTGCACCCGAGGGGAAAAAAGGGCCCGACAGCCGAGAAGGCTGGGACTGGGTTTGTGATTGTTTGCTGTTACTGACATAGTTATTGTTGTTTGTTTGACTGGTTATATATATAATAGTAAAGAACAGTTATTCCTATTTCCCACATCTTTGCCTAAAAGCCCTTGATTTCAAAAATTATAATAACTTGGAGGGAAAGGGGTTACCTCTGCCATTCCAAGGGAGGCTTCTGCCTTCCTTAGCAGACACCTGTCTTTAAAACCAAGACGGTGACGCAGTGTTTTCCTAATTTAAATTTCAAAGGTTGGAGAAAAGGCCTTGTTTCGCTTACCCCTGTAGCTCCGATCACATCCACAGTGTCTTGACTCAGTTTACCTTTTAAAATATTTAACAGAGAATATATTTCCCCCATATCAACTGGATATTCAACATCATCCTTCCCCAGCTTAGCTACAACTGAAGGCTCTGCTGGGATAGTTGCCTTTGGTCCCCGTCAGTCCTTATTTACAGTTAGTTCTGGAACTGGGGTTTTTTTTTCCACCCATGTTGGACACTCATTTTTACAATGCCCCCGTTTCTTGCAAATTGCGCACTGGTCCTTGGCTAGGGGAAAAGGGGGAGCCTTTTTTGATGTGTCAGATGACTTTCCGTTATCATACTTCTTCTTGTGGTGGGGTTTATTATGTTTATCTTTGCCTGCTAAATCTCTGTTCTGATGTACCTTCCAGGCTACATTCAACAATTTACTTATGTCCTGTGTCCCATCCAATTTTTGCAGCTTTTTCCTTATGTCATTTGCAGATTGGCCTATAAACAGGTAGGCCAGGTGGAAGTGCTGCACAGGTGAGTCAGGGTCTAGGGTAGTGTATTTTTGTGCAGCCTCTTTGCGCCTATTCAGAAACTCTGTGGGGTTCTTGTTTGGATTCTGTTCTATGTCGTATAACTTAGCCCAATTCACTGCTTTAGGAATGGTACATTTTAACCCAACAACCACCCATTTCTGGTATCTCTTCAGCTTTTCCATCTGTTTTGGGACATTGTGATCCCAGCCAGGGTTTGATAGGGGATAAATGTCATTAACTGACCCTTGGAGATTCCCAGCTGCAATTTGAGTTTCTATAGCAGATATAGCAGCTTTGTTGACCATTTCTTTCTCCATGTTATCCAATAATTCATCTAGCACAACATCCAGATCACCCCAATCTGGGTTTTGGGATTTTATGGACATTTCTACATGCATAGCTACTTTTTCTGGATTGTCTCTGTATCTTCCAATTGAGTTTTTCCACTGCTGTAGTTATCTGAGGGAGAATGGTGTCTTTATATAAATTACTCCCTGATTTCCCACAGCCTGTCTCAGAGGTACCTCTAATACAGGTCCTTCCTCCCCTCCTTTATCTGCTTTTGACCTTGTGTGTTTAGCGATGGGACTGACTGCTTTCATGGCTTCTTGGGCTATCTTTCCCCTTTTTCTACCACCCTCCCCACGGGAACCATCTGTATCGGAATCATCCCATTTGCTTTTAATTGAAACTGCTTCATTGGTATTAGAGACTGTCTCAGCCAAAGGTTGATCAGAGACTGCCTCGCTTTTATTTCCAGCGCTAGAAGCGCAAGGAGGCAAGGGCTGCAAGCAGCTTCCTCCATCCCTAGCTCCGCAAGAGCCACCTGGGTCGGGGCCATCCTGTCCGCTGCCAGCTTTAACCCTGGCCGGGCCGCAGGGTGGGGAATAGGAGCCGCAGCGCCTATCTTTAGCTTTGAAGCTTGCAGCTCTCCCTACAGGGAAATGCGGCTGAAACCGTCCGTGTCCGTTTCCGCCTTCACTTCAGTGTTTGTGGAAATCGGGGGATGGCGGCCAGTCCGCCCCTTCCCTGCCTCTAGGGCTGTCAGGGGGCTGTGGGAAGCCCACCTCCGCTCCACCCCTGTGCCCGCTCTCCGCTCCAAGCAAGGAAGAGGGAGGGAAAGAGGCTCTGTGCTGAGCCGATTCTGGCTTGGAGTCGGCTGCGCATTGCAGCTCCCCGCCAGCTGCATCTGGCTTTGAAACCACTGCCTGCTTGTCCCTTTCTTGGACTACGGGGCCGTGGTGATGGCAGTGGTGGTGCGGCTCCTCCACCCCCTACCCCCACCTGTGCGGGCCGCCCTGGTGGCTGAACGGGGAGGGAGACCCCCCTCCTGCCGTGCAAGGCTAGGGCTACCATATCTACGTCTGTCATATCGATTTCTCTGGTTGTATCCAAGCTAGCTTGCGGCAGCCTTGCCTTCCCTCCCTTCCTATTTCTCAAAGCCATCTCCAAACTGTTTTTCTCTATCACATATGCTTCTTCTCTGTTCAGATACATAGTAAAAAGCTCTGCATATCTTAATTCATCAAACCTGCGTAATGATCTAAGTTCTACCATCAGGTCAGTAATGAGATCATTCTCCAAGCTACCAAAGCAAGGCCAACTTCCCTGACTTAACTTTAAAGTCGACCAAACTCGTGTCGAAAACCTGATCAATTCTCGGGTGTCCAGAGTAGTTCTCAGCCCTGTCAGCCATCTCCAGTGTTTTATTATCAACTCTAAAGGACTATTATGGGGAATTTTCACATTTTCATCTGAAAAAATACCACCCATGTTTACTCACAAACAGGAAAGCTCTGCCGGAGAAAAGCTTTTAACTCTGGAATTCAGCCTGCAATCCGGCCTCGGAATCCCACTTCCCAGGCAGTTTATCCAGCCTACTACACAAACTGTAGCAATTTAAAATACTAAAAAAGCAACTAATTTTAGCAAACAGAAAATGCGTGCGTGCGAAAATCTGGTCTTGGCGGGATTCAAACCCGCAACTTCTCGACTTCCCAATCATTCAACCAATCTCTCAAGCCTCTGAGCCACTCCCACAGCTGTGCGGATGTCCTGGGTTGAAGTGTATACTATTACCATCCTCATGAGCAGTGGAAATCAGGTGGGGCAGTGTTTCCTTTCCTCCTCCCCCCAGACTATCTTGCTGTTAATGGCCCATCATTGTCCTGCCGCATGACTCAGAGATAACTCCCTCTGGACTATCTTCTGTTAATGAGCCTAATCAACACTTGGCCTCATGACTCATTACCCTATTGTGAGATTCTCCACCCAGAGAGAGGAACCAAGCATCCCATCGTGGATATAATCTGGGACTCTGAGCACCAGAGACACTCTCTTTCCACTGGATTTCCAGAGGACAGAAGCTACACAGCCACCACTGGACTTTCTGAGGAAGAGCAGACCCCTTCTACTACAGGATCACCACTTCAGAGGACTGCTACCACCACCCTGCCGAACAGGGACTCAGGTTGTATCTTGACTCTGTCAGTGTTTTCTTTTACTTTCTTTTCCTTTCCTTTAATTTCCATTAAATTGTTATTCTGACTTGGTGCCTCCCACTGGTTTGTTTTCAAACTAGCACACATAATTTGGCGCCCAGTATGGGGCTTGCTCTGAGAGAAAGTCAGAATTACAATCTTGTATAAACAGAAACCTATTCACCATGGTGCTCAGCTTGTCTACATGGGTACTGTATCTTGCTCTCTATATTTTTCCTCACATGGGGAACTATCTGCCTGTTGTGTTACTCCTGTTAAAACCAGGGACTGGTATGAGAATTGCTTTATTGGTTTATTATGCATATAACATAATAACCTGCGAGGCGATGAATACCATTCGGAATATATACTCAATTTTGTTTGGCTGTCCTAGTCTGGGCTCCTATGTCTGGGATCTCTTCAACAATCGCACCCAGCCCCTGGTGGGAGGAGTAGAGAGTGGTTTCTTCCAGCCTTTCAGGCCAGGCACAGCAGTTTTTAAAAATATTGAGTTCCCTCTGGATGTTAAGGATGGTATAATCTTCTTGTCAGTTCTATTCTCTTTTTTCTCTATGGCCTGCATTGTGTACACCATGCTTAGAAACAGAACACTACTTAGTGTGGTTCAATGTCTGCTTGAGGAGGAAGTAAAAAGGAGCAAAGCAGCAAATACCATGTCTACACAGACTGCCACACAGAAAGGAACCAAAAGCAAAGCAGCCGCATCCATCTCTACCCAGACTGTCACAGTGGAGAAAGGAACCAAACGCAAAGCAACCGCATCCATCTCTATGCAGACTGACACCGAGGAGAAAGAAACCAAACACAAAGCAACAGTGTCCATCTCTACGCAGACTGTCACAAAGGAGAAAGAAACCAAACACAAAGCAACAGTGTCCATCTCTATGCAGACTGTCACAGAGGAGAAAGGAACCAAACACAAAACAACAGCGTCCATGTCTACGCAGACTGACTCAGAGGAGAAAGGAACCAAAAGCACTGTCAGTGTCCCCATGCAAACCATCACTGAACCAGAACAGCCCAAACCGATTGCAGTTGCCCCCGTCCAGAAGAAGAAATCAAAAAGAAAATCAGTCCGCATAGTGACTGACAAGGATGCAGCAGGACCTTTGCACCCAGAAGAAGAGGCAGAGCCAGAGATCATCACTCGGTCACTATCCCTGGGTGAGCTGCGTGACCTGCAGAGGGAATTCACGCGCCAGACTAACGAGTCCACCCTGACCTGGCTGCTCCGCTTTTGGGACGCTGCAGACAATGACACCATTCTGGACGGAAGTGAGGCCAGGCAGCTGGGATCTCTGTCCCGGGATGTGGTCATTGACCAGGGAATCGGGAGAACCCAAGAAACTCACAGCCTCTGGCAGCGACTGCTTACAAGTGTAAGGGACAGGTACCTTTGTAAAGAAGACCTCCAGGTGCACCAAGGGAAATGGAGCACAATGGAACAAGGTATCCGGTGCCTGAGGGAATTGGCTGTGCTGGAGATCATTTTCTCAGAAGACGAGAGATTTCCTAAGAGCCCAGATGGTGTCCAGTGCACGTCACAGATGTGGTTGAGGTTCGCACCCCTTGGACCAGAGATATACTCTCTTTACCTGGCAATGCTGCAATGGAGGGAAGGCGAGGACAGGGTGGGCATCTTGGTGAACAAGCTGAGGATTTACGAGGACACCGTCACAGCCCTGTTTCGCACCCATGTCTCATCCGTGGAAACAAATTTTTTGGCTGAGCAAGTCCGGAGCTTGATTGAAGAAGGCCATCAGAAATTGAAAAAGGAACTTAAGGAAGAGATTTACCAGATCTCGCCAGAACCAACAAGAGTCTCTGCCATTAGGAGCCGGCGTCCCCCAACCAGGGAGAGAGGATACACCCCACGAGGTAATCTCTGGTTTTTCCTTCAGGAACATGGAGAAGACATGAGTAAGTGGCATGGAAAACCCACCTCCTCCTTAGCAGCCAGGGTACGGGAACTAAAAAGAGGGACAACTACCACAAGAAGCGCATCTAGAGTCAACATTGCTCCGGTCTCTCGCACACAGAACTCCAGACGATACCAGAATGATAGTATGACTGATCCTCTTGAAGGGACCTCAGGAACATATTCACCGTAAGGGAGCAACATGCACCAGAACCAGGAATAGAGGGGCCCTGCCTCTAGCCAGGTAGAGGAAAGGGATAATCGGGTCTTTTGGACTGTGTGGGTCCGATGGCCTGGCACATCTGAGCCACAAAAATACACGGCTTTGGTTGACACAGGCGCTCAATGTACTCTGATGCCATCAAGGTATGTGGGAACAGAACCCATTTCTATTTCTGGGGTGACAGGAGGATCCCAGCAGCTGACTGTACTGGAAGCTGAAGTGAGTTTAACTGGGAACGAGTGGCAGAAACACCCCATCGTGACTGGCCCGGAGGCCCCATGCATTCTCGGCATAGCCTATCTCAGAAATGGATATTTCAAGGACCCAAAAGGACATCGTTGGGCTTTTGGGATAGCTGCTGTGGAGACAGAAGATATCAGACAACTGAGTACATTGCCTGGCCTCTCAGATGACCCGTCTGCCGTGGGACTGCTAAGAGTTGAAGAACAACAGGTGCCAATCACCACAGCAACAGTGCACTGTCGCCAATACCGCACCGACAGAGACTCTGTGGTTCCCATCCATGAGATGATTCGCAAATTGGAGAGCCAAGGGGTGGTCAGCAAGGCCCATTCACCTTTCAACAGCCCTATATGGTCAGTGCGTAAGTCCAGCGGAGAGTGGAGACTGACGGTGGATTACCGTGGCCTGAATGAGGTCACACCACCACTGAGCGCTGCTGTGCCGGACATGTTGGAACTTCAGTACGAGCTGGAGTCCAAAGCAGCGAGGTGGTATTCCACTATTGACATTGCCAATGCCTTCTTCTCCATTCCTTTGGCAGCAGAATGCAGGCCCCAGTTTGCTTTCACCTGGAAGGGTGTGCAATACACCTGGAACCGACTGCCCCAGGGGTCGAAGTCAAGTCCCACCATTTGCCATGGACTGATCCAGACTGCACTGGAAAAGGGTGAGGCTCCAGAACATCTGCAATACATCGATGACATCATCGTGTGGGGAAACACAGCAAAGGAAGTATTTGAGAAAGGAGAGAAAATCATCCAGATTCTCCTGGAAGCCGGCTTTGCCATCAAAAGGAGCAAAGTCAAGGGACCTGCCCAAGAGATCCAGTTCCTGGGAGTAAAGTGGCAAGATGGACCACGTCAGATTCCCACCGAGGTCATAAATAAGATCACTGCAATGTCTCCACCGACCAGCAAGAAGGAAACACAAGCTTTCCTAGGCGCCATAGGTTTTTGGAGAATGCACATTCCTGAGTACAGCCAGATTGTGAGCCCTCTCTACCTGGTTACCCGCAAGAAGAACGATTTCCACTGGGGCCCTGAACAGCAGCAAGCCTTTGCCCAGATCAAGCAGGAAATCGCTCATGCGGTAGCCCTTGGCCCAGTCAGGACAGGACCAGAGGTGAAGAACGTGCTCTACTCTGCAGCCGGGAGCCATGGTCTGTCCTGGAGCCTCTGGCAGAAGGTGCCTGGTGAGACTCGTGGCCGACCACTGGGATTCTGGAGCCGAAGCGACAAAGGGTCTGAAGCCAACTACACTCCCACAGAGAAGGAAATCTTGGCTGCCTATGACGGAGTCCAAGCTGCCTCAGAGGTAATCGGCACAGAGGCACAACTCCTCCTGGCACCCCGACTACCAGTGCTGGGTTGGATGTTCAAGGGAAAAGTTCCTTCCAGGCATCACGCCACCAACACCACATGGAGCAAATGGATTGCTCTCATCACACAGCGTGCCCGTATTGGAAACCCGAATCGCCCTGGGATTTTGGAAATTATAACAAACTGGCCTGAAGGTGAGACTTTTGGATTATCTTCTGAAGAAGACGAAGAGCAAGTGACTCGTGCTGAGGAAGCCCCACCATATAATGAGCTACCGGAGACTGAAAGACGTTATACCCTCTTCACTGATGGTTCCTGCCGAATTGTAGGCGCTAACCGGAAGTGGAAAGCTGCAGTATGGAGCCCCACACGACAAGTTGCACAAGCTACCGAGGGACAAGGTGGATCGGGTCAGGTTGCAGAGCTTAAAGCCGTCCAGCTGGCTTTGGATATTGCTGAACGAGAGAAGTGGCCAAGGCTCTATCTCTACACCGACTCGTGGATGGTAGCTAATGCTCTGTGGGGATGGCTGGATCGCTGGAGAAAAGCCAACTGGCAGCTCAGAGGGAAACCCATCTGGGCAGCTGAGATTTGGCAGAACATCGCCGCCCGAGTAGAGAAGCTGACCGTGAAGGTTCGACACGTGGATGCGCACGTACCCAAGAGTCGGGCTAATGAAGAACATCGCAACAATGAGCAGGTGGACCGAGCTGCCAAGGGGAAAGTATCTAAGGTGGATCTGGACTGGCAGCACAAGGGAGAATTATTCCTAGCTCGTTGGGCCCATGATGCCTCTGGTCATCAGGGCAGAGATGCAACATACCGATGGGCCCGTGACCGAGGGGTGGACCCTACCATGGACAGCATCTCACAGGTCATCCACAGCTGTGAGACCTGTGCTGCAATCAAACAGGCCAAGCGGGTGAAGCCTCTGTGGTACGGTGGACGATGGTCAAAGTACAGGTATGGGGAAGCCTGGCAAGTTGATTACATCACCCTTCCCCAAACCCGCCAAGGCAAGTGCTACGTGTTGACCATGGTTGAAGCAACCACTGGATGGCTGGAGACCTACCCTGTGCCTCATGCTACAGCCCAGAACACCATCTTGGGCCTGGAAAAGCAAGTCCTGTGGAGACATGGCACCCCTGACAGGATCGAGTCAGACAACGGGACTCATTTTAAGAACAGCCTCATCAACACCTGGGCCAGAGAACACGGTATTGAATGGATATATCATATTCCTTATCATGCACCAGCTGCCGGAAAAGTTGAACGCTGCAATGGACTACTTAAAACCACCCTAAAGGCACTTGGTGGGGGGACCTTCAAAAATTGGGAAGTGAACTTAGCAAAGGCCACCTGGATGGTCAATACCCGAGGGTCCATCAATCGAGCTGGTCCTGCCGAGTCTGAACCCTTGCACACAGTGGATGGAGATGGAGTCCCTGTGGTACACCTGAGAGGTATTTCAGGAAAGACTGTTTGGATTAATCCCACCTCAGGCAAAGGCAAACCCATCCGTGGGATTGTCTTTGCTCAAGGACCTGGTTGCACTTGGTGGGTAATGCAGAAATATGGGGAAACCCATTGTGTACCACAGGGAGACCTAATCTTAGGTGAGAATGGTGTGTAGGGTTTCATTGTATATGTGTATATATATATATGGATGTATTTATGTTTGTATATGTATATGTATATATATATATCTATGTGTGTTTAGAGTTTAAGAAGGTATTGGTTTGGGATGATGTAGATGGTAATAGAATAAGGGGTGGATAATGTCCTGGGTTGAGGTGTATTCTATTACCATCCTCATGAGCTGTTGAAATCAGGTGGGGCAGTGTTTCCTTACCTCCTCCCCCCAGACTATCTTGCTGTTAATGGCCCATCATTGTCCTGCCGCATGACTCAGAGATAACTCCCTCTGGACTATCTTCTGTTAATGAGCCTAATCAACACTTGGCCTCATGACTCATTACCCTATTGTGAGATTCTCCACCCAGAGAGAGGAACCAAGCATCCCATCGTGGATATAATCTGGGACTCTGAGCACCAGAGACACTCTCTTTCCACTGGATTTCCAGAGGACAGAAGCTACACAGCCACCACTGGACTTTCTGAGGAAGAGCAGACCCCTTCTACTACAGGATCACCACTTCAGAGGACTGCTACCACCACCCTGCCGAACAGGGACTCAGGTTGTATCTTGACTCTGTCAGTGTTTTCTTTTACTTTCTTTTCCTTTCCTTTAATTTCCATTAAATTGTTATTCTGACTTGGTGCCTCCCACTGGTTTGTTTTCAAACTAGCACAGCGGAGTTTAGACTCTGGGCTCCTGTGGATTCAATGGAGGGCGTCCCCTCCTCTCCATAGATTTGTAGGGGCAGGCTTTAAGCTTTCCCCTTTCGCGAGCTTCTCTGCCCACACTTTCAAACCCCAACCTTTCCCTAGTGCTAGCACAATACCGGTCCCTCTTAACTCACCTTCCTTTCTGTCCTTCTGCCTTTCTGTACTGGGTCCTAAAGCCCTAGTCACAGTACTGGATTGTCGCTTTGGACTCTGTAGTTCGCCAGCAGAAAGGGAGGGGCAAAGCGACATGTGTTTCAACCCAAGACTACGAGTTTCAAGGTCTCTAGGGTCCCACCTGGGTCGCCAGCAACTGATGCCTTTTCCTGGTCTTAAAATCAAGAGTCAAACACGGTTAGAAGGGGAAAAGGGATGTTACCTCTATATTTATTTTAAGGATCCTTAGGTGCACCATGTCCAGGTGGAATGGGCCGAAATGCACACCACAATGTCCACACACAATAGATCGGATATAACATTATAGGTCTTACTAATTAGCATATCTATAAAAGATTCCCCAGTGAGAGGCTCTAGTGAGCCCCCCTCCCCGAGGAACCTTTCCCCTGGATGGTCCTATCTCACTTTACAAAATGTGTTCTGGAGAGGACCTTGGTGTCTGGGGCTTTCTGATCCCTAACTACGAGGCTTCTAAGATGTTTAGTTTCCTAGCTTGACAAATAAGTCTAAGAATGTAGGCTAAAAAGCACTAAGAATACAAAGGCTGTAAAAAGGTATATAAAAGGGTGTCTTGGTTTGAAAGACAGGGTTCTGCTAAGGAAGGCAGAAGCTTCCCTTGGAATGGCAGATGCAACCCCCTTGCCTCCAAGTTATTATAATTTTGAAATCAAGGGCTTTTAGGCAAAGATGTGGGAAATAGGAATAACCGTTCTTTACTATTATATATATAACCAGCCAAACAAACAACAATAACTATGTCAGTAACAGCAAACAATCACAAACCCAGTCCTAGCCTTCTCAGCTGATGGGCCCTTTTCCCCTTTGGTGCAGTTCTGCTTGCAGCTGGCAGAGGCACTAGTGGCTCCCAGTGAGCAGGGCAGGTGTGATGGTTTCCCCACGGCTGCAGGGGGCGCTCCGGAGCGAGCTCGGGGAGCACACGGCACTGGTGCTCTGGGGTCCGGGGAAGGATGGAACAAAGGCTTCACAAACCCCTGGGCAGCTGGCCCCGGTGTCCGGCCGGACCCTCGGGAACGGCAGGCTGGAACGGCAGGCTGGAATGGCAGGCTGGAGCGGCAGGGATGAGCACAAATCCCAGGTGGCAGACACCATATATCCAAGCGGGGAGCCCCCCAGAGGTCTGGGCAGGCAGGGCGAGCACGGCTACAACGTAGCGAAGGCTCGAATCAGCGGCAGGGCAGGGTGGCCACAGCCCGGCCTCCAGCAGGGCAGGGAAGGCGGCTTTGGGATCCAGGGGCTTTCCAGCACAAGGAAAAGCAGCCGAAGCAAGCCAACTCCTCTCTGTCCAAACTCTGGAGACCCAACTGCCCACACACCCAGGTGAAACAAAAGGAGCAGCCAGGTCTTTTGTCTCTCTTAAGCACCCAGCGATTTGTTGTCTTAGTAACAGTATGGGGTGAAAAATTCCTTCAACAGAAAAAAAAAACTAGACCTCTTAAAACCCCAACAAAGGGGTATAAAAGAAAAGGCAAAAAATCATCATGGCATCAAAAGGAGTGAGAGGAATTTGTCTTTACAAACAAACTGTGGGTTTGCTGATAGGTGAAGATGGATACTGAGAGATGAAAGAGGCAATGGGAAGAACCATAAATTCCATAGGAAAGAAAAAGGGGGGGGAGTATACATCAGAAAGGGGTCAGTATTAAGTGATTCAGGAAGTCTGTACCTCTCAAGTACCTCAGCCAATGGGGAAAGAGAGAGGGAAATACGGCTGGGAAAATTAGGATAAAAAGGAGGCTGCGTCCTCTAACAATTTGAGAGACCCCAGGGGAATGCCCCATGGCCTCTTCCTTTATTTGAATAAAGTATCAGGGCTCCTCTGTCTCCTTTTTGAACATAAACCTCTGGTGTTTGTGGATTAATTTTTCCTGACACATGAACCCAGAAAGCAGCTCAAAAATGGTGTCACAGCATCATAGCGGTGTGTTAAGAACACTAGAACATAATTTAGATAAAACTTTATTTCTTAACCAATCCCATTTTTATAAAATGAAGTTATTTTCTGCAGGTGGAATATATGTCTTGGTTTTGTGCTGCATTTTGTTTATTTTTTTTCTGGTTGAGATCAATTAATTTTTCCTTACATATTACTTATACTTCATGAAGCCACTTCTTTGCTTTTCCATTAGGATATTGGAGTTGAGCTATTTCAGAGCAGTGGTCAGGCTTAACTAAGAATAGTACTATTTTCTTTGGACACCAGGCACTAGGTTTTAACATTTGAGTATAGCTAAGACCTTCCTTTAACTTACTTAAGGAGAAGGTTCAAAAATCAGTGATAATGAGTTAAATCCATGGTTAAGAGAGATGAATGCATTTGACTGGCACAATTGGATGTTACCATACATAGCCCAAGTAACTTGCAGTCCTGAAATTACTGGTGAGCTCGGGTTAGATTCTATGGTATCAAGCACTTTTCAATTTTATAGACTGCAGTCTGTGGAAATCTAATGTCTGAGGACCATTCGTGTCTAGTCCATAGAGTGATGGCTCATTGAATTCTAATTATTATTCTGCTTGTTTCCAGCCTCTAAGGTTGTTTTTAGGAGAGCTAAAACACTTATAGCTTTTTAATGGCACTTTCTGCTGTAAGCATTTGTAGCAGTTGGCATGAAGACATCCTAGTGACTGAGAAAGACATGGTTAACAGGTTCATAATGTGTGGGGGCCGGTGGGCCTGTGGTACAAGGGACAAAGAGAGTCCACTGGTGAGACAGTCCCTAGTATCAAAGATTGTCCCCAGGTTAGGGTAACCGAAAAGGCTTGCCCCAGGATCCTCTGTTCTGTTATGTTAATGTACCCCAGTTCTGTGTCCCTGGTTGGCCAGTTTGGCCTCCCTGCCCCTTTGGTACCTTATATGTCCCTGCCTTAGAAGGTTCTCCACTTCCTGTTACCCCCCCCCTTGGCCCTTGCCCCATCCCCACGCCCTCAGAGCTTCCCTACTGGCTCCCTTACCCTAGTCCCGCCTTTGTACCACCCCTGCACCCTCAGATCATTGGTGTCTGATGCTCTCTCTGCTCCCCTATATAACCCTGGACCCTCCATTGTTTTTTGTCTTCATCCCTGGAACCCTTCACGTGGGTGGCTGGAATAAACCTCCCCCGTGGAACCCCATACAGAGATCCTTCCTGCCTTCTTTGTCATCAGTTCATCCTTAGCTATCCGGTGTAGTGTGTGTGTGCGTGTGGTGACCTCGCTGAGCAGCTTCCTCCAGGAGACGCTTTTGGGAAGGTCACAGCACTTTACCATCCAGCACCACGTCGCAACAAGTGGCGCCTGAACAGGGACCTCTTCTGAGGGTCCCTGAAAGCATCTCCAGCAGCCTGAGCTGCTGGAAGTTTGCGTTTGGAGCAGCCACTTCCCTGAAGAGAGCCCTGAGTTCTATCAGGGTGATTGGACGGGTGGTCAGCAACCTTCTTGGGAACAGAGGATCGGCCAAGAATGGATGAACCACCCCGAGAGTTTTCGTTTGACCCTGTGTGGTGAGATATATCGTGTCTCTTTTCTATTTTTTTGTTAAGCCTTTTGCCTTGGGTGTTGGGAAGAGGGGAGATGGGAGCTAAACTGACCCACCCTCAGCGGGAAGCTTATATCCAAGTTAAAGGAGCCCTTGTTCGGGGAAATTTTCGTTTTTCAAAGGGGGAGTTAAAATGTTTTGTTCTTTAGTTATTTAAGTTCTTTCCAAGGATTTTTGGGATCAAGTTGGGATAAAGTTGGGTGTTTGGCAATCCAGAGGGGACTTCTCAGTGGGAAAGTTTTATCCTTTATTTTCTATGATTATTAAATGTGTTAAGTGTATTGGGGGGTGTTTGGGAAAAGTAAATCCCAGCTTAAAAACCCCTTTGCCGTGTTCCTCCGCTAGCGTTCCAGATCCCTCTTCCCTGCCTCAGGAGAGATCAGGAGATGGATCCCGTCCAAGGGCACAGGATTACTACCATCTTCCTGACATCTCCCAGTCTCCTCTGTCCCCTTTCCAGGACAGCAGTGGCCATGCTGTCCCAGGCTCTTCCTAACCCTCTTACCTATGCCTGCATACCCAGTTCTATCACTCCCAGTTATGTCCCAAGATGGCGCTGGCAACATGCCCAGCCCTGCCATCTTGTCTTCTCCCTCTCCAAGTTTTCCCACCCTCACCCAGCCACTTGGCAGGGGCCATTTCAAACTCGCGACCCCCCTCCGCCCTTCTCCTCCCTTGCGTCAATGGGTGTGTCTGCATCATGCCCCTCCCATTCCACCAGGAATCCCCTTCTGGCTGCAGACCCTGCCTCTCCTTCCTGTGTTCCCACCCCCTCCATCGGTGACTCCACCCCTGGGAACCAACCCGCTTCAGGTTCCCACATCACTGGGACCGGAAGTGAGTGCGGTGGCAACCGGAAAGGCACCATCTTGCCTTCCACTGCAGCACACCAGGCAGCTCCGGTTTGCCAAAAGCCTCGCATCCCAGCCAGGCACTCTCCCTCCTCTTTGGAGGAGGAGAGCAGTGACTCCTCAGATTCTTATGCTAGGTCTGAAGATCACTGGGTTATAGTGAGGAAGCAGGAGACCGGGGATGGTAACTGGTAGCTGGCAGATAAGAGAACGCCGTATACAGCCCCAGCTATTTATAAGAGGGGAGGTAGGAATCCCCATTGGGAACCCATCCCTTACCAAGAGTTAAAGGAGCTATGCAAGACCAGTAAAGACTATGGGCGGGGGTCACCATATTTTAAAAATCTATTGCAAGTTACTTTCTCCGTGCTCACCCTAGTACCACATGACATTAAGAACACCATGTCGTGCCTCCTCTCCCCCCACGGAATACATGCTGTGGGAGACAACATGGAAAAAACACCTAAGGGGGCTCCTACAAACATATCAAGGAGACCGTACTAGGGGTTATTTAACCATCGAACACTTATGAGGAGAAGGTAACTTTGAAAAACCCCAGGACCAGGCCCAAGACATCCCCAAGGCTGTCCTAAGAGATATTAAAAGGGTAGCAGAGGCAGCACTGTTCGACACACCTGATGATGCCACGCCCACCCTGAACTTTGCAGATATTCGGCAAGGGACTGAGGAATCATTTATCAAGTTTGTGGACCACCTAAAAGGCTTGATCAAAAGGCAGGTGGAGAATGCAGTGGCCCGCAGGGAACTGCTGCGCAATCTGGCAATGTCTAATGAGAATGGGGAGTGTAAAAAGATCTTAAGGGCCCTCACCCTAGACCGTGAGCCAACAATTGAACTGATGATCGAAGCCTGCGCTAAGTTGACATCCACTGAACATGTAATTGGCATGGCGGTTTTTAAGGGGGTGGCGGAAACCCTAGTGGCAACGTCTGGGGACAGACAGCGTTGTTTCCATTGTGGGGAGCCTGGACATTTTATTAAAGACTGCCCAGAGCACGGGGCTTCAAGAGACTTACAGCTACCAGGGGAATGACCTTGGCCTCACCAATATCACTGAGACCATAGGCGGCGTCCGGGAAACTACCAACAGAGCGCGGGACGGCCCCGTGAAATGACACCAAATGCGCAGTTGTTGTGCCATGCCCCGCCCACCATCCCAGAGACTCGGGTGCCCAAAGGTATGTTCCAGAGGAGTATAGAGACCAGGAGCTCCAAGTCTCTGAGGCCTACCCGCATCTAAAGGTATGCTCCTGGTGCAAATTGGTGAGTGCCTTATTAATTCAGTTTGATTATGAGGGCATTTATAGAATCCCCATGGGAGAGTTTGGGCCCTCATGATGCCTTGAGAGGCCTCCTAGAAAACAGACTGGACAGGAGTAAGGGAATAAAGGTAGGTATTTATTTGAAAGGCCTTCAAAGGTACACCCTGGGGAGCCAGAGGCTATTGCCAAGATGGACTCCAAGATGGAAAACAGGTCACGAGTTCTTCACTCTTTTATAGGTTTGGTTCATTTGCATAGCAGGGTTAATTCTCCAATTAAAGCTTAAGTTTTCCCCACAGCTTACCCCCCCTTTAGAGGCTCTTTGGTTTATACTTTTGGGCCTAGGACAGCCCAAGTGTCCTTGAAGAGCAGATCCAGAGAAGTTTTGTTGTGTCTACCTAGAACAAGAGCAGAAATTAACAGGCTACAAGAAAGTTCAGAGTCATGCACCAAGCAGTACAGAATATGAAAAATATAAAGGTTAAAACTTAAGGCATCATTTTCCCCCCTTTAGAGGCTTGACAAAGCCTCTATCTTGTAGAGACTCTATTCCAAATATTCTAAATATCTACTAATAATATGTGTCTAACAGCAGTATATCTCTATAAACAAGAATTATAATTACAATCATTATAAACAATCTTCAATTCAGGGTCAGTTTGGTAACCATGAAACCAGGGTGTGGAAGATACAATCAGCTTTGAATGCTATCCAATGAAAGATCTAAGTTAATTCTCAAATTGTAAACAAATTTTGTTGCTCTTTTCACTTCAGTTTACATGTCAATTATTAGTTTTGTATCCAAATGAATGTCTTTGGATATACTTTGGACTAGAATCATACGCAAAATTTAGTTCCAAACCTGAATCAGGGTTACCAACTGTGTAGATAATAAGCACAGGAAAAAAATCCTTTAAACTACATCATCTTCATTTGTATCAGTCTCTGTTTTCTCAGTTGTTTCAGGAGCAGAAGCCTTCTTAATTCTGGAGTAGTGAATCCAGTGTCCTTTGCCAGCGACATTGACTGCGGTGAGGGTGGTCAGCAAAATCTGGAATGGTCCTCTCCACTTGGCCTGTAGAGGATCACTGTCCCACCACTTGACATAGACCCAGTCTCCAGGCTGGTGTGTCCAGTCCTATGGGTCTGGATAACACGATGTAATTCTGGAGCTTCTGCAAAGTAGAACTTAAAGCCATTAGATATCACTGCAAATCAAGTTTTGCCCTCGTGAATTTCACCTGGAACATGTGGAATTTGATATGGCCTGCCATACAATATTTCATAGGGACTGATGTTATCCCTCCGCCTTGGTTGTATATGGATCCTCAGTAAAGCCATAGGCAAGGCCTGAACCCACGTCATGGATGTCTCTTGACAAATTTTGCTAATTTGTGCCTTAAGGGTCCCATTCATGCGTTTCACCTTACCGCTTGCTTGGGGTCTGTAAGGTGTGTGCTGATCCTAAGCAATTCCCAAAATCCGGCTAACCTCTTGAATCACATTTGCAACAAAATGTGGTCCTCTGTTCATGGACATACCCAAAGGAACCCCAAACCATGGTATTATATGATTAAACAAAACTTTCACCACCTCCTTGGCTGTGTTAGTGCAATAGGGGTAACGTTCAGGCCCTCCACTGAAGGTGTCAACCATTACCAGTATGTACCTGTATCCCTCTTTGCGTGGTAACTCAGCAAAGTCTATTTGCCAGTAATCTCCAGGAAGATCCCCTGCCTTTGTTACTCCTAACACAACTTTTTCCTCGTATCAGGAGTATTTTTGCAGCAGATTTCGCACTTGCTCACTACTGATTGTACAATATCTGTCATTCACTTTCCTATTACTACCTTTTTGAGATGTTTCAGAAGATTTTCAACCCCGAAATGTGTGCTTTCATGTTCTCTTGCAGCTAGCCCTCAAAGAATTAGAGGTGGGACTACAACCTGATTTGCGGGTTGTAGTGGTTTGGTCCAAAATACTCATTACTGTTTACCCTCTGTGAGATAAGAATTAGGAGAAAAGCAAAGCAGGCACAAAACTTGAAAGAATATAAAGAAGTTTATAGGAGAAAGTTTCACGTAGGATGTCTGGACTTCAGGCGGCTCTCTTGAAAGCTGTTTATTGCATAGGCAAAGTTACAGCATTTCAGGGGGTGGGTATCCAGAGCCAGCCCTACAGCTGTCAGCTACAGCTGTAGGCATACCTGAAGCCGCTTTCTGTTCAAGTTACAAAGCATTTTATACTTTTCTTTGCTGAGTATCTTAATACATGACAACCAATAAGCACCATACATAATACCTTTACATTTGCCTATAGCCTATCATAACTACTACCATTACCATATTATAGTCATTATTATCCAATCACAAGAGTAAGTTACAATTTAAGCTTACAGTGGAAAATTCTCAAACCTCTTTTCTTCTTGCTACATCAACATTTCTTGTTTGCCTGCCATATCTCTCTTTTTGGTAAAGACATGCTTCCTATTTACTTATGCTCTTCTTGGGACTCATTTACTTGGTGAAAAACATCTCTGTTTGTAGTCACATACCTTTGTCCTATTCATAAAAATTTCCTTCCAACTCATCTCCAACCTTTGCCTTCTCAGTTATTCAGTGATCACTGGTTCAGCAAAACATCTTTTACTCTATATCAAAACTTGCTTTCATTTCTATCTCATCCTCAGTTTCTACATTCAGAGATCTTTCTTCCAAGCCTACACATCTGTGAAACTTTCTCACCAAACTTTCATCCTCCCCAACAAAGTTTATTTATAGACCTAAAATTAGGAAAAGGAAAAGAAAAGAAAAGAAAAGAAAAGAAAAGAAAAGAAAAGAAAAGAGAAAAGAAAAGAAAAGAAAAGAAAAGAAAAGAAAAGAAAAGAAAAGAAAAGAAAAGAAAAGAAAAGAAAATCATATCACACCTTCAGAACACTTCTTCTCCCCCCACCTTTCTCCCTTCTCCCAGTGACAATGTAAAAAGACAACCCTTGAGATGTTCAGTCTGTTTACCACTTCCATAGTAGCCTTGTTCAGTTCATTTAGGAAGAGGAGCCTCTCTTGCCCATGCTATGGAGAAATTATCACAACAAGACAGCCGCTCAGGTTGGTTCTCTGCTCGCATCATGTGAGAGTCCCCCTCCCACCACTTGCAGCTTTTCCCACAACTGCTTTCGAGGGTCCAATCTTGAGCTACTGGGGTACAATTTTAAGGTGGAGCTGTCGAAACTGATCGTGATGAGGGTGTGGGTTCGGTAGTGCCCGGCTGGAGATGGACGGATGGAGACTAGAGATGTCTATAAGCAGGTCTTAGGAGCATGCAGTTTATTGCAAAGGGCGTGGGTACAGGGGCACTGCTTAGAGCTGCCAGCTGCAGCTCCAAGCAGGCCCAAGGTGTAGGAGAGAGAGAGATGAATCAAGAGAGCTAGAGCAAGAGGCTGAGAGCTAAGAGAGTAAAGAGCAAGAGAGTTACTAAGAGAGCTAAGAGCAAGAGCGTTACTAAGAGAGCGAGGTCCTTGTTACAATACAATAAATCATCTTCTGTAGTGAATATTCTAATTCTCACTAGCCAATCTAATACAAGGTACAAATCCTATAGCATTTACATACAGCCTATAAGAGTTCTTACATTACCATAGAGTGTTACATTTTTACTTCTAAAAACTACTCCTTGGACCCCTTCTGCTGAGCTAGTAGGGTCTGCTCTGACCCTTGGACCTGTCTGCAAGCAGAGGGTATTGTTCAATCAAGAGGGGATTACCTTCAGCCGGCTATACCATTGTTTTCTAGTTGTTCAGTAACTAAGACTCTATATCTCAAAGATGGCCTTCATTTCGATGTCGCTCACAGTTTTCATATTCCCAAAATCTTTTGTTAGGCAATCATATTTATAAGGCTTTCCTGTTTCATCTTCCCCAACAGGAGCCATTGAGAAACAAAACTTCTCTTTACCCATCTCTGGGAGCATTTTATCTCTAAGAACAGAGGCCCTCCTCCTTCCCTGGGAGCAAAGGCTCCTCCTCATCTTCATCTCTAGGACTATCTCTGGGAGCATCTCTAGGAACTGAGGTCTTCTCCTTTCAATTTGGTGCAAGACTCCTCATCACTTGCATCTCTCCCTGTTCAAACTTCTCATCAAATTACAGCTGCTTCAGCATCTGCTTATCTCAGCGCAGGTGCTTTTGCTTACAAGTACAAGTTGAACACTCCACCCCCCATGCCTTCATGAAATTACAACGGATACTCTGATACATCATAGCTTTACAACAGAATTTCAGCTTTAAGCATCTCCTGTTTCTTCTCCCTCAGGTTTTCAGCTCTTCACAGCACTAAAAGGGTTAATCCCACCTAGGCCTTGCAGCAGGAATTTTGTTTATTGCTGTTGATCACATGATCTTTGCCGGACAGCAGGGCAGCTTTCGGCTGAATCTTGGCAGAACTGGAGAGGGGGAGCCAGGCTACTCTGCCTGCACATAGCAGGGTGGGGTGGGGGGGGGGGGTTCCGCAGGTGGAACAGGGCCCATAGGCTCCAGGATGGCTGTGGCCTGGCCTGGCCTGGCCCGAGCAGGGCCTGGGCCAGGCCCGCTGGCCCCTGTACAGGGCCCCGCAGCTACCTGTCTGTAGATACAAAAATGCTGCTATCAAGGATTTTCTTGTTATTTTCTAAGTCTGTGAGAGACTTTTCTCTCTCACAGAAGAGGTAGCAGGGAATGTAAACAACCAAGCCACCTGCAACCTTGAAAAGTCTTGTTTATGGTATAGTAGAAAAATATTTTGACAATGGATGTTTTAGGATTTTAGCCAATCACCCCGAAGGGGTGGCTGGTCCTTTGTCCAATTAGACTATGAAGAAAAAAGTCTATAAAAGAGTTTGTAAAATAATTAAATAAATCAATCTTGATGTCAATTCCTGCCTGTTGGATCTCCTCCTCCTCCTCCCTATGGCTGTGGGACATGGTGATATACTGTAGGAACCAGGACTGCCGTAATACCTGTCCCCGCTCCGGAAACAAGACAGAGCTCTGCCCAGGGTTTGTCTATTCTTAAGTGTGGATCACAGAGGTGGTCAAAATTTTAAGTGGCTTAAAAAATTGTCCATATTCAAACTAGCCAGCTGTCAGGTTCTGTCAGGTCATGGGGGGAAGCTGTAAGTACTCCTTTGCGAGAACATCACTTCTGGGACTATGCTTTGGTAAGCCATGACACAGGTGTAACAGCCCATCCATTTTCTGTGATCTCAGCCTTAAGAAACTTAATTAACTTGTGGTCTGCCTGATCATATTTTAGGGTCAACCCGGAAGAATCAATCTTTTTTTTGTGGAATTACTGCAAGAATACCTTTTTCTGCAGCCCTTCTTGCTGTTTCATCAGCAAAGAAATTTCCCAATTCTGGAGTGGTTTTCCCTTTCTGGTGACCCCTACAATGCATGATGGCTACTTCTGTGGATTTTTTGATGCTCTCTAAGAGGGCAAGGATTTGTTCAGCGTGTTTGATCTGGTTAACTGGAGCATTCAACAGTCCTCTCTCCTTCCAGATGGCTCCATGGGCATGGACAACACTAAATGCATATTTAGAGTCAGTCCATATATTTACCTTCTTTCCTTCGCTCAGGTCTAGGGCCCTTGGCAGTGCAATCAGTTCAGCTTTCTGTGATGACACATCTGCTGGCAGGGTCTTCGCCTCGATCACCTTGTCCTGGGTGGTTACTGCATAACCTGTCATTCGTTTACCATTTCTCATGAAGCTGATCCTGTCTGTAAACAGCTCCCAGTCTGGGTTTCCTAGGGGTACATCCTTCAGGTCTGGTCTACTGGAATAGACCTCCTCGATTGTCTGCAAACAGTTATGCTCAGGCACATCATCAGTTAAGGTAGAGGACAGAAACATGGCAGGGTTAACAACAGAAGTTGTTTTCAGGGTAACATCATCCTGTTCTAACAGCAGTGACTGATATCTAAGCATTTGGTTGCTGGACACCCAATGTCTTCCTTTCTGTTCCAGTACTGCTGCTACTGCATGTGGCACATACACTACAGTGTGTTGTCCAAGGGTGAGTTTCTGGGCCTCTTGAATCAAGATAACAGTAGTTGCCACGGCCTTCAAGCACCCAGGCCACCCTTGGCTAACATTGTCCAGCTGTTTGGAATAATAGGCCACAGCCTTCCATTGGCTTCCGAGGCACTGTGCTAGTACGCCCATTGCCACATTAAGTCTTTCATGTGTAAAAAGCTCAAAAGGCTTAGCCAAGTCTGGTAAGCCCAGACCTGGAGTTTACATTAAAGAGTGTTTCAGCTGTTTAAATGCAGCCCTTGTGCTTTCAGTCCAAATTATAATGCCATTTTCAGCTGCTTTTATTGCTCCCTACAAGGGTTTCACCAACAACCCATAATTTGCTATCCACAACTGACACCAACCTACCATTCCCAGAAAAGCCTGCATCTCTCTCACGGAGTGGGACTCCGGAAGCCGGCAGATGGCTTCTTTCCATTCCTTGCTGAGCTGTTGGTGTCCACGGAAGATCTCAAGTCCCAAGTAAACTACTGATTCCTTGTCGATCTGCGCCTTGTCTTTGGAAACTCTGTATGCACTCTGCCCCAAAAAGTTTAACAAGCTTAGAGTGAATTGGATGCAGTCATCTCTGGTCTTAGCTGCAATCAAGATGTCATCAACATACTGAAGGATAACCCCTCCTGGGTCTTGTCTCCTCCAATCTTCTAATTCTTTTGCTAGCTGGTTTTTGAATATTGTCAGGCTATTCTTGAAACCCTGGGGTAAGACTGTCCAAGTAAGCTGACTTTTCCTCCTTGTTTCGGGATTCTCCCACTCGAAAGCAAAAATCTCCTGGCTGTTTTTATGCACAGGAATGCAGAAAAAGGCATCTTTTAGGTCCACAACAGTAAACCACCCTAATTCATCTGTCAGTGTGGTCAAAAGTGTGTATGGATTGACTACCACTAGGTGTATGTCCTCTGTAATTTTGTTAATTGCCCTCAAATCTTGGACTAACCGATAACTTTTACCATCAGCTTTCTTCACTGAAAGGATTAGCGTGTTATACCTGGACTCATATTGCACTAATAACCCATGCTGGTGGAATTTTTCGATTATAGGTGCTAGTCCTTTGCGACTAATTTTAAAGGATATTGTTTTTGCCTTACCGGTGTAGCTCCTGGTTTGAGTGCAATGCTCACTGGTTCTCCCTGTTTGGATCTTCCTGGAACATCACTGGACCACACAATTGGATTGACAGCATTTTTGACTTCAATGGGGAATTTGCCACATCTGTCCTGTATAAAAAGTGCAGCAACTTAGACAAATTTAGTTTCTGGAATGATAACTCGTATGCCCTCCCCTCTTTTAAATTTAATTTCGGTTTCCAATTTTTCTAACAAATCCCTCCCCAGCAATGGTTTTGGGGAGTTGGGCATATAAAGAAATTGATGAGTTACCCAGTGCTTCCCCAGTTTAAATTTCAAAGGTTGGAAGAAAGGCCATGTTTCAGTTACCCCTGTTGCCCCAAACACATGAACAGTTTCATGACTCAGTTTCCCTTTTAAAGTATTTAACACAGAATATGCCATGCTGGTGTCTACCAGAAATTCTATATCATCTTTCCCCAGCTTGGCTATAACCGAAGGCTCTGCTGGGGAGAAGCCTCTGGTCCCCATCATTCTGAGTATGAGTTTTGTTCTAATGGGAGCTATAGAACTGGGGGTGTCTTCTTCAGCATCAGACAGTCAGCTTTCCAATGCCCTTTCTTCTTGCAATAAGCGCATGTGTCTTTGTCCCTAGGGGTAGAGGCTTTCTTAGATGACTTTTCCTGGGTATCCTTCTTCCTGGGACAGGGTTTACCTTTGTCACTGGAGTCTCTTTCTTGAAACACTCTCCAGGCTACTTCTAACAATTTATTCATGTCTTGAACCCCTTCTAACTTTTGCAACTTTCTTCTTATATCGTTTGAAGCCTGACCCATAAACAAATAAGCCAGATCATTTCCCCCTTCCACTGTATCAGGATTTATGTTTGTGTATTTGGTAGCAGCTTCTCTTAACCTCTTAAAAAAATCAGTAGGAGTTTCATTAGGACCTTGCTTCACTTCATAAAGCTTTGCCCAGCTGAGAGCTTTAGGGACACCATGCTTTAACCCATATACTATGAGATCTTGATACCGTTTTAATCTTTGCATTTCTGCTGGCACATTTGGGTCCCACCTTGGATCATCCGTTGGAAAAATTTTTGTGACCGTACCTTGGAACGTCCCGCTAGCTATGCCTAATTCCACAGAGTCTGTAATAGCTTTGTTTACCATCTGTCTTTCAGTGGGATCAAGCAATGTCTCTATTATAGCTGCCAAATCACTCCAGTCAGGGTTCTGTGTTTGAATTGCTCTTTGTATCAAAGTAGCAACTCTGTCTGGATTTTCTTTATATTTTCCCACTGTACTCTTCCATTGTTCTAACTCTATGAGGGAGTACGGAACCTTCACATAGATTGGCCCTTGATTACCTGCAGCCTGTCTCAGAGGGGCTTGCAAAACTGGCTCCCTTTTTGCTCTGGTCCATTTAGCAATTGGGCTTCGCTCCCTTATTGCTTTTCTTGCTATCTTTCTCCTCTTTCGCCTGCTTAAAGCAGCTATCTCATCTTCCTTTTCAGAGGAACTGCCAGAGTGAGAGGGTTGTGTCAGGTCTGCCCCGGCCTGTTCTGGTACCTGGTATCACTGTCAGGGACCTGCTCTGTGGCAGGGAAAGGGCAGTGTCCCTGGGCCTGCTTGCTTCGATGACCTCATCCTCTAAGCCAACTGCTCGGCACACGGCATTGTCATGGAGACTCCAACGCCTGGGAGAGGAAGGAACGCCACCTCCCCTGCGGGAGGTTCCCTCCCTGCCCTCCTGGCGGAAAGCCTTGCCTCCCGGCTCCACCTCTAAGGGCGATGCCATAGGCTGCACATGCTGGCTGTCCCCACCCCTTAGCTTCTCCGCTCCTGGTGGGACCAAAGGGGAGGGGGGAGAGAGAGACCCGGGCTTCTGGGCAGAAGCCACTGAAGACACAAACACCTTCCAGAGCCGCCACGGCCAGTCTTCACCCTCTTTTAGATGCGGCCCTGTCAGAGCCTGCGTCGCAGCCGGGAAGTCCCCTGGGTCCGTGGGAGGTGGTGGGGGCAGCCAGTCCGCCTCCCCCTTTTCCTTTTTCACTGGCCGGAACCATTTTAAAGCTGCCTCTCCTCCCCCGCCCCCCCCACCCCCGGGACCCACGTCAGCTGAGAAGGAGGAGGAGGAGGGAGAGGGGGAGGAGGAGGAGGAGGAGGAGGAGGAGGAGAAGGAGAAGGAGAAGGAGAAGGAGAAGGAGAAGGAGAAGGAGAAGGAGAAGGAGAAGGAGAAGGAGAAGGAGAAGGAGAAGGAGAAGGAGAAGGAGAAGGAGGGCCCAATCTCAAGATGGGAGCTATTAAATATTACCGCAGGCCTGGTTCCTACGGTATATCACCGTATCCCGCAGCCATAGGGAGGAGGAGGAGAGAAGATCCAGCAGGCAGGAATTGACATCAAGATTGATTTATTTAATTATTTTACAAACTCTTTTATAGACTTTTTTCTTCTTAGTCTAATTGGACAAAGGACCAGCCACCCCTTGGGGGTGATTGGCTAAAATCCTAAAACATCCATTGTCAAAATATTTTTCTACTATACCATAAACAAGACTTTTCAAGGTTGCAGGTGGCTTGGTTGTTTACATTCCCTGCTACCTCTTCTGTGAGAGAGAAAAGTCTCTCACGGACTTAGAAAATAACAAGAAAATCCTTGCTAGCAGCATTTTTGTACCTACAATTAAATCCATCTCCATGTCTTCCCCTTTTGTCAGGTCCAACATAGACTTCTTAACCTTTTTCTCTTTTTTCTTTAAAAACAGTATATGCTCTTTTTTAGATATTTGTAACGTAGATGCAGCCAAGAAAAGCTTTGCATACTCTAATTCTAAGAAACAGTGATCTCTTTGATGATACGATATTAAACTCAGTATCAATTCTTGTTGGGGTTTTAGGAGTTCTTCTGTTTTCTTTTTCTCATAAAGAATTTTCCCCATACATGTTGCCAGGGGGACGAATTACTGGGTGCTTAAGGAAAACAAAAGACCTGGCCCCGGGGGGGGGGGGGGGGGGGGGTGTCCATCTGGCTACTCTTTTTCACCTGGGCTTGTGGGCTGTTAGCTCCCGGCGTTTGGATGGAGAGAGAGGCTGGAAGGAATTCGTCAGCACTGAACACTTCTGCTTTTTCGGCTGCCTTCCTTCCTTCTACCGGAGAAACCCTGGGATTCCCAAGCCCGCCTTTCCCTGCCCTGCTGGGAGCTGGGCTGCGACCGCCCTGCCCCCGTCGCTGCTTTGAGCCTTTGCTACTCTGTAGCCCCACAAACCCTGCCTACTGAGACCTCTGGGGGGTTTCTGCTGCAGCCCTGGAGTTTGATACATCTCATCTGCCACGCAGGATTTGTGCTCGTCCCTGCTGTTCCAGCCTGCTGTTCCTGAGCATCCGGCCGGACACCGGGATCGGCTGCCCAGGGGGTTTGTGAAGCTTTTCTTCCATCCCTTCCCGGGATCCCAAGCCGCCATTGCCGCGTGCTCCCCAAGCTTGCTCCAGAGCGCCTCCTGCAGCTGTGGGGGGAACCATCGCACCTGCCCTGCTCACCAGGAGCCGCCAGCACCCCTGCTGGCTGTGAACGGAACTGCACCGAAGGGGAAAGGGCCTGACAGCTGAGAAGGCTGGCACTGGGTTTGTGGTTCTGTTTGCTGTTACTGCCATACTTACTGTTGTTTGTTTGCCTTGTTGTACACACACACATATATATAATAGTAAAGAACTGTTATTGCTATTCCTCATATCTTTGCCTGAAAGCCCCTTAATTTCAAAATTATAATAATTCAGAGGGAAGGGGGTTGCATTTTCTTTTTCATTTCAAGAGAGACTCCTGCCTTCCTTGGCAGACACCTGTCTTTCAAACAGAGACAGATCTTGGCGCCCAACCGTGGGGCCTGAGGGCATCAAGAGAAAGGGGTGAAAAAGGAATAACAGCTCCTGGATAACTTAATTTTGTGTGCTGCATATAGGAACCTTGTTAGGCAGCACTATGTGGTCTAGTTTACCCTGGTTCGGGTGGCAGGTGGTCGTGGCTATATTCTTCCCCTTTGCAGCTCCTTACCTAAACATGGGTCCTCTGACTATGGCTACCATTGCTGTTATCCAGTTTGCACTATGGGTCAAGAAGGTGAGGAATTCATGGGCTTTTATCTTGCTCTGGAATGTGGGCACATGGATAAAGGGCTATCACACACTAAGTGCATGTTTTTGGGGTTATGTTAAAAATGGTACTTTCTGTGAGGAAATGACACCAGGGGAAGTTTTCTCCCAACCCCTCAACCAGTTCTTTGGGCCCACCCCACCAATTTTTGAAGGGTTTAGATTTCCTCTGGATACTAACCAAGTGGTGCTGATAAGCCTACTCTATTTAGCACTCAGAGACAAGTTGAGATTGACTTGGATAACTACACAGACACTGGCCCCAGAGACTAGAGATCCTACCCCAGAGCCTGATCCTGCCCCAGAACCTGACACGGCCCCAGACACTAGAGATCCATTCCCAGAGCCTGACCCTGCCCCACAGCCTGACACTGCCCAAGAGCCCACCTCAGAAATGAACCACCCAGATTTAGTGGGGGCACTGGTGAAGGAGATGCACAAGATGTGGCAGGTGCTGCAGAGGGAATACACCTCCCCAGCTAGTGGTAAACCCTCTCCCTGCCCCGAAGGGGGAGAGTCTGATGGTGCAGCAGCAGAACCCACGGATGTTACAACCGTCCAGGCTCCAGCTGAACCACAAGGGCAATCACAGCCAGCGGCAGTCGCCCCTGTGCAAAGGAGGAAGTATAAGACCAAATCAGTATGCCCAGTTAATGATGATGGGGAACCAGGGCCCTCGCAACCAGCAGGAGAGTCAGAACCTGAAATCATCACTGTGAAAAACGAGGTTCACTCTCCTGTGAGAATTTAAAGGGTTTAATATAAAGACAATAAGAGACACATAAAATAAAGCAAAGGGGTAACGGCCGGGTACCTTGGCGCTCTGCCAAGAGCACCCCTGATGCTAGAGGTGAGTCCTTTTTATACCATTTTTACTGTCTGTTCTCTATTAATATTAAAACTTTTCCCGGAGCTGTTCTGCATGGCCACTCCTTGGTTCCGCCTTTTTAGAGCATGCGTAGTCTTCTGCCTTGCGGTTTTATTTCTTTTGATTCTTGGGGTTGGGCCCGCTAGGTAAGAGTCGATGGTAGGGTGGATCTCTTAATTCTCCAGACAGTCAGGGCTGATTGCAGCTTTGGGCCTCTTCGTCTCTCCGGGTAGAGTGGTGATAACGGCTCTCGGACTCTCCTGGCCTCCTGTTCTCCGGGCGGAGTAGCCTTTAGGCCCTTTTGTTCCCTGGACAAAGTGTTGATTAGCAGCTCCTTGGGCCTCATGCTCTGTTCGTTTGGAGGCTATCTTACTTGCTCACACTTGCTAACATTCCTGCTAAAAAGAGAGAAAACTACATCCACACAGCAAAAAGCATTTCTAACATTATATAATATAATATAATATATATATAGATATAATATCTACCCTTGTACTTTGCGAGAAGCCAGTATTATAATATATGTTTATAACAATCACTGAGTCCGTGTTGTACGACAAGAATGCGAAAAGACATTGTGCAAAGGGGGCGTGAGGCTTATACAACTTGGTTACTTTGGGTTTGGGACCTTATGGGCACAGGCGTGCAACTGGATAGTGGTGAGGCAAGGTATTTGGGATCATTGACCCAGGACCCGGGTGTGGACCAGATATTTGTGAGCGAGTGTAGTGGTTTGGTCTAAAATACTCATTACTGTTTATCTTCTGTGAGACAAGAATTAGGAGAAATGCAAAGCAGGCACCAAACTTGAAAGAATATAAAGAAGTTTATTAACAGACCTAAAAGAAGAAAAGAAAAAAAAAAAAATATACCACCTTCAGAACTCTCCTCCTCCCCCCACCTTCCTCCCTTCTCCCACTGACAATGTAAAAAGACAACGCTTAAGATGTTCAGTCTGTTTACCACTTCCATAACCTTGTTCAGTCCATTTAGAAAGAGAAGTCTCTTTTTGCTCGTGCTATGAAAACAGTATCACACTGAGACAGCCACCCACTTCCAAATATTGTTCAGTCCATTTAGGAAGAGGAGTATCTCTGCTCGCGATGTGAGTCCCTTCCCCCGACTTGCAGCTTTTCCCGCAACTGCTTTCGGGGGTCCACTCTTGAAGTTTTTTGGGGTACAATTTTAAGGTTGAGCCATTCAGAAACAAAAAAACAGAGGCCCTTCTTCCCTGGGAGCAAAGGGTCTTCCTCATCTTCATTGTTAGGACTATCTCTGGGAGCATCTCTAGGAATTGAGGTTTTTCTCCTTTCCCGTTTGGAGCAAAAGTCCTCATCTGGTTCATCTGGTTCATCTCTCTCTGTCCAAACTTCTCATGAAATTACAGCTGCTTCAGCATCTGCCTATTGCTTACAAGTTGAACACTCCACCCCCCATATCTTCATGAAATTACAACAGGATACTCTGATATATCATAGCTTCACAACAGACTTTCAGCTTTAAGCATCTCCTCTCTCTCTTCCCTCAGGTTTTCAGCTCTTCACAGCAATAAAAGGGTTAATCTCACCTTGGCCTTGCAGCTGTGTGGCTTATCGCTGTTGGTCACCTGACCTCTGCCGGACAGAGGTGCCGCTTTGCTGAAATCTTGGCTGCAGTGGGGGGGGGGGGGGGGGGTTCCGAGCCGCTCTGGCTGCCCACGGCAAGGCAGTGGGGGGGGGGGGGTTCCACGGCTGGAACAGGCCCATGGCTCCAGGCTGGCCGTGGCCCTGCCCAGCCTGGCCCAAGCAGGGCCGGCCTGGCCGGGCCTGCTGGCCCCCGCACAGGGCCCACAGCCACCTGTGCCAGCGCCGGAAACGAGAGAGAGCTTGGGGGGGAGTTTGTCTATTCTTAAGTGTGTATCACAGAGGCGGTCACAACTTTAAGTGGCTTAAAGAATTGTCCATATTCAAACTGGCCAGCTGATAGGTTCTATCAGGTCCCAGAGGAAGCTGTAAGCACCCCTTAGCAAGGACATCCCTTCCGGGACTATCCTTGCTAACCTATGACAGGGAGCCAGGGCCCCTTTCTCTCTGGGAGCGGCTCTTAACGAGTGTGAGAGAAAGGTTCGTTCATAAAGAGAGAATGCAGGAGTACCATCATAGAATGCAATGGAAGACACTTGAGGAAGGGATCCAACAGCTAAGAGAGGTGGCAGTATTAGAGGTACTCTTTGGGAAGGATGGACAGCATGATAATGACCCCGATAAGGTCAAGTGCACAGGGCAGATGTTGTGGAACCTGGCAAAGCTAGGGCCACAGCAATACACCACCTTCATTGCAACAATTAATGCAGAGGACAACCGAGAAACAGTGGGCTCTGTTGCCAACAAGCTTGGAAATTATGACAGTATGGTCAATGGCCCGCTGAAAGCTCATGTCTCTGCCATGGTTAAGGACCTCAAAGAGGAATTTAAAGAGGAGATTAGGGGGATGAGGGAGGAGATGAGGAAGATCAGTGTTGCACCAGTGCGTGTCACAGGCCCCCAAGTTAGAGCCCGATGTCCCCTGGCTAGAGAGGGAGGGAACACCCCACGAGCTGAGCTGTGGTTTTTTCTGTGCGACCATGGGGAAGACATGAGAAGGTGGGATGGGAAACCCACTTCTGTCCTGGCAGTGCAGGTGCGTGAACTCAAGGAGGGAGACACTAACCGAGGGGGTTCTGCTAAGATGAAAGTAGCTTCAGCCTCCCGTGACCGAGCTGCCAGGTATTACAGAAGGGAGGATGATATGTCGGATCCCCTTGAAGGTACCTCGAGAATGTACGCCCAGGGGAAGAATGATAACCAGGGCTAGAGGGGCCCTGCCTCTAGCCAGGAAGAGGCATGGGAGAACCGGGTTTTTTGGATGGTGTGGATCCGATGGCCTGGCACATCAGAGCCACAAAAATATGATGCATTGGTTGATACTGGCGCACAGTGTACTCTAATGCCATCAGGGCATGTGGGGGCAAAATCTGTTGTAGGAACCCAGAGTGCCAAGAATATTTCTCTGCCTGTTTTGAAGGGTTTTTACCCCCCTGAACAACACTGTTTTAACCTCCAACCTTGGAAAAAACTGCCTACGATCAGACAAGAACTAGAAAATACAATGGTGTGAATTAGGTGATAGACTACTATGTAAGATTGTCACAGGGCGAAAAATTTAGAGGTTTTAGGCTTCTCTTTGTAGTAAATAGATAAGAGCAAAAAACACCAAAATGGAGGATTGTTGTTGTTCTCCAAACCTTCTTCTTCTTCTTCTACTACTCCATATTCTGCAGTAAAAGTAATTTGGAATGATTGGACAAAGATTTCTGCAGTTCCTGGCCATTTTACTGAATTATTGGTAGGAAAGCAAAAATAATATACGTTTCTAGTAACCATTGGTTAAATTATCTTTAAAAGGCTGTGTAAATCTTGATAAACACACACTTCTCTCCTTCTTTCACTGCCCTATGTTATGCCTGGGTGTCATGGGTTAGCAAGCATAGTCCTGGAAGTGATGTTCTTGAAAAGGGGTGCTTACAGCTTCCTCTATGACCTGATAGAACCTATCAGCTGGCCAGTTTGAATATGGACAATTCTTTGAGCCACTTAAAATTGTGACCGCATCTGATACACACTTAAAAATAGTAAACCCCGAGGCAGAGGCTCGGTCTCGTTTTGGGTGCTGGTACAGGTGGCTGCTGGCCCCGTATGGGGGCCAGCGGGTGCAGCCCAGGCCCCCCTCGGGCCATGCCGGGCTGGGTCACAGCCATCCTGGAGCCGATGGACCCTGTTCCACCTGTGGAACCCCCCCAGAGCAGGGCTGTGGGCAGCCGGAGTGGCTTGGCTCCCCCCCCCTCCACTTCGGCCAAGGCCAAGATTTCAGCGAAAGCTGCACTGATGTCTGGCAGAGGTCATGTGACCGACAGTGATAAGCAACAATCCAGCTGAAAGGCCGAGGTGAGATTAACGCTTTTAGTGCTGTGAAGAGCTGAAAACCTGAGGGAAGAGAAAGAGGAGATGCTTAAAGCTGAAATTCTGTTGTGAAGCTATGATATGTCAGAGTATCCCGTTGTAATCTCATGAAGATATGGGGGATGGAGTGTTCAGTTCAACTTGTAAGCAAAAGCACCTGCGCTGAGATAGGCAGATGCTGACGCAGCTGTAATTTCATGAGAAGTTTGGACAGGGAGAGATGGACCAGATGAGGACTTTTGCTCCAATTGGGAAAGGAGAAAACCTCAGTTCCTAGAGATGCTCCCAAAGATTTCTTAGAGATGAAATGCTCCCAGAGATGGGTGAAGAGAACTTTTGTTTCTGAACGGGTCAACCTTAAAATTGTACCCCAAAAACTTCAAGAGTGGACCCTCGAAAGCAGTTGTGGGAAAGCTGCAAGTCATGGGAAGGGACTTGCATGTGAGCAGAGAGACTCCTCTTCCTAAATGGACTGAACAAGGTTATTATGGAAGTGGTAAACAGACTGAACATCTCAAGGGTTGTCTTTTTACATTGTCACTTGGAGAAGGGAGAAAGGTGGGGGGAGGAGAAGAGTTCTAAAGGTGTATAATATTTTTTTTTCTTCTTTTAGGTTTGTTAATAAACTTCTTTATATTCTTTCAAGTTTTGTGCCTGCTTTGCATTTCTCCTAATTCTTATCTCACAGAAGATAAACAGTAATGAGTATTTTGGGCCAAACCACTACACTAAATTGGTGTTTCTGCCAGGTTTCAAGCCTACTGGGTCACGCTAGTGACTCTGTTTCTCTGATAAGACTTAATAAACAACTATCTGGCAGCAGTGAAACTCCAAGAAAGTCTCTGTTTGTTTCTCGAACTCCTTGCAAGGGCTTTTAAAACTCCCTCTCCTATCAGGAGAGATTTGATTTACGGCACGGTTCAGTGTCAATTGGTGCTCTATGTTCGGCCTCATTGGAACAAAGCAAGCCAGGACGTTTTGGATGGCAGCGCGCAACTAGAAACAGAAGAAAAAAAAAACTGGGGTCGGCTTTGAAACTCCAGGATCTCCTAGCCTTGGTCGACAGGGGGGAGGAGGAGCTGTGAACTGCTGGACGGAACACAGACCAGGATTTCATGAGCTGATAACAACCATCTAAAACACGGTGAGCTGTCCAAAACTTGACCAAATAGCAAATTATGGGTGCAGTTCCATCCCAGGCCAAGGCAAATGTAATACATAGTTTTGAAAACCTAGTTCGTAACCATCCCTTACCAGCATCTAGAAAAGAAATACGTAATTTGCTATCCTGGGTGAAAAAATAGTTTCCAGATGCAGTAATTGGAGATTTGTATTTACCATCTTTTTGGGAGAATGTTAATTCTATTCTATACCATTACGCGAGTCTAAGAGATGAAACGGCTCAGAAATTAATACCGCCAGCTAGAGTAATTTATGAAACACTTCTAGAGCTGGCACCTCCTACTTCTCCCACAGACGAGCTGTTTAAAACTCCCGCGGAGAGCTCGCTGACACCCGTGCAAACAGCGGGAGATTTTAAAACCCCGCTTGCACCCTTCCCACCCTCAGAGACGGGCGGAAAACGCGATGTTCGTGCAAAAGTCCCCGAGGTTCCTAGAAAAAGCGATTATCCATCCCTGCAGGCACTGCAGGCGGCGGGGAGGGGGGGCGCAGCCATTCCGGAGGCAGAATGGGAATTTTTACCGGACCCGAAATTACAACTTTTTGGTCGGTCCAAGCGAGGAACATGATACAGCAATTTTAGAGTTCCCTTCACGGGCGCATGCCCGGGGGGGAGGGGGATCCCCGACCGTCTCCCTGAAGACGGAGTCTGCCTCGGAGGGCGTGGTTTCCATCATGCCCAAACCACCCATTACACCACAAGACAGGGGGCGATCTGTACCTCCCGAACTCGGGGTCCTTCCGTCAGATGAACTATGCGCGCAGCCAAGGGCGGTCCCGGAGCTTCCATCTAGCCCTCCCGCTACCCCCACGCAGCACGGATTCACAGCCGCTTCCGCGTTTGAACTGCCCGGCGCGGCGGCGGCGCCTGCTTCTGACATCATCAGCCCCGCCGCTGCTGATTCTGCTTTACTTCTGCATTCCGGAGGCTTCGCTTCCATGCCTGCGCCGCGCAGCATAACCCCCCCCCGTCCTCAGATACCGCGGTTACCCCAGCAACGCCGCTCGCGACTCAAGCCACTCCTAGCCCTGCACCTAGCCCTAGCCAGGGCGTCAGCCACACCCCTAGCTCCGGCCAAGCTGCACCCCCGGTCCCCGGCCCCAGCGTTTCTAGTACCAGGCCGGCCCCACCCCCGATCCCACCTGCTACCCCTGCGCGGCTGCCAGACACGGACGCCTCAGCTGCTACGCCAGCACCGCCAGTAGACACAGCACCTCCGGCCAGCGCTGTAATTCCATCAGCTACTGCAGCTCCATCGTACATGCCTTCAGCGGCTGCGGCTCCCACCGGCTCTGCATCAACAGTGCCCCTGTCTTCACCGCAGCCAAGGCCAAGGGCATACAGCCAAGGCATTTCAGCAGCTACTCTGTCAGCATCACGTGTACCCCCCCCATCCCTCTGACAACACCACTCAGAGAATTATCACGACAATCACACAATATTAAACCATATCTCCCACACGTCTTCAGCGAAACAAGATCTGTTCTATCTCCAGAAGAGAAGGTGGACTTCTTCAATTATATGCTAACTCCTCTTCCACCACAGCAGGATGCACCACGTATTATCCCTACTAAAAGGGAAGTCTCGGAGCGAAACGTACTGTTGGGGCCCTCCCCCCTGCCATGTAGTCCTGGGAGAGGGGCCCTGGTGGGGAGACATGGGGTTTCCCTAGCCCCTGGTCAGTCTCATTCCCCATTGGTTGTTTTGTGTTCCCCTGCGCAGGCAAGGACCCTCGGGTCCCATGATTGCCTCAGTTCCTGGGCAGATCCTCAGCCATGTGGCTGGGAAAATAAACATCTCCCTGAAGCATCCATCAAGAATCGGTCCATATATATTTCTTTTCCACGGGCCTTGTTGTCTGATATACGTGTTGCAGTATCCGCACTGTAACGTACCAATTCAAGCACATTCTTCTCGAACTTCTCAGGGATGCTCAGCTGATTTTATGGGACTTTTTCATCCTCAAGTGCCTGTTCAGGACCTCAGTTGGGAGAATATGGTGACCATCACAGCTTCAGAAGGCATTCCTATATCTTCTCAAGCTTCATCTCATTTTTTTATGATGAGCAGTACAACTCCAACTTTTTGCATGCCTCCTTCAAGGCTTTGAGTTCCACAACAACAGGCATCTGATCCCTCATTCTTCCACCGTCGCCTTCAGCTTTTGGATGACTTAGTTTGTCATCTTAATTTCCGACTCAAAGAATGTGCAAGAGATTATCTACCTCAAGAGGTTGGTGCACTGGGTCCCCAGCCCTCACCCATCCCGCATGGTGGCAATACCCTGTCCAAATCCACTGTACCCTCTCCTCCCGTGTCCAGATCACAGCCACCTGCGATGGCAGGTTCAGCCACTCCTCATTTATTACCTTACAGTGCATGACCACGAATACCCTCCCCTATTCCTCATCCAGGAGGGGGAGAAGAAGATAGAATGCATGGATTCTTCAGTGAGGAAGAACCTGCATCCTCTCAAGCTGCAAGTCCACGGAATGCTGGTATGGACATGGTTTCACCCAACAAATATGTTTCAAAAGATACATCTGTTACAACAGACTGGCCAAGTATTAGTAAAAAAGGACTCAAAGACATTGATTTTAATATGGCCGAAACAGATAGTATTGTAATGCCAGTTACGTATTCCAGACAAAATCAAAATCCTCCTGTATGGCAACCTATGGATCATCAAGTCATCAAAGATTTAATGGATGCAGTAAAGAATCATGGACTGGGAAGTCCATACTTCAAACAACTTTTGAGAGGCACATTTAACAATTATGATTTGGTACCTTTTGATTGTAGAAGTATTGCCTCAACAATTTTTACAGATGCACAACTCCTGCTATGGGATGCAAGATGGAGAAGAGCACTTCGTGAGCTGAGAGAAAAATATGCAGGAGGACCACATGCAGCTCTCACATTAGAGCAATTGGCTGGTGACGAACTTCATGCTAGACCAGAAGATCAGGCAGTGGTTTTACCTTGAAATGTGCTTATAGATATCAAAGAAGCAGCGCAAAAAGCAATCTTACAAATTCCACCAACTGGAACTCCAGAAGGCATTTACACAGAAATAAAGCAAGGTCTTGCTGAAACTTTTACCTCATTTGTCGATCGCCTTATGCAAGACTTGGACAGACAAGTCAGTGATGATGAGGCAAAACCATATCTGCTACGAGGTCTTGCTTTTGCAAACACTAATGCAGAGTGCAAACGTATAATCAGTGCTATGCCTGGTCAACCGACCATAGCTGAAATGATAGAAGCATGCAGTAAGGTGGGCACACCTCAGCATGTTGCAACAGTCCAAGCAAATGCTTTTGGACAAGAACTTGGAATACTTCTTAAAGAGCAAGTAGCAGCGTTTCGTTCAGATCTACAACGAAGTAACTCCACAGAAGTGATGGCTGCAGAATTCACTGGGGGACCATGCCTTAAATGTGGAAAATATGGACACATGAAAAAGCATTGTCCAGGACCTGGAAAAAATGTGAAAGCGTCAGGTCTCTGTCCAAGATGTAGTAGAGGAAGGCATCATGCCAATCAATGTCGCCCCAGAACATATGTGGATGGGAATCTTTTACCTCTTCCGAAAAACTTGAAAAGGAGCGCGGGACGCCAACGTGCTACGACACAAGTGATGGCGATGGCTCAATCTGTAATCCCACAGGGAACACAGTTATTGGGGAAGGTCAATCAAACTCCATCGATCGGACCATCTGTAGATTCCCCAGCGACCCAGAATTGCTACCACCAGGGGTGCAATGCGAATTGGCAGCTTCCAAATTAGTAAGTTTTATGAATGAAAGTCATGCAGTGATACCCACAGCGGTCACTGGAACATCTTGGAAGAGACAAGACTTTTTAACAGTAGGCAAGGAAAGATGTAGCATCATAGGGCTTGTTGTTTTTCCATCAATTGTTTCAGCAGATCAAAATGAAGAGCTAACAGTTTTGGCTCAACCTTTACGTCCTCCACTGGTTATTCCAAAAAATACTCCAATAGCCAAGGCTATTGCCTTACCATCTCATACAACAGAACTGATCATGCTAGTGACCAATCAACAAGCTTCACTTGGCATTGAAGACGTGGACATTCATGCCAGTTGGATGAAGCAGATAGGCTGTGATCAACCTGTGATCATTTGCAGCTTAACATGTGGAGACAAGATGTCATGGGTTAGCTAGCATAGTCTCGGAAGGGATGTTTTCGCAAAGGAGTGCTTACAGCTTCCCCCCATGACCTGACAGAACCTATCAGCTGGCCAGTTTGAATATGGACAATTCTTTAAGCCACTTAAAATTGTGACCGCCTCTGTGATACACACTTAAGAATAGACAACCCCCCCCCCTCCCAAGCTCTCTCTCGTTTCCAGTGCTGGGACAGGTGGCTGCGGGCCCCATGCGGGGGCCAGTGGGCCCGGCCCAGGCCCTGCTCGGGCCAGGCCGGGCCGGGCCACGGCCATCCTGGAGCTGATGGGCCCTGTTCCACCGGCGGAACACCCCCCACAGCCTTGCCGTGGGCAGCTGGAGCGGCTCGGCTCTCCCCCCTCTCCACTGCGATAAGCAACATTCCAGTTGCAAGGCCGAGGTGAGATTAACCCTTTTATTGCTGTGAAGAGCTGAAAACCTGAGGGAAGAGAAAGAGGAGATGCTTAAAGCTGAAATTCTGTTGTGAAGCTATGATATATCAGAGTATCCCATTGTAATTTCATGAAGATATGGGGGGTGGAGTGTTCAGTTCAACTTGTAAGCAAAAGCACCTGCGCTGAGATAGGCAGATGCTGACACAGCTGTAATTTCATGAGAAGTTTGGACAGGGAGAGATGGAAGCAATGAGGACTTTTGCTCCAAATGGGAAAGGAGAAAACCTCAGTTCCTAGAGACGCTCCCAAAGATTTCTTAGAGATGAAATGCTCCCAGAGATGAGTGAAGAGAACTTTTGTTTCTGAACAGCTCAACCTTAAAATTGTACCCCAAAAAACTTCAAGAGTGGACCCTTGAAAGCAGTTGTGGGAAAAGCTGCAAGTTGGGGGAAGGGACTCACATCGCAAGCAGAGAGACTCCTCTTCCTAAATGGACTGAACAATATTTGGAAGTGGGCGGCTGTCTCATTGTGATAATGATTTCATAGCACGAGCAAGAAGAGACTTCTCTTTCTAAATGGACTGAACAAGGTTATTATGGAAGTGGTAAACAGACTGAACATCTTAAGGGTTGTCTTTTTACATTGTCAGTGGGAGAAGGGAGGAAGGTGGGGGGAGGAGGAGAGTTCTGAAGGTGTGGTATAATTTTTTTTTTTTTTCCCTCTTTTAGGTCTGTTAATAAACTCCTTTATATTCTTTCAAGTTTGGTGCCTGCTTTGTGTTTCTCCTAATTCTTATCTCACAGAAGATAAACAGTAATGAGTATTTTGGGCCAAACCACTACACTAAATTGGTGTTTCTGCCCGGTTACAGAACCAAACCCGCTACACAAGACAATCTCAATCAAGGGCATGTTGGACACTGGTGCAGATGTTACAGTCATGTCTTATCTCTTTTGGCCCAAAGAATGGCGCTTGAGGGCAACTCTGAATTTGCATTCAGGTATTGGAGGAAATACCCTATGCCTGCAGTGTGAGCATGCAATCGTTGTTTCAGGACCAGGAGGAAAGACAGCAATCATTCGTCCTTTCATTGTGAAGAAGCCCATCACAGTATGGGGAAGAGACATGTTGTCACAATGGGGAACAAAGATAGAAGTGGATTTTTAATAGGGGTCACTGCAGCACTCACCACCTTTAAATTAACCTGGAAAACAGACGATACTGTATGGGTGGACCAGTGGCCCCTGGAAGAGAAGAAATGGAGTGTCCTCAAGCGTCTTGTTAAAGAACAATTGCAAAAAGGCCACATAAAACCAACCAATAGTCCCTGGAATTTTCCAGTATTCGTGATTTGCAAGAAAACCTCCGGTCCATGGAGATTGCTCCATGACCTCAGGAAAATTAACGAAGTCATTGAAGAAATGGGATCACTTCAACTTGAACTTCCATCTCTCTCGATGATTCTGAGAGATTGGCCACCTGTAATCATTGATCTCAAAGATTGTTTCTTCAACATCCCACTTCATCCAGAGGATGCTCCTTGATTTGCATTTTCAGTCCCGAGCATCAACAGACAAGAACCTCTGCAAAGATATCACTGGGTTGTCCTTCCACAAGGTCTCAAAAATTATCCAACCATTTGTCAATGGTTTGTGGGGCGAGCCTTATCTCCAGAGCAAAAGAAACACCCACAAGCGATAATTATTCATTATATGGATTATCTGCTCCTTGAGGCATCCACACAACAAGAACTACAAGAAGCTCGCAACAGTGTGATTACAGAAGTCCAAAAAGCCGGATTGGAAATCTCCACTTCAAAAATTCAAGAAAATTCACCATGGAGATATTTAGGATGGAGACTTACAGAGCAAGCAATAAGACCACAGAAGATACAAGTCAGAACTCAAGTTAAAAATCTATGAGATCTACAACAGCTTTTGGGAGAGATCAACTGGATCAGACCAATCTTGGGAATCACAGATTATGAACTTGCACCACTTTTTAATCTCTTGAGGGGAGACTGTAATATCAATTCGCCCAGAACCCTCTCACCTGAAGCTCAAGAAGGTCTTGAAAAGATTGCTGAAGCTCTTCAACAGACAAGCACATCGCTTTATACTGAGCCAACCGTTTTTCCTTGTAGTGTTAGGAGAAAATATGCAACTGTATGGTCTCATATTTCAATGGGACTCATCACAGCAAAATCCTTTATTAATGTTAGAGTGGATTTTTCTTCCCTATAGATCCCCTAAAACAATATTCACAACTTTGGAAATGGCAGCTCAAATTATAATCAGAGCTAGAGCAAGGTTACTAACAACCTATTTGCCTTTGAAAAAGAAATATTTTGACTGGGCAATGCAAAAATCAGATGATTTGCAGGTTGCATAGTTAGATTATTCAGGCGTTTGCTCAATTCATTTTCCAAGCCACAAACTGCTACAAGCAAAAGTAAGCTTTAGAGAAAAACCCATGATAAGTGAAGTGCCATTAGACGCAATAACATTATTTCTTGATGGTTCAGGGAAAACACTTAGATAAGTGATAACATGGCAGAATGCAACTACAAAAGAATGGGAATCAGATATTCAGATAGTACAAGGCTCACTCCAGATTGTGGAATTAGCAGCAGTCATTCGAGAATTTCATTTGTTTCAAGAATCATTCAATCTAATTACAGATTCAGCTTACATAGCAAATATAGTTAAAAGAATAGAAGGATCATTTTGGAAAGAAGTTGATAATGAGAATCTGTATTCTTATCTCAGGTGTATGAAAAAATTAATAGATAAGAGAGAGCACAAATATTTTATTTCCTATATCAGACCACTGTCATAGGTTAGCAAGCATAGTCCCGGAAGGGATGTCCTTGCTAAGGGGTGCTTACAGCTTCCTCTGGGACCTGATAGAACCTATCAGCTGGCCAGTTTGAATATGGACAATTCTTTAAGCCACTTAAAGTTGTGACCGCCTCTGTGATACACACTTAAGAATAGACAAACTCTTCCCCCAAGCTCTCTCTCGTTTCCGGTGCTGGGACAGGTGGCTGTGGGGCCCGAGCAGGGGCCAGTGGGCCCAGCCCCTGCTCGGGCCAGTCTGGGCAGAGCCACGGCTCCAGGATGACCCCCCCACTGCCTTGCCGTGGGCAGCCAGAGCGGCTTGGAACCCCCCCCCACTGCAGCCAAGATTTCAGCGAAAGCGGTACCGCTGTCCAGCAGAGGTCAGGTGGCCAACAACGATAACCCACACAGCTGCAAGGCCAAGGTGAGATTAACCCTTTTATTGCTGTGAAGAGCTGAAAACCTGAGGGAAGAGAAAGAGGAGATGCTTAAAGCTGAAATTCTGTTGTGAAGCTATGATATATCAGAGTATCCGTTGTAATTTCATGAAGATATGGGGGGTGGAGTGTTCAACTCATAAGCAAAAGCACCTGCGCTGAGATAGGCAGATGCTGAAGCAGCTGTAATTTAATGAGAAATTTGAACAGGGAGAGATGGAAACGATGAGGACTTTTGGTCCACACAGGAAAGGAGAAAACCTCAGTTCCTAGAGAAGCTCCCAGAGATAGTCCTAAAGATGAAGATGAGGAGGACCCTTTGCTCCCAGGGAAGGAGGAGGGCCTCTGTTCTTAGAGATTAAATGCTCCCAGAGATAGGTGAAGAGAACTTTTGTTTCTGAATGGCTCAACCTTAAAATTGTACCCCAAAAACCTTCAAGAGTGGACCCTTGAAAGCAGTTGTGGGAAAAGCTGCAAGTCGGGGGAAGGGACTCACATTGCAAACAGAGAGACCTCTTCCTAAATGGACTGAGCAATATTTGGAAGTGGGCGGCTGTCTCATTGTGATAATGATTTCATAGCACGAGCAAGAAGAGACTTCTCTTTCTAAATGAACTGAACAAGGTTATTATGGAAGTGGTAAACAGACTGAACATCTTAAGGGTTGTCTTTTTACATTGTCAGTGGGATAAGGGAGGAATGTGGGGGGAGGAGGAGAGTTCTGAAGGTGGCATAATTTTTTTTTCCCTCTTTTAGGTCTGTTAATAAACTTCTTTATATTCTTTCAAGTTTGGTGCCTGCTTTGCATTCCTCCTAATTCTTATCTCACAGAAGATAAACAGTAATGAGTATTTTGGGCCAAACCACTACACTAAATTGGTTTTTCCACCCGGTTACGAACAGAACCACACTCTTCTCTTCCAGGATTTTTGGCAGAAGGAAATGCACAAGCAGATAAATTAACCATTGTCGTTTCAAACACTTTGCCGAGCATGTTTGAACAAGCAAAACTGAGTCATGCATTTTTTCATCAGAACGCACAAGCACCGATGTGGACATTTCACATTTCTAAAGATCAAGCAAAGGCCATCATAAATGCTTGTCCAGACTGTCAGCTTGTGCAACCCCCTGTATCCACAGGAGCACTGAATCCCAGAGGATTGCAGAGCCTGCAATTATGGCAGACAGTTGTCACAAAATACCCATGTTTTGGGAGATTTAAAAATATTCATGTATCTGTGGACACCTTCTCAGGTGCAGTCTTTGCTTCCCTACACATAGGCAAAACAGCGAAACATGCATGTTGACATTTTTTGCAAGCATTTGCATTATTAGGCATTCCTCAGGAACTTAAAGCAGACAATGGTCCAGCTTACAGCGGACGAACCCTTGACACATTTCTGAAAAATTGGGGTGTTCATCACATATTTGGCATTCCTAATTCTTCTACGGGCCAAGCCATCATTGAAAGAACACACCATACCTTAAAATCACTTTTGGATAAACAGAAAAGGGGGGAAGCAGAGGCTATGCCTCAAATGCGGTTGAACAAAGCTTTGTATGTTTTAAACTTCTTGAATAGCTCCTTTGCAGAACCTACTCCACCAATTATCAGGCATTTTTCAAATAGTACTCAGGCAAAATTGAGAGAAAATCCTTTAGTCTTGATCAAAGATTTAGAGACGGGAAAGATCGAGGGTCCATTTCAACTAATAACGGGGCAAAGGGTATGCTTGTGTCTCAACAGGTGCAGGACCGAAGTGGATTCCAGCAAAAACCGTGAAACCTTATCAAGTCCAGAAACAAGCAGGAATCGACTCCGGGGACAAGGAAGCGAGCATGCAGACGTGAATCAGTGTCAACACTACTGTCGATGCCACAGACATCGGTTATTTTTCTGTGCAAGAATTGTGGACTGAATCTTATGCAAAAGTGTGGGAAAGTTAATGGTGCAAATTTTGTATGTAAGAGTGTGGTAGAAGTTGTTACAGATCAGAGATTCCTATATTAGATAAAGCTGTTGAACATGAAGCTCAATCAGGTATTACATTTGTGTCTTATCATCTCACTGATTGCCTTAAGCAATGCAGCTTTCCCAGTGAAACAACCAAAAGAAAATGTCTGGGAGACTTTGGCCAATGCATCAGGCTTAGATACCATCTGTCTAACTCATTCAAGGCCAAAGAAGCCATTTTCAACGTTTGGTTGGTCTACCAGCAGACAAATGGCCACCTTCCAAACATGCTAATCTAAAACTTTCACAATTCAGTTCAAATCCAGTGGAAAGTTGGGATGTTTGGACCAAATCCCTTCCGGAGGCTCCTTACGAACCTCAGGAATTGGAAATTCTTGGTTCAATAAAGATGGAGTTTTGTGTAGTATTCAGTTCTCCAGGGTCATTGAAACAAAATAAAGACAAGATAACAGATGTCACTCCAAATTACAAAATATATAGAAATGCAACATCTTGGTGCAATTCAACAGTAAAGATGAGCACACCGTTCAACCAGGATCCATTACAATTACCACGAGGGATGTTTCTCATTTGTGGGGGCAAAATTTGGCCTGCAATTCCCTCAAATGTCAAAGGCCGTCCATGCAGCTTTGGAAAGCTTTCTTTGCTAACGCCTAATGCAAAAATGATAAAAGAACATAAGAGTAGGGAGAAAAGATTTGTTGAGCAATATAAATCTGATTGTAATCACAAATTTGTAGCTTGGAATTTTGGACAAAGGTTTTCTGCAGCTCTCCTTTTACCTGGTGCTGCTGCAGGAGCAGCCTTAAGACAATTGGATCAATTGGGCTGTTGGCTAAGTAAGAACTCTCATGCTGTCTCTCTCGCACTGAGCCATATGTTAACTGATGTTCAGAGTGTGAGACAAGCGACTCTGCAAAACAGAGCAGCAATTGATTATCTTCTATTAGTGCATGGACATAGATGTGAAGAATTTGAAGGTATGTGATGTATGAATTTGTTGGATCATTCGAAATCCATTCATGAAAGTATATGGCAATTAGAGGACGGAATAGCTAAACTTGGAGAAGAAAGCAGATCTTTGTTGAACGATTTGTTCAATTGGTTTGACCTTACACCCTTATGGAGAAAAATTTTGAAGATAGGTTTGTATGTCTTAATTGTTGTTGTAATTCTTTTAGTATTTGTGCCATGTATACTTCACTGTGCTAGATGAGCCATGGACAAAGCTGTCAAGGAAGTGTTTTTGGTTCAAACAGGAGGGGGAGATGTAGGAACCCAGAGTGCCAAGAATATTTCTCTGCCTGTTTTGAAGGGTTTTTACCCCCCTGAACAACACTGTTTTAACCTCCAACCTTGGAAAAAACTGCCTACGATCAGACAAGAACTAGAAAATACAATGGTGTGAATTAGGTGATAGACTACTATGTAAGATTGTCACAGGGTGAAAAATTTAGAGGTTTTAGGCTTCTCTTTGTAGTAAATAGATAAGAGCAAAAAACACCAAAATGGAGGATTGTTGTTGTTCTCTAAACCTTCTTCTTCTTCTTCTATTACTCCATATTCTGCAGTAAAAGTAATTTGGGATGATTGGACAAAGAATTCTGCAGTTCCTGGCCATGTTACTGAATAATTGGTAGGAAAGTAAAAATAATATGCGTTTCTAGTAACCATTGGTTAAATTATCTTTAAAAGGCTGTGTAAATCTTGATAAACACACACTTCTCTCCTTCTTTCACTGCTCTATGTTATGCCTGGGTCACGCTAGTGACCCTATTTCTCTGATAAGACTTAATAAACAGCTATCTGGCAGCAGTGAAGCTCCAGGAAGAGTCTCTGTTTTCGTGAACTCCTTGCAAGGACTTTTAAAACTCCCTCTCCCATCAGGAGAGATTTGATTTACAGCACAGTTCAGTGTCACCTGTTGCTATTGCTGAGGTGACTGGGGGATCACAGCAGTTGACCCTGTTGGAAGCTGAGGTGAGCCTGACTGGGAAGGAATGGTAAAAGCATCTGATTGTGAGTGGCCCAGAAGCCCCGTTTATTCTGAGCATAGACTTCCTCCAGAACGGCTATTACAAAGACCCAAAAGGACTCAGATGGGCATTTGGAATAGCTGCTGTGGAGGCAGAGGGCATTAGGCAATTGAGCAACCTGCCTGGACTATCAGAGAATCCTTCTGCAGTTGGGCTCCTGAAAGTGGAAGAGCAATGAGTGCCAATTGCCACCTCGACAGTGCACCGCCGGCAGTATCGGACTAATCGAGATGCTGTGATCCCCATCCACAAGATGATCCGTGAGCTGGAGAGCCAAGGGGTGGTCAGCAAGACCCATTCACCCTTCAACAGCCTCATTTGGCCTGTGCGCAAGTCTGACGGGGAATGGAGATTGACTGTGGACTATTGTGCCTTGAATGAAGTAACTCCGCCGCTGAGTGCTACTGTGCCGTACATGTTGGAGCTCCAGTACGAGCTGGAGTCCTGTCTTGGGGTGACTTTATGATGTGTATCCCATATTGCTGCCCTATGCCCAGAAATTAGTTTTTGTACCTTTCTATGCCTTTAAACTGAGCCTGAGAGGGGCAAGGAAAGGAAAGGGGAGAACTGGGGGGCAGACCCGGGGTGACTGGACAATCAGACACTGCTCTAGAGTTTAGTGTTCCTTTCAGTTTTGCCCAAGCTTGGGACAAAGGAGCTCGGAGCACATGGCAGAGGCAAGTCCTGACTTTTTTTGGGGAGGGGGAAGGGCAGCTTGGAGCAGGCAGGAACAATTCCCTATTTTTTTTTCTTTAAAGCTGGGTTGTACCTCTTAGTAACTTAAAAGTGCATAGAACAGTAACAAAACAACAGTGCAAAAGTTAATTGGAATCTATCGTCCCTACAACCTGACAGTACCTAGGATGTCTTAAAACTAGTTCCCCAGTTAAAACTCAGGGGGTTAGTCAGGACATCTATGGTATGGGGTATCAGGATGAAGATTTACAAAATATAGTGCAAAATGTGGGTGCAAAACAATGCAACTTACCTTAAGGGATTAACATCAAAATCTGCAGTAGGGGGATTACATGAGGGTGCAAAATCAGGATCCTTTTTACGGCATCTCCTCCAGGAGGCAGTTTTAACCTTGACTTTTGAGGAAGTGACATAAGGTTTTACCCATTTCCCTGGGATCCATCTCAGTCCTTGAGGGGTAGATACACTGGCATACCCACATCCCCAAGTTACAAGTTTGTATGGCCCTTGGATTTTTTGAGTCTCCAGGTTCCAGATCAGGACTTCTGGATTTTCCTTCAGTTTCTGTCTCCCGGTGTTCTGGAAATGATGATAGATGGGAGGGTTTGGTTCCTCAAAGGTGCCATTCAGGAAGTTTATGGTAAACAGTGCTTTGCTGAGTCTGAGGACAGGTGAGTTGAGTTTAGTGATCCCTGATTGTTGTAACAGCATTCGCTTGAGGGTTTGATGGGCACGTTCAACAATGCCTTGTGCAGTTGGGGAGTGAGGAATACCTGTAACATGTCGAAATCCCCACTGCTGACGGAAGTTTTTAAACTCCTGAGAGGTGTAGGCAGGTCCACTATCAGTTTGTATCTCTTCAGGTATACCGAGCACAGCAAAAGCTTGGACAAGATGTTTTTCAACATCCTTAGCTTTCTCACCTGCATGTGCAGGGGCAGACATAGCACCAGAGAAGGTATCAATAGAAATATGAATGTATTTTAATATCCCAAATTCAGGGAAATGTGTGAAGTCCATCTGCCACACTTCACCACTATTAATGCCTCTGGGATTGACCCCCATGCCCAGTCATGGAAGCTGTAGCTTCTGGCAGTTGGGACATGTTGCCACTATTGCTTTTGCCTGTGTCCGTGACAGATGGAACATACGGATAAGAGCAGGAATATTTTGATTGTACATGGAATGGCTCAATTTTGCCTGTTCAAAAACTTGGGGGAGTTTTGGTGAGTCGGCTGATAGAACTATTTCTGCTGGCATAGCCAGAGCATCAGCTCTTCGATTACCTTCCGCAATAAATCCTGGCAGGTTTGTATGTGACCTCACATGCATGACAAAATAGGGATGCTCTCTGTGGGAAACTAGATAAATTAGCTTTGAGAACAAATCATAAATTTTTTTGTTTGAGATTTCTTTTAGGAGAGCATGCTCAGCTCTAACAGTTACTCCAGCTACATATGCTGAGTCTGTCACCAAATTAAAGGGTTCTTTGAACCTCTCAAATGCTCTAAGGACAGCTGCTAGTTCAGCTACTTGTGGTGATCCCTGGATTACCTTGATGTCAGATTCCCACTTTTACGTCTTTGGATTTTTCCATGTGACCACAGACCTTTTACTTTTTCCCAAGCCATCGGTAAAAATGGTTAAAGCATCAAGGGGTTTTCTACTTTGAATCTCTCAAGGGATGAAAGAGAATGCCAGATTAAACAATGCATGTTTTGGGTAATGATTTGACATTTGGCCTGAGTAACTATCTAATGCAAATTGTAAATTTATATTATTTTGAAGTAGGTGATCTAATGTGTCTGTTGTTACCGGTAAGTAGATGCATGCAAAGTCACATCCTGCCAAGGTGCGGAGCCTTGCTCTACCCTTCATGATAATTTTTGCCATTAGTTCTTGTGGCTATGTGATGGTCTTAGGCGGTTGGAGTGGAAGGAAAACCCATTCAGTTATGATGAGGGGTTCCTCCTGCTCTTTGTCCCACTGAAATATGAGGCCGTGAAAACGTGGTACCTTCCCTAGAATGACAAGCTTAAAGGGTAAGGAGGGCTGATACCTGTGTGCTTGTCTGGTGGAAATGAGCTCTTGTATCTTTTTGAGAGACTGCCTTGCCTCTTCTGTCAGGGATCTAGGGGATGCTGGACCGCCTTCTCCTTGCAACAGGTTTGCAATAGGAGCTACATCCTCTGTGGTGAGTCCTAAAAAGGACCTTAGATAGGTCAGTGTCCCACATATCCATTGTACTTCCTTTAATGTTTTTGGGTTATTATTAATGGTGACGTGTGTTGGGGTGATAGAGGTTTCTGTGATTTTGAGTCCAAGGTATTTCCAAGGGCTTGTTCTCTGCATTTTTTCAGGTTGTAATTCAAAGCCCTTGGCCTCTAGGGCCTCAATCACCATGTTAAGTGTCTGCTCGAGATACTGATTATTGGGAGCACATACCAGCACATCATCCATGTAATGAAGGATGATGGCTTTCTCTGCTTTGGCACGGATGGGAGATAGAATTTTAGCAATATACTCTTGGCAGAGAGTTGGGGAATCTTTCATACCTTGGGGAAGCACAAGCCAATGGTAACATTCCATGGGAGTGGAGGTGGGGATGCGGCAGGAGGAGGGGAGGGCTTGGGGACGGGGTTGTGGGAGGCAGGGGTGGTACTTGAGTCATGGGCAGGAACAGAGGGAGGTGTGAAACAAGGCTTTGGGGGCAGGGTTGGGGTCGGGGACAGGTTGCGGTGCAGAAGTGGGAGGGGATGGGGACAAGAAGGGATTTGTGGGGTGGGGGAGAAAGGGATTGTGGGAGGTGTAGTTCGGAGACGAAGAAACGTTGTGTCTGCCATTATTGGAGACAAACAAACTCGGAGAAAAAGGGTTGGGGTTTTTCCCAGGCTGCGAGCACATGGCAATGGCTGTCCCTGGGAACAAAGAGATCTGGGGAGAAGGGATTTTTACGCGCGCTTAAAACATGAGGACTAGAAACTGGGGACAAAGGAGTGGAGAAAAGGGGTCGGAAAGGTCCTGGGACGGGCTTTGGATTCCCATTCAAGGCAGGGTGCTAAGGAAACACCTGTGAGCCAGGAGGACGATAGCTCTCCTGTGCTAAAAAGCAGTCTGCTCTAGCTGTGTTTTCCAGCATAGGGGAAGAGGGGTCAGGGACACAGGCGTTGGAAGAGGGTATAAGGGAATTAACAGGGTTTTTTGCGGTGGCTTTTCATGTACTGTGGTTTTCTCAGGCAAAATGAAACTTAGTAACAGGAGAGGAAAGAATTTTGAAACTGTTTCATCTCCCGGTCATCTGAGAGAGGAGAGTTTTCTCCCCACCTTATCCCAAAATTCAGAAGAGCTCATATCCTCAGACGTCAGATTAGGAAAGTACTGGAAAAGCCATCGCACAAAAGACTGAACTAGATTTTTAGGGTATTTATGCCCAGTACAAGAAAGGTATCTTTGAACTTGGTAGTATATTCCTCTGTGGTGTGCCGAAACCTCAGATCCCATTACGAATGCAGCACCATAAACCTCATCCCCAAATCACGAAAAAGAGGAAAAAAAAGAGAAAATTTGCACCAGAACCAGCTTAAAAAAGGACCCCCTAAACCAGCAGGGAAATACTCACCAGAATTCTGGATTTTATCACAGGAAAGCAGGTCCGGAGAAAAAAATAAGCAACATGGGTCTTCCACTTACCAGCCGTTCACTCGCCATGCGGTGTGGGGGAGGGTACAGGCTGAGGCTCTGGGCTCACTGTTACGCAAAATGTAACAGCTTGCTACAAAGAGCTGGCACAGCAGGACACGCAGAGCTAACTCCGGCAGACACGCAGCGGCCAGGACACCCTAAAAGTCTCTCAGAACCGAGGTTCAGAGATAGCTCAATGGGAGCCAAATGTGGAATACTCACAGCTTTCTACTGGATAGCGCTCGTAGTTCAATGCCTTAGAAAGCCTCGAGCAGCCTAGAGAGGTAGCACGGGCAATCTAGCATTTCAGTAGCTCTAAAAGCAGCAAATGATAGCTGCAAAGCTAATACCACTAGTAGAAGCAAAGAGGGAGAAATATACCTCTTGGCTTAAGCTATACTCCTGCTTTCAATAAGAGACAGACACACAGACGTTGTTCACAGAAGGGATGCAGAGCCACAGAGGGCGGGCCCCCTCTGGGGTCCTCTTTTATTCAGGAAAGGAAAGGGGAGAACTGGGGGGAAGACCCGGGGTAACTGGACAATCAGACACTGCTCTAGAGTTTAGAGTTCCTTTCAGTTTTGCCCGCACTTGGCACAAACGAGTTTAGAGCATATGGCAGAGGCAAGTCCTGACTTGCTTCGCGGAGGGGGAAGGGCAGCTCGGAGAAGCAGCAACACTCACCATTCAATAGTCCCATTTGGCCTGTGCGCAAATCTGAAGGAGAATGGAGATTGACTGTGGACTATTGTGCCTTGAATGAAGTGACTCCACCATTGAGCGCTGCTGTGCCGGACATGTTGGAGCTCCAGTACGAGCTGGAGTCCAAAGCAGTGAAGTGGTATGCCACTATTGACATTGCTACCACATTTTTCTCCATCCCTCTGGAGCCAGAGTGCAGGCCTCAGTTTTCCTTCACCTGGAGGGGCGTGCAGTACACCTGGAACCGACTGCCCCAGGGGTGGAAGCACAGTCCCACCATCTACCATGAACTGATCCAGGCTGCACTAGAAAAGGGTGAGGCTCCAGATGTTCAGCAGTACATTATTGATGACATCATTGTGTGTGGGAAAACCGGAACACAAGTGTTTGAGAAAGGAGAGAAAATCATCCAAATTCTCCTGGAAGCTGGTTTCGCCATCAAGAAGAGCAAAGTCAAGGGACCTGCTCAAGAGATCCACTTCCTGGGAGTGAAATGGCAAGACGGACGACATCATATTCCCACCGAGGTCATCAATAAGATCACAGCAATGTCTCCACCGACCAATAAGAAGGAGATGCAAGCTTTCCTAGGTGCCATAGGTTTTTGGAGAATGCACATTCCTGAGTATAGCCAGATTGTGAGTCCTCTTTACCTGGTTACCAGCAAGAAGAATGATTTCCATTGGGGTCCCAAACAGCAACAAGCCTTTGCCCAAATAAAGCAGGAAATCGCTCATGCTGTAGCCCTTGGCCCAGCCAGGAGAGGACCAGAGGTGAAAAATGTGCTCTACTTCGCAGCTGGGAACAATGGCCTGTCCTGGAGCCTTTGGCAGAAGGTGTCTGGTGAGACTCGAGGTCGACCACTGGGATTTTGGAGCCGAAGCTACAGAGGGTCTGAAGCCAACTACACCCCAACAGAGAAGGAAATCTTGGCAGCCTATGAGGGAGTCCAAGCCGCCTCAGAGGTAATCGGCACTGAGGCACAACTCCTCCTGGCACCCCGAATACCAGTGCTGGAGTGGATGTTCAAAGCAGAGGTTCCCTCTGCCCACCATGCCACCAATGCAACAGGGAGCAAATGGATTGCTCTCATCACACAGCGCGCCCGTATCGGAAAACTTAATCGCCCTGGGATTTTGGAAATAATCACAAATTGGCCTGAAGGTGAAAACTTTGGTCTCACTGATGAAGAGGAACAAGAACAAGTGAAACGTGCTGAAGAAGCTCCCCATACAACCAACTGCCATCGGAAGACACACGCCACGCTCTTTTCATCGATGGTTCTTGCCGAATCGTAGGGATGAAACAAAAGTGGAAAGCAGCCGTATGGAGTCCCACATGATGGGTTGCAGAAGCTACTGAAGGAGATGGTGAATCAAGCAAACTCGCTGAACTCAAAGCTGTTCAACTAGCCCTGGACATTGCTGAAAGAGAGAAGTGGCCAAAGCTCTACCTCTACACTGATTCATGGATGGTAGCCAATGCTCTATGGGGATGGCTGGAAAAGTGGGAAAAGGCTAATTGGCAGCGTAGGGGAAAACCAATCTGGGCTGCTGAAGAGTGAAAAGACATCGCTGCCCAAGTAAGAAAGCTGGTTGTGAAAGTCCGCCATGTAGATGCCCATGTCCCCAAGAGTAGGGCTAATGAGGAACACCAAAACAACAAGCAGGTAGATCAGGCTGCAAAGATAGAAGTGTCACAGATAGACTTAGATTGGAAAACTAAAGGAGAGTTGTTCCTAGCTCGATGGGCCCATGATGCCTCAGGACTTCAAGGCAGAGATGCCACCTATAGGTTGGCACGAGACCGAGGGGTGGATCTAACCATGGACAGTATCTCCCAGGTTATCCATGACTGTGAGACGTGCTGCGATCAAGCAGGCCAAGCGGGTAAAGCCCCTGTGGTATGGTGGGCGATGGTCCAAATACAAGTATGGAGAGGCCTGGCAGATTGATTACATCACACTGCCTCAAACACGCCAAGGCAAGCGCTATGTGCTCACAATGGTAGAAGCCACCACAGGATGGCTGAAGACCTACCCTGTGCCTCATGCTACTGCCCGTAACACCGTCCTGGGCCTCTAAAAGCAAGTCCTTTGGAGGCATGGCACCCCTGAGAGAATTGAATCTGACAATGGGACTCATTTTAAGAATAGCCTTATTAACACCTGGGCTAGAGAACATGGCATTGAGTGGGTGTACCATATCCCTTACCATGCACCAGCTGCAGGCAAAGTGGAACGGTGCAATGGATTGTTTAAAACCACCTTGAAGGCACTAGGTGGGGGAACTTTCAAAAATTGGGAGCAGCATCTAGCAAAGGCCACCTGGTTAGTTAACACCCGAGGTTCTACCAATAGAGCTAGTGTAGCCCAGTCTGAACCCCTGCATACAGTAGATGGAGATAAGGTCCCAGTAGTGCATGTCAGAGGTCTGTTAGGAATGGCTGTTTGGGTTAATTCTGCCTCAAGTACAGACAAACCCATCCATGGGGTTGTTTTTACTCAGGGACCTGGTTGCACATGGTGGGTAATGCAGAAAGATGGAACAACACGTTGTGTACCGCAGGGAGATCTGATTGTTGAGTGAAAACAATCTGTAATGTGGAATGCATGTATACCACTGCTTGCTGAGTGTCACTGTCACTATTTGTACATAGCTATGTGTATATATGTATATATATATATGTATTAATGTGTGTGTGTAGAATTAGAATATATTAGTTTGGGCATTGAGCCGATGATATGGGATAAGGGGTGGAATGTCTTGGGGTGACTTTATGATGTGTATCCCATATTTCTGCCCTATGCCCAGGAATTAATTTTTGCACCTTTCTATGCCTTTAAACTGAGCCTGAGAGGGGGAAGGAAAAAACTGAGCAAGACTCTTTCAAAGCATTTTCCAGCTTGTTCAAGGTCACATAGAGACAGAGACTTTTTTTCAGCTGCAGCAGGAGAGCAGGTGGGAAGGGAAGCCCCAGGCTTGATTTTCTTTCCAGCCTGCTTTTCGGCAGTTTTTTCCTCATCTCTTTTTCCTTCGGAGAGTTGAACTTGTGTTTTCCTGGGATTTTGTTTTTTTCCCTTTTCTCTCTGCTGGATGGTTTCAACATCAGAATACATTGGGAGGACTTGGCCCTGGATGTATGCCCACCAACCCGTCCCAGCTCCAAGGAGGGGGAGAGAGAGATCTACGGAAGGACTCTGAAATTTTCCCAGGTGTCATGGGTTAGCAAGCATATTCCTGGAAATTATGTTCTTGCAAAGGGGTGCTTACAGCTACCTCTGTGACCTGACAGAACCTATCAGCTGGCCAGTTTGAATATGGACAATTCTTTGAGCCACTTAAATTGTGACCGCCTCTGTGATGCACACTTAAGAATAGACAAACTCTCCCCCAAGCTCTCTCTCGTTTCCGGTGCTGGGACAGGTGGCTGCGGGCCCCAGGCGGGGGCCAGAGGGCACGGCCCAGGCCCTGCTCGGGCTGGGCCGGGCAGAGCCACAGCCATCCTGGAGCCGATAGGCCCTGTTCCACCTGCAGAACCCCCCCCACAGCCCTGCTGTGGGCAGCCGGAGCGGCTCGGCTCCCCCCCCCCCCCCCCCCCGCCCCCCCCCACCCCCTCAACCCCCACCCCAGTGCAGCCAAGATTCAGCTGAAGCTGCACTGCTGTCCGGCAGAGATCATGTGACCAACAGCGATAAGCTTCATTCCAGCTGCAAGGCCTAGGTGAGATTAACCCTTTTAATGCTGTGAAGAGCTGAAAACCTGAGGGAAGAGAAAGAGATTCTTAAAGCTGAAATTCTGTTGTGAAGCTATGATGCATCAGAGTACCCGTTGTAATTTCATGAAAATATGGGGGGTGGAGCGTTCAACTTGTAAGCAAAAGCACCTGCGCTGAGATAGGCAGATGCTGACGCAGCTGTAATTTCATGAGAAGTTTGAACAGGGAGAGATGGAACTGATGAGGACTTTTGCTCCAAATGGGAAAGGAGAAAGCCTCAGTTCCTAGAGATGCTCCCCGAGATAGTCCTAAAGATGAAGATGAGGAAGACCCTTTGCTCCCAGGGAAGGAGAAGGGCCTCTGTTCTTAGAGATTAAATGCTCCCAGAGATGGGTGAAGAGAACTTTTGTTTCTGAATGGCTCAACCTTAAAATTGTACCCCAGTAATTCAAGAGTGGACCCTTGAAAGCAGTTGTGGGAAAAGCTGCAAGTCGGGGGAAAGGGACTCACATTGCAAGCAGAGAACCAACCCGGGCGGCTGGCTCATTGTGATAATGTTTTCATAGCATGGACAAGAGAGACTCCTCTTCCTAAATGGACTGAACAAGGTTATTATGGAAGTGGTAAACAGACTGAAAATCTTAAGGGTTGTCTTTTTACATTGTCAGTGGGAGAAGGGAGGAAGGTGGGGGGAGGACAAGTGTTCTGAAGGTGTGGTATGATTTTTTTCCCCCTCTTTTAGGTCTGTTAATAAACTTCTTTATATTCTTTCAAGTTTGGTGCCGGCTTTGCGTTTCTCCTAATTCTTATCTCACAGAAGATAAACAGTAATGAGTATTTTGGACCAAAACACTACACCAGGTTTTTCTCAGCAGGGCAAGGGGTTTTATTATTTAGCATTATTATCCTTTTTCGGTGTGTTTTGTAAATAAATAGTTTTTATCTCTTTCACTTTCCTTTGAGGAAAATTTATTTTTCCCAAACCTTGTGCGGGAGGGGAAGTTGTGCCTTCTCTCAGAGGATATATTTCTAAATTTGACAAACCGTCGCAAGTCCAATGCACAGAAGTGGTACGCCACTACTGAGATTGCTACCACATTTTTCTCCATCCCTCTGGAGCCAGAGTGCAGGGAACAGTTTGCCTTCACCTGGTGGGGCCTGCAGTACACCTGGAACTGACTGCCCCAGGGGTGGAAGCACAGTCCCACCATCTGCCATGGACTGATCCAGACTGCACTGGAAAAGGGTGAGGCTCCAGATGTTCTGCAGTACATTGATGACATCATTGTGTGGGGGAATATGGCAATGGAGGTATTTGAGAAAGGAAAGAGAATCATCCAAATTCTCCTGGAAGCTGGCTTCGCCATCAAGAAGAGCAAAGTCAAGGGACCTGCTCAAGAGATCCAGTTCCTGGGAGTAAAGTGGTAAGATGGGCGACATCAGATTCCCACCGAGGTCATCAATAAGATCACTGTGATGTCTTCACCAACCAACAAGAAGGAAACACAAGCTTTCCTAGGCGCCATAGGTTTTTGGAGAATGCACATTCCTGAGTACAGCCAGATGGTGAGCCCTCTCTACCTGGTTACCCGCAAGAAGAACGATTTCCACTGGGGCCCTGAACAGCAGCAAGCCTTTGCCCAGATCAAGCAGGAAATTGCTCATGCAGCAGCCCTGGGCCCAGTCAGGACAGGACCAGAGGTGAAGAACGTGCTCTACTCTGCAACCGGGAACAATGGTCTGTCCTGGAGCCTCTGGCAGAAGGTGCCTGGTGAGACTCGTGGTCGACCACTGGGATTCTGGAGCCGAAGCTACAGAGGGTCTGAAGCCAACTACACTCCCACAGAGAAAGAGATCTTGGCAGCTTATGGCGGAGTCCAAGCTGCCTCAGAAGTAATCGGCACAGAGGCACAACTCTTCTTGGCACCCCGACTACTGGTGCTGGGGTGGATGTTCAATGTTACAGTGGGGATACTGTAACAGTTCAAGGGAAAGGTTCCTTCCATGCATCACACCACTGACGCTACTTGGAGCGAATGTATCACCCTCATCACACAGTGCGCCTGAATTGGAAACCCAAGTCGCCCTGGGATTTTGGAAATAATTACCAATTCACCTGAAGGTGAGACTTTTGGGTTATCTTCTGAAGACGAAGAGGAGCAGGTGACACGTGCCAAAGAAGCCCTGTTGGAACCCAGAGTGCAGGGAATGTTTCTCTGCCTGTCCTCAAGGATCCATCCCCTCAGGAGAACACTGTTTTTAACCTTCCTCCATGGAGAAAGCTGCCAAGGCTTTGGGATGAATTAGAATCTACAAGAGTGTGAGTTAGATGGTAGTATAATATATAGTTTGTGACAGGGTGAAAAATTTAGAGTTTTTAGGTTTATTAGCATTGTAAGTAGATGAAGGCAAGATGGAGGATCCCTGTCATTTTTCAGGTCTCTTCCTTCTTCTGCACCTACTCCATTTTCTGCAGTGTTGGTAGCACAGAATGATTGGTTAGAAAATGCCGCAGTACAGGCTACGTGAATAGATAGTTCATTAGGCATTGGTAGAAAAGTAAAAATAATGTACATACTTATTGACTATTGGGTAATTTATCTTTAAAAGGCCTTGAGTTTTCCTGCATTTTGTTTTTTGGTATTTGCTCTGCTTCACACTGTGTCAGCGGCATGTAAATTACAGATAAGTTATAATAATCTGAAGACCGAGAAGATCCAAAAGTCCTGTTCATCTCTTATTCCTGGCAAGGATTTTCTCCCCCATCCGGGGAGGAAATGTGGGGGTCAAGAACCACCACAAAGCCCCAGCATATAAGGAGCTACCAGAGAGTGGAAGACAACACGCCCTGATGGTTCCTGCCAAATTGTAGGAGCTAGCCGGAAATGGAAAGCCGCTGTATGGAGCCCCACATGACGGGTTGCAGAAGCTACTGAAGGAGAAGGTGGATCGAGCCAATTTGCTGAACTCAAAGCTGTCCAATTAGCCCTGGACATAGCTGAAAGAGAGAAGTGGCCAAAGCTCTATCTCTACACTGATTCATGGATGGTAGCCAATGCTCTGTGGGGTTGGCTGGAAAGGTGGAAGAAGGCAAACTAGCAGCATAGAGGAAAACCAATCTGGGCTGCTGAAGAGTGGAAAGGCATTGCCATTCAGGTAGAGAAGCTACCTGTGAAAGTCTGCCACATATATGCTCATGTCCCCAAGAGCCGGGCTAATGAAGAACATCGTAACAACAAACAGGTGGATCAGGCTGCAAAAATAGAGGTGTCCCAGATAAACTTGGATTGGCAACATAAAGGAGAGTTGTTCCTAGCTCGATGGGCCCATGATGCCTCAGGACTTCAAGGCAGAGATGCCACCTATAGGTGGACACGAGATCAAGGGGTGGATCTAACCATGGACAGTATCTCCCAGGTGATCCATGACTGTGAGACATGTGCTGCGATCAAGCAGTCCAAGCGGGTGAAGACCCTGTGGTACAGTGGGCGATGGTCGAAATACAAGTATGGGGAGGGCTGGCAGATTGATTACATCACACTGCCTCCAACACGTCAAGGCAAGCGCTATGTGCTCACAATGGTAGAAACCACCACTGGGTGGCTGGAGACCTACCCTGTGCCTCATGCTACTGCCAGGAACACCATCCTGGGCCTTGAAAAGCAAGTCCTTTGGAGGCATGGCACCCCTGAGAGAATTGAATCTGACAATGGGACTCATTTCAAGAACAGCCTTATAAACACCTGGGCTAGAGAACATGGCATTGAGTGGGTGTACCATATCCCTTACCATGCACCAGCAGCTGGGAAAGTGGAGCGGTGTAATGGATTGCTTAAAACCACCTTGAAGGCACTGGGTGGGGGGACTTTCAAAAACTGGGAGGTGCATTTAGCAAGAGCCCCCTGGTTAGTTAACACCCAAGGCTCCACCAGCCAAGAAGGCCCTGCCCAATCCGAACCCCTACAAACAACAGATGGGGATAAGGTTCCAGTGGTGCCCTGAGAGGTATGCTTGGAAAAACTGTTTGGGTAAAGTCTGCCTTGAGCAAAGACTAAACCCATCCGTGGAGTTGTCTTCGCTCAGGGACCAGGTTGCACCTGGTGGGTGATGCAAAAGGATGGAGAGACCCGATGTATACCTCAAGGGGACCTTGTTTCAGGGTGAACTACCCATGGCTCTGTACTTGTATCAGTATCAGCATGTATATATGTATATAATTCGGGTGATGCATGCATGTATATGGTTGAAAGGGTCAAGTTTCATGCAACATGTTAGTATGGAAAAAATTCGGGGTGGATAATGTTGGGGTTTTAGGAGTTCTTTTGGGTTTTTTTCTGTTAAAGGAATTTTCCCCATGCGCGTTGCTAGGGGGAAAAATTGTTGGGTACTTCAGAAAAACAAAAGACCTGGCCATAGAGGGAGGGGTCCATCTGGCTACTCTCTTTCACCTGGGCTTGTGGGCTTTTAGTTCCCGGCATTTGGATGGAGAGAGAGGCTGGAAGGAATTCGTCAGCACTGAACACTTCTGCTTTTTCGGCTGCCTTCCTTCCTTCTCCCAGAGAAACCCCGGGATTCCCAAGCCTGCCTTTCCTTGCCCTGCTGGGAGCCGGGCTGTGGCCGCCCTGCCCCAGCTGTTACTTTAAGATTTCTCTACTCTGTAGCCCCACACGTCCTGCCTACTGAGACCTCTGGGGGGTTTCTGCTGCAGCCCTGGAGTTTGATACATCTCATCTGCCACGCAGGATTTGTGCTCGTCCCTGCTGTTCCAGCCTGCTGTTCCTGAGCATCCGGCCGGACACGGGGATCAGCTGCCCAGGGGGCTTGTGAAGCTTTTCTTCCATCCCTTCCCAGGATCCCAAGCTGCCATTGCCGCATGCTCCCTGGGCTCTCTCTGGATCGCCCCCTGCAGCCGCGGGGAAACCATCGCGCCTTCCCTGCTCACTTGGAGCCGCCAGCACCCCTGCCAGCTGTGACCAGAACTGCACCAGAGGGGAAAGGGCCTGACAGCTGAGAAGGCTGGCACTAGGTTTGTGGTTCTGTTTGCTGTTACTGCCATACTTACTGTTGTTTGTTTGCCTTGTTGTACACACATATATATAACAGTAAAGAACTGTTATTGCTATTCCTCATATCTTTGCCTGAAAGCCCCTTAATTTCAAAATTATAATAATTCAGAGGAAAGGGGGTTGCATTTTCTTTTTCATTTCAAGGGAGACTCCTGCTTTCCTTGGCAGACACCTGTCTTTCAAACCAAGACAATTCTTCATCTAGGCTTCCCCACTGCAGCTGCTTTTTCCAGTTATCTAACCTATAAGCTGGCCAAATCAATGTAGAAAGCTGTTGGGGTTTTACTTTAGTCCTAGTTTTTTTTCTGTTAAAGGAATTTTTTCCCATAGCATGTTGCTAGGAGATAAATGGCCATACTTGAGAGGAGATAGCCATACTTAAGAAAGACAAAAGGGCCCGTCCAGGCTTTTGTTTTCACCTGGCGGGCAGTTCAGTTCGCTCTCAGCGTCTGGAGAGAGAAGCCGCGGAGAGAAGAGCTGCTGGTTCCCGTTTTCGGTGTCTTTCCTTTCTGCTGGAAACAACACCGGGATCCCAAGGCTGCTTTCCCTGCCCTGCTAGAGGCTGGGGCTGGGGCCGCCCTGCACCGCTGCTGTTTCGAGCCTTCGCTACGCTGTAGCCGTGCTCACCCTGCCTGCCTGGAGCCCCGGGGGGTTCCCCTTTTGGATACATCTCGTCTGCCACCCGGGATTTGTGTTTGTGCCTGCAGCTCCGGCCTGCCAGTCCAGCCTGCGGTTCCGGGAGTCCAGGACCGGCTGACCAGCCGGGATTTGTGAAGTTTTTTTTGTTCCATCCTTCCCCGGGATCCCAGGGCACCAAAGCAGCCGCGGGAGAACCATCGCACCTGCCCTGCTCACCGGGAGCCGCCAGCGATCCCTGTCGGCTGCGAGCGGAACTGCACCCGAGGGGAAATAGCCTGACAGCCGAGAAGGCTGGGACTGGGTTTGTGTTTGCTGTTACTGCCATAGTTGTTGTTGTTTTGTTCGACTGGTTATATATCTACCTATCTATCTATCTATATATATATATAGTAAAGAACTGTTATTCCTATTTCCCACATCTTTGCCTAAAGACCCTTGATTCCAAAATCATAACTCAGAGGGAAAGGGGTTACATCTGCCACTCCAAGGGAGGCTTCTGCCTTCCTTAGCAGACACCTGTCTTTCAAACCGAGACAAAAGCCTAATTAATTCTGCTTTTGTAAGGGTTTTATCATTGCCAATCAACTTTGCCCAGTTATCTAATACAAAGTTTAAAGGGGTTTTCGGTGGTATTTCACTCCCCATTCAAGAAATATTATGGCCCATGGTTTTATGCTTATAAACAGAAAATTCACGAACATAAAGCAACAATATCTCAAACACTCTATAAAGCAGAGAGAGAAAACTAGAGAAGGTAGGATTTGAAGCCACAACCCCGGGGATTCAAACTGAGGCTGGAAATAAGATCCAAGCTGCTCTGCCACCTGGCTGTGTGCCAAAGGGTGGTGGCTGGACGGAAGCTAGCAACAAACCAACAGAGGGAAAATCAAATTCTCTGGGACTCTCACACAAGTTCCTTGACAAGCTCTCACGAGCTGCCAAGCTAACAAAAGGGGAAACACCAAACGAAACCCCCTTGGACTCTCCCAAGTCCCTAAACAAACTGTAAGAGATCTCCTAACACCCAATCCAGGTGCTACCAAAAGAATACCAGCTTTATTCAGTTACTCATGTGCCTCTGTGCTGGATCTGGAGAGTTTTCTGGGCTCTTGGGGCTCCTCTGCCTCCTGGACTTCCCCCCGGGTGCCAGCGAGGGGGCAGGGGAGCTGGGGGGGAGCTGAGCTGGATCTTTCTGAGTCCCAGAGGATTTTTGGAAGCCTTGTTGTCCCATTTGGGGTGCCAAAGAACTGATGCCTTGAGAGGCCTCCTAGAAAACAGAGACTAGACAGGAGTAAGGGTATAAAAGTAGGTATTTATTTGAAAGGCCTTCAAAGGTACACCCTGGGGAGCCAGAGGCTATTGCCAAGATGGACTCCAAGATGGAAAACAGGTCATGAGTTCTTCACTCTTTTATAGGTTTGGTTCATTTGCATAGCAGGGTTAATTCTCCAATTAAAGCTTCCTTTTTCTCCACAGCTTACACCTCCTTTAGAGGCTTTTGGTTTATACTTTTTGAGCCTAGGACAGCCTAAGTGTCCTTGAAGAGCAGATCCAGAGAAGCTTTGTTATGTCTACCTAGCACAAGAGCAGAAATTAACAGGCTACAAGAAAGTTCAGAATCACACACCAAGCAGTACAGAATATGAAAAATATAAAGGTTAAAACTTAAGGTATCACCCAGATGGCCCACGTAACATTTTAATCACTGGAGACAGACTCTATGGGCCTGACGAACTTTATGTCACACTGGAAGTCCAAACTGTCGGCCACAACGACGAAATTTATGTAACTGTTTCATGCAATAAGCCCCCTTGGTTTTTATACCAAGGGATGGCCATTGCCCAAATTTTCATCCTGCCACATCATAGAGACTGGATCCCGGATAAGTCTATGGCATGCTGGGTTGAGGTTTTGGACCCAGATAAACCTATGATAGAGTGCGGCCTGCTTAACAAGGGTTCTAAGTTATATATTCCAGCGATGGCGGATGCCAGAGCAGATGTCACCATCATCGCCTGCTCCAAGTGGCCACGGGACTGGGAGCTGACACTGGCTGCTGGGACCATCTCAGAGATTGGAGGTGCTGCAGTCTTCATGCGCAGCAAGCACAACATCATAGTGGAGGGACCCGAGGGTCGAGTTGCCACCATCAGGCCCTTCGTGGTCAGGTCGGGTATTACTCGGTGGGGCGGGGGCCTGTTATCTCAATGGGGGGTCAACTAAAAATCCCATTACCATCCCAGGATTTTTAGTTGGGGCTACTGTGGAGCGTGCCACCCCACCGCTGACGTGGAAGACCAATAGTCCAGTGTGGATTGACCAGTGGTCCCTTTCAACTGAGAAGCTGCATGCTCTCGAGTCCCTCGTGGAGGAGCAGCTAGCCAAGGGCCACATAGAACCAACCAATAGCCCTTGGAACTCTCCTGTCTTTGTTATTAAGAAACTTGGCAAAGACAGGTGAAGGCTCCTCCACGACCTCAGGAAGATCAATGAGGTCATTGAGGACATGGGTCCCCTGAAGCTCGGCTTGCCCTCACCCTCCATGCTGCCGCACGAATGGAGACTAGCAGTCACAGATATCAAGGACTGCTTTTTAAACATCCCCTTCCATCCTTGAGATGTACCCCGGTTTGCCTTCTCAGTCCCATCCCTAAACAGGCAAGCCCCTCTTAAACAGTACCATTGGCATGTCCTCCCCCAGGGGATGAAAAACTCACCTTCCATCTTCCAGTGGTACGTGGCCCACATCCTCTCACCTATAAGAAAGTCTTTTCCACATGCCATCATCCTGCACTATATGGATGATATCTTAATTTTTTCCTGGGACCAGTCCTATTTAGACATTGTGCTAACAAGGACAGTAAAAACTATTGAGGACACCGGATTCGAAATCCGCCAAGATAAGATTCAGCGAACCTGCCCCTGGACATACCTGGGACTCCAGATTGGTGAGCAGACCATCGTACCCCAGCAGCTCTCCATCAGGGTGCAGTGGTTTGGTCCAAAAGACTCATTACTATTTATCTTCTGTGAGTGTACCGGTTTGGCCAGACAGTGAGATAAGAATTAAGAGAAACGCAAAGCAGGCACCAAACTTGAAAGAATATAAAGAAGTTTATTAACAGACCTAAAAGAAGGGGAAAAAAAATCATACCACACCTTCAGAATTCTTCTCCTCCCCCCCACCTTCCTCCCTTCTCCCACTGACAATGTAAAAAGACAACCCTTAAGATGTTCAGTCTGTTTATCACTTCCATAATAACCTTGTTCAGCCCATTTAGGAAGAGGAGTCTCTCTTGCCCATGCTATGAAAACATCATCACAACGAGCCAGCCGCCCAGGTTGGTTCTCTGCTGGCATGTGAGTCCCTTCCCATGACTTGCAGCTTTTCCCACAACTGCTTTCGAGGGTTGTTGTGATCCGGTTTAAACCCAGAAAAGCAAAGCAAACTAAGTCTCTGTGCATAAACCAAAAAGAGCTTAGAAGGTTCAAAATATCCCCAGGAATGAGATTAAAACCAAACGCGGTTAGATGTTGTTGCCAAAAAATGGATGTATTTTATTTAATAGTAAAAGAGGCAAAGAGAAGGGAAGAGAAAGAAAAGAGAAAAAGAAAAAGAAGTGTGCGTGGGGGAACAGGGAGAAGTGACAGGGGCTAGACGGAAGCATATCACCCATCTGAGGGTCCCAACGACGTCTCGTTGCTCCCCTCCATCTGGTCTGCTGGTGGTGAGGGTCCCCTGCCGCCACCCTGGCCATACTGCTACATGCTGCCACACACCAGATGCCGCCACACGCCATCACACGCCGCCACACGCCATCACACGCCGCCACACGCCAAAGAGTGCAGAACCCCGTGGACTAATATACACTTTGGGCCAGGTGGGAACGCCCATGTGCCTCCTCTTGCAGGGGCTAGCTTGACACACTGTCCCTTGCAACACTGAGGGTCTGTTGCATCATCTCTGGTGCTCTGGTGCAGGGTCTGGGGACTCCTTTGAGGGGGGCCCCTGTGATGGGCCATGTCACCCCCTCCTGCTGTGGATAAGCTTCCCCCTCCTGGTGAGGACCCCTCAGCTTGGCTCCTTTGCACAGTGGAGGATGGGCAGTCACTGCGCCTCTGACCAGAGGCTTTTCCAAGATACCCAAAGTCTCTCCTCCCTCCACCCCTTGGTTCGAGAGTCTGTTTGAGCCTGGCAGCTGATAGCCCTGGGGCTGTGGTCCTCATCTTGGAGGTGTTAAGCCTGTGCTCAGTGAATATCCCCTGCCCTGAGTTGTTACTTTATCTTATCTTCATCAGCGAGCCGTGTCAGGCCTCAGTCAGGGCCCCATTCAGGGTGTGGTAGTGTTCTCTTCAGCTTTTGTAATACAGTTTTAAAAAGTCCTTTAAGAAAATGTTTAAGTCATAAAATATAGTATTTCAGTCTCTGACAATCCACCCCGTGACTTAAACTTTTCTTCTGATGTTTCTTCAGTTTATGGGTTACCCACGGTGGGTGATATGTAGAGTGGTTAGTAAGAGAAAAGATAGAAGAAGTAACATTGCAAGTAATACAATAGTTATTCCAATAATCAAAAATGTAAATTCAATTACAATTATCAATCCAATGCTTCTTAGTAAGTGCCTCCCGCCCCGTGAACCCAAAAATCAGTTTTCTTTATTTGACAGTGGATGTGAGGGATTCCCCAATATGGTATTTCTTGGATGTTGACTTAATATGTTGCCGTTGTGTCCTCTGGGAACAGTTCCCACTCAGCCCGGTCAGCTCGGGACACAGCAGGCAACGGGGGCCAGCCTCTGATATCGGAGGGATCAAAGGTCTGGCTCGTGGGTCCTTCCAAGGGACCGCGGCGATAAAGGCAGACGGCGGAGGAAAGGGGGCAGGCTCAGAGTTGGGTTAAATCCAGAAAGTTTATTGGTCCTCCAAATGGGGGGACCTCAACCACCAGGGGTGCCCAACCCAGAGCACCTGCAGATCGCACGCCAGGGCATTTTATGGCGGGGGGGGCATGGGGGGGGTGTACAGAACAACCAACCAGGGAAGGGAAGGGTATGGCAAGCAGAACGAGGGACACATAAGGGAACCAACTATAACAGGGGAAGGGGAGGGACTCCTTTCCCAGGACTAATCACCTGGCCCCCTGGCTAGAACTTTCCAGAAGCCTGGGAGGGGTGGCAGAGTGACAGACAGGGTCCTGGGAGGAGATAAAAATGACAGACAGGGTGATTTAAATAAAACGGGGGGGGGTGCCAACTGGGGTACACCAAACTTACAGAACATAGGGGGGAGACCCGGACTGAACTAAACAAACACACTCCCACATCTCCTCCTTTTTTGTTTTTTTTTAAGATGACATGAATCCGGGTTGGGGACAGTACTCTGAGTCTGGGTACAGGTCCCCGAACCACGTCATCTCCGGTGTCTCCAAACTAAAACACAACTTAGAAAAATAAGGTTAAAACTGGGGATAGCAACTGGGATAAACTTGGGGCTTAGGGGTCAGAGAGACACACGACTAACCTACCCCGGTCTTGGGGGGTATTTGATCTCCCTTCCAGACGGTCTGGGAGATACACGGTTTCACCCACTTTGATGGGATCCACCTAGGGCCCTCGGGGGTGGATACACATGCGTACCCTTTCCCCCAGGTAACTAGTTCATAAGGCCCTTATATCTCCCTAGTCTCTGGGTTTTTAACCCACACCGGAAGCCTTTCTTTCACTTGCAACTGCTGAGACCGCCCAAAGTGCCGCACGATTGGTGGGTTCAGGTTCTCAAAGGCACAGTTGAGGAAATTTAGGGTGAACAAAGCCTTTGAGATCCTGACAGCAGGTGACTCTAGCTTTTTGGAGGAGCACTGGCACTGGAGCATTCTTTTAATGTTTTGGTGGGCCCTCTCTACAATGGCTTGACCTGTCGGGGAATAGGGGATGCCAGTCTTGTGTTCTACTCCCCATTGCTGCAGGAAGCTCCTGAACTCCTTGGAGGTATACGCTGGGCCATTGTCCGTTTTGATGACTTTGGGGATGCCCAGGGTAGCGAATGCCTGCACTAGGTGCTTTTGGACATTGCTAGCCTTTTCCCCTGTGTGGGCAGAGGCAAAAAACTGCTCCCGAGAAGGTATCAACTGACACATGTACGTACTTCATTCTGCCGAATGAAGCAACATGTGTCACGTCCATCTGCCACACTTCGCAGCTGTTAAGTCCACGGGGGTTTGCACCAGTACTAATGGCAGGAAGAGCTAGCTGGTGGCATTCTGGACATGCAGCCACAATCGCCCTGGCCTGGTCGTGCTTTAGATTGAATTGACGAAGCAGGGCAGGAGTGTTCTGATGGAACAGCTGATGGCTGATTTTGGCCTGCTCAAACACGTTTCGAGTCGGGGCCATCGCAGCTGGCGCAGCGAGGGCATCTGCCCTCCTGTTGCCTTCTGCGATGAACCCGGGCAGGTCCGTGTGTGACCTGACGTGCATCACGTAAAACGGTTGCTCTCGGTGGGAGACCAGATTTATTAACTTTGAGAGCAACTCATATAAGGCCATGTTGGAGACCTCACGCAAAATGGCGTGCTCGGCTCTGGAGACTACCCCTGCAACATATGCAGAGTCTGTTACCAAATTTAGGGGTTCGGGGAACCTTTCGAAAGCCTTGATGACTGCGTCCAACTCAGCAACCTGAGGCGATCCTTCTACCTCTTTGATGTCAGCCTCCCACTGCTGAGTTTGGGTGTTTTTCCAAGCCACCACGGACTTATGGGACCCGGATGCGTCCGTAAAAACTGTCAAGGCCTCTAGAGGTTCTTTGCTCCGAACACTTTTTGTATTTAATTCGAATTGAATCTCCGAATTGAAAATTTTGTGGGCTGGCCTATGCAAGGAAATTTGGCCTGTGTAGCCCTCCAGAGCAAACTGCAATGCTTCACAATCTCGAAGCAGACTCTCCAACATCGCCTTAGTAATTTGGCCCGTTTTTGTCCTAATTGGCATGTGGATGCAGTCGAAGTCACATCCTGATAACTCTCTGATCCGGATCCTAGCCTTCCGGATCAGTTCAGCCATCAGCTCTTGTGGCTGTGTCATCCTCTTGGACCCATGATGGCTGAGAAATACCCACTCTATGATTAAGAGGGGATCCCTCCGGTCCTGGTCCTTTTTGCTCTTCTTTTTGTTGTCTTCCCATTGGAAGACAACCCCGTGCAAGTGTGGCAGGTTACCCAGGATGATGAATTTGAATGGCAAGTCAGGCCTATACCTGCTTGCCTGCCTGGTGGACATTAGATGTTGCACCCTCTCCAGAGCTGTTTGCGCCTCTGGGGTGAGTGTCCGGGAAGAACTAAGCTCCTCTCCCCCTTTTAGTAAATCAAAAAGGGAGGCTAGGTCTTCATTGGACAGACCCAGCCACGGCCTCACCCAATTTAAAGACCCACACAGCTGGTGGACATCTGCCAGAGTCTTGATGTTGGTATTGATAGCCAATTTTTGTGGCACAATGGTCCGCTTTGTTATTTCCAGGCCCAGGTACTTCCAAAGTGGCATCCGTTGAATCTTTTCCTCTTGGAGCTCGAACCCTGCAGCAACCAATGCATTGATTGTCAGGTCGAGCACACTGGCAAGCATGTCATTGTCGGGGGCACACACGAGGACATTATCCATATAATGGAAGATGATGGCCTCCTTTGCTGCTGCGCGAACTGGGGCAAGCAAGGAAGAGACATACCATTGGCAGATGGTCGGGCTGTTCTTCATACCCTGTGGCAACACCCTCCAATGGTATCTTTTCCTTGGGGCTTCTCGATTGATAACAGGAATCGAGAAGGCAAAACGCGGGGCATCGTCAGGGTGCGGGGGAATTTGGAAAAAGCAGTCTTTAATATCAATTACTGCCAGATTCCAATTTTGAGGGAGCATCGTTGGGGATGGCATCCCTGGTTGGAGAGAGCCCATGTCTTCGATAACATTGTTAATTTGACGAAGGTCCTGGAGGAGCCGCCATCTGTCTTTGTTAGGCTTTTTGATAACAAAGACAGGGGAATTCCAGGGGCTGTTGGATTCCACGATATTCCCCTTTTTAAGTTGCTCCTCCACGAGCTTCTCGAGCGCCTTCAACTTCTCACCATGGAGCGACCACTGCTCCACCCAAATGGGCTGATCAGTTTTCCAATTTAGTTTTTGAGTAGGGCGCTCTTCAGTGGCCGCAACCCAAAATTTTTTCGGGGGGTCAGGTAGGTCAATTGTGACTCCCCACTGCCGCATGAGGTCTCTCCCCAGGAGGGGTTCCTTGTAGTCTAATACGAACAGACGTATGTTTGCCAATTGTCCACTCGGTCCCTTGATTTGCACGATGCTCTTAGATTGTTTAGCCAATTGAATGCCCCCAACACCTTGTATGTGTCCAGCCACGTTGTGCAATTCCCAATGTGCCGGCCATTCTCGTGTGGGAATGATCGTCACATCTGCCCCTGTGTCCAGAAGCCCTCTGAGGTGCAGGACTTCCTCCCCTCTGTTGACTTCGCAGCCTACCCGAGGCTTCTCTGTCCCTATTACATGTGTGGCACACACCGTTGGGGGTGGCCTTTCTACAGGGATAGCCTGGGCGACTGTCTGCCCTCTGGGCAGGAACAGAGGTGGGTGGACACAGCGCAGCCAGAGAACGGGTCCTTCGGGACTAGATGTCATTAGTCCCTGAGCGACTTCGATCTCTTGTGGTGTGCAGGTAACACTTCCGAGTATGACATACCTGTCAGGGCCTTGGTCTTCTGGACACAGCTCACCACCAGCGCTTACCGGTGCGGTATGCCACTCACTGGTCTTTAGGTGGAGCGGTGTCAACAGCTGCAACCTGAAAGAACCATCAGAAGAAGAAGTCAAATCTAGTTTTAAGGTCATGTCCGGTGGTTTTACCTCTCTAAGTTTCCCCTCCCCCTCGCGTCCCCTCCCTTTTTTGTCTTCACGCGGGGCGGGCGCGGCTCCCCATTCAGTTTTTTTGGTGTAGTAGGCCCTCCTGTCCCCCAGGTTCATGTTCTTTTTTAAATCGCTGGAACTGCTGCTTGAGCGGGCAGTCCCTTGTCCAATGTCCAGGCCGGTCACATAGGAAGCAGGTGTTCCTGGCCTGAGGGGTTCGCCTTTGGCCGTTCACAGTTGGAGGTGGTTTGGTGTTCTGGCCCGTAGTCCTCCTCTGGTCCGCTGCAGGGCGATGCGTTGCTGTTCCCACTGAGGCCATTCCTCTGGGCCGCTGTCTCTCCGAGCTGGCAGGTTGCAGGAGCGGTGCCTTCGCAGCACAAACTTCTAACATAGTCTGTATGGTTGGCGGGGGGTCCAGGGGGAGGCTCAGGATGGCTGCCTTGCACTGAGGGTTAGCATTCACCATGGCCATCTCTGAAATGACCTCTTCCCTGGCCGCCAGCTGCTTGACCTGCAACTCTACAGCTCGGGTTAGTCTTTCCACAAACTTCAGGAATGACTCAGTGGGTTCCTGCTGGACTTGCGAGTAAGATTCTATGGGCATATCAGGCCTCAGACCAAGGAATGCCTTACTGGCTGCTTCCTTGATCTGTTGCAGAACCTCCAAAGGCAAGCCTTGAGCCTGCTTTGGTGCCAGAGCCCAATCTCCTTTGCCGCTTAGATGGTCCAATGTAAGTGCCTCATTGTCGGCATCAACGGCCGTATCAGAACCTTGCAAGGGCGCTGGAAGGAGTCTGCGGAGCTCCCTTTCCCACGCTGCCTTCCAGAGCAGAAACTCTGCTGAGGAAAGCAGGCATGAGAAAAGCTGACACAGATCAAAGGGCGTCATTACTGCTCCGGAGAGATTTGCCTTAAGAGGCCACGAAAATATTTGCTTTCTCTCCCAAACTCCTTCTGTGCCTTGCAGAGTTCCTTTATTGTTTGGTGGGAGAGGGGTTCCCAGCTGACATGGGTTGTTCCTCCTCTCCGGGACCTCTGATAATAAACTGGAGCGGCTGAGGGAATGGGATCCAGTTCCGGGTTCCGGTCCTCCGGCCCTCCCCCTTCCGGCCAGACACCGTGGGAACCGGAATGACAGGCGTGAGAACCGGAAGCAGGAAGTGGGTGGCAGCCAGGCATGGAGCCGCGATTTCTGGGGGCGGAGCTTGGGGGCGTGCACTGGTGGCAGGTAGGAGGGGTAAGAGGGGTGGATCCAACTTGGGAGTCGGAGGGGTCGGGGCGAAAGGGGTTGGGGCTTGGGAGAAAGGGATTTTGGGTGGAAAAGCGCGGGGGAAGGCAAGAGGGGGTCCCTTCCACGTGGCGCCCGCCATCTTGTCCTCCTCGGGCAGGGAGGGCATTTTCTAAACTGTCTGGATCACTAAACCGAACTTGGGGTCTGATAACTGGGGAAGTCGGGGAACGGGATAAACCTCGGGCAGTCTGGCCGGGACTGTCCGAGCGAGGGCTCCGAGAACCCCGAGGAAAGCCAGGGAGACGGTGGCACCCCTGCGCATCGCGGGTTGCTCTCCTCAGGATGCCCGTTTGAGGGGACACGGGTTCGGGAGACGGGTTAGGGGTAACAACTGGGGAATTCGGGGTTGTTCGTCCTTCCCTCTCCCTTTTTTTAGCTAACGCTGATCGAATCTGCAAATACAGAAAAGAGAAATCTTTCTCTTTGGCAGAATTCGATCGCGCTAGTGTCTCTCCCACGGCGTTCCAGAAGGGAACGGTCAAAACCAAACTCTGAGAGCACTGAGGGAAGTGCAGAAACAGCCACCGAACAAACCGTTTTAAACATCCCTTTGAAAAACTTATCCCCCCACCCTGAAGGAGTCCCGCAACTTGGAGAAATGCCTCCTTCTGTGCTGTGGACAGTTTGACGCCCATAGCACCGACAGCACAGCGTGTGGAGCTGAATCTTTAAAGCCTAGAACGCCGGTCTCCCAAAAACCAACCGGAGACAAGCGAACCGCGCTTGTCCCGGGGCTGCGCAGCCTACGTTCGGCTCTTCGAGAGCCCGGGACCGTCCTGGTCCCTCCAAAAGCCTTTACCGGCTTTGAGGCAAGTTTCCCCCCCCCCCCCCGGGGAAAAATACTTACCTGACTGGCGTCCAGGCACACTCCAGGCGTCCGATTCCTCCGCCGAGAACGACTTCGCGGCGCGGGCGAAGCTATCGTCCTCAACCCCAGGCGCGCCGCTCACTAAAACGGAGCGTGCTGCAGCTGGGGTAGCTTGACGTCCCGATGACGCACTTGCCGAAACAATCAGTCCCTTCCGTGGGGTCCGATGGAAGTGGGGCCCCATGCCCGGGCGCCAAGCTGCCTTTGCCGAGGACGCCCCTTCCGTGGGGTCCGATAGAACGAGGAACCCCACGCTCAGGCGCCGCGCTGTCTTTGCAGTCCGATGGAACGGCAGCCCCACGCTTGGGCGCCAAATTGCCGTTGTGTCCTCTGGGAACAGTTCCCACTCAGCCCGGTCAGCTCGGGACACAGCAGGCAACGGGGGCCAGCCTCTGATATCGGAGGGATCAAAGGTCTGGCTCGTGGGTCCTTCCAAGGGACCGCGGCGATAAAGGCAGACGGCGGAGGAAAGGGGGCAGGCTCAGAGTTGGGTTAAATCCAGAAAGTTTATTGGTCCTCCAAATGGGGGGACCTCAACCACCAGGGGTGCCCAACCCAGAGCACCTGCAGATCGCACGCCAGGGCATTTTATGGCGGGGGGGGCATGGGGGGGGTGTACAGAACAACCAACCAGGGAAGGGAAGGGTATGGCAAGCAGAACGAGGGACACATAAGGGAACCAACTATAACAGGGGAAGGGGAGGGACTCCTTTCCCAGGACTAATCACCTGGCCCCCTGGCTAGAACTTTCCAGAAGCCTGGGAGGGGTGGCAGAGTGACAGACAGGGTCCTGGGAGGAGATAAAAATGACAGACAGGGTGATTTAAATAAAACGGGGGGGGGGGTGCCAACTGGGGTACACCAAACTTACAGAACATAGGGGGAGACCTGGACTGAACTAAACAAACACACTCCCACAATATGTTTTGAAATTGATCATAGAGTTACACAGCGGGTTTTAATTTTTTAAATTCCTAATATAATTGTACCCTGGAACAAATGTGAATATGTTTGTTGAAAATGTGTGCTTTTGCATACTTCAAGGCTGAAAAATAGGTTGTTTTCTTGACTGCATTCACATATAGTTGGAAGGATTTCATTGGTAGTATTCCTGCTCTGCTGGGTAAGTCTATGAAAGAATTAACTTTTATCATATTAAATTCACAAAATATAAAAACATGTTCATACAAAAGATTTTCATGCAAACACATTTTTACATCACAGCTACGTTTCATTTATCAGGGAATAGATCATAGCACTGTTGTAATTTAATTTTGACACAAAACAGAAACTGTAGTTTTGTTATTGGTGGGGAAAAAAAACAAAAAAAAAAAAGATAGAAGAAATAAAAAAGAAATGACTTTTCTTTTAAATTTAGTTGTACAACTAAGAAACTTTTTCCTTTTGAACTTTAGTAGCATGATTAAAAGAAGTGAGGTAGAATTAAAATGTTCTTGGACACAGGAAACTTAACAGTACATTAAAGATGTTTAAGTGGGTTTGAGAGATGGTAGAAGGCTGCTTTTCATTTAATCTTATATTCTGTTAGGATTCTTTAGTTCACTAATTGATAACTCTTGAAGAAAAGAGAAAAAAGAATTAGCCAAATTATAATGATTCCAAGGTAGAACTGGGAAAGACATATATGTAAGATTTCATATATGTATATATTCTTGTACCAACTTTCAAAAAACAAACAAACATTCATAAGACTTTTTGCCACACTATCTCAGCAAAAGAACTCAAACTTAACAATATATAAAATTAAATTGATTTGCTTGTAATGCAAACACAAACAAATTGCAAACATTAACAAATTAATTGACAACGCAAGCAGTCAGGATGACAATTTAAAAGTTGCATTGGTTCTCACACAGCTCTATTTCATCTGTTGGTAGGTTCCTATAAAAGAAAAGTAAAAATTTGGCCTACTACAGACTGATCTTAAAACAAAAACGTCTTGTAGTTATTACAAAGTCACAGAGCTTAAAGTGAAGAGATGGTTATCACATCTAGGTGTGAATCTGCTGCTTGCAGTTTTGCTACTCCCAAATTCATTCTCCTTTTCTTCAGTGCAGGGATGTTTGGATTCCTAGAAAAAGAAAAGGAGCTTCCCAGGCAAAATATGCATGTGTAAAGCAAGTTGTTAATTTCATCAATTTATTGTTATTTTTAGGTTTCATGTCCCACAGTTTGTTTTTCAATGGGGTGTCCTCCAATTGATTTGATGTTCTGTGGAGTGAGTGGTTTAGACATTCGGGCTGCCTTTTTCTCCTCTTTTTTTTTTCAGGGCATTTCTGCCTGGAGCAGTTAGTCTTATCAGTTCTGCAGATAACATTTGCTCCTTTTACTCACCCAGCCTTTTTTGTGTTTCACTGCATTTTATTGATTAGATTCTAATTTTGCCGGGTTTATGGCCAAATTTCGATTTTTCAGTAGCCATACAGATATCGTTTTGGTGGTAATTTTCTGACCCTTGCCAGTTTTAATTCAGGGTCTACATGCTACTTTAGACCACACTTCAAAGAATGTTACAGGTTCAAAACTTCTCAGTTTTTCCCCCTGTAAAGTTCTCTCTCATTTGCATTCCAAAACTTTCTTTGGACATGACAATCAAGTTCAGCAGCTGGCGCATGGTTTTTCCTGCAGCCTCTTTTAACTCTCACCCTGCTAGCAGAGCGGAGAATTTAAACAACAATGACCACTTGGATGTTACAGAAACCATTTCAGTGTGCAGACCATCCCCACAGAAGATGACCTGGCACCAAATTCATTCAACAAAGGAAACAAAGCTTATGCACTATATTTTATGTTACCACAAATTTGGGGGTGATCTTTCCCAGAGGGTGCCCAGCGTAAAAGCAAGTTTACAAAAGTCTCACCCCCCACCCTGGGAAGGTACCTCTTATATCAAATCAAACAAAGCTTATGCTACCATAAATGTCGGGGTGATCTTCCCAGAGGGTGCCCAGCGTAAAGCAAATTTACAAAAGTCTCACCCCTCTCTCTGGGAAGGTACCTCTCATACCATACCAAACAAAGTTACAAACACTGGAGTAGTCTCTCTCGAGGGACATCCCTTAAAAATATTTTCCAAGGTCTTACTCCTTACACCTCAAGAGCACCTAGTGTTTACCAAAGTTACAAGTCGCAAAGTAAAAAATCTCAGTTACGAGTCGCAAAATAACTTTCCAAACTCCCAGGTCTTTCACCTACAGGAGTGCTAATTTCCCAGACCTTGGGCCTTGGGAGCACCGCTTAGGCACATGTATATGTGTAAACACACAAGCAAACAAACAAACAAAAGAGTAAGAGAGAGTAAGAAAGGTAGAGAGGTGTTAGGAAATGTTTAAATGATTGATCATAAGAATTAGCAATTCATTGATTTTTTGGAAACAACACTTTCATTTTAACGGGATCCTGACGACTAAGCCATTAAGATGTTGTGATCCGGTTTAAACCCAGAAAAACAAAGCAAACTAAGTCTCTGTGCATAAACCAAAAAGAGCTTAGAAGGTTCAAAATATCCCCAGGAATGAGATTAAAACCAAACGCGGTTAGATGTTGTTGCCAAAAAATGGATGTATTTTATTTAATAGTAAAAGAGGCAAAGAGAAGGGAAAAGAGAGAAAGAAAAGAAGTGTGCGTGGGGGGTGGGGGAACAGGGAGAGGTGACAGGAGTTAGATGGAAGCATATCACCCATCTGAGGGTCCCAACGACGTCTCGTTGCTCCCCTCCATCTGGTCTGCTGGTGGTGAGGGTCCCCTGCCGCCACCCTGGCCATACTGCTACATGCTGCCACACACCAGATGCCGCCACACGCCATCACACGCCGCCACACGCCATCACACGCCGCCACACGCCAAAGAGTGCAGAACCCCGTGGACTAATATACACTTTGGGCCAGGTGGGAACGCCCATGTGCCTCCTCTTGCAGGGGCTAGCTTGACACACTGTCCCTTGCAACACTGAGGGTCTGTTGCATCATCTCTGGTGCTCTGGTGCAGGGTCTGGGGACTCCTTTGAGGGGGGCCCCTGTGATGGGCCATGTCACCCCCTCCTGCTGTGGATAAGCTTCCCCCTCCTGGTGAGGACCCCTCAGCTTGGCTCCTTTGCACAGTGGAGGATGGGCAGTCACTGCGCCTCTGACCAGAGGCTTTTCCAAGATACCCAAAGTCTCTCCTCCCTCCACCCCTTGGTTCGAGAGTCTGTTTGAGCCTGGCAGCTGATAGCCCTGGGGCTGTGGTCCTCATCTTGGAGGTGTTAAGCCTGTGCTCAGTGAATATCCCCCGCCCTGAGTTGTTACTTTATCTTATCTTCATCAGCGAGCCGTGTCAGGCCTCAGTCAGGGCCCCATTCAGGGTGTGGTAGTGTTCTCTTCAGCTTTTGTAATACAGTTTTAAAAAGTCCTTTAAGAAAATGTTTAAGTCATAAAATATAGTATTTCAGTCTCTGACAATCCACTCTTGAAATTACTGGGGTAAAATTTTAAGGTTGAGCCGTTCAGAAACAAAAGTTCTCTTCACCCATCTCTGGAAGCATTTCATCTCTAAGAACAGAGGCCTTTCTCCTTCCCTGCGAGCAAAGGGTCCTCCTCATCTTCATCTCTAGGACTATCTTGGGGAGCATCTCTAGGAACAGAGGTTTTCTCCTTTCCCATTTGGAGCAAAAGTCCTCATTGCTTCCATCTCTCCCTGTTCAAACTTCTCATGAAATTACAGCGGTGTCAGCATCTGCCTATGTCAGCACAGGTGCTTTTGCTCTCAAGTACAACATGAATGCTACACCCCCCACACCTTCATGAAATTACAATGGGTACTCTGATATATCATAGCTTCACAACAGAATTTCAGCTTTAAGCATCTCCTCTTTCTCTTCCCTCAGGTTTTCAGCTCTTCACAGCACTAAAAGGGTTAATCTCACCTCGGCCTTGCAGCTGGAATGAAGCTTATTGCTGTTGGTCACATGATCTCTGCCCGAGCGCGGTGCAGCTTCAGATGAATCTTGGCAGCACTGGAAGGAGGGGGGGAGCTGAGCCTCTCTGGCTGCCCACAGCCCTGCTGGGGGGGGGGGTTTCCGCAGGTGGAACAGGGCCCATAGGCTCCAGGATGGCCGTGGCCTGGCCCGGCCTGGCCCGAGCAGGGCCTGGGCAGGGCCTGCTGGCCCCTGTATGGGGCCCGCAGCCACCTGTCCCAACACCGGAAACGAGACAGAGCTGGGGGGGGGGGTTATTCTTAAGTGTGGATCACAGATGCAGTCACAATTTTAAGTGACTTCAAGAATTGTCCATATTCAAACTGGCCAGCTGATAGGTTCTGTCAGGTCACAGAGGAAGCTGTAAGCACCCCTTTGCAAGAACATCACTTTCGTGACTATGCTTGCTAACCCATGACACCGGGACAACCCAAAAACCCTCCACGACCCCACCAGCTCTACGGGTCCATCAACTGCGTGCGTCCACTGCTGGGGATCACAACGAAAGACCTCACGTCGCTCTTCAATCTCCTCCGAGGCAGCAAGGACCTTGATTCGCCCTGTACCATCACCTCGGAGTCCCAGGAATCCATCACAAAGGTTCAAGAGGCATTGTCTTCCCGGCAAATGCACAGGTCTGACCCCACTATCCCATTCCATCTCGTCTTCCTGGGTAAGTCACCCAGATTCCATGCACTAATTTTTTAGTGGGCCTCTGCACTGAAGGACCCACTCCTCATCATCGAGTGGGTCTTTCTGCATAATCAGCCAATTAAGACTATCACGACACCACAAGTGCTCATGGCTCAGCTGATCATTAAAGCCAGGGCACACCTCCACACCCTTGCGGGCTGTGACTTTTCATGCATTTTCCTGCCATTGACCACTGGGGTTCTAGACCATTTGCTCCAGAACAACACGCACCTCCAGTTCGCCCTAGACCGCTAGACGGGCCAAATTTCAATACATAAACCTAGCCACAAGCTTTTTAATTTGGCCTTTCATTTGGCCCCAAAATCCCTACAAAGTCGGAGGCCTTTAAAGGCCTTAACAGTTTTCACCAACAGCCTGGGGGGATCCAAAAATTCAGCCATGACTTGTGATTTATTAAAATATGAATATCGATCTAGTATCGATATCCAACTGAGATGGACAAAGACTCTATAATGGTTTAGAGTTAGAAAGTGTATGTTTATTTGGTGCCAGGCACTGCGTGGGATAGCTCCCTAAGATGCAGACCCCCGATCTGAGCAAATACAAAGCTTTTTATTTACAAAAATTATGAATATCCAAAATACAAATGCATATTCATAACATTAACACCTCCCATTCTCCACTTCATATGGAAATGAGCTTAAATGTCATTAAGCATGCATAATGTGTGCTTTGAATTGAATCAGTGGTCTCGAATTGGGTCAGTGGTCCCAGATAGATGAAGTAAGCTCATCTCCCTCATTTTGACCTTTTTCACCTTTCTGAACTTTAACAATCCTAATTATTTTAGTGACCTCCAAATTTACTCTTGCATGACTTTTGAATAGATTCCCACAGAAGGAGGAAATTGGTAATTGTCCTTGTTCCCTAGACCAACTTATCAAAGCACAGCTAAACAAACATACAAATGACAGATCATCAATTATTTAGCAATCAATTACTAACATCTTGAAAACCATTTCAGGTCCAGCTCTCTTTACTATTTTAATTAACTCTAGCCAGGCCCAAATTCCTTCTTATTCTAACTAATTTCAACACAGCTAGCCTATAACTAAAATCTTTATGTTTCTTTTAAATCTATGTTTCACTTGGAGGGATCCAAGGACACAGAAGTGGGAGTCTGAGGTCCAAATTGTTGAAGGATCCCCACAAATTGCCAAATTGGCAGCCGTCGTCAGGGCCTTTGAGAGGTTGAACGAACCCATCAATCTGGTCACGGATTAGGCGTATGTAGCCAGTGTAGCTGCCAGGGCTGAACATTCTTTGTTAAAAGAAGTGACAAACCCAAATTTACACAGATTGCTCTCAAAGCTGATTTACTTTCTCTCCCACTGTACTAGTTTGAAAACAAACCAGTGGGAGGCACCAAGTCAGAATAACAATTTAATGGGGAAATCAAAAACATAAAGGCAGAAAAAACTGGGTTAAACTGATAGTCAGGATACAACCTGACACCCTGTTAGTCAGGGTGGCAGTAGCAGTCCAATAAGATGGTGGCTGCAGTCCTCCTGAAGTGATGGGTGTGGTTCTGCTGAAGTGGTAATCCTGTAGAAAGGGGCTGCTCTTCCTCGGAAGGTGCGGTGGTGGCTATGTAGCTCCTGTCCTCTGGAAATCCAGTGGAAAGGTTGTCTGTGGTGTTCGGAATCTCAGATTATATCCAGGATGGAATGCTTGGTTTCTCCCTCTGGGTGGAGCATCTCACAATGGGATGATTCATCAGGAGGCAAGGTGTTGATGGGCTCATTAACAGAAGATAGTCCAGAGGGAGTTATCTATGAGTCATGCGGCACAGCATTGATGGGCCCATTAACAAAAGATAATCCGGAGGGAGGAGGCAAGGAAAACACTGCCCCACCTGATTTCCACAGCTCATGAGGATGGTAATAGAATACACCTCAACCCAGGACACCCACCGAGAGCAACCTTATCATATAATGCATGTGAGGTCACACACCGACCTCCCAGGGCCAGTCATGGAGGGTAATAGAAGAGCCGATGCCCTGGCCATGACTGTGCAGACTGCTAACATACCTGACATCTTTGCACAGGCCAAAATGAGCCACAGCTTTTTCCATCAGAATGTGCCTGCCTTGGTCCACACGTTCCATCTACCACGCGACCAGGCGAGGGTGATAGTGGCCATCTGCCCCAACTGCCAGCAATACCAAATACCATCATTGGGTTCCGGGGTTAACCCCCAAGGACTCAACAGCTGCCAGTTGTGGAAGACCAATGTCACCCATTATCCATCTTTCGGCAGACTTAAGTATATTCATGTGTCGATAAACACCTTTTCTGGAGCAGTGTTTCCTTCAGCCCATGCGGGAGAGAAGGCCAAGGCTGCCATTAGACACTTCCTCCTCGTGTTTGCCACCTTAGGAGTGCCTGAGCAAATAAAAACAGACAACGGCCCTGCTTACATCTCCCACAAACTCAGAGAGTTCTTCAACCAGTGGGGGGTTAAGCACGGCACCAGCATACCCCACTCACCCACAGGACAGTGGATGGTAGAGAGAGCCCATGGTGCCATCAAGCGGGTCCTTGATCAGCAGCAGGGAGGGACAGAGATCAGCCCTCCCATTGAGAGGCTCTGTAAGGCCCTTTTTACAATAAATTTCTTGAACAGCTCATTCACAGAGCCAAAACCCCCATATTCCGGTACTTCTCCAATTCGGCCCAAGCTAACCTCAATGAGAAGCTGCCAGTGCTGATCAAAGATCCTGAGACTCAGCAAATATCGGGCCCTTTCCCATTGATAACCTGGGAGAGGGGGTATGCCTGTGTTTCAACACCATCGGGCCCAAGGCGGCTGCTGGGCAAGAACATCAAGCCCTACACTGGGCCAGCAAACACTGCTCCCGAAGACATAGCCATACCTGAAGCTGACGCAGAACAACCACAAGACCAGACGACCGCAGCATGGAGACAGAGGCAGCACCGACTTCCACCGCAGACACCGACTCGCCGTCCCACAACCAGAGCTGCGACCAGATAAGTTTTGCACAGTTGACATTTTCTCATATCTTACCCCCTTTTTTCCTCCACGTTATCCATTCCCCAGCCACGTGTCCCCATACCCCTGTTACCACTCCCTTTTTCTATGGCTTCTTAGTTAATAAAGAAGGGGGAATGCAATGAGGGAGGGAATGGAAATCCCCCCCAAAATTGCTATTTTTTAACAATTTTATTTAAAACTCTAGCAGAAGCACCTGCCTGCCAACACTCCATCATGAAACCCAGCACTTGTCGCACCGCCATCCTCTGGACACTCCTGGTACCACTGGCAGTGGATGCTTGGACTGAGCCACAGCCCAAAGAGGATCTTGCCATCCACAGTGAGAGCATCCATACCATCATCCAGAGGAAAAATCTCCTGAAGGATTTGAGGACTTGTTGGGGCGTTGGGTTGTGAGTGCTTCTGGCTGTTTTTTGTTGTTTTATGTGTGTTTGGTTGCTTTAAATTATTGCTTTTGAGATCCTCAGGGGAAGCCTTTTTAATTAAAAGAGAAGGGGGAGTTGTGGGGGCCAGTGGGCCTGTGGTACAAGGGACAAAGAGAGTCCACTGGTGAGACAGTCCCTAGTATCAGAGATCCTCCCCAGGTTAGGGTGACTGAAAAGGCTTGCCCCAGGATCCTCTGTTCTGTTATGTTAATGTACCCCAGTTCTGTGTCCCTGGTTGGCCAGTTTGGCCTCCCTGCCCCTTTGGTACCTTATATGTCCCTGCCCTAGAAGGTTCTCCACTCCCTGTTCCCCCCCCTTGGCCCTTGCCCCATCCCCATGCCCTCAGAGCTTCCCTACTGGCTCCCTTACCCTAGTCCTGCCTTTGTACCGCCCCTGTGTCCTCAGATCATTGGTGTCTGATGGTCTCTCTGCTCCCCTATATAACCCTGGACCCTCCATTGTTCTTTGTCTTCGTCCCTAGAACCCTTCACGTAGGTGGCTGGAATAAACCTCCCCCATGGAACCCCATATGGAGATCCTTCCTGCCTTCTTTGTCATCAGTTCATCCTTAGCTATCCGGTATAGTGTGTGTGTGTGGTGTCCTCCTGGAGATGCTTTTGGGAAGGTCACAGCACTTTACCATCCAGCACCATGTCGCGACAATAATGCAGAGGGGAAGTGCCTGTATAGAAATGTATGTGCTTGTTTGTGGTCTCCTTCCTACATTTCAGGATCCTTATTATAGATAATAAATTCCTTACAACAAACTGGAAAATTTTCACTAGACAATTTTTTTTTTAATTCTAAAATCATAAATTTCAAGGCCAAGAAGAATGATGGAGTTTATCTGCTTCTTGCTCACCACAGGCTGTGGAAAGTTACTCAGTGCTGATAAAATAATCAAAAGCAGAGGAAAATCTCCATCCTGCGCAAGGTATTCCAGTGGTTAATTACCTATACATGCTGTGGGTGGAAACTGACCTTTGTAAATAGTGAAATGTTGTTATGGTCAAAATTTTAACTGCACTTCCCCAGTCATTTATTACAGTCTTTCAAAGAGGAATTACATGTTAATCTGGTCTTGCATAAATTTAATGATTGAGGAAAATAAGAAGTCAGTAGCACTAATTTCACAGAATCACAGAATTAGGTTGGAAAAGACCTCTGAGATCGAGTCTAACCTGTGACTGACCACCACCATGTCAACTAGACCATGGCATTAAGTGTAACATACATTCTTTCCTTAAACACCTGTAACAACCCACCCCTGAAGACAGGGTAACTGAGGTCCTTGTTAATAATAGATCCCTTGGGGTGAATTAGAGTGAAATGACACTGAATAACTGGTGTTATGCATATAGCAGGTTTATTTTAGATGTAGCCATTTTGGTTATTATTAATAGAAATATAGTAATATAAAAATATAAAGATATCACTTAAGAAAATATATAAGGAAAAGAAAGAAATGAAAGGAAAGATAACAGTAGATAGCAGAGAGGAAAGATATCACCATCTGTGAATCCAGAGACAAGACTTGATTGTTGCAATTTAGATGTCCGTTGGTCGAAATGATGGTTGTAGTCTTGATGCATCGGGGGTAGAGGAAGCCCATGAAACACAAAGTTCAATGGGTTAATATACTTTCAGGTTTAGATGGAACACCCAGGTACCTCCTCTGAGGGGGGAATTTTATAGTCTGATGCAACACTGAGGATCATGCACAGTCTTCTGGTGGAAGGACCCAGAAATGAGTCTGGGGGTGCTTCAGGGGTCTTTGATGTTTTACGACACCTTCTAAGATGTTGGGGTTTTAGGAGTTCTCCTTCTATTTTCTTTTTCTCTTAAAGAATTTTCCCTATATATGTTGCCAGGGGGACAAATTACTGGGTGCTTAAGAAAAACAAAAGACCTGGACAGAGGGGGAGGGTTCCAATTGGCTACTCTCTTTCACCTGGGATTTTCTTGTGTAGGGTGGGGGATGCCACGAGATTTGAACTGGGAAAAAGGGCTTGGGTTCAGCTCCTGGCTGGCTGGTGTTCTTGGTGTTCGGAGCTAGACGAGGGCTCCTATCTTTGTGGAGGGAGTTCATCGCTGCTGCAGGTTTCTGCTTTCGTCTGCCTTCCTTCTACCATGAGTGGAGCTTGCTCGCTGGAGTGGCTGTTACACTGGGACCCTAACACCCCACCTTACTAAAACAGGGACCTTTTCACCATCTGATCGGGTGCCTCAGGGAAAACCCCGGGATCCCAAGCCTGCCTTTCCCTGCCCCGCTGGGAGCCGGGCCGTGGCTGCCCTGCCCCCGCCGTTGCTTCGAGCCTTCGCTACACTGTAGCTCCGCACGCCCTGCCTGCCGAGACCTCCTGGGGTTCCCATCGCAGCTCTGGAGTTCGATACATCTTGTCTGCCTCTCGGGATTTGTGCTTGTCCCTGCTGTTCCAGCCTGCTGTCCCCGAGGGTCTGGCCAGACACCGGGATCAGCTGCCCAGGGGGTTTGTGGAGCTTTTCTTCCATCCCAAGCCGCCATTGCTGCGTGCTCCCCGGGCTCGCTCTGGAGCGCCCCCTGCAGCTGCGGGGGAACCATCGCACCTGCCCTGCTCACTGGGAGCCTCCAGCACCCCTGCCAGCTGCGACCGTAACTGCACCAGAGGGGAAAGGGCCTGACAGCTGAGAAGGCTGGGACTGGATTTGTGATTCTGTTTGCTGTTACTGCCATAGTTATTGTTGTTTATTTGCCTTGTTATACATATATATAAGTAAAGAACTGTTATTCCTATTCCTCATATCTTTGCCTGAAAGCCCCTTAATTTCAAAATTATAATAATTCAGAGGGAAGGGGGTTGCATTTTCTTTTTCATTTCAAGGGAGACTCCTGCTTTCCTTGGCAGACACCTGTCTTTCAAACCAAGACAGACATGAAAGCTGCCTCTCAGGCCAGCGTAGTTGAGCCAGTTATTCCTGTTCAGAAGGGATGAATATGTGCAAAAGTGAATGTCCTGATACCTTCCCCGAGGGGAGTTTTACACCTGTGCCAGATGTGTAAGGGAGAACACTGGCATGATAAAAAGCATTATCCCACCTCAAAGGATCTGCTTCTTGTCATTCTTTTCCTTTATCTGGCTCAAAACCCAGCTTGTTGCTGAACAAAGGTTGGTTTGTGATGGTCATTCTCTGGTGATGGGTGCACACCGCCTCTGCACCTGGGCTGCTCTTATGCAGATCAGAGGCTTCACTACCACACACCCTAAAACTCTCCCCCTCCCCTTCGGTTAGGGGGTGCAAACCTGGCCTCCACAAAGCACCTGCTGCTTTTGTCAATGGCCAACTGTTTGTCATTAACCGTTAACATTTCAGTCTCTTACAACCTCCAGGGACTGTGACTCCACAACCTCCCTGGGCAGTCCATTCCCATGTCTAATCATCCTTTCTGAGAAGAAATTCCTCCTGATGTCCAACCTGAATTGTTGCAGTGGGGTCTCCTGCAACATCCATAGACAGCGAGGCCCATGGAAAGAAAGAGGTAGCGATTCTTGATAGAAGTTTCAGAGATCTTTATTTTCCAGCCACATGGCCAGGGGACTGCCCAAAGACCCCGGAATCACTGGACAACCAGGGTCCTCCCCAGGCAGGGGAACACAAAATAACCAATGGGGAACAGGATTAGGGTACATGTGACCAGGGAGCAGGGAGACCCCGTGCCTAGGCCATGCCTCTACCCCAGGGTCCCCTCTCCCAGGACCCCATGGCAGGGGGGAGGAACCCCAACACTGAATGACCCCTGGCATAGCTTGAGACTGTCCTCTCATCCTATCACTAGTTGCCTGGGAGAAGAGGCTGATCCCCACCTTGTTACAACCTCCTTTCAGGTAGTTGTAGAGAGCAATAAGGTCTCCCCTGAGCCTCCTTTTCTCCAGGCTAAACAACCTCAGCTGCCTCAGCCACTCCTCCCAAGACTTGTACTCCAGACCTTTCACCAGCTTCAATGCCCTTCTCTGGACAGGTGTTTTCTTGCAAGTGTAGGAAGAAAATGGATTTGCAACATTAACTATGCAGCTAATATGCAGTGTTTTAGAAATATGCTTCATTTACTATTAAACTGAATTTTTAGTGTCAGAGGTGAGCATGAAGGTATGGCTGAACAGGACAGCATGTAAAAGAAAAAAAAGAAAAATCTTACACCATCATCTGCTGTCCACGACTGCTGTTCCACACTACTCGCCTGTTACAGTGGGGATGCTGTAACACGCCTATATCAAACCAGGAGTCCCGTGGAAAAGAAATATATATATGGACGGATTCTTGATAGATGTTTCAGAGATGTTTATTTCCCCAGCCGCATGGCCGGGGCTCTGCCGAGGAACTGCTACAGTCCGGGACCCGAGGTCCTTTTGCCTGCGCAGGGGAACACAAACCAACCAATGGGGAATGAGGCTGACCAGGGGCAGGGAAACCCCGTGTGTCTGTGCCCTCAGGGCCCCTCTTCCCAGGGCTACATGGCGGGGGAGGGACCCCGACATTTCACCCGTTTTATTTTAATAAAAGGAGAATGAAGACAACTGGATAAACATAACAAGAACAGTTTCAAAACAAAACAAGCCACCCTCCTGAGTCTTTAAATGTCCAAACAGATTCTGTGGAACATCTTAGGGCTGACAGAAGGGAGACAGAACTCTCTGAGCATGCTTTGTGGGGAAACTGAGGCAGGAGAGGGTTTAATTTCTTCCCTCCCCCTTTTTCATCCCCCACTCGGCATTGGAAAGGGATTTTTGGGGAAACAATTGGCAAAGGCATGGTTTTGTGAGGAAAACCATGGATGGAAAAACGGATTGGGAATACACTGGGGGTAATAGGACATAGGGTAAAAGGGAAAGGTGGGATTAGGAAAGGGAGACTGTAGGGAGGGTTTACAATGGAGATATTGTCTAACAGGACTACGATTTTTAGCATGTATACTGCCTTTCACAGGAACACCATCAGGCCCAGTGACCTGCGATGCTTGTAACCCTTTTCTACCTTGTATGATTTTGAATTCCACCACCTCTCCATCTGCCAAGCTTGGGGTGCATTTTTCAGGGTTATTCTATTTAATAGCAGTTCTATGCACGAATATGTCTTGCTGGTTATCACATCTTGTTATAAAACCATAATTTTGTTTAACATTATACCATTTCACTGTCCCTAAGATCTTAGCTACTATGGTCTTTTCCTTTTTCTGAGTGGCTGCTGTTTTCTGTCTCGCTGTGTCTTTGCTCTCTCTTTCGGTCGCTCCTGTGTTGAAATTGTCGGGGCTGCTGGTTCCGGCGCGCTTTTCCCAGGGTCACGTTTGGGGCCGCGCAGGCCCGGCCAGGCCGCGCCGCTCCGTTCTCCGTGCGTCGCCTCCTCTGCTCTCAGCTGCGTTGCCACTGCCAGGGGAGGTGGAATAGCAAAACAAAACCAAGAAGAGGAATCCAAAGTTTCCAGGGTTTACTCACACAAATCAGTCGCTTAGGGATCGGGGATCGTTCTGCTCACAATTCTCTACCATTTTGTTACAGTGGGGATACTGTAACATGCCTATATCAAACCAGGAGTCCCGTGGAAAAGAAATATATATATGGACGGATTCTTGATAGATGTTTCAGAGAGATGTTTATTTCCCCAGCCGCATGGCCGGGCTCTGTCAAGGAACTGCTACAGTCCAGGACCCGAGGTCCTTTTGCCCGCGCAGGGGAACACAAACCAACCAATGGGGAACGAGGCTGACCAGGGGCAGGGAAACCCCGTGTGTCTGTGCCCTCAGGGCCCCTCTTCCCAGGGCTACATGGCGGGGGAGGGACCCCGACACTCGCCCAAGGTGAGAGCCAGATACAGTCATCAGGAAGGTAAAGGCCAAAAACAGTTTTTTAAAACAGCTGAGAGGTAATTTGTTGTACAAACAGGCAAAGAATATTGAGGGAGGGGGGGAAGCACAGAACAAAAAGAAAATCCAAACCAAGAAAATTATCTGAAATAACCAACAGCCCCTTGGAAGTAGGAAGGTGAAGGAAAGTTCTTATCAAGAATGATTTGGAAATCGCTACAGTACCATGGGCTATCTTGCTGAAGTAAAATGCTGTTTAGTTTTTCTACCATCAGACAGCTGGTTTTATTGTGCATCAAAATGAATCCAGGCTACATCTCTTCCTAGGTGACTAGCTTGAATGAGGTCTGATAGCTATGCTAATCATTTCAAAAGTGAAGGAGGTGGCATTCAGACATGGCCACTTCTGTTTCTCCAGTCCAAATGAGCAAGTACCGAATCACAAATGTTGATGAGTAGAGAACATGTTGTTATAAATAAAGTATGTAATTCGTGCTATTATGTATAAAACTGGAATGTAATCAGACCATGTAGAGACAGAGTTTCAAAATCCCTCCACCAGCCTGGCTGAGAGAAAAATTTCACAACACTAAAAGAAGTTCTCTCACAATAAGTGAGGATTCCACCTAGGTGGGATTGGATCTTATCACCGGGACATTTGCACCATGACAACTTGATCACCACACTCTGATATCTACATCTCACCTGATAAGGAATTGGACATTCTGGGAACTAAAAATAACTGTTCCAGGAACCAGAGATGGCCCATTCATCATCAGAGATGGCCCTTCCATCACCAGAAATGGCCCACTCATCACCCAGGATGGACAATTCATCAGACCCAGGAAAGGCTTTGTGCAGCCCAACTCCGGGACAAGAAAACTTCATGAATATGCTAAAATTACGAGAAGAATAGAATTAATTCGGACTCTACCCAAAAACTGTATAAGAAGGGACCAGCTGAAGCAGCAGTCGGGAACTTGGGAGGTCTGGTGCGATAGAGATCAGATCTATGCGTGTTCACCCAGCTCCGACCCTGGGCTCGGAGCTGCTTTTCTCGATCATGGCTTTTGAGACCGATATTTCGGTCACATAATAAATGTTATTTCTTTGTAAATTTGATTGGGCAATTCTGTTTACCTCATATTGATTTAGGAATTATATTCTCCAATTTAGTATTCCCACTGAAACCAGGCACCTCTGGCTAACTCCCCCCTCCCCCTGAGGCAGGCTGGAGAGGAGAACTGGAGGCACAAAAGGTTGAGATAAGAACAATTTACTGGAAATAACAATGAGATAAGAAAAGGAACAGTAACAGCAACAATATTAATGACAGAGGGTACAAGAGAGAGGTGAGTGATTCACATGCAAAATGGTGACTGCCTGGGCCCCACCCAACTGCAGCCATGCTACCCCGACCCAGAAAAAAGCCCTTTCCCTGTTCCCTTAAGTGAGGTGGTATAGAATAACCGCTGGGTCCTAGCCATGCCCCCTCCTGGCTACTGCAAAAATTAACCCTGTCCTGGCTGGAACCAGGACACATGTTTAGACTGAAAATGACTTTGTAAATCAGAGCCCTTTGGAAGTTCTTTATTGCTTACTTTCTACTGAAATGTCATGTTTCTGGAAAAATCAGTTTATTGTTGGAAACTATGCAAGTGCTATATTAAGAAATGCACAGTCTGAGAAAAGCAGTTTAAAAATCCATATGCTCTATTTGGGTATTGACTGAACCACTACTTATCCTCCAACAGTGCCTACCAGCAGATGCCTAAGGAAAAAGTGTAGGAAAAATAAAACATTCGCCTTCCTAAGGTACATTTTGAGCCAAACATAGAATTGACACCAGTTTGTTTAATAGCTACCAATGGGCTAAGGGAAAACAATAAATATTTAGGATGATTTGTCTGAAAATTGCATCTTTTACACATCTATGAATTAATGCCTTTGGGCTGTTAATGGCAAAGCAGGGACCACATTAATCATTCCCTCCCTGGGCATACATTCTGGAGGTTCCTTCAAGGGAATCAGACATATTATCCTCCCTTCTGTTATACCTGGCAGCTGGGTCACAGGAAACTGAGGCTACCTTCATTTTAGCGGAACTCTCTCGGTTAGTGTTTTCCTCCTTGAGTTTATGCACCCATGCTGCCAGGATAGAAGTGGGTTTCCCATCCCACTATCTCATATCTTCCCCATGGTCACACAGGAAGAACCACAGGTCGCCTCATGGGCTGGACCCCCTCTCCCTACCTGGGGGACATCAGGCTCTGATGTTGGGGCATGTGGTTTGCACTGGTGCCACATGGGAACTGTTCTTCCTCACCTCCTCCATCACCTCCTCCCTCATCTCTTCCCTAATCTCCTCTTTGAGGCTCTTAACCACATGAGCCTGCATGGGGCCATTGATCATACTCAGTCCATTCCACTGAACGGTATTTCTGGATGTTATAAATGTACTGTGGTATTGGCTTTTTGCATGTTATATAATTGTTATGAATGTATTGTGATATTGGTTTTTGCATGTTACTTATTGTTGGGGGGGGCTTTGCCTAGATTCTCTAATGTAATGTTGTAGAATGTCTGTTGTTTGTGTGGTCAGTTTGGGAAGGATGGGGGGGGGGGGGTCTTCACATTCCTGGAGAATCTTATCAGAAGAAAAACCTGAAACCAGACAGAATGGAGCCAAGGAGGAAGATAAGGCTGATGGGATGATACTTAGCAACTCCAAAGAATTAATGAATTATGCATGATGGTGATAAATATGAAATAAGCGATGTACTTTTAAAGATGATCTTTTGGATGTAGAGTTGTGCCTTTGGATTTCTGCCAAACCACCCGGCCGTAATACCCTTTTTGCTGTTGTCTCCTAATTGTCCCTTTTATTAAATTTTTCTTAAAATTTTACAAAGACTGAACCTCTTTTTTCACAATTTGGTGGCCCATACGGGGAAAAGGCCTCACCTCTGGGATCTCCTGGGGACCCCAGAGTGGGGGGGGCGCCCCCGCCTGCTTTTGGCGGCCTCATGTTGTGTTTCCCGGTGTGGTCAGAAGGGTTTGCAGATCAAACACCTGGAGGACAAGAGAGGAGACAAAGCAAAAAGAAAGGGAAGAAAAGGCTCCCTAAGATACCGCGGTAATTAAACACATAAAATCTTGTGCACAAAGACTCTGAGAAAGTTGAGTATCTTTTCTTTCCTCTTTCTGGGGGAATACGGGGGATGAAAGTGTGTGTATGAGACGTGGGCTGGTTACCCCAGACCTGCGAAGTGAGTGTGGAGTCTCTGAGGCTGCAGTTCTGCTCTCCTGCGAGGGAAGCAGTCAGTAAAGAGGTGAAGAGAAAGATAAAAAGAGTGAGAGAACCCCTAGTCTAACTGGGATGGGGTTTCAGGGGAGGGATAGGACTCCTTGAAGGAGGGGAGTCAAGAGTTTCCTAGTATTGGATCCGAGAAATTTAGGGTTTAAGACTGCCGGATTGAGGGTTCAAAAATTCAAGACATCCGGGCTTAATTCTGCTAAATTGAGGGTTAGTTCCAAGACATTTGGGTTTTGAGACTGCTGGATTGAGGGTTAAAAAAATTCAAGAAATCCAGGCGTAATTCTGACAAATTGAGGATTACCCCAAGAAACCTGGAATTTTGGGCCCAGGGGTGAATATTGGCCAACAATTTGAAATTAAAAGGTACCTAAGTCTTGTGTGGTTGTGACTGATAGCGCTTGAGAAAGAGAAATTGAAACAATAAAAAAGAGTGAGTGAGAATGAATAAAAATGTATGTGATAGAAATGTTAAACCTTGAAATATAACTTTATTTTCTGGAGGGAGGCATATTTTATTAAGAGGTGGGAACTTTTGTATTCTAGAAGAAAGGGGAAAGAGGTGGTGGGATTCGAATAGTTGTTTGTTTTGTTGGCTTTTATTAAAAAAGTGGGAAACAAAGGCCTGGGAAGGATAGATAAGATTCTGAGAAAATGGGACATAAAACTAGTAAGCAAGAGTCAGGGAATAAAAAAAAAAAAAAATAGGAAAGGAATAGAGGCGTGCCAGCGGAGATACCCCAGGAAAGCCCTTTGGGAGTTATGTTAGCTAACTGGAATATTAACCTGTTATAAACATATATTATAATATTGGCTTCTCGCAAAGTAAAGGTAGATATTATATAATGTTAGAAATGCTTTTTTGCTGTGTGGATGTAGTTTTCTCTCTTTTTAGCAAGAATGTTAGCAAGTGTGAGCAAGTAAGATAACCTCCAAACGAACAGAGGATGAGGCCCAAGAAGCTGCTAATCAACACTTTGTCCAGAGAACAAAAGGGCCTAAAGGCTACTCCGCCCGGAGAACGGGGGGGGGGCCAGGAGAGCCCAAGAGCCGTTATCACCGCTCTGCCCGGAGATACAAAGAGGCCCAAAGCTGCAATCAGCCCTGACTGTCTGGAGAATTAAGAGATCCACCCTACTATCAACTCTCACCTAGCGAGCCCAACCCCAAGAATCAAAAGAAATAAAACCGCAAGGCAGAAGAATACGAATGCTCTAAAAAGGCGGAACCAAGGAGTGGCCATGCAGAACAGCTCCTGGAAAAGTTTGAATATGAATAGAGAACACAGTAAAAATGGTATAAAAAGGACTAACCTTGAGCATCAGGTGTGCTCTTGGCAGAGCGCCAAGGCACCCGGCTGTTACCTCTTTGCTTTATTTTATGTGTCTCTTATTGTCTTTATATTAAACCCTTTAAATTCTCACAGGAGAGTGAACCTCGTTTTTCACAAACCCAAGTACAAAGAAAAAGAGCGAAGTCAAAATGATACAGTTTTGTATGTTTGGTTGGGCTGAGAAGGAAATAAAATCCAACCATGTTTTCTGGCCCAGATATGGCTCTTTTGAAGTCTGGATCTGTCAGGCTTTACAAATATTTGTAAATTCAAAAGAACCCTTTAACACAGAAGAAAGCAAGTATGCTTCATGCTGGGTGGGAAACATAGAGTATAAGGGATAAGAATTTTTAAGTGGTCAGAGACCCAAGGAAAGGAGAAAAGGGAAAACAAGAAAGAGAAGGGCTGGGACCCCCTGGAAGCATTGCCCCCTCCATTCCCGCCTGCCCCCCCGCCAAGCCCAGGCTCCTGTTGCGCCACTTGCAGCTGCACCGCCTGTCCTGGCTCTCATGGCACCACCCGCGGCTCCACCTCTTTTCCCAGCGGCGGCGGCTCCGCCGGTGGCCCCGGTGTTCCCACCGCCCCCTCCAGCCCCTGCGGGTCCAGAGGCAGCCCAGCCCGCCCTTACGGTGTCCGGCCCATCCCTAGACCGGGTATCTGCTCCACAGCAGCCCAGCCCTCCGCTTTTGGGGCCCTCTCCTCGCCCCGGCTCCGGCTCCTGTTCTGATGTCCGCGGTCATTCCACCAGCCCCTGCCCCTGCTGCGTTGTCTGCTGCGGCTCCATTGAACCCAGCTTCGGCCCCGTGGGCCGCGCTGGGTCCGCCGGCAGCTCAAGAGTCCTGTCACCATGGCTGCCGTGGACCGCGTGCAGAGGGTCCACGCCAGACTCTGGTATGCACCGGAAGAGCTTGTCCCCTTGGCGGTTCTGGTGGCAGTCTCCGCCTATGCTCCCCCACTCCTAAAGGAATCAGCCTCGAAGAGGACTCCTACTCCCTACCCCCCCTCCCTCGCCTGCACCGTTCCCTTGGCAACGACCGCTTCTGCTATTCCTCTTAAAGGAGAAGCAAAACACCAAAGTTTGATCTCGAGGAACAAGCCCTTTCAGAAGGAAATAATATATATAGACGGTTCTTCCAGATGTGTACAAGGAAAAAGAATGACAGGGTATGCTTTAGTTGATGGGGGGACTATGCACACTAGAATATTTAGCACACGAGAAGGGAAATATATATACTGATTCAAGGTACGCTTTTGGAGTGGTGCACGCCTTTGGGAAAATCTGGGAAGAAAGGGGATTGCTTGGTTCAGAGGGAAAGGGGTTGATGCATAGGGGACTTGTTTTGGAGGTTTTAGAGGCATTGGAATTGCCTGAAGAGATAGCTGTGGTACATATGGGGAGATACAAGGGGAGGATGGCCTCAGAGATGGGAGGAGGTAGTTTGGCACATTGGGGGGGCTGAGGATGCTGCAGAGAATGGGATAAAAAGGGTTGTGTTAATTTTGACTTCAAAGAACGAAAAACTGGAGACTCCAAAATTCAGTGAAACGGAGAAAGAATTAATTAAGAGGGGAGGAAAGCCAGACAAATGTGGAAAATGGAAACTTCCTGACAGAAGGCAGTTACTTAATAAGTCACTCACCAGAAAAATATTAGAAAACATGCATCAAAAACTCATTGGGGTACTAAGGCTTTGTGTGATCACTTTCTAAGGCATCGGAATTTATGGGTTGGCTAAACAAATAACTGAAAGATGTATGGTTTGCCAAAAAGTAAATAAAAAGGTGATGAGAGAAACAACTCCAGGAGGTCGTAAGTTAGCTCTCCAACTATTTCAAAGTATCCAAGTGGACTTTACTGAACTCCCCCAAGTGCAGAGGTAGAAATTCTTGTTAGTAATAACAGACCATCTTACCCATTAGGTGGAAGCTGTTCCCACTGGCAGAGCCACAGCCAATGTAGTATATAAAACCCTCTTAGAATAAATTATTCCTAGGTATGGAATGATTAAGAAGATAGACAAACTTTACATCAAAAGTTTTACAGCAACTAACTCAAGCCTTAAGAATAAAATGGGAACTACATACCCCATGGCACCCACAGAGTTCAGGACAGGTAGAGAGGATGAAACAAACTTTAAAGAGAACCTTAACTGAATTAATAATTGAAACTCAAATGTCATGGGTAAAATGCCAACCTCTGGCTTTATTGAGGGTTCGGACACAACCCAGGTCAGACCTGAGAGTGTCACCTTACGAAATGATGTTTGGTGTTGGAAAGGATGAAAGTTTGGTAAGAAAGTTTCACAGATGTGTGGGCTTGGTGGAGAGATCTCTGAGTGTGGAGACTGAGGATGGAATAGAAATGAAAGCAGGTTTTGATGTAGAGTGGAAGATGTTTTTCTGAAACATTGATCACTGAATGGGCGAGAGGACAAAGGTTGGAGATGAGTTGGAAGGAGATTTTTGTGGTTAGGACAGAGGTATGTGACTGCAAACAAGGACATGTTTTTCCCTTGGTGGGTGGGTCTCAGGAAGAGCATAAGTAAATATGTTTTTGCCAGGAAGAGAGCTATCGCAGGCAGACAAGGAATGTTGATGTGGCAGGAAGAAGAGAGGTCTGAGAGTGTTCCATTGTGAGCTTGAATTGTAGCTTGCTTGCTCTTGTGATTGGATGGTGGTGACTTATAGGAGAAAGTTTCACGAAGGATGTCTGGACTTCAGGTGGCTCTCTTGAAAGCTGTTTATTGCATAGGTGAAGTTACAGCATTTCAGGGAGTGGGTATCCAGAGCCAGCCCTACAGCTGCCAGCTCCAGCTGTAGGCATACCTGAAGCCGCTTTCTGTTCAAGTTACAAAGCATTTTATACTTTTCTTTGCAGAGTATCTTAACACATAATAACCAATAAGCACCATACACAATACCTTTACATTTGCCTATTGCCTATCATAACTACTACCATCACCATATTATAGTCATTATTATCCAATCACAAGAGTAAGTAAGTTACAATTTAAGCTTACAGTGGAAAATTCTCAGACCTTTCTTCTTCTTGTTACATCAACATTTCTTGTATGCCTGCCATATCTCTCTTTTTGGTAAAGACGTTTTCAATTTACTTATGCTCTTCTTGAGACTTATTTACTCCATGAAAAACATGTCTTTGTTTGTAGTCACATACCTTTGTCCTACTCCTAAAAATCTCCTTCCAACTCATCTCCAACCTTTGCCTTCTCAGTTACTCATCGATCACTGTTTCAGCAAAACATCTTTATATCAAAACTTGCTTTCATTTCTATCTCATCCCCAGTTTCTACATTCACAGATCTTTCTGCCAAGCCTACATACCCGTGAAACTTTCTTACCAAACTTTCATCCTTCCCAACATCTCCCCCTTTCTGTTGAACTATTAAAATATTAGAAATTGTTTTATTCATTATTTTCTGCATGCATTGAAGTATACAGGGTACTACTACTATAACCACAATTATTACTACCAAAATAATTAAGCCTATTTTACAAAGTTCCTTCAGCCAAGGTGCAAAGCTCCAACCATCAAACAAACTGTCTAGCCAAGGTGGTTCATCTGTTGTAATTTGGTTAGCTAAATCTCTTAAGTTTTGCAACTGCTTATGAATAGCAGCAGAATGATCAGATAAGTTCATACAACACAATCCTTCAAAATCTTCACAGCCATGCCCATGTACTAGCAAAAGATAATCAAGGGCAGCTCTGTTTTGTAAAGTGGCATGTTTGACAGCCTCTTCATCTGTCAGCAAGTCACCGATCATAGAAGAAGTGGCACTTACTTCTTTATTGTGCCTAAAATTTCTAATTCTTGAAGGTTAGATTTATCAACTTTGAAATTATCAATATAAGTTTGGTGTCTAGGGCTGGGAGTTGGAGAAATGTGATTATCATCATATGGCTAGTATTTATCAAAAGTAACATTACCAAAACCTTCTGGGAAAGGCACTGAACTAAACAGGTTGAGAAGGGTTTGTCAGGGCTCATGTTGGATAAACAGATGGTGTCGGACTTGGCTAAAGCAACCCAAACATTTGTCTTTGGTTGATTTACAGGTAAAGCTTCACTGCAAAAACAAAAACAAAAGGGTAAAAGCAACATGCATCTGCACAAATAATAATAAAACTCCATTCTTTTCTTGAGCTGTTTCTGGCAGACGATCTCTCAGTGGTTCTGCGTAATTCACATTTGGGTGCCGCATCTCAGCTTCCACTCGCGGGGTCACTGGCTGAAGTGGAACCGACAACAGGCTTTGATGCGTGGTACGGCTTCACATACTTTGCTGGAATCCACTTGATTCCTTCAGCTGTGGAGAGACATGCAAACCCCTTTCCCCCTGTTATAAGATCATATGGTCTTTCTATTTTTCCTGATTCTAAATTCTTAATTAAAACTGGGGGGTGTTCTTTTGATGCCATGAAGATTTTTGCCTTTTCTTTTATACCCCTGTTATACCTTTTTACAACTTCTGTATTCCTAGTGCTTATTGCCTACATTCTTGGACTTGTTTGTCAAGCTAAGAGACTAAACATTTTAGAAGCTTCGTAGCTAGAGATCAGTGTGCCCCAGACCCCAAGGTCCTCTCCAGAACACATTCTGTAAACCAAGATAGAACCATCCGGGGGAAGGTTCCTTGGGGAGAGGGGGCTCACTTGAGCCTCTCATTGGGGAATCTTTGATAGATATGCTAATTAGTAAAACCTATAATGTTACACCCAATGTTGGGGAGGGGGGAGAGACATAGATAGACTCGGCGGGGTGCATCTCGATGCATATGACCTGGACGTGTACACCTAAGGATCCTTAAAATAAATACCAAGGTAAAATCCCTTTTCCCCTTCTAACCATGTATGACTCTTGATTTTAAGACCAGGAAAAGGCATCAGTTGCTGGCGACCACGAAGGGACCCTAAAGACCTTGAAACTCGCAGTCTTGGGTTGGAACACATCTTGCTTTGCCTCTCACTTTGCCGGCAAATTACAGAGGGGCCGGAGCAACAATCTAAGACTGTGACCAGGACTTTAGGACCCAGCACGGAAAGGCAGAAGCCCGGAAAGAGGTGAGTGAAAAGGGGATCAGTACTACTGAGATGGTGCTAGCACTAGGGAAGGAGATCTCCCAGGGGGTTGGAAAGGTTGGGGGCATAGAAGCCCACAAAAGGGGAAAGCTTAAACTTTTCCCCTGCGAACTGTGGAAAGGAGGGGACGCCCTCTGTGGAGTCCACAAGAGCCCAGAGGCTGCACCCTACGCAGCTGCAGGAGTGGCTCAGAGGTTGGTTGGTTGGTTGGTTGGTTGGGACGTCGGGAAGTTGAGGGTTAGAATCCATTTGAGACCAGATTTTCGCCCACTCATTTACTGCTTGCTAAAACTAGTTGCTTTTTAGTATTTTAAAGTGCTGTTCTGAAGTGTTTGTGTAGTAACCTAGATAAACTGCCTGGGAAATCGGAATTCCAAGGCCAGATTGCAGGCTGAATTCCAGAGTTAAGAGCTTTCCTCTGGCAGAGTTTTCCTGTCTGTGAGAAAACATGAGTGGTGTGAATGAAAAAATCCCTCCTAACAGCCCATTATGAATCAGGGCGATGGGGAGCAGAAGAATTCGTTTGTCAGGAACAATGCATCTAGCTTGGTCAGCATACCAGAGCAGGAAGAAAAAAGATAAGAGACTGCTGATAAGACCAGCCGGAGCCTCAGACAGACATCCTGCCCTCCCCAAAACTAGCTCAAACCAGTACCAAAGCTTAAACCCAGGCCAAAGGTATAAAAGAGCATGCACAGGAGAGAAAGGTGAAAAGTTCAGGACGAGGAAGACTCCCCTGACTTCATCACAAGACCCTCCGGGAGACCCCTACCACAACCGCCAAACAACACTGCGCAAGCGCTATGCGGATGTAAAGGACTTTTGAGTTCATTATAATACGAAGCAAAGCTGGGCGGGGTTAGGTGATGAATATGTATGAGTTTGTTAGGAAACTTAATGAATATGGAACTTGTAACCCGATAAATACCGAGCTGAATGCAGCTGTCGGCACGCATGATTTTGGAGGAGCGATCCCCCGTGCGTCCCAGCGCTGGAATAAAGCATACCTACTTTACTACTTATTCTAGTAGTGGAGTCCTTTCCACTTTTCATTTGGCGAGCCAGCCAGGAGAAACTCTGCCCGGCTGCAGGATCGACTGAGGAGCGGACATCCTAGGCGCGCCCCAGGGCTTTCCTGGAGGATCTCCTCCCCTCAGCTCCCTCACTGCGGCGGACAGACAACCTGCTAATTCTGCGGACAAACGGTATGTTTTGCATTTAAGGTGCCTGTAAGTCATACGCGTGGCCAGGGCTGCTGGTAAGCCGTGAGGAGACGTCCCGCGCACAGCGCAGCCCCTGTGAGGGTACAGGTGGGGCTTGCAAGCAACCGGCTACAGAGACGGCAAGGGGGAATCGCCGACTGATAGGGCGGCCGCTAGCGATCCTGAGGGCGGATCGGGTGATTCCAGGGGGGGTCCCGGTGGAACTTGTTACTGTGTTGGGAAAATATAAGCGGGACCCTGAAACTATTACAAGCGGGTGTTACGAACATTTTTGCTACTAGTAGCTGGTTTGAATGTTGTGTTGCTTATATGTCTGTGCAGACATTGGTTGTTGTCGGACTGCTTTTATGGGTGTGGATGTGTATTAGGTCGCCTATTCGTTTGTAAAACAGGAAGCGTGCGTGTTGCTGTGTGTTGCTTGAGAGTGCGATATTGAGACATTTGTTTGGGAGGGTGCTTGCTTGTTGAATTTGGAATCTTGACTGGGAGAACCTCTGCAGGAAGATTAGTGGCTTTTGATTGAGAACAACCAGCAGCAGAAAATTTAGAGTTTGAAAGAGTACGTGGAATAGCTTGTTCTTGTGGATGTATCAGAACCTTTTATTCAACGGGAGGGTGGCAGGTTGCATGGGTATTAATGCAGTGTAAAGTTTGTATTTTGAGCCTGAGATTTTAAAGATTGTGTGTGGGAAGTCGCATTTGGTGCCTGAGGTTTGGGAGGTTCGGGAAGAAAATTGGGAAAGAACTGTGAGAGAGTGTGAAGAAAGATTTGGGTGGAAACGAGATAACACTAGGGGACGAAACTCTCTCCATTCATGTGTCCTATCTGCTCGAGTGATAGAAAGGACTCCCCGCTTTGTGTGTGGGTGTAAGCTCAGTGCAGATTTTGTGGAAGTCGGGAAAAACAAAAAGAAAAAAAAAAAAAAAAAAGGAGATTTCAAGCAGCAAAACAGGCTTGGAAAAAAGCATAGGATACAGGTGACCCGAAGAGGGTGGCACAGTATTTGAGTAAGCTCAAATAGGAGGATGGGAACCAGACAAAGTAAGGAAATCCCCAGAGCAAGCCCGCTCGGCTGTATTCTAGCCCATTGGAAGGAGATAGTAGGAGCTGGAGGCACAGAAAATAAAAGAACCCTTATAAAATATTGTACCCAGTGGTGGCCACTGTATAAATTAGAAAATGAAGCCAAATGGCCATCTAATGGAACTTTAGATTATAATACTTTGCTTCAGCTAATCCGGATTCTGAGGCTGGAAGGTAAATGGGAAGAAGTTTCCTACGCTGATGCATTTTTCTCTCTCCGAAAACACCCTGAATGGCAGAGAGACTGTGGAATCAAACCCCCCAGTGATCCTATGGTGTTAGCTCTGGAAAAAGAAAATAAAAAGGGCCAAAGAAGAATTAAGCGCTGCTGTTCTTCGTGCAGCATAGGCCAGAGATGCACAAGGTCAGACAAAGTCTATCAAGCAGCAGCTCAGGGACAAGATGATGATGAATTAACCAATTTGCTTAAGGCCCCCCTCAGGAGACAGGAAGAGGATGCGGACTCGGAAGGAACACCAACGCCAACCCCCTCTCCCCCGGGCAGTCCTGTCTCGTCCCAAACCAGGAAACAGGTACTGATGGCACCCCTGAGAGAGGCGGTGGCACCTGATGGAGATACAATGTTGATTAGAGTACCTTTCTCTACTGCTGACCTAGATGCATGGTATAATATTGCCAAAAATTACCGAAATGATCCAGCGGGTACTGCTGAGCGCTTGCGACTTATAATTAAACAGCATAATCCAGATTGGGCTGATATACAACTATTATTGGGTGGACTAACAGAGACAGAAAGACAGTTAGTTTTGAAAACAGCTCGAGACTTGGCAGAGGATTATTACAAAACGCAACAATTAGATGTAAAAGATTACTTCCCACTCCAGGAACCACACTGGAATCCGAATAGAACAGCTGAATTAAAGAAATTAAAAGGTTATCAAGAATGGATAGCAAAAGGGGTAGAAAGGGCTATTCCCAAGACCCTAAACTGGTCAGCTTTGTACGCAATAAGACAGGGTCCTTCCGAGTCACCATCCGAATTCCTGGATCGTCTGAGGGATGCAATGCGCCATAACACATCGCTGGATCCTGGGACCGAGGTAGGGGTACAACAGCTGGTATCTTTGTTTCTAGGGCAATCCACAGGAGATATCAGACGTAAATTGCAGAAACTTCAGGGGCCAGAAGGGAGGAACTTGGAAACTCTATTAGATGCAGCTTGGAGGGTATTCAGTAATCGAGAAGAAAGTTACAAGCAAGGGATGAGGAGATTAGTAGCAGTAGTAGAAGAAGGGAATAGAGGAAAACTTAGACAAGGACCCCCCAGACGAGGACCTCCCAGACAAGGCCCACCCCGGCTAGGTAGAGACCAATGCGCTATTTGTGGAAGGTCCGGCCATTGGAAAAATGAGTGCCCAGAAAGAAGACAAGAAGACCGCCAGAACAGAGGAAACCGAGGAAGGGGGAGGGTGGTTGCACATGTGAAAGAAGATTGAAGAGGACCGGGGGATTCCACCCTAGCAGATCCACTGGTTATAATGAAGCTAGGGGACAAGGAAAAAGAAATAGAATTTTTAGTGGATACGGGGGCAGCATATTCAGTTTTAAATAAAGCTTTAATGCCTGTGGAGGATGACTATATTGTGGTACACGGAGCAACTGGCCAATCTGAAAAAGCTTATTTTTGTAAGACATTGAAATATAAAATTGGGAAACAATGGAGTATTCACAAGTTTCTATATTTACCCAATTCTCCAAAAGCACTCTTGGGAAGAGATTTATTAGAACAATTACAAGCAACCATTATTTTTAGGAATGGGGAAGTTATTCTGGAGGTAAATGACCAACAGTACGTAGAGATACTGAGCCTAATATTAACAACCAAAGGCCCTGCGGAGGAAATTAGGTAAGAGATAATAAGCCAAGTGTTCCCAGGAGTCTGGGCCACAGATGTACCTGGGAGAGCCAAAAATGCAACCCCAATACAGATCAAACTCAAAGAAGGGAAACAACCAGTTAGAATTAAACAGTATCCCCTTAAAAGGGAAGACAGGGAAGGAATTGGCCCAATAATTGAAAAATTCTTACAGTTGGGATTGTTAAAAGAGTGCCAATCTGATTTTAATACTCCTATCCTGCCTGTCCGTAAACCTGATGGATCTTACCGGGTGGCACAGGATTTACGGGCTGTTAACAAGATAACTGAGGATCTCTATCCTGTGGTGGCAAACCCTTACACTCTGTTAACATGTTTAACACCAGAGCTAACTTGGTTTACCGTTTTAGATCTAAAAGATGCCTTCTTTTGCCTCCCTCTCCATGAAGCCAGCCAGAAAATTTTTGCATTCGAATGGGAAAGCCCTAAGAGTGCGCGCAAAACCCAGCTCACGTGGACGGTGTTGCCTCAGGGATTTAAGAACAGTCCCACCTTGTTTGGAGAACAGCTCGCAAAAGATATAGAGTCCTGGGAAGCCCCACCAGGAGAAGGGAAGCTATTGCAGTACGTGGATGATCTCCTAATAGCTACCCGAACAGAAGAAGCTTGCACAGCCTGGACGGTAAGCCTCTTAAACTTCCTGGGACTCCAAGGGTACAGGGTATCCAAGAAAAAGGCTCAGGTGGTGAAACAGAAAGTGATCTATCTGGGCTATGAAGTCAGTGCTGGGCAACGAACTTTGGGGCAAGATCGCAAAGAAGCGATATGCCAAACCCCCAAACCCCAGACAGCGAAAGAGTTACGGACTTTTCTGGGGATGACAGGGTGGTGCAGACTGCGGATTTACAATTACGGGCTGCTCGTGAAACCACTATATGAACTCATTACAAAGGAAAGCAGAGATCTCCAGTGGACAAAGGAGGCCACGCGGGCCTTCAGCCAGCTAAAGAATGCCCTCATGTCAGCTCCAGCACTAGGACTCCCAGACGTGAGTAAGCCATTCTTTCTATTTTCCCATGAGAAGCAAGGGATCGCCCTGGGAATACTAGCACAGGACCTGGGCCCATACCGACGGGCAGTTGCTTATTTCTCTAAGCAGCTAGATGCAGCAGCCAAAGGATGGCCTGGGTGCCTCAGAGCTGTTGCAGCAGTCGTGCTAAACATCCAGGAAGCACGCAAATTCACCTTGGGTCAGAGAATGACTGTACTGGTATCCCACACGGTGTCTGCGGTGCTGGAAGTGAAAGGTGGGCACTGGCTCTCCCCACAAAGGTTCCTGAAATATCAAGCCATCATGGTGGAACAAGATGATGTAGAAATAGTGGTAACTAACATTGTCAACCCAGCTTCCTTTCTCAGTGGAAATCAAGGGGAACCGGTACATCATGATTGCCTGGAGACTATCGAAGCCACCTACTCCAGCCGCCCGGATCTAAAGGATATCCCTTTAGACAACGCAGAGACCTGGTTTACTGATGGGAGCAGCTACATCATCAGTGGAAAGCGACATGCTGGGTATGCAGTTACCACCTGCCAGGAGGTGATAGAATCCGGACCTCTGCCAACAAACACCTCTGCACAAAAGGCTGAAATAATCGCCCTAACCCGTGCCTTAGAGATGGCAAAAGGAAAGAAAATAAACATCTATACAGACTCAAGGTATGTGTTTGGAGTTGTGCACGCACACGGGGCCATTTGGAAAGAAAGAGGACTGTTAAAATCGCATGGAAAGAACATCAAACATGCACGAGAAATAATGTGGCTGTTGGAAGCAGTCCAGCTACCTGAGAAGGTAGCAATCATGCACATAAGGGCGCATCAAAAGGTGAGCTCAGAATTGGAAGAAGGGAATGAACTGGCGGACAGAGAGGCAAAAGAAGCAGCAAAAGGTGAAGTAACAACAACTGGAGCCTTGATCCCAGATGGACAACTTTCCCTAGAGGGTAAGCCAACATATAATAAAAAAGACAAGAAATTGATTAAAGATGAAAAGGGAACATTTAACCAAGAGGGATGGGCTATCACTGCAGGAGGAAAAGTAGTTATTCCCTCTCATTTGCTATGGGCCGTAGTTAGAGAGGAACACCAGAAAACACACTGGGGAACAAATGCCTTATATAACTACTTAATTGAGAAAATTATCGCCAGAAACTTATACAAAACTGTTATGCAAGTAACCAGACAGTGCAACCTTTGCCTCCAGACTAATCCCAAAAATACCCCCAAACCAAAAATGGGCCAGATTGGGAGAGGCCATGGGCCGGGACAGCAGTGGCAAATTGATTTCACAGAACTTCCAAGACAAGGGGGGTATCGATATTTATTAGTGCTAACAGATACTTTTTCAGGATGGCCAGAAGCTTTTCCTACTAGGACCGCTAAGGCTCGAGAAGTAACCAAGGTGTTACTACAAGAAATAATACCGCGCTTTAGAGTTCCAGCCACAATGTCCTCAGATAGGGGACCACATTTTATTTCAAGGGTGGTGCAACAAACTAGCCGACATTTAGGCATAGACTGGGAACTCCATACTCCATACCATCCCCAGTCGAGTGGCCAAGTAGAGAAAATGAACCATTTGATTAAACAGCAAATTGTGAGATTAGGGCAAGAAGCTAACCTACCCTGGCCCCAATCTCTTCCACTTGCATTGTTACGAATTCGGACCAAGCCCAGAATTAAAGAGAAGCTAAGTCCCTTTGAAATACTTTATGGGAGACCATATGGGGTACAGAAAGGAATATCTACCCAAATAGGGGAAGAAACGCTAACCACCTACATGATTGCTTTAGATAAACAGCTTAGAGAAATTGGAAAACGTGGCTGGAACTCGAAGTCGAGGCTTGGACGGTCCTGTACATGGCATTCAGCCTGGAGATTATGTATATGTTAAGTCTCTTACAGAAAAGACTCTGGAACCACAGTGAGAAGGACCATTCCAGGTGCTCCTCACCACTTACACCGCGATTAAGATCAGAGAACAGAGTGCCTGGATTCACCATACCCGAGTAAAGAAGGCTCCAGAGACCCCTTGGAAAGTGACCCCTGGGGATGATGAACTGAAATTGAAGTTTACCCGAACAAAATGAAAATGTTAGGGTGGCACGCAAGTATAACCCAGAAAATTGTTTTTCTCACAGTTATAATTGTAGCCTTCAGCAGGGAAGTTATTCATAGGAGAGAAGACATATGGTCTCAAGCCTTTATGTGGGTTACTGGACTCATGGGGAAATATTCTGATTTAAAAAATTTAAACCTGTTGACTGTAGTCATGCACGGAAACCAAGTGTATACAAAGCAAGAATGGGAAAAACAAAGAACTTGGCAGCTCCAGGGGACTGTAGGAGAAAAAATCAAGATTGGATGCCGAATGATTAACGGGACTACTCACAGAAAAGCAACCCAAATCAGTGTCTCAACTACTCCTACAGACAAACACCGTGAAATCTGTAGTTACTCAAGTGAAGCAGATTGTTGGTATAATTTTACATTAGTACAGACTGTTGAAGTGGTTTGTCTTTGGGGCCAAGGCAGTAATGGGCTCTCATTCAAATTCCAGATAAATGCCATGGCTAGGCCTACTACGACCTACTCTGGCAATCAGATCCAAACCCAGGTCACACCACTTAAATCTGAGCCAAAGGTTTATGAGATTGGCCCTTATGTAGTAAGGAACACATGCCAACAATTACTACTGTTTAACCCAGAATGGTCTCTTAAGCGTGTAGAACTACTAATGCAAATTAACATTTCTGAAATCCAACCAGCCTGTTCCCCTTTAATTCAAACATCCCTTGAAGGGTGGACAGCCTGGCTGCAAAAGCAAACCCCCCTCAAGGGCAGGATGCAGAGAGACCTGACTGGCATACTAGGAACAGGACTGGGAGTTATAAATGGGATTGATTCAGAGATACTGATGAATAAATTGGCCACAGCGACCAGTGACCTGACCAAATTAAAACAACCCCTACAGTCTTCCCTATTAGCATTAGGAAACAGCCAGTGGCAAGTCTCAAAAATACTCCCAGACCTTGAGAAAATCAGCAACCTGGACCACGAACTGATATTAAACACACTTGGCACAGCTCAGGACAATGTCTCATTAGCCCTTAGCTGCATACAAGCTCAATTATGGATGCAGTCCACAGCTTCCTTAATCATAAGAGAAGGTAATGAAGGTGTATTTCCTATTGAGATCCGAGAGGCTGTTTGGAACAATGCTACTAAATTAGAAAGAAAGCTCCAATCCTGGTGGACCTTGGTAAATTTCACCTATGACCCAATGACTAACATAGCTACTGCCTTTGTCCTTACGATACAGAATGCCACAGTTTATGTAATTCATCCTATTGTCGCATTGGGATTAAACCATAAAGGGACAGTTTTCTACCCCTCTGAACATAGAGTATGGGCTCGGATGGTAGGAGAAAAATGGTAAACGGTAAATTTAGAATCTTGCATTACACGGGAACAACAAGGATTTATCTGTGAAAGTAATACACTTGATACCAGAGACATATGTCTTGATACAGAACAAGGCATATGTCACTTTGAGATCCACCCAGACACTTCACCAAAAACTGTACTTGTATATATTAGTCAAGGCTGTGTGTGCTTAAGAACTACCTGCACTTCGATGATGATAGATGACAATGTTATAAATGTAACTGCCAGGAATCACTCCAATTTTTGTATTTGTAATTTTGCCAAGATTGTTGGGTGTGACTTTTCGTATTTAGCACCAGTCGTATCTCATCAATTAATAAGATCTAACTATACCATTTACCATAAATTGCTACCCACACCTATTGGGATGGACCTAACATTAGTAAAGCAATTAGTAAAGCATCAGAACCTCATGGAGATTTTGAGAGAAATCCAAAGAAACGGGGAAAAGACCTTAGTCACCGTCCATTATGACACACAAGAAATCAGCAGAATCTTGCAAAGAGTAAAACAAGACGCAAGCCATAACTGGTGGGACTCACTTTTCGGGTGGTCACCTACCACAACTGGTATCCTAAATATGTTATGTCACCCCATAATTGTCTTATTAACCTTGGTTAGTACCTGCCTCGCGCTGTCTATCGCGTTACTTATTTGGAACTATAGAGTACTAAAAAGGCTATCAGTCCTAACTACTTTGTCAAATGCACACGGAAAAACATTAAGAGATGCCTACCAAAAAATTCATTAGGAAAAGAATTTAAGTATTAGTAAAAGAATTTACTAACTCTTTAGAAAAGGGGGGACTGAATCAGGGGGATGGGGAGCAGAAGAATTCATTTGTCAGGAATAATGCATCTAGCTTGGTCAGCATACCAGAGCAGGAAGAAAAAAGATAAGAGACTGCTGATAAGACCAGCGGGAGCCTCAGACAGACATCCTGCCCTCCCCAAAACTAGCTCAAACCAGTACCAAAGCTTAAACCCAGGCCAAAGGTATAAAAGAGCATGCGCAGGAGAGAAAGGTGAAAAGTTCAGGACGAGGAAGACTCCCCTGACTTCATCACAAGACCCCCCGGGAGACCCCTACCACAACCACCAAACAACACTGCGCAAGCGCTATGCGGATGTAAAGGACTTTTGAGTTCATTATAATACGAAGCAAAGCTGGGCGGGGTTAGGTGATGAATATGTATGAGTTTGTTAGGAAACTTAATGAATATGGAACTTGTAACCCGATAAATACCGAGCTGAATGCAGCTGTCGGCACGCATGATTTTGGAGGAGCGATCCCCCGTGCGTCCCAGCGCTGGAATAAAGCATACCTACTTTACTACTTATTCTAGTAGTGGAGTCCTTTCCGCTTTTCAATTAGAGCTGATAATAAAACACTGGAGATGGCTGACAGGGCGAAAAACTACTTTGGACACCCGAGAATTGATCAGACTGTCCACACGGGTTTGGCCGACTTTAAAATTAAGTCAAGGAAATTGGCCTCACTATGGGAGTTTGGAAAGGAACATCATTACTGACCTGATGGTAAAACTGAGATCATTACGTAAGTTTGATGAACTAAGATATGCAGAACTTTTTACTATGTATTTGAACAGGGAAGAAGCATATGTAGTAGACAAAAGTAATATGGAAATGACTTTAAGGAGGAGAAAGGGAAAGAAAAAGCCGCAGCAAGCTGACTCGTATACTAATACAGACAGAGAAATTGATATGACAGATACAGATATGGGAGCACCAGCTTTGCGCACCGGGGGGGGGGTGTCTCCCCCCCCGGTTCAACCGCCGGGGCAGCCCGCACGGGGGGGGTAGGGGAGCGGTGGCTCTGCCCCCGCCTCCGCCGGCGAGGTGGCCCACACAAGTGGGGGCGGGGGATGGGGGAGCAGTGGCTCGCCCACCACCGCCGCCACCGACTCCACCGCCGGGGCAGCCCGTACAGGTGGGGGCGGGGGATGGGGGAGCAGTGGCTCGCCCACCACCGCCGCCACTGTCCCCGCCGCTGTCCGAGCGGGGGCAGGGGAGGGAGCAGGCGGCCGGCTCCAAGCTGGAGGAGGGGCGCGGGGCCCCCCCACCCCCAGCCTCATCAGGGGCAGAGGGCAGGCGCAGAGGTAGGAGAGATGCGGATTGGCCACCGCCCCCTGACTTTTCCAGAGGCAGGGAAGGGGTGGATTGGCCGCCGCCCCCTGACCTTTCCAGAGGCAGAGACGGGGAAGGGGGAGGGGAAGGGGCAGGCTGGCCGCCTTTCCCCGAGTACCCTGAACACAGAAGTGAAGGTAGAAATGGACACGGGCAATTGCGGCGGCATTCCCCAATACAGAGAACCGCAAGTTTCCGAGCCAGAGACAGGAGGAGCTGCTCGCTCTCCCCACCCTGCAGCACAGGCAGTGTTAAAGCTGAGGGCAGATGGGATGGCCCCGACTCAGGCGGCTCTTGCAGAGCTAGGGACGGGAGAACCTGCTTGCAGCCCCTGCCTCCCTACCCCTCCACCGCCGCAAAGAGCGAGACAGTTCCTGATCAACATTTGCCTGCAACAAGTTTTAAAACCAATGAACCAATTTCGATTAAAAGCGAATGGGATGATTCCGATACAGATGGTTCCCACGGGGAGGGTGGTAGAAGAAGGGGCAGGATAGCCCGAGAAGCTATGAGAGAAGTCAGTCCCGTCGCTAAACACACAAGGTCCAAAATAGATAAAGGGGGAGGGAGAAGAACTTGTATTAGAAGCACCTCTGAGACAGGCTGTGGGAAATCAAGGAGTTATTTATATAAAAGCACCATTTCCTCTCGGAGAATTACAGCAGTGGAAAAACTCAATTGGGAAGTACAGGGACAACCCAGAGAGAGTAGCTATGGGTGTAGAAATGTCCATAAAAGCTCAAAACCCAGATTGGGGTGATCTAAATGTTATGCTAGATGAATTATTGGATAAAACAGAGAGAGAAATGGTCAACAAAGCTGCTATATCTTCTTTAGAAACTCAAATTGCAACTGGGAGTCTTCAAGGGATATCTATCTCCTAGCAAACCCTAACTGGGATCCTAATGTCCCAGAACAGATGGAAAAGCTGAAGCGATACCAAAAATGGGAGGTTGTTGCGTTAAAATGTGCCGTTCCTAAAGCAGTGAATTGGGCTAGGTTGTATGAGATCAAACAAAATCCAAATGAGACCCCCGCAGAGTTTCTAAATAGGCTTAAAGAGGCTGCACAAAAATACACTACCCTTACACCCTGACTCACCTGAGCAGCAGATCCACCTGGCTTACCTGTTTATAGGTCAATCTGCTAATGACATAAAGAAAAAGCTGCAAAAGATAGATGGGCCACCAGATATAAGTAAATTGTTGACTGTAGCCTGGAAGGTATACCAGAACAGGGACTTAGCAGACAAAGATAAACATCATAAACCCCACTACAAGAAGAAGTATGATAAGGAAAAGTCATCTGAGACATCAAAAAGGGATCCCCCTTTTCCCCTATCTGAGGACCAATGCGCAATTTGCAAAAAATGGGGGCACGGGAAAAATGAGTGTCCATCACGAGCAGAAAAGAAGCCTCCAGTTTCGGAACTAACTGTAAATACGGACTGACGGGGACCGAAGGTAACTACCCCAGCAGAGCCTTCGGTTGTAGCTAAGCTGGGGAATGATGATGTTGAATTTCTGGTTGATAAAGGGGCAACATATTCTGTGTTAAATACTTTAAAATGTACACTGAGTCAAGATACTGTGGATGTGATCGGAGCTACAGGGGAAAGTGAAACAAGGCCTTTTTTCCAACCTTTAAAATTTAAATTGGGAAAACACTGGGTCACTCACCAGTTCCTGTATATGCCAAATTCCCCACTGCCATTGTTAGGCAGAGATTTATTGGAAAAATTGGAAGCAGAAATTAAGTTTTCAAAGGAAGGGGGAGTGAAAGTTATAATCCCAGAATCTAAAATTATCGAAGCAGCTGCTATACTTGTACAGGAATGCCATGGAAGAATTCCCAAAGAATTTGAAGAGGCTGTCATTCAAATAGTGTGGGCCAATGATTCTCCTGGCAGATCCAAAAAAGCTGAACCTCTGAGTATCACACTCAAAGCAGGGGCTACACCAGTAAGGCAAAGACAATATCCTCTGAAATTAGAAGCTCGTAAGGGATTGGTACCTGTGATTGAAAAGTTTCTCAAATTTATGTTGTTAGTGGAGTGTGAATCCAGGTACAACACACTAATTTTGCCAGTAAAGAAAGCTGATGGTAAAAGCTACAGGTTGGTACAGGATTTGAGGGAAATCAACAAGATAACAGAGGACATACACCCAGTGGTAGTGAATCCTTATACACTTTTGACAACACTAACGAATGAATTAGGGTGGTTCACTGTTTTAGATCTCAAGGATGCCTTTTTCTGTATTCCTGTGCATAAGAATAGCCAAGAACTCTTTGCTTTTGAGTGGGAGAATCCTCTGTGCTAGTTTGAAAACAAACCAGTGGGAGGCACCAAGTCAGAATAACAATTTAATGGAAATTAAAGAAAAGGGAAAGAAAGTAAAAGAAAACACTGAGAGTCAAGATACAACCTGAGTCCCTGTTAGGAAGAGTGGTGGTCGCAGTGCTCTGAAGTGGTGATCCTGTAGTAGAAGGGGTCTGCTCTTCCTCAGAAAGTCCAGTGGTGGCTGTGGGGCTCCTGTCCTCTGGAAATCCAGTGGAAAGAGAGTGTCTCTGGTGCTCAGAGTCCCAGATTATATCCACGGTGGGATGCTTGGTTCCTCCCTCTGGGTGGAGCATCTCACAATAGGGTAATTATTCGTGAGGCCAAGTGTTGATTAAGCTCGTTAACAGAAGATAGTCTGGAGGGAGTTATCTCTGAGTCATGCAGCAGGACAATGATGGGCCATTAACAGCAAGATAGTCTGGGGGGAGGAGGCAAGGAAACACTGCCCCACCTGATTTCCACTGCTCATGAGGATGGTAATAGAATACACCTCAACCCAGGACATCCTGAAACAGGGAGGAAGACACAGCTCACCTGGACAATTTTACCACAAAGATTCAAAAACAGCCCGACCACATTCGGAAACGAGCGGGCAAAGGAGCTTGAGGACTGGAGGAAACAAGAACCAGGAGGAGCGGTTCTCCAGTATGTTGATGACATCTTGATAGCAGCTAAAACACGAGATGACTGCATGAAGCTCACTGTAAGTCTGTTGAACTTTTTGGGCCAAAGTTGGTATCGGGTCTCGAAAGAGAAGGCACAGGTTGCCAGGGGAACAGTAGTATACCTGGGCCTGGAAATTTTCCGTGGACATCGACAACTCAGCAGAGAATGGAAGGAAGCTATCTGTCGACTTCCAGAGCCCCATACCATAAGGGAGATGCACGCCTTCCTGGGAATGGTAGGTTGGTGTCGCCTGTGGATATCAAACTATGGTATACTGGTGCGACCTTTATATGAGGTCCTTAAAGCAGCTGAAAAGGGGACAAGTATGTGGACAGAGAATGCCAGGGCTGCATTTAAACAGCTGAAAGATTCCTTGATGTCAGCCCCAGCTCTGGGGCTGCTGGACTTGACTAAACCTTTTGAACTCTTTACACATGAGCTACTGAATGTTGCTCTGGGGGTACTGGCACAGCACCTTGGAGACTCTAAAGACAACTTCTGTGGTAAAACCTGCAATGTTTTTATCATCCACGTTACTTAACAGTGTGCCTGAGCATGATTGTTTACAGACAATAGAGGAAACTTATTCCAGCAGACCAGACCTGAAAGATGTTCCTTTGAAGGATCCAGACAGGGAATTGTACACTGATGGGAGCAGCTTCATGAGAAACGGTAGGAGGATGACCGGTTACGCTGTAACCACCTCAGATAAAATCATTGACGCAAAAGCCTTGCCTCCAGATGTATCATCACAGAAAGCTGAACTCATTGCACTAACGAGAGCTCTAGAACTGAGTGAGGGGAAGGAGGTGAACATATGGACTGATTCCAAATATGCCTTCAGTGTTGTGCATGCCCACGGAGCTATTTGGAAGGAACGTAGCCTGCTGACTGCTCAAGGTAATGAAGTTAAGCATGCTAAACAGATTCTTGCACTTTTACAGAGCATTTGGAAGCCTACGGAAGTGGCCATCATGCATTGCAAGGGTCATCAAAAAGGGAAAACAGCCCCTGAACTGGGAAATCGTTTTGCTGATGAAACAACCAGGGGGATTGCAGAAAAAGGCATTTTTGCAGTGGTACCACAAAAAGAGATAGATTTGTCATCATTTACCCCAAAAAACGATCAGAGGGATCACAAATTAATTAAGTTCCCTAAGGCTGAAATCAAAGAAGGTGGGTGGGCTGTTACCCTGGTAGGACAAGTCGTAGTTCCACCCCTGATCCTTCGGGAAATAGCCCAACGAGAGCATGAAAGTACCCATTGGGGAACAGAAAATCTTTTAAAACATTTGAGGAAAGTAGTGATAGGGAGAGGAATGACTGATATTGTGCAATCTGTAACAAGCAAGTGTGAAACCTGCTGTAAAAACAACCCTGACGCAAGCAGGTGAGTTGTGTTAGGAGTGACAAAGACAGGAGATCTCCCAGGAGATTATTGGCAAATAGATTTTGCTGAGATGCCACGCAAAGAGGGATGAAGGTATATACTAGTACTGGTTGACACCTTCAGTGGATGGCCTGAGGCTTTCCCCTGTCCCACCAACACAGCAAAAGAAGTAGTGAAAGCTTTGCTCAATCATATAATACCAAGATTTGGGGTTCCTTTGGGAATGTCATCAGATAGGGGACCACATTTTGTTGCAACGGTGGTTGGGGAAGTTAGCAAGATTTTGGGACTTACCTGGGACCTGCACACACCATACAGGCCCCAGGCAAGTGGCAAAGTTTAATGCATGAACAGGACCCTCAAAACCCAGATTTGCAAGATTTGTCAAGAGACATCCATGACATGGGTTCAAGCCCTGCCTATAGCCTTGCTGAGGGTCTGCATACAGCCAAGGCGAAGGGACAACATCAGTCCCTATGAAATATTATATGGCAGGCCATACCAGGTTCCACATATCCCAGGGGAAATTCATATGAGAGGTAAAAATGATTTGCAGAAATATTTTATGGCTCTGAGTTCCACTTTGCAGAAGCTCCAGAGATTCGTCGTGTTACCCAAACCAATAGGATTGGACACACCTGCTCATCCATTCCAGCCTGGAGACTGGGTCTACATCAAGTGGTGGGGCAGTGACCCCTTTCAAGCCAAGTGGAAGGGACCATTCCAAATTTTGCTGACCACTTTTACTGCGGTCAAGGTTGCTGGCAAGGGACCGTGGATTCACTACTCCAGGGTGAAGAAAGCTTCTGCTCCCGAAATCACCAAGAAGACAGAGACTGATACAAATCAGAAAGATGCAGTCTAGACTGTTTTTTACATGTTTGCTGTTTGCCCAACTGGTAACCATGGTTCAGGGTTCACCCCATGATTTGCATAAGACTGTGGTCCAAAATGTGTCCAAAATTCTTAATATGAGCAATTGCTAGATCTGTACTCAGTTACCGCCCCTAGATGGGAAGGGTCACTGGCCATTAATTAGCATTTTAATAGAAAAATTAAGAAAGATTTGGATAAAATTTGGAAGGGAACTCAAATTCTGCATGAAGTGGCTTCTAGAAATAACACTTTAAAATTTGATCATATTTTTGATACCCTCACCTCATGGTTACCAAACTGGACCTGGGTAAAAGAAATATTCATAATAGTTGTAATTGTAGTTATTATCTGTGTAATTTCCTGGGGAGCAGACAGTTGTGTAAACTGGTTCTGCGGGTAAAAATAGAGTAGAGTAAAGTAGAGTAGAGTAAAGTCTAGACAAGATAGAGTTTTGTTAGTCTCTAAAAGGGGGGAAATGATGCCATGAAGATTTTTGCCTTTACTTTTATACCCCTGTTATACCTTTTTACAACTTCTGTATTCCTAGTGCTTATTGCCTACATTCTTGGACTTGTTTGTCAAGCTAAGAGACTAAACATTTTAGAAGCTTCGTAGCTAGAGATCAGTGTGCCCCAGACACCAAGGTCCTCTCCAGAACACATTCTGTAAACCAAGATAGAACCATCCAGGGGAAGGCTCCTTGTGGGGGGGTGGGGGGGGGCTCACTTGAGCCTCTCATTGGGGAATCTTTGATAGATATGCTAATTAGTAAAACCTATAATGTTATACCCAATGTTGGGGAGAGAAACAGAGAGACACAGAGATAGACTCAGTGGGGTGCATCTTGATGCATATGACCTGGATGTGTGCACCTAAGGATCCTTAAAGTAAACACCAAGGTAAAATCCCTTTTCCCCTTCTAACCGTGTATGACTCTTGATTTTAAGACCAGGAAAAGGCATCAGTGGATAGGCAAATAAGCCTAGGGACCAGAAAGGCACTAGTACCTTAAACAACCCTACAGACCAGAAATACATGAATATATCAAGCCAGAGAAACGTTATGAGCTCAACCAACATGATGGCTATTTTACCCGGACACAGAATAAGTAAATTCAAACCAAAATGTAATTATCGCAGGTTTTTCACTTTCCTTCGAGCCCTACATTGGGGGCCACTAAATTTGTTCTGGTTTGGCCAAATTTAGATATATATCCTCTGAGGGAAGGCACAACCACCCCTCCCCCACCAGGTTCGGGAAAAAAAAAAAATTTTCCTCGAAGGAAAGTGAAGGAGATAAAACTATTTATTTAACAAACACATGGGAAAAGGAAAATAATGCTAAATAATAAAATCTTTCACTGTGGAGGAAAAACCTGGGAAAGTGTTAGAGTCCTCCCTTTGGTCTCCTCGGAGCTGGGGCTTGGCCCACGGCCAGGCCCTCTGTGCCCGGTGGAAAGTCCTCCCGATGTGTTCTGATGTTAAAGCAATCAAGCAGTCCAGTAGAAAAGGGGGAAAATCTAAAATTCCAGGGAAGGAAAAATTCAACTCTCAGTCTCTCCGGAGAAAAAGCAGCTGAACCACTGACCCAAAAACTGTCCCGGGAGCAGCAAGCCGGATGCCTCCTCCCTCCCCTGCCGCAGCTGGGAAAACCAATTGCTATCTGTGTGTGACCTTGAACAAGCTGCAAACTGCTTTGAAAAAGTTTTGCTCACTTTTTTCTTCCCCCTCTCAGGCTCAGTTTAGAGGCATAGAAAGGCACAAGAATTAATTTCTGGGCATAGGCAGCGATATGGGATACACGTCATAAGGTCACCCCAAGACAGGCCCTTGTCAGTGCAATCAGTTCAGCTTTCTGTGATGACACATCTGCTAGCAGGGCCTTCACCTCGATCACCTTGTCCTCAGTGGTTACTGTATAACCTGTCATTAGTTTACCATTTCTCATGAAGCTGCTCCCACCTCTAAACAGCTCCCAGTCTGGATTTCCTAGGGGCACGTCCTTCAGGTCTGGTCTGCTGGAATAGACCTCCTCGATTGCCTGTAGTCATGCTGAGGCACATCATCAGTTAAGGTAGAGGACAGAAACATGGCAGGGTTAACAACAGAAGTTGTTTTCAGGGTAACATCATCCTGTTCTAACAGCAGTGACTGATATTTAAGTATTCACTTGCCGGACAGCCAACGTCCTCCTTTCTGTTCCAGTACTGCTGCTACTGCATGTGGCACATACACTACAATGTGTTGTCCAAGGGTGAGTTTCCAGGCCTCTTGAATCAAGATAACAGTAGTTGCCACGGCTTTCAAACACCCAGGCCACTCTTGGCTAACATTGTCTAGCTGTTTGGAAAACTAGGCCACAGCCCTCTGTTGGCATCCGAGGCACTGTGTGTTGGGGAGGATGAAAGTTTGTTGGGAAGTTTCACAGGTATTTAGGCTTGGCAGAAAGATCTGTGACTGTAGAAACTGGGGATGAGATAGAAATGAAAGCAAGTTTTGATATAGAGTAAAAGATGTTTTGCTGAAACACTGACCACTGAGTAACTGAGAAGGCAAAGGTTGGAGATGAGTTGGAAGGAGATTTTTATGATTAGGGCAAAGGTATGTGACTACAAACAAAGACATGTTTTTCATGGAGTAAATAAGTCTCAAGAAGAGCATAAGTAAATAGAAAACATGTCTTTACCAAAAAGAGAGATATGGCAGGCAAACAAGAAATGTTGATGTAGGAAGAAAAAGAGAGGTCTGAGAATTTTCCACTGTAAGCTTAAATTGTAACTTACTTACTCTTGTGATTGGATAATAATGACTATAATATGGTGATGGTAGTAGTTATGATAGGCAATAGGCAAATGTAAAGGTATTGTGTATGGTGCTTATTGGTTGTTATATGTTAAGATACTCTGCAAAGAAAAGTATAAAATGCTTTGTAACTTGAACAGAAAGCGGCTTCAGGTATGCCTACAGCTGGAGCTGGCAGCTGTAGGGCTGGCTCTGGATACCCACTCCCTGAAATGCTGTAACTTCACCTATGCAATAAACAGCTTTCAAGAGAGCCACCTGAAGTCCAGACATCCTTCGTGAAACTTTCTCCTATAGCTGTGCTAATATGCCCAGTGCCACATTAAGTCTTTCATGTGTAAAAAGTTCAAAAGGCTTAGTCAAGTCTGGTAAGCCCAGTGCTGGAGCTTAAAGTGTTTCAGCTGTTTAAATGCAGCCCTTGTGCTTTCAGTCCAAATTATAATGCCATTTTCAGCTGCTTTTATTGCTCCATACAAGCATTTCACCAACAACCCATAATTTGCTATCCAGAAATGTCACCAATCTACCATTCCCAGAAAAGCTTGCATCTCTCTCACAGAGTGGGGCTCTGGAAGCTGGCAGATGGCTTCTTTCCATTCTTTGCTGAGCTGTTGGTGTCCACGGAAGATCTCAAGTCCCAAGTAAACTACTGATTCCTTGGTGATCTGTGCTTTGTCTTTGGAAACTCTGTATCCACTCTGTCCCAAAAAGTTTAACAAGCTTAGAGTGAATTGGATGCAGTCATCTCTGGTCTTAGCTGAAATCAAGATGTCATCAACACACTGAAGGATAACCCTTCCTGGCTCGTCTCCTCCAATCTTCTAATTCCTTTTGCTAGCTGTTTTCCAAATATTGTTGGGCTATTCTTGAAACCCTGGGTTAGGACTGTCTAAGTAAGCTGACTTTTCCTCTCTGTTTCGGGATTTTCCAACTCAGAAGCAAAAAGCTCTTGGCTCTTTTTATGTACAGGAATGCAGAAAAAGGCATCTTTCAGGTCTACAACAGTAAACCACCCAAATTCATCTGTCAGTGTGGTCAAAAGTGTATAAGGGTTTGCTACCACTGGGTGTATGGCCTCTGTAATTCTGCTAATTACCTTTAAATTTTGCACTAATCGGTAACTCCTACCATCAGCTTCCTTTACCGAAAGGACTTGGCTCAGTCTGTTGACGTCATCCGCTGAACCGCTATCCAGGCACGCAGCGTTGCCTCCCCTGTGGGAGGTTCCCTCCCCACCCCCCCGGTGGAAAGCCCTGCCTCCCAGCTCCACCTCTAAGGGTGGTGCCGTAGGCTACACATGCTGGCTGTCCTCTCCCCTCAGTCCCTCCCCCCCCCCGGAGGGACCGGAGGGGAGAGGGGAGACAGCCTGCGGCTTCTGGGCTGAAGTCACTGAAGATGCAAACATCACCCAGAGCTGCCACAGCCAGTCCCCCTCTTCCTTCAGATGTGGCCCTGCCAGAGCTGGGTCCCTGCTTGGCTGCAGCAGCAGTGGTTGTAGGGGATGGCCTGCTACATTGGCCAGAATCGCAGCCCGAGTCGCTGCCGGGAGGTCTCCCGGGTCCGCAGGAGGGGGCAGGGGCAGCCAGTCCGCCTCTGTCATACATGAAATCCCTATTTGTGCTTGGTCTTTGCATATTAAGTGCTTTAATTAATTAATTTTGAGTTAAAGATTTTTAAACTGAATGTTAAAATTAACCCATCAGCCCAGGCACAAAAATCAAGTTCCATTATCAGTGTTTTCAATTGTTCAAAGTAGTTTATTAAGAGAGTTGCACCCTTCCCAGTTAAAAATTCCCCAGTTAAAATTCCCAACTTAATGCTCCCTTTTCAAACTTCAAACCACTTGTACACCATAAGAGTTATCTTTCCTGTGTTTATTGTATACTTTTACAAGTGTTTTAAGATGTATTGGATGTATTTTAATACTTTTTTTAGGTGTTTTTACTTGTACTTTGGTTCCAAGGCAAATTTCAAAAACCCCAGTTCTAACAGCCAGCAGCTATTTTTAGCCCCATAGCCATTACCCTGTAGGCAAGCTCTATTGCAACCTGAATTTTAATGAAGGCATTGTAGCACCCTTATCTCAACTAGTACCACCCCTCTGACAACGATGAGCCAGTGGTGGATGGAGATGATCTGTCAAAGGGAAAGCACCAATCACTTTAAACCGAAGGGGTGGGCTGTGGGCGGGCTGTGGGCGGACTGGGGCGGAGCAAAGGCACTATAAAACAATGAGGCAGCCAGAGCCATGCCCCTTTTCTCTCTCCAGCCTAGCTGTGGTGGATGTCAGTGCTGGGAAAGCCTACTCCTCTTAAGGAGCCTTTAGTAATTTTTTTGCTTTTGGACCAGCCAAAAGCCAGCCTAGCACTGCAAGTCCTTTTTCTCTGAGGTGCAGAGCTGTTTCAGCCAGAAGATCTAAAATCCCTGTGCTCCGGGGGCATACCATCTATTGAGCCATAGGATCCCAAATTTTTATATTTTTCTAATTTCTGTAATTTTTCCATTTTTCTGTTTTCAATAAATTATTTTAATTTTTTTTTTAACTAAGAGTTGTCTCATTTCTCACAGCCTCCACCTTCTCCTTTTTCACTGGCAGGGACCCATCCAAAGCTGTCTCTCCTCCCCTCCTCCCCCCCCCCCCCCCCATCTGCAATACCCCCATCGGCTGAGAAAGAAGAGGGGGAGGACCCATTCTCAAGGCAGGAGCTATTAGATCTATCTCCACGTCCTCCCCATTTGTCACGTCCAACATAGACTTCTTATTCTTTTTCTCTTTTTTCTTTTAAAGCAGTATATGCTTCTTTGATTCTTGTAACTGGGCTATAACTAAAAAGTCTTGCATACTCGATTTCTAAGAAGCAGTGGTGTTTTTGAAGGCTTGATATTAAACTTGATATTAATTTTTCATCTAGTGTTGAGCTTTTGATGGGATACCCTTCCTTTTGGGACGAGGGTGAGAGAGCAAAGTAGGCTGCCGTTCTGCTAAATTCTTTATTTCATAGTCTCATAGCTTTCTTGAAGGCAGAGTTCGAAGGGGTTACATCATAAGGCTAAGCAGCAACAGCAGCAGCAGCAGGCAGACAGCAAGAAGCAAACAGCTTCTTCTAATTCTAGTTCTTCTTTTTTTCTTACAGAAGTGTGGATTATATTTGTTAATTGACCAATAAGATTAACATGTGATTCTAGTTTTCCTTTTCTTAACCTATCCTGGTCTAATTCTAACAGTTGTAAATCTTACACGAGTGTTACATATGTATCACACTGATGCCTTTTTCTGGTCTTAAAATCAAGAGTCATACACGGTTAGAAGGGGAAAAGGGATTTTACCTTGGTGTTTATTTTAAGGATCCTTAGGTGTACACGTCCAGGTCATATGCATCGAGATGCACCCCGCCGAGTCTATCTATGTCTCTCCCCCCTCCCCAACATTGGGTATAACATTATAGGTTTTACTAATTAGCATATCTATCAAAGATTCCCCAATGAGAGGCTCAAGTGAGCCCCCCTCCCCAAGGAGCCTTCCCCTGGATGGTTCTATCTTGGTTTACAGAATGTGTTCTGGAGAGGACCTTGGGGTCTGGGGCACACTGATCTCTAGCTACGAAGCTTCTAAAATGTTTAGTCTCTCAGCTTGACAAACAAGTCCAAGAATGTAGGCAATAAGCACTAGGAATACAGAAGTTGTAAAAAGGTATAACGGGTATAAAAGAAAAGGCAAAAATCTTCATGGCATCAACACAGATTTGCGTATATAGTTTCTATCAGCTCTTACTGTTTATGTGAACACTCTATCTAAAAACTGTGAACAGTATAGTTCTAGCTATATTTTGTCTCAAGTAAAGAAATTCTGTGAAAAGATAACACTGCTGCAATAAAAACTGTGTTTAAGTTCTCTGCTGCAGCTTTTCAATGTTTAAAGCACTTAGCATATATTTCTACTAAAAGTTAAAAATCTATATTTCTATTTCACTTTGGTGTGACTTCATGTATCTCAGCTTATCCAAAGGTTTTAATTCAACCCCTGTACTTTGGCTTTCCTCTGGGCCTGGGTCCCGAGAAGCTTTGACTCCAACAATCTAGGCTTCCAAATTGGGGCCACCTTTGCTGGTTATCTAACTATGAACTGGCTAGATCACTGTGGAAAGCCAAATTAATTCTGCTTTTGTAAGGGCTTTATCTCCACCAGTTAACCTCCCCCATTTTTTTAGGACATGCCTCAAAGGGCAGCTCTGCGGTATTTCATTCTCCATATGAGAAATATTACAGCCCATGGTTTTATGCTTATAAACAGAAAATTCACAAAAATAAAGCAAAGCGATCTATAAAACACGCTACTAAGCAAAGAAAGAAAACTAGAGAAGGCAGGATTGGAACTCACAACCCCGGGGTTTCAAATGTGGCTGGAAATATGTTTCAAGACCCCAAGCCACAGCACCACCTGGCTATGTACCGATGGACAGTGGCTTCAATTCTAAACCTTTCACAAGGCAGGAACAAACTGACAGAGGGAATCCCCTGGGACTCATCACGAGTTCCCTGACAAGCTTCTCACAAGCATCTAGCAAACAAAGGTGTTCCAACTGGAGTTGAGACCCTTGTGGACTCTCTTGAGCCCCTAAACAAACTGTAAGAGATCTCTTAACACCCAACCCAGGTGCTAACAGAATACCACCTTTATTCATTTACTCACATGCCTCTGTGCTGGACCTGGAGAATTTTCTGGGCTCTTGGGGCTCCTCTGCCTCCTGGACTGTAGCAACTGCCCCCCCCCCCCCCCGGGTGCTGGCAGAAGGAGGGGAGCTGAGCTGGATCTTTCTGAGTCCCAGAGGATTTTCGGAAGCCTTGTTGTCCCTTCTGGTGGTGCCAAAGAACTGATGCCTTGAGAGACCACCTACAAACAGAAACTAGACAGGAGTAAGGGAATAAAGGTAGGTATTTATTTGAAAGGCCTTCAAAGGTACCCCCTGGGGAGCCAGAGGCTATTGCCAAGATGGACCCCAAGATGCATGACAGGTCATGAGTTCTTCACACTTTTATAGGTTTGGTTCATTTGCATATCAGGGTTAATTCTCCAATTAAAGCTTCAGTTTAATTATGTAATTCCCCTCAGCTTGCCCCCCTTTAGAGGCTTTTGGTTTATACTTTTTGGGCCTAGGACGGTCTGGGTGTCCTTGAAGGGCAAGCCTGGAGAGGCTTTGTTATGTCTACGTAGCATGAGAGAGCAGAAATTACAGGCTACAAGAAACTTCAGAGTTGCACACAAAGCAGTACAGGATTTGAAAAATATAAAAGTTAAAGCCCAAGGCATCATGGCCAGTTAGAAATGGTGGTAATGCCTCTGTGATAACATATTTAAGAAGAAAGAAAAAAAGTTGTGCAGTTGTAATTGCGGCCAGAGAAAAGCAGGAGTGAGAACATGTGAGAAGAACAACTATGCAGACACCAAGGTCAGTAGAGAAGGAGGGGGAGGAGATGCTCCAGGCACTGGAGCTGAGATGTGTCTTTAGCCCGTGGTGAAGACCATGGTGAGGCAGGCTGTCCCCCTGCAGCTCATGGAGATCCATGGGGATGCAGAGATCTACCTGCAGCCTGTGGAGGACCCCCATGCCAGAGCAGGTGGATGCCTGAGAGGAGGCTGTGACCCCATGGGAGACCCATGGAGAGAGAAGCCCACACTGGAGCCGCCTGTCCTGGAAGGACTGCACCCTGTGGGAGAACGACCCACATTGCAGCAGTTTGGGGAGGACTTTTGCCTGTGGGATGAGGAGACAAAACAATGGACTCCACACGATTCAATATGAATCAAGCAGAAGCCACTTTATTGCTTTTGTCTATCCCTTATATACAATTTTTCTGTCTATTCACACAATCACGCTCTTACTGATTGGTTCAAGTCCTTTTGCACGAGGCAATCATGCAACTCAGCAATATTTCTATTGGTCCAGTTAGTTTCTGGTGTACTTCCCGCGTATCCAGCTGTTCTTGGCTTTCTTCCTCATTTCTTAGTGAAGCAATCGATGTTCTTCCTCTTTTCCTCTCCTCCCGGTGACCTTTGATACTTGGCTACGTGCTTACTCTATACTCTCGTATGGCTGGTTCATGATGTAACTGTTTTCCTCCAAATACATCTCTACAATTCCCCCTTTCTTTTCTTGAACCAGCCAAACCTTCTTCATAGCTTTGTCAATCGTGCCAGACACCCCTCTCATTACATAAGGAACATTTAATAAAATAATTAGTACAAAGCCTACAATTACAATGCCTTGCTTACAAATATCTAATAACCATCTGGTTATGCCCCAGCCTTTTAGCCACTCATCAAGGCCTGAACTGCCTACAGTCAACTTCTTCATGTTGTCACTCAACTCCTGCAGCTTCTTATGAATTGATACTGAATGGTCAGATAAGTTCATACAACACATTCCCTCAAGCTCCTCACACCCATGTCCCTGCACTAAAAGCAAAAAATCAATTGCAGCTCTGTTTTGTAATACAGCATGTCTTACGCTATCTACATCCATAAGCAATTGCGTAATAATATCTGATGTTATGTTTAACTGCTTCACAGCCCAAGACCCTAATTTAGTTAAATCTCCTAATGCTTTTGCTGCCGCCACCCCAGGTGTAATTAAAGAGGCGACAACTCAAGTTGGTATATCCCAAAACCATACATTATCCTTACAGTCTGGTCCCAGCTGTTGTATGCTTCTCTTCACTCTATGTATTACTGCTTTTGCAACTGTCCAATTCTGTGGATACAAAAATGCTGTTAACAAGAAATTTTCCTGCTTCTTTCTAAGCCCGTGAGATACTTTTCTCTCTCAGGAAGATAGTAGCAGAGTTCTAAAAACTATGAACACCTGCAGCCTTGCAAATCCATGTTTATGGTACAGTAGAAAAATATTTTGACAATGGATGTTTTAGAATTTTAGCCAATCACCCCAATGGGTGGCTGATCCTTTGTCCAATTAGACTATGAAGAAAAAAGTCTGTAAAAGAGTTTGTAAAATAATTAAATAAATCAATCTTGCTGCACAATTCCTGCCTGCTGGATATCTCTCCTCTCCTCCTGTAGCGGGTTGGGTTTGTAACCGGGCAGAAACACCAATTTAGTGTAGTGGTTTGGTCCAAGATACTCATTACTGTTTACCTTCTGTGAGATAAGAATTAGGAGAAACACAAAGCAGGCACCAAACTTGAAAGAATATAAAGAAGTTTATTAACAGACCTAAAAGAAGGAAAAAAAAAATTATACCACACCTTCAGAACTCTTCTCCTCCCCCCACCTTCCTCCCTTCTCCCACTGACAATGTAAAAAGACAACCCTTGAGATGTTCAGTCTGTTTACCACTTCCATAATAACCTTGTTCAGTCCATTTAGGAAGAGGTCTCTCTGCTCACATGTGAGTCCCTTCCCCCGACTTGCAGCTTTTCCCACAACTGCTTTCGAGGGTCCACTCTTGAAGTTTTTGGGGTACAATTTTAAGGTTGACCCGTTCAGAAACAAAAGTTCTCTTCACCCATCTCTGGGAGCATTTCATCTCTAAGAACAGAGGCCCTTCTCCTTCCCTGGGAGCAAAGGGTCTTCCTCATCTTCATCTTTAGGACTATCTCTGGGAGCATCTCTAGGAACTGAGGCTTTCTCCTTTCCCATTTGGAGCAAAAGTCCTCATCGCTTCCATCTCTCCCTGTCCAAACTTCTCATGAAATTACAGCTGCGTCAGCATCTGCCTATCTCAGCACAGGTGCTTTTGCTTACAAGTTGAACTGAACACTCCATCCCCCATATCTTCATGAGATTACAACGGGATACTCTGACATATCATAGCTTCACAACAGAATTTCAGCTTTAAGCATCTCCTCTTTCTCTTCCCTCAGGTTTTCAGCTCTTCACAGCACTAAAAGGGTTAATCTCACCTCGGCCTTGCGGCTGGAATGTGGCTTATTGAAGTGGAGGTGGGGGGAGAGCCGAGCCACTCCGGCTGCCCACAGCCCTGCTGTGGGGTGGTTCCACAGGTGGAACAGGGCCCATTGGCTCCAGGATGGCCGTGGCCCGGCCCGGCCTGGCCCAAGCAGGGCCTGGGCAGGGCCCACTGGCCCCCGCATGGGGCCCGCAGCCACCTGTCCCAGCACTGGAAACGAGAGAGAGCTGTGGGGGGGGTTTGTCTTTTCTTAAGTGTGTATCACAGAGGCGGTCGCAATTTTAAGTGGCTTAAAGAATTGTCCATATTCAAACTGGCTAGCTGATAGGTTCTGTCAGGTCATGGGGGAAGCTGTAAGCACCCATTTGCGAGAACATCACTTCCGAAACTATGCTAGCTAACCCATGACACCTCCCTACGGCTGCGGGATACAGTAATATTTCGTGAACCCCGATGTGTCCTGCACGCTGCAAACCAAGCCGAAATTCTTTAGAGGTACGCTGTTCCCTCCCCACCTCCCCCAGACCGGGATGTCCGACGGGACTGAGAGAATGGTGAACAGTGGCTTAAAAACTGACGCTGTGCTATCAGTCTGGAAAGGTGTTTTCAGTTTAATGAATGCCTGCATTTATGAGAATTCCCTCTGTGAGCTAATAGACTGGGCTGCTCTGCATGGCATGTCCCCGAACGCAGACACCGCCCTGGAATTCAGGCTGTGGCAAGAAGTCAGCTGTGTGCTCTGGCGCGAGTTTCCATCTGGGGATCCGCCAGTGCTGGAATTACTGCGCACATGGCGGGGTTTGTTTAATTTGCTAATAGACTATAATTGTGGCAACAGAGCTGGCTAGCCTGTTTCAGTGGCGAGTGATGGAGAGATATCCGAAGGAGACCCCCACTAGCCTGGCTCCAGGGGCGTGTGGTGGTGGATCCAAAAAATCCACCCCGGGTCCACAGGCGGGGCATGCCCTGGAGCCTGTACCGGGTCACCCTGCGCAGTCGCAGGACTCCGCGCCCCCCCAGGAACCCTGCGCTGGCAGAGAAACTGACGGAGGGGCGGACAGCCCGCCCTTCCGTTCGGCTCAGCCGCGGCCACCGCTTTTTCGGGGCCACGGTTCAGTGGTCTGGCATCTTGGATGCCCATGGCAGCTCCTAGCCCGGCTGCGCATGCACCTGCCACACTGAGAATGCCCGGATGCGGCTCATCACCCTCCGTAGCGACAGACAGTGCTGTGGAAAAGCAGAACCAAGCAATCGACCTTCTAATACAGCATCTGCCTTTGTTGACAGAGCTGCCGAACATATCACAGCAGCTATTGGAACTGCTCAGCTTGCAAAGGCATCTGTTACAGCGGCCAGAGGTGCCCCACCAAGCAGGGCGCACCGCGCCTGCGCCTTCCATGCCTGCGCCTTCCGCACCACCTGCAAGAGATATGGCAAACATGGAAGTGGCGCTGCCGGAAGCTCCAAACCTGGAACCCGTGGCGGCAGTGGCGGCGCCGGCACTCCAGCCGCCAATGGAGCCAAGACTAGCGACAGAAGCGGTGGAAGCGGCGGCCGTGCCCAGGTGGGCGGCGACTCCAGGTGCTGCCACGGCACAGGAGATGGCAGCGGCTCTGGGGGCGAAAGCAGCACCAGAGACAGCAGCAGCAGCTCCAGCGCCAGATCGGTCGAAACTGGCAGAGATCACATCCCAAAAATAGGCTGCAGTTCAAACCACAGTGCAGCCGACTGCAGCTTGTGCTGCCAGTTTCTCTTCTGGTCAGTCCCTTCCCCGCCCCGCCCACCTTTATTCGTTCATGGCACCTCAAAGTTGCCTTTACCCGATGATTCATCGTCAGGCAGTGAGACAGAGGAGGCTTTGGCCCCAGGTCGTAAAGCGGCTGTAGCCAGGAGGCGAAAGAAAAGGCTGCTCCAGTCTCGCCCCTGGATCTTCCCAGACTGCACTGTGACAGTGCGTCCGAGACACTACAACCGTTTCTGGGAGTCACTTAAGATGCGGGCTCTGGAGGTGGGTGATTGGGATTTATTGGAAAAACTGGGGATGCCAAGCAGAGTTGAGGATCCTGGGAGTAATCAGGAAGCTGTTACACTGCATCCACAGGCTATGCCAGAAGTTCAGGCTGGTAGTGACTCCCTGAAAGGGTAGATTCAAGCTTTCCCAGTATCTAAGGCTCTCCCAAACTCAGGCCAGCATGATAAGCATGAGGTAATTGCCTGGAAGGTTGTGCAGCATTTACAATCCAAGGTGGCACAACATGGACTAGGTTCTGCTGAGGTTATGCAGATAATAAGGGTGATAAATACAGATTTGCTTGCTCCATTTGATATTAGACACTTAGGTCAAATTCTATTTCAACCTATACAATTTACGGTTTTTGAGAAAACCAGGAGAAAGCTGGCCGACAAGGCTGCATTAGGGAATATGCAGCTCCCTGCTGCCGATCCTAGACGGACAGAAGGAATGGATGCTTTGACGGGGACTGGTCCCTTCTCTGATCCCAGCCTAGAGGGTACTTTGCCCACTAGCATCCTGCAGCAAGCTCAACAGGTCGGCATGGCTGCCCTGTTGAAAACCATAGAGTTGTCTGCACCTAGAAAGCGATATACTGAAATAGTTCAAGGCAAATCAGAGTCATTCTTCTTTGTAGAGAAAGTCGCTGCTTCTCTCGAGAAGCAGGTTGACAGGTTAAGACAGTTGTTGTTAAGGCAGTTAGTGAGAGATAACGCAAATGAAGAGTGCAGAAAAATCATAGATGCCTTACCAGGAGACCCTAAGGTAACAGACATGGTCGAAGCCTGAGCTAAGGTGGGATCCGGGAACCAGAAAAGGTCTGCTTTGGCTGCGTTCCTGCAGCCTGTTCGCACATCTGATAGTGAACCAAAGCAACCCAAACAGGCGAAAAACGGAAGCGGCCTAAGCTGAGCCAAAAAGAAAACACACCGATCCCCCAGTGCAAGAGGTGTGGCAGACCAGGGCATTGCTCGGACTATTGTAGATCTCTGACTCATGCTGATGGTCGGCCTTTGTCGGGAAACTTCCGCCGGGGTGCAAGGAGGGGGAATTGCTCTCCGATGCAGTCGCTCCCCCAGAGAGTGGCACAGGTACAGGCACAGGCCTACCCAGCCACCCGAGAGATGGCACCCAGGGATCAGACAGTTTTGACGTCCATACCGCAGCCACAGTTGTCTTAGACTCTAGCGGTATTTATAAGGTTCCCTTGGATGCATATGGACCCTTAGCCCAGGGATCCAGTGCAATGCTGGTGGGAAAACCTGACGTTGCCCATCAAGGAATCTTAGTGCACTCAGGAGTTATTGATGCTGACTTTAAAGGTCAGATTTGTGCTATGGTCTCCACTCCAAACCCCCCTGTAACTATTCCTGAAAAGACCTGCCTTGGTAAATTAGTGCCTTTTAAGTCTTGTGTCCCCAGGATAGAACAACCAACTCACTGGGATAACGGCAGTGGATCTACGGGACTTCCGCAGGCCTTCTGGACTGCAGACATCTCTGACCAAAGGCCACAGATGACATGTACCCTGATCCTGCCGAACGCCCATCCGCCCCGGATTCAGCTTCGAGGTTTGATTGATACGGGTGCTGATGTAACTATCATCTACTTCTCTGCGTGGCCTCCCTCATGGCCTTTATCCCCGGTGGGATTGGCCATCGCAGGACTAGGAGGAATCACACAGAGCTATTTCAGTGAGCAGCCTGTGATGGTGAGGGACTCAGAGGGGCACAGAGCTATGATTAGGCCTTATGTTACTACCACTTCCCTTAACCTTTGGGGACGGGACGTGTTGGCAGCTTGGCAGGGTATGGACTGGGACAAATTTTTAGCAGGGGTCACTGTGCGTGAGGGCGCACAGTATCCTACACTGCCTTTGCGGTGGCTGACTAACACACCAATTTTTGAGCTGCAGTGGCCCCTACCAAAAGAGAAGTTAGATGCCCTTCATCAGCTGGTTTAGGAACAGTTACAACCGAGGCACCTTGAACCTTCTACTAGCCCCTGGAATACTCCTGTTTTCATAATTAGGAAGAAATCAGGGAAATGGATGTTATTGCAGGACCTCCGGAAAGTTAATGCAGTAATGGAAGGTATGGGGGCATTGCAGCCTGGCATGCCCTCTCCCACCATGATTCCTATGGGGTGGGACAACCTGATAATTGATTTAAAGGATTGTTTTTTCACAATTCCTTTGCATCCTGATGACAAACCAAAATTTGCCTTTACTGTGCCTGCCATTAACAATGCTGAACCTGCTAAGCGATACCAATGGAAGGTCCTCCCTCAAGGGATGAGGAACAGCCCAATTATCTGTCAGTAGTATGTCGCTCAGGCTTTATCTGGAGTTCGCAAGCAGTTTCCTGATGCACGCTGCTACCATTACATGGATGATATCCTGGTGGCAGCGTCCACCTGAGACGAGCTGCTGAGAATACAGCCTCAGCTGCTCGCTGCTCTGCATGCCTATGGATTAGAGGTAACGTTAAAGAAAGTTCAACAGCATCCTCCTTGGAAATATTTAGGAGTGAAAATTTTGGACCAAACTATTCAACGCCAAGAGGTGCAATTCCCAGACTCGATTAAAACCTTGAATGATGCTCAGAAACTGCTGGGTGTAGTCAGCTGGTTATGATCTTATTTAGGTCTAACCGTGAAGCAACTTTTCCCGCTTTTTAATACATTAAAAGGGGATCCGGATCTGACTTCACCTCGGGAACTGAATCTGGAAGCGTGACGAGTGCTGCAAGAGGTCCAACGGGCTGCTTCCACTCATCAGGTTTATCGAGTGGACCCCTCCATTGCTATCACTGTTTTCATTACTATTCCAGATCTCCATCCTACAGGTATCATTGGCCAGTGGAATGCACAAGGGCCTGATCCTTTGAATATCCTAGAATGGGTCTTTTTGCCTCATCAGCCGAAACGGACTGTGACCACGGTGTTTGAATTGGTCGCTTCTCTGATAATCAAATGCCGCCAACAGTGTTTGCAACTGATGGCTGCGGATCCTGCAGTAATTGTCATTCCGGTCTCAAAGGAATACTTGGAGTTGAGCCTTATCCATAGTGCTCCTTTGCAAAGCGTGCTGCAAAACTTTTCAAGGCAGATCACTTACCATCTGCCCATCCATAAATTACTGCAGTTGGCAGAATTGACCATACTTTCCTTGCGGCGGAGAAGTAGTCGAGTGCCAGTGCAAGGACCCACTGTCTTTACAGATGGTTCTGGGTAAACTGGGAAAGCCATTGTTACCTGGAAGGAGGGATCTGAATGGCAGGTGCTGAAGGGCCATGAGTCAGGCTCTGCTCAGTTAGTGGAATTAAGGGCTGTTACCATGGCTTTTCAGCGATTCTCACAGGAACCTTTGAATTTGGTTACTGACTCTGCTTACGTAGCAGATATAACCCAACACTTAGATTGTTCATTTCTGAAGGAGGTGAACAATGCGGCTCTGTTTTCACTGTCGCAAATGGGTAAGCTAAAATAAAAGATCTCATAGTCATACCCAGAAAACTATTAAAATTATTTATCCAAAGCAAACATGTGAGAAAACATTGAAGAGTTGATGCTTTACATAACCACTTAAAGGACAAAGTAATAATACTAAAATTAAAAGAAACAATTGAAGAAAAACAACCCTAATACCACTGTTAAGCTAAACACAGAGACTATCCCTAAAAGAGTTTTACCACGGGATGTGTGGCAAATTGACTTCTCTAAATTACCTAGAAAAAGGAGATACAAGTATCTCTTAGTCCTCACAAATACTTTTTCAAGTTGGCCAGAAGCTTTCCCTTGTAGAAAAATAAGGCTAGAGAAGTTGTTAAAGCTTTAATACAGAAAATTATTCCGCGATTTGGGACACCCAGGGAAAGTATTTCTGATAAGAGATCACACTCTGTAGCCCAGGTAGTGCAAAGAGTGAGTCATCTACAAAGTATATAATGGCAACTACATACACCATACAGACCACAAGCAAGTAAACAAGTAAAAAAAAAAAAGAATCACTTAATACAGCAACAATTAGCCAAAATTTGTCAAGAAACTAATTTATACTAGTATCAGGCTCTGCCCATGACTTTGCTAAGCATTTAAGTAAAAAATTACAATCAATAAGCACTACAGTTGTTAATTGTCAACCACCACCACCTGATAAACCCTTTCATAATATGAATCCAAAAGATTAAGTTCATATTAAGTCTCTTTCAAGAAATCCACTCCAGGAAAAATAGGAAGGACCTTACAATTTGGGACAAAACCAAACATTGCATCAGATTACCTTAAACGACACTTCTTAGAAGTTTAAAGAGATTTAAGATAAACTTACAGCATGGTTACCCAACTTATCCTAGCTTAAACAATAGTTTGTAATAGTTATTTAATGAAGTGAGAGCTTCAGTGGATCGATGCCACGTTTGTTCCTACTGGGTCCCTCGTGGACCGCTTAGGCGGCACTCTCCTAGCACCTACGCATGCCCACAACCTCACCTTCGCAGGTGGTTGTGAACAGCCGCTCACACACAGTCTATGCACGAACCAGAGACAAAGAGGCGAGAAGGGTTCACTGCATGCAATTCCGAGGCGTTTAATGGCAACACCCTGAAGGGAACAGAGGCAAGAAAGAACCACAACTGAAAGCCTGCACCCGTTTTATCCCGAAAACTCCCAAAGGCAGGCAGAGCATCCAAAACCAATAGTCTGAGGGCTAGGGGGCAGAGGCAAGGTTGAATGGCATAACAGGGGCCAATGGGAAAAGGGATGGGAGGGGGAGAGGGCCAGTGACCAGCAGAATCTAGACAAAGGGAGAACTTTCTAGCACAGTGTTGTAAGGAGAGACCACTTTTAAGGCAACTTGAGTGGTGTAATGTCGGGGTCTCCTCCCCCTGCCATGTAGCCCTGGGAGAGGGGCCCTGAGGGGAGAGACACGGGGTTTCCCTCGCCCCTGGTCACTCTTGTTCGCCATTGGTTGTTTTGTGTTTCCCTGCGGGGGCAAGGACCCTTGTTCCGGTGACTAGAGCAGTTCCTCGGCAGATGCCAGCCATGCAGCTGGAGAAATAAACATCTCTGAAACATCTATCAAGAATCTGCCCATATATATTTCTTTTCCATGGCCTCCTTGTTTGATACATCATGTTACAGTATCACCACTGCAACATAATGGTGGGAGAATTGCAAGCAGAATGATCCCCGATCCCTAAGCAACTGATTTGTGTGAGTAAACCCTAGAAACTTTGGATTCCTCTTCTTGTTTTTGTTTTGCTATTCTATATCTAAACTATGGAGGAACCGTGGGAAGACTCTTGGCTCTCAGAGCCGCATATGGACATTTATCTTAAACTTAAAAAGATACTTGAACAACGATTTGTAAATTTTAGCTTAATTCAAGCTCAAAAGGAACTGAAACATTCCCTTTCATGGTCTTTTAAGAACTTTTTCTATGTTTCTTGGGATTTGATTCTTACCAAAGACTTTTGGAACACCGTTTGGACACAGTTAATTTTTGAGTAAAAATATATGCCGATGGAAGAATATTTTCGTGAATATTATTTAATTACCGAGACTGTTGAGCAATGTCAGCTGTGTCCTGGCAAAGGGAAGCCTGGCTCAGGGACCGTGTGACCCAGGCCACGTGGACCAAGCCCTCTGCTAGCAGCAAGTGAGGCAATTCCTGCGCGCGGGTGGAGCGACAAGAGCTGCAGTGTTGGTGGCGGAGCGAGGTGCGGCGGGAGCGGTGCGACCCGGCAGTGCCCGCCCGGCCCCACCCAGAGCATGGTGGAGCTAGGCCCGTGAATGCCTGACTGAGAGCGGCGGCACGCAGGCAGTGGCTGGCGGCGGCGGTGGTGGCAGAGCGGAGCCAAGCCTAACTGAAATGTGCGCTGGAGCAGGGCGCGGGGGGGTCATCGTTCGGGGGCTCGGCCGAGATGTGGATGCAGCACCTGGGTGCGGCAGCGAAGCTGAGAGCAGAGGAGGCGACGCACAGAGAACTGAGAGGCGCGGCCCAGCCCGGCCCGCGGATCCCCAAATGCGACCCCAGGAAGAGCATGCAGGCACAAGCAGCGCCGACAATTTCAACATGGGAGCGAGCGAAAGAGAAAGCAAGAACACAGCGAGACAGAAAACAGCAGCCACTCAGAAAAAGGAAAAGATCATCATAGCTAAGGTTTTAGGAATAGTGAAATGGTATAGTGTTTAACAAAATTATGGTTTTATAACAAGATGTGACAACCAGCAAGACATATTCATTCATAGAACTGCTATTAAAAAGAATAACCCTGAAAAATACATCCCAAGCTGGGGAGATGGAGCGGTGGTGGAATTCAAAATTATACAAGGTAGAAAAGGGTTACAAGCATCGCAGGTCACTGGGCCTGATGGTGTTCCTGTAAAAGGCAGTATACATGCTAAAAATCATAGTCATGTTAGACAATATCTCCATTGTAAACCCCCCCTGCAGTCTCCCTTTCCTAATGCCATCTTTCCCTTTTACCCTATGTCCTATTACCCCCAGTGTATTCCCAATCCATTTTTTCCTCCATGGTTTCCCTCACAAAACCATACCTTTGCCAATTGTTTCCCCAAAAAATCCCTTTCCAATGCCAAGTGGGGGATGAAAAGGGGGAGGGAAGAAATTAAACCCTCTCCTGCCTCAGTTTCCCCACAAAGCATGCTCGGAGAGTCCTGTCTCCCTTCTGTCAGCCTTAAGATGTTCCAGAGAATCTGTTTGGACATTTAAAGACTCAGGAGAGTGGTTTGTATTGTTTTGAAACTGTTCTTGTTATGCTTATCCAGTTGTTTTCAATGTTAAGTTTTAAATCTCTTTTTGTTAAAAATAAACGAGTGAAATGTCGGGGTCTCCTCCCCCTGCCATGTAGCCCTGGGAGAGGGGCCCTGAGGGGAGAGACACGGGGTTTCCTTAGGCCCTGGTCAGCCTCGTTCCCCATTGGTTGTTTTGTGTTTCCCTGCGCGGGCAAGGACCCTCAGTCCGGTGACTAGAGCAGTTCCTCGGCAGACCCCGGCCATGAGGCTGGAGAAATAAACATCTCTGAAACATCTATCAAGCATCTGTCTATATATATTTCTTTTCCATGGCCTCCTTGTTTGATACATTGTGTTACAGTATCACCACTGCAACAGTGTAAAGTGGACTTAGCCACTGCAATATCTCCCCCTAATTTACTTTAAAAGAAGGCCTCCCCCATTTACTTGAAACTAACCAAGGTGAGAATCGTTCTTCCCCTTTCTATGAGTGGGGAAAGTATATTTTGATTTAAACAGTGAGGGCCCAGGGTTGTGGCAGCATTTCAAACAATGAATGGATGGCAGAAGAACCAGAAACACCTGCAAAGCCTCTGGAGGGAGGTAACCCCTCCCCCGAGTTCCCAATGTCCCAACAAGTCCCAAGGTCCTTCGACGGTGCTGGGTGCGGTGGACCTTTCTGGGCTACCGAGGCTGCTATTTCCATCCTCTTATCAGCCACTGCATCTGTAGCCACAGCAGCGTCTCTGTGTACTTGCTCGGGTTAGGGACATCTTGGAGACGGCAAGGTGACAGGTGCCAGGTTCCATGGGGGAGCTGGGGCCGGTGTCTCTGTAAGGGTCTCAAACAAAGTTGTTAAGGATCATGGCAAGATTTTTGAAAGGTCAAATCACTCAAGAATACCTGAAACTAGAAATGTTCATTCTCCCTTTGTCAGTTTCCCTTTTCTATCCCCCCTTTTCAAAAAAGGAGGTAGGTATGGGGTATAAGAAGGGTAAGGGATTATTCGGGCGGGGAAACCATGAGGGAAGGTCAGAGGGGTTCAGGGGGATTTTAAACTGAAACAGTCTGGAGGGGGCGCAAACTAGATGTTCATGTGGCTTGTCACTTTGCGTTGACGCTGCCTCCAGGCAGCACTAGTCTCATCTTTGGCTGATTCAGCATCAGGGTTATCTGCATTTTTTCTCATGTTCTCAGGAGCTGTTGTCGGTGGTCCAAGGTAGGGCTTGATATTCTTTCCTGGCACCCATTTCAAACCTGCTGGTGTGGAAACACAACCATATCCCCTTCCCCAGGTGATGAGTGGAAAGGGTCCCTCAATTTGACAGCTCTCTGGATCCTTGACCAACACTGGTGGCTGTTCTTTTAACTTAGCCTGTGTTGAATTGGTAAAGTGCTGGAATACAGGGGGGGTGGGTTCTGAGAAGGAGTTGTTTAAGAAATTGATGGTAAAGAGAGCCTTGCAGAGTTTCACAACAGGAGAATTAACCTCTGCACCTCTGCGTTGTTGGTCAAGGACCCTCTTGAGAGTTTGGTGGGTCCTTTCAACAATGGACTGTCCTGTGCGGGAGTAGGGTATGCCGGTGGTGTGCTGGATGCCCCACTGACTAAAGAAATCTTGCAATTTATTAGAAAAATAGGCAGGACCATTGTCCATTTTCACTTCTTTAGGCACTCCCAGGGTGGAAAAGAAAAGGAGAAAGTGTTTTATCACGTCTGCGGCCTTTTCTCTCGCATAGGCAGATGCAAAGACATCTCCAGAGAAAGTATCTACTGACACATGGACATATTTCAGTCTCCCAAATTGGGGGACATGGGTGACGTGTCTGCCACAATTGGCAGCTGCTGATGCCATGGGGCTTTACCCCTTTGCCTAAAGATGGTACCTGATATTGTTGACAGCTAGGGCACATCACTACAGTTGCCCTTGCTTGATCTCTATGGATGTTAAACATTCTAATGAGGGCAGGAACATTTTGATGGAAAAACTGGTGGCTTAACTTGGCTTGTGGAAAGGTGTCAGGTAAGTTGGGACTGTGCACAGCCATGGCCAGGGCATCAGCTCTCCGGTTTCCTTCTGCAATGGGTCCTGGCAGATCTGTGTGTGACCTCACATGCATCACATGATAAGGCTGCTCTCGGTGAGAGAGAAGGTAGACCAGATCGGAGAGCAGTTGGTATAATTGGAGATTTGCTACTTCCTTTAACAGGGCATGTTCTACTCTGGTGGTCATGCCAGCTACATAGGCCGAATCTGTGACTAAATTGAATGGTTCTTGAAATCTTTCAAATGCTCTAACCATGGCTGCCAATTCAGCAATTTGTGGGGATCCCTTTACTACCTGGACATCAGATTCCCACAAATGTGTCCTGGGGTCCCTCCAAGTCATCATAGATTTGTGCAAGCTTGAACCATCTGTAAAGACTGCCAGAGCCTTGAGAGGGGTTTGACTTAGCAGTGATTTTGGCACCAGATTGAATGCTGTGTTAAACAGATTATGTTTGGGTTTGTGGACTGAAATTTGGCCTGTGTAGCTGTCCAGAGCATACTAGAGATGTTTGTTTGTCTGGAGCAAATGCTCCAAGTTACCAACTGTTAATGGCAAATGTATGCATGCAAAATCACACCCAGCGAGGGTTCGGAGGCGAGCCTTGGCCCTCATGATTAATTGGGCCATTCGTTCCTGTGGTGTTGTGATGCTTTTGGGCGACTGATGCGACAGAAAGATCCACTCTGATGATTAGAGGATCCCACTGAAAGACCAAGGCATGAAATCTAGGTACATTACCTAGAACAATGAAACTGAAAGGCAGGTGTGGAAGGGTCCGGTGAGCCTGTCGAGAGGACAGGCTGAGCTGCACCTTACTGATGGCTTCTCGGGCCTCTGCGGTGATGGCATGTGGCAAGTCCAGGTCCTCACAACCCTTGAGAAGGTCGAACAGGGGCAAGAGGTCTTCTGTTATAATACCCAGCAGAGGACGTACCCAGTTGATGGACCCACAAAGCTGATGCAATTCCCAAAGGGTCTTTGGGTCATCTTGGATGGTGAGCTGCTGGGGTACGATGGTCTGTTCACCAATGCAGAGTCCAAGGTAGGTCCACGGGCAGGTACGCTGGATCTTCTCAGTTTGAATTTCAAACCCTGCTTTCTTGATGGCTCGGAGAGTCTCTTGGAGGGTCAAGTCCAGGTAATTGTCGTCAAGTGTGCAGATCAAGATGTCATCCATATAGTGGAGTAAGATGGCCCTGGGGAACTCTTTCCTGATAGGGGACAGGACATATCCAACGTACCACTGGAAGATTGTCAGGGAATTTTTCATACCCTGGGGTAGAACTTGCCAATGGTATCTGCGCAAGGGGGCCTGCCGGTTCTGGGATAGCACGGAGAAGGCAAACTGAGGGATGTAAGCGGATGGCAAATAAGCAGTCTTTAATGTCTATGACAGCAAGCTTCCACTGTTGGGGGAGCATAGAGAGTGAGGGCAGGCCGGGCTGCAGGGGTCCCATGTCTTCAATTATCTCATTAATTCTCTGGAGGTCCTGAAGAAGCCTCCACCTGTCTTTGCCTGGCTTTTTTAGAACAAAGGCAGGGGAGTTCCAAGGGCTGTTGGAGGGAACAAGGTGGCCTTTGGCCAGCTGTTCCTCTACAAGGGACTCAAGCACATGCAGCTTTTCAGCCAATAGGGACCACTGCTTGCTCCAGATAGCTTTGTCTGTCTTCCAGGTAAGAGCTGGAGTGGCACGCTTTACAGTGGCCCCAACAAAAAAATCCCAAGATGGAGGTGGGATTACCAGCTGAGTTCCCCATTGACTAAGGAGGTCACTGCCCCATAAGGTGAATCCTGATGGGATAAAAAATGGCCTGATGGAGGCATAGTGTCCATCTGGGCCCTTGATAATGATGTTATTTGTACTCCTCATAGATGCTGCAGAACCCCTGATCCCCGTAACCACCCCAGCAGCTGGCTTAAGTCCCCACTGCCGTGGCCACTCTGCTTCGGATATGATGATAATATCAACCCCTGTATCTACTGTCCCCGCCAATGTGGCTGTGGATTTCCCATTGTGTATTTTACAATGAAGGGTTGGTTTGTCTTGTCCCACTACTTGTGCCCACCATTTGGATGGCGTCCTGTAGTGCCTGGGGAAGTCCTCAGGCAGGATGATAGCCTGTGCTAAAACTTGACCCTTTTGTAGAAACCAAGGGGTGTTAGCACAGGAGACAGCAATCTGTATTTGTCCACTGGGGTCTACCGTGTGCACCTCAGGTGAAACAGAGCTCAGGTGGACCTTGCACGGTGTCTCCGATTACTAAAATGTCTACTGTTTTATCCAAAAGTTTTTCAAAACATGCATGTATGGGTTGCTGAGTTCTGTCGTGGAAAAGGTGTGCACAGGTACTCACAAGCAAAAGTCTTTTGCCTGCTTCCCACTGCAGAGAGGAATCACTGTCCGTGGCATGGGTGGCAGGGCAGGGAGAGACAGCCAATGATTTGGTGTCAAAGCGTGAGAAGGCCAGGCCGCGCTTCATTGCCCCTTTCCCAGCTGGTGCATACAGGTAGAACAGTCTGTAACAATAGGCTTCCTGTTCCTGTTAGATATCTTGGGTTTAGGGCAGTGTTTTGCGAAGTGTCGAAAACTTCCACACTTGTAACACCGGGGCCTTTCATTGTCGTCCTTTCCTGCTGTTAATGCACCTATCAGCCTGTTGCTGCCTGTTCTGAGCTTCCCCTCCCCCTCCCAAAGTCACGTGCTCCTGCCCATGTGCTCCAAGCTCCTTTGTTCTAAGCACAGGCAAAACCAAATGTAACTCAAACTCTTTAGCAGTGTCTGATTGGCCGCCCACCCCGGATCCGCCCCAGTCCTCCCCTTCCCCCTTCTCCGAATAAAAGATAGTCGAGGGGAGGCTCCGCTCTCTCTCAGCTCAGCTTTTTTCCTGTGAACATCTCTGGTTGTCTCTCTCATTTTAAAAGCTTCTAACTGCAGGAAATTGAGCGGGCAGGGAGCTATATTTCTCCTTCTTTGCTTCTGCTGATGGTATTTGCTTTGCAGCTGATACAGGTACCAATTTAGAGCTACTAAAGTGCTAGATCGCCCGTGCTGCCTCTCTAGGCTGCTCGAGGCTTTCTAAGGCATTGAAATACAAGCACTAGCCGGTATAAAGCTGAAAAGATACCTTCCACTTTTGGCGCCCAACGTGCTATCTCTGAACTCCGGTTCTGAGAGACTTTCAGGGTGTCCCGGCAGCTGTGTGTCTACTGGAGTTAGCTCTGCACGTCCTGCTGTGCCAGCTCTGTGTAGCGAGCTGTTACTTTTTGCGTAACAGTGAGCCCAGAGGCTCAGCCTGTACCTCCCCCGCACCACGTGGCAAGGGAACCGCTGGTAAGCAGAAGACCCTTCTCGCATTTTTTTTCTCTGGACCTGCTTTCCTGTGGTAAAATCCAGAATTCTGGTGAGTATTTCCCTGCTGGTTTAGGGGCTCCTGTCTTAAGCTGGTGCCGGTTCAAACTTTCTCTCTTGTTTTTCCTCCTTTTGGCGAGTTGGGTTGAGGTTTGTGGTGGTGCATTCATAATGGGATCTGAAGTTTCTGCACACCATAGAGAAATATACACGCAAGTTCAAAGCTACCTTTCCTTAACTGGGCATAAATACCCTAAAAATCTAGTTCAATCTTTTGTACAATGGCTTTTTCAGTACTTTCCTAATCTTACCTCCGAAGACATAAGATCTGCTGAATTTTGGGATAAGGTGGGGAGAAAACTTTCCTCTCTTAGGCGTGCAGGAGATGAAACAGTTTCAAAATTCTTTCCTCTCCTGTTACTAAGTTATACTTTGCCAGAGAAAAAGGCAGTACATGAAAAGCCTCTGCAAAAAAACCCTGTTAATTCCCTTATACCCTCTTGCAACCCCTGTGTCCCGGACCCCTCTTCCCCTACGCTGGAAAACACAGCTAGAGCAGACTGCTTTTTAGTACAGGAGAGCTATTGTCCTCCTGGCTCACCCGTGTTTCCTCAGCACCCTGCCTTGGACGGGAATCCGGAGCCTGTCCCAGGACCTTCCCAACCCCTTTTCTCCACTCCCTTGTCCCCAGTTTCTAGCCCTCATGTTTCAAGCGCGCGTAAAAACCCCTTCTCCCCGATCTCTTTGTTCCCAGGGACAGCCATTGCCATGTGCTCGCAGCCCGGGAAAAAATCCCTCCCCCCAACCCCTTTTCTCCGAGTTTGTTTGTCTCCAGTAATGGCGGACACAATGTTCCTTCCTCTCCAAACTACCCCTCCCACAATCCCTTTCTCCCCCACCCCACAAATCCCTTCTTGTCCCCATCCCCTCCCACTCCTGCGTCACAACCTGACCCCGCCCCAAACCCCGCCCCCACAGTGTCGTTTTTCACCCCTCCCTCTGTGCCCGCCCATGGCTCAAGTACCGCCCCTGCCTCCCACAACCCTGCCCCCAACCCCTCCCCTCCTCCGGCCGTGTCCCAGCCTCCACTCCCCGCCCCTGCCCCTCCACTCCCTCCCCCTGCTTCCCATTGTCCCGCCCCAGGTTCCCACAATCATGTGACTACCTCTCTAAATCCGGGAACCCATGGCTACCAGGAAGTAACTCCAACTGCTTCTACTACACTCTCTCGTATTAGCAATGGAGCAAACCCTGATTGGAAACCCTTTCCTTATTCTAATATTAAGGATTTGTGCAAGGCAATTAAGGAGTTTGGAATGCAGAGTAATTATTTTAAGAGCCTTTTAAGTGCTACTTTTGCAACTCACTTACTTGTACCTCATGATTTAGTTACATTGATGCAAACTCTTCTCACACCTGGTGATTTTGTGATGTTGAAAAAGCAATGGAAAATAATTTTATCTGATTTATTAAAAATTTTGTGGCAAACTCTAGAAAATTACCTGGACTTTGAGAATAATTATATCACATTAGACCTTTTATCTGGTGACAATAATATGGCAAATCCTCAAAGACAAGCAATGCTTATCCCTCTTCCAGTTCTTACTGAAATCACATGTGCTGCTGAAAAGGCCTTAATATTATTACCATCTCAAACTCCTAACTCTCATTATACCACCATCAAGCAATTGCCAAATGAAAATATTATTCACTTTTATAACCGTTTGTGCAAAGCTGTCTCTTCCCAGGTCCCTAATCCTGACCTCCAACAAGCGCTCCTACTCGAACTTCTCCAAGTGAATACGAATGATGCTTGCAAACAAGTCATCCTCACTCTCCCTCTTCATCCTCCTCCTGCTGTTGAATCCATCCTCGAAGTCTGTACAAAGAAGGTGCAGCTGAACACAGCTGTTCCCTTTTTGAAAAAAGTGGGGATGGTTGGGGAAGTTGTAGAGAAAGTTATGGGTACAGGAGAAACTCAATTGTGTGGTAACCTTATATGCTATTGTTGTCAGAAAAAGGGACATGTAGCTCGCAATTGCAGAGCGATTATAACTGCTGATAAAAACTCTCCAAAGACTGTTTCCCCAGGTCAGCAGCAGGGAAACTAGCGACTCAACGCGTCCTAACAGCTCAGCGTTTAGACATAAATAGGGCTGCAGACAAAGCAACTTGGACTTCTGGACTCAGGTTTAAGGTAACCTGTGCTGAAACACCCCATTTCAACAACAGCAAACAGACTGTCATACCCATCTCATTCCAGAATGTGGACCACATGCAAGACTTTACATACCTTTTTGTTATTGGGGACACTTGGGAAACACCTGCTGGGATAGAGGTTACACCCACACTCATGAAAGTGGATCAGAACAGGTGTTCTAACCTAATTGTACAATGTATATATCCACCGTACTTTATGCCAAAGGGTCAAGTCATTGCACAGGCCATTCCACTGCCCAAATACCTGCCCACAGATGGTCATATCCCAGCCATCTGTTGGACTGAGGTTTTGGGAAACGACAAACCTGTAATAGAATGTAAGCTCCGTCACAAATCACATAAAATCAGAATTACGGGAATGATAGACACAGGTGCTGATGTGTCTGTCATTCCATTTGATAAGTGGCCTGAGCAATGGGAGTTGCAATCTCAGGGCATCATACATGGGATTGGAGGTACCCAAATTGCAAAGCAATCCAAACACACCATCCAAATTGAAGGTCCTGAAGGACAAATAGCGACACTTCGTCCGTATGTCCTGGACACCAAATTCACCCTCTGGGGAAGGGATGCCATGTCTCAGTGGGGAACAAAAATTTATATCACCCCTAGACATCAAAATTTTCCCTTGCAGGCCACTGAAGCAGAGTGCCATCCACAGAAATTAACTTGGAAAACAGATGAACCCGTGCAGGTTAACCAGTGGTCGCTAAAAAAAGAAAACTTAGAGGCACTCAAAACATTAGTAGCTGAACAATTGGCTAAAGGAAATATAGTTCCAACTAACAGCCCATGGAACACACCCGTGTTTGTAATACAAAAACCGGGAAAGAACAAATACAGGCTACTCCAAGATCTTAGAGAAGTTAATAAGGTTATTGAAGACATGGGACCCCTTCAACCAAGTATGCCATCACCTTCAATGCTCCCACAACATTGGCATTTAGCTGTTCTTGACATTAAAGATTGCTTCTTTCATAGTCCACTCCATCCTGCAGATGCCCCTCGATTTGCATTTTTTGTACCCTCTCTTAATCGTGAAACCCCCATGGAACATTACCATTGGCTTGTGCTTTCCCAAGGTATGAAAAACTCCACAACTCTCTGCCAAGAGTATATTGCTAAAATTCTATCTCCCATCCGTGCCAAAGCAGAGAAAGCCATCATCCTAACATTACATGGATGATGTGCTGGTGTGTGCTCCCAATAATCAGTATCTTGAGCAGACACTTAACATGGTGATTGAGGCCCTAGAGGCCAAGGGCTTTGAATTACAACCTGAAAAAATGCAGAGAACAAGCCCTTGGAAATACCTCGGACTCAAAAATCACAGAAACCTCTATCACCCCAACACACGTCACCATTAATAATAACCCAAAAACATTAGAGGAAGTGCAACAGATCTGTGGGACACTGACCTATCTAAGGCGCTGGTTAGGACTCACCACAGAGGATGTAGCTCCTATTGCAAACCTAGTAAAAGGGGAAGGCGGTCCAGCATCCCCCAGATCCCTGACAGAAGAGGCAAGGCAGTCTCTCAAAAAGATACAAGAGCTCATTTCCACCAGACAAGCACACAGATATCAGCCCTCCCTGCCCTTTAAGCTTGTCATTCTAGGGAAGGTACCACGCTTTCATGGCCTCATATTTCAGTGGGACAAAGAGCAGAAGGAACCCCTCATCATAATTGAATGGGTTTTCCTTCCACTCCAACCTCCTAAAACCATCACACAGCCACAAGAATTAATAGCAAAAATTATCATGAAGGGTAGAGCAAGGCTCCGCACCCTGGCAGGATGTGACTTTGCATGCATCTACTTACCGGTAACAACAGACGCATTAGATCACCTACTCCAAAATAATATAAATTTACAATTTGCATTAGATAGTTACTCAGGCCAAATATCAAATCATTACCCAAAACATAACATGTTTAATCTGGCATTCTCTTTCATCCCTCGAGAGATTCAAAGTAGAAAACCCCTCGATGCGATTACCATTTTTACTGATGCCTCAGGAAAAAGTAAGAAGGTCCGTGGTCACATGGAAAAATCCAAAGACGCAAAAGTGGGAATCTGACATCAAGGTAATCCAAGGATCACCACAAGTAGCTGAATTAGCAGCTGTAGTTAGAGCATTTGAGAGGTTCAAAGAACCCTTTAATTTGGTGACAGACTCAGCATATGTAGCTGAAGTAACTGTTAGAGCTGAGCATGCTCTCCTAAAAGAAATCTCAAACAAAAAAATTTATGATTTGCTCTCAAAGCTAATTTATCTGGTTTCCCACAGAGAGCATCCCTATTTTGTCATGCATATGAGGTCGCATACAAACCTGCCAGGATTTATTGCGGAAGGTAATCGAAGAGCTGATGCTCTGGCTATGCCAGCAGACATAGTTTTATCAGCTGATTTACCAAAGCTCCCCCCAAGTTTTCGAACAGGCAAAATTGAGCCATGCCATGTACCATCAAAATATTTCTGCTCTTATCCGCATGTTCCATCTCTCGCAGATGCCGGCAAAAGCAATAGTGGCAACATGTCCCAACTGACAGAAGCTACAGCTTCCATCACTGGGCATGGGGGTCAATCCCAGAGGCATTAATAGCGGTGAAGTGTGGCAGATGGACATCACACATTTCCCTGAATTTGGGAGATTAAAATACGTTCATGTTTCTAATGATACCTTCTCTGGGGCTATGTCTGCCCCTGCACATGCAGGTGAGAAAGCTAAGAATGTTGAAAAACATCTTGTCCAAGCTTTTGCTGTGCTCGGTATACCTGAAGAGATACAAACTGATAGTGGACCTGCCTACACCTCTCAGGAGTTTAAAAACTTTCGTCAGCAGTGGAGATTTTGACATGTTACAGGTATTCCTCACTCCCCAACTGCACAAGGCATTGTTGAACGTGCCCATCAAACCCTCAAGCGAATGCTGCTACAACAATCAGGGACCACCAAACTCAACTCACCTGTCCTCAGACTCAGCAAAGCACTGTTTACCATAAACTTCCTAAATGGCACCTTTGAGGATCCAAACCCTCCCATCTATTGCCATTTCCAGAACACCGGGAGACAGAAACTGAAGGAAAATCCAGAAGTCCTGATCCGGGACCCAGAGACTCAAAAAATCCAAGGACCATACAAACTTGTAACTTGGGGACGTGGGTATGCCAGTGTCTCTACTCCTCAAGGACTGAGGTGGATCCCAGGGAAATGGGTAAAACCTTATGTCACTTCCTCAAAAATTAAGGAGGTTAAAACTGCCTCCTGGAAGAGACGCCGTAAAAAGGATCCTGATTTTGCACCCTCATGTAATCCCCCTACTGCACATTTTGATGTTAATCCCTTAAATTGCACTGTTTTGCACTCAGGTTTTTGCACTGTATTCTGTAAATCTTCATCCTGATACTCCATACCATAGATGTCCTGACTAACCCCCTGAGTTTTGCTGGGGAATTAGTTTAAAGGCATCCTAGGTACTGTCGAGTTGTAGGGACGATAGATTCCAATTATGTTTTGCACTGTTGTTTTGTTACTGTTCTATGCACGTTTAAGTTACTAAGAGTTACAACCCATCTTTAAAGAAAAAAAATAGGGAATTGTTGCTGCCTGTTCTGAGCTTCCCCTCCCCCTCCCAAAGACACGTGCTCCTGCCCATGTGCTCCGAGCTCCTTTGTTCTAAGCACAGGCAAAACTTAATGTAACTCAAACTCTTTAGCAGTGTCTGATTGGCCGCTCACCCCGGGTCCGCCCCAGTCCTCCCCTTCCCCCTTCTCCGAATAAAAGATAGTCGAGGGGAGGCTCCGCTCTCTCTCAGCTCAGCTTTTTTCCTGTGAACATCTCTGGTTGTCTCTCTCATTTTAAAAGCTTCTAACTGCAGGAAATTGAGCGGGCAGGGAGCTATATTTCTCCTTCTTTGCTTCTGCTGATGGTATTTGCTTTGCAGCTGATACAGGTACCGATTTAGAGCTACTAAAGTGCTAGATCGCCCGTGCTGCCTCTCTAGGCTGCTCGAGGCTTTCTAAGGCATTGAAATACAAGCACTAGCCGGTATAAAGCTGAAAAGATACCTTCCACTTCAGCCCTTGTTGGAAGCTTGGGTTAACAGTGGATTCTTCTCCCACTAGTTTGGTGCACACTTCCACCATTTGGTCGAGGGTAGGGGCAGGATCCAGGGGAAGGCTCTTAGACACTTTGGCATCTTGCATTTGCATTATCTCTCGCCAAAGTTCTAAGCAGCTCTCTCTGAGCTGCTATGCTTTCGACCTGGATCTCTATTGCCCCTTTCAATCGGTCTACAAAATTGATGAAGCTCTCCCCTTGTTCCTGCTTTATACTGGAGTAGCTGGCAGGAGGGGTAGAGCGGATGGGGGTAAGGGACAACACCCTCTCTGCAGCCCACTTTAAGTCACCCAGGACCGGCTCCGGAAGTGTCTGGGCCTGATCTAAAGGCTTCTCTAGGTTGCCTTTGCCGCATAGCTGCTCTAGGGTTAAATTTGATCTGTTGGGATCGCTCTGGTAACTGGCATGGAGGTCCCGAAGCAGCCTTTTCCATGTCATCTCCCACAAAAGACATTCAGTTGGGGAGAGCAGGCAGGACATGATTCTCTTAATATCATGCAGCACTAGAATACTTGCAGCAAAAGTAGCTTGAACTAGGCTTTTGAAACAAGGGGATTCCCGCCCGAAATCATTTGCAGCCTTACACAGTTCTTTTAAACTGGCAAATGGGAATGGCTCCCACCGGGGATTCTGTCCCTGTCTATTGTACGTAACAGGGGCAGCTATGAACTCCCAGTCTTGGGTTACTTCCAGGTTTGCAGGACCATGGAACAGAAGGGGGAGGCGTGGGAACCAAAGGAGGAGGCGGGGTTAGGGGAGGGGCCACCGAAAGAATGGGTGGGGGTGTGGGCGGAGCCCGTGACGCAAAAGGGATTCCCTGCGGGGGTGGGGTCTGCCTCATGGAAGGGACTCCCGGTGACATAGGAGGGTCCCGGCGGAGTTACACCCATCGACGTAGGGGAGGGGCTCGGCGTGATGACGCATGCGGGAGCAGGCGGGGGATGGGGACCGCGCAATTGCGAAATGCCCGCCGCATGGTCTTCGCCATTCTGAGGAGCCGCCGGTGACGCGTGGCCTCCATTGTTCGGGGCAGGGGCGGGAGACGCGGTAGCGGGGGGGGCGGGCGCCAGAGCCGGCCATGTGGCCTTAGCCATGTTTGTGGCCCGGGGCCGGGGCTGAGGTGCGCAAACTTGGAACTGGGGAAGGCGTCGTGGCGGTGCAGGCTAGGCTGCCGCCACTACTCGGTGGACTCAGTGGGGGGGTCGCGCCCCGGCACGGCAGCAGCAACGAGCGGCCTCGGGTGGGGAGCGCTGCGCTGCCGGGAGGAGCATCTCCTGCCTGAGAATCGGCATTCTCAGGCGTCGTAACCCCCGTTCTGATTCTGAGACCGCTTTATAAACTAAAACTGCTAACCAGAAAAACTTCTTAACCGACTCGTCCCTTCCCCCCTTGCCTCAGGAAAGTCAGCCTCTCGATCACCCGGTCCCAAAACGCGGGGTTCTTAACAGATTCTATTGTAACATTAGGGAAGTAATAAAAAATCCACTGCATAGAGCGTTCCAAAAGTCTCTTAGAGAAACGGATTTTCCTCACTTTTAGGGTATTTTTAACTGGGAGGAAAGGCTCTCGTTGGGGAATTGAGAATTTCGCACCCATCTTTCCCCAGAAACCTCACCCAGCCACCGAGAGAAAAAAGCTAATAAGAGAAAATGTGAAAAGGGATCCGAATGAGCTTCCCTCGGCTTCACTCACCCCGAGTTTCGCCGGCTTTCACTGACTCCGAAGTCGTTCTGATGAGCCCTGCTGTGGTGTCCTTGCCCATGCCACTCGTCCAGCGCCGAGCCCCGCCAAGCCCTCTGGCTCCCAGCTCCCGGGTAAAAGAAAAATCTCAGTAGATGATTCTCCGTTCGTCAGCCGGTTCTCTCACGCTGAGAGAGTTATCGGCTGTCCTTCCAGGCCAGTCTAATAGAATTTAGATCTCCTGTCGGGTTCGTGGCGTCTTGGAACAGTGGCTCCTCGGGGCTTTCGCTCCCCAGGGGACACTCTTCCAAAGACTTCAGCCGAAGTCCCTGTTCAATGCTCCAGTTAATGAAGTGAGAGCTTCGGTGGATCGATGCCACGTTTGTCCCTACTGGGTCCCTCGTGGACCGCTTAGGCGGCACTCTCCTAGCACCTTCGCGTGCACATAAATCTCACCTTCGCAGGTGGTTGCGAACAGCGGCTCACACACAGTCTATGCACGAACCAGAGACAAAGAGGCGAGAGGGTTTCTCTGCATGCAATTCCGAGGCATTTAATGGCAACACTCTGAAGGGAACAGAGGCAAGAAAGAACCACAACTGAAAGCCTGCACCCGTTTTATCCCGAAAACTCCCAAAGGCAGGCAGAGCATCCAAAACCAATAGTCTGAGGGCTAGGGGGCAGAGGCAAGGTTGAATGGCATAACAGGGGCCAATGGGAAAAGGGATGGGAGGGGGAGAGGGCCAGTGACCAGCAGAATCTAGACAAAGGGAGAACTTTCTAGCAGTGTTGTAAGGAGAGACCACTTTTAAGGCAACTTGAGCGGTGTAAAGTGGACTTAGCCACCGCAATAGTTATTTGTGTTATTACCTTGTTATTTACTGTTTTTATTAGTAGTTATTTTTGTATAATATTATGTACTTAAAATCACAATGTTTATTCTCAATGGCAAAAGCACAAACTTAAAAACAAGATAAAAAAGGGTACTCTCAAGACATACAAGATTTGTAAAGAATTACAAATGATCAAGGAAAAGGGGGGATTGAGAAGAGGGTTGATCAATAGTTAACTAATGTAAGCATGAATTAACTATTAAGAGACAGAAACGTTAATCACAAAACCTAAGAAGCAGGATTCGCCTTAATCTTGTCAAGATAAGAGGAACAGGATCTTTTGAAAACCAGCACAGAGACCGCTCAATCATCCAACGAAGGACTGCGCATGCTCCAGAAAGAAAGGTGAAAAGTGCATTGTGACGAAGACTACTAATCTTTTTCAGAAGGTCCCCTGAGGAAGAAGAGGAGCCTTCCGCAGTGCGACCACCAGGGTACACAGCACATGCTTTGCACCTATGCTGATGATATTAATGACTTCTGAAAAGTAATTTATATAACCACTCCTATCCCAAGGAATATGATAAATATTAATGAATTTTACCCATGATACTGGACTGTATGGAGTGCTGGGTGTGTGTGTTAAGAGAAGCGATCCCCCGTGCACCCAGTGCCGAATAAAGCAAATGCCTGCTTCTCTGACTGTGTCTCTCAAGTGTCTCTTGGCCCGGTTTGGGGCTATTCAAAGTCATAAAATAAAAAATTTTACACTTGGTATATTTTCCAACAATTCCCCCCTTTGGAAGTGACCTTAACTCTAGGGTCACTTCCACCTAACTTACTGACTTAACCAATACTAATTAAAATTTTTGAAGAATGAAAGGAATGAGAGAGATTTGTCTTTATAAACAAACTGGGTCTGCTAGATAAGACCAGATACTGAGAGATTAAAGAAGCAATGGGAGGAACCATAGATTCCATAGGAATTCCACTGATTGACACGAGCGAAATGAATGAGATAGATTTGTCTTTACAAACAAAGTGTGAGTCTGCTGATAGGTAAAGATAGATACTGAGACATGAAAGAAGCAATAAGAAGAACCACAAATTCCATAGGAAAAGAAAAAGGGGGGGGGGGGGTATACATTTGAAGGAAATCTGTATTAGGCGATTCAGGAAGTCTGTACCTCTCAAGTACCTCAGTCAATGGGGAAAGAGGGAGGGAAATGCGGCTGGGAAATTAGGATAAAAAGGAGGCTGCGTCCTCTAAAAATTTGGGAGACCCCATGGGAAATGCACATGATCTCTCCCTTTATTCGAATAAAGTAACAGGACTCCTCTGTCTCCTTTTTGGACATAAACCTCTGGTGTTTGTGGATTAATTTTCCTGACAAGAAGAAGGAAAGAGAATATATAGAAAAGCACCCATATAGAAATTCAAAAAGGAATGTTTATTCCCTTGGCCTTCCTGGGCTTTCCCTCCACCAGTAGGTTTTTTGTTTACTTGGTTTCTCTGGAGCTGGGTATGGGGAGAATGGAGCACTGCCTCTGCTGTCTGTGAATGGCCCCACTGCAGAGCTGGGATGCTGGCTCTGGGGATGGGGTGAGGAGCAGTTCACTGTCTCAGCAGGGCAATGCCTGACCCACCCCCTCCCCCCACACACACTCACACAAAGGCATCCCGAAGTGTCTCAGACACATCAATCTCTCCAGTCTTTGGCAACCACCCCCATGGCTGAAGACAGAGCCCAAGACTAATATAATGTTACCTTTTCCTTGTAGTCTAATCAGAGTACCTTCCCCCCTTGTGGTCTAATCAGGGTACCTTTCCCCACCCCCCTTTGGTGGGATTTCTAGCAAACAGAGCAGAAAGGAAAGAGGAGAGCATACTGCAATTCATATAAACGGTACCTGCTATTTCAAATTAAAAAGCATATTTCAGCTGCAGTGTCTAGAGTTCAGCAGATAGGTCTGTGATTTCTGGTGAATCTCCAATCTAAATCTTTCTTTTAGTCACTTCTACAGCTGGAGAGAACTTTCCAGCTGCCATTTCTTGTGGAAATACTTACAGCTTTTTACCAGCTAGTTCGTAGTCCAATGCCTTAGAAAGCCTCGGGCAGCCTAGAGAGGTAGCACAGGCAATCTAGCATTTCAGTAGCTCTAAAAGTGGCAATAGTAGCTGCAAAGCTGATATCACTAGCAGAAGCAAAGAGGGAGAAATATAGTCTTCAGTTGCCTAATTTCTGCAATTAGAAGCTTTCAAACAGAAACAGAAGCAGATGTTTGCAGAAAGGGTGCAAGCCAAAGAGGGCAGGCCCCCCTTTGGGCCCTTCTTTTTATTCGGAGAAGGGGAAAGGGGAGGACTGGGGGAAGACCCGGGGTGACCGGGCAATCAGACACTGCTAAAGAGTTTGAGTTACATTTGTTTTTGCCCGTGCTTGGAACAAAGGAGTTCAGAACACATGGCAGAGGCAAGTGTCTTGGGGAGGGGGAAGGGAAGCTCGGAACAGGCAGCAACAACTTCTTCTGCACAGTAACACAGCTTAGCATTACTGCACATGCTTTCTTTGGTAATTTTATGCTTTACTCTGAGGAGATTGGAAGGGGTATATAAATTAGTTTTCATAACCATATGAGCTCCCAAAACTGAATTGAGCAAGGAAACACTTTCCACTGTGGAAACCAGTAAGAAAAATATATAAACTTATATAAACATACATGAATAGAAATATAGTAATGTCAGGAAAATTAATCCACAAACACCAGAGGTTTATGTCCAAAAAGGAGACAGAGGAGTCCTGTTACTTTATTCGAATAAAGGGAGAGGTCATGGGCATTTCCCATGGGGTCTCTCAAATTGTTAGAGGACGCAGCCTCCTTTTTATCCTAATTTCCCAGCCGCATTTCCCTCCCTCTTTCCCCATTGACTGAGGTACTTGAGAGGTGCAGTGTAGGGTATGCCCAGCCTCTGCCCTGGAGGGAGGCCTGCTGAAATAGGGAGACTGCACAACCTCCCAGCAGAATCCCCCTGGAAAAGCCAGCTACCTCTCAGTTAAGGCGAGAGAGGACACAGACCCATCCTCTTGGAGAACCTATGCAGATCCTTTGTAACCCATTGGCTTTTACCCTCACACCCACCCCTGTATCCCTATAAGATCTAGCCCTCTGCCCCTGTGGGATCAGAGAGCTTGTCCCTAGCCTCCCCTTTGCGGGGTGCAGACTAATAAAGCTGCCTCATGCGGAACTGCTATACGGGCCTCTCGTCTCTCTCCTCCTGGCCCAGCCTGGGGTTTGCCTCGCAAGACAAGAGCTGAAATCACTCCCGCTGAATCACTAAAGAGCTGATAGCCTGCTGAGACAGGCACCCCCTGCGAAAGCACCCCGGTGGCCAAGGGATCGCCGCAGACCTCTGAGGGACCTGTTCCTTGCGGGGCACTCTCTCTTGGAGCTGTCATGGCTTCCTGGGTCTGAGCCACAGACCCCATCCCGGCTGCTTCAGTGCAGACTTCCAGAATTGCCTAGTAAAGACCCCCTTCTAATGTGTACCCCACCTTCTTTTTCTTTGTTTCTCTGTTCTTTTTCTCTAAGTCCAGGGATTTATCAGCAGTCTTGAGTGAGTAACAGTCTGTGTCAATTAGTGGAATTCCTCTGGAATTTATGGTTCCTCTCGCTGCTTCTTTCACCTCTCAGTATCTGGCTTTATCTACAGCAGGCCCACAGTTTGTTTGTAAAGACACCTGTCTTGGGGTGACTTTATGATGAGTATCCCCTATCACTGCTCTATGCCCAGAAATTAACTTTGTGCCTTTCTGTGCCTTTAAACTGAGCCTGAGAGGGGGGAGAGGAAAAAAAAAACGAGTGAACTTTTCAAAACAGTTGTTCAAGGACACAGATACACACTCCTCTGCTTCTAACAGCAGCAAGAGTGGAGGAAACACCCTTCTTGCTTTTCAGCCAGCTTTCGGCTCCTTTTCCCCGGAGGGAGATGGAGAGTTGAACTTTGTTTTCCTGGGGCTTTGGTTTTTCCCTTCTCTTCTGGACTGTTTCAACATCAGAACATTGGGAGAATTTTCCACTGAGGCCCTGGAGGTGGGCCCACAACCCAGCTCCAAGGAGGAGGAGAGAGATTACACCTATGGAAGGACTCTGAAATTTTCCCAGGTTTCTCTCCACAGGGAGAGGTTTTATTATTTAGCATTTTTATCCTTTTCTTTTGTGTTTGTTAAATAAATAGTTTTTATCTCTTTCACTTTCCTCCGAGGAAAACTTATTTTTTCCTGAACCTGGTGGGGGAGGGCTGGTTGTAACCTGCCTTCTATCAGAGGATATTTTTCCTCCAAGTTTTCCAAACCAGCACAACATCTCCTTCTCATTCCTTTCAATCCCTCCTCTTTTTATTTCCTCAGTAATTGTCTTTACAAACTTTAGTTATCATTGACATAACTTTCTGTTCCTTGGTCTTTTTTGGTTTTGCAATTATTTGCAGTGACATTATTTTTTGTCTTTTTGTAGCCATTTCTGGATCAGTAGGCATGGCTACTACTTGCATCCCCTTGATCAAATGTTGAATAAGTTGGACTAAGCAAGGGATCATGCATGGAAAAAAGATTAGAGTTGCTACAGCACATAAGAGGAAAACAAGCATTTGTTTAACCCATAGTCCACCAGGTAACCACAAAATGTGTCCCATTCCTGTCTTTTCCACATTTGGACCGGTACACGTGCTAACTTTCAAGGAGGTCTAGAGCTGTAGCTGTCTGGTTGGTTATTATTTTAAAGACAGCTTGTAACTTAATTATCCGATTTAAATTATAAATGGGTTCTCTGGCACCTGATATTAATTCATTTGGATTCCAAGTGGCTGGTCCATAGTGTTGTATGATTCACTCAGGTGGCCATTCATCTTTTCCCCACTTTTGGGTGCTCCCTCCAGCCAGGGATGCATCAAGTGACCGCTTTTCTCTAATTAGATCATCATATACCTTGGTTCCTAACTGATTTCCCTGAACTTGTGGTAGCAAAAAGAACAACAGTCTAATATACCCTACATAACATATCTCTGACTAGTTTGGATGTAACCTGAGATGTTACCCATGGCCAGTCTTCAGATCCTTCTGGCCCTCCGCAGACCCAACAATTGCTAAGGTTAAAGGTTTTAGCTACTTCTTCTCCTAGGACTAAAAAATGATTCTCCCACCTCTGGCCCAAACCTAACTGACAATATAAAGGTAAGATTATTAAGAGAAACATTCTAATGGTGTAATCTAATCTCCTAATCTAATTCTCATGTTGTCTTCCGCACCACCTGTGGTGAGTGAAGGCACAGAAACAGCTTCACATAAAGAAAACAATGACAGCGAAGATTAGCCCCCAATAACTGGAGATCCAAGAGGAGGGATGCCCATACAGACTATTTCAGCAGACAGTCTGTGGGTAGGCACACTAGGCTTCTCCAGATGTCGACGCACTGGCTACTGCTTCAGTCCGCTCCTGCGGAGTGTCAGTCGCAGCCTCCTGTCCTTCTCCTCCAGCTGAGATGTCCAAATCTCTGGGGCCTCAGAGACCTTGATCCAAGTGTGATGGGTCCACCATTGTTCAGCTGTCTTGACGGCTGTTTCTGTGGTCAGTAACACTTGGAAAGGTCCACACCACTTCACCACCAGTGGTGCTTCTTTCCACTCCTTAACTAAGACCCGATCTCCTGGTTGGATGTTATGAACAGCAAAGTCCAAAGGCAGGGTCTGTGCCAGCTGAGCTTCCTGTCAAAGAGATTTCACAAGAGACAGTATCCTGGCCGCATATTGTTTTAAATATACATCACTTATTTCCACCCCCCTTCATTTCGCGTGGGAGGCTGTGTAAACCTGGCTTCTGCAGGCTGTGGTCTCCCCCACCCCAAACTCAGCCAGGGAAGAATCTCTCATGTGTTTGGCTTTCTTGTGGATGCCTGTTGGGGTCCCTCCCCCTGCCATGGAGCCCTGGGAGAGGGGCCCTGGGGGGAGACACACAGGGTTTCCCTGCCCCTGGTCAGCCTCGTTCCCCATTGGTTGGTTTGTGGTTTCCTGAGCGGGCAAAGGACCCTCGGGTCCCGTGACTGTAGCAGTTCCTCGGCAGAGCCCCGGCCATGCAGCTGGAGAAATAAACATCTCTCTGAAACAGCTAGCAAGAATCCGCCCATATATATTTCTTTTCCACGGGACTCCTGGTTTGATATAGGCGTGTTACAGTATCCCCGCTGTAACAGATGCCTTCCTCTCTTTCAGCCTTGTTTGTTTTTTCCTAGTCCTGAGATGATTAAAGAATCCGTTTTCCCTTTATCTAGTCTTAGTGGTTTAACTTACAGTCCAAAGTTCCAGTCAGCTATCTTCAGGGATGCTTCTTTGGTTGTAGCTTCTTGTCCTAGGTTGCAGTGTATTCTATTACCATCCTCATGAGCTGTTGAAATCAGGTGGGGCAGTGTTTCCTTGCCTCCTCCCCCCAGACTATCTTGCTGTTAATGGACCATCATTGTCCTGCCTCATGACTCAGAGATAACTCCCTCTGGACTATCTTCTGTTAATGAGCCTAATCCACACTTGGCCTCATGACTCATTACCCTATTGGGAGATACTCCACCCAGAGGGAGGAACCAAGCATCCCATCGTGGATATCATCTGGGACTCTGAACACCAGAGACAACCCCTTTTCCACTGGATTTCCAGAGGACAGGAGCTACACAGCCACCACTGGACTTTCTGAGGAAGAGCAGACCCTTGTTTCTACAGGATCACTGCTTCCGAGGACTGCAGCCACCATTCTACCAGACTGCTACCACCACCCTGCCTAACAGGGACTCAGGTTGTATCTTGACTCTGTCAGTTTGAACCAGTGTTTTCTTTTATTTTTTTTTTCCTTTTCTTTAATTTCCCCATTAAATTGTTATTCTGACTTGGTGTCTCCTACTGGTTTGTTTTTCAACTAGTACATAATTTGGCACTCAAGGTGGGGCTTGCTCTGAGAGAAAGTCAGAATTACAATTTTGTATAAACAGAAACCTATTCACCATGGTGCTCAGCTTGTCTGCATGGGTTCTGTATCTTGCTCTCTATATTTTTCCTCACATGGGGAACTACCTACCTGTTGTGTTACTCCTGTTAAAACCAGGGACTGGTATGAGAATTGCTTTATTGGTTTATTATGTCTATAGCATAATAACCTGCGAGGCGATGAATACCATTCGGAATATATACTCAATTTTGTTTGGCTGTCCTAGTCTGGGCTCCTATGTCTGGGATCTCTTCAACAATCGCACCCAGCCCCTGGTGGGAGGAGTAGAGAATGGTTTCTTCCAGCCTTTCAGGCCAGGCACAGCAGTTTTTGAAAATATTGAGTTCCCTCTGGATGTTAAGGATGGTATAATCTTCTTGTCAGTTCTATTCTCTTTTTTCTCTATGGCCTGCATTGTGTACACCATGCTTAGAAACAGAACGCTACTTAGTGTGGTGCAACGTCTGCTTGAGGAGGAGGTAAAAAGGAGCAAAGCAGCAAATACCATCTCTACACAGACTGTCACAAAGGAGAAAGAAACCAAACGCAAAGCAACCGCATCCATCTCTACGCAGACTGACACAGAGGAGAAAGGAGCCAAATGCAAAGCAACAGTGTCCATCTCTACACAGACTATCACAGAGGAGAAAGGAACCAAATGCAAAACAACAGCATCCATGACTACGCAGACTGACTCAGAGGAGAAAGGAACCAAAAGCACTGTCAGCATCCCCATGCAAACCATCACTGAACCAGAACAGCCCAAACCGATTGCAGTTGCCCCCGTGCAGAAGAAGAAATCAAAAAGCAAGTCAGCCCGCATAGTGACTGATGAGGATGCAGCAGGACCTTCACATCCAGCAGAAGAGGCAGAGCCAGAGATCATCACTCGGTCACTATCCCTGGGTGAGCTGCGTGACCTGCGGAGGGAATTCACGCGCCAGACGAACGAGTCCATCCTGACCTGGCTGCTCCGCTTTTGGGACGCCGCAGCCAATGACACCATTCTGGACGGAAGTGAGGCCAGGCAGCTGGGATCTCTGTCCCGGGATGTGGTCATTGACCAGGGGATCGGGAGAACCCAAGAAACTCTCAGCCTCTGGCGGCGACTGCTTACAAGTGTCAGGGAAAGGTACCTTTGTAAAGAAGACCTCCAGGTGCACCAAGGGAAATGGAGCACAATGGAACAAGGTATCCAGTGCCTGAGGGAATTGGCTGTGCTGGAGATCATTTTCTCAGAAGACGAAAGATTTCCTAAGAGCCCAGATGGTGTCCAGTGCACGTCACAGATGTGGTTGAGGTTCGCACGCCTTGGACCAGAGATATACTCCCGTTACCTGGCAACGCTGCAATGGAGGGAAGGCGAGGACAGGGTGGGCGTCTTGGTGAACAAACTGAGGATTTACGAGGACACCGTCACAGCCCCGTTTCGCACCCATGTCTCATCCGTGGAAACAAGTCTTTCGGCTGAGCAAGTCCGGAGTTTGAAGAAGGCCATCAGAAACTGAAAAAGGAACTTAAGGAAGAGATTTACCAGATCTCGCCAGAACCAACAAGAGTCTCTGCCATTAGGAGCCGGCGTCCCCCAACCAGGGAGAGAGGATACACCCCACGAGGTAATCTCTGGTTTTTCCTTCAGGAACATGGAGAAGACATGAGTAAGTGGCATGGAAAACCCACCTCCTCCTTAGCAGCCAGGGTACGTGAACTAAAAAGAGGGACAACTACCACAAGAAGCGCATCTAGAGTCAACATTGCTCCGGTCTCTCGCGCACAGAACTCCAGACGATACCAGAATGATAGTATGACTGATCCTCTTGAAGGGACCTCAGGAACATACTCACCGGAAGGGAGCAACATGCACCAGAACCAGGAATAGAGGGGCCCTGCCTCTAGCCAGGTAGAGGAAAGGGATAATCGGGTCTTTTGGACTGTGTGGGTCCGATGGCCTGGCACAGCTGACCCACAAAAATACACGGCTTTGGTTGACACAGGCGCTCAATGTACTCTGATGCCATCAAGGTATGTGGGAGCAGAACCCATTTCTATTTGTGGGGTGACAGGAGGATCCCAGCAGCTGACTGTACTGGAAGCTGAAGTGAGTTTAACTGGGAACGAGTGGCAGAAACACCCCATCGTGACTGGCCCGGAGGCCCCATGCATTCTCGGCATAGACTATCTCAGAAATGGATATTTCAAGGACCCAAAAGGACATCGTTGGGCTTTTGGGATAGCTGCTGTGGAGACAGAAGATATCAGACAACTGAGTACATTGCCTGGCCTCTCAGATGACCCGTCTGCCGTGGGACTGCTAAGAGTGGAAGAACAACAGGTACCAATCGCCACAGCAACAGTACACCGTCGGCAATACCGCACCGACAGAGACTCTGTGGTTCCCGTCCATGAGATGATTCGTAAACTGGAGAGCCAAGGGGTGGTCAGCAAGGCCCATTCACCTTTCAACAGCCCTATATGGCCAGTGCGTAAGTCCAACGGAGAATGGAGACTGACGGTGGATTACCGTGGCCTGAATGAAGTCACACCACCATTGAGTGCTGCTGTGCCGGACATGTTGGAACTTCAGTACGAGCTGGAGTCCAAAGCAGCAAAGTGGTACTCCACTATTGACATTGCCAACGCCTTCTTCTCCATTCCTTTGGCAGCAGAATGCAGGCCCCAGTTTGCTTTCACTTGGAGGGGTATGCAATACACCTGGAACCGACTGCCCCAGGGGTGGAAGCACAGTCCCACCATTTGCCATGGACTGATCCAGACTGCACTGGAAAAGGGTGAGGCTCCAGAACATCTGCAATACATCAACGACATCATCGTGTGGGGAAACACAGCAAAGGAAGTATTTGAGAAAGGAGAGAAAATCATCCAGATTCTCCTGGAAGCTGGCTTTGCCATCAAAAGGAGCAAAGTCAAGGGACCTGCCCAAGAGATCCAGTTCCTGGGAGTAAAGTGGCAAGATGGACGACGTCAGATTCCCACCGAGGTCGTCAAAAAGATCACTGCGATGTCTCCACCAACCAGCAAGAAGGAAACACAAGCTTTCCTAGGCGCCATAGGTTTTTGGAGAATGCACATTCCTGAGTACAGCCAGATTGTGAGCCCTCTCTACCTGGTTACCCGCAAGAAGAACGATTTCCACTGGGGCCCTGAACAGCAGCAAGCCTTTGCCCAGATCAAACAGGAAATTGCTCATGCGGTAGCCTTTGGCCCAGTCAGGACAGGACCAGAGGTGAAGAACGTGCTCTATTCTGCAGCCGGGAGCCATGGTCTGTCCTGGAGCCTCTGGCAGAAGGTGCCTGGTGAGACTCGTGGTCGACCACTGGGATTCTGGAGCCGAAGCTACAGAGGATCTGAAGCCAACTACACTCCCACAGAGAAGGAAATCTTGGCTGCCTATGAAGGAGTCCAAGCTGCCTCAGAGGTAATCGGCACAGAGGCACAACTCCTCCTGGCACCCCGACTACCAGTGCTGGGGTGGATGTTCAAGGGAAAGGTTCCTTCCACGCATCACGCCACCGACACCACATGGAGCAAATGGATTGCTCTCATCACACAGCGTGCCCGTATTGGAAACCCGAATCGCCCTGGGATTCTGGAAATTATAACAAACTGGCCTGAAGGTGAGACTTTTGGATTATCTTCTGAAGAAGAGGAAGAGCAAGTGACTCGTGCTGAGGAAGCCCACCATATAATGAGCTACCGGAGACTAAAAGACGTTATGCCCTCTTCACTGATGGTTCCTGTCGAATTGTAGGCACTAACAGGAAGTGGAAAGCTGCAGTATGGAGCCCCACACGACGAGTTGCACAAGCTACCGAGGGACAAGGTGGATCGAGGCAGGTTGCAGAGCTTAAAGCCGTCCAGCTGGCTTTGGATATTGCTGAACGAGAGAAGTGGCCGAGGCTCTATCTCTACACCGACTCGTGGATGGTAGCTAATGCTCTGTGGGGATGGCTGGTTCACTGGAGAAAAGCCAACTGGCAGCGCAGAGGGAAACCCATCTGGGCCGCTGAGATTTGGCAGGACATCGCCGCCCGAGTAGAGAAGCTGACCGTGAAGGTTCGACACGTGGATGCGCACGTACCCAAGTGTCGGGCTAATGAAGAACATCGCAACAACGAGCAGGTGGACCGAGCTGCCAAGGTGAAAGTATCACAGGTGGATCTGGACTGGCAGCACAAGGGAGAACTATTCCTAGCTCGTTGGGCCCATGATGCCTCTGGTCATCAGGGCAGAGATGCAACATACCGATGGGCCCGTGACCGAGAGGTGGACCTTACCATGGACAGCATCTCACAGGTCATCCACAGTTGTGAGACCTGTGCTGCAATCAAACAGGCCAAGCGGGTGAAGCCTCTGTGGTACGGTGGACGATGGTCAAAGTACAGGTATGGGGAAGCCTGGCAAGTTGATTACATCACCCTTCCCCAAACCCGCCAAGGCAAGCGCTACGTGTTGACCATGGTTGAAGCAACCACTGGATGGCTGGAGACCTACCCTGTGCCTCATGCTACAGCCCGGAACACCATCTTGGGCCTGGAAAAGCAAGTCCTGTGGAGACATGGCACCCCCGACAGGATCAAGTCAGACAACGGGACTCATTTTAAGAACAGCCTCATCAAAACCTGGGCCAGAGAACATGGTATCGAATGGATATATCACATTCCTTATCATGCACCAGCTGCCGGAAAAGTTGAACGGTGCAATGGACTACTTAAAACCACCCTAAAGGCACTTGGTGGGGGGACCTTCAAAAATTGGGAAGTGAACTTAGCGAAGGCCACCTGGATGGTCAATACCCGAGGGTCCATCAATCGAGCTGGTCCTGCTGAGTCTGAACCCTTGCACACAGTGGATGGAGATGGAGTCCCTGTGGTACACTTGAGAGGTATTTTAGGAAAGACTGTTTGGATTAATCCTACCTCAGGCAAAGGCAAACCCATCCGTGGGATTGTCTTTGCTCAAGGACCTGGTTGCACTTGGTGGGTAATGCAAAAAGATGGGGAAACCCGTTGTGTACCACAAGGAGACCTAATCTTAGGTGAGAACGGTGTGTAGGGTTTCATTGTATATATATATATATATATATATGTATGTATGTGTGTTTAGAGTTTAAGAAAGTATTGATTTGGGATGATGAAGATGGTAATAGAATAAGGGGTGGATAATGTCCTGGGTTGAGGTGTATTCTATTACCATCCTCATGAGCTGTTGAAATCAGGTGGGGCAGTGTTTCCTTACCTCCTCCCCCCAGACTATCTTTCTGTTAATGGCCCATCATTGTCCTGCTGCATGACTCAGAGATAACTCCCTCCAGACTATCTTCTGTTAACGAGCCTAATCAACACTTGGCCTCATGACTCATTACTCCATTGTGAGATGCTCCACCCAGAGGGAGGAACCAAGCATCCCATCGTGGATATAACTGGGACTCTGAGCACGAAAGACACGGGCTCCACTGGATTTCCAGAGGATAGGAGCTACACAGCCACCGCTGGACTTTCTGAGGAAGAGCAGACCCCTTCTACTACAGGATCACCACTTCAGAGGACTGCAGCCACCATTCCACCAGACTGCTACCACTACCCTGCCTAATAGGGACTCAGGTTGTATCTTGACTCTGTCAGTGTTTTCTTTTACTTTCTGTTCCTTTTCTTTAATTTCCATTAAATTGTTATTCTGACTTGGTGCCTCTCACTGGTTTGTTTTCAAACTAGTACAAGGTGGAGTTTTAGGTTTGATTCTATGAAGTGCTTGTTGCACCACTTTTTTTGTTTCCCACAGGTTTTTAGTCAGGTTTTCTCCAATTGATTGTTCAGCAGAGGGAGTGAGACTGCTTTTAAAAAGTTTTGCAAGTATTGCAGTCTGTGAATTAGGCATTTGAGTTGTTTTGGGTTTTTTTCCAGGGTTTTAGTAGGCTTCTGCTTTTCGCCCTGGAGCAGTTCACCTTATCAGTCTGCTCCTTTTGTTCCAGTGATTTTCCTTTTGGACATGATCGAGTTTGGCAGCAAGCAATGCCACTGCCTAAAGCATTTTTTAATAACCAATCACCTTTTTAGTAATCAATCATCTTGTAGTAACCAATTGCTCCCTATCCCAATTTTTTTGCATCAAGTCCTCCCCAGGAGTAGGGAGGTGACTAACAAATTAACCAAGGAAGGACAATAAAACATTTTCTTTGCACTGGACACCCAAGACAGGCATTTCCCCCTAAAGTTAAGCCTACATAGGGACAACACCATCCCCACAAGGCAGCAGCTGCAGAATTGGCCTTAGGATTAGGACCTGCCAATTCTAGTTCTCCACAACAAACCACAGACTGGTGGGGGGAGGTCGGTCCCCACAAGATAGGTATTAATTTTCCCTGTTTCTTTTCTTTTCTTCTTTTTCCTCTCATTTCTTTTCTTTTTGCCTCTGTTTCGTGACTTCTTTTACTCAGAGTTCGGATTGAAATGCAGGAGATGCTAGGTTGTTCTTCAGACTTAGATGTTTATTATATTTTATGTATGGTACAGCTGCACGGGATGTGCCTCTGAGTTAACAAGGTGGAAAATGGCCCCGAGTTCTAACTTACAAGGCCTTTTAAAGTCCAAACTGTCCAATTATGGAATGCCAACTAATTTATTTTTACTTATAAGCCAGTAACTATTCATTTATGATCCGCACTGCAGGTTTTTTGAACCAATACCAAAACCACCAGATTTGTGAAGAAGAAGGAGGAAAAAGAAGAAGAACTAATCTATATTTAGTGTCCCGCAGTGGTAGGGAGAAGGGAATCCAACAGGCAGGAATTGTGCAGCAAGATTGGTTTATTTAATTATTTTACAACTCTTTTATAGACTTTTTTTCTTCATAGTCTAATTGGTCAAAGGATCAGCCACCCATTGGGGTGATTGGCTAAAATCCTAAAACATCCATTGTCAAAATATTTTTCTACTGTACTATAAACAAGGCTTTGCAAGGTCGCAGGTGTTCATAGCTTATAGAACTCTACAAATATCTTCTGTGAGAGAGAAAAGTATCTCACGGGACTGGAAAGAAGCAAGAGAAATTCTTGCTAGCAGCATATTTGCATCCACACTAATCCACACCCCAAATCCCCCATCTTGTTACTAAATCCCATAAACTTAATTTTATACATCTCTACATATTCTACCCAGTGACATAACAAATTTCTTTTTAATTACACAGCAACAACCTCAGTGTTATCACCTACAAAGGGAAGCCTTTCCCAAGGCCTCAGGTCAAATGCAGTGTGATTTTGAAGATCATTGCCTGTCAGCACTGAAAGGCTGAAATTCTCTGAGCTCAGGGTTCCAACAGATAGGAACTGCAGAATTGGCTTCAGGGCTTGAACCTGCCAATTCTGGCTTTTTAACCCCAAATCAACACCCAAATCAACCCCCAAATGCGCTTAACGAACCTCCACAACTTCCTCATAGAAAGTTGCATCAGAATTCCCAAGAATTTGGGTCCCCACAGAAGAGACCTCAGCCTCCACAACCCCCTCAGAGAAGGCTGCGTCAAAATTCCTAGGAGTTGACCATAATCTCCACAACTTCCTCAGAAAAAGTTGCATTGAAACTTCTAAGCCTACAGAAGAAACCACAATTTCCACAACCCCTTGAATAATCAAAGATCTTTTTGACAATTTTCCCCCCTTGGGGATAAAATTCAAAGTGGATCGAGAGGCCCCTGTGTCTACCAGGAAAAACACCTCCTCTCGATCCGGACCCACCTTAAAAGTTAACAAAGGCTCCAGTGTGGTGGGTCCCTGGTATAATGGGAGCCCCCGACACCCCTAACAATCCATCTCCATTATCCTCTGGACTTCCTTCTCCGGAGGATCCAGCTGTTTCTGCAGACATTCCCACTTTCAGTGTCCCTCTGCCCTGCAGATAGAACACTGATTCTTTCCCAACCGCTGTTTGGGTTGGCTCTCCCCTGCTGAAGAGGTGTGTGGCAGGGCATATCACCCCTCTCCCCACCACAGGTGGCCAGTGCAGATAGGAGAGATAACCCAGGCAGGCAAGGCCCAGCAGGTATCATCTTCTGGCACCAAAAGGCCTGCCAGCTTAACAGATGTGGGAAGAGATAAAAAAAACATAGGTGACCAAAAGGCCTGTTTTACACTATAAAAGTACTACAGATTATCACAGAGGCAGAAGTGTCTTACACACTCCCTGGGAACGTGCAAGATGATTTCTCCCCAAAGCTTGGATGCAACTTTGCAGTTACTTTTCTGGAAATTGAGGGAAAGGATTTCAATGTGTGCCCCTTCAACAATTTGGTGGTAAGATATATTGAATCCTAATCTATAGTATTTCTTCGCTAGCTGTATTAAAAAAATGGTACCCTATAGTGCACTGTATATTTAGCTATCAATAGCTTCTTTTGTTCCTTTTTCCTGTGTAGTAGGTAGTCTGTTTTATGTCTGTTAGCTTTGTGTCTATTAAATAAATAATTAATTCTATAATAGACTGAATCAACCATTATGAAAGAACTTGCAAACAAGAGTGGGTTTGGGGTGCTGGCCATCCCTATAAAGCTACTGCCTGCTGCTGGAGGCCTGGGCAAAAGGAAGGGTCTTTTCTAAACCCCTCACATCTAATTCATAACAGGAGGAAATGCTTCTGCCACTTCCTTATGGCCGACCCCATCCCTTCTATCCCTGGGGACCTCTTGTGTCCTGTGGTTTATCCCTCTGGGGCTGTAAAAACTCTGCCATCACCTTTGCCTTTGCCTTTTCTTCATCCGTTCTTACATACACTTGCTGTATCTTTCTAACCAGTTCATCCAGGGACTTATTCTGCCCTTCCTCTAGACCCCCTACTACTGCCTGTGGGTACTCATTCTCCCACAGCTCAAAATAATTTGTTTCTCCAGTGAATCAAACAAAATCCTTAAAAGAAAATCCTAATTCTTCCCCATACAATTGGCATTTCCCAGATATTCCTTCCTCCTCCTCCTTGTGCTCTCTCTCTTTATCACACACTGTATACCAGAGCTGGTCTCTGTCCTGCTGCAGTGTCCAAATGCATCTTTTTCCCCCCCAGCGCTCCTGGTGGTCCTGGCTGGCAGCACCACAGGCAGCTGGGGTGTCTTGCAGCCTCATGGGGGCCAGCGGCCACTGTTGCCCCTGCCCGGAGGTGGCAGTCAGGCACTGCCCAGCACTGGGCCCTGACTGTCCCATAGCCCCCACAGGCCCCCAGCCCATGCTCCCAGTCCCATATCTCCTGCCGCTCTTTGCCTCAACCATATTTCTCTACACTTCCCTTCAAATAAGTTTTTTTGGTTTTTTCTCAACATATCAACACTATTTGTCCATCTCCTGTTGTCAAGACTCCTTCTTGACTCTCCTTATTGTCTCCCCCCAGGCATGGATTGTCGAGACCTTTTCTCAACTTTCCCTTATTGCCCCCTTTGGGCATCCATGTCCTGAATTACCTCTGGGAGAATGTGTAAACCAACTCCACATTCTTCCAAGGGATTCTTTGGAGATATTTTGGGATCGTCATCCCTTTTGCTGGGGCCCCTTCCCGGCTTTACCTTTGCTACTCTCCATGGGTGCCCTGTTTTACCTGTGCTACCCTCCATGGGTACCCTCCCAGGTTTGCTCCCGGGAAGATCCCATTGTACTCACCGGTGAGATTTTCAGTGGTCCTTCCCTGTGGAGTCTTCACGGGCCCCCTGGTCTGCCACTCGTTTGTCTCTTGGACAGTCTTGGGAACCAAATCAATTGCCCAGTGCCGGCCCCCACCAAGGGGAGCTGATCACCGAAACTGGGTGAGGCACACCTTCAGCTCTGCTCTCTGCCCGCCGCCCCTGGATGGTGGAAATACCCTGGACAAGAGCCCCTGAATTGTCAGGAAAATTAATCCACAAACACCAGAGGTTTATGTCCAAAAAGGAGACGGAGGAGTCCTGTTACTTTATTTGAATAAAGGGAGAGGCCATGGGGCATTCCCCGGGGGTCTCTCAAATTGTTAGAGGACACAGCCTCCTTTTTATCCTAATTTCCTGGCCGCATTCCCCTCTCTCTTTCCCCATTGGCTGAGGTACTTGAGAGGTGAAGACTTCCCGAATCGCCTAATACAGACCCCCTCCTAATGTATACCCCCTCCTTTTTCTTTTCCTATGGAATTTATGGTTATTCCCATTGCTTCTTTCATCTCTCAGTATCTGGCTTTATCTACCAGTGGACCCACAGTTTGTTTGTAAAGACAAATCCCTCTCATTCCTTTCATCAAACAGTGGAATTCCTCCCACTGTTTCTTTCATCTCTCAGTATCTAACTTTATCTATCAGCTGACCTACAGTTTGTGTCAGGGTTTGATGCTGGCTAAGTGCCAGGCACTCACGAAAAGAACATCTACTTATTTTCCTCTGCTATAGCTGAGCAGAGGAGGGGGAATTGAAAACTTCATTTTCATGAGTTGAGATAAGGATTATTGAAAAAAACCCCCACTTTAAGGCAAAACGGGTTCAAAACTTAAACAATATAAAGAAGATTTATTATTAACAGAATTAAAAGTAAAAAGGGTAATGAGAACCAAAGCAAACCTCCAGAACACCTTTCTTTCCCAGTCCCTCCCTCTTTCCACTGAGCACGCAAGGAAACAAAACATGGGGTTTTGGTCAGTATTTCACTTCTTAAAAGTCTTTCTTCAGTATGCTTGAGGAAAAGAGTTTCTTCTGCTGTGCCGTGGGATCCTTCCTATGGGAGATAGTTCTCTGCAAACTTTTCTAGCGTGGTTTTAACTTTCACAAGCAGCAGTTCCTCCCAAACCTGCTGCAATGTGAGTCCCTCCCACGGTCCAAGCAGTCCTCCCACAACTGCCTAGCATGGGTCATTTTAGTTAATGGGGTTTAGTCTTTTAAGGATGAGCTGTTCTAGTTTGGAAGTGAAGGTTCTCTTCCTCTATCTCTAAAAGTAAGGGTCATCTCTCTCTGTTTGAGTTCCTCACTAGATTACAGCTTTTCAGCATCCATGCACTCCAGTGTGAGTACTCTTCTTCACGGGCTGCGCGTGGATCTCTGCACCCCCTCATGCACCTCATAAATTATAGGGAAACAGTTTGTTGTATTGTAGTCCTCACCATGGCTTGCAGGATGTCTCGGTTTGAAAGACAGGTGTCTGCTAAGGAAGGCAGAAGCCTCCCTTGGAGTGGCAGATATAACCCCTTTCCCTCTGAGTTATTATAATTTTGAAATCAAGGGTCTTTAGGCAAAGATGTGGGAAATAGGAATAACAGTTCTTTACGATATATATATATATATATAACTAGTCAAACAAAACAACAACAACTATGACAGTAACAGCAAACACAAACCCAGTCCCGGCCTTCTCGGCTGTCAGGCTATTTCCCCTCGGATGCAGTTCCGCTCACAGCCGACAGGGATCGCTGGCGGCTCCCGGTGAGCAGGGCAGGTGCGATGGTTCCCCCGCGGCTGCTCTGATGCCCTGGGATCCCGGGGAAGGATGGAACAAAGGAGCTTCACAAACCGGTGGGCAGCTGGTCCTGGGTTCCCGGAAACAGCAGGCTGGACTGGTAGGCTGAAGCGGCAGGCACAAACACAAATCCCGGGTGGCAGACGAGATGTATCCAAAAGGGGAACCCCCCGGGGCTCCAGGCAGGCAGGATGAGCACCGCTACAGCGTAACGAAGGCTCGAAGCAGCAGCGGGGTAGGGCGGTCGCAGCCCAGGCTCCAGCAGGGCAGGGAAAGCAGCTTTGGGATCCCCGGTGTTGTTTCCAGCAGAAAGGAAAAACGCCGAAAACGGGAACCAGCAGCTCCTTTCTCTGCACCTTCTCCCTCCAGACGCTGAGAACGAACTGAACTGCCAGCCAGGTGAGAACAAAAAGCTTGGACAGGCCCCTTTTGTCTTTCTTAAGTACAGTCATTTGTGCCCTAGCAACATGCATATGGGAGAAAATTCCTCTAACAGAAAAAAAACTAGGACTAAACTAAAACCCCAACACAGGAGAATCTCAGCTCCGGCGCTTGGGGCACCTCCTCCCTTTCCTTTGTTTCACTGACCTCGGTGCCGCCATGTTGGTTTTCCTCACTTGTCCTCACTTTTCCTTTTTCTCTGACTTGGAAGAAAGTTGGTGTCTGTAAGTTGCAGTTGAGAAGTTGATCTCGTCCGGGCTCTGCATCGGGGAATTGCTCGCCATGTATCTCACTGCTGGCTGCATGGTCCTCGCCGGCACCTGAGGGCCTGGGCTGCACGGTCCCGGCCTCAGGAAGGTCCCAGCCACACAGCCCCTGGCGGCCCCTCACCACCCCTCAGGAGAAGAAAAGAGAGAACTTCCCGTGTTTTTTCCTTTCTTAAATATGTCATCACAGAGGCGTTACCAACTTGTCTAATTGGGCTAATAACCTGCCCATCGTCAGAGCCTTCAGCGATTGGCTCTGTGCGGGACATAGAAGTTTCGAGCAGCTCCTCCTGCCCACTAAAAATGAGACTGTTTTTAAACTAGCACAAAATTACATAACTTTTGCATTAATTAGTACTCAAACCCCTATTTGCTAATTATAGCTTTTACTTCTCATGTTAATTAGTTTGCAGGCACAGTTCTTGCCTCCATTTGAGTCAAGGGTCCATTTTGAATAGGTGGTCAATGAGTCAGTGGTTGTGATCACCCACTGCCAGAATTACCTTTCCTCCAGTTACTTCTCAGTCCTACTGACCTCACTTCTGGTGGCTCTCATCCTGACAGCCCATTCATCTTGGGATTGTCTTCTCTTTTCCTTAAAAGATTAGGCAAGCCTACAAGGTTCACAGTGCAATTGCTTAATCATAGCTGTCCAGCTACAGTGACCGATTAACAACTAAAAAATTTCAAAGCTGATTCAAATCTTGAAGGGCTAGATATCAGTTTGATATGATCTTTCAAAGCTACCACTTCCTGGGACAGAGGCAGAAACCCAGGTTGGCTAAGCCTTCAAAAGGCCATTAGCTTTATGTGCACATGATAGCTCTCAAAAGATCCCACATATGCACACCTAGAAATCTAGCATAGATTTCAGGATTCTCTAGCTATGTCAGGGATTTCATAATCTTTTCCAATGTTTGGATCCAAGGCAGATGAAGCACAAAGTTTATGCTTTACCTCCAGTGATTCACCCATAATGTCCTTGCTCAGATTACCATCTGAATGCCAAAGCAGTCAGAGCACACAGCTATTGTTTTTGGAACACTTTTCTCAGTGAAGATATAAAGAAATGACATAGCTAGGATCTGCCCAATGTGAACAGATGTGCTTGAGAACTATTTATAGAAAGGTGTAAAAAGGAAGGATTCCATGCTAATTTTGGGGTAATGAAGGATGGACAGAAACATATGGCTGCAGTAAAGGACAAAGAAGCCCTTGCCCTGGTTTAAAGATTTATTTTCACTTTGCTGTGTAAATGACATGGCCTCAATTATCATGCTTGAAAGAAATGAAGAAAGAATCTGTCTTGGAGAAAATGTTCTGTCATGAAAGCCTTGATAAGGATGTTCTCTTGTACAAAATGAACCTTCCTGCAAGGAATTTGCAGCCTTTTCATAATGTTAAGAAACAGTCCTTCAATGTATGCAAGCCCTACTCATGGTAAACCGAGGTCTGGGGCTAGGAACACCTTGTAAGATTGTTTAAAACAGGAGTTGATCAATGTAGTGGGTTGACCTTGGCTGGATGCCATGTGTCCACCAAGCCGCTCTATCACTTCCCAGTTGGACAGGGGAGAGAAAATAAGATGGAAAACAACTAGTAGGTTGAGATAAGGCAATTTACTGAGGCAAAAAAAGGGCAAAAGTTTGTGCATGCATAAGCAAAGAGGAAAAAGTTTATTTTCTACTTGCCATCCACAAGCGATGTTCAGCCACTTCCTGGGAAGCAGGGCTTCAACTCACGGAGTGGTTTCTCTGGGAGGCAAACATCATAAATAATGAATGACCCCCATTCCTCCTCCCTCCCTCAGCTTTTATATCTGAGCTGATGTCATATGGTATGGAATATTCCTTTGGTTAATTTGGGTCAGCTGGCCTGGTTGTGTCCCCTCCCAGGATCTTGCCCACTCCCAGCTCCTTGATGGGGGGGATAATGTTGAGAGACAGTGCTGTTGCAATGACATTGCTGCTCAGCAGTAGCCAAAACATTGGGGTGTTTTCAACACCTTTCTAGCTACCAATGCAAAGCACAGCACTGTGAAGGCTGCTATGGGGAAATAAACTCCAGCTCAGTCAGACCCAATACAGTCAACTAACTCCTATTTCCACTCAATAAAATAATTAAAGTTCAGTTTGGCCAAATGGGACTCGGTGCTGAAATTGGAAGTCAGGTAAGCTCTTGTTCTTGTAACAGCAATTAATCATCTACTTAAAGTGTTTAAATCAGTCATGTCATTGGGACTAAACCAAAGCTTAAATGCAAGTTCTTGTTTATATTATGTCCCAAATTTCCATAAGTGTGGGATAATGTGATTTTCTGAATTGAAGCATCAGTGATTCAGACCCCAGAGATGCTATGCCTCCTTGCTCCCTTTTTTTACTTTTCAGGAAGAAAAAGCAAGTTCATTATTAGTGAGTTGTCCTGGGGTAATCCACAATATTATTGTATTCTATAACTATCTGTGCCCAAAAATTGTTGCTGTCTCTTTAAGACTCTGCAGCTGGGAACCTTGTGTGTGGGGTTGTTCTAGTTTGGCCAAATTTAGGAATACATCCTCTGAGAGAAGGCAGGCTACAACCACCCCTCCCCCACCAGGTTCGGGAAAAAATAAATTTTTCTCCAAGGAAAGAGATAAAAACTATTTATTTAGCAAACACACGGGAAAAGGATGACAATGCTAAATGATAAAACCTCCCGCTCTGCTGAGAGAAACCTGGGGCAAAATTCAGAGTCCTTCCGTAGATCTCCCTCTCCCTCCTTGGAGCTGGGATGGGGTGGTGGGCCCACCTCCAGGGCCAAGGCCTCAGTGGAAAGTCCTCCCAATGTATTCTGATGTTGAAACAGTCCAGCAAAGAAAAAAGGAAGAAAAACAAAGTCCCAGGAAAACAAAAGTTCAACTCTCTGGAGGAAAGGAGCTGGGGAAAAAAACTGCCGAAAGCTGGCTGGAAAGAAAAGCAAGCCAGGTGCTTCCCTTTCCTCCTGCTCTCCTGCGGCAGTTGAAAAAAAAAAAAAGGTGTCTATCTCTGTGTGGCCTTGAACAAGCTGCAAACTGCTTTGAAAAAGTTTTGCTCAATTTTTTCCTTCCCCCTCTCAGGCTCAGTTTAAAGGCATAGAAAGGCACAAAAATTAATTTCTGGGCATAGGGCAGCAATATGGGATACACATCATAAAGTGACCCCAAGACAGGGGTGCTATCGCAGGTGCTTTTAAAATCAGCTTTCACAGAAAGCTTCCTGCTTTTTGCCGTGTGATATTTTCTTTGCTGGCTTTTTAGCCTTGCTTAAGCAGAGGGTTCTCCTTTTTGGGTTCCCTTTTCTTTTTTGGGTTTTTTTTTCCTCATCTTGGAGAGACTGCAGTTATCGGTTTTGAGCTGCCTCAGGGCGAATTTAGCAGCTGCCTGTCCACAGCCGGGGGCATGGCACCAACAGTAGTGGAGTGGGCCCGCTCTGATCTGGGTCACTGTCAGCCACACCCAGCCAAGGAGAGAGAACACTGAGGGGCCCCAGCCCGGCTGCTTTGCCCTGCCGTGCCTGCTCTGCTGTCCCCTGCTGTGAGGAAGGCACTGACCCCACAAGAGCTGGCAAGTCATCATGTGCTGCTAGAACTGCTCCATAAGCTCCTGCCTTCCTGGGAGGAATTTGATGCCATCTTGTCCCTTTGTCCTTCAAGCCATGAGGCTGCCCCTGCTGGGCCCCATGTTGGGAAAGTATTTCTGGCATTTCAGGTCTCTCTTTGTTCCTGTGGGGGAGTTGTGAGTTTTAGCAGTTTGGTATCTAGCAGTTATTTACTGTTACTTTTTTTTTCTTGCCTGTTGCTGTTCTGTGTTAGTAAACTGCTATTTTTTCACTTATATCTACTCATATTTCATTCCTTATTGGTGGAAAGGGTTTGGCTGGAATCAAGTGGAGGTTACTCATTTCAGAGTGCCCACCTCTTTAAAATTGTCTTAAACTGAGACGTTGATAGAACCTGGTCCCTTGAGGTTTCACTGGCCATTCTACAGATAACATACTGGTGAATAATGATTTTGTGAAAAACGAGGTTCATTTTTGTAAAATTTAAAAAAAGTTTAATAAAAGGGACAATTAGGAGACAATAGCAAAAAGGGTATTATGGCCGGGTGCTTTGGCAGAGAGCCAAAGGCACACCTCTACATCTAAAAGATCGTCTTTAAAAGTACATCTCCTATTGCATATTCATCACAATCATGCATGATTCATAAATTCTTTGGAGTTTCTCTGTATCATCCCATCAGCCTTATCTTCCTCCTTGGCTCCATTCTGTCTCTGCTCCCTCCATAAATTCTTCTCTCTGGTTTCTGGTTTTCTTCTTCTCTGATAAGATACTCCAGGAATGTGAAGACTTTCTCTGCCTATCTTTTCTAAATTGACTACATAAACAATAGACATTCTATATAATGTATTACATTACAGAACCCAGGTAGAGTTTTTCTAACATTATGTAACATGTGAAAAGCCAACATCACAATATATTCATAACAATTTGAAAACAAAGCAAAACAAAAAACCTTCTCACAATATCCTGAGCAAAACCTAATGGCTGGCTTCCAGCCAAATTCTACATTATTTTATTCATACTTTTACAAAAATCACTGAGATCCACAGTGTGGAAAGCTTGTTGCTAATAGGCAACTAACTCCATGGCCTCTTCTTAGGATATTCAGAAAACACAGCGCTGTGTGTGGGACTTCAAAATGGAAGCACCCAATAGCACTGTACAACTTGGATGACATGGGCAGTGTTTCAGTTGCCTCCTGATGTCTATATAACTTAGGTCAAAGTAACAAAGTACTTATATAGCTTGGGTTATAAGATATCTACGTAACCTAATATCAATATAACCTAAATCATGACTTTTTATCAATATAACCTGAAGAATATCAATATAACCTGAAGCATGGCCTTCTATACTTATATAGCCTGAATCATGGCTTTTACTTATGTAGCCTGAATCATAACTTCTATACCAATATAACCTGATGCTTATATAACCTGAATCATAACTTTTGATACCCTTATAATCTGATATTAATAACTTTTTATACAATGTAATGGCTAGTATATAGTTAAGTAGTTGCTTATATGCAGAATAGAGAAAAAGAGAAAAAAAACAAACCAAAAAAAGCTTACCAGGTGTATAGTTTTAGAGATAGGTAAGTGTAGTACTAATGAGAAATTGGCAAGCCAAAGCCAATTAGTCACAAAACAAAGAATTTAGGCCGGTTAAGACCAGATGGACCGAAGAGCATCGTAACTGCGCATTCCCCGAAGACAAAGTTGAAAAGTTCAAGTGCGAAGAAGACTTTAGAAGCCTTCATCAAAGACCCCCAAAGACCCCCGAACTGAGGAAGTGCATGCACAGAATTATCTAATAACCATGAGATCATGCTATATAAATTAGTTCCGGCACGCATGTGATGAGGCTGTAATGACATAGCAACATTAAAGCAAAATTTACTGTATAAATCTACCACAGCACTTGACAAGGCGGGTGAGTTAGGAGGGGAAATCCCCCTCACCACCAGCACTGCAATAAAAAAATACCTGCTTTATAGACATCTGTCTATGGGGATTTATTTCCAGCCTATCTTTAGGGCATCACTCCTCTAACAAATGGGATTGCACAGTGGCTTGTTGTTGGGCACAAAGCATCTTGCATTCCCATAAGAAAGTAAGTTGCTGAGACACATAGCAGGTAGAAGTATTTGATCCTTGGATACTTGAGGTAGGCGTTCAATCAGCATGAACTATCCATGAGAATCATAGAATGGTTTGGGTTGGAAGAAACCTTAAAGATCCTCTAGTTCCAACACCCCACCCCCCCCCCCCTCCCCCCACTATGGACAGGGACACCTTTCACTAGACCAGAAACTATAGGATCAACAGCACCTAAACATTACTATATCTTTGAAGTAAATGAATCTAAGACCATTTAGATCTGAGAGGGCATCTCCTCAAAGTCCCTTCTTTGTAAGCAGACTTCTGTATAACTGCTGTCTTTACTGTCAGACCTTTGCTGTCATTTGTCGATCCTTAACCAGGATTTTGGGAAACTGTAACTATCAATAATTCAAGCAAAGAAATTTTTACTTCTTGCAGTAGCTATCTATTTATCTGCAGTTTAAAGAGAGATAATTGAGGGCTAATGGTCACTAAGTATGTCATGATGATAGCTGTTTAATGAGGATAAATGAGAAGTGATATGTCAGTTTAGAAAGCAGCAATAAAGTCCCAGGGAGCAAGCTGACTGCCTCTTCCATCTTCTGTCACAAGATCCATTTTTATACTCTCTCCATGACCTAAATCTTCATATCCTCCAGCCTCCCCCTTCAATGAATGTCCCTTTGTGTTTCTGAACTCATTGCTTCCCCTTCAGGTGTGCTGTTTTATTTTTTTCCTGCCTTCCAGAAAACTAAGCAGTGCCCTCCTTTGTCATTATCTTCATTACAGCTCTGCCACACCATCATTTGCTTCCTTCAGAGATCACTTTTCATCCCTTCTCTAATTGTGTTCTTGCATGCTCTGAAAATGCTCACCCACAGATGCTTTTCATGTGCTCTCTTCCTTGCCTTTACCTTGTAGAGGCCTTCACAGTCTGACCTTTTTAACTAATTTTCTGCTTGGTATACTTGTTATTTGATAATATAAATAGAACATTGAGCAAGGCAATTAGAAGATACTAAAAAGCTATTTGAATTAGCAAAGAGTATTGTGGCATACTAACCAAGGGAGATATGGCAGGGAATTTTGTTCCCTTTGAATCAATGACAAAGCTTCTATTAATTCAGTTGGAGCATTATTTACCAATAACATTTGTGGGGCAGTGTCATAGGTTAGCAAGCATAGTCCCGGAAGGGATGTCCTTGCTAAGGGGTGCTTACAGTTTCCTCTGGGACCTGATAGAACCTATCAGCTGGCCAGTTTGAATATGGACAATTCTTTAAGCCACTTAAAGTTGTGACCGCCTCTGTGATACACACTTAAGAATAGAGAACCCCCCCCCCCCCCAAGCTCTCTCTCGTTTCCGGTGCTGGGACAGGTGGCTGCGGGGCCCGAGTGGGACCCAGTGGCCCGGCCCAGGTCCTGCTCGGGCCAGGCCGGGCCGGGCCACGGCTCCAGGATGACCACCCCCCCCTCCCCCAGCAGGGCTGTGGGCAGCCAGAGCGGCTCGGAACCACCCCCCCCCCCCTCCACTGCAGCCAAGATTTCAGCAAAAGCGGCACCTCTGTCCAGCAGAGGTCAGGTGGCCAACAGCGATAAGCCCCACAGCTGCAAGGCCGAGGTGAGATTAACCCTTTTATTGCTGTGAAGAGCTGAAAACCTGAGGGAAGAGAGAGAGGAGATGCTTAAAGCTGAAAGTCTGTTGTGAAGCTATGATATGTCAGAGTATCCCGTTGTAATTTCATGAAGATATGGGGGGTGGAGTGTTCAACACATAAGCAATAGGCAGATGCTGACGCAGGTGTAATTTCATGAGAAGTTTGGACAGGAAGAGATGAACCAGATGAGGACTTTTGCTCCAAACGGGAAAGGAGAAAAACCTCAATTCCTAGAGATGCTGCCAGAGATAGTCCTAACGATGAAGATGAGGAAGACCCTTTGCTCCCAGGGAAGGAGAAGGGCCTCTGTTTTTTTTGTTCCTGAATGGCTCAACCTTAAAATTGTACCCCAAAAACTTCAAGAGTGGACCCTCAAAAGCAGTTGCGGGAAAAGCTGCAAGTTGGGGGAAGGGACTCACATTGCGAGCAGAGAGACTCCTCTTCCTAAATGGACTGAACAAAGTTATTTGGAAGTGGGTGGCTGTCTCATTGTGATACTGTTTTCATAGCATGAGCAAGAAGAGACTTCTCTTTCGAAATGAACTGAACAAGGTTATTATGGAAGTGGTAAACAGACTGAACATCTTAAGGGTTGTCTTTTTACATTGTCAGTGGGAGAAGGGAGGAAGGTGGGGGGAGGAGGAGAGTTCTGAAGGTGGTATGATTTTTTTTTTTTTCTCCTTCTTTTAGGTCTGTTAATAAACTTCTTTATATTCTTTCAAGTTTGGTGCCTGCTTTGTGTTTCTCCTAATTCTTATCTCACAGAAGATAAACAGTAATGAGTATTTTAGACCAAACCACTACAGGCAGTTTAAGAATTGCCAGATATGAGCATGTGTGGAAGTTGAATGGAGACAGGCAAGAAATTTTAAGCATCTTTTGAAAGATATTCAAGGTCAATCAAGCCATTATACCTGTGATTTTTCCCATCTTCTGGAGCAGGTCACCTGGAAAAGAACAGAGACTATAGGGTCCCTGATCTGTGCTTACTGGGGAGATCCATAAGGGGATAAATCACATGAGGCAAATATAAGTTATATAAGCTTCATCTGTTTCAAGCACTGCAGAAGAAACACTGGGCTTCCTATATGCTTGACTTATGCAGGGCTGATGTACTCCACAATACCCACGATCTGGTATTTTTTTTTTCAGAATTTTTTGGTAGTGTGATAGAGTCATGAGAAGTAGATATTAATACTTAAATATCTTCCTGATATATATAAAACTATGTCTCATCTTTTTCCTAATGGCTCTCTGTTGCAATTATTAAAGGATCAGGGGCATGGATCATTGATAGAATTATAGGATCAATAGAAGAACTGTACAAGCAATAGGCCTAGAAGCAAAAGGCCTGTGTGTGAGAAAAAACTCTCCATGAGAAAGTCCCTGTGTGAAAAAAACAAGCAGGACTGGGAACAAAGAGGGAGTTTTGAAACGATGCAGCTGTCCTGATAAGGTGTGCTAACCAGGAGAGAAGGAGGGGGAACACTGAATTCTTTTAATCATAACATGACTATGGAAGCTTGCCAATGTAAGTCCAATTACGTAGAAGTAGAAATGTGTTTTGATAAGCTTTAAGCCACTTAGGAGTTAACAAGCTGGTATACTATATAAGTGCATTTGGATTGCTAATAAATGGAGTTTTGCTCTTATCAACCATATTGGCTGGACTGCAATCTTCTCTCCCCCCGCTGGGGCCTGCTTTCTCCCTTTTACAATTCTGACATTTGGCGCCCGAACACGGAACACGGAACCCGAACACAGAACTCAGACCTGAAATCGGAGCTCGGAACTTGGACTGGGACTGGCACTTTGTTCCTCTCGACCCAGCGGGAGCCAACTGCGGCGCCGGAGCAGCGCCGGCGGGCATAAGGATCGGCAGCTGCGGCCCAGCGCCTGATCCCAGCCTGGACTGACCTGACATCAGGGGTCCGCCGTTTGGCTGACAAGGGCTAAACCTGAAGGCTGCACAACCCTGACAGCAGGGACAGAGCGGTAAGACGCGGCTTTGTGGGAAGACACAGTTTGTGGGAAGACACAGTTTGTGGGAAGACACATTTTGCGGGAGGATGCAGTTTGCGGAAGGACGCAGTTTGCAGAAGGACGCAGTTTGCGGTGGGACGCGGATACGAAAACTGAGGTGGCCCTTGGTTTATTTTTAGGCTTTTTAGAAAAGTGGGGACTTAAAGAAGTACACCTTTATAAGGAACTAGCTGATCCAAGAGTGTTTAAAAAGAAAGCTAAAGAGACAAAAGCTCTCAAATTCATCTGGAGAGCAGTAACTAGCACTCTCGCAGAAATAAAAACAGAAAAGACAGTTGCCGCAGCTGCCATAGAGACTTTAGAGAGTGGCAGCGCTGGCTGTAGCAGCTCCGAAAAATAAACAGACGCGGGACTTACAGAGCGGCGGGGTAGCACGGTCCTTCGGGCTGGCCATGAGAAAACCCATTAAAAGCCCGGTGGCACTCGTCCGGTCACTGCAGGAGCTGGTAAACGCTGCAGAGCCGGATGTTATCTCTCCGATGGCCAAGGGAGAAATGGCTGCAAACGCGGAAGCAGAGACACCCGATCCAGGGGGCGGGGTGCAGGCGGGCCAAGGAGACACAGGCAGTCCTGCCGTCTTGCTGAAAGCAGCAGAGCAACAAAAAGGTCCTAAAGCCCCTCCAAAAGCGGGAGAGAGTAACCCCCCTGCGCTGAACAGCGGGACGTCCGGCAGCAGTGCGGCTTCTGCGGTTTCGTCTCCTGCAAAGCCAAAGCCGGCCGGGGCAGCCCGGAAGCAGCCCCAAAAGAAAGAGAAATATCAACAAATGATACAAAAAGTAATCAAAAAGCTTTCTAACTTATCTACACAAAGCATTTTGCAGTCTATCTTTACAGCAGATGTCCTGTGTTCAAAAGATTACATCAGCATCGTACAGTTGTTGTTAACCCCTTCACAGTTCCTTCTCTGGGAACGAACGTGGACTACAACACTGCAGAATGTCCTGCAACAACAGGGACAAGTCATCGCTACATCACTGACCAGAGCTGTGCCCAGCAAAGTGGTGCCATGCTACAGGACCCCGAAACAAGACGGCACAGTCAGCATCAGCTCCTGAGGAAAGTGATGCCACTACCATAACAGCTGGGACTTTGAAACCTGTCCCGAGGAGCCTTGGGAGAGGCTGCAGACGTGGCTGAGTGAAGGAGCTGAGGACTTGCCAGATCCACCACTCTCCGTAGCAGGAGAAATAGTGAGACTCTGGGGCGAATGTAACAGCTGCCCTGGGTGGTTGCTAGTGACTTGTGGTGGGTGTCAGGGAACCCTTTCCAAAGACAAAACTAAGAACAATAATTGCATAATTTTTTGGGTATATTGCAAAAGGTTTTTGAGTATAACACCAAACTCAGAAGCAAAGTGAAAATTTGTTTTTTTGAATGTCTTGAAATAAGAGTATTAGCAGGCATTTTCAATCAGCTGCCTGCCCATTTAGATCAAGTGAAAGCAGTCAATTTAGCAATTAGTTATGCATTTATGTTTTTACCTGGTATTTTAGCAAACAGGGCTTATGCTATTTTGCTTAAACTTGCTTGCTGGGAGAGGGATAAGTTTAATATAACCTTGCAAATGCTTAATAAGTTAGGTGTAAGTGTTATTAGTGTTAGACATATAATATTATAAAATTAAGTAGCCATTGATTTTCTACTATTAGCCCACAGCCACGGCTGTGAAAAGTTCCAAGGTTTGTGCTGTATAAATCATTCTAACCACTTTTTCCTACTTCACAAGCAAATAAGTGAGTTTCATCAATTAACTACACAATTACAGAAAAAAGAACATGGTCTCATCTTAGAGGGATGGTTAAAGTTATTAGGTTTAAAAATCATAGCTAGTTTTATTTGTGTAACATTTGATTACTGTAGAACTAGCAATATTACTAATAATAGTGTGTTCACCTTGCCTTCCAATGCTTGCAAAAAATAATATACAAAGTAATTACATCTGTGACCAATCAAGTATTGCTTGTACAAAAAGAAAAAGGGGGTGTTGTTGCAATTATTAAAGGATCAGGGGCATGGATCATTGATAGAATTATAGGATCAATAGAAGAACTGTACAAGCAATAGGCCTAGAAGCAAAAGGCCTGTGTGTGAGAAAAAACTCTCCATGGGAAAGTCCCTGTGTGAAAAAAACAAGCAGGACGGGGAACAAAGAGGGAGTTTTGAAATGATGCAGCTGTCCTGTTAAGCTGTGCTAACCAGGAGAGAAGGAGGGGGAACACTGAATTCTTTTAATCATAACATGACTATGGAAGCTTGCCAATGTAAGTCCAATTACGTAGAAGTAGAAATGTGTTTTGATAAGCTTTAAGCCACTTAGGAGTTAACAAGCTGGTATACTATATAAGTGCCTTTGGATTGCTAATAAACGGAGTTTTGCTCTTATCAACCATATTGGCTGGACTGCAATCTTCTCCCTCCGCCGGGGCCCGGGCTTCTCGTCTTTTTACACTTCTAACAACTCTCCACTTCTTTTACCCTCTTCTTTCCACCACAGCTCTTATAAAACCACAGTGACCTGGCTACTGGTGTTGCTGAACCAGTTTTCCAAACATTTTAATTTTTAACAAAGGTCTGTTTTCTCAGTATAACACTTCTTACAGGCAACAAACAGTAGTTTTTATTACATCATATTACTAGCAGCACTCCAAAGCCATTTTGGGATGAATAGTTTCCATAAGGAAAATGAAAACAGATCTTTTGCTCCTGCAAACTGCTTTAACACATTTGAAACTGATAATGCTGATCTGCATAAGCTGAGAATGTGGGTCTTGCTCTGTGTTATAGAGAAAGTTAGTTGTCATAATGAAATTACTTATGATTGCATTAACATTCTGTCAAAGTCCTCTTACAACTCCTGTGGTGCTTTCACACCAGTTATTCCTACAGTTCACAGGAAAAAATTCATAGATCATTTGATATGCCACACTTCACTGTAATTTCTATTTGCTATTAGTTCTGAAACCCCGGTGTTAGTGCACTAGAGATGTAGTTCATTGATTGCTCATGAAAGGCCAAATATATATGTTTTAAGTTGACATCTATGCTTCCCTTTGCTTTCGAGAACTTGCCAGATGGTGTGTACTGAAGGGCTTTAAGTAGGGTCTTGTCATTGATTCACCCAAAGTCACTGTGACAGCAATGATAGTCCAGTCTTCATGTGCATCCTCCCCACATTCACCCTGTCTCCCTTGCCATCTCTGACAGGCAATGTGGTTTGTGCTAAGAACACCAGGTGGAAATTGCAGGAGGAACTGTCTAGACGCTCACATAATGAATGCATTCCAGAGATGGGGGAGCTGAGATGATTGTGATTGACTTTGGTACACCTTGGCCTGCAAAAGGGTATAAAATGCTGCTGGAAAATGGGCCAACTGGGCAAACTGGTCTCCCGAGGTTGTAGGCAGCTTCCAGGTGTATTACGGTATCCTGCAGCCATAGGGAGGAGAGGAGAGATCCAACAAGCAAGAATTGTGCAGCAAGATTGATTTATTTAATTATTTTACAAACTCGTTTATAGACTTTTTCCTTCATAGTCTAATTGGTCAAAAGATCAGCCACCCATTGGGGTGATTGGCTAAAATCCTAAAACATCCATTGTCAAAATATTTTTCTACTGTACCATAAACAAAGCTCTGCAAGGTCGCAGGTGTTCATAGCTTATAGAAGTCTGCTAATATCTTCCATGAGAGAGAAAAGTATCTCATGGGACTGGAAAATAGCAAGAAAAATTCTTGCCAGCAGCAATATTGTATCCACAATTCCCTCTTTTTGTTTTATAAGATAACAATTCTACTAGGTGCTACAGTCAGGACCCGAGGTCCTTTTGCCCGCGCAGGGGAACACGGGATTACTGTAACAACTAGGTATTAATCTTAAATAGAAATTTACATCAGTTATTAATTCTAGATATAGCCTTAAGGGCTTAATCGGACTCCATAACAAGAATTTTAAAGTTCAGTCTCTGCTTGTGGAAGGACCATCCGCCTGACGGTTGACAGCCTGGTCATCATCAGAAGAGTCATTAGGCTGATGATCTACATTATGGTCGCCATTTGGATGGTCTTCATTCTGGTCATCATTTGGAGATTGCCTGTTCTGCCTCTGGTGCCATAGGTCAGGGCGAACGCATTTTGAAGGTAGCCACCGTATCCCAGTATCTGTGGAAACGCAAGCATACCCACGACCCCAAACGATAAGCTCATGAGGGCCTTCCCACTGGTTAGTGAGTAAATTCCGCACCCAGACTTTTGCCCGGGGCAGTTGTGTGTCTTGCCTGCAGACTGCAATGAGAGAAAATGATTCAGAATAACAGGATTATTTGAATTTTGTGGTACTGTAAGGTGATTGATTGTATACAAAGCTTTTGCTAGTAGGCTCTATGGGGTTTCTCTATGCATTCCCCCTTTTTGTTTTTCCAAAACACGCTTCAAGGTACCATGAGCGCGTTCGACAATGGCTTGGCCAGTAGGAGAATGTGGGATACTGAAGGTATGGTCTACACTCAATAGGTGCAAGAACTGCCACATCTTCTCCGAGGCATAGGCAGGACCATTTTCGGTCTTCACAATAGCCGGCAGACCCAGGACCAAGAAAGCTAACTTCCAATGGGCAATGATATCACGGCCCTTCTCTCCAGTATGAGCAGATGCCCACATAGCTGAGGAGAAAGTGTCAATAGACACGTGCACATATTTTAGCTGACCAAATTCTGGGATGTGTGTTACATCCGTTTGCCAAAGCTGCAAGGCTGTTAGCCCTCTGGAGTTTACCCCCGCTGGCAAAGGCGCAGCGAGTCCATGACAGTCAGCACAAGCGCTGACAATGTCATGTGCTGCGGTTGGTGTTAAATGAAACTGCTTCTGCAGGGTATGTGCACTTTGATGGAAGAAACCGTGCGATGCCTTGGCTTGTGCAATTTTGTCAGGCTGAGGCCCTACCCACGCAGGGTTGGCCAGCATGTCAGCCCTGGCATTGCCTTCTGTTAGAAACCCTGGTAAATTGGTGCGGCTTTGAATGTACAGAATGTAATACGGATGCACTCGAGCCTGAATTGCAGACCACAAGCTTTGCAATAGTGAAAACAGAGCCGCATTGTTCACCTCCTTCAGAAATGAACAATCTAAGTGTTGGGTTATATCTGCTACGTAAGCAGAGTCAGTAACCAAATTCAAAGGTTCCTGTGAGAATCGCTGAAAAGCCATGGTAACAGCCCTTAATTCCACTAACTGAGCAGAGCCTGACTCATGGCCCTTCAGCACCTGCCATTCAGATCCCTCCTTCCAGGTAACAATGGCTTTCCCAGTTTACCCAGAACCATCTGTAAAGACAGTGGGTCCTTGCACTGGCACTCGACTACTTCTCCGCCGCAAGGAAAGTATGGTCAATTCTGCCAACTGCAGTAATTTATGGATGGGCAGATGGTAAGTGATCTGCCTTGAAAAGTTTTGCAGCACGCTTTGCAAAGGAGCACTATGGATAAGGCTCAACTCCAAGTATTCCTTTGAGACCGGAATGACAATTACTGCAGGATCCGCAGCCATCAGTTGCAAACACTGTTGGCGGCATTTGATTATCAGAGAAGCGACCAATTCAAACACCGTGGTCACAGTCTGTTTCGGCTGATGAGGCAAAAAGACCCATTCTAGGATATTCAAAGGATCAGACCATTGTGCATTCCACTGGCCAATGATACCTGTAGGATGGAGGTCTGGAATAGTAATGAAAACAGTGCTAGCAATGGAGGGGTCCACTCGATAAACCTCATGAGCAGAAACAGCCCATTGGACCTCCTGCAGTGCTCGTCACGCTTCCAGAGTCAACTCCCAAGGTGAATTCAGATCGGGGTCCCCCTTTAATATATTAAAAAGTGGAGAAAGTTGCTTTGCGGTTAGACCTAAATAAGATCATAACCAGTTGACGACACCCAGCAGTTTCTGAGCATCATTCAAGGTTTTAATCGAATCCGAGAATTGCACCTCTTGGCGTTGGATAGTTTGGTCCAAAATTTTTACTCCTAAATATTTCCAAGGAGGATGCTGTTGAACTTTCTCCGGAGTTACCTCTAATCCATAGGCATGCAGAGCAGCGAGCAGCTGAGGCTGTATTGTCAGCAGCTCGTCCTGGGTGGACGCTGCCACCAGGATATTATCCATGTAATGGTAGCAGCGTGCATCAGGAAACTGCTTGCAAACTCCGGATAAAGCCTGAGCGACATACTACTGACAGATAATTGGGCTGTTCCTCATCCCTTGAGGGAGGACCTTCCATTGGTATCACTTAGCAGGTTCAGCATTGTTAATGGCAGGCACAGTAAAGGCAAATTTTGGTTTGTCATCAGGATGCAAAGGAATTGTGAAAAAGCAATCCTTCAAATCAATGATCAGGATGTCCCACCCTGTAGGAATCATGGTGGGAGAGGGCATGTGTAGTGGTTTTGTCCAAAATACTCATTACTATTTACCTTCTGTGAGATAAGAATTAGGAGGAAATCAAAGCAGGCACCAAACTTGAAAGAATATAAAGTTTATTAATAGACCTAAAAGAAGGAAAAAAAAAATAAAATCATACTACACCTTCAGAACACTTCTCCTCTCCCCACCTTTCTCCCTTCTCCCACTGACAATGCAAAAGGCAACCCTTGAGATGTTCAGTCTGTTTACCACTTCCATAATAACCTTGTTCAGTTCACTTAGGGAGAGGAGTCTCTCTTCCTCATACTATGGAGAGATTATAACAACAAGACAGCCACTCGGATTGGTTCTCTGCTCGCATCATGTGGGAGTCCCTTCCCACGACTTGCAGCTTTTCCCACAACTGCTTTCGAGGGTCTAATCTTGAGCTACTGGGGTACAATTTTAAGATTGAGCCATTCAGAAACAAAAGTTCTCTTCACCCATCTCTGGGAGCATTTCCATCTCTGAGAATAGAGGCCCTCCTCCTTTCCTGGGAGAAAAAAAAGCATCTTCATCTCTAAGACTATCTCTGGGAGTATCTCTAGGAACAGAAGTCTTCTCCTTCCAATTGGAGCAAGAGTCCCCATCACTTCCATCTCTCCCTGTTCAAATTTCTCTTCAAATCACAGCTGCTTCAGCATTTGCTTGTTTCAGCACAGATACTTTTGCTCACAAGTACAAACTGAACGCTCCACTCCCCATGCCTTCATGAAATTACAACGGGTACTCTGATATATCATAGTCCATCACCACCATAGCTTTACAACAGAATTTCAGCTTTAAGCATCTCCTCTTTCTCCTCCCTCAGGTTTTCAGCTCTTCACAGCACTAAAAGGGTTAATCTCACCCAGGCCTTGCAGCTGGAATTTCACTTATCGCTGTTGGTCACATGATCTTTGCCGGGCAGTGGGCAGCTTCATATGAATCTTTATTTTCGGCTGCACTGGAGAGGGGGAGCGGCCCGTCTGCACGTAGCAGAGCTGGAGGAGGCCGCGGGTGGAACAGGGCCACATGGCTCCAGGATGGCTGTGGCCCAGCCCAGCCCGAGCAGGGCCAGGCCCAGGCCCGGTGGACACCGAACGGGCCCTGCAGCTACATGTCCCAGCACTGGAAATGAGACAGAGCCCTGCCCCGGACTTTATCCATTCTTAAATTTGGACCACAGAGGTGGTCAAAATTTTAAGTGGCTTAAAAAATTGTCCATATTCAAACTAGCCAGCTGATAGGTTCTGTCGGGTCATAGAGGAGCTGTAAGCACCCCTTTGCAAGAAAATCACTTCCAGGACTATGCTTGCTTACCCATGACAGCATGCCAGGATGCAATGCCCCCATACCTTCCATTACTGCATTAACGTTTCGGAGAGCCTGCAACAGTCTCCATTTTCCTGATTTCTTCCTAATTACGAAAACAGGAGTATTCCATGGACTAGTAGAAGGCTCAATGTGCCCCTGTTGTAATTGTTCCTGAACCAGCTGATGAAGGGCGTCTAACTTCTCCTTTGGTAGGGGCCACAGTGGCTCAAAGAGTGGTGTGTTAGTCAGCCACCGCAAAGGCAGTGTAGGTGTCTTGGGGTGACTTTATCATGGGTATCCCATATTGCTGCCCTATGCCCAGAAATTAATTTTTGTGCCTTTTTATGCCTCTAAACTGAGCCTGAGAGGGGGAAGGAAAAACTGAGCAAAACTTTTTCAAAGCAGTTTGCAGCTTGTTCAAGGACACACACAGATAGCAACTTTGTTTTTCCCAGCTGCGGCAGGAGAGGGAGGAAGCACCTGGCTTGCTGCTCCCAGTTCACTTTTTGGCCAGTTTTTCAGTTTCTTTTTCTTCGGAGAGAGACTGAGAGCTGAATTTTTTTTCCCCTTCCCTGGAATTCCAGACTTTCTCCCTTTTCCACTGGACTGCTTCAATATTTGAACACATCAGGAGGACTTTCCACCGAGCGCAGAGAGCCTGGCCCTGGGCCAAGCCCCAGCTCGGAGGAGACCAAAGGGAGGACTCTAACACTTTCCCAGGTTTTTTTCTCCACAGCGAAAGATTCTATTATTTAGCATTATTATCCTTTTCCCGTGTGTTTGTTAAATAAATACTTTTTATCTCCTTCACTTTCCTTTGAGGAAAATTTATTTTCCCTGAAGGTGGTGGGGGAGGGGTGGCTGTGCCTTCTCTCAGAGGATATATTTCTAAATTTGGCCAAACTGGTACAGTAGGATACTCTGCACTCTTACACACAGTGACCCCTATCAAAAATTTGTCCCAATCCGTACCCCACAAGCTGCCAACACGTCCCACCCCCAAAGGTTAAGGGAAGTGGTAGTGACATAAGGCCTAATTGTAGCTGTACGTCCCTCTGAGTCCCTCACCATCACAGGCCGTTCACATAAATAGCTCTGTGTGGTTCCTCCTAATCTTTAAATGGCCGATCCCACCGGGGCTAAAGGCCATGAGGGAGGCCATGCAGAGAAGGAGACGATAGTTACATCAGCACCCATATCAATCAAACCTCGAAGCTGAGTCCGGGGCGGACGGGCGTTCGGCAGGATCAGGGTACATGTCATCTGTGGCCTTTGGTCAGAGATGTCTGCAGTCCAGAAGGCCTGCGGAAGTCCTGTAGATCCGCTGCTGCTAACTCCTTGAGTTGGTTGTTCTATCCTGGGGACACAAGACTTAAAAGGCACTAATTTAGCAAGGCAGGTCTTTTCAGGAATAGTTACAGAGGGTTTTTGCATGGACACCATAGCGCAAATCTGACCTTTAAAGTCAGCATCAATAACTCCTGAGTGCACTAAGATTCCTTGATGGGCAACATCAGGTTTTCCCACCAGCTTTGCACTGGATCCCTGGGCTAGGGGTCCATATGCATCCAAGGGAACCTTATAAATACCGCTAGAGTCTAAGACGACAGTGGCTGTGGTGTGGACGTCAAAACCGTCTGATCCCTGGGTGCCATCTCTCGGGTGGCTGAGTAGGCCTGTGCCTGTACCTGTGCCACTCTCTGGGGGAGCAACTGCATCGGAGAGCAATTCCCCCTCCTTGCACCCCGGCGGAAGTTTCCCGACAAAGGCCGACCATCAGCATGAGTCAGAGATCTACAATAGTCCGAGCAATGCCCTGGTCTGCCACACCTCTTGCACTGGGGGATCGGTGTGTTTTCTTTTTGGCTCGGCTTAGGCCTCTTCCATTTTTTCGCCTGTTTGGGTTGCTTTGGTTCACTATCAGAAGATGTGTGAACAGACTGCAGGAACGCAGCCAAAGCAGACCTTTTCTGGCTCCCGGATCCCACCTTAGCTCAGGCTTCGACCATGTCTGTTACCTCAGGGTCTCCTGGTAAGGCATCTATGATTTTTCTGCACTCTTCATTTGTGTTATCTCTCACTAACTGCCTTAACAATATGCACCTTAACCTGTCATCGTCAACCTGCTTCTCAAGAGAAGCAGTGACTTTCTCTATGAAAGAGAGGAATGACTCTGATCTCCCTTGAATTATTTCAGTATATCGCTTTCTAGGCACAGACAACTCTATGGTTTTCAACAAGGCAGCCATGCCGACCTGTTGAGCTCGCTGCAGGACACTAGAGGGAAATGTACCCTGTAGATTGGGATCAGAGAAGGGACCAATCCACATAAGAGCATCCGTCCCCACTGCACGTCTAGGGTCCTCAGCAGGGAGCTGCATATTCCCTAATGCAACCTTGTCGGCTAGCTTTCTCCAGGTATTCTCAAAAACTGCACCTTGTACAGGTTGAAATAGAATTTGACCTAACTGTCTGATATCAAATGGAGCAAGCAAATCTGTATTTATCACCCTTATTATCTGCATAACCTCAGCAGAACCAAGCCCATGTTGTGCCACCTTGGATTGTAGATCCTGTGCGACCTTCCAGGCAATTACCTCATGCTTATCATGCTGACCTGAGTGTGGGAGAGCCTTATACACTTGGAAAGTTTGGATCTCCCCTTTCGGGGAGTCACTACCATCCTGAACTACTGGCACAGCCTGTGGATGCAGTGTAACAGATTCCTGATTACTCCCAGGATCCTCAAATCTGTTTGGCATTCCCAGAGTTTTTCCAATAAATCCCAGTTGCCCTCCTCCAGAGCCCGCATTTTAAAGGATTCCCAGAAACTATTGTGGTGGGTCGGACGCACTGTCACAATGCAGTCCGGGAAGGTCCAAGCGCGAGACTGGAGCAGCTTTTTCTTTTGCCGCCTGGCTACAGCAGTTTTACATCCCAGGGCCAAAGCCTCCTGTGCCTCGCTGCCCAACGATGAACCATCGGGTAAAGGCAACTTTGAGGTGCCGTGACTGAACAAAGGTGGGCGGGGACGAATGGACTGATCAGAAGAGAAACTGACAGCACAGGCTGCAGTCGGCTGTGCTGTGGTTTGAACTGCAGCCTCTTTTCAGGATGCGATATTGGCTGGTTTCGACCAATCTGGCGCTGGATCTGCTGCTGCTTCCAATACGACGGCAGCGCCTAGAGCCGCCGCCGGCCCCTGCTCTGCTTTCGCACCCGCAGCTGCCGCCGGCCGGGGCATGGCCATCGCGTCTGCCGCTTCTGTTGCTGGTCTCAGCTCTGCTGGCAGCTGCCGTGATATGTTCAGCAGCTCTGCCAACAAAGGCAAATGCCGTATTAAAAGGTTGACTGCTTGGTTCTGCTTTTCCACAGCACTGTCCGGCGCTACGCCAGCCAAAGGCGTCCATCTGGGCATCCTCGGCGCGGCAGGCGCCTGCGCAGTCAGGCTAGGAGCCGCCATGGGCGTCAAAGACGCAAGCCCACTGAAACACGGCGCTGAGAAAGCAGCGACCGCTGCTGAGCCGAAAGGCAGGGCGGGCTGTGCGCCATCCCGCTGCCCACACACCCCTGCCAGTTGTTCTGCCAGCGTGGGGTCTTTGGGTGGCATGGGGTCCTGCGGCAGCGCAGGGCGACCCGGGGCAGGCTCCGCGGCATCCTCCGCCCGTGGAGTCGGGGGGGTTTTTTGGATATCTCTCCATCACATGCCTCCGAAACGGACGAGCCAGCTTTACTGCTACAGTCAAGGTCTATCAGAAGATTAAACAAAGACCGCCCTGTGCGTAGTAATTCTAGCACTGACGGATCCCCAGATGGGAGCTCGCGCCGGATAGCTCAGCCTAGTTCCTGCCACAGCCCAAAATCCAGGGCAGTGTCTGCGTTCGGGAAGACACACTGCAAATCACCCCAGTCTAACAATTCACAGAGCGAGTCATCAGAGATGGAGGCATTCATTGAACTGATAACACCTTTCCAGACTGATGGCACAGCGTCGGTTTTTAAGCCGCTGTTCACCATTCTTTCAGTCCCTTCAGACATCCTGGTCGGGAAGGGGGGGGGGGGGGAGGGGGGGGGAACAGCGTACCTCTAAAGAATTTTGGCTCGGCTTGCAGCGTGCACGACATGTCGGGGTTCACCAAATATTATGGTATCCCGCAGTGGTAGGGAGGAGAGGAGAGATCCAACAAGCAAGAATTGTGCAGCAAGATTGATTTATTTAATTATTTTACAAACTCGTTTATAGACTTTTTCCTTCATAGTCTAATTGGACAAAGGATCAGCCACCCCTTGGGGTGATTGGCTAAAATCCTAAAACATCCATTGTCAAAATATTTTTCTACTGTACCATAAACAAAGCTCTGCAAGGTCGCAGGTGTTCATAGTTTATAGAAGTCTGCTAATATCTTCCGTGAGAGAGAAAAGTATCTCACGGGACTGGAAAGAAGCAAGAAAAATTCTTGCTAGCAGCAATATTGTATCCACACAGGTGGATCTCCCCTCTGGCAGGGATGCCTGCAGGGTACATCCAGCCTGAAGATGGGGAACACTCACTTTTGGATGGGTGAGTAAAAGCACTGAGATCTGGACACATACAGAAATAAAATCCTAAAGTATCTCTGTGGAGTTACAGGAAGCCTGGAGCTGCAGAAAAACCCTGAGAAGCATGGAAGAAAGCAGATTACACATGATCTGAAAACAGGAAAGGCATCCTGTTTCTTCAAAGCCTGTAAACCTTGAGAAAAATAACAAACTGTCAGGCTGACGGATTTATTACAGGCCTGCAACTGGGTTGCGTGCGAAGGACTGAACAGAGATTCTCACACGCAGAGTATAAGTACTATCTTAACTCTGCAATGAACAGATTCATTTTGCTCTCAGCTTGTGAGTCTCCCATTTATATGCCACAAATGGCCTCCTGATTAACAGGGACCTTATTACTACTGACGTGATCCAGTCCGGTGGCATACCCTGACCGAACCAACCGTGGGTGTGTTCAGCTGATCACCAAGGAGCTCCTTCCATCACTGGCTATAGAACAGGTTAGTCTTTGCGAGCGGTCTGGAAGCATTTCTTATAATGGGGAAAAGTGCAACAAAATCCCAAAAACTGCATAAAGACTGACTGTTGCGCATCACCAGGGAACAAGGATATAAACTCCAACCCCAAAGACTCATACAGCTACTTATACGGGTCAGACAATTTTGTCCCTGGTACCCATCAGATGGGTCCTATGACCTTACTCACTGGCAAAAGGTCAGTGAATGTTTACAAACCCGCCAAATTACTCATCACGATGTCTATCCTGATGATATTATTACTTGGTGTGTGATATATTCAGCTTTGCAACAATTTAAGGACGCAGACTGTGTCCTTGAGGATGGTTTGCCTGCATCACTGTCAGATACTGTTGTTTTTGTTAATGAAACCTCAGCTGAGGGAAATCATCTGGAAAAAGAGGATCCGTTTGATCCCAGCCCTATAGACTCTGGACAAGAACCAGATTTATATCCTCCTCTATCCCCAGTACGTGCTATGGCAGCAGCTGCACCTAGCGCTGAAGAAATATTACAAACAGCACACAAAAAAGCTGCAGCAAATATTTCACCATATTCCACCACTGTCTTATACCACATCCTGTTCCTCTAGTGACTATGATGAGGAAACAATACCACCTATAGGACCTCAGCCAGAAAGGTTTATACAGAAATGCCAGAGGCGAGCATTGGAGGAGGGTGATATTGAATTTTTTCAAGCAATGCCTGTTGTATATCATAATCAAAACCTGTGGATACAAATACTGCTGCTAGCACGAATTTTTCTTGCTTCTTTCCAGTCCTGTGAGATACTTTTCTCTCTCACGGAAGATATTAGCAGACTTCTATAAACTATGAACACCTGCGACCTTGCAGAGCTTTGTTTATGGTACAGTAGAAAAATATTTTGACAATGGATGTTTTAGGATTTTAGCCAATCACCCCAAGGGGTGGCTGATCCTTTGACCAATTAGACTATGAAGAAAAAGTCTATAAACGAGTTTGTAAAATAATTAAATAAATCAATCTTGCTGCACAATTCTTGCTTGTTGGATCTCTCCTCTCCTCCCTACCACTGCGGGATACCATAATAAAAAACCCACATCATGAACAATTGTCATATGAGATGGTAAAGGAACTGAGAAGATTGGTGAAAGAAAATGGTTTACATTCCTCCTTTACTATGAATTTATTGGATGCAATTGCAGAAGCACGTACTATGTTACCAGTGGATTGGAAATCTCTTTTTAAGACAATTTTAATGGGGGGGCAATACTCTGTCTGGTGGACAGAATTTGTAGATTTGGGTCAAACTCAGGCATTGAAAAATGGTAATCAACAACCACCCATTAGTATCACTGTATCACACCTCTCTGGCACAGACATGTACCCTACTGTTTGGGCACAATTAAGGCTCCCCCCCCCCCCCCCCCCCCCCCCAAGCGTGGGATCAGTCTACTGTTATTGCCATGCGTGCACTACGAAAAGTGCCTGATACAAAAAATTAGAGTTTGGTTTTGCTGCTGTGAGCCAGGGGCCTCAGGAACCCTACATTACCTTTATTGATCGATTACAATCCACTGTTAGGCAGCAAATTGATATGCAGGAAGCAGCTGATGCTGTCTTAAAATCTCTTGCTTATAAAAATGCTAACAATGACTGTAAAAAAGCCCTGGACTCGATTTGTAATCATGCTGATGTTGAACTTTCTGATTATATCAAGGCATTCGCTAACATCGGCTCAGAACAATTCAAAGCAGAACTTATTACTACTGTGATAGCCCAACAACTGCAAGTGGCCAGAGCAGCTATTAAGTGCTTTGAATGCAGGGAGCTAGGACATATTAGGAAGCAATGTCCAACAGGACAAAGAGGCAATAAAAAGCCCAGTAAACCTTGTCCTTGCTGCCAAAAAGGGTTTAATTGGAGCAATCAATGCTGGTCTAAATATGACAAACACGGCAACCTTCTTCCACAGCAGGAAAACTCGAAAGCAGGCACGGGGTTCAGTGCCCCCTATTCCAACAGGACCACACTCAATCAGACACCAATACAAGCACAAGCCTTGCAAGGGACACTCCCAGGAGTGCTGGCCTGGACATGGCCGTCAGCGCTACCACAACCTTGAATGATACCTCGGTTCACCTGCTGCCCACCTCTGTGTGCGAGCCACTGCCATTTCAAACACATGCTTTACTCCTGGGATGCTCCTCTACCACCTGCACAGGACAATTTATATTACCAGGAATCACTGATGTCAAAAAACTGATGCCTGAGATGGCCACCTAAAAACAGAGACTAGACAGAATAAGGGAATAAAGGTAGGTATTTATTTGAAGGGCCTTCAAAGGTACACCCTGGGCAGGCCAAAGGCTACACCCAAGATGGACTCCAGGTCATGAGTTCTTCACACTTTTATAAGTTTGGTCCATTTGCATATCAGGGTTAATTCTCCAGTTATAAGTTCAGTTCATGATGTAATTACCCCAAGTTTTCCCCTCCTCTCAAGGCTTTAGTTTACTCATTTTGCGGCCTAGCGTCCTTGAGGTGGAAACTTAGAGAGGTTTGTTATGTCTAACCAGCATGAGAGAACAGCAGCTAACAGGCCACAAGAAACTTCAGAATTACATGCTAGGCAGTACAGGATTTGAAAAATATAAGCGTTAAAACCTAAGGCATCACTATAAAGGGGAAATTAAAATCATGGCTTGGACATCTAATCCCCCCTGCACAGTGGCACAGGGAAGCCAATTGGCACAATTAATACCACTGCCAGCAATTCCCTGTTCAGCATCGATCTTACAGCAACAACAAGATGCAGGAGGATTTGGGAGCACAGGCACCCCACAGATATTTTGGTCAAAAGTCACGGGATACAACAACCATTACTCATTTGTCAAACAGAATCTAAGTCTTTTACAGGTTTAGTCGACACTGGCACAGATGTTTCCTTCATATCCTGAAAGGAGTGGCCCCCCGAGTGGCCTCTGGCACCCTCAAGTGTGATCGTAGCAGGCATCAGAGGTCAGTAAATTCCCTGGCAGTACACAAAAGAACTGAAAATCATCCTTGTAAAAGAACAATTACGTTTGGGTCACATAGTCCTATCGTGCTCCGGGTTGCTGCAGGTGCTGGATAGTGAGGAGCCGCAATCTTCCCAAAAGTGTCTCAGTAGCGAAGCCGCTCAGCAGGACCACCACACACTTGCACATGCGTACACACACACACGCACAGATAGCTCCAGTAATATGAATCGAGGGTAAAGAGCCAAGAAGGGTCTCCATATAGAGTCCCATGGGAGCGGTTTATTGTAGCCACACCGTGAAGGGATCCAGGGACAAAGACAAGGAACAATAGAGGGTCCAGTTTTAAGTATGGGAGCAGATCGAGCATCAGAGACCAATGATCTGAGGGTGCAGGGGTGGTACAAAGGCGGGACTAGGGAATGGGAACCAATAGGGAAACTCTGGGGGAGTGGTGATGGGGCAAGGGCCAATGGGGGGAACTTGGAGTGGAGAACCTTCTAGGGCATAGGACATATAAGGTAACAAGGGGGCGGGGAGGCTAACGGCCAACCAGGGAAGCAAAACTGGGGTACATTAACATAGCAAAGCAATGCATCCTGGGGAAAGCTCTTTTTGTCACCCTAACCTGGGGAGGAATCTCTGGTACTAGGCACGGTCCTACCAGTGGACTCTCTTTGTCCCTTGTTCTGTAGGCTCACTGGCTGCCACAACTCCCCTTTTCTTCATCAACCAAAAAGGCCTCCCCCAGGGATCTCAAAGCAAGCATTTCAAACAACCAAACATGCACAAAACAACAAAAATGATCAGAAGCACCCAAAATGCAATCCCCAAGAGTGAAGCAAACCACCCAGTGAGTCCCCAATGTCCCAGCAAGTCCTTGAACCACTCAGGTAGTTTTTCCTTCTATAAGTCCATGATTAGAGTCTCTCATTTTTTGGATGCTGGTGTGGATAACTCATGCGGTGGGTGGTAAGATTCTCTTTGGGCTGTGGCTCAGTCCAAGCATTCATTGCCGGTGGCACCAGGAGCATCCAGAGGATGGCAGGGTGACAGATGCTAGACGCTGCTCCAGCAGGCATTTCTCCACTGGAGGCTCTGGTTGCAGGACAGCAGGTTGGTGTTGGTGGTGGAGATGTGTGATGGTTGGTGGCTGGTGGTGGAAATCTGTGCTGTCTCCATTTCCACACTACGGTCGTTTGGTCTGTCAGTTTCTGGCAAAGTTGTGTCCATGGGAGCAGTGTTTGCTGAGCCGGTGCAGGGCTTGATCTTATCTGGCAGCTCCCAGTTACCGTCCCTGGCTGTTTGCTTCCTCACCCCAGTCAAGTGATCCCCAGACCCAGAGTCAGAATCTGAGGAGTCACTGCTCTCTTCCTCCGGCCACTGCTCCACCTGTTCCAGCCACACTCGCCAGCTGCTCAGGTCCACCGACCCCCCACGATGTCCTCACAGGCCTCCAGGAGCAGTCGGGGTCCCACAGCCCAGCTCCAGCAACACCCCCTCTTCTTCTGCAGCCCAGGGACAGAGGGCACAGACAGGGCCGGGGCCGAGGTGAAGGGCACCACGTGGGCGGGGCCAAAGCGTCCCCTCAGGAGGTGGCTCCAGTCCACAGCCACCACGGGGGGGAGGGTCAGGTCCGCCTTGTTGAAGACGAGGATGAGCCCCTTCCCCAATTCCTGCATCACGTGGGCGGCCAGGGCAGGGGGCATGCTCAGGGCCAGGTGCTGGGCGTCGGCAATGAGCAGGACAATGTCTGACATCTCCAGAAACCTCCACAGCTACCGCCACATCTCCAGGTTGTGCTTGAAGGGTGCCAGGTCCCTGCTGTCCCCAGGCTGTCCCAGGCCCCTCAGGAAGTCCCCGAATGCTGCCTCCTCCCGCACCCGCAGCTCCTTGGGGCTCATCCCAAAGCTCCAGGGGGGCCACTGGGGGAAGTCTAGCCTGGGGCTGTAGACGCTGTCAGGGTCCAGCTCCAGGGCGCTCTTGGGCAGCGGCTCCAGCAGCTCTTCCTGGGCTTGGCGCCGGCGCCGCTCCAGGGCCTCGGCCCGGGGCTCCCCCAGCTACAGCCGGAACCTGCCGGGGTCGTGGCGCTGGGGGGCCCCGCGGGCTCTGCGGGGGGATCTCCAGCGGGGCCATTGCCGCCTCGCTCGCAGCTCTTGCTGCGGCTTCCGGGGCCCGAGGCCGGGCCGGCTGGGGTGCAGGGTCAGCACTCAGGGACAGGCTGAGCTTGGCGGGGGTGGCCGGCTTGGTGCAGAGCTCAGAGCAGGTGGACGCAAAGGCTTCGTAACCTCCCTTGAGGAAGCAGGTGCGGGCACCGCGGGCCTCCCTGCAAAGGGTGCTGACCGTCAGCAGCATGGTGCTGTCGCGCTTGGGCACTTCCAGGTATGTGCTGTGCTCGTCCAGCAGCACCACAGTGTGGAAGAGCCCCTGGCACAGGCGGGCACGGAGCTCTTCATTGGGCATGACGTGCTCCAGCGCCAGCATGCCCTTGTTGCGGCACCGCACAATGGTGCTCAAGTGGACGTTGCAGGAGCCGCAGATGTACGCAGTGTTGAAGGAGAAGGAGCAGCAGTTGAGGATGAGGCACTGTGGGCCGCGCTCCTGCAGCAGCCCCTGCAGTGCCTCGCACTCCAGCGTGCACACCTGCAGGTTCACCATGGCTGGGCAGCGAAGGGAAGGAGGACAGGGCAGTGTACGTGGAGGTGCTGCTGTCCCCAAGTGTCCCGGTGTCTTTCCAATTGCCACCACCCTCACTTCTGGTCCCAGTAGCATGGGAACCAGGAGTGGGTTGGTTCCCAGGGGTGAAGCCACCGATGGAGGGGGTGGGAACACAGGAAGGAGAGGCAGCGTCTGCGGCTGGTAGGGGATTCCCGGTGGAGGGGGGAGATCCCAATGCAGGCACGCCCAACTACACAGGGGAGGAGCTGGAAATGGAGGAGGGGCCACGTGCGGGATCAGGAACGCAGCAAAGGGTTTTCTAAACTGGGGTTAACATTTCCCAACTGTTCCCCAATACTCTCAACCGCTTTTACTAGCTTGTAAAACAAATAACCTTTTCCCGACATAAACAACCAGTGCACAAAACGCTTTAAATACTCAAATAACCAATGCTTAAATAACCAATGAACAAAATGTTTTAAACCTTCCCTTGAATAACGAAAATAGTCCCAAACAAGGACTCTCACAACTGGGAGAAAAGCTTTCCGCAGGAGACAGGACAACTCAGCCCCCATCTCCCACTCTTCCCAACACCCAAGATAAAAGGAAGTTAACAGAAAAGGATACAAAAGTGACCCATATTACACTCACTAAAGGGTCAACTGAAATTCTCAGGGTGGTCCGTCAACTCCTCAACCAGTCTTCTCTTTCTCGAGAAGGTCGTCGGTCGCGCGTCAGATCACCCTGATAAAACTCAGAGCTTTCTTCGGGGAAATGGCTGCTCCGAAAGCAGCTTGCTTCCAGCAGGTCGGGCTGCTGGAGACGCTTTCAGGGACGGTCCAAAGAAGTCCCTGTTCGGGCACCACTTATCGTGCTCCGGGTTGCTGCAGGTGCTGGATAGTGAGGAGCCGCGATCTTCCCAAAAGCGTCTCAGTAGCGAAGCTGCTCGGCAGGACCACCACACACTCACACGCGCATACACACACACACAGATAGCTCCAGTAATATGAATTGATGCCAAAGAGTCGGGAAAGGTCTCCGTATAGAGTTCCATGGGTGTTGTAGCCGCTGAGCCAGTGATTGTGATGGCTGAGGGGCCAAGGAGCCTCGAAATAGCAGGGACCTGCTGGTGGACCAATTCCAAGGTTTAAGAACACATCCTGACCTCATGGTGAGAAAGGAAAAGCCTCTCCCATCAGGCTTTGTGGTGCCATGCAGACTTGGTCTTTCTGATTGACTTGCTGCCCCTCGCCACTCCCCCAGAGTATCCCCATTGGCTCCCATCCCCTATTCCTGCCTTTGTACCGCCCCCGTACCCTCAGATCATTGGTCTCTGGTGCTCTCCCCGCTCCCGTACATAAACCCTGGACCCTGCATGGTCTGGTCTCTTTCGTCTCTGGGTTCCCTTCGCCACAGGATGCAATAAACCATCATCCATGGAATACCATATGGGAGAGCCCTCCTGACTCTTTGTTTCTGGTAATGCATGAGCTATCCGGTGCAGGAACTCATGCCTTCTGATAAACGAATCAATATGATTTCGAAGAAGCTTCTTATTGTTTAAAATACACTCCACTCACACATCTCACAACTTTGACATCATACCCTACTTATACACTTTGCTTACTTATACATTCTACCTACTTATACATTTCACTTGCTTATCTTATACTACTTATACATATCACTGTACTTATATATTTTCTTACTTATACTTTTTATAACTTCTACATAACACAGTACTTATGCATTTTAAGTACTTATACATTACTTATACATTTTACTTACTTATACATAATACAGTATGTATACATTTTGCAGCTGCTGTGCATGAGATCTCACATTGCTTGATTGGTTTCTCTATTTTGCCCATGAGCTCCGCATGCACTTTTCTGATAATATGATTAGTTTTAATCTAGTGTGGCACAGTCCTTTTTTATCTATTCCTTGCTGTCTTGGTATTTAGTTTTTCAGCTTCTTTTTTCCCAATTTATCACAGTTTACCTTTCAGTCCTTGATGAATTCCTGAGATCTCTAACAGGTGGGGCTCCTGATCCAGGCAAACAGCACCGAGATGATGACAGCACCAACACCCATCCAGTGATCAGCAGCCAAGCTAGTCCAGGAAATCCAAACAACAAGACAGCAAAGGACAGGGAGCAGATATAAACCAATCCCATCTCCTCCCTGAACCTTCAGACTGGAGCTTAAAAACCCTCTTGGGGCTGATGTGCTGCAGCTGAAGGTGGAAAAGCCAGGTGAAGCCGGTGAGGGTAATTCCAGCCTGGTCCCACTCTGAGGGCTCTGGTAAAAATAACTAAAAATGATTTGGCTGGGGCACACTATCAAGGTTCAAACACTTTACAACAATCCGGCTAGAGTGTGTGGTGAGAGTCCACGCCTAACAGCCGCGCCGGTGAAAGGAGTAAGCTTGCTGGAGTGCTATACTGCACCCACCGGAATGACTCCTTTGCCAGGGACGTTTCAGGGAAACGCAGCTACCTTTCACGAACCCACAGACGCAGTTTATTGTAGCCACACCGTGAAGGGATCCAGGGACGAAGACAAGGAACAATAGAGGGTCCAGTTTTAAGTATGGGAGCAGATCGAGCATCAGAGACCAATGATCGGAGGGCGCAGGGGTGGTACAAAGGCAGGACTAGGGAATGGGAACCAATAGGGAAACTCTGGGGGAGTGGTGATGGGGCAAGGGCCAATGGGGGGAACTTGGAGTGGAGAACCTTCTAGGGCATGGAATATATAAGGTAACAAGGGGGCAGGGAGGCCAATGGCCAACCAGAGAAGCAAAACTGGGGTACATTAACATAGCAAAGCAATGCATCCTGGGGAAAGCTCTTTTTACCACCCTAACCTGGGGAGGAATCTCTGGTACTAGGCACGGTCCTACCAGTGGGCTCTCTTTGTCCCTTGTTCTGTAGGCTCACCGGCCGCCACACAGTCCCTTCCACTATCCCATGGAATACACCTATTTTCATTATTCCTAAGAAATCGGGAAAGTGGAGGTTTTTACAGGATCTCAGGGCAGCCAATGCAGCCATTTCACCTATGGGGGCATTACAACCAGGAATACCTAACCCCACAATGATTCCAGTGTGACAGGACGTGTCTACCCCCTCTCTACCACAGATGGTTGGTGCATATGGAAGAGATAACCCAGGCGAGTCACAGGCCCAGCATGGGGTTGAGTCAAGGTTCTAAAAGGTTAAAATTTTAGCTAAGAGTTAGAAGAAATTTGTATTAATTAAGATACAGAGTAGAGAAACAAAAGATAAGTTAATGATTAGTAGATGCCTAAGCTAGAGCCAAGTGATGTATTATTTGCCATTATATTTTGTTTTAAGTTTTGTTTGTAGGAGGAAACAGAATAAATGAACTGTCATCAAAACAAATTGAAACCAATAGAACCAAGAATGACACCTGAGTTTCATAATAATTAATCAAAAGTAGGAAATCTTGGGCTGTGCCAAGAGGTCATGAAGGCCTGCCAACAGCAAGAAGGTAAAAAGGTTACTGTGAGGAAGACATTCCTGACTTCATCTTTCAGGGCCACTGACCAAATTCGAAACCACTGACCCAATTCAAGAGACAAAGTGCACATGCGTCTGTCTTGGTTTGAAAGACAGGTGTCTGCTAAGGAAGGCAGCAGCCTCCCTTGGAATGGAAGATGCAACCCCCTTTCCCTCTGAATTATTATAATTTTGAAATCAAGGGGCTTCCAGGCAAAGATATGGGAAATAGGAATAACAGTTCTTTACTAATATATATATATATATATAAAACAAGGCAGGGAAAAAACTGATTTAAACTGAGAGTCAGATACAACCTGACCCTGTTGGTCAGGGTAGCAGTAGCAGTCTGATAAGGTGGTGGCTGCAGACCTCCTGAAGTGAATGGATGTGGTTCTATTGAAGCGGTGATCCTGTCTAGAAATATCTGGTCTTCCTCAGAAGGTCCCGTGGTAGGTATGTAGCTATTGTCCTCTGGAAATCCAGTGGGAAAGGCGGCCTGTGGTCTTCAAAAATCGCAGTTTATATCCAGGATGGGATGCTTGGTTTCTCCCTCTGGGTGGAGCATCTCACAATGGAATGATGAGTCATGAGATAAGGCACTGATGGGCCATTAACAGGACATAGTCTTGAGGGAGGAGGCAGGGAGCACTGCCCTACCTGGTTTTAACAGCTCATGAAGATGGTGATAGAATACATGCTTGTGGGCACATTTTACATTGTAACTAATGATCTCATTTTAATATGAAGCGGAGGATGGGAGGTGCTGGGGTCATACATATGTAGAAGATGTAAAACTTTGTGTAATAAATAGAGAACGAAGAACCTTGTACTTTGCTGGCATGTCTTTAGGAGGCTACTCCCATGCTGCCCACTGGTGCCTGAATAAACATACCACTTTCTAACTTTAATTAGGGTCTTGGTTTGAAAGACAAGTGTCTGCCAAGGAAGGCAGAAGCCTCCCTTGGAATGGCTGATGCGACCCCCCTTCCCTCCGAGTTATTATAATTTTGAAATCAAGGGGCTTTTAGGCAAAGATGTGGGAAATAGGAATAACAGCTCTTTACTATTATATATCTATATGTGTATAACAAGTCAAACAAGCAATAACTATGGCAGTAACAGCAAACAATCACAAACCCAGTGCCAGCCTTCTCGGCTGTCAGGCCCTTTCCCCTTGGGTGCAGTTCCGCTCGCAGCCGGCAGGGGCGCTGGCAGCTCCCAGTGAGCAGGGCAGGTGCGATGGCTGTCCTGTGGCTGCATGGAGGCGCTCCGGAGCGAGCTTGGGGAGCACGCGGCAATGGTGGCCTGGGATCCCAGGAAGGGATGGAACAAAGGTTTCACAAACCGCTGGGCAGCCGATCCCGGTGTCCAGCCAGACCCACAGGAACAGCAGGCTGGAACGGCAGGGACGAGCACAAATCCCGGGTGGCAGACAAGATGTATCCAAACTGCGGAGCTGTGGTGGGAACCCCCCGGAGGTCTGGGCAGGCAGGGCAAGCATGGCTACAACGTAGTGAAGGTGCAAAGCAACGGTGGGGGCGGGGCGGCCATGGCCCGGCTCCCAGGGAGGCAGGGAAGGCGGGCTTGGGATCCCAGGGTTTCTCTGGCAGAAGGAAAAGCAGCTGCAGAAGCAGCCTCTCTCTCCGTCCAAACTGACTGTCCACACACCCAGGTGAAACAAAAGAGTAGCCAGATGCACCCCACTCCAATGGCTAGCTCTTTTGTTTTTCTTAAGCACCCAGATATTTGTCCACCTAGCAACACGTATGAGGAAAATTCCTATAACAGAAAAAAACCCAAAAGAACTCCTAAAACCCCAACATTATCCACCCCGAATTTTTCCCATACTAACATGTTACATGAAACTTAACCCTTTTAACCATATAAATACATGCATCACCCAAATAATATACATATATACATATATACCTATATACATGCTGATGCTGATACTGATACAAGTACAGAGCCATGGGTAGTTCACCCTGAAACAAGGTCCCCTTGAGGTATGCATCGGGTCTCTCCATCCTTTTGCATCGCTCACCAGGTGCAACCTGGTCTCTGAGCGAAGACAACTCCACGGATGGGTTTGTCTTTGCTTGAGGCAGAATTAACCGAAACAGTTTTCCCAAGCATACCTCTCAGGGCACCACTGGAACCTTATCCCCGTCTGTTGTTTGTAGGGGTTCGGATTAGGCAGGGCCTGCTCGGCTGGTGGAGCCTTGAGTGTTAACTAACCAGGTGGCTCTTGCTAAATGCACCTCCCAGTTTTTGAAAGTCCCCCCACCCAGTGCCTTCAAGGTGGTTTTAAGCAATCCATTACACCGCTCCACTTTCCCAGCTGCTGGTGCATGGTAAGGGATATGGTACACCCACTCAATGCCATGTTCTCTAGCCCAGGTGTTTATAAGGCTATTCTTGAAATGAATCCCATTATCAGACTCAATTCTCTCAGGGGTGCCATGTCTCCAAAGGACTTGCTTTTCAAGGCCCAGGATGGTGTTCTGGGCAGTAACGTGAGGCACAGGGTAGGTCTCCAGCCATCCTGTGGTGGCTTCTACCATTGTGAGCACACAGCGCTTGCCTTGACGTGTTGGAGGCAGTGTGATGTAATCAATCTGCCAGGCCTCCCCATACTTGTATTTGGACCATCGCACACCGTACCACAGGGTCTTCACCCACTTGGACTGCTTGATTGCAGCACAGGTCTCACAATCATGGATCACCTGGGAGATACTGTCCATGGTTAGATCCACTCCTCGGTCTCGTGCCCACTTATAGGTGGCATCTCTGCCTTGAAGGCATGAGGCATCATGGGCCCATAGAGCTAGGAACAACTCTCCTTTATGTTGCCAATCCAAGTCTATATGGGACACCTCTACTTTCGCGGCCTGATCTACCTGTTTGTTGTTACGATGTTCTTCATTAGCCCGGCTCTTGGGGACATGAGCATCTACATGACGGAACTTCACGGATAGCTTGTCTACCCGAGTGGCAATGCCTTTCCACTCCTCAGCAGCCCAGATTGGTTTTCCTCTGTGCTGCCAGTTTGCCTTCTTCCACTTTTCCAGCCAACCCCACAGAGCATTGGCTACCATCCATGAATGAGTGTAGAGGTAGAGCTTTGGCCACTTCTCTCTTTCAGCAATGTCCAGAGCTAATTGAACAGCTTTGAGTTCAGCAAATTGGCTCGATCCACCTTCTCCTTCAGTAGCCTGTGCAACTTGTCATGTGGGGCTCCATCCAGCAGCTTTCCATTTCCAGCTAGCACCTACAATTTGGCAGGAACCATCAGTGAAGAGGGCGTATTGTCTTTCACTCTCTGGTAGCTTGTTATATGGTGGAGCTTCTTTGGCACGTGTCACCTGCTCCTCTTCTTCTTCAGAAGATAACCCAAAAGTCTCACCTTCTGGCCAGTTCGTAATTATTTCCAAGATCCCAGGGCGACTTGGGTTTCAAATTCGGGCACGCTGTGTGATGAGGGCGATCCATTTGCTCCAAGTAGCGTAGGTGGCTTGATGCGTGGAAGGAACCTTTTCTTTGAACATCCACCTGTAAGAGACGGTCCGAAGATCCCTCATCTGCCTCACGATCATCGCCAAGGACAGAGACTGAACACAGGAGTCCTGGCCCGGCTGAGGTGGGATGTCTGCCAAGCGTTGCCTGCGGGTGTGCCCACTGGGAACTGGTACGCATTCCTGAGGAAATTAGTGCAGGTAACAATGGACTGCGCTGTTCTTGCTGCCCAGGTGGGAAGGACTGCGCTGAAGCAGAAAGGAATGACCTGTCCTGTACACCTCTCCGGTACACCTGTTTTGTACGTCTGTCCTGTACCTGTTTCCCAAAGCAACGGACCCCATAACAATGGCTGTAGATTTCCCAACCTCTTGGCCAGTTGCCCCTCTCTTCTGAAAAGGACTATAAAGGGACTTTCTGAAATAACCAAGTCGGAGATCTCCCCACGGAAAGAAGACGAATCTATTGGGGGAAGACCACGAGGACTTTGTCCCATCTGTTGGTAGCTATTGCCCCCCTCTCTCTTTCTTCCTCTCTACTTTGTGTTTCTTTCTCTCTCTCTCTCTTTCTCTCTTCTATCGCATTACTGTGTTGTGGGCACTTAATAAAGGTGCACTGCTTTGATTAAAACTGAAATCTCTTGTGTCCTTTTACACTCTGAGATCGATAAATGAACCATCACAACCCCCGCTTGCATTAGCGGATCGTGACATTAAACTGGCGTCACGGACAGGATTTCTGACAGACAGAAGAGGTTGCAAGGTTGTGTGTAGTCTGTAATAGAGGAAGGATGTTTCGCTCCAGCCGCACCTAGCCCAACACCCCAAAAAGGGTGAGCGGTGTCTAGAAAGCAAGGGGGGTGACTCGAATTTCCCGCAAACTGCACACGCCTAGGTGAAAAGCACCCCATACTCAGTTGAGGGCTCTGTCTTCAGATTTTTCGCAAAAGATCTCTTAGTGTAAAAGGGGGAACTGTGTTTTTTTGGGGTGTGCGTGAATTTGGACTGCTTGGTGTAGTGAAGAGACAACCATAAGTAACTTAAGGAGTACCTACCAGGCAGATTTGGTCTCTTCACCCACCCAGGGAAGCGAAGGGAGACACAGTGAAGCTGTGTGTGTCGCAGTGTGTAATTAACTTTTACCTCCCTGTGGTGGTTTTGATCCCTTCATAAAATGACTGAAAACCCCAGTGCAAAAGTTAAAGCTGCATTTTATGCTCTGCTAGCAAAACATAATGCCCGGCCCTCTCCGGGAGGGGAAGAATGGGCTCAAAATAACTGGCTTAATTTGGATTATGTGACTGATAGAGTATGTTCTTTACAACATGAGACTAGATTTAAATTTGGCCGAAATAAAACCATAATCTGCTCTGTTTTAGGGGCATGCCTTGTGGCAGCTATAGATCATTGCTTAAAGCGATGTACTGAGGAGAAAGCAATCATAGATTCCCTTCAAAACCTAGTGGAGATTTTACAGAAACAATTAGATGAAGAGAAGAATAAAAATCATTTGCTAGAGGCTGCTTTAAAAGAGGAATACTTTAGGAATTCAAAGAATACTGACTCACCAAAAGAGACAGAGGAAAAGGAAACTCCTCACATTAACCAAATATACCCCCAGAAAGAACTAATACTAGTAAAAAATTGTGGGGAAAACTGCTGCCCTTGTATGAGACCTCTGATTAAAACAGAATATAATTATATCAATGATGAAGATTTTGAACCGCATATCACCGCTAAACAAATATCATACACTGCTGTTGAATTGGCTAGATTAAAAAAGGAGTATGGGCGGCTCCCCCACGAATCTGAGATGGAATATGTTTTCCGAGTGTCCCTCACTGGAGGAGACCAAATTCAATTAACTGAACAGGAGGCCAGTGGATACTGGGGACATGGAGTTTTCTTGACAACAGGAGACAAACGTGGCACGTGGTCCCTGACTCAGCGCGCAGATTTCTGGGCCAGGGGACTCAATCCTTTAGAAAGGGGAGACCCTTTAGCTATAGTTGGTACCCCCAATCAACTCCTAGAAAGTGTCCACAAAGCTGCCTGTTTGCAAATGATCCATGAAAGGAAGTTAACTCCTGGATATGAATCCCCCATGCAATTACCTGTTAAACCTGAACTGATGACCCCTTTAATTCGAGGCCTTCCAGAATAACTCAAACCTACAGCAATTGTCCTTCAAAAAACCATAGCAGCTGTAGGTCCCGTAGAAAGGCTGGATAGATTCCTTGGAAACCCGAGTGATCAAACTGGATCTACCGATCCTGGGTTTACTCCATATTCAACCCCCTCTCAGCCCCCAGGTTCACAATCAAATTCACCTGCCGGTGATCGTAAAGTTTGGACATAGAGTGAGGTTGCAGAAGATCTGATTAATTACAGTAGAAAATTTGGACCTATAAAAATCCCAGAGGAAAAATCAGACAAAACAAAAGGTGTCAGGTACATTAGGGCTCTTCATAGCGAAAAGCCAGAAAATGTAAAACAGATCTCTAACCATCAGCATTGGTGGTTGTTAGGCATCAAAAAGGGGGTCCCCAGAGATGTGATGGATGGCTTACCCCTTGATAAATTGAGTAAGGTAGTGTCCAACTGGCACTGCCGAAAACCCGTTCTACCAAATCCATCAGTTCAACCCAGTGCACCCCTCCTCCCTCAGAATCTGGGCAGTGAGTCAAAGCAACCTCTCCCTCAAAGTCTGTGCAGTGAGCCAAAACGACCTCTCCCTCAAAACCAGGGAAACTAGACCCTCCGTCTCTTGTCAGTGGGCGAAGAGACGGAACATGGGTATACCTGAGAATGCTCACTAAAAATAAAACAGGAGATATAATGATCACAGCTATTACAGGCCCTAAACAGGCACCTGTAACTTTCCTGATTGACACTGGATCACAAATTTCTGCGCTGACAAAGAAAGATGCCCAGAGGTGTGGAATTGTCCCAACAAAGAACCGATATTGTGTTTGAAATGCCTTGGGAACGACAGAATCTATGAATGTGGCCCTAGTCAAGCTCACTTGGCCTGGAGAGGAAAATCAATTCTCTATTAATATGGTGATTGGAGATATCCCAACCAATCTATTAGGGATGAATGCCCTCATTGGGAGGCAGTGGGAGGACTCAGATGGTCTTCTGTGGTCTTTTGGCACACCACGTTTTAACATCAGACTGCTCCAAGCCGCAGCCTCCCTACCATTCAGCAAAGTAACTAATGTGAAGCAATACCCCCTCCCCCTGAGTGCCAAAGAGGGCATCAAGCCAGTGATACAGGAGCTGCGAGAACAAGGAGTAATAGTTAATACTCATTCTCCTTTCAATTCTCCAGTGTGGCCAGTGCGAAAGCCTAATGGGAAGTGGAGGCTGACAATAGATTTTCGCAGGCTAAATGCCAACACAGACCCTCTTACAGCAGCCGTCCCAAATCTGGCAGAATTAATAACATTGATTCAAGAAAAGGCTCATTCAATCATGGCAACTATAGATGTCAAAGACATGTTTTTTATGATACCTTTACAGCCAGAAGATACGGACCATTTTGCTTTCACATGGGAAGGTCAGCAATACACTTTCACTAGGCTTCCCCAAGGGTACAAACATTCTCCTACCCTGGCTCATCACGCTTTAGCCCAAGAGTTAGAAAAAATACCCAAAGCTGACAATGTAGCTGTTTATCAATACATTGATGATATCCTTGTGGGAGGAGATGAAATAGAAGAAGTGAGAGATACCCAACAGAAAATAATCTCCCACTTAGAAAGCCTTGATTTGAAAATTCCCTCAGAAAAAATCCAAAACCCTTCACATGAAGTGAAATTTTTGGGAATTTGGTGGAAAGGAGGTATGACATGTATCCCACCTGATACCCTAACCTCTTTAGATCAGATTAAAATGCCTGAATCCAAAAAAGATCTCCAACATGCTTTAGGTTTATTAGTGTTCTGGAGAAAACACATCCCAGATTTTTCCATAATTGCCAGACCTCTCTATAACTTGTTAAGAAAAGGAATAAAATGGGAATGGACTGCTTCTCAAGAAGAAGCATTGCAATTGTTGATTTTTGAAGCAACAGCTCACCAAGCCCTGGGCCCTATTCACCCTACAGATCCTTTCCAGGTGGAATGGGGATTTGCCTCCTCAGGGTTGTCAGTACACATATGGCAGCGGGGTCCTGAGGGTCCGACGAGGCCTGTAGGTTTTTACTCCCGTGGCTTTAAAGATGCTGAAAAAAGATACACTACCTGGGAGAAAGGACTGGTTGTGGTTAGCTTAGCTCTCATAGAAGTGGAGAAGATTGCATGACAACAACCAATTGTTTTGAGAGGCCCTTTCAAAGTTATTAAGGCAGTCTCTACTGGGACCCCCCCACCTGATGAGGTGGCCCAGAGGGCCTCAGTAAGGGAATGGTATGCTCAGATTGAACATTATTGTAGCGTCTTCTCAGTAACTGAAGGAGCTGTAAAAAATCTGGCAATCCAAGAGACTGAGAACTTGGGTAGCAGCCAAGACAAACCTGCCTCAGTCATTAAAGTAGCCCCTCCTTTTTCCCCCGAACAGGCAGCAAATTCTTGGTTTACGGATGCTTCTGCCAAGCGAGAAGGAAAGGTGTGGAAGTACAAGGCTGTAGCCCTCCACACTTCCTCAGGTGAACGTATTATCACAGAGGGGGAAAGCAGCGCCCAAGTTGGCGAGCTGATAGCTGTTTGGAGTGTTTTCCAACGTGAGGCACAGAATACTTCTCCTGTCTGTATCTACACTGATTCCTATGCTGTGTTTAAGGGATGTACTTAGTGGCTTCCTTTTTGGCAGCAAAATGACTGGGAAGTTAACAGAATCCCAGTATGGCAAAAGGAAAAGTGGCAAGAAATTCTAAATATTGCAAGTCAAGGGAATTTTGCCGTGGGGTGGGTAGCCTCTCACCAGACAGATGGAAATCCAGCAGGAGAGTGGAACAATAAAGCTGATGAATTAGCAAGACTAAGTCCTTTGAAAAAGGATCAGATTACAGAGGACTGGGAGCACTTATTAGAATGGTTGCATGTAAAAAGACAACACACAGGTGCAAAAGATTTGTACAAAGAAGCCCTTGCTCATGGTTGGCCTGTTACCAGAGAAATGTGTAAAACATGCATATCAGCCTGTGAACAATGCCGCAGATGGCTGGAAAGACACCCTTTGGAAGATGACCCTCTGCATTTAAGAAAGGGTAAAGGCTTATGGGATGCGTGGCAGGTAGATTATATTGGCCCCTTTAAAAAGTCAGGAGGTGAACACTTTGTGCTGGTAGGAGTGGAGATTACATCTGGGTTAGTCCAGGCCGATGCCTTTAGAAGAGCTACAGGAGATAACACTGTCAAAGCATTGCAGGGATGGTTTGGAACTTTCCCAAAACCACAAGAAATTCAATCTGATAATGGGTCTCACTTAACTGCCAAAGTTGTACAGGACTGGGCAAAAAGTGAAGGGATTAAATGGACTTTTCACACCCCTTACTACCCTCAAGCTAACGGCATTGTAGAAAGGACCAATGGTCTCTTGAAACAACTTCTGAAACCACAGGAGGGAAATTGGGATGTTCGGCTATGGGAAGCTGTGAAAGGTGTGAATGATAGATGGGGGGTAAACGGGTGTCCCAAAATCACTGCCTTTTGCCCAACAGTTCCAAGCATAATTCCTTCACTACAGGGACCTAATGATCCTAAGAATCCTGCACACTACCCTGGACAACCTGTTTTGGTAGACCTCCCTACCATAGGAGAAATACGACTAGTGCTAAAAAGCCCCCTGAATAAATATGCATGGGTAGCATCTGATGCCCATGGGAGAGCGCATCGGATACATACACGCTGGATAATTCCATCATTCTAACTTTCCTCCTTTGGTGGCAGACTCTTTTTGTGTTTGCTTTTCACAGAAGAACTCCGAGGGACATGAAGACCACATAAACCATGATAAAACTGGTGATACTTTTCTGCATCCTACCACAACACCAGGGCCAAAAACCAGCTGAGTGGCCATGGTCTGGTGCTACCATTAGATACACTAGTGCTCTAGGATCCCATCCCAGAGATCGTCGCCCAAACCCAGCCACTGTAGTACTGCACGACTCTGAGGTATACCGTTCAAATGAATGGGGATGGGACTTGAAGGATTGGACTACAACCCTAAATGGAACAATTGGTGAAAAAATTGAGGTAAGATGCAGAAAAGTAGAAGGATCTTTCTCCGGGAAAGCTTCCACCATTACAATTACCGGGAATTTTCTAAAACCAGGTGGGAAAAGTGATTTGCACCCCAACATTATGGCCAAACTCTGCCCTACAACGGAGTGGGCGTGTGACAAACAAACCCTCTTCATCCTGTGTTGTCGTCAGAAGAATGTCGGTAACTACACCTTAGACCCCAGTACCAACAATGTTGAAATCACGAAGCTTTGCAAAAATGAACCAACTGACTGCTGGTATAACTTTACTCAACTAAATCAGCCTATGTAACATGCAATTGGCAAAATAACCAGGCAGATCAGCCAAGTTTGAAAGGTTTAACTTATAAATTCAAAATAAATGCTGTAGTAAAGCCCATACTGAGTGCAGTAATTACGTACCATGGTATAAGTACCTCCCTCGTGCTAGATGACAAGAGTAATGTTTTTTCTCCCTTTATGGTAACCCAAGGTGATGATGTTTCAATACGATGTAGATTAATTGATGGATCTTTTACTAAACCTATACACAGTTATAGCATTGGACCTCACGGCTGTGTTTTGTTTTGTGAAATTCAAAACCAAGATTGTTGGTTAAACTTAACTGCTGTACAATTTTCCCATAAAGTCATGTGTGGTAAAAACGATACAAAGCACTGGGGAGAACTCGATGTCAATGTTGTAATACCTACCACCCAACCACCGGTTATGCTAAGCCCGAGAATTTTTGAAATTGGACCATATACAATCAGGAAAACAGGCCAGCAACAAATATTGTTCAATCCGGCATGGTCCCTTAAACAAGTCAAATTGCTCATGCAAAACAATGTCTCAGAAGTTCAGCCAGCTTGTTCACCTTTTCTGCAAACTTCCTTCGAGGGGTGGACAACCTGGTTGCGAAAGCGAAACCCTTCTAAGAAACAAACGCAAAGAGACATAACCGGTGTTATGGGAACAGGATTGGGAATCTTAAATAGTATTGATTCAGAAGTACTAATGAATAAATTGGCTGCCACAACTACAGATTTGACTAAAATACAACCATTGCAGTCGTCCCTATTAGCCTTGGGAAGCCATCAGTGGTTGTTATCAAACATATTACCAAATTGGGAAAAGGTAAATGTGAATGACCACAAATTGATAATTGACGCACTTGATGCTGCACAAAATAACATTTCTTTGGCTCTCAGCTGCATCCAGGCTCAATTATGGATGCAGTCAGTTGCTGCCTCAATTATAAGAGAAGGCGAAGAAGGCACTTTTCCTACTGAAATTCGGAAAATAATCTGGGACAGTGCCACTGATTTTGAAAGAGAATTCCCATCCTGGTGGAACTTAGTAAATTTTACCTACAATCCCATCATAAACACAGCCACAGCCTTTGTACTGACCATACGTAATGCTTCAGTGCATTTGATATTCCCTGTCATTGCATTAGGGCTGAACCATGATGGAGCTGTTCTCTATCCTTTCGAGCATAGAGAATGGGCCCATCAAATTGGTGAGAAGTGGCAAACTGTTAATTTAGAAACTTCTATTGTCCGAGAACAACAAGGGTTCATCTGTGAATGTAATGCAATTAGAGCTCAAGACATTTGTTTAGATACAGAACAAAATATCTGTCATTTTGAAATTCATCCTAACGAGATTCCTGAAACAGTGCTTGTCTATATAGGTAATGGATGTGCATGCTTAAGAACTGCTTGTGATAAAGTATTTGTAGAAAATTTAGTAGTAGATACAAAAAATCATTCAAATTTTTGTGTTTGTAACTTTACTAAAATCATAGGATGTGATTTTTCATATTTAGCCCCAGTTACTTCTTATCACCTTTTACAGTCCAATTACACACTGATCCACCAATTATTGCCTACCCCCATTGGAATGAACCTTACTTTGGTAAAGCAATTGTTGCTTCACCAAGATTTAATTGAAATTTTGGAAAAGATCAAGAAAAATGGACAAAAAACCTTGGTAACTGTTCATCACAATGTGAAAGAAATACATCGTGTTCTAGAAAGGGTAAAGAAATATGCTGAACACAGGTGGTGGGATACTCTTTTTGGGTGGTCACCTACTGCTACAGGTGTCCTGAACAAATTGTGTCATCCCATCACTGTTCTCTTGATTTTGGTTTTGATTGGTTTTGCTTTATCAGCAGTCTTATACATCATGAATTGGAGAATGATGAAACGGTTAACACAGTTGACATCTATAATAGATGTCCACGATTTGGCCAATACCCCATCCACTGTGGACATACCCAAGGTTATTGACACGAAACGAACGACACGAGTATTAAAATAAGATGTGATAAGAAATTAGAGGCACTTTGATTAAAAAATTACATGTGTATTCTGATTAAAAAATTATTTATTTCCTTCTTTTTTTCTTTCCTTCTTTTTCTTTTCTTTTCTTTCCCTTCCTTTCTTATGTTCTCTACCCCTTTTCTGGGATATGCTACCAACATTGATGAGTCCTGAAAACTTCGCAACAACACTACGAAATTGTGCTGATAGAGCTCTCCTGACGACAATAGTGAGTCACGGGGTGGTGTAAGAGACGGTCCAAAGATCCCTCATCTGCCTCGCGATCATCGCCGAGGACAGAGACTGAACACAGGAGTCCTGGCCCGGCTGAGGTGGGATGTCTGCCAAGCGTTGCCTGCGGGTGTGCCCACTGGGAACTGGTACGCATTCCTGAGGAAATTAGTGCAGGTAACAATGAACTGCGCCGTTCTTGCTGCCCAGGTGGGAAGGACTGCGCTGAAGCAGAAAGGAATGACCTGTCCTGTACACCTCTCCGGTACACCTGTTTTGTACGTCTGTCCTGTACCTGTTTCCCAAAGCAACGGACCCCATAATAATGGCTGTAGATTTCCCAACCTCTTGGCCAGTTGCCCCTCTCTTCTGAAAAGGACTATAAAGGGACTTTCTGAAATAACCAAGTCGGAGATCTCCCCACGGAAAGAAGACGAATCTATTGGGGGAAGACCACGAGGACTTTGTCTCATCCGTTGGTAGCTATTGCCTCCCTCTCTCTTTCTTCCTCTCTACTTTGTGTTTCTTTCTCTCTCTCTCTCTTTCTCTCTTCTATCGCATTACTGTGTTGTGGGCACTTAATAAAGGTGCACTGTTTTGATTAAAACTGAAATCTCTTGTGTCCTTTTACACTCTGAGATCGATAAACGAACCATCACGACCCCCGCTTGCATTAGCGGATGGTGACACCACCCCAGCACTGGTAGTCGGGGTGCCAGGAGGAGTTGTGCCTCTGTGCCGATTACTTCTGAGGCAGCTTGGACTCCTTCATAAGCTGCCAAGCTTTCTTTCTCTGTGGGAGTGTAGTTGGCTTCAGACCCTCTCTAGCTTTGGCTCCAGAATCCCAGTGGTCGGCCCCGAGTCTCACCAGGCACCTTCTGCCAGAGGCTCCAGGACAGACCATTGTTCCCGGCTGCAGAGTAGAGCACGTTCTTCACCTCTGGTCCCATCCTGACTGGGCCAAGGGCGACTGTGTGAGCAATTTCTTGCTTGATCTGGACAAAACCTTGCTGCTGTTCAGGGCCCCAGTGTAAATCATTCTCCTTGCGGGTAACCAGGTAAAGAGGACTCACAATCTGGCTGTACTCAGGAATGTGCATCCTCCAAAAACCTATGGCACATAGGAAAGCTTGTGTTTCTTTCTTGCTGGTCGGTGGAGACATCGCAGTGATATTATTGATGACCTCAGTGGGAATCTGACGTCGTCCATCTTGCCATTTCACTCCCAGGAACTGGATCTCTTGGGCAGGTCCCTTGACTTTACTCTTCTTGATGGCGAAACCAGCTTCCAGGAGAATCAGGATAACTTTCTCTCCTTTCTCAAACACTTCTGTTGCGGTGTTCCCCCACACAATGATGTCATCAATGTTCTGCAGATGTTCTGGAGCCTCACCCTTTTCTAGTGCAGTCTGGATCAGTCCATGGCAGATGGTGGGACTGTGCTTCCACCCCTGGGGCAGTCGGTTCCAGGTGTACTGCACACCCCTCCAGGGGAAAGCAAACTGCTTCTTCACTCTGCTGCCAGAGGAATGGAGAAAAATGCATTAGCAATGTCAATAGTGGCGTACCACTTTGCTGCTTTGGACTCCAGCTTGTACTGGAGCTCCAACATGTCCGGCACAGCAGCGCTCAATGGTGGAGTCATTTCATTCAAGGCACGATAGTCCACAGTCAATCTCCATTGCCCGTCAGACTTGTGCACAGGCCAGATGGGGCTGTTGAAGGATGAATGGGTCTTGCTGACCACCCCTTGGCTCTCCAGCTCACGGATCATCTTGTGGATGGGAATCACAGCATCTCGAATTGTCCGATACCTCTGGCGGTGCACTGTCGAGGTGGCAATTGGCACTCGTTGCTCTTCCATTTTCAGGAGCCCAACTGCAGATGGATTTTCTGATAGTCCAGGCAAAGTGTCCAATTGCCTAATGCCCTCTGCCTCCACAGCAGCTATCCCAAATGACCACCTGAGTCCTTTCAGGTCTTTGTAATAGCCTTTCCGGAGGAAGTCTATGCCCAGAATACACGGGGCCTCTAGGCCACTCACAATGGGATGCTTTTGCCACTCCTTCCCAGTCAGGCTCACCTCAGCTTCCAAAAGGGTCAACTGCTGTGATCCCCCGGTCACCCCAGCGATGGATACAGGTTCTGCCTCCACATGTCCCGATGGCATTAAAGTACACTGTGCCCCAGTATCGACCAACGCATCGTATTTTTGTGGTTCTGATGTGCCGGGCCATCGGATCCACACTGTCTAGAAAACCCGGTTCTCCCGTGCCTCTCCCTGGCTCGAGGCAGGGCCCCTCTAGCCCTGGTTATCATTCTTTCCCCGGGCGTACATGCTAGAGGTCCCTTCAAGGGGATCTGACATATCATCCTTCCTTCTGTAATACCTGGCAGCTCTGTCACGGGAGGCTGAGGCTACTTTCATCTTAGTGGAACCCCCTCAGTTAGTGCCTCCCTCCTTGAGTGCACGCACCCACACTGCCAGGACAGAAGTGGGTTTCCCATCCCACCTTCTCATGTCTTCCCCATGCTCACACAGGAAAAACCACAGCTCAGCTAGTGGGGTGTACCCTCTCTCTCTAACGGGGGGATGACAGGCTCTGATTTGGGGGCCTGTGACTCGCACTGGTGCCACACTGATCTTCCTCATCTCCTCTCTCATCTCCTCCCTCATTTCCTTCCTCATCTCCTTCATCTCCTCTTTGAGGTCCTGGACCACAGCAGAGACATGAGCCTTCAGCAGACCATTGACCATACTGTCATAATTCCTGAGCCTGTTGGTGACAGAGCCCACTGTTTCTCGGTTATTCTCAGTATCAATCGTTGCAATGAAGGAGGTGTATTGCTGTGGCCCTAGCTTTGCCAGGTTCCACATCATCTGTCCTATGCACCTGACATTATCGGGGTCATTATCATGCTGTCCATCCCTTGCAAAGAGTACCTCTATTACTGCCACCTCTCTTAGGTGCTGGATCCCTTCCTCGAGTGTCTTCCACTGCATTTTAGGATGGTACTCCTGCATTCTTTCTTTGTGAATGACCCTTTCTCTCACGCTCATTAAGAGCCGCTCCCAGAGAGAAAGGGGCCCTGGCTCCCTGTTCCGGTTTGGCCAAATTTAGAAATATATCCTCTGAGAGAAGGCAGGTCACCACCCCTCCCCCACCAGGTTCGGGGAAAATAAATTTTCCTCAAAGGAAAGTGAAGGAGATAAAAACTATTTATTTACCAAAACACACGGGAAAAGGATAATAATGCTAAATAATAAAATCTCTCGCTGTGGAGGAAAAAAGCTGGGAAAGTGTTAGAGTCCTCCCTTTGGTCTCCTTGGAGCTGGGGCTTGGCCCAGGGCCAGGCCCTCTGTGCTCGGTGGAAAGTCCTCCCGATGTGTTCTAATATTGAAGCAGTCCAGTGGAAAAGGGAGAAAATCCGAAATTCCAGGGAAGGAAAAAAATTCAACTCAGTCTCTCTCCGGTGAAAAAGAAGCTAAACAACTGGCCAAAAAACTGAACTGGGAGCAGCAAGCCAGGTGCTACCTCCCTCCCCTGCCGCAGCTGGGCACAAGTTGCTATCTGTGTGTGACCTTGAACAAGCTGCAAACTGCTTTGAAAAAGTTTTGCTCAGTTTTTCCTTCCCCGTCTCAGGCTCAATTTAGAGGCATAGAAAGGCACAAAGTTAATTTCTGGGCATAGGGCAGCGATACGAGATACAATTCATAAAGTCGCCCCAAGACACTCCCTCCCAAATATCTGGTCCACACCTGGATCCTGGGTCAACGATCCCAGATATCTTGCCTCACCACTATCCAGTTGCACACCTGTGCCCATAAGGTCCCAAACCCGAAGCAGCCAGGTTGTATAAGGCTCACGCCCCCTTCGCACAGTGTCTTTTCGCATACTATGGAGACTGTCGTACGACAGGGACTCAGTGATGATTTCTGGCTCTGGCTCTCCTGCTGGTTGTGAGGGCCCTGGTTCCCCATCATCATTAACTGGTCATACTTATTTGGTCTTATACTTCCTCCTTTGCACAGGGGCAACTGCTGCTGGCTGTGATTGCCCTTGTGGTTCAGCTGAAACCTGGACGGTTGTAACATCCGTGGGTTCCACTGCTGCACCATTGGACTCACCCTCTTTGGGGCAGGGAGAGGGTTTTTCACTAGCTGAGGAGGTGTATTCCCTTAGCACTTGGCATATCTCCTGACACATCTCCTGCATCCCCTTCACTTGTACCCCCACCCAGTTCGGGTAGTCCATTTCTGAGGTGGGCTGTTGGGCAGGGTCAGGCTGTGGGGCAGGGTCAGGCTGTGGGGCAGGGTCTCTAGTGTCTGGGGCTGTGTCAGGCTCTGGGGCTGGATCAGGCTCTGGGGTAGGATCTTTAGTCTCTGGGGCCGGTTTCTGGGTAGTAATCCAAACAAATCTCAACTTATCCCTGAGTGCTAAATAGAGTAGGCCTACCAGCACCACTTGGTTAGTATCCAGAGGGAATCTAAACCCTTTGAAAATTGTTGGGGTGTGCCCAAAGAACTGGTTGAGGGCTTGGGAGAAAACTTCCCCTGGTGTCATTTCCTCACAGAAGGTACCATTTTTAACAAAACCCCAAAAACATGCCCATGGTGTGTGATAGCCCTTTATCCATATACCCACATTCCTGAGGAAGATAAAAGCCCATGAATTCCTCACCTTCTCGACCCATAGTGCAAACTGGATAACAGCAATGGTAGCCTTAGTCAGAGGACACATGTTTAGGTAAGGAGCTGCAAAGGGGAAGAATATAGCCATGACCACGTGCCACCCGAACCAGGGTAAACTAGACCACATAGTGCTGCCTAACAAGGTTCCTATATTCAGCACACAAAATTAGGTTATCTAGGAGCTGTTATTCCTTTTTCACCCCTTTCTCTTGATGCCCTCAGGCCCCACGGTTGGGCGCCAAGATCTGTCTTGCTTTGAAAGACAGCTGTCTGCCAAGGAAGGCAGAAGCCTCCCTTGGAATGGCAGATGTGACCCCCCCTTCCCTCCGAGTTATTATAATTTTGAAATCAAGGGGCTTTTAGGCAAAGATGTGGGAAATAGGAATAACAGTTCTTTACTATTATATATGTGCATAACAAGTCTAACAAACAACAATAACTATGGCAGTAACAGCAAACAATCACAAACCCAGTGCCAGCCTTCTCAGCTATCAGGCCCTTTCTCCTCGGGTGCGGTTCCGGTCGCAGCCGGCAGGGGCGCTGGCAGCTTCCGGTGAGCAGGGCAGGTGCGATGGTTCTCCTGCGGCTGCAGGGGGTGCTCCGGAGTGAGCTCGGGGAGCATGTGGTGATGCCTTTTCCTGGTCTTAAAATCAAGAGTCATACACGGTTAGAAGGGGAAAAGGGATTTTACCTTGGTATTTATTTTAAGGATCCTTAGGTGCACACGTCCAGGTCATATGCATCGAGATGCACCCCACCGAGTCTATGCCCCAAAAGATCGGGTATAGCATTATAGGTTTTATTAATTAGCATATCTATCAAAGATTCCCCAATGAGAGGCTCAAGTGAGCCCCCCTCCCCAAGGAACCTTCCCCTGGATGGTTTACAGAACCTTCTTGGTTTACAGAATGTGTTCTGGAGAGGACCTTGGTGTCTGGGACACACTGATCCCTAGCTACGAAGCTTCTAAAATGTTTAGTCTCCTAGCTGAACAAACAAGTCCCAGAATGTAGGGAAAAAGAACTAGGAATACAGAAGTTGTAAAAAGGTATAACAGGGGTATAAAAGAAAAGGCAAAAAAAATCATGGCATCATTTCCCCCCTTTTAAAGACTAACAAAACTCTATCCTGTCTAGTCCCTACTCTACTCTATTCTTTGTCCGCAGAACCGGTTTGCACAACCGGCTGCTCCACAGGCAATTACACAGATAATAACTACAATCACAGCTATTATGAATATTTCTTTTACCCAGGCCCAGTTTGGTAACCATGAGGTGAGGGTATCAAAAATATGATCAAATTTTAAGGTGTTATTTCTAGAAGCCACTTCATGCAGAATTTGAGTTCTTTTCTGAATTTGATCTAAATCTTTCTTAATTCTTCCATTAAAATGCCAATCAATGGCCAGTGACCCCTCCCATCTAGGGGTGGTAACTGAGTACAGATCCAGCAATTCTTATTCTCATGAAGAATTTTGGACACATTTTGGACCACAATCTTATGCAAATCATGGGGTGAACCCCGAACTATGGTTACCAGTTAGGCAAACAGCAAACATGTAAAAAACAGTCTAGACTGCATCTTTCTGATTTGTATCAGTCCCTGCCTTCTTGGTTGTTCTGGGAGCAGAAGCTTTCTTCACCCTGGAGAAGTGAATCCACGGTCCCTTGCCAGCAACCTTGACTGCAGTAAAAGTGGTCAGCAAAACTTGGAATGGTCCCTTCCACTTGGCTTGCAAGGGGTCGCTGTCCCACCACTTGATGTAGACCCAGTATCCAGGCTGGAATGGATGAGCAGGTGTGTCCAATCCTATTGGTTTGGATAACACGACGAATCACTGTAGTTTCTGCAAAGTGGAACTCAGAGCCATTAAATATTTCTGCAAATCATTTTTATCTCTCATATGAATTTCCCCCGGGATATGTGGAACCTGGTATGGCCTGCCATATAATATTTCATAGGGACTGATGTTGTCCCTTCGCCTTGGCTGTATGCGGACCCTCAGCAAGGCTATAGGCACGGCTTGAACCCATGTCATGGATATCTCTTGACAAATCTTGCAAATCTGGGTTTTGAGGGTCCTGTTCATGTGTTCAACTTTGCCACTTGCCTGGGGCCTGTATGGTGCCTTTTTCTGCAATCCCCCTGGTTGTTTCATCAGCAAAACGATTTCCCAGTTCAGGGGCTGTTTTCCCTTTTTGATGACCCTTGCAATGCATGATAGCCACTTCCATGGGCTTCCAAATGCTCTGTAAAAGTGCAAGAATCTGTTTAGCATGCTTAACCTCATTACCTTGAGCAGTCAGCAGGCCACGTTCCTTTCAAATAGCTCCGTGGGCATGCACAACACTGAAGGCATATTTGGAATCAGTCCATATGTTCATCTTCTTCCCCTCACTCAGTTCTAGAGCTCTCGTTAGTGCAATGAGTTCAGCTTTCCGTGATGATACATCTGGAGGCAAGGCTTTTGCCTCAATGATTTTATCTGAGGTGGTTACAGTGTAACCGGTCATCCTCCTACCGTTTCTCATGAAGCTGCTCTCATTAGTGTACAATTCCCAGTCTGGATCTTTGAAAGGAACATCTTTCAGGTCTGGTCTGCTGGAATAAGTTTCCTCTATTGTCTGCAAACAATCATGCTCAGGCACATTGTTAAGTAACGTGGATAATAAAAACATTGCAGGTTTTACCACAGAAGTCTTTAGAGTAACATCATCCTGTTCTAATAACACAGATTGGTATTCGAGCATTCTGCTAGGGGAAAGTCAGTGTCCCCCTTTTGCTCCAGCTCATTTATCACTGCATGGGGTACATACACGACAATGTGCTGCCCAAGGGTGAATTTATGGGCCTCCTGTATCAGAAGGACTGTTGCTGCCACAGCTTTCAAGCATCCTGGCCAACCCTGGGCTACATTGTCTAGTTGTTTTGAGAAATAGGCCACAGCTCTTCGCTGGTCTCCAAGGTGCTGTGCCAGTACCCCCAGAGCAACATTCAGTCGCTCATGTGTAAAGAGTTCAAAAGGTTTAGTCAAGTCCGGCAGCCCCAAAGCTGGGGCTGACATCAAGGAATGTTTCCGCTATTTAAATGCTGCCCTGGCATTTTCTGTCCACATAATTGTCTCCTTTTCAGCTGCTTTAAGGACCTCATATAAAGGTCTCACCAGTACACTGTAGTTTGATATCCACAGGCGACACCAACCTACCATTCCCAGGAAGCTCTGCATCTTCCTTATGGTATGGGGCTCTGGAAGTTGACAGATGGCTTCCTTCTGTTCTCTGCTGAGCTGTAGATGTCCATGGAAAATTTCCAGGCACAGGCATACTACTGTTTCCCTGGCAACCTGTGCCTTCTCTTTCGGTTTGTTCCGGTTTGGCCAAATTTAGAAATATATCCTCTGAGAGAAGGCACAACCACCCCTCCCCCACCAGGTTCGGGGAAAATAAATTTTCCTTGAAGGAAAGTGAAGAAGATAAAACTAATTATTTAACAAACACACGGGAAAGGAAAGTAATGTTAAATGGTAAAATCTTTCGCTGTAGAGGAAAAAACCTGGGAAAGTGTTCGAGTCCTCCCTTTGGTCTCCTCGGAGCTGGGGCTTGGCCCAGGGCCAGGCCATCTGTGCCTGGTGGAAAGTCCTCCCGATGTGCTTTGATGTTACAGCAATCAAGCAGTCCAGTGGAAAAGGGAGAAAATACGAAATTCCAGAGAAGGAAAAGTTCAACTCTCAGTCTCTCTCCGGAGAACAAGAAACTGGAAAAAAAACCAGCCAAAAGCTGACTGGAAAGCCACAAGCAGGGTGATTCCTCGCTCCCCTGCCACAGCTGGGAAAAAAAAAGCCTGCTATCTCTGTGTGACCTTGAACAAGCTGCAAACTGCCCTGAGAAAGTTTTGCTCAGGTTTTTTTTTTTTTTATTTTCCCCTCTCAGGCTCAGTTTAGAGGCATAGAAAGGCACAAAAATTAATTTCTGGGCATAGGCAGCTATATGGAATACACATCATACGGTCACCCCAAGACATTCCACCCCTTATCCCATATTGTTGGCTCAATGCCCAAACTACGATATTCTAACTCTACACACACATTAATATATATATATATATATACACAGCCATATACGAATGGTGACACTGACAATCAGCAAGCAGGGGTATACAAGCATTTCACACTACAGGTAGTTTTCACACAACAATCAGATCTCCCTGCGGTACACAACGTGTTCTTCCATCTTTCTGCATTATCCACCATGTACAACCAGATCCCTGAGCAAAGACAACCCCACGGATGGGTTTGTCTGTACTCGAGGCAGAATTTATCCACACAGTCTTTCCTAACAGACCTCTGACATGCACTACTGGGACCTTATCTCCATCTGCTGTATGCAGGGATTCAGATTGGGCTGGACCAGCTCTATTGGTGGAACCTCGGGCATTAACTGACCAGGTGGCCTTTGCTAGATGCTGTTCCCAATTTTTGAAAGTTCCCCAACCTAGTGCCTTCAAAGTGGTTTTCAACAATCCATTGCACCGTTCCACTTTGCCTGCAGCTGGTGCATGGTAAGGGATATGGTACACCCACTCAATGCCATGTTCTCTAGCCCAGGTATTAATAAGGCTATTCTTGAAATGAATCCCATTTTCCGATTCAATTCTCTCAGGGGTGCCATGCCTCCAAAGGACTTGCTTTTCAAGGCCCAGGATGGTGTTCCGGGCAGTAACGTGAGGCACAGGGTAGGTCTCCAGCCATCCTGTGGTGGCTTCTACCATTGTGAGCACATAGCGCTTGCCTTGGTGGGTTTGAGGCAGTGTGATGTAATCAATCTGCCAGGCCTCCCCATACTTGTATTTGGACCATTGCCCACCGTACCACATGGGCTTCACCCACTCGGCCTGCTTGATTGCAGCGCATGTCTCACAATCATGGATCACCTGGGAGATACTGTCCATGGTTAGATCCACCCCTCGGTCTTGTGCCCACCTATAAGTGGCATCTCTGCCTTGATGGCCTGAGGCATAATGGGCCCATCGAGCTAAGAACAACTCTCCCTTGTGTTTCCAGTCCAAGTCTATCTGTGACACTTCTATCTTTGCAGCCTGATCTACCTGCTTGTTGTTTTGGTGTTCTTCATTAGCCCTACTCTTGGGGACATGGGCATCTACATGGCGGACTTTCACAACCAGCTTTCTTACTCGGGCAGTGATGTTTTTCCACTCTTCAGCAGCCCAGATTGGTTTTCCCCTACGCTGCCAATTAGCTTTTTCCCACTTTTCTAGCCATCCCCACAGAGCATTGGCTACCATCCATGAATGAGTGTAGAGGTAGAGCTTTGGCCACTCCTCTCTTTCAGCAATGTCCAGGGCTAGTTGAACAGCTTTGAGTTCAGTGAGTTGGCTTGATCCACCTTCTCCCTCAGTAGCTTCTGCAACCCGTTTTGTGGGACTCCATACGGCTGCTTTCCACTTTTGTTTCATCCCTACAATGCGACAAGAACCATCGGTGAAAAGAGCGTAGTGTGTGTCTTCTGATGGCAGTTGGCTGTACGGTGGAGCTTCTTCAGCATGTGTCACTTGTTCTTCATCACTGAGACCAAAGTTTTCACCTTCAGGCCAGTTTGTGATTATTTCCAAAATCCCAGGGTGATTCAGTTTCTCGATACAGGCACGCTGTGTGATGAGAGCAATGCATTTGCTCCATGTGGCATTGGTGGCGTAGTGGGTAGAGGGAACCTCTGCTTTGAACATCCACCCCAGCACTGGTAGTCGGGGTGCCAGGAGGAGTTGTGCCTCAGTGCCAATTACCTCTGAGGCAGCTTGGATTCCTTCATAGGCTGCTAAGATTTCCTTCTCTGTGGGAGTGTAGCTGGCTTCAGCCCCCCTGTAGCTTCGGCTCCATAATCCCAGTGGTCGACCTTGAGTCTCACCAGAAACCTTCTGCCAAAGGCTCCAGGACAGGCCATTGTTCCCAGCTGCAGAGTAGAGCACGTTCTTCACTTCGGGTCCTGTCCTGACTGGGCCAAGGGCTACGGCATGAGGGATTTCCTGCTTGGTTTGGGCAAAAGCTTGTTGCTGTTTGGGGCCCCAATGGAAATCATTCTTCTTGCGGGTAACCAGGTAAAGAGGACTCACAATCTGGCTGTACTCAGGAATGTGCATCCTCCAAAATCCTATGGCACCTAGGAAAGCTTATTTTTCCTTCTTGTTGGTTTGTGGAGACATTGCTGTGATCTTATTGATGACCTCAGTGGGAATCTGACGTCGTCCATCTTGCCATTTCACTCCCAGGAACTGGATCTCTTGGGCAGGTCCCTTGACTTTGCTCTTCTTGATGGCGAAACCAGCTTCCAGGAGAATCCCGATAACTTTCTCTCCTTTCTCAAACACTTCTGCAGCGGTGTTCCCCCACACAATGATGTCATCAATGTACTGCAAATGTTCTGGAGCCTCACCCTTTTCTAGTGCAGTCTGGATCAGTCCATGGCAAATGGTGGGACTGTGCTTCCATCCCTGGGGCAGTCGGTTCCAGGTGTACTGCACACCCCTCCAGGTGAAAGCAAACTGAGGCCTGCACTCTGCTGCCAGAGGAATGGAGAAAAATGCATTAGCAAGGTCAGTAGTGGCATACCACTTCGCTGCTTTGGACTCCAGCTCGTACTGGATCTCCAACATGTCTGGCACAGCAGCGCTCAATGGTGGAGTCACTTCATTCAAGGCACAATAGTCCACAGTCAATCTCCATTCTCCTTCAGATTTGCGCACAGGCCAGATGGGGCTGTTGAAGGGAGAGTGGGTCTTTCTGACCACCCCTTGGCTCTCCAGCTCACGGATCATCTTGTGGATGGGAATCACAGCATCTCGATTTGTCCGATACTGCCGGCAGTGCACTGTTGTGGTAGCAATTGGTACTCTTTGTTCTTTTACCTTCAGAAGGCCGACTGCAGACGGGTTCTCTGATAGCCCAGGCAAAGTGTTCAATTGCTTAATGCCCTCTGTCTCCACAGCAGCTATTCCAAAAGCCTACCTGAGTCCCTTTGGGTCTCTAAAATACCCGTTCCGGAGGAAGTCTATGCCCAAAATGCACGGGGCCTCTGGGCCAGTCACAATGAGATGTTTCTTCCACTCATTTCCAGTCAGGCTCACCTCAGCTTCCACCAAGGTCAAATTTTGTGATCCACCTGTTACACCAGAAATAGAAACAGATTCTACCCCCACATGCTGCGATGGAATTATTGTACACTGCACACCAGTGTCAACCAAGGCATCATATTTTTGTGGTTCTGATGTACTAGGCCAACGAATCCACACAGTCCAAAAAACACGGTTTTCCCTGACCTCTACCTGGCTAGAGGCAGGGCCCCTCTATGCCTGGTTATCCTTCTTTCCCTGGGCCTGTATCTTAGAGGTTCCTTCATGGGAATTGGACATGCCATCGTCTTTCCCATCATTTCCAGCAGTTTGGCTACAGGCAGCTGGAGCTACTTCCTTTTTGGTAGACTTTCCTTTCTGAGACTTGCGCCCCTTCAATTCACTCATTTGTGCTGCCAGAGCAGAAGTGGGTTGTCCACCCCACTTCCTCATGTTTTCCCCACTGTCACACAGGAAATTCCACAGCTCGCTTCATGGGATGTACCTTCTCTCTGGGGAACGTCCGCGGAGGAGGCACTCTTTAATCTCCTGGTGATTCTTCTCTATCTTATCTTCCACTTTCTGCACACGTGTTTCCACAGCTGCGATTCTTGCACGTGTTGGGCCATGCACAGAGTCTGCATATGCTCGGAGCTTCACTGCCATATCCTGCACAGTCTCATTTGCACCGTAGTCCGGTTTCATTATTGCTAAAGCAGAAGCGTATTCTGGTGGCCCAAGGTGTATGAGTTTTGCCACATATATGGAATAACTCTGGCCCGGTCTGGACTTCTCAATCCTGGGTCATTTGCGAAGATAACCTCTACCACCCCTAGTTCTCTCAGTCACTGGATCCCTTGTTCTATGGTCTTCCACAGGGTTTGCTGCATGTAGAGATCATCTCCACACATATATCTTTCAGTCACGCCTGTCAAAACTCGTCTCCAAACACTGGTAGAGTCAGCCCCCTTTTCATCGCTTGGTCGATCACTGGATCATGTGACAGGGATCCCAAATGCCTCGCTTCAGCACCTTCCAGCATCACATCATCACCTGCCACATCCCAAATACGGACCATCCAACTTATTATGGATTCATCGGACCGTTGGGTGTAATCCTTTCTTAGGCTGTGAGGGTCCTTTATGGACATGGACTCAGTAATGGTTTCTGTGCCTGAGTCCGTTGGTGGTTTTGAGGTTCCTTCCCCTGCATCTTTTGACGTCCCTTCCCCTGCATCATCATCTTTCGCTGGGCGATCAGTTTTGGTGGTGTGTTTTTTCCTCGTGACTGGAGCCACTGTCAGTGGCTTAGACTCTCCATCTGGTTTGGGCTTGCTGTCTGGTTTATCTGCAGCCTGAGTGACTGGGGTGCCTGCAGGCTTTGCTGATTGATCTTCCTGCCCCTCTACCTTTACCTGCTGCAGTGTGCAATAGGCATATGCCAAAGCCCAACATATTGCAAGGAGCTTGTTCTCATTAGAATTGCCATTGTATTTCTCTTTCAGATATTTCCCCACATCAGCTGGTTTCTGAATTTGTTCAGATGGGAAATCCCAAACAGTCCGGTCAGAGAATTTCTTTAGGGTTTGGCTGATGTCCTCCCATTCCCCACACCACTCAGGATGTTCCACCTCTGGGTCAGGTGTCTCCTCAGTCACCCTGGAAATCAGAGCTCTCATTCTAGACAAGCTGTGAGACATACAGAGCACATAGAGGAAGCTTACCAGATTACATACCAGGAGGGTGGTGTCTTTAACATCCAGGGGAAACTGTACATTCTCAAAAGATAACCTATCAAATTTAAAGGGAAGGGAAACCCCGACTCCTCCTCCTCTAACAATCTGGGTGCAATTACTAATAAATTCCCAAAACAGGCTACTGAAGCTAGGACTGGGGTTAGGATGGAGAAACCACTTATCATACACACTTTGAACAGCTGCCTGTACCTCTGTTAACTTCTTATAAATCATTATCACGGAGCACAGGAAGATGGAAATCCTGATTCGTCTCCCTGCTCTGTAAAATTTACATATCAGGGACAAGATTGGAGCAAGTTGTGGGTCGGCAAACAACCCTAGGGACCAAAAAAACACCAGTACCTCAATGAAGCCTAAGGACCAGAAAGACGTGAGTACATCAAGCCAGAGAGACATTATGAACTCAACCAACATGGTGACTACTTTACCCCAACACAGAATAAGTAAATTCAAACCAAAATGTAATGAGCACAGGTTTTTCACTTTCCTTCGAGCCACGCAGTTGGGCGCCAATAAATTATTACCGGTTTGGCCAAATTTAGAAATATATCCTCTGAGAGAAGGCACAACCACCCCTCCCCCACCAGGTTTGGGAAAAAATAAATTTTCCTCGAAGGGAAGTGAAGAGGATAAAACTATTTATTTAACAAACACACGGGAAAGGAAAGTAATGTTAAATGGTAAAATCTTTCACTGTAGAGGAAAAAACCTGGGAAAGTGTTCGAGTCCTCCCTTTGGTCTCCTCGGAGCTGGGGCTTGGCCCAGGGCCAGGCCATCTGTGCCCGGTGGAAAGTCCTCCCGATGTGCTCTGATGTTACAGCAATCAAGCAGTCCAGGAGAAAAGGGAGAAAATACAAAATTCCAGAGAAGGAAAAGTTCAACTCTCAGTCTCTCTCCGGAGAACAAGAAACTGGAAAAAAAGCCGGCCAAAAGCTGACTGGAAAGCCACAAGCCGGGTGCTTTCTCGCTCTCCTGCCGCAGCTGGGGAAAAAAAAAGCCTGCTATCTTTATCTGACCTTGAACAAGCTGCAAACTGCTTTGAGAAAGTTTTGCTCAGTTTTTTTATTTTCCCCGTCTCAGGCTCAGTTTAGAGGCATAGAAAGGCACAAAAATTAAATTCTGGGCATAGGCAGCGATATGGGATACACATGATAAGGTCACCCCAAGACAAGACCCAATACCTACTTTGGCCCAAAAAGTTCAACAGACTTACAGTGAACTGGATGCAGTTGTCTCGTGTCTTGGCCGCTATCAAGATGTCATCAACATACTGGAGAACCGCTCCCCCGGTTCTTGTTTCCTCCAGTCCTCAAGCTCCTTTGCCACCTGGTTTCCGAATGTGGTCGGGCTGTTTTTGAATCCTTGTGGTAAAACTGTCCAGGTGAGCTGGATCTTCCTCCCTGTTTCTGGATTCTCCCACTCAAAAGCAAAGAGTTCTTGGCTATTCTTATGCACAGGAATGCAGAAAAAGGCATCCTTGAGGTCTAAAACAGTGAACCACCCTAATTCATTTGTTAGTGTTGTCAAAAGTGTGTAAGGATTGGCTACCATTGGGTGTATGTCTTCTGTTATCTTATTTATTTCCCTCAATTCCTGTACCAACCTGTAGCTTTTATCATCATCTTTCTTTACTGGCAAGATTGGTGTGTTGTACCTGGATTCATATTTCACTAACAACCCAAATTTGAGAAACTTTTCAATCACAGGTACTAACACCTTACGAGCTTCTAATTTCAGAGGACATTGTCTTTGCCTTACTGGTGTAGCCCCTGCTTTGAGTGTGATACTCACAGGTTCAGCTTTTTTGGATCTCCCAGGACAATCATTGGCCCACACTATTTGAATGACAGCTTCTTCAACTTCTTTGGGAATTTTTCCATGGCATTTCTCTACAAGGATAGCATCTGCTTTGATAATTTTAGATTCTGGGATTATAACTTTCACTCCCCCTCCTTGGAAAACTTAATTTCTGCTTCCAATTTTTCTAATAAATCTCTGCCCAATAATGGCATTGGGGAATTTGGCATATACAGGAACTGGTGAGTGACCCAGTGTTTTCCCAATTTAAATTTTAAAGGTGTGAGAAAAGGCCTTGTTTCACTTACTCCTGTAGCTCCAATCACATCCACAGTGTCTTGACTCAGTTTACCTTGTAAAGTATTTAATACAGAATATGTTATTTACTCAACAACTACCTATTTCTGGTATCGCGTCAGCTTTTCTATCTTTTTTGGGACATTGGGATCTCAGCCAGGGTTTGCTAGGGGATAGATGTCATTAACTGACCCTTGGAGACTCCCAGTTGAAATTTGAGTTTCTATAGCAGATATAGCAGCTTTGTTGACCATTTCTCTCTCTGTTTTATCCAATAGTTTATCTAGAATAACTTTTAGATCACTCCAGTCTGGGTTTTGGGATTTTATGGCCATTTCTACATGCATAGCTACTCTCTTTGGGTAGTCCCTGTACTTCCCAACTGAGTTTTCCCAGTGCTGTAATTCTCCAAGGAAAAACGGTGTCTTTATATAAATGACTCCTTGATTTCTCACAGCCTGTCTCAGAGGTTCTTCTAATGAAAGTTCTTCCTCTCCCCCTTTATCTGTTTTGGACGTTGTGTGTTTAGCAACGGGACTGACTGCTTTCATAGCTTCTCGGGCTATCCTGCCCCTTCTTCTACCACCCTCTTCATGAGAACCATCTGTATCGGAATCATCCCATTCACTTTTAATTGAAATTGGTTCATTGGTTATAAAGATTGTTCCAGCCGAATGTTGATCAGGAACTGTCTTGCTTTTTGCGGCAATGGAGGGGTAGGGAGGCAGGGGCTGCAAGCAGCTTCTCCCGTCCCTAGCTCCGCAAGAGCCGCCTGGGTCGGAGCCATCTTGTCTGCCCTCAGCTTTAACATTGGCCGCACCGCAAGGTGGGGAGAGCGAGCGGCTCCTCCTGTCTCTGGCTCGGAAACCTGTGGTTCTCTGTATTGGGGAATGCCACCACAATTGCCCGTGTTCATTTCTGCTTTTATTTCCGTGTTCAGAGTATTCGGGGAAAGGTGGCCAGCCTGCCCTTTCCCCTCCCCCTTCCCCGTCTCTGCCTCTGGAAAGGTCAGGGGGCGGTGGCATACCTGCCCCTTCTCTGCCTCTGGGGCGGTCAGGGGGCGCTGGCCAATCCACCCCTTCTCCGCCTCTGGGGCGGTCAGGGGGCGGTGGCCAATCTGCCCTTTCTCTGCCTCTGGAATTGTCAGGGGGCGGTGGCATACCTGCCCCTTCTCCGCCTCTGGGGCGGTCAGGGGGCGGTGGCTAGTCTGCACTTTCTCCGCCTCTGGGGCAGTCAGGGTGTGGTGGCATACTTGCATCTGTCCCACCTCCGCGCCCGCCCTCCGCCCCGACGAGGCTGGGGGCGCGGAGGTCCCGTGCCGCTCCTCTGGCTTGGAGCCGCCGCTCGCCCCCTCCCCTGCCCTCACTAGGACAGCGGCGGGGACAGCGGAGGCGGCAGCAGAGGCGGCGGCGGCGGCTGCAGCGGAGCTGCCCCCACCCCCACTTGTGAGGGCTCCCCCATCCCCTGCCCCAACCTGTGCGGGCCGCCCCGGCGGTTGAAGGCGGTGGGGAGACCTCCCCCCACTGCGCAAAGCTGGTGCTACTATATTTATATCTGTCATATCGATTTTTTCTGTCCATATTAGTATACGAGCTAGCTTGCTGCAGCTTTTTCTTTCTCTTTCTCCTCCTGAAAGTCATTTCCATATTACTTTTCTCTACTACACATGCTTTTTCCCTGTTGTCATAGGTTAGCAAGCATAGTCCCGGAAGGGATGTCCTTGCTAAGGGGTGCTTACAGCTTCCTCTGGGACCTGATAGAACCTATCAGCTGGCCAGTTTGAATATGGACAATTCTTTAAGCCACTTAAAGTTGTGACCGCCTCTGTGATACACACTTAAGAATAGAGAACCCCCCCAAGCTCTCTCTCGTTTCCGGTGCTGGGACAGGTGGCTGCGGGGCCAGTGCGGGGGCCAGTGGGCCCAGCCAGGCCCTGCTCGGGCCAGGCCGGGCCATGGCCACAGCCATCCTGGAGTAGATGGACCTGTTCCAGCCGTGGAACCCCCCCACAGCAGGGCTGTGGGCAGCCGGAGCGTCATGGCTCTCCCTCCTCTCCACTTTGATAAGAAAAATTCAACATTCCAGCTGCAAAGCTGCAAGGCCGAGGTGAAATTAACCCTTTTATTGCTGTGAAGAGCTGAAAACCTGAGGGAAGAGAGAGAGGAGATGCTTAAAGCTGAAATTCTGTTGTGAAGCTATGATATATCAGAGTATCCCGATGTAATTTCATGAAGATATCGGGCGTGGAGTATTCAACTAGTAAGCAAAAGCACCTGTGCTGAGATAGGCAGATGCTGACGCAGCTGTAATTTCATGAGAAGTTTGGACAGGGAGAGATGGACCAGATGAGGACTTTGGCTCCAAACGGGAAAGGAGGAAACCTCAGTCCCTAGAGATGCTCCCAGAGATAGTCCTAACGATGAAGATGAGGAAGACCCTTTGCTCCCAGGAAAGGAGAAGGGCCTCTGTTTTTTGTTTCTGAATGGCTCAACCTTAAAATTGTACCCCAAAAAACTTCAAGCGTGGACCCTCGAAAGCAGTTGTGGGAAAAGCTGCAAGTCGGGGGAAGGGACTCACATCGCGAGCAGAGAGACTCCTCTTCCTAAATGGACTGAACAATATTTGGAAGTGGGTGGCTGTCTCGTTGTGATACTGTTTTCATAGCACGAGCAAGAAGAGACTTCTCTTTCTAAATGGACTGAACAAAGTTATTATGGAAGTAGTAAACAGACTGAACATCTTAAGGGTTGTCTTTTTACATTGTCAGTGGGAGAAGGGAGGAAGGTGGGGGGAGGAGGAGAGTTCTGAAGGTGTGGTATAATTTTTTTTTTTTTTCCTTCTTTTAGGTCTGTTAATAAACTCCTTTATATTCTTTCAACTTTGGTGCCTGCTTTGTGTTTCTCCTAATTCTTATCTCACAGAAGATAAACAGTAATGAGTATTTTAGGCCAAACCACTACACCTGTTCAGATACATAGCAAAAAGTTCTGCATATCTTAGTTCATCAAACTTACGTAATGATCTCAGTTTTACCATCAGGTCAGTAATGATGTTCCTTTCCAAACTCCCATAGCGAGGCCAATTTCCTTGACTTAATTTTAAAGTCGGCCAAACCGGTGTGGACAGTCTGATCAATTCTCAGGTGTCCAAAGTAGTTTTTCGCCCTGTCAGCCATCTCCAGTGTTTTATTATCAGCTCTAATGGGCTGGTAGGAGGGAGTTTTTCATTCACACCCCCCATGTTTGCTCACAGACAGAAAAACTCTGCCAGAGGGAAGCTCTTAACTCCGGAATTCAGCCTGCAATCTGGCCTTGAAATTCCGATTTCCCAGGCAGTTTATCTAGGTTACTACACAAACACTTCAAAACAGCACTTTAAAATACTAAAAAGTAACTAGTTTTAGCAAGCAGTAAATGAGCGGGCGAAAATCTGGTCTCAGCAGGAATCGAACCCACAACTTCCCGACGTCCCAACATCCCAACCAACCAACCAACCAACAAACCTCTGAGCCACTCCTGCGGCTGCATAGGATGCAGCCTCTGGGCTCCTGTGGACTCCACGGAGGGCATCCCCTCCTTTTAACAGTTTGCAGGGGAAAAGTTTAAGCTTTCCCCTTTTGTGGGCTTCTTTGCCCCCAACCTTTCCAACCCCCTCGGAGATCTCCTTCCCTAGTGCTAGCACAGTCTTGGTAATATTGATCCCCTTTTCACTCACCTCTTTCCGGGCTTCTGCCTTTCTGTGCTGGGTCCTAAAGTCCTGGTCACAGTCTTAGATTGTGGCTCTGGCACCTCAATAATTTTCCGGCAAAGAGAGGGGCAAAGCAAGATGTGTTCCAACCCAAGACTGCGAGTTTCAAGGTCTTTAGGGTCCCTTCGTGGTCGCCAGCAACTAATGCCTTTTCCTGGTCTTAAAATCAAGAGTCATACACAGTTAGAAGGGGAAAAGGGATTTTACCTTGGTATTTATTTTAAGGATCCTTAGGTGCACACGTCCAGGTCATATGCATCGAGATGCACCCCACCGAGTCTATGCCCCAAAAGATCTAGTATAGCATTATAGGTTTTACTAATTAGCATATCTATCAAAGATTCCCCAATGAGACGCTCAAGTGAGCCCCCCTCCCCAAGGAACCTTCCCCTGGATGGTTTACAGAACCTTCTTGGTTTACAGAATGTGTTCTGGAGAGGACCTTGGTGTCTGGGGCACACTGATCCCTAGCTACGAAGCTTCTAAAATGTTTAGTCTCCTAATTGAACAAACAAGTCCCAGAATGTAGGGAAAAAGAACTAGGAATACAGAAGTTATAAAAAGTTATAACAGGGGTATAAAAGAAAAGGCAAAATATCTTCATGGCATCAGCGGCACTGGTGCCTTGGGATCCCGGGAAGGGATGGAACAAAGGTTTCACAAACCCCTGGGCAGCCAATCCCGGTGTCCTGCCGGGCCCTCAGGAACGGCAGTCTGGAACAGCATGCTGGAAGAGCAAGGACAAGCACAAATCCCGTGTGGCAGACAAGATGTATCCAAACTGCGGAGCTGTGGTGGGAACTCCCCGAGGTCTGGGCGGGCAGGGCGAGCACGGCTACAACGTAGCGAAGGCTCAAAGCAATGGCGGGGGCGGGGCGGCCATGGCCCGGCTCCCAGCAGGGCAGGGAAGGCGGGCTTGGGATCCCAGGGTTTCTCTGGCAGAAGGAAAAGCAGCTGCAGAAGCAGCCTCTCTCTCCATCCAAACGCCAGGAACTGACCACACACCCAGGTGAAACAAAAGAGTAGCCAGATACACCCCACCTCAGTGGCTAGCTCTTTTGTTTTTCTTAAGTACCTAGCAATTTGTCCCCCTAGCAACACGTATTGGGAAAATTCCTTTAACAGAAAAAAAACCAGGAGAACTCCTAAAACCCCAACAATTAGTTAGAGGGTCTTTTTTTCCGTGGATATCAGGATTTAACGAATCAGGATAATCTCTGGCACCAAAAGAGCTCAGCCCCCCAGCTAAGAATCAACATCTTAGTCTTGAGAGCAAATGTGGGAAGAGATAAAAGAAAAATAAATATTCTTGGCCAAAAGACAGTTCTTATGGATATAAAAGCCACACAATTATCACGGAGACAGAAGTCTCCTACACACACTCTGAGAGCGTGCGAGATGACTTCACCCTAGTTTGGACACAGATTCCGCGGTTACTTTCCTGGGAATTGAGGGAAAGGATTTCGATGTGTGCTCCATCAGGAATTGGATGGTAAGAAGCTTTGAATCCTAAGTTATATTATTTCTTTGCTAGCTTTAAAATTAATGGCACCTTTAACCCTGCGCGTATTTGCTAGTAATCCCTTTTTGTCTTATTCCTGTGTAGTAATAGTCTGTTTTAAGTCTTATGTCTGTTAGTTTTGTGTCTATTAAGTAAATAATTCATTCTATAATAGACCGAATCAGCCGTTATTAAAGAACTTGCAAACGAGAGTGGATTTTGGGGTGCTGGCCACCTCAATAAAGCTCCTGCCTGCTGCCAAAGGCCTTGGCAAAAGGCAGGGACTTATCTAAACTCCCACATCTATTCATAACATCCAGAACATTGGGAATTAGTAATAATTGTCCTAAAAGATTGCTTTTTTACAATTCCTTTGCATCCTGATGACAGACCTAAATTAGCCTTTTCTTTACCATCTGTCAACCTTGAGACCCCCATGGAACGATGCCACTGGGTTGTGCTACCTCAGGGTATGAAAAACAGTCCTATCTGTCAATTCATCGTTCACTCAGTGATACAACCAGTGAAGCAAAAAATCTGTTTTGATGTATCACTATATGGAGGATATTTTAATTGCTTCTGAAAATCCTCCATTACTGTGTGACTGTCTTGCAGCTTTAAAGGTAACACTTGCCAGCAAAGGCTTGTGCATAGCCACAGAAAAAATCCAAACATAACCTCCCTGGAAATACCTGTGTTTCAAATTATTAGAGACAACAGTCACCCCACAGCCAGCAACCCTAAAAACTGACATACACACATTGAACAATTTGCAAAAGCTATTAGGCACTATTAATTGGATTCGCCCTATATTTGGAATCACCACAGAGGAATTATCCCCCTTATTTCAGTTGTTAAAAGGGAACCCAGACCTCTCTTCCCTTAGGCAGTTGACAAAAACTGCCCAAAAGGCTTTAGAGAATGTAACTGATAAAATCAATAAGTCCTTTGCCACACATCTAAACCCTGAATTGCCTTTGCAGCTGTTCTTGATTTTGCAATCCTTCCAACCCTATGCTCTTATTGGTCAATGTGATATACAGGAACATCATCTCTGGATATTAGAATGGGTTTTTCTGCCAAACACTATTACCGCAGGCCTGGTTCCTACAGTATATCACCGTGTCCCGCAGCCATAGGGAGGAGGAGGAGGAGAAGATCCAACAGGCAGGAACTGTGCAGCAAGATTGATTTATTTAATTATTTTACAAACTCTTTTATAGACTTTTTTCTTCATAGTCTAATTGGACAAAGGACCAGCCACCCCTTGGGGGTGATTGGCTAAAATCCTAAAACATCCATTGTCAAAATATTTTTCTACTATACCATAAACAAGACTTTTCAAGGTTGCAGGTGTCTTGGTTGTTTACATTCCCTGCTACCTCTTCTGTGAGAGAGAAAAGTCTCTCACGGACTTAGAAAATAGCAAGAAAATCCTTGCTAGCAGCATTTTTGTATCTACAAAACACCTTTTCAAAAACTATAACCACTCAACTTGAGATGCTTATTCGACTGCTGTCAATGGGACTACTCCAATGCCAGAGCCTGACAGGATATAATCTGGCAGTAATACATCTCCTGTCTCAGTTTACAATGTAAGATGTAACCAAAAGTATGTATTCTATCACCATCTGTTGAAACCAGGTGGGTCAGGGTTCTTTATCTCTTCCATGACACATCCCTGATAACTCCCTCCCAAAGGATGTCTTCTGTTAATAGGCCATCTAACCTCACTGCATGACTCATAAAATTACATTATCCCATTGTGAGATGCTCTGCCCAGGGGGAGGAACCGAGCATTCTTACCTGGATATAATATGAGGTTTGGAACACCACGAGCAGCCCTTACATACTGGATTCCCAGAGGACAAGAGCTACGTAACCACCACTGGACCTTCAGAGAAAGACCAGACCCTTTTACAGGATCACCACTTCAACAGAATCATACTTACCACCCCAAGAGGACTGCAGCAAGCACTTAATCGGACTGCTACCACCACCCTGCATAGCAGGGTGTCAGGTCGTATCCTGACTCTGTCAGGGTTAAGCCAGTGTTTCTGTATTATTGCCTTGTTATATATATATTAGTAAAGAACTGTTATTCCTATTTCCAATATATTTGCCTGAAAGCGCCTTAATTTCAAAATTATAATAATTCAGAGGGAAGGAGGTTACATTTTCCATTCCAAGGGAGACTCCTGACACCTGTCTTTCAAACCAAGACAATCTCCATATTACTGCAGCAGAATTGGATAATCTGTTCAGGGATTCACTGTCATTTCAAATTGCCCTTGGGGACTACAATGGCCAATTTTTTCACATGATACCTCAACATGCCCTGCTACAGTCCTTCATGAACTTTCCTTCCAACTGTGACGATTACAGAAAAAAACCTCCTATCCCTGATGCAAAGACTGTTTTCACTGATGGATCAGGAAAGGCACAGAAAGCTGTAACCTCGTGGAAAAATTATACAGGACAATGGGAACATTCAATAACCTTTCAACCTGGATTTACCTAGCTAGTTGAACTAGTGACCGGGTGTCCTGGGTTGCAGTGTATTCTATTACCATCCTCATGAGCTGTTGAAACCAGGTGGGGCAGTGTTTCCTTGCCTCTTCCCTACGGACTATCTTCTGATCAATGGGCCATCAATGTCCTGCCCCATGACTCATAGATAACTCCCTCTGGACTATCTTCTGTTAATGAGCCCATCAATGCCTTGCCTCATGACTCATCATCCCATTGTGAGATGCTCCACCCAGAGGGAGGAACCAAGCATTCCATCCTGGATATAATCTGAGATTCCGAACACCACAGACACCCTTTCCACTGGATTCCCAGAGGACAAGAGCTACATAGCCACCACTGGACCTTCCCAGGAAGAGCAGACCCCTCTACAGGATCACTACTTGAGCAGAACCATGTCCAGCACTTCAGGAGGACTGCAGCCACCATTTTATCGGACTGCTACCGCCACCCTGACTAACAGGGTGTCAGGTTGTATCCTGACTGACAGTTTAACCCAGTGTTTTCTGCCTTTATTTTTCTTTTAAATTTCCCTATTATATTTGATTTACCAAAATATGAATATTGATCTAGTATCTATATCCAAATGAGATGGACAAAAACTCTCTAACAGTTTAAAGTTAGAAAGTGTATGTTTTATTAGGCGCTGGACAGCTGTGTAGAATAGCTTCCTAATACGCAGTGTCAAAGTATGAACAGTTACAAAGTCTATTTATCCACAAAAGTTATGAATATCTAAAATACAAATATATATTTATAACAATGACCTCTCTTATTCTCTGCTTTGAATGGAAATTAGCTTTAATGTCATTAAGCATGCGTAGTATAGTTTCTAAATTGGGTCAGTGGTCATTATTAATTGAGGAGTGGTCTTGAAGATGAAGGAATAATACTCTTCCTCACTTGAACTTTCCGCCCCTCTGGGTTTTGACAATACAAACGGCCTCTTGGGGAACATCCAGTTTCTTCTTTATGACTTCTGAATACTATCCAGATGGGAAAAATTAGCAATTGTTTTAAATTACTTTAGATCTATTTATCAATGTTTTCTGGTTCTCATTATAAACACAGCTAAGCAAATATAAAAACACAGTTCATTAATTATCTGCAACTTAAAAGCTTGTTTCTAACTTAACTCTTATAAACACTTAATTAGTCTCAGGTGGACCTACTTTCTCTAACTAATTCTAGCAAGACTTATCTTTAACTAAAATCTTGGAGTCTTAATGTTTCCTTCAATATCTGTGTTTCATTCCCCACTTCTCCTTCACCATGAGTGTAGTGGTTTGGTCCAAAATACTCATTATTGTTTACCTTCTGTGAGATAAGAATTAGGAGAAACACAAAGCAGGCACCAAACTTGAAAGAATATTAAGAAGTTTATTAACAGACCTAAAAGAAGAAAGAAAAAAAAAAAATCATACCACCTTCAGAACTCTTCTCCTCCCCCCACCTTTCTCCCTTCTCCCACTGACAATGTAAAAAGACAACCCTTCAGATATTCAGTCTGTTTACCACTTCCATAATAACCATGTTCAGTCCATTTAGGAAGAGGAGTCTCTCTTGCCCATGCTATGAACACAGTATCACAATGAGACAGCCACCCACTTCCAAATAACTTTGTTCAGTCCATTTAGGAAGAGGTCTCTCTGCTCGCGATGTGAGTCCCTTCCCCCAATTTGCAGCTTTCACACAACTGCTTTCGAGGGTCCACTCTTGAAGTTTTTTGGGGTACAATTTTAAGGTTGAGCCATTCAGAAATAAAAGTTCTCTTCACCCATCTCTGGGACCATGTCATCTCTAAGAAATCTCTGGGAGCATCTCTAGGAACTGAGGTTTTCTCCTTTCCCATTTGGAGCAAAAGTCCTCATTGCTTCCATCTCTCCCTGTTCAAACTTCTCATGAAATTACAGCTGCTTCAGCATCTGCCTATCTCAGCGCAGGTGCTTTTGCTCACGAGTTGAACGCTCCACCCCCCATATCTTCATGAAATTACAATGGGATACTCTGATATATCATAGCTTCACAACAGAATTTCAGCTTTAAGCATCTCCTCTTTCTCTTCCCTCAGGTTTTCAGCTCTTCACAGCACTAAAAGCGTTAATCTCACCTAGGTCTTGCAGCTGGAATGTTGCTTATCACTGTTGGTCACATGACCTCTGCCCGACAGCGGTGCAGCTTCGGCTCAATCTTGGCCGCAATGGAGGGGGGGGGGGGGTAGCCAAGCCGCTTCGGCTGCCCACAGCCCTGCTGTGGGGGGGTTCCACGGGTGGAACAGGGCCCATGGGCTCCAGGATGGCCGTGGCCCAGCCTGGCCTGGCCTGAGCAGGACCTGGGCTGGGCCCGCTGGCCCCCACACGGGGCCCACTGCCACCTGTCCCAGCACCAGAAACAAGACAGAGAGGCTCTGCCTCGGAGTTTCTATTCTTAAGTGTGCATCACAGAGGCAGTCAGAACTTTAAGTGGCTTAAAGAATTGTCCATATTTAAATTGGCCAGCTGATAGGTTCTATCAGGTCACAGAGGTAGCTGTAAGCACCCCTTTGCAAGAACATCACTTCCGGGACTATGCTTGCTAACCCATGACAATGAGTAAATTCTTTTACTCAGTACACACATTCCTCTTCATTTATCCAAGCTGCACAGTCATCCTTTTCTTTATTCAAGACTAAACCATACGCTTTGGACGTGATGTCAGGGCTGCTATTCTCCGCAGCATCTTCCAATTCTAAACAAGCGTCATGCCAGATAAAATAAAACTTACTAAAATGAGTAATACAATGATAGGATAAATCAAGGCATTAAGCATACCAGTTGCTGTTGGTAACCATCCGAAAAGCACATCTCACCACTGATGAGACAGATGTCCTTCAAATTGTTTAAAAACCATTTTGATAGTTTCTGTGTCATGATGCATCGTGATCAAAGTTTTCTTTCCTGCATCTTTGACTTCTTCTAAAATTTGTCTCAGGTCTTGATGTTTTAGCAGTTGAGCCACTAGGGTCAGATTAATTCTTATAGGCACAGGCAAGACTTCCTGTACAGTAATCAGGCTTGCCTTTATATACTGGTGTGATATTACCGGTTCCTGATAAGAAAAATCACATCCTTCAATTTTCGTAAAATTGCAAATACATAAATTAAACTGGCTCTCATTCACAACTAGATTGCCTATCATTACGGTGGGACATGCTGTCCTGAGGCAAATGCAACCTTGTCCGGTATACACCAGCCAAGTTGTTTGGTTAATTGAATGCACCTCAAAGTGGCAAATGCTTTGGTCCGTGTCCAAACAAGTATCTTTATCTTCTTCTAAAATCCCTTCACAAATTGTCCTGGGTTGAAGTGTATTCTATTACCATCCTCATGAGCTGTTGAAATCAGGTGGGGCAGTGTTTCCTTGCCTCCTCCCCCCAGACTATCTTGCTGTTAATGGCTCATCATTTTCCTGCTGCATGACTCAGAGATAACTCCCTCCGGACTATCTTCTCTTAATGAGCCTAATCAACACTTGGCCTCATGACTCATTACCCTATTGTGAGATGCTCCACCCAGAGGGAGGAACCAAGCATCCCATCGTGGATATCATCTGGGACTCTGAACACCAGAGACAACCCTTTCCACTGGATTTCCAGAGGACAGGAGCTACACAGCCACCACTGGACTTTCTGAGGAAGAGCAGACCCCTTCTACTACAGGATCACCACTTCATAGGACTGCAGCCACCATTCTACCAGACTGCTACCACCACCCTGCCTAACAGGGACTCAGGTTGTATCTTGACTCTGTCAGTGTTTTCTTTTACTTTCTTTTCCTTTTCTTTAATTTCCATTAAATTGTTATTCTGACTTGGTGCCTCTCACTGGTTTGTTTTCAAACTAGCACACATATGTACCCTAACTGTTCCCTCATAGAACAGGGCTCTAGGTTAATGGTTTGCCACTGCCCTTTAATTTCTTGTGCCCACATTCTATGTTCAGAGGGGTATAGTACGGTTCCCTCATGATTTAGTCCTAAAGTGGCTATTGGATGTATCAGGCTGATGGAGGCATTGTGTATAGTCAGAAAAAAGGCTGTTACCACACTTGTTACAGGGTCATAAGTGAAATTGACTAAAATCCACCAAGACTGAAGTTCTCTTTCTGTTTCAGAGGCGTTATCCCAAACAATTTTGCGAATTTCGGCAGGGAATGTTCCTTCTCCACCTTCCCTAATGACTGCGGCAGCCACTGACTGCATCCACAATTGTGCTTGAGTACATCCAAGAGCCAAAGAAACATTTTTACTAGCTGTACCTAGGGCATTAATCATCAATTCATGGTCTTGTTCTTCTGTATTCTCCCAATCTGGTAATATTTTGGACAGCTTCCAATGGTTATCAATTAGGGCCAACAAGGAGGATTGCAACGGTTGCTGCAATTTAATTAAATCACTCCCTACTGAGGTCAATTTGTTCATTAGCACTTCTGAGTTCATTGTGTTTAAAACCCCCAATCCTGTTCCTAATAATCCAGTAAGATCTCTCTTTGTTTTAAAATTATGGGTCATACGGTTTTGAAGCCAAATGTTCCAATTCATAAAAGGGTTTTTGAGAAATGGGGTGCATTCTGGCCGGATGGCGGATACATTTACCTGCGTCCCCATTTCTACTTGTTTCAAAGACCATTCTGGCCTAGTCAACAGTCTTTGAACCTCCGTCCTTTTGATCGCATATGGTCCAATTTTGTTAACTTTGGGGGCCATGGACTGTTTTCCTTTTCTCCGAATCGTTGTTTTCACTTTCTTTGATACTGGTGAGGTCACCTTAACTTGATCCTTATAAGGCTCAGTACATACTTGGGTGATATTAAAATCAATGTCATATGCTTTTGTTGCACACCCCTCTATTTTGAGTCTAAACTTGGAACACTTGCTCAAGCATTTGTCACAGCATTCAGGGCCAAATCTGATAAGTTTCATGGGTGGATGGTAAGCCTCATGAAACCCTGTGGATACAATATTGCTGCTAGCAAGAATTTTCTTGCTTCTTTCTAAGCCTGTGGAATACTTTTCTCTCTTATGAAGAGGTTAGCAGAAGTTCTGTAAACTATGAACACCTGCGACATTGTAGAACTATGTTTATGGTACAGTAGAAAAATATTTTGACAATGGATGTTTAGGATTTTAGCCAATCCACCCAGGGGGTAGCTGATCCTTTGTCCAATTAGACTATGAAGAAAAAAGTCTATAAACGAGTTTGTAAAATAATTAAATAAATCAGTCTTGCTGCACAATTCCTGCCTGTTGGATCTTCTCCCTACGGCTGGAGGATACAGTAATATTTGGTGCATGCCGACGTGATCTGCACGCTGCAACGTGTCCTGCATGCTGCGAGCCAAGCCAAATTTCTTTAGAGGTAGGCTGTTCCCTCCCCCCCCCCCCCCCCAGACCGGGATGTCTGACGGGACTGAGAAAATGATGAACAGCAGCTTAAAAATCAACCCTGTGCTATCAGTCTGGAAAGGTGTTATCAGTTCCATAAATGCCTCTATCTCTGAGGAATCACTTTGTGAGTTATTAGACTGGGCTGCCCTGCACGGCATTTCCCTGGACAGAGACACCGCCCTGGATTTTGGGCTGTGGCAGGAGCTTGGCTGTGCAATGCGGCGCGAGCTTCCATCTGGGGATCTGGCAGTGACAGAATTATTATGCACTTGGCGTTCGTTGTTCATTCTGCTGATAGACCTTGACTGTAGCAGTAAAGCTGACTCGCCTGCCTCAGTGGAATGTGAAGGAGAGAGATCCGAAACCCCTCCCCCGGCTCCACGGGCGGAGAATGCCCCGGAGCCTGCACCGGGTCACCCTGTGCTGCTGCAGGACCCCACACCACCTGAGGACCCCGCACCAGCAGAGCAAAAGGCACGGGTGTCGGGGCAGCGGGAGGGCACACAGCCCGCCTTGCTGTTCGGCTCAGTGGCTGCCACAGCTTTTCCGGGGCCAAGGTTGGGGGGTCTCGCGTTCTGGGCCTCCATGGTGGCTCCTGGCGCGTCTGTGCAAGCGCCTGCCGCACCGAGGATGCCCGGATGGACCTTTTTGGCCGGCATAGCTCTGGACAGTGCTGCGCACGCGCCTGCCGTGCTGAGAATGCCCAGGTGCAGATCGCCCCCCTCCGCAGCGCCGGACAGTGCTGTGGAAAAGCAGAACCGAGCAATTGACCTTCTAATACAGCATCTGTCTTTGCTGACAGAGCTGCCGAACATATCAAGGCAGCTATCGGAACTGCTCAGCTTGCAAAAGCAGCTGGTGCAGCTGCTGGAGGCACCCGAACCAGGAACCCGCGGTGGCGCTGGTCCCGGCGTTATCCGCCGGCGAAGGCCAGTGCTCCAACCACCAGCAAAGCTGAGACCAGCGACAGAATCGGCAGACGTGGAGGCTGTGCCCCAGCCGGTGGCGGCTCCGGGGGTAACTGAGGCACAGGAGGTAGCAGCGGCTCTAGGCGCTGCCGCAGCACAGGAGACGGCAGCGGCAGCTCCAGTGCCGAGAGTGCATACTGAAAAGAAGCTGCAGTTCAAACCACAGCACAGCCGACTGCAGCCTGTGCTGTCAGTTTCTCTTCTGGTCAGTCCAATCCTCCCCGCCCAACTTTATTTGTTCACGGCACCTCAAAGTTGCCTTTAACCAATGATTCATCATCGGGCAGTGAGGCAGAGGAGGCTTTGGCCCCAGGTCGTAAAGTGACTGTAGCCGGGTGGCGAAAGAAAAGGCTGCTCTGGTCTCGCCCTTGGACCTTTCTGGACTGCATTGTGACTGTGTGTCCAACTCGCTACAACCGCTTCTTGGAGTCAGTTAAGATGTGGGCTTTGGAGGAGGGTGACTAGAAGTTATTGGAAACACTTGGAGTGCCAAACAGATTTGAGGATCCTGGGAGTAATCAGGAAGCTGTTACACTGCATCCTGAGGCTGGCTATGCCAGAAGTTCAGGATGGTAGCGACTCCCCGAAAGGGGAGATGCAAGATTTCCTAGTGTATAAGGCTCTCCCAAATTCAGGTCAGCGTGATAAGCATGAGGTAATTGCTTGGAAGGTTGCACAGGATCTGCAATCCAAGATGGCACAACATGGGCTCGGTTCTGCTGAGGTGTGCTAGTTTGAAAACAAACCAGTGAGAGGCACCAAGTCAGAATAACAATTTAATGGAAATTAAAGAAAAGGAAAAGAAAGTAAAAGAAAATACTGACAGAGTCAAGATACAACCTGAGTCCCTATTAGGCAGGGTAGTGGTAGCAGTCTGGTGGAATGGTGGCTGCAATCCTCTGAAGTGGTGATCCTGTAGTAGAAGGGGTCTGCTCTTCCTCAGAAAGTCCAGCGGTGGCTGTGTAGCTCATGTCCTCTGGAAATCCAGTGGAGTCCCCCCTTTGGTGCTCAGAGTCCCAGTTATATCCACGATGGGATGCTTGGTTCCTCCCTCTGGGTGGAGCATCTCACAATGGGGTAATGAGTCATGGGGCCAAGTGTTGATTAGGCTCGTTAACAGAAGATAGTCTGGAGAGAGTTATCTCTGAGTCATGCAGCAGGACAATGATGGGCCATTAACAGCAAGATAGTCTGGGGGGAGGAGGCAAGGAAACACTGCCCCACCTGATTTCAACAGCTCATGAGGATGGTAATAGAATACCCCTCAACCCAGGACATTATCCACCCCTTTTTCTATTACCATCTACATCATCCCAAATCAATACTTTCTTAAACTCTAAACACACATACATATATATATATATATATATATATACAATGAAACCCTACACACCGTTCTCACCTAAGATTAGGTCTCCCTGTGGTACACAACGGGTTTCCCCATCTTTTTGCATTACCCACCAAGTGCAACCAGGTCCTTGAGCAAAGACAATCCCACGGATGGGTTTGCCTTTGCCTGAGGTAGGATTAATCCAAACAGTCTTTCCTAAAATACCTCTCAGGTGTACCACAGGGACTCCATCTCCATCCACTGTGTGCAAGGGTTCAGACTCGGCAGGACCAGCTCGATTGATGGACCCTCGGGTATTGACCATCCAGGTAGCCTTTGCTAAGTTCACTTCCCAATTTTTGAAGGTCCCCCCACCAAGTGCCTTTAGGGTGGTTTTAAGTAGTCCATTGCAGCGTTCAACTTTTCCGGCAGCTGGTGCATGATAAGGAATGTGATATATCCATTCGATACCATGTTCTCTGGCCCAGGTGTTGATGAGGCTGTTCTTAAAATGAGTCCCGTTGTCTGACTCGATTCTGTCGGGGGTGCCATGTCTCCACAGGACTTGCTTTTCCAGGCCCAAGATGGTGTTCCGGGCTGTAGCATGAGGCACAGGGTAGGTCTCCAGCCATCCAGTGGTTGCTTCAACCATGGTCAACACGTAGCGCTTGCCTTGGCGGGTTTGGGGAAGGGTGATGTAATCAACTTGCCAGGCTTCCCCATACCTGTACTTTGACCATCGTCCACCGTACCACAGAGGCTTCACCCGCTTGGCCTGTTTGATTGCAGCACAGGTCTCACAGCTGTGGATGACCTGTGAGATGCTGTCCATGGTAAGGTCCACCCCTCGGTCACGGGCCCATTGGTATGTTGCATCTCTCCCCTGATGACCAGAGGCATCATGGGCCCAACGAGCTAGGAATAGTTCTCCCTTGTGCTGCCAGTCCAGATCCACCTGTGATACTTTCACCTTGGCAGCTCGGTCCACCTGCTCGTTGTTGCGATGTTCTTCATTAGCCCGACACTTGGGTACGTGCGCATCCACGTGTCAAACCTTCACGGTCAGCTTCTCTACTTGGGCGGCGATGTCCTGCCAAATCTCAGCGGCCCAGATGGGTTTCCCTTTGCGCTGCCAGTTGGCTTTTCTCCAGCGAACCAGCCATCCCCACAGAGCATTAGCTACCATCCACGAGTCGGTGTAGAGATAGAGCCTCGGCCACTTCTCTCGTTCAGCAATATCCAAAGCCAGCTGGACGGCTTTAAGCTCTGCAACCTGACTCGATCCACCTTGTCCCTCGGTAGCTTGTGCAACTTGCTGTGTGGGGCTCCATACTGCAGCTTTCCACTTCCTGTTAGTGCCTACAATTCGACAGGAACCATCAGTGAAGAGGGCATAACGTCTTTCAGTCTCCGGTAGCTCATTATATGGTGGGGCTTCCTCAGCACGAGTCACTTGCTCTTCCTCTTCTTCAGAAGATAATCCAAAAGTCTCACCTTCAGGCCAGTTTGTTATAATTTCCAGAATCCCAGGGCGATTCGGGTTTCCAATACGGGCACGCTGTGTGATGCGAGCAATCCATTTGCTCCATGTGGTGTCAGTGGCGTGATGCGTGGAAGGAACCTTTCCCTTGAACATCCACCCCAGCACTGGTAGTCGGGGTGCCAGGAGGAGTTGTGCCTCTGTGCCGATTACCTCCGAGGCAGCTTGGACTCCTTCATAGGCGGCCAAGATTTCCTTCTCTGTGGCAGTGTAGTTAGCTTCAGATCCTCTGTAGCTTCGGCTCCAGAATCCCAGTGGTCGGCCACGAGTCTCACCAGGCACCTTCTGCCAGAGGCTCCAGGACAGACCATTGTTCCCGGCTGCAGAGTAGAGCACGTTCTTCACCTCTGGTCCTGTCCTGACTGGGCCAAGGGCTACCGCATGAGCGATTTCCTGTTTGATCTGGGCGAAGGCTTGCTGCTGTTCAGGGCCCCAGTGGAAATCGTTCTTCTTGCGGGTAACCAGGTAGAGAGGGCTCACGATCTGGCTGTACTCAGGAATGTGCATTCTCCAAAAACCTATGGCGCCTAGGAAAGCTTGTGTTTCCTTCTTGCTGGTCGGTGGAGACATCGCAGTGATCTTGTTGACAACCTCGGTGGGAATCTGACGTCGTCCATCTTGCCACTTTACTCCCAGGAACTGGATCTCTTGGGCAGGTCCCTTGACTTTGCTCCTTTTGATGGCAAAGCCAGCTTCCAGGAGAATCTGGATGATTTTCTCTCCTTTCTCAAATACTTCCTTTGCTGTGTTTCCCCACATGATGATGTCGTCGATGTATTGCAGATGTTCTGGGGCCTCACCTTTTTCCAGTGCAGTCTGGATCAGTCCATGGCAAATGGTAGGACTGTGCTTCCACCCCTGGGGCAGTCGGTTCCAGGTGTATTGCACACCCCTCCAAGTGAAAGCAAACTGGGGCCTGCATTCTGCTGCCAAAGGAATGGAGAAGAAGGCGTTGGCAATGTCAATAGTGGAGTACCACTTTGCTGCTTTGGACTCCAGCTCGTATTGAAGTTCCAACATGTCCGGCACAGCAGCGCTCAACGGTGGTGTGACTTCATTCAGGCCACGGTAATCCACCGTCAGTCTCCATTCTCCGTTGGACTTACGCACTGGCCATATAGGGCTGTTGAGAGGTGAATGGGCCTTGCTGACCACCCCTTGGCTCTCCAGTTTACGAATCATCTCATGGACGGGAACCACAGAGTCTCTGTCGGTGCGGTATTGCCGACGGTGTACTGTTGCTGTGGCAATTGGTACCTGTTGTTCTTCAACTCTTAGCAGTCCCACGGCAGACGGGTCATCTGAGAGGCCAGGCAATGTACTCAGTTGTCTGATATCTTCTGTCTCCACAGCAGCTATCCCAAAAGCCCAACGATGTCCTTTTGGGTCCTTGAAATATCCATTTCTGAGATAGTCTATGCCGAGAATGCACGGGGCCTCCGGGCCAGTCACGATGGGGTGTTTCTGCCACTCGTTCCCAGTTAAACTCACTTCAGCTTCCAGTACAGTCAGCTGCTGGGATCCTCCTGTCACCCCACAAATGGAAATGGGTTCTGCTCCCACATACCTTGATGGCATCAGAGTACATTGAGCACCTGTGTCAACCAAAGCCGTGTATTTTTGTGGGTCAGCTGTGCCAGGCCATCGGACCCACACAGTCCAAAAGACCCGATTATCCCTTTCCTCTACCTGGCTAGAGGCAGGGCCCCTCTATTCCTGGTTCTGGTGCATGTTGCTCCCTTCCGGTGAATATGTTCCTGAGGTCCCTTCAAGAGGATCAGTCATACTATCATTCTGGTATCATCTGGAGTTCTGTGTGTGAGAGACCGGAGCAATGTTGACTCTAGATGCGCTTCTTGTGGTAGTTGTCCCTCTTTTTAGTTCACGTACCCTGGCTGCTAAGGAGGAGGTGGGTTTTCCATGCCACTTACTCATGTCTTCTCCATGTTCCTGAAGGAAAAACCAGAGATTACCTCGTGGGGTGTATCCTCTCTCGCTGGTTGGGGGACGCCGGCTCCTAATGGCAGAGACTCTTGTTGGTTCTGGCGAGATCTGGTAAATCTCTTCCTTAAGTTCCTTTTTCAATTTCTGATGGCCTTCTTCAATCAAACTCCGGACTTGCTCAGCTGAAAGACTTGTTTCCACGGATGAGACATGGGTGCGAAATGGGGCTGTGACGGTGTCCTCGTAAATCCTCAGTTTGTTCACCAAGACGCCCACCCTGTCCTCGCCTTCCCTCCATTGCAGCGTTGCCAGGTAACGGGAATATATCTCTGGTCCAAGGCGTGCGAACCTCAACCACATCTGTGACGTGCACTGGACACCATCTGGGCTCTTAGGAAATCTCTCGTCTTCTGAGAAAATGATCTCCAGCACAGCCAATTCCCTCAGGCACCGGATACCTTGTTCCATTGTGCTCCATTTCCCTTGGTGCACCTGGAGGTCTTCTTTACAAAGGTACCTGTCCCTGACACTTGTAAGCAGTCGCCGCCAGAGGCTGAGAGTTTCTTGGGTTCTCCCGATCCCCTGGTCAATGACCACATCCCGGGACAGAGATCCCAGCTGCCTGGCCTCACTTCCGTCCAGAATGGTGTCATTGGCTGCAGCGTCCCAAATGCGGAGCAGCCAGGTCAGGATGGACTCGTTTGTCTGGCGTGTGAATTCCCTCCGCAGGTCACGCAGCTCACCCAGGGATAGTGACCGAGTGATGATCTCTGGCTCTGCCTCTTCTGCTGGATGTGAAGGTCCTGCTGCATCCTCATCAGTCACTATGCGGACTGACTTGCTTTTTGATTTCTTCTTCTGCACGGGGGCAACTGCAATCGGTTTGGGCTGTTCTGGTTTAGTGGTGGCTTGCATGGGGACGCTGACAGTGCTTTTGGTTCCTTTCTCCTCTGAGTCAGTCTGCGTAGTCATGGATGCTGTTGTTTTGTATTTGGTTCCTTTCTCCTCTGTAATAGTCTGTGTAGAGATGGACGCTGTTGCTTTGCATTTGGTTTCTTTCTCCTCTGTGACAGTCTGCGTAGAGATGGATGCGGTTGCTTTGCGTTTGGTTTCTTTCTCCTCTGTGTCAGTCTGCGTAGAGATGGATGCGGTTGCTTTGCTTTTGCTTCCTTTCTCCTTTGTGACAGTCTGCGTAGAGATGGGTGCGGTTGCTTTGCTTTTGGTTCCTTTCTGTGTGGCAGTCTGTGTAGACATGGTATTTGCTGCTTTGCTCCTTTTTACCTCCTCCTCAAGCAGACGTTGCACCACACTAAGTAGCGTTCTGTTTCTAAGCATGGTGTACACAATGCAGGCCATAGAGAAAAAAGAGAATAGAACTGACAAGAAGATTATACCATCCTTAACATCCAGAGGGAACTCAATATTTTCAAAAACTGCTGTGCCTGGCCTGAAAGGCTGGAAGAAACCCCTCTCTACTCCTCCCACCAGGGGCTGGGTGCGATTGTTGAAGAGATCCCAGACATAGGAGCCCAGACTAGGAGAGCCAAACAAAACTGAGTATATATTCCGAATGGTATTCATTGCCTCGCAGGTTATTATGCTATAGAAATAATAAACCAATAAAGCAATTCTCATACCAGTCCCTGGTTTTAACAGGAGTAACACAACAGGCAGGTAGTTCCCCATGTAAGGAAAAATATAGAGAGCAAGATACAGAACCCATGCAGACAAGCTGAGCACCATGGTGAATAGGTTTCTGTTAATACAAGATTGTAATTCTGACTTTCTCTCAGAGCATGAGACTCTTAATCTCAGGGTCGTGGGTTCGAGCCCCACTTGGGCGCCAAATTATGTGCTAGTTTGAAAACAAACCAGTGAGAGGCACCAAGTCAGAATAACAATTTAATGGAAATTAAAGAAAAGGAAAAGAAAGTAAAAGAAAATACTGACAGAGTCAAGATACAACCTGAGTCCCTATTAGGCAGGGTAGTGGTAGCAGTCTGGTGGAATGGTGGCTGCAATCCTCTGAAGTGGTGATCCTGTAGTAGAAGGGGTCTGCTCTTCCTCAGAAAATCCAGCGGTGGCTGTGTAGCTCCTGTCCTCTGGAAATCCAGTGGAGTCCCCCCCTTTGGTGCTCAGAGTCCCAGTTATATCCACGATGGGATGCTTGGTTCCTCCCTCTGGGTGGAGCATCTCACAATGGGGTAATGAGTCATGAGGCCAAGTGTTGATTAGGCTCGTTAACAGAAGATAGTCTGGAGAGAGTTATCTCTGAGTCATGCAGCAGGACAATGATGGGCCATTAACAGCAAGATAGTCTGGGGGGAGGAGGCAAGGAAACACTGCCCCACCTGATTTCAACAGCTCATGAGGATGGTAATAGAATACCCCTCAACCCAGGACATGAGGTTATGCAAATAATAAGGGTGATAAATACAGATTTGCTTGCTCCATTCGATATCAGACACTTAGGTCAAATTCTATTTCAACCTGTACAAGGTGCAGTTTTTGAGAAAACCAGGAGAAAGCTGGCCGACAAGGCTGCATTAGGGAATATGCAGTTCCCTGCTGGCGATCCTAGAGGTGCAGTGGGAACGGATGCTCTTATGGGGACTGGTCCCTTCTCTGATCCCAGTCTATAATATACTGCTCTTATCCATATGTTCCATCAGTCGTGGACACAGGCAAAAGCAATAGTGGCAACATGTCCCAACTGACAGAAGCTACAGCTTCCATCACTGGTCATGGGGGTCAATCCCAAAGGCATTAATAGCGGTGAAGTGTGGCAGATGGACATCACACATTTCCCTGAATTTTGGAGATTAAAATACGTTCACGTGTCTATTGATACCTTCTCTGGTGCTATGTATGCCTCTGCACATGCAGGTGCAAAAGCTTGGACAGGGTATCTTTCCCTTTAGCGTCCTGCAGCAAGCTCAACAGGTTGGCATGGCTGCCCTGTTGAAAACCATAGTTGTCTGCTCCTAGAAAGCGATATACTGAAATAGTTCAAGGGAGATCAGTCATATCGTTCTTTTGTAGAAAAAGTTGCTGCTTCTGTCGAGAAGCAGGTTGACGATGACGGGTTAAGGCACTTGTTGTTAAGGCAGTTAGTGAGAGATAACGCAAATGAAGAGTGCAGAAAAATCATAGATGACTTACAAGTAGAACCTCATGTTGCGGATATGGACGAAGCCTGTTCTAAGGTGGGATCTGGAAACCAGAAAAGGTCTGCTTTGGCTGTGTTCCTGAAGCCTGTTCACGCATCTTCTGGTCGTGAACCAAAGCAGCCCAAACAGGCGAAAAAACGGAAGCGGCCTAAGCCAAGCCAAAAAGAAAACACACCGATCCCCCAGTGCAAGAGGTGTGGCAGACCAGAGCATTGCTTGGACTATTGTAGATCTCTGACTCATGCTGATGGTCAGCCTTTGTTGGGAAACTTCCGCTGGGGTGCAAGGAGGGGGAATTGCTATCCGATGCAGTCGCTCCCCCAGAGACTGGCACAGGTACAGGCACAGGCCTACCCAGCCACCCGAGAGATGGCACCCAGGGATCAGACAGCTTTGATGTTCGTACCGCAGCAGCAGTCGTCTTAGACTCTAGCGGTATTCATAAGGTTCCCTTGGATGCATACGGATCCCTAGCCCAGGGATCCTGTGCAATGCTGGTGGGAAAACCTGATGTTGCCCATCAAGGAATCTTAGTGCACTCAGGAGTTATTGATGCTGAGTTTAAAGGTCAGATTTGCGCTATGGTCTCCATGCAAAAACCTCCTGTAACTATTCCTGGAAAGACCTGCCTTGCTAAATTAGTGCCTTTTAAGTCTTGTGTCCCCAGGATAGAACAACCAACTCACGGAGTTAGCAGCAGTGGATCTACGGGACTTCTGCAGGCCTTCTGGACTGCAGGCATCTCTGACCAAAGGCCACAGATGACATGTACCCTGATCCTGCCGAACGCCCGTCTGCCCTGGACTCCGCTTCGAAGTTTGATTGATATATGTGCTGATGTAACTATCATCTCCTTCTCTGCATGGCCTCCCTCCTGGCCTTTAGCCCCGGTGGGTTTGGCCATCGCAGGAGTAAGAGGAACCACACAGAGCTATTTAAGCGAACAGCCTGTGATGGTGAGGTGTTGCAGTGACCCAGCCCACTGCGGGGCTGGGGCAGCTTGAAGCCAATCAATCCCAGCCCATCCCCTGGATGGAGTTTCCCAAAGAGGCAGACTCAGAGGGTGGCTCAATGGGCGGCTCAGAAGCCTAAGACGCACCCCCCCCAGGCAGTGCCCGGGTACAAGCCGTCTCCCCCAGTTCAGGAAAATTCTCGGTTACTCGGTTGTTCATTGGTTCTCTGTTATAACTCCCGCCTCTCGGTTTCCCCCAGTGGCTCTTGTTACATTGTATCCTTCCCCTGGCTTGTAACTCATTGGTTGTTTTCCCCTTTCACCACGGGTTTCAAACTCTCTATAAAACTGAGGACAAGCCTCCAGGGAGGATTCCATCGCATTCCATCCCTTCCGAGCTTGTTCGGGTTGCGAAACTTCTAACAATAAACCTGTTCGGAGCCAGACCAGAACAGCCTCTCTCTTCCTTTGTCTCCGAGCTAACGTGAGCCAATACCATCGGCTCCTGCCGTGTTCCCTCTGCAAAGAAGCCAGCTAGCTATTTCAGCCATCAGCCCTTTTCCTGATGCCGAAGTCACTTCCACGACGCACAGAAGTAATGCAGCAAGACTGTCTCTGACCTTGGGCACGCCAGAGCTCATTCCTCGAGCACAAGAACTGTTTTAGGATGGCGCACCAAGCGTGAGGCTCACGCAAGTGGATCCCTGTGACGTCATGGCTGTCGGTGAACAGCGAGAAGAAGCGACTTTGGACCTGCCAACGCCTCTCGGTGCAGTCCACTCTGTTTTAGGTGCGGTGCCCTGAGACAAGGCTGCTAACTGCCACTGATTCTGCACTGCAATGACCTTGGAGAGCAGCTGTGCCTCGGAGAACCCTGCCTGTGCCTTTCAGTTTGGGACCGGATGCCTTTTAACTGATTTCTGAAACTTGTGTGAGTATCCCCGGTGCCTGATATTTTGTTTCTTTTTTCATTTTGTGGGTGGTGGGTAGAAGAAGTGCTGAGAGAGAGATGGGATCAAAACTCTCTCAGCCCCAAAGAGAGGTCTTTCTCCGAGTTGCGAAATTCCTTGAAATTAGTGGGTTTAAATTTTCAAAGGGTCTCTTAAAACAGTTTGTTTGCTGGCTTTTGTTTTACCTTCGTCAAGTGTCCCCTGCAAATTTAAAATCTCCTGCCTTCTGGCAGGCTGTAGGGGATAAGATTACTGATTTAAAGTGAAAAGGGGACTCCTCTGGAGAAAAATTCTTTCCTCTAGTTCTCGTCCTTTGGGACTTGCATAAAATGGACCGGAAAGTAAAAGAAAAGCACAAATGCCCTCACAGTTCTTCCCATATCCCTCCTTCCTCCCCTCCTGCTCCTCATCCCACTTCCCTTTTGTTGGAAAAATCGAATGGGGTGATATGCCCAGAGGCACAGAGTTGCTACCTTCTCCCTGACCCCTCTTGGTCTTTTCAGCCACCCTGTTGGGGAAACTCTGGCCAGGCTGCCTCCAACCCTTCCCAAACCCTGTATCCCTCGCCCTCTTCCCCAGCTGTAAGCCCAGAAAACTGTTCTAAATGCTGTTTGCCATTGTCGCCCCCCCCCCACTCCACGTGTCTGAACAATGGCGCTGACCCCATGGCACAGTCCACCCCTCCCCCCTCTTCTTCTTCCCAAAATCCCTTTTGCCCTCCTGCCCTCAACCCTTTCCTATCCCCGCCCCCAGATGTGACATCATCAGGTTCCTCCCACATGTCAGGTACTGCCCCCTGCACTGGGAATCCCTGCCCATCCTGTGACCATGCCTCCTGGTCCTCCAACCCCGCCCACTGTGGAGGACTTCCTGGTTCCCACGCCCCCTCTTCCGGTTCCCACAGGGTAGAAACTAGAACCGACGCCATCTTGAAATCAGGTCCGGGAGTCCCCTCAGCCCCCTCATACCCCTTTGCTGCTCCTGTAACATATGATCAAACTGGCAATAACCCCACATGGAAACCTTTTGATTCTGCAGGGCTCAAAGAGTTTTGCAAAGCCCAGAAAGAATTTGGGAGGGAGAGTCAGTATTTTAAGAACCTTCTGAAGATAACTCTCACCAGTACAGTGATTGTGCCACATGACCTCAAAAGCATTTTCTCCTGCTTGCTGTCCCCATCCGAGTTTCAAATGTGGGAAGAAGGTTGGAGAAAGCAACTGGGAGAGGTCCTCCCTACTTTACTGCAGGATCCAAACAATGCGGGGGTTTCTGTGGATCACCTTACCGGTGAGGGGTTATTAGCCAAGACCCAGAACCAGGCTCAAAATACACCAGAGCCGGTCCTGAATGCTGTAAAGCAAGCAGCTCAGAAAGCATTCTTAATGATGCCCCCTAAATTAGCACCTCAATTGAATTATACAGAGATTCGGCAGCTGCAAAATGAGCCATTTATTGATTTTGTAGATAAACTGAGGCTCGTAGTGGAAAGACAAGTGGAAGATCTGAAAACAAGAGAGCATATTATAACGCAAATTGCAAAGACTAATGCCAATGATGTTTGTAAAAGAGTGATTTTGGGTCTTGCATTCAAACCTCCACCAACCTTAAGTCAAATGATTTGTGCTTGCACAACATTGGTGCCAATTCATCAGCCAAATTTAAAAACGGGGAAAAACTTAATAGGAACTGCAGCCGCTGCAAATGCAAAAGCATCTCAGGACAAAAGAAATGCTAATTGGGTCTGCCACAGGTGTGGCAAACCAGGGCACTTGTCCCGAAACTGCAGAGCTCCAGCTGCAATTAATCAGGGTTCCCGAGCTGTCTCCCCAGGGCAAATGACATCGCCTGCCGCTGATGGGATGCAGCCAAAAAACTGACCAGAGCGCGTGGATTGGCAGGGCCATGCAGGGGAATGAATCAAGAAATTGCCACCAGGAAAATGGTCACCACGACCTCTGGGACTTGGTGACACCCCAGAGAATCGTCGTGAGTTGCGAGAATCTGAGAGACTGTATATTGTTTGTGTTAAAAGATGTTGTACATTCACCAGCTGACATTTGTGTTACACCAGAAATTGTTCAAGTGGGCCCACAAGGGTTCTTTACTGTCAACATCCAGTGTGTTAACCCTCCCTATTTTCTAGCTGCTAACCAAGTTGTAGCCCAAGCTATTCTCATGCCCAGTAGTCCGCCACAGGACTACAACCCCTCTGTCTTCTGGGCTAAGGTAGTTGGGAATGACAAACCCATGCTTAACTGCAAACTGTCTTGCCAAGGCTTGGACATCAGCCTGGCAGGAATGATGGACACAGGAGCAGACGTGACAGTCATTTCTTCGCACAATTGGCTGTTACACTGGGAGCTGCAGCTGGCAGAAGGTATCATGACCGGTGTGGGGGGATCAATATCTGCTCAGAGAAGCAAGGTAGTTGTCCAAATCAAGGGTCCAGAGGGAGAGATAGCATCAGTCCGTCCTTTTGTAATTGACTTTGGATTTACATTGTGGGGCAGAGATCTCATGTCCCAGTGGGGAACTCGAGTCAAAATTCCATCTCAACCCCAGAATTTTTAGTAAAGGCCACTGCAGAGCGCCCCTTCCAGAAATTAAATTGGATCTCTGACAAACATATCTGGATGGATCAGTGGCCTCTGGAAAATGACAAATTAAAGGTGCTCATGGCAGTTGTGGAGGAGCAATTGAGAAAGGGTAATCTGGAACCCTCTAACAGCTGTTGGAATTCCCCGGTATTTGTAATCAAAAAGCCGGGGAAAGACAAGTGGCACCTCCTACAGGACTTGCAAAAGATAGATGCAGTCATTGAGGACATGGGACCCCTGCATCCCGGAATGCCTTCACCCTCCATGCTCCCTAGGCAGTGGAAGGTAGCAGTCATTGATATTAAAGACTGTTTCTTCCAGATCCCACTACACCCAGACGATGCACCCTGGTTTGCCTTCTCGGTACCTTCCATCAACCGAAGGGCTCCCATGCAGCGCTACCAGTGATGAGTTCTGCCACAAGGCATGAAAAACTCACCCACCATCTGCCAGTGGTATGTTTCCTGCATTCTGTCCCCTATCAGAAAGTTAGCAGCAAAGGCAATAGTGCTCCACTATATGGACGATGTTTTGGTGTGTGCTCCTAACCAATCCTATTTAGACTGGACATTGGGGAAGGTAATCGAGGCCTTAGAGGCCAATGGATTTGAGATCCAGGCTGAAAAGGTCCAGAAAACCTCTCCATCTAAATACCTTGGACTAAAAATCCATAAACAGACTGTGGTTCCCCAACAAGTCAAAATTAATGATAACCCTAAGACCTTGCAGGAACTCCACCAGCTCTGCAGGTCCATAAATTGGGTGAGGCCGCTCCTAGGGCTGATGACAGAAGATCTTGCTCCTCTGTTCAACCTTCTGCGAGGGAAAGATGACCTCGCATCACCTAGGCATCTAACAGAGGAGGCGAGACAGTCCATCTGTAAGGTACAGGAAGCGCTGTCGTCCCGGCAGGCACACCACTGCGCCCCAGGTCTGCCTTTTCTATTTATTGTGTTAGGAGAAATGCCATACCTCCACGGGCTGATATTTCGATGGGACGAGGTGCAGAGTGATCCCCTCTTAATCATCGAGTGGGTTTTCCTCTCGCACCGGCCATCCAAAAGTATCACAACGCCACAGGAGCTCATGGCTCAGTTGGTGATGAAGGCTAGATCCCGCCTCCGCACCCTTGCAGGGTGTGACTTTACATGCATCTACTTACCATTGGCAACCAATTCACTTGATAACCTTCAAAACAATGAGCACCTCCAATACGCCCTAGACAGCTACACGGGCCAAATTTCTATACACCATCCAAAACACAGACTGTTTACTTCAGTCTTCAAACTGATTCCAAAAGAAATTCAAAGCAGAAAACCATTAAATGCCTTGACAATCTTTTCAGATGGGTCCGGACGTTCCCGTAAATCTGTCATCACATGGAGGGATTCTCACACTCAGAAGTGGGAGTCTGATGTGCAGGTAGTCAAAGGATCCCCGCAAGTGGCAGAACTTGCAGCCGTAGTCAGAGCATTTGAGTAGTTCAGTGAACCATTTAATTTGATAACTGATTTGGCCTATGTAGCAGGTGTAGTTTCCAGGGCAGAGAGAGCCTTACTAAAAGAGGTTGCAAACCCAAAAATTCATAACTTGCTTTTGAAATTGATTCAACTGATTTCCCACCAAAAGCAACCATTCTATGTCATGCATGTGAGATCACACACTGACCTCCCAGGATTTATTGCAGAAGGGAACAGGAGAGCAGATGCCCTAGCTATGCCCATCGAGTTAGCAAATCTGCCTAACAGATTCCAGCAAGCCCAGCTGAGCCATGCAATGCTTCCTCAAAATGCTCCAGCTCTCATTCGAATGTTCCACCTCACTAAAGACCAGGTGAAAGCCATTGTGGCAACATGCCCCAACTGCCAGAAACACCAGCTTCCATCATTAGGTCAAGGGGTTAACCCCTGAGGCCTAGGCAGTTGTGAGGTATGGCAAACAGATGTCACCCACTTCCCCCAGTTTGGCTGCCAGACATATATTCACGTTTCAGTGGATACCTTTTCTGGTGCAACCTTTGCCTCAGCCCACCGTGGGGAGAGGGCCAAAGATGTCATCAACCACCTAATCCAGGCCTTCACTGTGTTAGGGACACCAAATAAAATAAAAACTGACAATGGCCCAGCATACACCTCTGCAGAGTTAAACAGATTCATGAGTGAGTGGGATGTTGTTGCAATTATTAAAGGATCAGGGGCATGGATCATTGATAGAATTATAGGATCAATAGAAGAACTGTACAAGCAATAGGCCTAGAAGCAAAAGGCCTGTGTGTGAGAAAAAACTCTCCATGAGAAAGTCCTTGTGTGAAAAAAACCAAGCAGGACTGGGAACAAAGAGGGAGTTTTGAAACAATGCAGCTGTCCTGATAAGGTGTGCTAACCGGGAGAGAAGGAGGGGGAACACTGAATTCTTTTAATAATAACATAACTAATAGAAACTTGTCAATGTAAGTCCAATTAGGTAGAAGTAGAAATGCGCTTGGATAAGCTTTAAGCCACTTAGGAGTTAACAAGCTGGTATACTATATAAGTGCATTTGGATTGCTAATAAACGGAGTTTTGCTCTTATCAACCATATTGTTTTTGGACCGCATATCTCTCCCCCCGCCGGGGCCCGGGCTTCTCGTCTTTTTACACTTCTAACAGGGTGTGGATCACATCACTGGCATCCCTCACTTGCCCACAGGCCAAGCCATCGTAGAAAGAAAGCATCAAACACTAAAAAAACTTCTAGAACAACAAAAAGGTGGCAATGAGATCGCTGCCACCATCATAAGACTTTCCAAAGCGTTGTTCACTTTGAACTTTTTAAAATGTTCCTATGAGGAACATGATCCCCCCATAATGAGACGCTTCACAAACTCTGCCAAACATAAACTGACTGAGAGACCTGAGGTCCTAATAAAAGACCCTGACACTTTACAAATAAGTGGCCCGTACCCCCTAGTCACCTGGGGTAGAGGCTACGGGTGTTTTTCCACCCCAGAGGGTCCAAGATGGATCCCTGGAAAGTGGATCAAACCCTTTTTGAGACCACCTGTGGATGCCAAGCAAAGGAAGCTGCCACAGCCTGGAAAAGAAGAACAACCAAGCCACTTGGAAAAAAGACTCCTCCTCCAGGCCTGAAAAACAAACCCTCCACCTCCCAGTCTCCTTAAAATGTGTCTCCCTTCCCAAAATGACCCCTCAGTTTTGTTTTGAAAGAGGGAGAGTCCACAGGAGCCATTGTGATTTAAGTTAATTGTATTTGTGTTAATTTTATTTGTGTTACACTGTTCCTAAAGTTACCACCCTTGACTGTGTGATGATATCCTACCTGCTGCTGTCCCACCTGCTGCTGCAGCTCCTCCTGTGCACCAGGAGCTCCAGCAGGTGGATTCTTTCCATGATCAAGGACATTGTATGGGGTTTCTTTATGCAGTTGTTAATTTTATTAGACCTTCCCATTTTTAAGTGTTTGCTTTTGAAATCCCTTAAGCTTTCCCCCTCATTTCAAGGTAATAAAGAAGGGGGAGATGTTGGTGTGACCCAGCCCACTGCGGGGCTGGGGCAGCGTGATGCCAGTCAATCCCAGCCCATCCCCTGGATGGAGTTTCCCAAAGAGGCAGACTCAGAGTGTGGCTCGATGGGTGGCTCAGAAGCCTAAGCTGCATTCCCCCGGGCGGTGCCCGGGTACAAGGCACCTCCCCTGGTTCGGGAAAATTCTCGGTTACTCAGTTGTTCATTGGTTCTCTGTTATAACTCCCGCCTCTCGGTTTCCCCCAGTGGCTCGTTACATTCTATCCTCCCCTGGCTTGTAACTCATTGGTTGTTTTCCTCTTTAACCACGGGTTTCAAACTCTCTATAAAACTGAGGACAAGCCTCCAGGGAGGATCCCATCGCATTCCATCCCTTCCGAGCTTGTTCGGGTTGCGAAACTTCTAACAATAAACCTGTTCGGAGCCAGACCAGAACAGCCTCTCTCTTCCTTTGTCTCCGAGCTAACGTGAGCCAATACCATCGGCTCCTGCCGTGTTCCCTCTGCAAAGAAGCCAGCTAGCTATTTCAGCCATCAGCCCTTTTCCTGATGCCGAAGTCACTTCCACGACCCACAGAAGTAATGCAGCAAGACTGTCTCTGACCTCGGGCATGCCAGAGCTCATGCCTCAAGCACAAGAACTGCGTTAGTGAGGGACCCAGAGGGGCACACAGCTACAATTAGGTCTTATGTTACTACCACTTCCCTTAACCCTTGGGAGCAGGATGTGTTGGCAGCTTGGGGGGTATGGATTGGGACTAATTTTTGATAGGGGTCACTGTGCATAAGGGCGCACAGTATCCTACACTGCCTTTGCGGTGGTTGACTAACACACCAATCCGAGTCAGGCTCTGCCCAGTTGAATTAAGTGCTGTTACCATGGCTTTTCAACGATTCTCACAGGAACCTTTGAATTTGGTTACTGAAGCCGTCTAGCAAAAGCTTTGTATACAATTAATCACCTTACAGTACCACAAAATTCAAATAATCCTGTTATTCTGAATCATTTTCTCTCATTGCAATCTGCAGGTGAGACACAACTGCCTCGGGCAAAAGTCTGGGTATGGAATTTACTTACTAAGCAGTGGGAAGGTCCGCATGAGCTTATTGTTTGGGGTCGTGGGTATGCTTGCGTTTCCACAGATACTGGGATACGGTGGCTACCTGCAAAATGTGTTCGCTCTGACCTACGGCACCAGAGGCAGAACAGGCAACCTCCAAATGATGACCAGAATGCAGACCATCCAAATGGCGACCAGAATGTAGATCATCACCCTAATGACTCTTCTGATGATGACCAGGATGTCAACCATCAGGCGGATGGTCCTTCCACAAGCAAAGACGGGGATGGTCCTTCCACAGGCAGAGACTGAACTTTAAATTTCTTGTTATGAAGTCAGATAGTTAAAGCCTTAAGGGCATACTTAGAATTAATAACTGATGTAGATTTCTATTTAGGATTAATAGTAGAATTGTTATCTTAAAAACAAAAATAGGGAATTGTGGATACAATATTGCTGCTAGCAAGAATTTTCTTGCTTCTTTCTAAGCCTGTTGGATACTTTTCTCTCTCATGAAGAAATTAGCAGAAGTTCTGTAAACTATGAACACCTGCAACATTGTAGAGCTATGTTTATGGTACAGTAGAAAAATATTTTGACAATGGATGTTTTAGGATTTTAGCCAATCACCCCAAGGGGTGGCTGATCCTTTGTCCAATTAGACTATGAAGAAAAAAGTCTATAAAAGAGTTTGTAAAATAATTAAATAAATCAATCTTGCTGCACAATTCCTGCCTGCTGGATCTTCTCTCCTCTCCTCCTTATGGCTGCGGGATACAGTAATAAAACCCATCTTTCATAAATGCATATTTACATCCCCAAACATCTCCTTTCCCACGGCTTGCATTCGTGACTGAGCATTTTGTTCAGAGCCTTCTGAGAGTGAGGATCATATGCCTTCCCCTGGCATCAGTATATTTCAGTCACATTAGACTGGTGTGGTACTGCTTTAACTTCTGTTACAATTGTAAGAATGTTTACTAAAGTCTCAACTTTCCACATTATGTCCATCATAACTGAGTTCATCAATTGCTTTTTAGGGTCAGCTTCAGCTTCAGTTCACCATCGCCTGGCGTTACTTCCTAAATTCCCTCAGGGGCCTTCTTTACCCAGGAGTGATGAATCCAGGCCTTCTGCTCTTTGATCTTGATTGCAGTGAAGGTGGTGAGGAGCACCTGGAATGGTCCTTCCCACTGTGGTTCCAGAGTCTTCTCTGCAAAAGACTTAACACACATATGATCCCCGGGTTGTACATCATGTACTGGTCCATCTAATTCTCTGATTTGGGCCCCAGCCACATATTTTTCAATTTCTCTAAGTTGTTTATTCAGGGTCACCATATATCTGTGCAGGGTTTCTTCCCCCACCTGAATGGGTGAAGCTCCCTCTTGAACTGCATATGGCCTCTCATATAAAATTTCAAATGAGCTTAATTTTTCCTTTGTTCTGGGTTTTGTTCAAATTCACACTAATGCCAATGGGAGAGCCTGGGGCCAAGGCAAATTTGCTTCTTGCCTCAATCTTATAATTTGTTGTTTGATCAAATGGTTCATCTTTTCCACCTGGCCACTAGACCGAGGATTATATGGGGTATGTAATTCCCAATCTATTCCCAGGTGGTGACTGATTTGTTGCACAATTTTTGAAATAAAATGTGCCCCTCTATCTGAGGACATAGTGGCTGGAACTCCAAAGTGGGGTATGATCTCTTGCAACAACGCTTTGGTCACCTCTCGTGCTTTAGCCGTCCTAGTGGGAAAGGCCTCTGGCCATCCTGAAAAGGTATCTGTTAATATCAATAGGTATCGATACCCCCCTTTCCTGGGTAATGCTGTAAAATCAATTTGCCACTTTTGCCCAGGTCCACAGCCTTTCCCAATTTGTCCAACTTTAGGCTTTGGAATATTCTTAGGATTAGTTCAGAGGCAGAGACCACACTGGCAAGTTACTTGTATCACTGCGCCTTGCAATCTCCTAGCCATAATTCTATCTTTCAAATAATTGTACAAAGCATCCATTCCCCAGTGTGTTTTCTAGTGTTTTTTCTGCACTAGTGACCACAACAAATAAGAAGGTACTATAAGCTTGTTACCTTTAGTTACAGTCCATCCTTCCTGATTATAACTTGAATTTTCTTTCTTAATAAGTTTCTTATCTTTCTTGTTTTATTCTGGCCTACCTTCAAGGCAAATCTTTCCATCTGATATTAATGTTGCCTCAACCTTTTCATTGGGTATTTCACTTTTGGCTGTGTCTTTTGCCTCTCTGTCCGCCAGCATATTTCCCTCTTCTAATTCAGAACTCACTTTTTGGTGTGCTTTAATGTGCATGATAGCTACCTTCTCAAGTAACTGAACCGCATCCAATAACTTCAGTATTTCTGGTTCATGTTTGATACTCTTCCCTTTTAACAGTCCTGTCTCCTTCCAAATGGCTCAATGTGCATGAACCACCCCAAATGCATACCTTGAATCAGTGTAAATGTTAATCTTCTTTCCTTTTACCAATTCTAAGGCCGGGGTTAGAGAGATTATTTCAGCCTTTTGTGAAGAGGTGTTGGTTGGCAATGGTCCTGACTCTATTACCTCTCAGCTGGTGGTAACTGCATACCCAGCATGTCTCTTTCCACTGATGACATAACTGCTTCCATCAGTGAACCAGGTCTCAGTGCCCTTGAGACGGGTGTCCTTCAGATCTGGGCGACTGGAGTAAGTGGCCACAATGGTCTCCAGGCAGTCATGGATCACCAGTTCTCCCAGGTTCCCACTGAGGAATGAAGCTGGGTTCACTATGTTAGTCACCACAATTTCAACACCATCTTGTTCTACCAGTATGGCTTGGTAATTCAGGAATCTCTGAGGGGAGAGCCAATGTCCCCCTTTTGCCTCCAGGACTGCAGATACTGTGTGAGATACTAGCACAGTCATTTTCTGGCCTAGGGTAAACTTGCACGCCTCTTGGATGTTTAGTGCCACAGCTGCTATGGCTCTGAGGCACCCTGGCCATCCCTTAGCTGCTGCATCCAGCTGTTTCGAAAGGTAGGCTACTGCCTGCCAATACAGGCCCAAGTCTTGTGCCAGTATTCCCAAAGCAATACCTTGCTTTTCGTGAGAAAATAAAAAGAATGGTTTACTCACATCTGGAAGCCCCAGGTGATGCCTTTTCCTGGTCTTAAAATCAAGAGTCATACACGGTTAGAAGGGGAAAAGGGATTTTACCTTGGTATTTATTTTAAGGATCCTTAGGTGCATATGTCCAGGTCATATGCATCGAAATGCACCCCACAAAAATGCCCCCCCCCCCCCCCCCAAAAGATCTGGTATAACATTACAGGTCTTACTAATTAGCATATCTATCAAAGATTCCCCAATGAGAGGCTCAAGTGAGCCCCCCTCCCCAAGGAGCCTTCCCCTGGATGGCTCTATCTTAGATTACAGAATGTGTTCTGGAGAGGACCTTGGTGTCTGGGGCACACTGATCCCTAGCTACGAAGCTTCTAAAATGTTTAGTCTCCTAGCTGAACAAACAAGTCCAAGAATGTAGGCAAAAAGCACTAAGAATACAGAAGTTGTAAAAAAGGTATAACAGGGGTGTAGATACAAAAATGCTGCTCGCAAGGATTTTCTTGCTAGCTTCTAAGCTCGTGAGAGACTTTTCTCTCACGCAGAGGAGGTAGCAGAGTATGTAAACAACCAAGACACCTGCAACCTTGAAAAGTCTTGTTTATGGTGTAGTAGAAAAATATTTTGACAATAGATGTTTTAGGATTTTAGCCAGCCAATCACCCCAATGGGTGGCTGATCCTTTGTCCAATTAGACTATGAAGAAAAAAGTCTATAAAAGAGTTTGTAAAATAATTCAATCAATCAATCTTGCTGCACAATTCCTGCCTGCTGGATCTTTTCTCCTCCTCCTCTCTATGGCTGCGGGACATGGTGATATACCCTAGGGCCCAGGCCAGTGGTAATATTTGGTGGGGTAATACAGGGCTATAAAATAAAGGGCAAAAAATTTTCATGGCATCATTTCCCCCCTTTTAGAGACTAACAAAACTCTACCTTCTCTAGTCTCTACTCTATTCTTTACCCGCAGAACCGCTTTACATAACCGGCTGCTCCACAGGCAATTACACAGATAATAACTACAATTACAGCTATTATGAATATTTCTTTTACCCAGGCCCAGTTTGGTAACCATGAGGTGAGGTTATCAAATATACGATCAAATTTTAAGATGTTATTTCTAGAAGCCACTTCATGCAGAATTTGAGTTTTTTTGAAGGGGGGGGGGGGGGGGGGTCCCAAGTTCTGGAGAGCCAGCCAGATAAACGACAGACACTGATACGATTTGTGCCTCGTGTGAGAAATGAGACGACTCTTAGTTAAAAAAAAATAAAATAATTTATTGAAAACAGAAAAGTGAAAAAATTACAGAAATTAGAAAAATATAAAAATTTGGGATCCTATGGCTCGATAGATGGTATGCCCCCGGAGAACAGGGATTTTAGATCTTCTGGCTGAAACAGCACTGGACCTCAGGTAGAGAAAAAGGACTTACAGTGCTAGGCTGGCTTTAGGCTGGTCCAAAAGCAAAAAAAAATTACTAAAGGCTCCTTAAGAGGAGTAGGCTTTCCCAGCACTGACATCCACCTCAGCTAGGCTGGAGAGAGAAAAGGGGCGTGTCGCTGTCTGGCTCATTGTTTTATAGTGCCTTTGCTCCGCCCCAGTCCGCCCACAGCCTGCCCCTTTGGTTTAAAGTGATTGGTGTTTTCCCTTTGACAGGTTATCTCTGTCCACCACTGGCTCATCGTTGTCAGAGGGGTGGTACTAGTTGAGATAAGGATGCTACAATGCCTTCATTAAAATTCAGGTTGCCATGGAGCTTGCCTACAGGGTAATGGCTATGGGGCTGGCTGTTAGAACTGGGGTTTTTGAAATTTGCCATGGAACCAAAGTACAAGTAAAAACACCTTAAAAAAGTATTAAAATACATCCAACACATCTTAAAACACTTGTAAAAGTATACAGTAAACACAGGAAAGATAACTCTTATGGTGTACAAGTGGTTTGAAGTTTGAAAAGGGAGCATTAAGTTGGGAATTTTAACTGGGGAATTTTTAACTGGGAAGGGTGCAACTCTCTCTTAATAAACTACTTTGAACAATTGAAAACTGATAATGGAACTTGATTTTTGTACCTGGGCTGATGGGTTAATTTTAACATTCAGTTTAAAAATCTTTAACTCAAAATTAATTAATTAAAGCACTTAATATGCAACGACCAAGCACAAATAGGGATTTCATGTATGACCCTCGTTCTCCGTTTTATTGTTTACCTATACAAGCTTATATCTACTTTGCAAAGATTCATGCCCTAGTCCCTCTAGATGGCCCCTAATCTGCGGGGGAGCCAAACAGTGTATAACATTGCCAAGTACTTTCAAGGCTGTCTGCAGCCAGTTGTTATCCAGGCTTGCCTGCAGACAGGGGCCAGTTCAGAGGTTTTTCCTCAGCAACCCTGGGTTGTCCAATCTTCCTGGGGTATCATATGCCCCTGTTCCACAAGGAGTCCCTCTACACATCCCCCGTTTTCTTTTTGGGCAACCCAGGCCTGGTCCACAATCTTTCCTGCAGCCCCGCTTTAATGCAAGAAAGAATGCACCCAAATACTGTTAAGCCTAATATAACTGCAAATAGCAATCAGCAGCCTTCTACTACCAAGGTACGCAGCCATCCGGTGATACCCAGACCCTTAAGCCAATCTCCAATAGGGTCGTCTGTCTCCCGAAGGTTGTGCCGGCCCTTCTGGAGGTCAGAGAGGTGCTTGTGAATTGAGACAGTGGTCAGAAAGATTCATACAGGAAATATCTTGGAACTCTTCACAGCTGTGGCCATGGGCTAGTAGTAGAAAATCAATGGCTGCCCGATTTTGTAATACTGCATGTCTAATACTAGTAACATCTGCGCTTAGCTCGTCACACATCTGCGAAGTTATGTTTAACTCATCCCTTGCCCAGCAAGCAAGTTTATGTAATGTTGTGTGAGCCCTAGCTGCTGAAGCACCAGGTAAAAACATAGATGCTAGCCAAGTTGTACTACTACGCCAAAAGACGGGCTCTTCAGTCCTTTCCCATTTGAACTCATGGACTGAACGCTGCACCCTGGTTTCAGTGCGCTGGGTGATATTTAAGAGTTGATGCAGGCCTGGATGGAACAGGGTGAGTTTCCCTAAGTAGCACGGTCCCCCATGTGGGCTGGCGGGAACCCCATTCCACGCTCAGTCCCCACATATTAAGAACGTACCAATGAGGAGGCGTTTCGGGGTTTGACCCGTGAGGTTGATTCAGTGGTAAATTGCTTTGGACGTGTGGTTTCTCAGAAACCAGTCTGCAAGAGGGTCAACAGTGGCCCAAAGGCACCTATTAACATTTAATTGACTGGTAGAGGGAGGCTCGAATGTCATGTAACCATCCCCAGTTTGGTTTGTGGAACCCAGTAGATCTAACTCCTCTGGTGCTCCCATGGTGACACTGATGCTTTTCAAGAATGCAGCTTGCCAGCAGGCACACTGCTGCGCAGGCTTGAGTCCGATCAGCCCTGAACAATTGCCATTGTGGCGTTCCCTATCAGGGAGATATTGTCTAGCATCCCTCGGGAGTCTTCTGGGTTAAAATATGGGACCCCAATCAAGCAGGTGCGAAATGGGTCCCCTGGCGTGGCCAGGCTCAGACACATAGAGTCTTGCCCGGATAAATTAGCTAGGGTGACCCACATGTTTCGTCTCTTTTGGATTGCTCTCAGTATTGCATGAGACCCGGTTAGGATGCTTACAAGAAGCAAACCTCTCAGTATGTTTGCAGGTCCAGCGCTGCTTTGTCGCTTCCCAGCACTCAGGGGACATCACATGCTGCCGCGGGACACGAACCTGTGTGCTATTTTCTCACCCTAACACTGCCACACTCTGTACTGCCTTCACTCGGTCTAAATGGGTGGACAGACGATCAAAGATGTCGGCCAAGGCCCTTGTCTCAAGACAGTCAAAAATAACTCCCCACTCTACCTCTGTGTCTGGTGCTATACCCAAGAATTTACGCAACTCCCCTTCTTGGTTCTGCCTTCAATCACAGCCTGCACAAAGCAGGCACGCATACCACCCACTTTCTAACGTTAGCTTGTGTATCCAGAGGGTCCGCCAACGGCCACCGCAAGTCACTAGCAACCACCCAGGGCAGCCGCTGCATTCGCCACAGGGTCTCGCTATTTCCCCCACTACAGAGAGTGGTGGACCTGGCAAGTTCTCAGCCCCCTCACTCAGCCTCTCCCAAGGCTTCTCAGGACGGAGGTCCCAGAGTTCCAGCTGTTGTAGTAGTGGCATCACTTTCCTCAGGAACCGATGATGACTGCACCTTCTCGCTTCGGGATCCTTTATACGTAGCACAGCACTGCTTGCTGGGAACCCACAGTGGTCCCTCTGGGGTGGAAACACACATATATCCTCGGCCATTAAATAGCACTGGGCTGGGACCTTCCCACAACCCCGTTTGAGGGTTACAGTACAAAACACTTATTCCTGGAAGGGCCTGCTCAATTCCCCTACCAACTGTCTGATGATGGATTGCCACTGGAGGCTCCTTCCTATCCCCGGCCAGAGAGAGGAAGTTCAATGTAAACAGCACTTTTCTTAGCCATTTACTTGGTTCCATCTCTTCCCCTTTCTGTCAGCCCAGATATTCTTTTAGTGTACGATGGGCTCTCTCTCTCACTGCCTGACCGGTGGCCGAGTGTGGGATCCACGTGATATGTTCTACCCCCCACTGCCGCAAAAATCTGGCTAGGCGACCACTGGTGTATGCTGGCCCATTGTCCGTTTTGATCTTTTTGGGTACCCCCATTATTGCAAAGCAAGAGAGCAGATGCCGCTCCACATGCAATGCCTTCTCTCCTGTCTGAGTGGTAGCCCACAGGAAGTGTGAAAAAGTGTCAATTGTTACATGGACATAGCAGTGTCGGCCAAACTCAGGGGCAAGTGAGGTCCATTTGCCAGAGCTCGAGGGCTTTCAGACCCTTGGGGTTAACCCCCACACCCAACCCTGGGCCGTGATGGCTACAGTGGGGACAAGCCCGCACTATGCATTTGCTTCTATCAGCGGGATCCTAAACTGTCTCTGCAGGGATTTTGCATTTTGATGGAACTAATCATGGCTACATCTGGCTTGCTCAAAAGTGCTCGCAGGTGGGAGATGCACTGTGGGGGCACAGGTCACTGCCTCGTCTGCACGGGCATTGCAGTCTCCCAACCCGATGTTCCACTGGTGGCTTCCAACGTGCAGGATACAGTAGGGGTTGTTGCAGGATATGCCGCAATGTGATAAGCAGTCGGCCCAAATGTTCGTTGTTAGTACGTCAGATTTCTGTGTCATGGATCCATTGGGCTACTCCAATGACATATAGGGAATCGCTGACTACATTCACCGGTTCCTTCGACCACTGTTGTAAGGCCCGTATCATGGCGTGCAGTTCAAGTGTTTGCAAACTGTCAGCCGGTTCTTCTGCTATGAGTCTTCCAGCGGTCGTTCTCTTTCCACGCACAGACAGCTCACTTGGTCTTCCTCCCCACATCTGTGAACACTGTGCACCCTAATACTGGCCGTTCTACATGCAGCGGGCAGTCCAGCCGCTCATAGCACCCCAGCAACTGCGCCAGCCTTCCTTGTGGGCACTTGTTATGGACCACGTCGGTGAATCCAAGCAGAGCTTCTTGCAGCACCTCCGCATGGTGTAGCATCCACTCCAAGTCCCCTGTCTGGACCGGTATACTGATGTCCTCTGCCTCCCTGCTGTCCAATTCCACCACTCGATCATGACTCTTTCGGATTAAAAAAGCCACCATCTCTACCCTGGACTGCAGTCTGAAGCGTGGCTGAGTCGGCAGGAAGATCCATTCGAGAATCTGGATGTCCTCCCCCTTTTTCTTTTGCCATTGATGGATGATGGCATGTGAACCTGCTGCACCGATCAGGGTGATGAGGATGGCGAGTGGGGCTCTTTCTTCTCTGCGTGATACCCATGTGTGCCGCAGCTTATCTGCGACCTTGGCGAGAGCTGCTGCTTGGTCCGGGGAGCATTCCCGAGGTTCGGCAGCGTTCGTCCCGTGCAGCCATGGCAGGAAGAGGGCGAGGTCGGCGTTCGTGATTCCCGCGACTCTGCAGACCCATTTCAGATTTCCTAGCAGCCGTTGTGCATCATGGAGTGGGGAGATTTCTGTGTTTAGCTTGATCTTTTGGTGCCTAATTTGCAACTCTAATATGAGCCAGCCCAGGTACTTCCATGGTGCAGTCCGCTGAATTTTCTGGGGGGCAATCTCTAATCCAACCGCATGCAGGTGTTGTCTGACCCATTGCATCTCTTGGACTGAGAACTCTGTTTCAGTAGCTATCAGGATGTCATCCATGTAATGGTAGATGAGTGCTTCTGTGTAGTGTCGTTGAATCGGACGTAGCACCCGGTCAACATATAGCTGACACAGCATGGGGGAATTTTTCATTCCCTGGGGTAGGACAACCCACTCGTAGCGCTTAGTAGGATCACTGCGATTCTTTGTGGGCACTGTAAAGGCAAAACATTCTGTGTCCTTTGGATGCAGTGGGATTGTAAAAAAGAAGTCTTTTAAGTCAATTACAGTGATTTGCTATCCCGCTGGGATCATTGTAGGAGCCGGTAGCCCAGGTTGCAGTGCCCCCATAGTTTGCATGCGTGCATTCACTTGTCGAAGGTCATGAAGGAGGCGCCATTTTCCTGACTTCTTTGGGATCACAAAGATGGGGGTGTTCCATGGGCTGACCGACGGCTTGATGTGTCCTGCCACTAGCTGTTCTGCAACAAGTTGTTCTACTATCTTCAGCCTTTCCTCTGTTACCGGCCACTGCTCGACCCAGACAGGGTCATCTGTTAACCAGGTGAGAGCCCGTATGGGTGGCTGATCGGCAGTGGCCATCAGCATAAATGCTGGTCTGTGGTGAGCACGAGGCCTTCCTGCGGCGAGGATGTCACGTCCGATCAGGCCTTGCAGGGTCTGAGGCAGCTTCATAACATAGGGGTGACCCACAATGGTTTGATTGTCCTCAAATTCTACGGTATTTGGGGTTGCACTTACTTGGGGGATTTGTGTTCCTCCCACCCCTACCAATGTGGCTGCTGGTTTTTCCAGTCCCCAACCAGGTGGCCATACCACCTGGTTGATTATGGTAACGTCGGCCCCTGTGTCGAAAAGCGGCCGTATTTTGATGGCTTCTGCCCCCCTTCGCAGGATCACTTGCCACTGAGATCTCTGGGCCAGGTTCAATGTCCAAAAATCATTGAACCCAGAGGACCCAAAACTGTGGTCTCTGCGGACACTGTTGTTGCTGGTTCCCCTGTTGGTCATTAGGGGAATGGGCACGATTTGGGCAATGCGACTGCCCTGCGGGATAGTCACGGGTGGTTGCAGCGTGTAGGCCATGATCTTATTTTCACCATTGTAGTCGGCATCGATGACTCCAGGGAGCACCACTACTCCCTGCCAGCTGGTTGATGACCGCCCCACGAGTAGGCCACCCAGATGAGGGCCGTCTGATGACAGGGGGCCCTTGGCTGTGGTCGGGATCAGGGTGACCTGGTGGTTCATCAGCGTGATTTCTGCTGAAGTTGCCACGTCCATTCTGAGGCTCCCTTGGGTGGCTGGCTGGTTCTGGTGAAGGAAACCACCGGGGTTGCATTCGACTTGTTACTCTTTGGGGTGCTCACTTGTGTCCTGGAGCGAGGCCACACCGCGCTGAGCTGGCCATTTCCCGCACGGTGGCATGCTATGGTGGCATGGGTGCAGGAATTGCAGTTGTGGCACCACACTGTTTTCCGGAAAGTGCGTCTCAGGTGCCCCTATTCACTGCATCGGAAACAGGCTACTCTGGCCATCTGGGGACCAGGAGGCGGGCCAGTGGCCTTCGCCCTCTTTTTTCTTTGCCCCCCTCCGGTCAGTGCTGCAGCGATGACTTGTCCCATTTTTTGCAGGACATTCTGCAGTGTTGCGGTGAATGCAGCTGTTTGAGACGACTGCTCCGCACGGCTAGCATGCACGAGCGTCTCGTCTACTGCTCCCTGGGGCAGTGTGGCAAGAATCGTCTTAGTTTGCCTATTAGAATTTTCAAAGGCAAGGGTCCAGTACATTTGCTCTTGGAGCTCTTTGGAGAGCTCAGTTGCATCCTTCAAGGCTGCTAACAGGTCAATGAACTGACCGTATGGCTCTGACAGTCCCTGTCGGACTGCTGCATACGGGGGAGACTTTTTCTTTTAGGGTGCTGACAACAAGGCTTTGTGGGCAAGAGTCTGTGACAACTGGTGAATGATGGTGGGCATGGTCAGTTGCTTCACCGTCGCTCCATAAGCCCCGCTCCCAGTTAGCATGTCGGCTAGGGTCGCATACAGTGGGTCTTGTGTATCACCTTGGTGTTTGCTAGCTTCTTCTTGTGCTAGCCGCACCCATGTTCACTCCCAGAGCAGGAACTGTGTAGGGGTTAACAACAATTGTGCGATGCTGATGCAATCATTAGGACACAGGACATCTGCTGTAAAGATAAACTGCAGGATGCTCCGTGTAGCTTCAGACCGTAAGCCTTGCGTGGTGATCTTTTGCTTGGCTTGCTGCAAGATCTTCCAGTCATGGGGTTCCCACTTTGCCCTGTCCCCTTGTATCAGTACAGGGCAGGCTTGGGCATCCACGGCTTGCCAATCTCCTTCAATAATTGCGTCACGGACCACTCCATTCCATCTCCTTCGTAATGGGCCAGTCCTCACCGTTGGGGCTGATGGAGGCAATGGCTGCACCTCCTCTTGCAGGACGGGAGGGGCCGTAGGCCCTGTGCCCGATTCTCCCAACGGGAATGTAGGAGTTCCGGTGGCTGTCTTGACCGGTAGGTCCACGGGATTCCACGGTGCTAATGGCGTGGTTTCGCAAGCCTTAGACTCCAGCGCGTCCTGAGGCGCAGACAATTCAGCAAGCTTCTTCATTAATTCATGCATCATCTCTCAGTACGTCTCCTCCTCTTGGGGCTGACCCTCGGCAGCCCTGGCTGGCTCTGGCTCTGCGGGCAACAAAGCAGTAGAGGCTGCTTCGCCGTCAGGCGATTATCTGCTGTCCCGCAGAGGGGGGTGGCGCGCTGCCGTTTTCGGCCGGCATTAGGACTGCTGTTTTCTCCTCTGCTTGTCTGCACCCTGCCCCCAGGGTTGGGAGCCGGTACTTCCACCTTTGCTACCATTTCTCCCTCAGGCTTCGGAGGGGTAACTTCCTTCCCCGTCACATCCAGCAGCTCCCGCAGCGAGTGTATGGGTGCTGCTGTTCCCTTCATCGGTCTACCCACAGTCATTCCGAAGAATAGAGCAACCCTGGATTCCGCCCCGGTCTCTGGCCGCCATTCCGTGAGACCCTGTCTCTTTCCTTTCCGGGGCCTCCACCCCTCAGCGCTTCCATGGCTGCTGCGGCCACCTTCCTCTCTGCTTTCATTTCTGAGAGGGTATTAGTCACAGCTCTCCATGATAATCCGAGAGCTTTCACTTCTTTACCTTCCTTTCCCCCCTCAATCGTGAACAGCCATAGTCTGTTTCCAACTTCCCACCACTCTTTGGTCGAGAACAAAAGCAAAGTGCATTTCAAAAACCCTTGTTCCTGGGCCCACGTAATTAGGGCATAAAGATCTTGATGTTTTACAGTCTCGCCTCTCTTAGAGAAGATACTGGCTAGGAGATGAGTGCCAGCCTCGTATTCCATAGCTTCTTACCTGCGGGGCTCGATCAGCCGCTCGAGCTCCAGTCTCCGGCTCCACTCAACTTTTTTGCCGGGACACTCCCGCTCCCAGCTCTCCAGGCTCCTCACCATCCTTGCAATGCTACAGAGTCTTACCGCATTTAAGTGAAACGCATTTAAGCTAAAAACAAACCACATCTAAGTGAAACGCATTTAAGCAAAAAATCACTCGAGTCCCTGTTTGGGTGCTGTAGAGGAATTCCTTGTGGAACGGGGTCATAGGATACCCCAGGAGAGCTTGGGCATCCCAGGGCTGTTGCGGAAGTACCCCTGACGGGGCCTCAGGCTGGAGATAGGCTTGCAAGGCACCTGCTAGCTGGCAGCCTTGAACAGCCTTGGGAAAAGGTATACACTAGTCAGCTCCCCCACTGCTAAGAGGCTTTCTCATAGGAAAGGGGCATGACCTTTGCAAAGTATAACTTGGTGAACAATAAAACTGAAGCACAATGCTAAAATCGTATCGGCGTTCGTGTCGTGTCTCCGGCTGGTTCCCCTGCACCCGGGACCCCCCCCCCCCCCTCCGCTAAACCTGGCGCCCGAACAGGGACCCGAGTGAGTTTTGCTACATGCAGGTTCACTTAAAGGCGGTAAGACTCTGAATTCAACGTATTGGTGTGGCGGAGCCTGGGGAGCCAGAGCGGGTGGCCCCAAAGCCGGGGGCCTGGTCTCAAAGTTGAATAGAAAGCTGGAGGATAAGCCCCAAAGCTGCGTAAAGCTGGGGGCTAAACCTCAAAGCCGAGTGGCCGGAGATCATATTTTTGCATGGCTATGTGAGTACCCGCAGCAAAGAAGCTGTGGATTACGAGGCAGGAACTCGACTCCTAGCTAGCATCCTCTCTAAGAGAGGCGAGATCATGAAAGACCGAGATCTGAATGCCGTCATTATGTGGGCCTGGGAACATGGGTGTGTGAAATACACTTCACTTTTGTTCTCAACCGAAGCGTGGGGGGAAGTTGGAAACGAATTGTGGCTCTCCATGATTGAGGGTGGAAAGGAAGCTAAAGAAGCTAAAGCTCTCGGCTTAACCTGGAGAGCAGTAACTGGCACTCTCGCAGAGATGAAAGCAGAAAGGACAGTGGCCGAGGCGGCCATGGAGGCTTTGGGGCGTGGTGGCTCCAGGAAGGGAACGGACGGGAGTCTTACGAAGTGGCGACCAGGAACCAGGGTGGAGTTCAGGGTTGCACGGTTCTTCGGGCTGGCCGAGGGTAGACCGATTAAAGGCACAGCAGCACCTGTCCGCTCGCTGTGGGAGTTGCTGGACTCAGCAGGGAAGGAAGTGACCCCTCCGACATCTGAGGGAGAAATGGCTGCGAAGGCGGAAGCAGAGCCGCCTGACTCAGGGGGCGGGGCACAGGGGGGCCAAGGAGATATGGGCGGTCCTAGTGCCCGGCCAAAAGCAGCAGAGCTCAACCCCCCTCTGCCGGGCAGCAGAGCAAGGTCCCGCAGCGAAGCGGCTTCCGTGGTTTCATCGCCAGCAGAGCCAGAGCCAGCCAGGGCTGCCGGGGGTCAGCCCCAAGAGGAGGAGAACCACTGAAAGATGATGCAAGAAGTAATCAAAAGGCTTGCTGAATTATCTACACGGCAGGATGCGCTGGAGTCCAAAGCTTGTGATATTACACCATCAGCACCGCTGCGTCCCGTAGCCCCACAGGTCAAGTTAGCACCCAGAGCTCCTACATTCCCATAGGGAGAATCAGGCACAGTGCCTACAGCCCCTCCCTTCTCGCGATGGGAGGTGCAGCCATCGTTTCCATCAGCCCCAACAGGGAGGACTGACCCATTGCGAAGGAGATGGAATGGAGTTATCCGTGATGTAATCATTGAGGGTGATTGGCAAGCAGTGAATGCCCTTGCTTGCCTGTGTCCGAATGATTGCATCAGCATCACACAATTGTTATTAACTGTTACAGTGGGGATGCTGTAACACGCCTATATCAAACCAGGAGTCCCGTGGAAAAGAAATATATATATGGACGGATTCTTGATAGATGTTTCAGAGATGTTTATTTCCCCAGCCGCATGGCCGGGGCTCTGCTGAGGAACTGCTACAGTCACGGGACCCGAGGGTCCTTGCCTGCGTAGGAAACCACAAACCAACCAATGGGGAACGAGGCTGAGCAGGGGCAGGGAAACCCCGTGTTTCTGTGCCCTCAGGGCCCCTCTTCCAAGGGCTACATGGTGGGGGAGGGACCCCGACATTTCACCCCTTTTATTTTAATAAAAGGAGAATGAAGACAACTGGATAAACATAACAAGAACAGTTTCAAAACAAAACAAGCCACCCTCCTGAGTCTTTAAATGTCCAAACAGATTCTCTGGAACATCCTACAGCTGACAGAAGGGAGACAGAACTCTCTGGACATGCCTGTGGGGAAACTGAGGCAGGAGAGAGTTCAATCTCTTCCCTCCCCCTTTTCATCCCCCACTCGGCATCGGAGAGGGATTTTTGGGGAAACAATTGGCAAAGGCATGGTTTTGTGAGGGAAACCCTGGATGGAAAAACGGATTGGGAATACACTGGGGGTAATAGGACATAGGGTAAAAGGGAAAGGTGGGATTAGGAAAGGGAGACTGTAGGGGGGGTTTACAATGGAGATATTGTCTAACATGACTACGATTTTTTGCATATATACTGCCTTTTACAGGAACACCATCAGGCCCAGTGACCTGCGATGCTTGTAACCCTTTTCTACCTTGTATGATTTTGAATTCCACCACCTCTCCATCTCCCAAGCTTAGGATGCATTTTTCAGGGTTATTCTTTTTAATAGCAGTTCTATGCACGAATATGTCTTGCTGGTTATCACATCTTGTTATAAAACCATAATTTTGTTTAACATTATACCATTTCACTGTCCCTAAGATCTTAGCTACTATGGTCTTTTCCTTTTTCCGAGTGGCTGCTGTTTTCTGTCTCGCTGTGTCTTTGCTCTCTCTTTCGGTCGCTCCCGTGTTGGAATTTTCGGCGCTGCTGGTTCCGGTGTGCTCTTCCCGGGGTCGTGTTCAAGACTGCGCGGGCCGGGCCGGGCCGAGCCGCTCCATTCTCCCTGCGTCGCCTCCTCTGCTCTCAGCTGGGTTGCCACTGCCAGGCACTGCATCTTGGCTGGGTCCCTGAGCGATGACCCCTCCGCACTCTGCTCCAGCACGCGTTTTGGCTGGGCACGGCTCCGCTCCGCCGCCAGCCGCCGCCCGGGCGCCGCCCCTCTCGTTCAGGCGCTCACAGGGCTCGCTCCACCCCGCTCCCCGCTCCGCCCCCGACACTGCGGCTCGTGTGGCTCTGCCCGCGCGCGGGAATTGTCTCGCTGCTGCTCGCAGAGCACTCGGCGCACGTGGCTGAGGCCGCACGGTCCCTGAGCCAGGCTTCCCTTCACCACGACACAGCTGACATTGCCCAACAGTCTTGGTTATTAAATAATATTCATGAAAATATTCTTCCACTGGCATATATTTTGACTCAAATATTAACTGGGTCCAAACGGTCTTCCAAAAGCCCTTGGTAAGAATTAAATCCCAAGAAACATAGAAAAAGTTCTTAAACAACCATGCCAGGAAGTGTTTCAGTTCTTTCTGAGCTTGAATCAAGCTAAAATTTACAAATCGTTGTTCAATAATCATTTTTAGTTTAAGATAAATGTCCATATGCGGCTCTGAAAGCCAAGAGTCTTCCCACTGTTCCTCCATAGCTTAGATATGGAATAGCAAAACAAAACCAAGAAGAGGAATCCAAAGTTTCCAGGGTTTACTCACACAAATCAGTCGCTTAGGGATCAGGGATCGTTCTGCTCACAATTCTCCCACCATTTTGTTGCAGTGGGGATACTGTAACGCCTATATCAAACCAGGAGTCCCGTGGAAAAGAAATATATATGGACGGATTCTTGATAGATGTTTCAGAGATGTTTCTTTCTCCAGCCGCATGGCCGGGCTCTGCCGAGGAACTGTTACAGTCACGGGACCCGAGCTCCTTTGCCCGCGTAGGAAACACAAACCAACCAATGGGGAACGAGGCTGAGCAGGGGCAGGGAAACCCCGTGTTTCTGTGCCCTCAGGGCCCCTCTCCCAGGGCTACATGGTGGGGGAGGGACCCCGACAATTAACCCCTTCACAGTTCCTGCTCTGGGAGCGAACATGAAAGCAGCTAGCACAAGAGGAAGCTAGCAAACACCAAGGTGACACACAAGACCCACTGTATGCACTCCAAGCTGACATGCTAACTAGGAGAGGGGCTTATGGAGCGACGGTGACACAGCTGATCATGGCCATCATTTTTCACCAGTTGCCACAGACTCTTGCCCACAAAGCCTTTGTGTCAGTACCTGAAAAGAAGAAGTCTCCCCCATATGCAGCAGTCCGACAGGGGCTGTCAGAGCCATATGGTCAGTTCATCGACCGTTTGTCAGCAGCCTTAAAGGATGCAACTGAGCTCTCTGAAGAGCTCCAAGAGCAAATGTACTGGATCCTTGCCTTTGAAAATGCTAATAGGCAAACTAAGACAATTCTTGCCACTCTGCCCCAGGGAGCAGGACTAGACAAGATGCCTGTACGTGCTACCCGTGCAGAACAGTCATCTCAAACAGCTGCCTTTACTGCAACGCTGCAGAATGTCCTGCAACAGGGAAAAGTCATTGCCGCAGCATTGACCAGAGGGGTGCCCAGCAGGTGTTGCCATGCTACGCATACAGGACCCCGAAGCGAGAAGGCGCAGTCAGCATCGGCACCTGAGGCAAAGTGACGCCACTACCATAACAGCTGGAACTCTGGGACCTCCGTCCCTAGAAGCCTTGGGAGAGGCTGCAGACGTGGCTGAGTGAGGGAGCTGAGGATTTGCTAGGTCCACCACTCTCCGTAGAAGGAGAAATAGTGAGACCCTGGGGCGAATGTAACAGCTGCCTTAGGCGGTTGCTAGTGACTTGTGGTGGGTGTCAGGGAACCCTCTCTAAAGGCGAAACTAAGAAGGGGAGTTGCATAAATTTTTGGCTATAGCACCAGAGCCAGAGGTAGAGTGGGGAATTGTTTTTTGACAGTCTTGAGACAAGAGCATTGGCAGACATTTTCAATCGGCTGTCCACCCATTTAGATTGAGTGAAGGCAGTTAATTTGGCTAGCATCTATGTTTTTACCTGGTGCTTCAGCAGCCAGGGCTCAAGCTATTTTGCATAAACTTGCTTGCTGGGCGAGGGATGAGTTAAACATAACTTCGCAGATGTGTGACGAGCTAAGCGCAGATGGTGCTAGTGTTAGACATGCAGTATTAAAAAATCGGGCTGCCATTGATTTTCTACTATTAGCTCACAGCCATGGCTGTGAAGAGTTCTAGGGTATGTGCTGCATGAATCTTTCTGACCACTCTGTCTCAATTCACAAGCACCTCTCTGACCTCCAGAGGGGTCTACACATCCTTTGGGAGACAGATGACCCTATTGGAGATTGGCTTAAGGGTCTGGGTATCACAGGATGGGTGTGTACCTTGATAGTAGAACGCTGCCGACTGCTATTTGTACTTATATTAAATTTAATAATACTTGGGAGTATTTTTTTCTTGCCTTAAAGCGGGGCTGCAGGAAATCATTGACCAGACCTGGGTTGCCCAAAAAGAAACGGGGGATATGTAGAGGAATTCCTTGTGGAACGGGGGCATAGGATACCCCAGGAGAGCTTGGGCATCCCAGGGCTGTTGCGGAAGTACCCCTGACGGGGTCCCAGGCTGAAGATAGGCTTGCAAGGCACCTGCTAGCTGGCAGCCTTGAACAGCCTTGGGAAAAGGTATACACTAGTCAGCTCCCCCACTGCTAAGAGGCTTTCTCGTGGAAGAGGGGCGTGAACTTTACAAAGTATATCTTGGTGTAAGTAAACAATAAAACTGGAGCACGATGCTAAAATCGTATCGGTGTTCGTGTCGTGACTCCGGCTAGCTCTCCTGCACCCAGGACCGCCCCCCCCGCTAAACTTTACAGCAGATGTCCCGTGTCCCAATGACTGCATCACCATCGCACAATTGTTATTAACCCCTACACAGTTCCGGCTTTGGGAGCGAACGTAAAAGCAGCTAGCACAAGAAGCTAGCAAACACCAAGGTGACACACAAGACCCACTGTATGCGATCCTAGCCAACATGCTAACTCGGAGCGGGGCTTATGGAGAGACGGTGACACAGCTGACCATGCCCACCATCATTTATCAGTTGTCACAGACTCTTGCCCACAAAGCCTTGGTGTCAGTACCTGAAAAGAAGAAGTCTCCCTCGTATGCAGCAGTCAGGGGCTGTCTGAGCCATATGGTCAGTTCATCGACCATTTGTCAGCAGCCTTAAAGGATGCAACTGAGCTCTCTGAAGAGCTCCAAGAGCAAATGTTCTGAACATTCGCCTTTGAAAATGCTAATAAGCAAACTAAAACAATTCTTGCTACACTGCCCCAGGGAGCAGGAGTAGATGAGATGCTCGTGTGTGCTAGCTGTGCTGCTCCAGGCATCTCAAACAGCTGCCTTTGCTGCAACACTGCAGAATGTCCTGCAACAACAGAGACAAGTCATCGCCGCAGCACTGACCGGAGGGGGGCAAAGAAAAAAGAGGGCGAAGGCCACTGGCCCGCCTCCTGGTCCCCAGATGGCCAGAGTAGCCTGTTTCCGATGCAGTGAATAGGGGCACCTGAGACGCACTTTCCGGAAAACAGTGTGGTGCCACAACTGCAATTCCTGCACCCATGCCACCATAGCATGCCACCGTGCGGGAAATGGCCAGCTCAGCGCGGTGTGGCCTCGCTCCAGGACACAAGTGAGCACCCCAAAGAGTAACAAGTCGAATGCAACCCCGGTGGTTTCCTTCACCAGAACCAGCCAGCCACCCAAGGGAGCCTCAGAATGGACGTGGCAACTTCAGCAGAAATCACGCTGATGAACCACCAGGTCACCCTGATCCCGACCACAGCCAAGGGCCCCCTGTCATCAGACGGCCCTCATCTGGGTGGCCTACTCGTGGGGCGGTCATCAACCAGCTGGCAGGGAGTAGTGGTGCTCCCTGGAGTCATCGATGCCGACTACAATGGTGAAAATAAGATCATGGCCTACACGCTGCAACCACCCGTGACTATCCCGCAGGGCAGTCGCATTGCCCAAATCGTGCCCATTCCCCTAATGACCAACAGGGGAACCAGCAACAACAGTGTCCGCAGAGACCACAGTTTTGGGTCCTCTGGGTTCAATGATTTTTGGACATTGAACCTGGCCCAGAGATCTCAGTGGCAAGTGATCCTGCGAAGGGGGGCAGAAGCCATCAAAATACGGCCGCTTTTCGACACAGGGGCCGACGTTACCATAATCAACCAGGTGGTATGGCCACCTGGTTGGGGACTGGAAAAACCAGCAGCCACATTGGTAGGGGTGGGAGGAACACAAATCCCCCAAGTAAGTGCAACCCCAAATACCGTAGAATTTGAGGACAATCAAACCATTGTGGGTCACCCCTATGTTATGAAGCTGCCTCAGACCCTGCAAGGCCTGATCGGACGTGACATCCTCGCCGCAGGAAGGCCTCGTGCTCACCACAGACCAGCATTTATGCTGATGGCCACTGCCGATCAGCCACCCATACGGGCTCTCACCTGGTTAACAGATGACCCTGTCTGGGTCGAGCAGTGGCCGGTAACAGAGGAAAGGCTGAAGATAGTAGAACAACTTGTTGCAGAACAGCTAGTGGCAGGACACATCAAGCCGTCGGTCAGCCCATGGAACACCCCCATCTTTGTGATCCCAAAGAAGTCAGGAAAATGGCGCCTCCTTCATGACCTTCGACAAGTGAATGCACGCATGCAAACTATGGGGGCACTGCAACCTGGGCTACCGGCTCCTACAATGATCCCAGCGGGATAGCAAATCACTGTAATTGACTTAAAAGACTTCTTTTTTACAATCCCACTGCATCCAAAGGACACAGAATGTTTTGCCTTTACAGTGCCCACAAAGAATCGCAGTGATCCTACTAAGCGCTACGAGTGGGTTGTCCTACCCCAGGGAATGAAAAATTCCCCCATGCTGTGTCATACACTAGTGGTCACCTAGCAAAATTTATGCGGCAGTGGGGGGTAGAACATATCACGGGGATCCCACACTCGCCCACCGGTCAGGCAGTGATAGAGAGAGCCCATCGTACACTTAAAGAATATCTAGGCCGATAGAAAGGGGGCGAGATGGAACCAAGTAAATGGCTAAGAAAAGTGCTGTTTACATTGAACTTCCTCTCTCTGGCCGGGGATAGGGAGGAGCCTCCAGTGGCAATCCATCATCAGACAGTTGGTAGGGGAATCGAGCGGGCCCTTCCAGGAATAAGTGTTTTGTACCATAACCCTTGAACGGGTTAGTGGGAGGGTCCCAGCCCAGTGCTATTTAACGGTCGAGGATATATGTGTGTTTCCTCCCCAGAGGCACCATTGTGGGTGCCCAGGAAGTGGTGCCCTGCTACGCATACAGGACCCCGAAGTGTGAAGGCGGTGCAGATCTGAGCGAAGCACTGCTATTTGCTCTTTAACAAGTTTTCCAATCAGCATCGGCTCCCGAGGAAAATGATGCCACAACTACAACAGCTGTAACTCTGGGACCTCCGTCCTGAGAAGCCTTGGGAGAGGCTGTAGATGCGGCTGAGTGAAGGGGCTGAGAACTTTCCAGGTCCACCACTCTCCGTAGCAGGAGAAATAGCAAGACTCTGTGGCGAACGTAACAGCTGCCTTGGGCGGTTGCTAGTGACTTGTGGTGGGTGTGGGGGAACCCTCTCCAAAGGCGGAACCAAGAAGGGGAGTTGCTTTGATTCTCGCGCATAGCACCAGACACAGAGGTAGAGTGGAGAATTGTTTTGACTGTCTTGAGACAGGGGCATTGGCGGACATCTTCTATTGGCTGTCTGCCCATTTAGATAGAATAACGGCGGTACGGAGTGTTGCAGTGTTAGGGTGAGAGAGTAGCACACAGGTTCATGTCCCGCGGCAGCATGTGGTGGCCCCTGAGCGCTGGGAAGCAACAAAGCAGCGCTGGACCTGCAAACATACTGAGAGGTTTGCTTCTTGTAAGCATCCTAACTGGGTCCCATGCAATACTGAGAGCAATCCAAAAGAGACGAAACATGTGGGTCACCCTAGCTAATTTATCCGGGCAAGACTCTATGTGTCTGAGCCTGGCCACGCCAGGGGACCCATTTCGCACCTGCTTGATTGGGGTCCCATATTTTAACCCAGAAGACTTCCGAGGGATGCTAAAAAACAGCTCCCTGATAGGGAACGGCACAAACAATGGCAGTTGTTCAGGGCTGATCGGACTCAAGCCTGCACAGCAGTGTGCCTGCTGGCAAGCTGCATTCTTGAAAAGCATCAGTGTCACCATGGGAACACCAGAGGAGTTAGATCTACTGGGTTCCACAAACCAAACTGGGGATGGTTACATGACATTCGAGCCTCCCTCTACCAGTCAATTGAATGTTAATAGGCACCTTTGGGTCACTGTTGACCCTCTTGCAGATTGGTTTCTGAGAAGCTACGAGTCCGAAGCAATTTATCCCCGAATCAACCCCACGGGTCAAGCCCCGAAGCGCCTCCCCAGTGGTACATTCTTAATATGTGGGGACTGCATGTGGAATGTGGTTCCAGCCAGCCCACATGGGGGACCGTGCTACTTAGGCAAAATCACCCTGTTCCATCCAGGCTTGCATCAACTCTTAAATATCACCCACCACACTAAAACCAGGGTGTGGCGTTCAATCCCTGAGCTCCAATGTAAAAGAAATGAAGAGCCTGTCTTTTGGAGTAGTAGTACAATTTGGCTAGCATCTATGTTTGTGCCTGGGGCTTCAGCAGCCAGGGCTCACGCTATTTTGCATAAACTTGCTTGCTGGGCAAGGGATGAGTTAAACATAACTTCGCAGATGCTTGACGAGCTAAGCGCAGATGGTGCTAGTGTTAGACATGCAGTATTAAAAAATCAGGCTGCCACTGATTTTCTACTATTAGCTCACGGCCACGGCTGTGAAGAGTTCTAGGGTATGTGCTGTATGAATCTTTCTGACCACTGTCTCAATTCACAAGCACCTCTCTGACCTCCAGAGGAGCCTACAGAACCTTTTGGAGACAGACGACCCTATTGGAGATTGGCTTAAGAGTCTGGGTATCACCGGATGGCTGCATACCTTGATAGTAGAACACTGCCGACTGCTATTTGTACTTATATTAAACTTAATAATACTTGGGAGTTTGTTTTTTTTTTTTTTTGCCTTAAAGCGGGGCTGCAGGAAATCATTGACCAGACCTGGGTTGCCCAAAAAGAAAACGGGGGATATGTAGAGGAATTCCTTGTGGAACGGGGGCATAGGATACCCCAGGAGAGCTTGGGCACCCCAGGACTGTTGCAGAAGTACCCCTGACAGGGGCCCCAGGCTGAAGATAGGCTTGCAAGGCACCTGCTAGCTGGCAGCCTTGAACAGCCTTGGGAAAAGGTATACACTAGTCAGCTCCCCCACTGCTAAGAGGCTTTCTCATGGGAAAGGGGTGTGACCTTTGCAAAGTATAACTTGGTGAAGGTAAACAATAAAACTGAACTACGATGTTCAAATTGTATCGGTGTTCATGTTGTGTCTTCGGCTGGTTCCCCTGCACCCGGGACCCCCCCCCCCCCCCCCCTAAAGGGCGCCAGGTTTTGCAGGGGGGGCCCCGAATGCTGGAGAGCCAGCCAGATAAACAACACAGACACCGATACAATTTGAGCATCATTCTCCGCTTTATTGTTTACCTATACAAGCTTATATCTACTTTGCAAAGATTCCCGCCCTAGTCCCTCTAGACGGCCCCTAATCCGCAGGGGAGCCGACAAGTGTATAACTTTGCCAAGTACTTTCAAGGCTGTCTGCAGCCAGGTGTTATCCCGGCTTGCCTGCAGCCAGGGGCCAGTTCAGGGGTTTTTCCTCAGCAACCCTGGGTTGTCCAATCTTTCCTGGGGTATCATATGCCCCTGTTCCACAAGGAATCCCTCTACAGAGTTCCCTTCCAAATTTCTTCCAAATCTTTCTTAATTCTTCCATTTTGTTCCACATAAGAACAACAAGTGGTATTGACAATAGCACATACACCTCCTTGTGCAGCAAGTATGGAATTGAGAGCTATCCTGTTTTGCATAACTGCACGGGACAGACTGTCAACTTCCTCCTGTAAGGCTGAAATTGCATCTGCAGTATGCTGCTGTCTTGGTTTTGAAAGACAGGTGTCTGCTAAGGAAGGCAGAAGCCTCCCTTGAAGTGGCAGATATAACCCCTTTCCCTCTGAGTTATTATAATTTTGAAATCAAGGGCCTTTAGGCAAAGATGTGGGAAATAGGAATAACAGTTCTTTACTATATATATATATATATATATAACCAGTCAAACAAAAACAACAACTATGGCAGTAACAGCAAACACAAACCCAATCCCAGCCTTCTCAGCTGTCAGGCCCTTTCCCCTTGGGTGCAGTTTTGCTCGCAGCCGGCAGGGGCGCTGGTGGCTCCCGGTGAGCAGGGCAGGTGCGATGGTTCCCCCGCGGCTGAGGGGGCGCTCCGGAGCGAGCTCGGGGAGCACGCGGCTGCTCTGATGCCCTGGGATCCCGGGGAAGGATGGAACAAAAGCTTCACAAACCCCTGGGCAGCCGATCCCGGACTCTCGGGAGCAGCAGGCTGGAACGGCAGGCTGGAGCGGCAGGCAAAAACACAAATCCCGGGTGGCAGACGAGATGTATCCAAAAGGGGAACCCCCTTGGAGGTCCAGGCAGGCAGGGCGAGCACGGCTACAGCGTAGCGAAGGCTCGAAGCAGCAGTGGGACAGGGCGGCCACAGCCCAGCCTCCAGCAGGGCAGGGAAAGCAGCTCTGGGATCCCGGCATTGTTTCCAGCAGAAAGAAAAAACGGCCGAAAAAAGGAACCAGCAGCTCCTTTCTCTGTAGCTTCTCTCTCCAGACGCTGAGAGCGAACTGAACTCACAACCAGGTGAAAACAAAAGCCTGGCCAGGCCCTTTTGTCTTCTCTTAAGTACGGCCATTTTCCCCTAGCAACATGCATATGGGAAAAAATTCCTTTAACAGGAAAAAAACTAGGACTAAACTAAAACCCCAACAGCTGCTCAACACGTTCAATGACAGCCAAGTGATGTACAATTGCTCTCTCCAGTTCAACTACTCTGTAAGCGGGTACAAGGACTCTGATTATGCTATGGAAAAGTGTGGGACATTCAACGAGGGGATTAAGAGATCTTTTCCTCTACTCATTTGGTTTTTCAAGATAGTCAAATATTGTTATATTTGGGACCACAGCCCCAGTGGCACAAGCCTGGTCTTTGTTCACGGGCATAACTTTCTAGGCCTTATCACCACATATCCAATACAACCCCGTCCCAAATGGCTGAGCCAGTCTCCACCCTGTCAGTTTCATCTTTGCTGCAATTCTTGGGTCTATTATTTCCCCTGAAATGGTTCTGATGACAATATGAAGGAAGAACAGCTTTTCCTGTGGCGTTTACAATTGCACAAGGAACCTTATAGTTTGCACGCTCTACCAGGCCACAGGGCAATGGGGGGCAGTGTTACAGTGGGGATACTGTAACATGCCTATATCAAACCAGGAGTCCCGTGGAAAAGAAATATATATGGACGGATTCTTGATAGCTGTTTCAGAGAGATGTTTATTTCTCCAGCCGCATGGCCGGGGCTCTGCTGAGGAACTGCTACAGTCACGGGACCCGAGGGTCCTTGCCTGCGCAGGAAACCACAAACCAACCAATGGGGAACGAGGCTGAGCAGGGGCAGGGAAACCCCGTGTCTCCCCCCCAGGGCCCCTCTCCCAGGGCTCCATGGCAGGGGGAGGGACCCCAACAGGGCAGAAAGGTGCTATTAATTGGTTCCCATGTTTCAGTGCGATTCTCTTCCATTAAAATGCCAATCAATGGCCAGTGACCCTTCCCATCTAGGGGTGGTAACTGAGTACAGATCCAGCAATCGCTCTTATTAAGAATTTTGGACACATTTTGGACCACAGTCTTATGCAAATCATGGGGTGAACCCTGAACCATGGTTACCAGCTGGGCAAACAGCAAACATGTAAAAAACAGTTTAAACTGCATCTTTATGATTTGTATCAGTCTCTGTCTTCTTGGTGATTTCGGGAGCAGAAGCTTTCTTCACCCTGGGGTAATGAATCCACAGTCCCTTGCCAGCAACCTTGACCGCAATAAAAGTGGTCAGCAAAATTTGGAACGGTCCCTTCCACTTGGCTTGCAAGAGGTCGCTGTCCCACCACTTGATGTAGACCCAGTCTCCAGGCTGGAACAGATGGGCAGGTGTGTCCAATCCTATTGGTTTGGATAACACGACGAATCTCTGGAGCTTCTGCAAAGTGGAACTCAGAGCCATTAAATATTTCTGCAAATCATTTTTACCTCTCATATGAATTTCCCCTGGGATATGTGGAACCTGGTATGGCCTGCCATATAATATTTCATAGGGACTGATGTTGTCCCTTCGCCTTGGCTGTATGCGGACTCTCAGCAAGGCTATAGGCAGGGCTTGAACCCATGTCATGGATATCTCTTGACAAATCTTGCAAATCTCGGTTTTCAGGGTCCCATTCATGTGTTCAACTTTACCACTTGCCTGGGGCCTGTATGGTGTGTGCAGGTCCCAGGTAAGTCCCAAAATCCTGCTAACTTCCCCAACCACTGTTGCAACAAAATGTGGTCTCCTATCTGATGACATTCCCAAAGGAACCCCAAATTTTGGTATTATATGATTGAGCAAAGCTTTTACCACTTCTTTTGCTGTGTTGGTGCAACAGGGGAAAGCCTCAGGCCATCCACTGAAGGTGTCAACCAGTACTAGTATATATCTGCATCCCTCTTTGCGTGGCACCTCAGCAAAATCTATTTGCCAATAATGTCCCGGGAGATCTCCTGTTTTTGTCACTCCTAACACAACTCACCTGCTTGCGTCAGGGTTGTTTTTACAGCAGGTTTCACACTTGCTTGTTACAGATTGTACAATATCAGTCATTCCTCTCCCTATCACTACTTTCCTCAAATGTTTTAAAAGATTTTCTGTTCCCCAATGGGTACTTTCATGCTCTCGTTGGGCTATTTCCTGAAGGATCAGGAGTGGAACTACGACTTGTCCTACCGGGGTAACAGCCCACCCACCTTCTTTGATTTCAGCCTTAAGGAACTTAATTAATTTGTGATCCTTCTGATTGTTTTTTGGGGTTAATGATGACAAATCTATCTCTTTCTGTGCTACCACTGCAAAAATGCCTTTTTCTGCAATCCCCCTGGCTGTTTTGTCAGCAAAACGATTTCCCAGTTCAGGGGCTGTTTTCCCTTTTTGATGACCCTTGCAATGCATGATAGCCACTTCCATAGGCTTCCAAATGCTCTGTAAAAGTGCAAAAATCTGTTTAGCATGCTTAACCTCATTACCTTGAGCAGTCAGCAGGCCACGTTCCTTCCAAATAGCTCCATGGGCATGCACAAACCTGAAGGCATATTTGGAATCAGTCCATATGTTCATCTTCTTCCCCTCACTCAGTTCTAGAGCTCTCGTTAGTGCAATGAGTTCAGCTTTCTGTGATGATACATCTGGAGGCAAGGCTTTTGCCTCAATGATTTTATCTGAGGTGGTTACGGCGTAACCGGTCATCCTCCTACCGTTTTTCATGAAGCTGCTCCCATCAGTGTACAATTCCCTGTCTGGATCCTTCAAAGGAACATCTTTCAGGTCTGGTCTGCTAGAATAAGTTTCCTCTATTGTCTGCAAACAATCATGCTCAGGCACACTGTCAAGTAACATGGATGATAAAAACATTGCAGAGTTTACACCAGAAGTTGTCTTTAGAGTAACATGATCCTGCTCTAATAACACAGATTGGTATTTGAGCATCCTGCTAGGGGAAAGCTGTTGGGAAGGATGAAAGTTTGGTAAGGTATGTAGGCTTGGCAGAAAGGTCTGTGAATGTAGAAGCTGGGGATGAGGTAGAAATGAAAGCAAGTTTTGATATAGAATAAAAGATGTTTTGCTGAAACAGTGATCGCTGAGTAACTGAGAAGGCAAAGGTTGGAGATGAGTTGGAAGGAGATTTTTAGGAGTAGGACAAAGGTATGTGACTACAAACACATGTTTTTCACCAAGTAAATAAGTCTCAAGAAGAGCATAAATAAATAGAAAACGTCTTTACCAAAAATAAAGATATGGCAGGCAAACAAGAAATGTTGATGTAGCAAGAAGGAGAAAGGTCTAAGAATTTTCCACTGTAAGCTTAAATTGTAACTTATTTACTCTTGTGATTGGATAATAATGACTATAATATGGTGATGGTAGTAGTTATGATAGGCTATAGGCAAAAGTAAAGGTATTGTGTATGGTGCTTATTGGTTGCTATGTGTTAAGATACTCTGCAAAGAAAAGTATAAAATGCTTGGTAACTTGAACAGAAAGAGGCTTCAGGTATGCCTACAGCTGGAGCTGACAGCTGTAGGGCTGGCTCTGGATACCCACCCCCTGAAATGCTGTAACTTCGCTTATGCAATAAACAGCTTTCAAGAGAGCCGCCTGAAGTCCAGACATCCTTCGTGAAACTTTCTCCTATAGAGAGCCAGTGTCCCCCCTTTTGCTCCAGCACATTTATCACTGCATGGGGTACATACACGACAATGTGCTGCTCAAGGGTGAATTTACAGGCCTCCTGTATCAGAAGGACTGTGGCTGCCATAGCTTTCAAGCATCCTGGCCAACCCTGGGCTACATTGTCTAGTTGTTTTGAGAAATAGGCCACAGCTCTTCGCTGGTCTCCAAGGTGCTGTGCCAGTACCCCCAGAGCAACATTCAGTAGATCATATGTAAAGAGTTCAAAAGGTTTAGTCAAGTCCAGAAGCCCCAGAGCTGGGGCTGACATCAAGGAATGTTTCAGCTGTTTAAGTACAGCCCTGGCATTCTCTGTCCACATGATTGTCCCTTTTTCAGCTGCTTTAAGGACCTCATATAAAGGTCTTACCAATATACCGTAGTTTGAAATCCATAGGCGGCACCAACCTACCATTCCCAGGAAGGCCTGCATCTCCCTTACGGTATGGGGCTCTGGAAGTTGACAGATGGCTTCCTTCCATTCTCTGCTGAGTTGGTGATGTCCATGGAAAATTTCCAGGCCCAGGTATATTACTGTTTCCCTGGCAACCTGTGCCTTCTCTTTCGAGACCCGATACCAACTTTGGCCCAAAAAGTTCAACAGACAGTGATCTCAATACAGTCATCTCGTGTCTTGGCCGCTATCAAGATGTCATCAACATACTGGAGAACTGCTCCCCCTGGTTCTTGTTTCCTCCAGTCCTCCAGCTCCTTTGCCAGCTGGTTTCCGAATATAGTTGAGCTGTTTTTGAATCCTTGTGGTAAAACTGTCCAGGTGAGCTGGGTCTTTCTAACTGTTTCAGGATTCTCCCACTCAAAAGCAAAGAGTTCTTGGCTATTCTTATGCACAGGAATGCAGAAGAAGGCATCCTTGAGGTCTAAAACAGTGAACCACCCTAATTCATTTGTTAGTGTTGTCAAAAGTGTATAAGGATTCGCTACCACTGGGTGTATGTCCTCTGTTATCTTGTTGATTTCCCTCAAATCCTGTACCAACCTGTAGCTTTTTCCATCACCTTTCTTTACTGGCAAGATTGGTGTGTTGTACCTGGATCCACATTCCACTAACAACCTAAATTTGAGAAACTTTTCAATCACAGGTACTAATCCCTTGCGAGCTTCTAATTTCAGAGGACATTGTCTTTGCCTTACTGGTGTAGCCCCTGCTTTGAGTGTGATACTCACAGGTTCAGCTTTTTTGGATCTCCCAGGACAATCATTGGCCCACACTATTTGAATGATAGCCTCTTCAAATTCTTTGGGAATTTTTCCATGGCATTTCTCTACAAGGATAGCAGCTGCTTCGATAATTTTAGATTTTGGGATTATAACTTTCACTCCCCCTTCCTTGGAAAACTTAATTTCTGCTTCCAATTTTTCTAATAAATCTCTGCCCAATAATGGCATTGGGGAATTTGGCATATACAGGAACTGGTGAGTGACCCAGTGTTTTCCCAATTTAAATTTTAAAGGTTGGAGAAAAGGCCTTGTTTCACTTACCCCTGTAGCTTCGATCACATCCACAGTGTCTTGACTCAGTTTACCTTTTAAAGTATTTAACACAGAATATGTTGCCCCTGTATCAACCAAAAATTCAACATCATCATTCCCCAGCTTAGCTACAACTGAAGGCTCTGCTGGGGTAGTTACCTTCGGTCCCCGTCAGTCCGTATTTACAGTTAGTTCTGAAACTGGGGGCTTCTTTTCTGCTCGTGATGGACACTCATTTTTCCAATGCCCCCGCTTTTTGCAAATTGCACATTGGTCCCCAGCTAGGGGAACAGGGGGACCCCTTTCTGATGTGTCAGATGACTGTCCCTTATCATACTTCTTCTTGTGGTGGGGTTTATTATGTTTATCTTTGTCTGCTTAGTCCCTGTTCTGGTACACCTTCCAGGCTACATTCAACAATTTACTTATGTCTGGTGGCCCATCTATCTTTTGCATCTCTTTCTTTATGTCATTAGCGGATTGACCTATAAACAGGTAGGCCAGGTGGATCTGCTGCTCAGGTGAGTCAGGGTCTAGGCTAGTGTATTTTTGTGCAGCCTCTTTAAGCCTATTTAGAAACTCTGTGGGGGTCTCATTTGGATTTTGTTTGATCTCATATAACCTAGCCCAATTCACTGCTTTAGGAACGGCACATTTTAACGCAACAACCTCCCATTTTTGGTATCGCTTCAGCTTTTCCATCTGTTCTGGGACATTGGGATCCCAGCCAGGGTTTGCTAGGGGATTATTACTGCAGGCCTGGTTCCTATGGTATATCACCGTGTCCTGCAGACATAAGGAGGAGGAGGAGGAGAAGATCCAGCAGGCAGGAATTGTGCAGCAAGATTGATTGATTGAATTATTTTACAAACTATTTTATAGACTTTTTTCTTCATAGTCTAATTGGACAAAGGACCAGCCACCCCTTGGGGGTGATTGGCTAAAATCCTAAAACATCCATTGTCAAAATATTTTTCTACTATACCATAAACAAGACTTTTCAAGGTTGCAGGTGTCTGGGTAGTTTACATTCCCTGCCACCTCTTCTGTGAGAGAGAAAAGTCTCTCACGGACTTAGAAGCTAGCAAGAAAATCCTTGCTAGCAGCATTTTTGCATCTTCAATTCCCCCTTTTTGTTTTATAAGATAACAACTCTACTATTAATGCCAAATAGAAATTTACATCAGTTATTAATTCTAAATATGTCCTTAAGGCTTTAACTATCTGACTCCATAACAAGAAATTTAAAGTTCAGTCTCTGCTTGTGGAAGGACCATCCCAGTCTCTGCTTGTGGAAGGACCATCTGCCTGATGGTTGACATCCTGGTCATCATCAGAAGAGTCATTAGGTTGATGATCTATATTCTGGTCACCATTTGGATGGCTGGCGTTCTGGTCATCATTTGGAGGTTGCCTGTTCTGCCTCTGGTGCTGTAGGTCAGGGCGAACGCATTTTGCAGGTAGCCACCGTATCCCAGTATCTGTGGAAACGCAAGCATACCCACAACCCCAAACGATAAGCTCATGTGGGCCTTCCCACTGGTTAGTGAGTAAATTCCGTACCCAGACTTTTGCCCTGGGCAGTTGTGTCTCGCCTGCAGACTGCAATGAGAGAAAATGATACAGAATAACAGGATTATTTGAATTTTGTGGTACTGTAAGGTGATTAATTGTATACAAAGCTTTTGCTAGTCGGCTCTGTGGGGTTTCTCCATGCATTCCCCTTTTCTGTTTGTCCAAAACACGCTTCAAGGTACCATGAGCGCGTTCAACAATGGCTTGGCCAGTAGGAGAATGTGGGATACCAAAGGTATGGTCCACACCCATAGGTGTAAAAACTGCAGCGTCTTCTCCGAGGCGTAGGCAGGACCATTATTGGTTTTCACAGAAGCTGGCACGCCCAGGACTGAGAAAGCCAATTTCCAATGGGCAATGACATCACGGCCCTTCTCTCCAGTGTGAGCAGTAGCCCACACAGCGGAGGAGAAAGTGTCAATAGACACGTGCACATATTTTAGCCGACCAAATTCTGGGATGTGAGTTACATCCGTTTGCCAAATCTGCAAGGCTTTTAGCCCTCTGGGGTTTACCCCCGCTGGCAAAGGCGCAGCGAGTCCATGACAGTCAGCACAAGTGCTGACAATGTCGGGGGCCTCGGTTGGCGTTAAATGAAACTGCTTCTGCAGGGTATGTGCACTTTGATGGAAGAAACCGTGCGATGCCTTGGCTTGTGCAATTTTGTCAGGCTGAGGCCCTACCCATGCAGGGTTGGCCAGCATGTCAGCCCTGGCATTGCCTTCTGTTAGAAACCCTGGTAAATTGGTGTGGCTTTGAATGTGCAGAATGTAATACGGATGCACTCGAGCTTGAATTGCAGACCACAAGGTTTGCGACAGCGAAAACAGAGCCGCATTGTTCACCTCCTTCAGAAGTGAACAATCTAAGCGTTGGGTGATATCTGCTACATAAGCAGAGTCAGTAACCAAATTCAAAGGTTCCTGTGAGAATCGCTGAAAAGCCATGGTAACAGCCCTTAATTCAACGGACTGAGCAGTGGCTGACTCGGATTGGTGTGTTGATCAATCACCTCAAAGGCAGTGTAGGATGCTGTGCGCTCTTACACACAGTAACCCCTACTAAAAATTTGTCCCAATCCGTACGCCCCGAGCTGCCAACACATCCCGTCCCCAAAGGTTTCAGGAAGTGGTAGTAACATAAGCCCTAATCATAGCTGGGTGTCCCTCTGAATCCTTCACCACCACAGGCCGTTCACTTAAATAGCTCTGTGTGGTTCCTCCTAATCCTGCGATGGCCGATCCCACCGGGGCTAAAGGCCATGAGGGAGGCCATGCAGAGAAGGAGATAATAGTTACATCAGCACCCGTTTTAATCAAACCTCGAAGCTGAATCCAGGGTGGTTGGGCGCTTGGCAAGACCAGAGTACATGTCATCTGTGGCCTTTGGTCAGAGATGTCTGCAGTCCAGAAGGCCTGCGGAAGTCCCGTAGATCCACCCCCGTTATCTTCCTGAGTTTGTTCTACCCTGGGGACACAAGATTTAAGGGGCGCTAATTTAGCAAGGCAGGTCTTTTCAGGAATAGTTACTGGGGGTTTTTGCATGGAGACCATAGCGCAAATCTGACCTTTAAAGTCAGAATCAATAACTCGTGAGTGCACTAAGATTCCTTGATGGGCAACATCAGGTTTTCCCACCAGCATCGCACTGGATCCCTGGGCTAAAGATCCATATGCATCTGTCATAGGTTAGCAAGCACAGTCCCGGAAGGGATATCCTTACTAAGGGGTGCTTACAGCTTCCTCTGGGACCTGATAGAACCTATCAGCTGGCCAGTTTGAATATGGACAATTCTTTAAGCCACTTAAAGTTGTGACCGCCTCTGTGATACACACTTAAGAATAGACAAACTCCCCCTCCAAGCTCTCTCTCGTTTCCGGCGCTGGGACAGGTGGCTGCAGGCCCCGTGCAGGGGCCAGCAGGCCTGGCCAGGCCCTGCTTGGGCCAGGCCGGGCCGGGCCACGGCCAGCCTGGAGCCATGGGCCTGTTCCAGCCGTGGAACCTCCCCCCCCCACTGCCTTGCCGTGGGCGGCCAGAGAGGCTCGGAACCCCCCCCCTCTCCACTGCGGCCAAGATTTCAGCAAGGCGGCACCTCTCTCCGGCAGAGGTCAGGTGACCAACAGCGATAAGCCACATTCCAGCTGCAAGGCCGAGGTGAGATTAACCCTTTTATTGCTGTGAAGAGCTGAAAACCTGAGGGAAGAGAGAGAGAGAGGAGATGCTTAAAGCTGAAAGTCTGTTGTGAAGCTATGATATATCAGAGTATCCCATTGTAATTTCATGAAGATATGGGGGGTGGAGTGTTCAACTCATAAGCAATAGGCAGATGCTGCCGCAGCTGTAATTTCATGAGAAGTTTGGACAGAGAGAGATGAACCAGATGAGGACTGTTGCTCCAAAGAGGAAAGGAGAAAAACCTCAATTCCTAGAGATGCTCCCAGAGATAGTTCTAATGATGAAGATGAGGAAGACCCTTTGTTCCCAGGGAAGCAGAAGGGCCTCTGTTTCTTTGTTTCTGAACAGCTCAACCTTAAAATTGTACCCCAGAAAACTTTCAAGAGTGGACCCTTGAAAGCAGTTGCGGGAAAAGCTGCAAGTCGGGGGAAGGGACTCACATCCCAAGCAGAGAGACTCCTCTTCCTAAATGGACTGAACAATATTTGGAAGTGGGTGGCTGTCTCGTTGTGATACTGTTTTCATAGCACGAGCAAAAAGAGACTTCTCTTTCTAAATGGACTGAACAAGGTTATTATGGAAGTGGTAAACAGACTGAACATCTTAAGGGTTGTCTTTACATTGTCAGTGGGAGAAGGGAGGAAGGTGGGGGGAGGAGGAGAGTTCTGAAGGTGGTATAATTTTTTTCTTTTCTTCTTTTAGGTCTGTTAATAAACTTCTTTATATTCATTCAAGTTGGTGCCTGCTTTGCATTTCTCCTAATTCTTATCTCACAGAAGATAAACAGTAATGAGTATTTTAGCCCAAACCACTACACTAAATTGGTGTTTCCGCCCGGTTACAGCATCCAAGGGAACCTTATAAATACCGCTAGAGTCTAAGACAACTGCGGCTGCGGTGTGGACGTCAAACCCGTCTGATCAGTGGGTGCCGTCTGATCCCTGGGTGCCGTCTCTAGGGTGGCTGGGTAGGCCTGTGCCTGTACCTGTGCCACTCTCTGGGGGACCGACTGCATCAGAGAGCTATTCCCCCTCCTTGCACACCGGCGGATGTTTCCCGACAACGGCCGACCATCGGCATCAGTCCGGGATCTACAGTAGCCCGTACAATGGCCTGGCCTGCCACACCTCTTGCACTGGGGGATCAGTGTGTTTTCTTTTTGGCTCGGCTTAGGCCGCTTCCGTTTCTTCACCTGTTTTGGTGGCTTCGGTTCACGACCAGAAGATGCGTGAACAGGCTGCAGGAAAGCAGCCAAAGCAGACCTTCTCTGGTTCCCAGATCCCACCTTAGCACAGGCCTCGACCATGTCTGTTACCTCAGGGTCCCCTGGTAAATCATCTATGATTTTTCTGCACTCCTCGTTTGTGTTATCTCTCACTAACTGCCTTAACAACATCTGTTTCAACCCGTCATCCTCAACCTGCTTCTCGAGAGAAGCAGCAACTTTCTCTACAAAAGAGAGGAATGACTCTGATTTGCCTTGAACTATTTCAGTATATCGCTTTCTGGGCGCTGACAACTCTATGGTTTTCAACAGGGCAGCCATGCCAACCTGCTGTACTTGCTGTAGGATGCTAGAGGGCAAGGTACCCTGTAGACTGGGATCAGAGAAGGGACCGGTCCCCATCAAAGCATCCACTCCTGCTGTCTGTCTAGAATCAGCAGCAGGGAGCTGCAAATTTGCTAATGCAGTCTTGCCAGCCAGCTTTCTCCAGGTTTTCTCAAAAACTGTAAATTGTACAGGTTGAAATAGAATTTGACCTAAGTGTCTGATATCAAATGGAGAAAGCAAATCTGTATTTATCACCCTTATTATCTGCATAACCTCAGCAGAACCTAGTCCATATTGTGCCACCTTGGATTGGAGGTCCTGGGCAACTTTCCAAGCAATTACCTCATGCTTGTCATGCTCCCCTGAATCTGGGAGAGCCTTATACACTGGGAAATCTTGGATCTCCCCTTTAGGGGAAGCACTACCATCCTGTACTTCTGGCACAGCCTGTGGATGGAGTGTAACAGCTCCCCGGTTACCCCCAGAATCCTCAGATCCATTTGGCAGTCCAAGGACTTCTAACAACCTCCAGTCACCCTCCTCCAATGCTCGCATCTTAATAGACTCCAAGAAGTGATTATAATGCGTCGGACGCATAGTTACTGTGCAGTCCTGAAAGGTCCAGGGGCAGCCTTTTTCTTCGCCGCGCGGCTACAGCCGCCTGACGACCTGGGGCCAGCGCCTCATCTGCCTCACTGCCTGACGAGGAGTCATCAGGCAAAGGCAACTTTGGGGTGCTGGGAGTGAACAGAAATGTACGTGGAGGGGCACTTTGGCTAAGTTCGCTAGAGGCAGAACAGACAGGACAGACTACAGCTGGTTGCGCGGCAGTTTTTACACAAGTTTCTATACAGGAGGCCATCTCGGCCAGCCCCGACCGACCTGGTACTGGAACTGCTGCAGCCGTCTCTGGGGCTACAGCTGCTCTCGGCGCCGCCGCCTCTGGCACAGCAGCTGCTTTCGTCGCAGTCGCCGCTGACGCTGCTGTTTCGCGCTCCCCAGCTGCGTCCGGCCCTGCCGCCTCTGTCCCCTTCTCGGGGGTCGCTCTGGGCCCTGCCGCCCCTTTCCCGCTGCTCCGCAGTCACCGTCTCTGGCCGCATCTCCGCAGCCGCCGCCGCTGCCGGGTTTTCCCACGGCTGTGCAGCTTCCGGGTTCGCCGCCGGCTGCACCGTTTCTCGGCTCGGAGCAGCGTCTCCCGCGGATGGAGGGGGCCGGCGCGGCGCGGACTGTGCTGGCGGCGCGGCCGGCGTGGGCTCAGGCATCCGCCGCTCTAACAGGCTGAGCAGATCCTCCATCCTTCGGGATAAGTTTGGTAACTGTCAGCAAGGGCAGATGCTGCATTAAAAGGTCGATGGCTCGGTTCTGCGAATGCGCAGAACAGTTCAGCGCCAGGGAGGGCAGCGGACCACACACAGGGAGTCCCAGTGCAGGCACGCCTGGCGCTACGCCAGCTAAGAAGTTAGATCCAGGTCCATACGGAACCGAGCTAGGAGCCTCTCTGGGCATCCAAGTGGCCAAACCACAGATTTGCGGCCCTGGATAAGCCGTGGCTGCTGCCCAGCTGAACGGCAAGGCAGGCTGTGCGCCCTCCTGCTGCCCCGACCCCCCCCTGCCGCTGGCGGCGTGGGGTTCCTGGGGGCTGCAGAGTCCTGCGATTGTGCAGGGTGAGCTGGCGCAGGCTCTGCCTGTGGAGCCGGGAGGGATTTTCTGAATCCATTATCATTTTCCTCGGAAACCCAGTCAGCGGGGCCCCCCTCGGACATTCCTCCGTCACTCATCACCGAGATAGGCGAGCCAGCCCTGCTGTTACAGTCAAGGTCTGTCAGCAGGAAAAATAATGAACGTCAGGTTTTGTATAATTCTAACGCTGCTGAGTTCCCAGTCGGGAGCTCGTGTTGGACAGCACAGCCAAGTTCCTGCCATAAGGCAAAGTCCAGGGCAGTATCTCTGTCCATGGAAATCCCTTTTAAAGTAGCCCAGTCTAATAAATCCAGAACTGAGTTTTCAGGAATGGAGGTTTGCAATATGCTAAACACACCTTTCCAGACCAGTACCACAGGGTCGGTTTGTGAGCCGCTGTTCACCATTTCTCGGTTCTGTCGGACCTCCCGGTCCTGGGGGGGAAGGGGAACAGCGTACCTCTAGAGAAATTCCGCTTGGCTCGCAGCAGCAGGACAGATCAGAGAGTGCAAATCACGTCGGGCAGCACCAAATATTACCACAGGCCTGGTTCCTACGGTATATCACCGTGTCCCGCAGCCATAGGATGAGGAGGAGGAGAAGATCCAGCAGGCAGGAATTGTGCAGCAAGATTGATTTAATTATTTTACAAACTCTTTTATAGACTTTTTTCTTCATAGTCTAATTGGACAAAGGACCAGCCACCCCTTGGGGGTGATTGGCTAAAATCCTAAACCATCCATTGTCAAAATATTTTTCTACTATACCATAAATAAGACTTTTCAAGGTTGCAGGTGTCTGGGTAGTTTACATTCCCTGCCACCTCTTCTGCGAGAGAGAAAAGTCTCTCACAGACTTAGAAAATAGCAAGAAAATCCTTGCTAGCAGCATTTTTGTATCTACAGGGGATAGATATCATTAACTGACCCTTGGAGACTCCCAGTTGAAATTTGAGTTTCTGTAGGAGATATAGCAGCTTTGTTGACCATTTCTCTCTCTGTTTTATCTAATAATTCATCTAGCATAACGTTTAGCTCACCCCAATCTGGGTTTTGGGGTTTTATGGCCATTTCTACACGCATAGCTACTCTCTCTGGGTTGTCCCTGTACTTCCCAATTGAGTTTTTCCTCTGCTGTAATTCTCTGAGGGAAAACGGTGTCTTTATATAAATCACTCTTTGATTTCCCACAGCCTGTCTCAGAGGTGCTTCTAATGCAAGTTCTTCCTCCCCCCCTTTATCTCTTTTGGACTTTGTGTGTTTAGCAACGGGACTGACTGCTTTCATAGCTTCTCGGGCTATCCTGCCCCTTCTTCTACCACCCTCCCCATGATAACCATCTGTATCAGAATCATCCCATTAGCTTTTGATTGAAATTGCTTCATTGGTTTTAAAGATTGTTCCAGCCGAATGTTGATCAGGAACTGTCTCGCTTTTGTGGCAGTGGAGGGGTAGGGAGGCAGGGGTTGCAAGCAGGTTCTCCCGTCCCTAGCTCTGCAAGAGCCGCCTGGGTAGGGGCCATCCCGTCTGCCCTCAGCTTTAACATTGGCCGCGCCACAGGGTGGGGAGAGAGAGTGGCTCCTCCTGTCTCTGGCTCAGAAACTTGCGGTTTTCAGTACCAGGGAATGCCTCCGCAATTGCCCGTGTCCATTTCTGCCTTCACTTCCGTGTTCGGGGTACTCAGGGAAAGGTGGCCAGCCTGCCCCTTCCCCTGCCCCTTCCCCGTCTCTGCCTCTGGAAAAGTCAGGGGGCAGTGGCCAGTCTACACTTTCTCCGCCTCTAGGGCGGTCAGGGGGCGGTGGCATACCTGCCCCTTCTCTGCCTCTGGGGCGGTCAGGGGGTGGTGGCATACCCACATCTCTCCCACCTCTGTGCCCATCCTCCACCCCTGACGAGGCTGGGGGAGGGGGGGGCTCTGCACCGCTCCGCTGGCTTGGAACTGGCCACGCGCTCCCTCCCCTGCCCCCACTCGGACAGCGGTGGAGCCAGTGGAGGCGGCGGTGGCGGTGGCGGCGGCGATGGAGCCCCCCCACTCTCTGCCCCCCCCGCCGGCGATGGCAGTGGCAGTGGTGGTGGCGGCAGAGCCGCTTCTCCCCCACCCCCCGTCCCCACGTGTGCGGGCTGCCCCGGCGGTTGAATGGGGAGGGAGACCCCCCCATTGTGCAAAGCTGGTGCTACCATATCTAGATCTGTCATATCAATTTCTCTGTCCGTATAAGTATGCGAGTCAGCTTGCTGTGGCTTTTTCTTTCCCTTTCGCCTCCTCAAAGTCATTTCCATATTGCTTTTCTCTACTACATATGCTTCTTCCCTGTTCAGATACATAGTAAAAAGTTCTGCATATCTTGGTTCATCAAACCTACGTAATGATCTCAATTCTACCATCAGGTCAGTAATGATGTTACTTTCCAAACTCCCATAGCGAGGCCAGTTTCCTTGACTTAATTTTAAAGTCGGCCAAACCCGTGTGAACAGTCTGATCAATTCTCGGGTGTCCAAAGTAGTTTTTTGCCCTGTCAGCCATTTCCAGAGTTTTATTATCAATTCCAATGGGCTGTAAGAAGGGATTTTTATACTTTCATCTGAAAAAACACCACCCATGTTTGCTCACAGACAGAAAAACTCTGCCAGAGGGAAGCTTTTAACTCTGAAATTCAGCCTGGGATCTGGCCTCGGAATTCCAACTTCCTGGGTAGCTTATCTGGCTTACTACACAAACACTTCAAAACAGCACTTTAAAATACTAAAAAGTAACTAGTTTTAGCAAGCAGTAAATACGGGCGCGCGAAAATCTGGTCTCAACAGCATTCAAACCCACAACTTCCCAACCAACCAACCAACTTCTGAGCCACTCCTGTGGCTGCGTAGGATGCAGCCTCTGGGCTCTTGTGGACTCCACGGAGGGCGTCCCCTCCTTTTCACAGCTTGCAGGGGAAAAGTTAAAGCTTTCCCCTTTTGTGGGCTTCTTTGCCCCCAACCTTTCCAACCCACTCGGAGATCTCCTTCCCTAGTGCTAGCACAGTCTTGGTAATATCGATCCCCTTTTCACTCACCTCTTTCCGTGCTTCTGCCTTTCCATGCTGGGTCCTAAAGTCCTGGTCATACTCTTAGATTGTGGCTCCGGGCCCCTCTATAATTTGTCGGCAAAGAGAGGGGCAAAGCAAGATGTGTTCCAGCCCAAGACTGCGATTTTCAAGGTCTTTAGGGTCCCTTCGTGGTCGCCAGCAACTAATGCCTTTTCCTGGTCTTAAAATCAAGAGTCATACACGGTTAGAAGGGTGTAGCAGGTTGGGTTTGTAACCGGGCAGAAACACCAATTTAGTGTAGTGGTTTGGCCCAAGATACTCATTACTGTTTATCTTCTGTGAGATAAGAATTCTGAGAAATGCAAAGCAGGCACCAAACTTGAAAGAATATAAAGAAGTTTATTAACAGACCTAAAAGAAGGAACAAAATTATACCACCTTGTCCTGGGTTGCAGTGTATTCTATTACCATCCTCATGAGCTGTTGAAATCAGGTGGGGCAGTGTTTCCTTGCCTCCTCCCCCCAGACTATCTTGCTGTTAATGGCCCATCATTGTCCTGCCGCATGACTCAGCAATAACTCCCTCAGGACTATCTTCTCTTAATGAGCCTAATCAACACTTGGCCTCATGACTCATTACCCCATAGTGAGATGCTCCACCCAGAGGGAGGAACCAAGCATCCCCTCGTGGATATAATCTGAGACTCTGAACACCAGAGACACCCTTTCCACTGGATTTCCAGAGGACAGGAGCTACACAGCCACCACTGGACTTTCTGAGGAAGAGCAGACCCCTTTACTACAGGATCACTGCTTCAGAGGACTGCAGCCACCATTCTACCAGGCAGCTACCACCACCCGGGCTAACAGGGACTCAGGTTGTATCTTGACTCTGTCAGTTTGAACCAGTGTTTTCTTTTACTTTTTTTTTCCTTTTCTTTAATTTCCATTAAATTGTTATTCTGACTTGGTGCCTGCCGTTGTGTCCTCTGGGAACAGTTCCCACTCAGCCCGGTCAGCTCGGGACACAGCAGGCAATGGGGGCCAGCCTCTGAGATCGGAGGGATCAAAGGTCTGGCTCGTGGGTCCTTCCAAGGGACCGCGGCGATAAAGGCAGACGGCGGAGGAAAGGGGGCAGGCTCAGAGTTGGGTTAAATCCAGAAAGTTTATTGGTCCTCCGGACGGGGGGACCTCAGCCACCAGGGGTGCCCAACCCAGAGCACCTGCAGATCGCGCGCCAGGGCATTTTATGGCGGGGGGGGCATGGGGGGGGGTGTACAGAACAACCAACCAGGGAAGGGAAGGGTGCGGCAAGCAGAACGAGGGACACATAAGGGAACCAACTATAACAGGGGAAGGGAGGGACTCCTTTCCCAGGACCAATCACCTGGCCCGCTGGCTAGAACTTTCCAGAAGCCTGGGAGGGGTGGCAGAGTGACAGACAGGGTCCTGGGAGGAGATAAAAATGACAGACAGGGTGATTTAAATAAAACGGGGGGGGGGGGGGGGGTGCCAACTGGGGTACACCAAACTTACAGAACATGGGGGGGAGACCCAGACTGAACTAAACAAACACACTCCCACAGGTGCCTCCTTTTTTGTTTTGTTTTTTTTTTTTTTTTTTTTAAGAGGACATGAATCCGGGTTGGGGACAGTACTCTGAGTCTGGGTACAGGTCCCCGAACCACGTCATCTCCAGTGTCTCCAAACTAAAACACAACTTAGAAAAGTAAGGTTAAAACTGGGGATAACAACTGGGATAAACTTGGGGCTTAGGGGTCAGAGAGACACACGACTAACCTACCCCGGTCTTGGGGGGTATTTGATCTCCCTTCCTGATAGTCTGGGAGATACACAGTTTCACCCACTTTGATGGGATCCACCTAGGGCCCTCGGGGGTGGATACACATGCGTACCCTTTCCCCCAGGTAACCAACTCATAGGGCCCTTGTATCTCCCTAGTCTCCGGGTTTTTAACCCACACCGGAGGCCTTTCTTTCATTTGCAACTGCTGAGACCGCCCAAAGTGCCGCACGATTGGTGGGTTCAGGTTCTCAAAGGCACAGTTGAGGAAATTCAGGGTGAACAATGCCTTTGAGAGCCTGACAGCAGGTGACTCTAGCTTTTTTGAGGAGCACTGGTGCTGGAGCATTCTTTTGATGTTTTGGTGGGCCCTCTCTACAATGGCTTGACCTGTCGGGGAATAGGGGATGCCAGTCTTGTGTTCTATTCCCCATTGCTGCAGGAAGCTCCTGAACTCCTTGGATGTATACGCTGGGCCATTGTCCGTTTTGATGACTTTGGGGATGCCCAGGGTAGCGAATGCCTGCACTAAGTGCTTTTGGACATCACTGGCCTTTTCCCCTGTGTGGGCAGAGGCAAAAACTGCTCCCGAGAAGGTATCAACTGACACATGCACGTACTTCATTCTGCCGAATGAAGCAACATGTGTCACGTCCATCTGCCACACTTCGCAGCTGTTAAGTCCACGGGGGTTTGCGCCAGTACTAATGGCAGGAAGAGCTAGCTGGTGGCATTCTGGACATGCAGCCACAATCGCCCTGGCCTGGTCGTGCTTTAGATTGAATTGACGAACCAGGGCAGGAGCGTTTTGATGGAACAGCTGATGGCTGATTTTGGCCTGCTCAAACACGTTTCGAGTCGGGGCCATCGCATCTGGCGCAGCGAGGGCATCTGCCCTCCTGTTGCCTTCTGCGATGAACCCGGGCAGGTCCGTGTGTGACCTGACGTGCATCACGTAAAACGGTTGCTCTCGGTGGGAGACTAGATTTATTAACTTTGAGAGCAGCTCATACAAGGCCATGTTGGAGACCTCACGCAAAATGGCGTGCTCGGCTCTGGAGACTACCCCTGCAACATATGGAGAGTCTGTTACCAAATTTAGGGGTTCGGGGAACCTTTCGAAAGCCCTGACGACTGCGTCCAATTCAGAAACCTGAGGCGATCCTTCCACCTCTTTGATGTCAGCCTCCCACCACTGAGTTTGGGCGTTTTTCCAAGTCGCGCCGGACGCGTCCGTAAAAACTGTCAAGGCCTTTAGAGGTTCTTTGCTCCGAACACTTATTGTATTTAACTCGAATTGAATCTCCGAATTGAAAATTTTGTGGGCTGGCCTATGCAAGGAAATTTGGCCTGTGTAGCCCTCCAGAGCAAACTGCAATGCTTCACAATCTCGAAGCAGGCTCTCCAACATTGCCTTAGTAATTTGGCCCGTTTTTGTCCTAATTGGCACGTGGATGCAGTCGAAGTCACATCCTGATAACTCTCTGATCCGGATCCTAGCCTTCCGGATCAGTTCAGCCATCAGCTCTTGTGGCTGTGTCATCCTCTTGGACCGATGATGGCTGAGAAATACCCACTCTATGATTAAGAGGGGATCCCTCTGGTCCTGGTCCTTTTTGCTCTTCTTTTTGTTGTCTTCCCATTGGAAGACAACCCCGTGCAAGTGTGGCAGGTTACCCAGGATGATGAATTTGAATGGCAAGTCAGGCCTATACCTGCTTGCCTGCCTGGTGGACATTAGATGTTGCACCCTCTCCAGAGCTGTTTGCGCCTCTGGGGTGAGTGTCCGGGGAGAACTAAGCTCCTCTCCCCCTTTTAGTAAATCAAAAAGGGGGGCTAGGTCTTCATTGGACAGACCCAGCCACGGCCTCACCCAATTTAAAGACCCACACAGCTGGCGGACATCTGCCAGAGTCTTGATGTTAGTATTAATAGCCAATTTTTGCGGCACAATAGTCCGCTTTGTTATTTCCAGGCCCAAGTACTTCCAAGGTGGCATCCGTTGAATCTTTCCCTCTTGGAGCTTGAACCCTGCAGCAACCAATGCATTGATTGTCAGGTCGAGCACACTGGCAAGCATGTCATTGTCGGGGGCACACACGAGGACATCATCCATATAATGGAAGATGATGGCCTCTTTTGCTGCAGCGCGAACTGGGGCAAGCAAGGAAGAGACATACCATTGGCAGATGGTCGGGCTGTTCTTCATACCCTGTGGCAACATCTTCCAATGGTATCTTTTCCTTGGGGCTTCTCGATTGATAACAGGAATCGAGAAGGCAAAACGCGGGGCATCGTCAGGGTGCAGGGGAATTTGGAAAAAGCAGTCTTTAATATCAATTACTGCCAGATTCCAATTTTGAGGGAGCATCGTTGGGGATGGCATCCCTGGTTGGAGAGAGCCCATGTCTTCTATAACATTGTTAATTTGACGAAGGTCCTGGAGGAGCCGCCATTTGTCTTTGTTAGGCTTTTTGATAACAAAGACAGGGGAATTCCAGGGGCTGTTGGATTCCACAATATTCCCCTTTTTAAGTTGCTCCTCCACGAGCTTCTCGAGCGCCTTCAACTTCTCACCATGGAGCGACCACTGCTCCACCCAAATGGGCTGATCAGTTTTCCAATTTAGTTTTTGAGTAGGGCGCTCTTCAGTGGCCGCAACCCAAAAGTTTTTCGGGGGGTCAGGTAGGTCAATTGTGACTCCCCACTGCTGCATGAGGTCTCTCCCCAAGAGGGGTTCCTTGTAGTCTAATACGAACGGACGTATGTTTGCCAATTGTCCGCTCGGTCCCTTGATTTGCACGATGCTCTTTGACTGTTTGGCCAATTGAATGCCCCCAACACCTTGCACGTGTCCAGCCACGTTCTGCAATTCCCAATGTGCCGGCCATTTCCGTGTGGGAATGATCGTCACATCTGCCCCTGTGTCCAGAAGCCCTCTGAGGTGCAGGACTTCCTCCCCTCTGTTGACCTTGCAGCCTACCCGAGGCTTCTCTGTCCCTATAACATGTGTGGCACACACCGTTGGGTGTGGCCTTTCCACAGGGATAGCCTGGGCGACTGTCTGCCCTCTGGGCAGGAACAGAGGTGGGTGGACACAGCGCAGCAAGAGAACGGGTCCTTCGGGACTAGATGTCATTAGTCCCGGAGCGACTTCGATCTCTTGTGGTGTGCAGGTAACACTTCCGACTATGACATACCTGTCAGGGCCTTGGTCTCCTGCCCACAGCTCACCACCAGTGCTTACCGGTGCGGTATGCCACTCTTTGGTTTTTAGGTGGAGCGGTGTCAACAGCTGCAACCTGAAAGAACCATCAGAAAAAGAAGTCAAATCCAGTTTTAAGGTCATGTCCAGTGGTTTTGCCTCTCTGAGTTTCCCCTCCCCCTCGCGTCCCGTCCCTTTTTTGTCTTCACGCGGGGCGGGCGCACGCTCCCCATTCAGTTTTTTCGTTGCAGTTGGCCCTCCTGTCCCCCAGGTTCATGTTCTTTTTTAAATCGCTGGAACTGCCACTTGAGCGGGCAGTCCCTTGTCCAATGTCCAGGCTGGTCACATAAGAAGCAGGTGCTCCTGGCCTGCGGGGTTCGCCTGTGGCTGTTCTTGGTTGGAGGTGGTTTGGTCTTCGGGCCTGTAGTCCTCCTCTGGTCCGCTGCAGGGCGATGCGTTGCTGTTCCCACTGAAGCCATTCCTCTGGGCTGCTGTCTCTCCGAGCTGGCAGGTTGCAGGTGTGGTGCCTTTGCAGCACAAACTTCTAACATAGTCTGTATGGTCGGCAGGGGGTCCAGGGGGAGGCTCAGGATGGCTGCCTTGCACTGAGGGTTAGCATTCACCATGGCCATCTCTGAAATGACCTCTTCCCTGGCCGCCAGCTGCTTAACCTGCAACTCTACAGCTCGGGTTAGTCTCTCCACAAACTTCAGGAATGACTCAGTGGGTTCCTGCTGGACTTGCGAGTAAGATTCTATGGGCATATCAGGCCTCAGACCAAGGAATGCCTTACTGGCTGCTTCCTTGATCTGTTGCAGAACCTCCAAAGGCAAGCCTTGAGCCTGCTTTGGTGCCAGAGCCCAATCCCCTTCGCCGCTCAGATGGTCCAGTGTAAATTCCTGATTGCCGGCATCAACGGCCGTATCAGAACCTTGCAAGAGCACTGGAAGGAGTCTGCAGAGCTCCCTTTCCCACGCTGCCTTCCAGAGCAGAAACTCTGCTGAGGAAAGCAGGCATGAGAAAAGCTGACGCAGATCAAAGGGCGTCATGACTGCTCCAGAGAGACTTGCCTTTAAAAGGCCACGGAAATATCCGCTTTCTCTCCCAAACTCCTTCTGCGCTTTGCAGAGTTCCTTTATTGTTTGGTGGGAGAGGGGTTCCCAGCTGACATGGGTTGTTCCTCCTCTCCGGGACCTCTGATAAAAAACTGGAGCGGCTGAGGGAATGGGATCCAGTTCCGGGTTCCGGTCCTCGGGCCCTCTGCCTTCCGGCCAGACACCGTGGGAACCGGAAGGACAGGCGTGGGAACCGGAAGCAGGAAGTGGGTGGCAGCCGGGCATGGAGCCGCGATTTCTGGGGGCGGAGCACGGGGGCGCGCACTGGTGGCAGGTAGGAGGGGTAAGAGGGGTGGATCCAACTTGGGAGTAGGAGGGGTCAGGGCGAAAGGGGTTGGGACTCGGGAGAAAGGGATTTCGGGTGGAAAAGCGCGGGGGAAGGCAAGAGGGGGTCCCTTCCACGTGGCGCCCGCCATCTTGTCCTTCTCGGGCAGGGAGGGCATTTTCTTAACTGTCTGGATCACTAAACTGAACTCGGGGTCTGATAACTGGGGAAGCTGGGGAACGGGATAAGCCTCGGGCAGTCTGGCCGGGACTGTCCGAGCGAGGGCTCCGAGAACCCCGAGGAAAGCCAGGGAGACGGTAGCACCCCTGCGCATCACGGGTTGCTCTCCTCAGGATGCCTGTTTGAGGGGACACAGGTTCGGGAGACGGGTTAGGGGTAACAACTGGGGAATTCGGGGTTGTTCGTCCTTCCCTCTCCCTTATTTTAACTAACGCCGATCGAATCTGCAAATACAGAAAAGAGAAATCTTTCTCTCTGGCAGAATTCGATCGCGCTAGTGTCTCTCCCACGGCGTTCCAGAAGGGAACAGTCAAAACCGAACTCTGAGAGCACTGAGGGAAGTGCAGAAACAGCCACCGAACAAACCGTTTTAAACATCCCTTTGAAAAACTTATCCCCCCACCCTGAAGGAGTCCCGCAACTTGGAGAAATGCCTCCTTCTGCGCTGTGGACAGTCTGACGCCCATAGCCAACAGCACAGCATGTGGAGCTGAATCTTTAAAGCCTAGAACGCCGGTCTCCCAAAAACCAACCGGAGACAAGCGAACCGCGCTTGTCCCGGGGCTGCGCAGCCTACGTTCGGCTCTTCGAGAGCCGGGGACCGTCCTGGTCCCTCCGAAAGCCTTTACTGGCTTTGAGGCAAGTTTCCCCCCCCCGGGGAAAAATACTTACCTGACTGGCGTCCAGGCACGCTCCAGGCATCCGATTCCTCCGCCGAGAACGACTTCGCAGCGCGGGCGAAGCTGCCGGCCTCAACCCCAGGCACGCCGCTCACTAAAACGGAGCGTGCTGCACCTGGGGTAACTTGACGTCCCGAGGACGCACTTGCCGAAACAATCAGTCCCTTCCGTGGGGTCCGATGGAAGCGGGGCCCCACACCCAGGCGCCAAGCTGCCTTTGCCGAGGACGCCCCTTCCATGGGGTCTGATAGAACGAGGAACCCCACGCTCGGGCGCCACACTGTCTTTGCGGTCCGATGGAACGGCAGCCCGACGCTTGGGCGCCAAATTGCCGTTGTGTCCTCTGGGAACAGTTCCCACTCAGCCCGGTCAGCTCGGGACACAGCAGGCAACGGGGGCCAGCCTCTGATATCGGAGGGATCAAAGGTCTGGCTCGTGGGTCCTTCCAAGGGACCGCGGCGATAAAGGCAGACGGCGGAGGAAAGGGGGCAGGCTCAGAGTTGGGTTAAATCCAGAAAGTTTATTGGTCCTCCGGACGGGGGGACCTCAGCCACCAGGGGTGCCCAACCCAGAGCACCTGCAGATCGCGCGCCAGGGCATTTTATGGCTGGGGGGCATGGGGGGGGGGTGTACAGAACAACCAACCAGGGAAGGGAAGGGTGCAGCAAGCAGAACGAGGGACACATAAGGGAACCAACTATAACAGGGGAAGGGAGGGACTCCTTTCCCAGAACTAATCACCTGGCCCCCTGGCTAGAACTTTCCAGAAGCCTGGGAGGGGTGGCAGAGTGACAGACAGGGTCCTGGGAGGAGATAAAAATGACAGACAGGGTGATTTAAATAAAACGGGGGGGGGGGGGGGGGGGGGGGGGTGCCAACTGGGGTACACCAAACTTACAGAACATAGGGGGGAGACCCGGACTGAACTAAACAAACACACTCCCACAGGTGCCTCCCACTGGTTTGTTTTCAAACTAGTACACACCTTCAGAACTCTCCTCCTCCCCCCACCTTCCTCCCTTCTCCCACTGACAATGTAAAAAGACAACCCTTTTCAGTCTGTTTACCACTTCCATAATAACCTTGTTCAGTCAATTTAGAAAGAGAAGTCTCTTCTTGCTCGTGCTATGAAAACATTATCACAACAAGACAGCCACCCACTTCCAAATATTGTTCAGTCCATTTAGGAAGAGGTCTCTCTGCTCGCGATGTGAGTCCCTTCCCCCGACTTGCAGCTTTTCCTGCAACTGCTTTCGAGGGTCCACTCTTGAAGTTTTTGGGGTACAATTTTAAGGTTGAGCCGTTCAGAAACAAGAACAGGGGCCCTTCTCCTTCCCTGGGAGAAAAGGGTCTTCCTCATCTTCATCGTTAGGAGTATCTCGCGGAGCATCTCTAGGAACTGAGGTTTTCTCCTTTCCCATTTGGAGCAAAAGTCCTCATCGCTTCCATCTCTCCCTGTCCAAACTTCTCATGAAATTACAGCTGCATCAGCATCTGCCTATCTCAGCACAGGTGCTTTTGCTTACGAGTTGAACACTCCACCCCCCATATCTTCATGAAATTACAATGGGATACTCTTATATATCATGGCTTCACAACAGAATTTCAGCTTTAAGCATCTCCTCTCTCTTCCCTCAGGTTTTGAGCTCTTCACAGCAACAGAAGGGTTAATCTCACCTCGGCCTTGCAGCTGGAATTTTTCTTATCGCAGTGGAGAGGGGGGAGAGCGGAGCCGCTCCGGCTGCCCACAGCAAGGCGGGGGAGGGGGGGGGGGTTGCACGGATGGAACAGGCCCATGGCTCCAGGATGGCTGTGGCCCGGCCTGGCCTGGCCTGAGCAGGGCCTGGGACAGGCCCGCTGGCCCCTGCACGGGGCCCGTAGCCACCTGTCCATGCACCAGAAACGAGAGAGAGAGCTGGGGGGGGTTGTCTATTCTTAAGTGTGGATCACAGAGGCGGTCAAAACTTTAAGTGGCTTAAAGAATTGTCCATATTCAACCTGGCCATCTGATAAGTTCTATCAGGTCCCAGAGGAAGCTGTAAGCACCACTTAGCAAGGACATCCCTTCCGGGACTATGCTTGCTAACCTATGACAAAGGGGAAAAGGGATTTTACCTCGGTATTTATTTTAAGGATCCTTAGGTGCACACGTCCAGGTCATATGCATCGAAATTGTCCTGGGTTGAGGTGTATTCTATTACCATCCTCATGAGCTGTGAAATCAGGTGGGGCAGTGTTTCCTTGCCTCCTCCCCCCAGACTATCTTGCTGTTAAATGGCCCATCATTGTCCTGCTGCATGACTCAGAGATAACTCCCTCCAGACTATCTTCTGTTAACGAGCCTAATCAACACTTGGCCTCATGACTCATTACTCCATTGTGAGATGCTCCACCCAGAGGGAGGAACCAAGCATCCCATCGTGGATATAACTGGGACTCTGAGCACAAAAGACACTGGCTCCACTGGATTTCCAGAGGATAGGAGCTACACAGCCACCGCTGGACTTTCTGAGGAAGAGCAGACCCCTTCTACTACAGGATCACCACTTCAGAGGACTGCAGCCACCATTCCACCAGACTGCTACCACTACCCTGCCTAACAGGGACTCAGGTTGTATCTTGACTCTGTCAGTGTTTTCTTTTACTTTCTGTTCCTTTTCTTTAATTTCCATTAAATTGTTATTCTGACTTGGTGCCTCTCACTGGTTTGTTTTCAAACTAGGACATAATTTGGCGCCCAAGTGGGGCCTGCCCTGAGAGAAAGTCAGAATTACAATCTTGTATTAACAGAAACCTATTCACCATGGTGCTCAGCTTGTCTGCATGGGTTCTGTATCTTGCTCTCTATATTTTTCCTTACATGGGGAACTATCTGCCTGTTGTGTTACTCCTGTTAAAACCAGGGACTGGTATGAGAATTGCTTTATTGGTTTATTATGTCTATAGCATAATAACCTGCGAGGCGATGAATACCATTCGGAATATATACTCAATTTTGCTTGGCTGTCCTAATCTGGGCTCCTATGTCTGGGATCTCTTCTACAATCGCACCCAGACCCTGGTGGAAGGAGTAGAGAGTGGTTTCTTCCAGCCTTTCAGGCCAGGCACAGCAGTTTTTGAAAATATTGAGTTCCCTCTGGATGTTAAGGATGGTATAATCTTCTTGTCAGCTCTATTCTCTTTTTTCTCTATGGCCTGCATTGTGTACACCATGCTTAGAAACAGAACGCTACTTAGTGTGGTGCAACGTCTGCTTGAGGAGGAGGTAAAAAGGAGCAAAGCAGCAAATACCATGTCTACAGAGACTGCCACACAGAAAGAAACCAAACGCAAAGCAACCGCATCCATCTCTACGCAGACTGTCACGAAGGAGAAAGAAACCAAACGCAAAGTACCCGCATCCATCTCTACACAGACTATCACAGAGGAGAAAGGAACCAAATGCAAGGCAACAGTGTCCATCTCTACACAGACTATCACAGAGGAGAAAGGAACCAAAAACAAAACAACAGCATCCATGACTATGCAGACTGACTCAGAGGAGAAAGGAACCAAAAGCACTGTCAGCGTCCCCATGCAAACCACCACTGAATCAGAACAGCCCAAACCAATTGCAGTTGCCCCCGTGCAGAAGAAGAAATCAAAAAGCAAGTCAGTCCGCATAGTGACTGATGAGGATGCAGCAGGACCTTCACATCCAGCAGAAGAGGCTGAGCCAGAGATCATCACTCGGTCACTATCCCTGGGTGAGCTGCGTGACCTGCGGAGGGAATTCACGCGCCAGACGAATGAGTCCATCCTGACCTGGCTGCTCCGCATTTGGGACGCTGCAGCCAATGACACCATTCTGGACGGAAGTGAGGCCAGGCAGCTGGGATCTCTGTCCCGGGATGTGGTCATTGACCAGGGGATCGGGAGAACCCAAGAAACTCTCAGCCTCTGGCGGCGACTGCTTACAAGTGTCAGGGACAGGTACCTTTGTAAAGAAGACCTCCAGGTGCACCAAGGGAAATGGAGCACAATGGAACAAGGTATCCGGTGCCTGAGGGAATTAGCTGTGCTGGAGATCATTTTCTCAGAAGACGAGAGATTTCCTAAGAGCCCAGATGGTGTCCAGTGCACGTCACAGATGTGGTTGAGGTTCGCACGCCTTGGACCAGAGATATACTCCCGTTACCTGGCAACGCTGCAATGGAGGGAAGGCGAGGACAGGGTGGGCGTCTTGGTGAACAAACTGAGGATTTACGAGGACACCGTCACAGCCCCGTTTCGCACCCATGTCTCATCCGTGGAAACAAGTCTTTCAGCTGAGCAAGTCCTGAGTTTGATTGAAGAAGGCCATCAGAAATTGAAAAAGGAACTTAAGGAAGAGATTTACCAGATCTCGCCAGAACCAACAAGAGTCTCTGCCATTAGGAGCCGGCGTCCCCCAACCAGCGAGAGAGGATACACCCCACGAGGTAATCTCTGGTTTTTCCTTCAGGAACATGGAGAAGACATGAGTAAGTGGCATGGAAAACCCACCTCCTCCTTAGCAGCCAGGGTACGTGAACTAAAAAGAGGGACAACTACCACAAGAAGCGCATCTAGAGTCAACATTGCTCCGGTCTCTCGCACACAGAACTCCAGACGATACCAGAATGATAGTATGACTGATCCTCTTGAAGGGACCTCAGGAACATATTCACCGGAAGGGAGCAACATGCACCAGAACCAGGAATAGAGGGGCCCTGCCTCTAGCCAGGTAGAGGAAAGGGATAATCGGGTCTTTAGGACTGTGTGGATCCGATGGCCTGGCACAGCTGACCCACAAAAATACACGGCTTTGGTTGACACAGGCGCTCAATGTACTCTGATGCCATCAAGGTATGTGGGAGCAGAACCCATTTCTATTTGTGGGGTGACAGGAGGATCCCAGCAGCTGACTGTACTGGAAGCTGAAGTGAGTTTAACTGGGAACGAGTGGCAGAAACACCCCATCGTGACAGGCCCGGAGGCCCCGTGCATTCTCGGCATAGACTATCTCAGAAATGGATATTTCAAGGACCCAAAAGGACATCGTTGGGCTTTTGGGATAGCTGCTGTGGAGACAGAAGATATCAGAAAACTGAGTACATTGCCTGGCCTCTCAGATGACCCCTCTGCCGTGGGACTGCTAAGAGTGGAAGAACAACAGGTACCAATCGCCACAGCAACAGTACACCGTCGGCAATACCGCACCGACAGAGACTCTGTGGTTCCCGTCCATGAGATGATTCGTAAACTGGAGAGCCAAGGGGTGGTCAGCAAGGCCCATTCACCTTTCAACAGCCCTATATGGCCAGTGCGTAAGTCCAACAGAGAATGGAGACTGACGGTGGATTACCGTGGCCTGAATGAAGTCACACCACCATTGAGTGCTGCTGTGCCGGACATGTTGGAACTTCAGTACGAGCTGGAGTCCAAAGCAGCGAAGTGGTACTCCACTATTGACATTGCCAACGCCTTCTTCTCCATTCCTTTGGCAGCAGAATGCAGGCCCCAGTTTGCTTTCACTTGGAGGGGTGTGCAATACACCTGGAACCGACTGCCCCAGGGGTGGAAGCACAGTCCCACCATTTGCCATGGACTGATCCAGACTGCACTGGAAAAGGGTGAGGCCCCAGAACATCTGCAATACATCGACGACATCATCGTGTGGGGAAACACAGCAAAGGAAGTATTTGAGAAAGGAGAGAAAATCATCCAGATTCTCCTGGAAGCTGGCTTTGCCATCAAAAGGAGCAAAGTCAAGGGACCTGCCCAAGAGATCCAGTTCCTGGGAGTAAAGTGGCAAGATGGACGACGTCAGATTCCCACCAAGGTCGTCAACAAGATCACAGCAATGTCTCCACCGACCAGCAAGAAGGAAACACAAGCTTTCCTAGGCGCCATAGGTTTTTGGAGAATGCACATTCCTGAGTACAGCCAGATGGTGAGCCCTCTCTACCTGGTTACCCGCAAGAAGAACGATTTCCACTGGGGCCCTGAACAGCAGCAAGCCTTTGCCCAGATCAAGCAGGAAATCGCTCATGCCGTAGCCCTTGGCCCAGTCAGGACAGGACCAGAGGTGAAGAACGTGCTCTACTCTGCAGCCGGGAGCCATGGTCTGTCCTGGAGCCTCTGGCAGAAGGTGCCTGGTGAGACTCGTGGTCGACCACTGGGATTCTGGAGCCGAAGCTACAGAGGATCTGAAGCCAACTACACTCCAACAGAGAAGGAAATCTTGGCCGCCTATGAAGGAGTCCAAGCTGCCCCAGAGGTAATCGGCACAGAGGCACAACTCCTCCTGGCACCCCGACTACCAGTGCTGGGGTGGATGTTCAAGGGAAAGGTTCCTTCCACGCATCACGCCACCAACACCACATGGAGCAAATGGATTGCTCTCATCACACAGCGTGCCCGTATTGGAAACCCGAATCGGCCTGGGATTCTGGAAATTATAACAAACTGGCCTGAAGGTGAGACTTTTGGATTATCTTCTGAAGAAGAGGAAGAGCAAGTGACTCGTGCTGAGGAAGCCCCACCATATAATGAGCTACCGGAGACTGAAAGACGTTATGCCCTCTTCACTGATGGTTCCTGCCGAATTGTAGGCACTAACAGGAAGTGGAAAGCTGCAGTATGGAGCCCCACACAGCAAGTTGCACAAGCTACCGAGGGACAAGGTGGATTGAGTCAGGTTGCAGAGCTTAAAGCCGTCCAGCTGGCTTTGGATATTGCTGAACGAGAGACGTGGCCGAGGCTCTATCTCTACACCGACTCGTGGATGGTAGCTAATGCTCTGTGGGGATGGCTGGTTCGCTGGAGAAAAGCCAACTGGCAGCGCAAAGGGAAACCCATCTGGGCCGCTGAGATTTGGCAGGACATCGCCGCCCAAGTAGAGAAGCTGACCGTGAAGGTTTGACACGTGGATGCGCACGTACCCAAGTGTCGGGCTAATGAAGAACATCGCAACAACGAGCAGGTGGACCGAGCTGCCAAGGTGAAAGTATCACAGGTGGATCTGGACTGGCAGCACAAGGGAGAACTATTCCTAGCTCGTTGGGCCCATGATGCCTCTGGTCATCAGGGGAGAGATGCAACATACCAATGGGCCCGTGACCGAGGGGTGGACCTTACCATGGACAGCATCTCACAGGTCATCCACAGCTGTGAGACCTGTGCTGCAATCAAACAGGCCAAGCGGGTGAAGCCTCTGTGGTACGGTGGACGATGGTCAAAGTACAGGTATGGGGAAGCCTGGCAAGTTGATTACATCACCCTTCCCCAAACCCGCCAAGGCAAGCGCTACGTGTTGACCATGGTTGAAGCAACCACTGGATGGCTGGAGACCTACCCTGTGCCTCATGCTACAGCCCGGAACACCATCTTGGGCCTGGAAAAGCAAGTCCTGTGGAGACATGGCACCCCCGACAGAATCGAGTCAGACAACGGGACTCATTTTAAGAACAGCCTCATCAACACCTGGGCCAGAGAACATGGTATCGAATGGATATATCACATTCCTTATCATGCACCAGCTGCCGGAAAAGTTGAACGCTGCAATGGACTACTTAAAACCACCCTAAAGGCACTTGGTGGGGGGACCTTCAAAAATTGGGAAGTGAACTTAGCAAAGGCTACCTGGATGGTCAATACCCGAGGGTCCATCAATCGAGCTGGTCCTGCCGAGTCTGAACCCTTGCACACAGTGGATGGAGATGGAGTCCCTGTGGTACACCTGAGAGGTATTTTAGGAAAGACTGTTTGGATTAATCCTACCTCAGGCAAAGGCAAACCCATCCGTGGGATTGTCTTTGCTCAAGGACCTGGTTGCACTTGGTGGGTAATGCAAAAAGATGGGGAAACCCGTTGTGTACCACAGGGAGACCTAATCTTAGGTGATAACGGTGTGTAGGGTTTCATTGTATATATATATATATATATATATGTATGTGTGTTTAGAGTTTAAGAAGGTATTGATTTGGGATGATGTAGATGGTAATAGAATAAGGGGTGGATAATGTCCTGGGTTGCAGTGTATTCTATTACCATCCTCATGAGCTGTTGAAATCAGGTGGGGCAGTGTTTCCTTGCCTCCTCCCCCCAGACTATCTTGCTGTTAATGGCCCATCATTGTCCTGCTGCATGACTCAGAGATAACTCCCTCCAGACTATCTTCTGTTAACGAGCCTAATCAACACTTGGCCTCATGACTCATTACTCCATTGTGAGATGCTCCACCCAGAGGGAGGAACCAAGCATCCCATCGTGGATATAACTGGGACTCTGAGCACAAAAGACACTTGCTCCACTGGATTTCCAGAGGATAGGAGCTACACAGCCACCGCTGGACTTTCTGAGGAAGAGCAGACCCCTTCTACTACAGGATCACCACTTCAGAGGATTGCAGCCACCATTCTACCAGACTGCTACCACTACCCTGCCTAACAGGGACTCAGGTTGTATCTTGACTCTGTCAGTGTTTTCTTTTACTTTCTGTTCCTTTTCTTTAATTTCCATTAAATTGTTATTCTGACTTGGTGCCTCTCACTGGTTTGTTTTCAAACTAGTACAGAAATGCATCCCATAAAAATGCCCCCCCCCCAACAGAGCGGGTATAACATTATAGGTTTTATTAATTAGCATATCTATCAAAGATTCCCCAATGAGAGTCTCAAGTGAGCCCCCCACCCCAAGGAGCCTTCCCCTGGATGGTTCTATCTTAGTTTACAGAATGTGTTCTGGAGACGACCTTGGTGTCTGGGGCACACTGATCCCTAGCTACGAAGCTTCTAAAATGTTTAGTCTCCTAGCTGAACAAACAAGTCCAAGAATGTAGGCAAAAAGCACTAAGAATACAGAAGTTGTAAAAAGGTATAACAGGGGTATAAAAGAAAAGGCAAAAAATCTTCATGGCATCACAGGGCTGGAGCTGACATGAGGGCCTTCTTTAGTTGGTCAAAGCTCGTGTTGCTTCCTTTGTCCACTGCAGACTTTTGCTTCCTTCCATAATCAATGCATAAAGGTTTAACAAGCAACCCATAATCATTAATCCACAGTCTGCACCACCTTGTCATACCTAGAAAAGTTCTCAGCTCCTTTGCTTTCTGGAGTTTCAGGGTCTGGCATATTGCTTCTTTGTGCTCTTGTCCCAAGGTTCTTTGTCCAGCACTTATTTCATAGCCCAGGTAAATAACTGTTTGCTTTACCATCTGGGTCTTCTTTTGGGACACTCGATACCCTTGCAAGCCCAAAAAGTTTAAGAGGCTTACCGTCCCGTCCACACATGCCTCTTGGGTCTGGGTGGCTATTAAAAGGTCATCCACATACTGGAGCAGCTGTCCTTCTCCTGGTGGGGGTTCCCAGGATTCTAGATCCTTTGCAAGCTATTCTCCAAATATAGTAGGGGAGTTCTTGTACCCTTGGGGTAATACACACCATGTGAGTTTTGTGTCCACTTTTGGGATTTTCCCACTCAAATGCAAAAATTTTCTGGCTGGCTGTTAGGGTTCCTCCCCCCTGACATGGGGTCCTGGGAGAGGGGACCCTGGAGTAGAGGCACGGCCTACAGGGTTTCCCTACTCCCTGGTCAATCCTGTTTCCCCTTGGTTGTTTTGTGTTCCCCTGCCCGAAAAGGACCCTGCTGGTCCCATGATTGCGAGGTTCTTTGGCAGGACCCCAGCCATGCGGCTGGAAAATAAAGATCTCTTAAACATCTATCAAGAATCGGTCCCTATTTCTTTCCACGGGCCTCGCTGTCTATACATGTTGCAGAAATCCCCACTGCAACAGCTGGCTTCATGGAGAGGGAGGCAAAAGAAAGTATCCTTCAAATCTAAAACTGTAAACCAGGTTAGTTCAGGTGTTAAACGAGTTAACAAGGTGTAAGGGTTAGCAACCACTGGGTACAAATCCTCAGTCACCTTATTGACTGCCCTCAGATCTTGTACTAACCTGTATGACCCATCAGGTTTCTTCACGGATAAAATAGGAGTATTAAAATCAGATTGACTCTCCCTTCACAATCCAATTTGCAAAAAGTTCTCAGTAATTGGCCTGATCCCTTCTCTGTCTTCCCTTTTCAAGGGATATTGCTTGACCCTTACAGGCTGTTTCCCTTCCTTAACTTGATTTGGATTCGCAGGGCATTTTTTGCCCTCCCTGGGGTATCAAAGGCCCACACCCCAGGGAATACCTGATCCATTATCTTCTTAATAGTTTCTTCTTCATTCACTATTTCAGTTTCTTTGGTTATTAGCATTAGGCTCAGCAACTCTATATATTGTTGGTCTTTTACTTCCAAACTAATTTCTCTATTTTTAAATATTATTTTTGCCTCCAGCTGCTCTAGCAGATCCCTGCCCAAAAGTGCAGATGGAGCATTAGGCATATATAAAAATCTGTGAATTCCCCACTGTTTTCCCAATTTATATTTCAGTGGTTTACAAAAGTATGCCCTTTCAGATTGACCAGTTGCCCCTGTTACTACAACATAATCACTTGATATGGGTATCAAAGCTTCATTCAACACTGAATATGTTGCCCCTGGATCTATTAAAAATTCTACTTTCTTTTCTTCGTTCCCTAGCTCAACTATAACCAGAGGGTCCCCTAGGGTAGGGCCCTCTGGTCCTCCTCAGTCTTCCTTTACGTGAGCAACCACCCCTATTACCGCAGGCCTGGTTCCTACGGTATATCACCGTGTCCCGCAGCCATAGGATGAGGAGGAGGAGAAGATCCAGCAGGCAGGAATTGTGCAGCAAGATTGATTTATTTAATTATTTTACAAACTCTTTTATAGACTTTTTTCTTCATAGCCTAATTGGACAAAGGACCAGCCACCCCTTGGGGGTGATTGGCTAAAATCCTAAAACATCCATTGTCAAAATATTTTTCTACTATACCATGAAAATGACCTTTCAAGGTTGCAGGTGGCTTGGTTGTTTACATTCCCTGCTACCTCTTCTGTGAGAGAGAAAAGTCTCTCACGGACTTAGAACTAGCAAGAAAATCCTCGCGAGCAGCATTTTTGTATCTACACACCCCCTCCCCTCTCTGGTCATATTTCCTTTGTTCATCACCCTTTCTCCTTTCTGGGCACTGCTTTTTCCAGTGCCCAGGTTTCCTGCATAAGGCGCACTGGTCCTTTCCCAGTTGGGGTGGTCCTTGTCTTGGTGGACCTTGCCCACGTTTTCCCTTTTCTTCTTCTTTTACCACCCTTATCAATTTTTGCATCCCCTGTTTGTATCCCTCTTCCCGATTGCTATAAACCCTCCATGCTACATCAAGCAGTCTCTAAATTCCAACTCAATGGGCCTTGAATCTTCTGGATCTTCTGCCTGATGTCTCCTGTGGATTGTCCTAAAAATAAGTTTACCAATTGTTGCACTCCTTCTTCAGATCCAGGATCCAAGGTAGTATAGCGACGCATCGCATCTCACAAGTTGTCTAGAAATTCAGAAGGTGTTTGAGAGGGACCCTGCTTAATAGCATACAGGGCTGACCAGTTTATGGCCTTAGGGATTGCCCTTTCCAGCCCTTTTATTATGAACTCTCGGTATCTTTTTAACTGTGCCAGTTCATCTGGCTCATTAGGGTTCCACTCTGGATCCTGAAGAGGAAGTACCTCTTTAACATCCTCCTGTGTTGTCCTGCAATCATCGTCAGCCATATCCACAGCTGTCTTTAAAACTAATTGCTTTTCTGATTCAGTTAAAGCATCAAGCAGTAACTGAATATCAGCCCAATCAAGATTGTGTTGCTTTACCATAAATTTAAATTTCTTAGCAACCCCTAGTGGGTCACTCCGGTAATTCCTAGCCACCTTTTCCCAGGCCTCTATATCTATAGTAGAAAAGGGGATTTTAACTAATATAGGAATCCCTTCATGATTTACTGCTTCCCTTAAAAGGTGCTTGTATATTTATTTTAGTTCGCTTCCGAGTCCTTGATGCTACAGGACCCTGTGGGGAGGGTGGTTCATCCTCCTCACTGTCACTGCTTGGTAAAGGTGTGTACTGGTTAGTTGTTTTTACTTTCCCAAAGGGGGATGAAGTAGGAAGTGAAGTGGGGTTCGAGGCTGGGGATGATGGCAACTCTAATTCTGTATCATCTGTTATCCCTCCCCCATCTCCTCTTTTAGGGGGTGGCTTAAGTAGGTCTGCCAGCTCTTGTTCTTGGGCTTCTACCTGATATACCTTGTGAGGATGTGTACATCTCTGGTTTATCGAACATGTACTGCAACATCGCTTAGGTTTTCCATTATTAGTTTTGTTATCTTTTTCAAGAGCCAATGCTAAGGGATCAGAGGGTGGTCTGATCCCACACTCTTTTTGCCACTCAGGGTGATTTCGAAGAGTGAAAAATAATTCAGCATAAACAATCTCCGGCCATTTCTGCTCATGTCTAAGAAAAAGCATTAGTTGCAGAAATGTTTCATAATCCAGCGTACCCGCAGGCAGCCATTTCACACCCCCTTCCAGTTTATAAAGCGGCCACCATTGTGTGCACAACTTAATAAGCTCTCTCTTGGTCTCTGTACCATTATGATCCACCATCTTTCTCCAGTGTGTTAAAACACATCCCAAGGGGCTACTCTTAGGAACCTCTTCGCTTTCACTTGCCCCCATTTTTAAAATTCTTTTTTTCCCAACGCTTTTTAACTTTATCCCAGGTCCAAAGTTTCACTTCGGGAAAATATTCTGGTACAAAAGTATACTGGGCACACTCAGTTTTAAGAATCTCTATTGGTTTAAGTAAAATTCCTGAAATCTCGTTCTCTAATAAATCAAATAACCTATTGCTCCCTTCTTCTTCTTGGCCAGTTACTAATAAAAACCATATAGCTGCACTGGTTGCTTTTGCCTCTTTCGAATAACAAAGACCACAAACTCCTCTCCTCAGTGTCTTCCACCTAAATACTTGCCTGACTCACGGTTCTAAACAAATTACACAACGAAACACTACCCGCGGGTGTAGGTACAAACATGCTGTTAGTGAGGATTTTTTCTTATTTTCTAAGTCCGTGAGAGACTTTTCTCTCACTCAGAAGAGGTAGCAGGGAATGTAAACAACCAAGCCACCTGCAACCTTGAAAGGTCATTTTCATGGTATAGTAGAAAAATATTTTGACAATGGATGTTTTACGATTTTAGCCAATCACCCCCAAGGGGTGGCTGGTCCTTTGTCCAATTAGGCTATGAAGAAAAAAGTCTATAAAAGAGTTTGTAAAATAATTAAATAAATCAATCTTGCTGCACAATTCCTGCCTGCTGGATCTTCTCCTCCTCCTCATCCTATGGCTGCGGGACACGGTGATATACCGTAGGAACCAGGCCTGCGGTAATATTTGGTGCTGCCCGACGTGATTTGCACTCTCTGATCTGTCCTGCTGCTGCGAGCCAAGCGGAATTTCTCTAGAGGTACGCTGTTCCCCTTCCCCCCCAGGACCGGGAGGTCCGACAGAACCGAGAAATGGTGAACAGCGGCTCACAAACCGACCCTGTGGTACTGGTCTGGAAAGGTGTGTTTAGCATATTGCAAACCTCCATTCCTGAAAACTCAGTTCTGGATTTATTAGACTGGGCTACTTTAAAAGGGATTTCCATGGACAGAGATACTGCCCTGGACTTTGCCTTATGGCAGGAACTTGGCTGTGCTGTCCGACACGAGCTCCCGACTGGGAACTCAGCAGCGTTAGAATTATACAAAACCTGACGTTCGTTATTTTTCCTGCTGACAGCCCTTGACTGTGATAGCAGGGCTGGATCGCCTATCTCAGTGATGAGTGATGGAGGAATGTCCAAGGGGTGCCCCGCTGACTGGGCTTCCGGGGCAGATGATGGTGGATTCGGAATAACCCCCCCGGCTCCACAGGCAGAGCCTGCGCCGGCTCACCCGGCACAATCGCAGGACTCCGCAGCCCCCAGGAACCTTGCCTTGCCAGAGGCGGGGGGGTCAGGGCAGCTGCAGGGCGCACAGCCTGCCTTGCCGTTCGGCTGGGCGGCGGCCACGGCTTATCCAGGGCCGCAGATCAGCGGATTAGCCACTTGGACGCCCAGAGAGGCTCCTAGCTCGGTTTGTGTATGCACCTGGATCTAACTTCTTAGCTGGCGTAGCGCCGGGTGTGCCTGCTCCGGGACTGCCTGGCTGTGCTCCGCTGCCCTCCCTGGCGCTGGACTATTCTGTGCAGACGCAGAACCGAGCCATCGACCTTTTAATGCAGCATCTGCCCTTGATGACAGAGCTACCGAACCTATCCCGAAGGATGAAGGACCTGCTCAGCCTGTTAGAGCGGCGAATGTCAGAGCCCGCGCTGGCCGCGCCACCAGTGCTGCCCGCGCCCCCCCCCCCCCCCCCCCCCCGCCAGATGGAGGAGACGCGGCTCCGAGCCAAGAAACGGCATGGCCAGCGGCGAACCTCGAAGCGGCGGCGGCTGCAGACCACCGGCCAGAGACGGCGGCGCCGAGCGTGCCTGGGGAGCGCGAAACAGCAGCAGAAGAGGTGATCGCAACGAACGCGGCTGCTGTGCGAGAGACGAGGGCGGCGCTGAGCGCGGTGCCGGCCGCAGCGCTGAGTGCGGCGCCACGGGCGCCGGCCGCAGTGCTGGCCGCGACGCTGAGAGCAGCCGTAGCCCCAGAGTCGGCTGCAGCTTCAGTACCGGCTCGGTCGGGATTGGCTGAGCTGGCCTCCGGTAAAGAAACTGCTGTAAAAACTGCCGCACAGCCAGCCGCAGCCTGTGCTGTCTGTTCTGGCTATAGCGAACTTAGCCAAAGTGCCCCTCCTCCCCGCACATTTCTGTTCACTCCCAGCGTCTCTGAGTTGCCTTTGCCGGATGATTCCTCATCAGGCAGTGAGGCAGATGAGGCGCTGGCCCCAGGTCGTCAGGTGGCTGTAGCCGCGCGGCGAAGAAAAAGGCTGCGCCGGTCTCGCCCCTGGACCTTTCAGGACTGCACAGTAACTATGCGTCCGACGCATTATAATCACTTCTTGGAGTCTATTAAGATGCGAGCATTGGAGGAGGGTGACTGGAGGTTGTTAGAAGTCCTTGGACTGCCAAATGGATCTGAGGATTCTGGGGGTAACCGGGGAGCTGTTACACTCCATCCACAGGCTGTGCCAGAAGTACAGGATGGTAGTGCTTCCCCTAAAGGGGAGATCCAAGCTTTCCCAGTGTATAAGACTCTCCCAGATTCAGGGGAGCATGACAAGCATGAGGTAATTGCTTGGAAAGTTGCCCAGGACCTCCAATCCAAGGTGGCACAATATGGACTAGGTTCTGCTGAGGTTATGCAGATAATAAGGGTGATAAATACAGATTTGCTTTCTCCATTTGATATCAGACACTTAGGTCAAATTCTATTTCAACCTGTACAATTTACAGTTTTTGAGAAAACCTGGAGAAAGCTGGCTGGCAAGACTGCATTAGCAAATTTGCAGCTCCCTGCTGCTGATTCTAGACAGACAGCAGGAGTGGATGCTTTGATGGGGACCGGTCCCTTCTCTGATCCCAGTCTACAGGGTAACTTGTCCTCTAGCGTCCTGCAGCAAGCTCAACAGGTCAGCATGGCTGCCCTGTTGAAAACCATAGAGTTGTCTGTGCCCAGAAAGCGATATACTGAAATAGTTCAAGGGAAATCAGAGTCATTCCTCTCTTTTGTAGAGAAAGTTGCTGCTTCTCTCGAGAAGCAGGTTGAGGATGACGGATTAAGACAGTTGTTGTTAAGGCAGTTAGTGAGAGATAACGCAAACGAGGAGTGCAGAAAAATCATAGATGATTTACCAGGGGACCCTGAGGTAACAGACATGGTCGAGGCCTGTGCTAAGGTGGGATCTGGGAACCAGAGAAGGTCTGCTTTGGCTGCGTTCCTGCAGCCTCTTCACGCATCTTCTGGTCGTGAACCGAAGCAACCAAAACAGGCGAAGAAACGGAAGCGGCCTAAGCTGAGCCAAAAAGAAAACACACTGATCCCCCAGTGCAAGAGGTGTGGCAGGCCAGGCCATGGCTTGGACTATTGTCGATCTCTGACTCATGCCTGTGGTCGGCCGTTGTCGGGAAACATCCGCCGGTGTGCAAGGAGGGGGAATTGCTCTCCGATGCAGTCCCTCCCCCAGAGAGTGGCACAGGTACAGGCACAGGCCTACCCAGCCACCCGAGAGATGGCACCCAGGGATTAGACAGCACCCACGGATCAGACGGGTTTGACGTCCACACCACAGCCGCAGTCGTCTTAGACTCTAGCGGTATTTATAAGGTTCCCTTGGACGCATATGGACCCTTAGCCCAGGGATCCAGTGCGATGCTGGTGGGAAAACCTGATGTTGCCCATCAAGGAATCTTAATGCACTCAGGAGTTATTGATGCTGACTTTAAAGGTCAGATTTGCGCTATGGTCTCCACACAAAAACCCCCTGTAACTATTCCTGAAAAGACCTGCCTTGCTAAATTAGTGCCTTTTAAGTCTTGTGTCCCCAGGATAGAACAACCAACTCACGGAGTTAGCAGCAGTGGATCTACGGGACTTCCGCAGGCCTTCTGGACTGCAGGCATCTCTGACCAAAGGCCACAGATGACATGTACCCTGGTCCTGCCAAACGCCCGTCTGCCACAGATTCAGCTTCGAGGTTTGATTGATATGGGTGCTGATGTAACTATTATCTCCTTCTCTGCATGGCCTCCCTCATGGCCTTTAGCCCCAGTGGGATCGGCCATCGCAGGATTAGGAGGAACCACACAGAGCTATTTAAGCGAACGGCCTGTGGTGGTGAAGGATTAAGAAGGGTACACAGCTACGATTAGGCCTTATGTTGCTACCACTTCCCTTAACCTTTGGGGGCGGGATGTGTTGTCAGCCTGGGGCGTACGGATTGGGACAAATTTTTAGTAGGGGTCACTGTGTGTAAGAGCGCACAGCATCTTACACTGCCTTTGCGGTGGCTGACTAACACACCAGTCTTTGAGCCGCAGTGGCCCCTACCAAAAGAGAAGTTAGACGCCCTTCATCAGCTGGTTCAGGAGCAGTTACAACAGGGGCACCTTGAACCTTCTACTAGCCCCTGGAACACTCCTGTTTTCGTAATTAAGAAGAAATCAGGGACATGGAGATTATTGCAGGACCTCCGGAAAGTTAATGCAGTAATGGCAGGTATGGGGGCATTGCAGCCTGGCATGTCCTCTCCCACCATGATTCCTACGGGGTGGGACATCCTGATAATTGATTTAAAGGGTTGTTTTTTCACAATTCCTTTGCATCCTGATGACAAACCAAAATTTGCCTTTACTGTGCCTGCCATTAGCAATGCTGAACCTGCTAAGCGATACCAATGGAAGGTCCTCCCTCAAGGGATGAGGAACAGCCCAATTATCTGTCAGTAGTATGTCGCTCAGGCTTTATCCGGAGTTCGCAAGCAGTTTCCTGATGCATGCTGCTACCATTACATGGATGATATCCTGGTGGCAGCGTCCACTTGGGACGAGCTGCTGAGAATACAGCCACAGCTGCTTGCTGCTCTGCATGCCTATGGATTAGAGGTAACTCCGGAGAAAGTTCAACAGCTTCCTCCTTGGAAATATTTAGGAGAGAAAATTTTGGACTAAACTATCCAACGCCAAAAGGTTCAATTCCCGTATTCAATTAAAACCTTGAATGATGCTCCGAAACTGTTGAGTGTCATCAATTGGTTACGACCTTATTTAGGTCTAACTGCAAAGCAGCTTTCCCCTCTTTTTAATACATTAAAAGGGGATCCTGATCTGAATTCACATCGGGAGTTGACTCCGGAAGAGCGACAAGCGCTGCAGGAGCTCCAACGGGCTGTTTCTGCTCATGAGGTTTATCGAGTGGACCCCTCCATTGCTAGCACTGTTTTCATTACTATTCCAGACCTCCATCCTACAGGTATCATTGGCCAGTGGAATGCACAATGGCCTGATCCTTTGCATATTCTAAAATGGGTCTTTTTGCCTCATCAGCCAAAAAGGATTGTGACCACAGTGTTTGAATTGGTCGCTTGTCTGATAATCAAATGCCGTCAACGGTGTTTGCAACTGATGGCTGCAGATCCTGCAGTAATTGTCATTCTGATCTCAAAGGAATACTTTGAGTGGAGCCTCATCCATAGTGCTCCTTTGCAAAGCGCGCTGCAAAACTTCTCAGGGCAGATCACTTACCATCTGCCCAGCCATAAATTACTGCAGTTGGCAAAATCGACCGTACTTTCCTTGCGGACGAGAAATAGCCGAGTGCCGGTGCAAGGACCCACCGTCTTTATGGATGGTTCAGGGAAAACTGGGAAAGCCATTGTTACCTGGAAGGAGGGATCGGAATGGCAGGTGCTGAAGGAACACGAGTCAGGCTCTGCTCGGTCCGTTGAATTAAGGGCTGTTACCATGGCTTTTCAGCGATTCTCACAGGAACCTTTGAATTTCATTACTGACTCTGCTTATGTAGCAGATATCACCCAACGCTTAGATTGTTCACTTCTGAAGGAGGTGAACAATGTGGCTCTGTTTTCGCTGTTGCAAACCTTGTGGTCTGCAATTCAAGCTTGAGTGCATCCATATTACATTCTGCACATTCGAAGCCACACCAATTTACCAGGGTTTCTAACAGAAGGCAATGCCAGGGCTGACATGCAGGCCAACCCTGCGTGGGTAGGGCCTCAGCCTGACAAAATTGCACAAGCCAAGGCATCGCACGGTTTCTTCCATCAAAGTGCACATACCCTGCAGAAGCAGTTTCATTTAACGCCAACCGAGGCCCCCGACATTGTCAGCGCTTGTGCTGACTGTCATGGACTCGCTGCGCCTTTGCCAGCGGGGGTAAACCCCAGAGGGCTAAAAGCCTTGCAGATTTGGCAAACGGATGTAACTCACATCCCAGAATTTGGTCGGCTAAAATATGTGCGCGTGTCTATTGACACTTTCTCCTCGGCTATGTGGGCTACTGCTCACACTGGAGAGAAGGGCCGTGATGTCATTGCCCATTGGAAATTGGCTTTCTCAGTCCTGGGCGTGCCAGCTTCTGTGAAAACCGATAATGGTCCTGCCTACGCCTCGGAGAAGACGCGGCAGTTTTTACACCTATGGGGTGTGGACCATACCTTTGGTATCCCACATTCTCCTACTGGCCAAGCCATTGTCAAACGCTCTCATGGTACCTTGAAGCGTGTTTTGGACAAACAGAAAAGGGGAATGCATGGAGAAACCCCACAGAGCCGACTAGCAAAAGCTTTGTATACAATTAATCACCTTACAGTACCACAAAATTCAAATAATCCTGTTATTCTGAATCATTTTCTCTCATTGCAGTCTGCAGGCGACACACAACTGCCTCAGGCAAAAGTCTGGGTGTGGAATTTACTCACTAACCAGTAGGAAGGCCCTCATGAGCTTATCGTTTGGGGTCATGGGTATGCTTGCGTTTCCACAGATACTGGGATACGGTGGCTACCTTCAAAATGCGTTCGCCCTGACCTACGGCACCAGAGGCAGAACAGGCAACCTCCAAATGATGACCAGAACGCCAACCATCCAAATGGCGACCAGAATGTAGATCATCAGCCTAATGACTCTTCTGATGATGACCAAGATGTCGACCATCAGGCAGATGGTCCTTCCACAACCAGAGACTGGGATGGTCCTTCCACAAGCAGAGACTGAACTTTAAATTTCTTGTTATGGAGTCAGATAGTTAAAGCCTTAAGGACATATTTAGAATTAATAACTGATGTAGATTTCTATTTGGCATTAATAGTAGAGTTGTTATCTTATAAAACAAAAAGGGGGAATTGTAGGTACAAACATGCTGTTAGTGAGGATTTTTTGTTATTTTCTAAGTCCGTGAGAGACTTTTCTCTCACTCAGAAGAGGTAGCAGGGAATGTAAACAACCAAGCCACCTGCAACCTTGAAAGGTCATTTTCATGGTATAGTAGAAAAATATTTTGACAATGGATGTTTTACGATTTTAGCCAATCACCCCCAAGGGGTGGCTGGTCCTTTGTCCAATTAGACTATGAAGAAAAAAGTCTATAAAAGAGTTTGTAAAATAATTAAATAAATCAATCTTGCTGCACAATTCCTGCCTGCTGGATCTTCTCCTCCTCCTCCTCCCTATGTCTTTGGGACACGGTGATATACCGTAGGAACCAGGCCTACGGTAATACGCGGGCTACAATCACAACTCTCCTTTGGGCAGGAAAACTCTTTACAACGGGATTTTGCCTGTTACGTCCCCTATTCTTCGGCATATTAAGTTACTGCTTACAAAAAAAACTTATTAGTGAAGGAAAAAGAGAAAAAAAAACTTATCCAGCTGGAAAGAAAAAAACCAGTTATTTTAAAGATAAGAAAATACAGGTTATTAGTTTTAAAAGTAGCCGCTAAAAAAAAAGTTTGTTAGTAACAAAGAGGTTTATTCCACAAAACAACTAATTAACCCGCTCACACACACTCCACTAAGAAAACCCTCCTTTTTATTCAAATCTAAAAAAAACTTACACAACACACAAAAAGCTTATGCAACCCACTCAAACACTTTAAACACTTCACTCAAAACTCTTATACAAAATGCTAAAACTTTTCTGGCTTCCCTGCTTCACGCAGCTACGGCTGGTGAATTTTCCTCTGCTAAAACTCACCCCAAACACCAACAATTTAAAACTTACTAAACTTTCGACAAGCCCTCTCCGACCCCGAGCAGGTATTCTGCTGGGACTCCGCAAAGCTACGCTCAAAATACGGTGAGCTAGCGAGTTACGACTTGTGCCGCTGCCTCACTCACTCTACTGAGCGAGGGGGGAAGTTGCCTCTGCCGCCCCGCTTGCACTGCTGAGCAAGGGGGGTTAGCCCCGGACCTGCGCTACACCGCTCTGATGAGCGGAAAAGACTCCACTACTAGAATAAGTAGTAAAGTAGGTATGTTTATTCCAGCGCTGGGACACATGGGGGATAGCTCCTCCAAAACCATGCGTGCTGACAGCTGCATTCTGCTTGGTATTTATCGGGTTACAAGTTCCATATTCATTAAGTTTCCCAATATGGCTATACATATTCATCACCTAGCCCCGCCTAACCTCGCTTCGTATTAAAATGAACCTAAAAGTCATTTACATCCGTGTTGCGCTTGCGCAGTGTTGTCTGGTGGCCCTGGGCAGGGGTCTCCAACATGAAATAAGAGTCTTCCTCAGATGAAGTAAGGAGTCTTCCTCATCCTGAACTTTTCACCTTTCCTCCCTGCGCATGCTCTTTATGTCCCTGTCCAAGTCCAAACTTCAAGACTGGTTTGAGCTAGTTTTAGGTGAGAAACGGGGTCTCTGGTCTGAATCCTTTTAGCCTTATCAGTGGTCTCTTATCTTCTCTTCCTGCCTTGGTATGCACAGTAAGAGCTGAGCAAGCTATATGCATTGTTTCTAACAAACCAAATCTTTTAACCCCTGCTTCCCCATCCCCCTGATTCAGCTCTACTTCGCCGCTAAGGATAAAATTATTAGCTCCTGGTCTGGATGTTACCCCACATGTTAGCACCTTTAAAAATTCGTAAACCACCAATTTTAAAACTAGCACTTACAATCAAACCTTTCAAAATATAATTTAAAACCCTACAAAGCAAAATTCGGAGCCACAAACTTAAATCACTCCGCCGGTCGCCAAAGTGACGCCGGGCGTAGTTTCAAACCAACTCCGCTCGCTCTCTTAAACACAAATTTAACAACTTTTAAACACACAATTACCGCTTTTATTCACTAATACCTTAGTCCAAATCTCACTGCTACCGTCCACACAGCTCAAAACTCATGCACACTGTTTAATTCCTTTCTTATAACACACTCTCTGACCACAAAAAAATCCCTCCGCTCTCTCGAGTGCAAGTATCCTTCCGCCAACCCAACCGAACGCGAACTTTTTAAAACTTTTCACACAAGCTCGTGGCTAATCCGCTCCAAATACACACAATTCAAAACACACACAACACAAACTCTCACAAACTAAGACACACACGCAGCGCGCCGCTAATTCACAGCTCAAGCACACCTTTTTGACATAACCCAGCCACCATGCCCCTACAGCGCTTGCGCAGCCTAGAGGGTCTGTACCTTTTGACACAGAGAGGCTTCCGTAGATTTCCGGCGTGTCTCTAACGCATGCGCACGGCAGCTCAAAATGGAGTCAGTCTTTCTCCGTTCACTGCTAGCATCCAAAACTACAAGCCAATGCGCTGTTTTTAAGCCATAAACCGGACCAGACCCAACGGCACTCCCGCCGCTACTGCCCGTATTCCTCCGCTGTGTAACCGCGCGGTCCTCGCTCCCCTCTATGGGGACGAATCAAGCCAGAGCTCCTGCAGCCGCTCGGACCCCGTGGCCACACACACACGCCGTGCGCTCGGCTCTCCTTCACGAGAAGCCAAAGGCAGCACCCCTGCACCTCGTTTTCCTCCCACGGGAAACGAAGGCAGCTACGCTCCCGCCTCCGGGAGGCAAATCTTTGATGCTGTTACTAATTCTGTTTTAAATTACCTGCTGTACTCCACGGAAACTTACAACCAAACCAACCCTGGCTTTCGCTGAGCACAGAGCGTCCTACTGCGTCTTGCCAGCTGCCTTTCTCAAGGTACCTTTTAATTTATAAACATACCTCTTTGTCCATGGTTCCGGCAGGTCCTGGTCTCTCCCTGGGGTGTCAGAGGATCAAGGAGCCCCCTCTCCCCATAAAATGCTGGACGGGAGCCTGAAGGGGATCCCCGGACCCCTGGCCCCACAGCCAGACAGAACAGGCTCCTGCCTGGCTCGCCAAAATGATTTACCAAAATATGAATATCGATCTAGTATCGATATCCAACTGAGATGGACAAAAACTCTCTAACAGTTTTAAGTTAGAAAGTGTATGTTTTATTAGGCGCTGGACAGCTGAGTGGAATAGCTTCCTAATACGCAGTGTCAAAGTATGAATGGTTACAAAGTCTATTTATCCACAAAAGTTATGAATATCCAAAATACAAATACATATTTATAAAAATGACCCCTCCCATTCTTCGCTTCATATGGAAATTAGCTTTAATGTCATTAAGAATGTGTAGTATAGTTTCTAAATTGGGTCAGTGGTCATTATTAATTGAGGAGTAGTCTTGAAGATGAAGGAATAATACTCTTCCTCACTTGAACTTTCCGCCCCTCTGGGTTTTGACAATACAAATGGCCTCTTGGGGAACATCCAGTTTCTTCTTTATGACTTCTGAATAGTATCCAGATGGGAAAAATTAGCAATTGTTTTAAATTTCTTTAGATCTATTTATCAATGTTTTCTGGTTCTCATTATAAACACAGCTAAGCAAATATAAAAACACAGTTCATTAATTATCTGCAACTTAAAAGCTTGTTTCTAACTTAACTCTTATTAACTCTTAATTAGTCTCAGGTGGACCTACTTTCTCTAACTAATTCTAGCAAAACTTATCTTTAACTAAAATCTTGGAGTCTTAATGTTTCCTTCAATAGCTGTGTTTCATATTGTTATTCTGACTTGGTGCCTCCTGTTGCAGTGGCTAAGTCCACTTTACACCCCCCAAGTTACCCTAAAAGTGATCTCTCCCTATAACACTGTGCTAGAAAGTTCTCCCTTTGTCTAGATTCTGCTGGTCACTGGCCCTCTCCCCCCTCCCATCCCTTTTCCCATTGGCCCCTGTTATGTCACTCAACCTTGCCTCTGCCCCCTAGCCCTCAGACTATTGGTTTTGGATGCTCTGCCCACCTTTGGGAGCTCTCAGGATAAAACCAGCATGGGCTTTCAGTTCTTGGTTCTTCTTGCCTCTTTTCCCTTCAGGTGTGTTGCCATTAAACACCTCGGAATTGCATGCAGAGAACCACTCTTGCCTCTTCATCTCCAGTTCGTGCTTAGACTGTGTATGTGAGTGGCTGTTCGCGACTAGCTGCGAAGGTGAGATTGTGTGCACGCATAGGTGCTAGGAGACTACCGCCAAAGCGTCTCCACAAGGGACCCTGTGGAATATATGTGGCATCGATTCACCGAAGCCCTCCTTCCATACTTGGTGCCACGAGCAGGGACCTCGGCTGAAGTCCCTGAAAGAGTGTCCCTCGGCAAGTGAAAGCTCTGAGGAGTCACCATTTGGAGATGCCATGACCCCGGCAGGAGATCTAAATTCTATTAGACCTGCCTGGAAGGACACCTGATACCTCTCTCAGCGTGAGAGAGCCGGCTGACGAACAGAGAACCATCCACTGAGATTTTTTCTTTTACCTGGGAGCAGGGAGCCAGAGGGTGAGGTTTTTGGGGAAAGATGGGTGCGGAATTCTCAATTCCCCAACGAGAGGCTTTCCTCCAAGTTAAAAATACCCTAAAAGCTAGGAAAATCTGTTTCTCTAAGAGACTTTTAGAATGCTTTATGCTGTGGATGTTTTATTATTTCCCTAATGTTACAATAGAATCTGTTAAGAACCCTGCGTTTTGGGACCAGGTGATCAAGAGGCTGGCTTTCCTGAGGCAAGGCGGGGACGAGTCGGTTAAGAAGTTTTTCCGGTTAGCAGTTTTAGTTTATAAAGCTGTCTCGGAATCAGAACATGAGGCTGCAACACCTGAGAATGCCGATTCCCAGGCGGGAGACACTCCTCACTGTGCACTGCTCCCTGCCTGCGGACGGCGCGGCTGCTCGTGGCTGCTGCTGTGCCGGGGCATGTCCCCCCCCACCGAGTCCACTGAGTAGCGGCGGCAGCCTAGCCTGCCCTGCCACCCTGCCTTCCCTGGTTCCAAGTTCGTTTGCCCCAGCCCCAGTCCCGTGCCACAAACATGGTTCAGGCCACATGGCCAGCTCTGGTGCCTCAGCCCCCCTCCCTGCTATGGGGTCTCCTGCCCCTGCCCCAAACAATGAAAGCCACATGTCAGTGGTAGCTCCTCAATTTTTCAATTGCACGGTCCCCATGCCCCACCTGCTCCCTCATGCGTCATCGCGCCGGGCCCCTCCCCTATGTCAATGGGTGTTACCATGCGGGACCCTCCTACAGTCACTGGGAATCCCTTCCGTGAGGCAGACTCCGCCCCCGCGGGGAATCCCTTTTGTGTCTTGGGCTCCGCCCACACCCTCTCCCCCTCCTTTGGTGGCCCCTCCCCCAACCCCGCCTCCCCTTTTGGTTCCCATGCCTCCGCCTTTGGTTCCCATGGTCCCGCAAACCCAGAAGTGGACTGAGACTGGGAGTTCGTAGCTGCCCCTGTTACATACAATAGACGGGGACAGAATCCCCAGTGGGAAGCATTCCAGTTTGCCAATTTAAAGGAACTGTGTAAGGCTGCAAATGATTTCAGGCAGGAATCCCCTTATTTCAAAAGCCTAGTTCAGGCTACTTTTGCTGCAAGCATTTTAGTGCCACATGATGTTGAAAAGATCATGTCCTGCCTGCTCTCCCCGACTGAATATCTATTGTGGGAGGGAAGATGGAAAAGGCTGCTCTGGGACCTCCATGCGAGTTACCAGAGAGATCCCAACAGATCAAATTTAACCCTAGAGCAGCTATGTGGCGAAGGCAACCTAGAGAAGCCTTTAGATCAGGCCCGAACACTCCCGGAGCCGGTCCTGGGTGACTTGCTCAGAACTTTGGTGAGAGATGATGCAAATGCAAGATGCCAAAGTGTGGGATATGCCCAGCCCTTGCCCTGGAGGGATCTCTGCTGAGACAAGAGATTTCGCAATTGCCGAGCAGGACTCCCTGGAAAGGCAACCACTTCTTGGGTCATGGTGAGGAAAGGTGGACCCACAATCCTTTGGAAGACACTATGCAGATCTTTCTGTAACCCATTGGTCTGTCCCAGACCCTCTGTAACCTATTGGTCCCCCACTGATCCCCTGTATCCCTATAAAAGGAAGCCCCCTGGCTCTGTGGGGGAGAGAGCTCTCGTCCCTGGCTTTCCCCTTCGCCGGAGGGGACCAACAATAAAGCTACCTTTCGTGCAGAACCAGCCACACGAGCCGCTCATCTCTCTCTGGTCTGGCTTGGCCTGGAGGCTGCCCTGCAGAGCTGAGCTGAAATCACGAGCTGATAATCACTAAAAAGCTGACAGCTTCTGCACGGGCCCTCCTAGCTAGCAGCTGAGGGAAGACACCAGACCTCGGGAAGGCAATTCCTTTTGGGACCATCTCCCCGGACCGATCACCTCTTCCTGGGTCATAGCCGCTGACCCCATCTCCAGCTGTAATGGCTGGCGCCCAAACAGCCTTGGACCCCAGACCCCGGACCTGGCCTGAGCTGCGTCTTGATCGCCAAGACAGAATCAGCCATTCATGTGCTGATCCTCTGAAGACAGACCTACGTTTTAGCAGGCCTTTTGGACGGGGACAGTTCGAGACCCTCACCTCCCACCTAGGACGAAGTCCCTGAGGATCAAACTGCCAGACTACCCCCCCAGCAGACCTTTCCAGGAGCCAGCCCCACCAGAAAACGGGATTTGTAAGTTTCAATTTGGGGCTCTCCTTATTTTGCGCGCATTTGAAGTAATTTTGGTTTGTTTGTTTTGGGTTTTTTTTCTCTTTTTTCTGCTGAGGGAGGAACTAAGATGGGACATAGGCAAGCTAAACCCAGCCTTTCCCAATCTGAGAGAGACCTATACCCCTTTCTTCTGACCCTTCTCTTAAAATCTGACTTTAAATTCCGTAAATGTATTCTTTCTAAGAAATATCTTAAATCTTTCAGTAATTGGATATCTCTAAATTTCCCTGATGCTACCACAGATTCTGTTCTTTCTGATTCGTTCTGGGACAGTGTGGGGAACAAACTGTATTCCTCTCAAGCCTCGGGAAACCTCTCTGTTTCCAAATGCATTCCTTTATTTCATTTACTGGTTAAAATGTGTCGTGCGAAACCCCCCCCCCCCCAGCCAAACCCCTTCTCTGCCCTTCCCCCCTCCTACCCCCCCTCTCCGCCTCCGGCAACGGCCAGCCAGAGCGCGGACTCCGCCAGCCGCCCCGACCCTGGCCCGGCCGGGGCGCTGGCCCCCCCACGTCCCTACCCCGGTCCCCTGTTCCCGGCAGTCCTCCCATACCCGGCCCCACCCGCTTGCCCCCTCGGTTCCGCTGCCACCCCCCAGGCAGCGCACGCGGGATCCATCCCAGACGCATCCCCCCTCCCCGGGATGGATGCCTCTGAACCCCCCCCAGCCCCATCTCCCTGTGCCCCTGGTATCCCGCAACCCTCCCCGCACGACAACACCACACCCCCTCTCGCACCGGCCCGCGGTGCCTCCGACCCCCCCCCACCCCACCACGTCCCAGCCTCCCACCGCATCCCTGCACCACGTGGCCCTGTTCCCCCCCCCCGTTCCAGCAAGCCGCCCTGCCTCCACTGCCCCTCCCTGCACCCACGCAGCAGGCATTGTACAACACAGGGCCGGTCCCGCAGAGCCCCGCGCACGCACTGTGGGGCACGGAACAAGCGTCACGCTCCCCGCCAGCATCTGCCCCTCTCACCGCTGGCAGAACGCAGCTATCCGTGGCACCACCTCAGGCTATCGCCCATAGAATGGAATCTCCCTCCCCCCTTCCCCCACTGCAAATGGCTCTGCCACCCTGGCAGGCGCCGGAACACCCGCTCTCCCCCCCCCAGCTGCATCTTGCGCAATCCCTGATGATGCTCCCCCTTTCCCTGCACCCCCCCTCCCCCTACCACGGGTTCTTGCGGAATCCCCATTCCCCCCGCTGCTGCGCTAGAGCCCACCGCCCCCCCACACCCTCCTTTCGCCCATCCCGACTCCACATGGAATTGCGAAATCGACACTACCTGCAACCCGACTTCCCCCAAATGACCTGCTGCTGTACAACCTCTCCACCCACGTGCTGCCATAACAGGACCCCTTCCCACCCCTCAAACCATCTCCGACCCCCCGCTATTCCCGACCTGGATAAAGGAAAGTTGGCATTTCAAAAACGCTGCGCTACGCCCCCTGTATCCCAGCCCAGCTCTGCCACAGCTTATCCCTCCTTTTCAGATGACAGTAGCAGCGGCTCTGACTCTGAATCTGAGGACCGATGGGCACAGACACGCAGGGAAGCGAACCGGGAGGGAGATCAGGAGTTGGCTCAGAAAATTTCAGCCTTTCCAGTCATTATAGGGAGAGGGAGGAGGGGTGGTCCAACTACAAAAACATGGGAACCTATCCCATACAAAGAAATCAAAGAGCTTTGCAAGGCAGCAAAAGAACATGGGAGAGGGTCACATTTCTTTAGAAACTTATTGGAAGCCACTTTCTCTGCCTATACATTAGTACCACATGATATTAAAAACATTATTAACTGCATCCTTTCCCCTGCCGAATATATGTGATGGGAAAGGCATTGGAAAAGACATTTAAAAACACTGTCTGACACTTATGCTAAAGATGCAAATCAGACAGATTAGAAAATAGAACAACTGGCTGGAGAAGGTGACCTCCAAAAACCCCTAGATCAAGCTACAACCTTACCTGAAGTAGCATTACAAGACATAGCTATTGCAGCTAAGACATCGCTCTTTCTTACCCCTGATGATTCTGTTCCTACACAATATTTCTCTAAAATCAAACAGTCAGCAAATGAAAGCTTCATTCAGTTTGTTGATCGTTTAAAAACTAGCTTAGAAAAACAGATAGAAAGTCCAGATGGACGAAAGGAACTTTTGGGTAAACTTGCCATGGTAAATGCTAACGAACAATGTAAGAATATCTTGAGGGCCCTACCCATGCACACAGAACCCACAATAGAACAAATGATAGAGACCTGTACTAGACACACATCCACAGAGAACACAATGACCCAAGCAGTTGTAAAGGGCATCACAGAGGGAGTTTCTGGCACATTTGCTGCAGCAGTCTCTAAGGAAAACGCCCACTGTTTCTATTGTGGCGAACTTGGACACTTTATAAAGGACTGCCCACAAAGGTCACTGTCATAGGTTAGCAAGCCTAGTCCCGGAAGGGATATCCTTGCTAAGGGGTGCTTACAGCTTCCTCTGGGACCTGATAGAACCTATCAGATGGCCAGTTTGAATATGGACAATTCTTTAAGCCACTTAAAGTTGTGACCACCTCTGTGATACACACTTAAGAATAGACAAACTCCCCCCCCAACCTCTCTCTCGTTTCCGGCGCTGGGACAGGTGGCTGCAGGCCCCGTACGGGGGCCAGCGGGCCCGGGCCAGCCTGGAGCCATGGGCCTGTTCCAGCCATGGAACCCCCCCCACTGCCTTGCCGTGGGCGGCCAGAGAGGCTCGGAACCCCCCCCCCCCCTGCACTGCGGCCAAGATTTCAGCAAAGCGGCACCTCTGTCCGGCAGAGGTCAGGTGACCAACTGCGATAAGCCACATTCCAGCTGCAAGGCCGAGGTGAGATTAACCCTTTTATTGCTGTGAAGAGCTGAAAACCTGAGGGAAGAGAGAGGAGATGCTTAAAGCTGAAAGTCTGTTGTGAAGCTATGATATATCAGAGTATCCCATTGTAATTTCATGAAGATATGGGGGGTGGAGTGTTCAACTCGTAAGCAATAGGCAGATGCTGCCGCAGCTGTAATTTCATGAGAAGTTTGGACAGAGAGAGAGATGAACCAGATGAACCAGATGAGGACTGTTGCTCCAAAGAGGAAAGGAGAAAAACCTCAATTCCTAGAGATGCTCCCAGTGATAGTTCTAATGATGAAGATGAGGAAGACCCTTTGCTCCCAGGGAAGGAGAAGGGCCTCTGTTTCTTTGTTTCTGAACAGCTCAACCTTAAAATTGTACCCCAGAAAACTTTCAAGAGTGGACCCTCGAAAGCAGTTGCGGGAAAAGCTGCAAGTCGGGGGAAGGGACTCACATCCCAGAGAGACTCCTCTTCCTAAATGGACTGAACAATATTTGGAAGTGGGTGGCTGTCTCGTTGTGATACTGTTTTCATAGCACGAGCAAAAAGAGACTTCTCTTTCTAAATGGACTGAACAAGGTTATTATGGAAGTGGTAAACAGACTGAACATCTTAAGGGTTGTCTTTACATTGTCAGTGGGAGAAGGGAGGGAGGTGGGGGGAGGAGGAGAGTTCTGAAGGTGGTATAATTTTTTTTTCTTTTTTTTTTCCTTTTCTTCTTTTAGGTCTGTTAATAAACTTCTTTATATTCTTTCAAGTTTGGTGCCTGCTTTGCATTTCTCCTAATTCTTATCTCACAGAAGATAAACAGTAATGAGTATTTTAGCCCAAACCACTACACTAAATTGGTGTTTCCGCCCGGTTACAAACCCAACCCGCGACAGTCACCCACCCAGAACCATCGTGCCACCTACCAAAGGCATCAGAGACAACGACAGCAACAGCACCAGCAGCGTCCAAAAAACTTCCATCGGAGCGCGGTGTCAAGGCCCCGCGCCCAGACAACAAATCAAAGGCCATACTACCCCGCCCTGGCTGTGAACTCCACATCGGACCACCGACAGCAGACAACTGGACCTCACCTGGCACCATCATCCCAGGCGATCCCAGAACACATGAGAAGGATCCAACACACGGAGCGCTACCGATCGGAACAAGACGCCAACTGGTAATATCACTGCCATTTAACTTTGTTGACAAGAGTTTTTATCATATTCCCACAGGAAAATATGGACCGCATGACGGCCCATGGGACATTCTTATCCTAAGGGACACCATCCATGGTCCAGAACAACTCTTTGTATTACCTGAGATACAAACAGTGCACCCTGGACAAGAGATTCTTGTCCAGCTTTGCTGCACGGACACACCTTTCTTTCTCCCATAGGGAACACTGATTGCTCAAGCCTTTTTACTTCCACAGAACCGCCCAGAACAGCTTCCTCTCAATCCTACAGCAATGTGGATAGAGATTGTGGGCTCAAACAAACCGACCATTGAGTGCAGCTCGTTCTGTAAAGGAGAGAGGATCTACCGTCCAGGGATGCTGGACACCGGAGCAGATGTGACCATCATCGCCCGCTCCGAGTGGCCAGGGAATTGGGAACTGGAGCCAGTGGCAGGTATGATCTCTGGGATTGGTGGAGTTGCAGTATCCAGGAGAAGCAAACGAAATGTTGTCATTGAAGGACCTGAGGGCAAGATAGCAACCACCCGACCATTCGTGGTAAGAGCCCCCATCACCCTATGGGGCAGAGACCTTCTATCCCAGTGGGGCGCCACCCTTACCATTCCCAGACAGGATGTCTGACTGGGGCCACTGAGAAACGCGCGCTGCCATCTACTCCCCCGCTCACCTGGAAGACCGACAACCCAGAATGGACAAAACAGTGGCCCCTTGAAAAAGAAAAACTCAGCGCTCTGGAAGCCCTGGTGGAAGAGCAACTTGCCAAAGGTCATATCACTGAGACCACGAGCCCTTGGAATTCCCCTGTCTTTGTGCTGAAAAAGCCCGGCACAAACAAATGGAGACTACTCCATGACCTACGAAAGATCAATGAGGTCGTTGAAGACATGGGCCCCCTCCAATCCGGCCTGCTATCACCATCAATGCTGCCCTGAGACTGGCTGCTGGCCATCATAGACATAAAAGACTGTTTCTTTAACATCCCGCTCCATCCCCAGGACGTACCACAGTTCGCCTTCTCCATCCCTCTCTTAATGAACAAGCCCCACTCAGAAGATACCATTGGCTCGTCCTCCCACAAGGCATGAAGAACAGCCCGACCATCTGCCAGTGGTACGTCGCCCACATTCTGTCCCCCATCAGGAGCCTGTTCCCAGAAGCAATCATTTACCACTATATGGATGACATACTAATCTGTGCATCAGAAAAAACTTATTTGGACAGAACTGTTAAAAAGACAATTGAAGCCATAGAAGAAGCAGGGTTCGAGATTCGTGAGGACAAAGTGCAGCACTCCAGCCCATGGACCTACCTCGGCCTCCAGATCCGTGAGAGAATCATCGTACCCCAGCAACTTGCCATCAAAAAGGCCCCTAAAACCCTAAGGGACTTACACAGCCTGTGCGGATCCATAAATTGGATACTCCCCCTACTGGGAGTCACAACAGAAGACCTTGCTCCCCTCTTCAACCTCTTCTACGGCAGCAAAGACTTGGACTCTCCATGCGCCCTCACACCTGAAGCCCGAGATACCATCACCAAAGTTCAAGAAGCCCTGTCTTCACGCCATGCCCATCACGTTGAACCCAGCCTGCCTCTTCAGTTTGCAGTTTTGGGTAAGGCTCCCCGTTTCCATGGACTGATCTTCCAATGGGACCCTAAACTCAGAGACCCTTTGCTGATACTTGAATGGGTCTTCACAAGCCAGCAACCTACAAAGACATTAACCACCTTCCAAGGAGTAATGGCACATTTAATAAAAAAGGCCAGAACTCGTATCCGCTCTCTTGCAGGGTGTGAGTTCACATGCATATACTTGCCATTGACCACTGAAGATCTGAAGCTGTTGCTCCGGACCAATGAGAGCCTCCAGTTAGCCCTAGATAGCTACACAGGCCAAATTTCCATTCACATGCCAAAACATAGACTTTTCTACCGTGATGCAGCTTTTAAATTGATTCCAAAATTAATCCAAAGTAGAAAACCTCTTAAAGCTCTGACCGTCTTTACCGATGGGGCTGGTTCATCCTATCGGTCTGTCATGACATGGAGACAACCCAATACCCAAAAATGGGAATCTGATATCCAAATAGTAGAGGGATCTCCACAGATTGCTGAATTAGCAGCTGTTGTCAGAGGCTTTGAGAAGTTTAAAGATGAACCTTTTAATTTGGTCACAGATTTGGCTTATGTCGCTGGCATAGCTATGAGGGCTGAACATGCTTTTCTAAAGGAGGTCTCCAACAAAAAATTTTACCAATTGGTTTCTACATTAATTCATTTAATCTCCCACAGAAAACAGCCTTACTACATTATGCATGTGAGGTCACACACTGACCTCCCTGGTCCCATTGCCGAAGGGAACAGGAGAGCAGATGCACTGGCCATGCCAGCAGAGACTGCAAACGTCCCTGACATCTTTGCCCAGGCAAAGTTGTCACATGCATTTTTTCACCAAAACATTCCTGCCCTCGTCAGATGTGGGATATGCCCAGCCCTCGCCCTGGAGGGATCTCTGCTGAGACAAGAGATTTTGCAATCGCCCAGCAGGACTCCCTGAAAGGGGCAGCCGCTTCTTGGGTCATGGCGAGGAAAAGTGGACCCACAATCCTTTGAGAGACACTATGCAGATCTTTCTGTAACCCATTGGTCCGTCCCAGACCCTCTGTAACCCATTGGTCCGTCCCAGACCCTCTGTAACCCATTGGTCCCCTGCTGATCCCCTGTATCCCTATAAAAGAAAGCCCCTTCGCCGGAGGGGGAGAGAGCTCGTCCCTGGATTTTCCCCTTCGCCGGAGGGAACCAACAATAAAGCTACCTCTGTGCGGAACCAGCCACACGGGCCTCTCGTCTCTCTCTGGTCTGGTTTGGCCTGGAGGATGCCCTGCAGAGCTGAGCTAGAATCACGAGCTGATAATCACTAAAGAGCTGATAGCCTCTGCAAGGGCCCTCCTTTGCCAGCAGCTGAGAGGAAGACACTGGGCCTCGGGAAGGCGATCCCTTCCGGGACCATCTCTCCGGACCAGTCACCTCTTCCTGGGTCAGAGCCACGGACCCCCCCTCCAGCTGAAATAGTCAGAATGTTCAAGCTTTCAAAAGATCAAGCAAAAGCTATCATTGCAACGTGCCCGAACTGCCAGAACTACCAAATACCACCTATGGGTACCAGAGTCAACCCCCGTGGTCTGAACAGCTGCCAATTGTGGCAAACCGATGTAACCCGCTTCCCATCCTTTGGGAGATCCAAAGACGTGCACGTGTCAGTTGACACGTTTTCTGGGGCAGTGTTTGCGTCAGCCCATGCAGGGGAAAGTGCCATCCACATCATCAAGCAATTCCTCCTTGGCTTCGCCACCCTGGGAGTCCCTGAAGAAATCAAAACAGATAATGGGCCTGCCTACACCTCTCATAAGCTAAAAGATTTCTTCAACCAATGGGGGGATAAAACACAAGACAGGCATACCTAGCAATCCCACAGGACAATCCATCGTAGAAAGGACCCACCAAACCCTCAAAAGAGTCCTCAACCAGCAACGGAGAGAAACAGAAATCTTGTCTCCTGTTGAAAGACTCTGTAAGGCTCTCTATGTCATTAACTTCCTAAATGGTACCTCATCAGAGCCTGACCCCCCAGTACTCCGCCACTTCTCAAACTCAACCCAAGCTAAGCTCACGGAGAAGCCACCGGTGCTGGTAAAGGACCCTGAATCACACCAGGTCTCTGGGCCTTTCCAATTGATTACCTGGGGGAGAGGCTACTCGTGTGTCCAGCTACCATCTGGCCCGAAGTGGTTCCCAGGAAAAAGTGTAAAACCATACTTTGGCCCTACAAAGACTGCTTCCACAAACACCAAGAACTCTTCTGAGTCAAATACAAGACCTCCCCAAAACCAGACCAGCTCTGCATGGAGACGAAAACGTCGCCGGATGCCCACCAACCAGGAAAAAGATCGTCCCACCACACGGCAGCAGACGAATCAGAAAGCTGAACAAGAAGCTACAGCAAAAGTCAAGCCGTAGGCCAGACACAGCCTGAAAAAACTGATCCTTAGTTTTTATGTTATCACCCCTTGTTACCCCAAAATATTCCCTTCCCTCAACCCTTTTCAAACCTCCCTAAACCCCAAAACCTCCCCTCTCACCACAAAGCTAACAAATCTTTCTTATGTTCCCTCTCAGAAGCCCCATCCCTGCCCAAAGATGAAATTTATCTACGTTGATGCTGTCTTCACCGCTGCCTCGATGTTCTTCGCCGTACCACATGCCTTCAGCTGGCTTGTCCCACAGCCTAGCCATAATGTTTGGGTGACCCTAGAAAAGACACTCAATCAAGACAATCTTTGCCTGTCCATGGGCAGCGTAGACAACCCACTCTCCACGTGCCTGGTAGGAATTCCTTTAGTAGCAGATGATTGGCCCATCACTAACTCAGAGCTCCTCCGCACCACAGGTAAGAGGCCCAACCCGGTAGACACTTGGGATGAGTGGGCAAAGATTCTGCCAAATGCTCAAGATGAACCCCAAGAATTGAACCTGCTGGGGTCCTCCAAAGCAACATATTGTGTCAAATTTTACTATAGACTGCAAAGCCAATGCTGGCCAGGGATTGACCAAGCAAAAAACACATACAGAAAAGACATATCGCCATTTAACAAAGCCTATAATAGTCAAGATTGGTGCAATTACACCAGCCACATACTCTGTGTCCACTCTCCACCCAAAAGTGTTACCTTGGGGAGTCTTTCTTGTCTGTGGTGACAGAGTATAGGCTGGGATCCCCTCACGCCTCCAAGGAGGCCCCTGTAGCCTTGGCAAGCTTTCTACTCTCACCCCAAATATTACATTGTTACATAATTGGAGACAAACAGACACATCAACACGTCAAAATGATCCTTTGCTGAGTTTGACGAAAGTTGTGACAGCCACATTTACAATCGGAATAAGGCAGGACAAGTTGCAGCTTCCGTGTTCACCCCTTGGTTAGCTGCACTCAAGGCCCTTGGGGATATCAATCACCTAGGGTGTTGGCTAAGAAAACAGGCTAATGCGACATCTGCCGCCTTGAGCGATCTTTTAAGAGATGAGGAGACTACCAGACACGCAACCCTACAGAATCGAGCAGCGATAGACTATCTACTGCTTGCCCACGGACATGGCTGCCAAGACTTTGAAGGGATGTGCTGCTTCAATCTTTTTTCGCACTCAACATCCATCCAGGCAAACATCCAGAAACTACAAGAACTAGTAAAAGACCTAAAAGTAGATAAGAGCCTAGACTGGGTCAATGACCTTTTTGGACGATGGGGAATAACGGGATGGATTGCATCTTTGATTAAGGGGGCTTTGTGGGTATTCATTGTAATAATTACTGTGTTACTTATGTTCTCTTGCCTCCTACGTTGCTGCAGAAAGGCTGCTGGGAATGCCTTTTTAATAAATACAGAAGGGGGAGTTGTGGGATATGCCCAGCCCTTGCCCTGGAGGGATCTCTGCTGAGACAAGAGATTTCGCAATTGCCGAGCAGGACTCCCTGAAAAGGCAACCACTTCCTGGGTCATGGCGAGGAAAGGTGGACCCACAATCCTTTGGAAGACACTATGCAGATCTTTCTGTAACCCATTGGTCTGTCCCAGACCCTCTGTAACCCATTGGTCCCCCACTGATCCCCTGTATCCCTCTAAAAGGAAGCCCCCTGGCTCTGTGGGGGAGAGAGCTCTCGTCCCTGGCTTTCCCCTTCACCGGAGGGGACCAACAATAAAGCTACCTTTCGTGCAGAACCAGCCACACGAGCCGCTCATCTCTCTCTGGTCTGGCTTGGCCTGGAGGCTGCCCTGCAGAGCTGAGCTGAAATCACGAGCTGATAATCACTAAAAAGCTGACAGCTTCTGCACGGGCCCTCCTAGCTAGCAGCTGAGGGAAGACACCAGACCTCGGGAAGGCAATTCCTTTTGGGACCATCTCCCCGGAACGGTCACCTCTTCCTCAGTCAGAGCTACTGACCCATCACCAGCTGTAATATGGTCAAGTATTAGGAAAAAAGAACTCAAAGACAGATTTTAATATGGCCGAAACAGATAGTATTGTAATGCCGGTTACGTATTCCAGACAGAATCAAAATCCTCCTGTATGGCAACCTATGGATCATCAAGTTATCACAGATTTAATGGATACAGTAAAAAATCATGGACTGCGAAGTCCATAATTCAAACAACTCTTGAGAGGCACATTTAACAATTATGATTTGGTACCTTTTGGCTGTAGAAGTATTGCCACGACAATTTTTACAGATGCACAACTCCTGCTATGGGATGCAAGATGGAGGAGAGCACTTCGTGAGCTGAGAGAAAAATACACAGGAGGACCACATGCAGCTCTCACATTAGAGCAATTAGCTGGTGATGAACCTCATGCTAGACCAGAAGATCAGGCAGTGGTTTTGCCTCGAAATGTGCTTATAGATATCAAAGAAGCAGCGCAAAAAGCAATCTTACAAATTCCACCTACTGGGACCCCAGAAGGTGTTTACACAGTGTCATAGGTTAGCAAGCATAGTCCCGGAAGGGATATCCTTGCTAAGGGGTGCTTACAGCTTCCTCTGGGACCTGATAGAACCTATCAGCTGGCCAGTTTGAATATGGACAATTCATTAAGCCACTTAAAGTTGTGACCACCTCTGTGATACACACTTAGGAATACACAAACTCCCCCCCCCCCCCCCCCCCCCCAAGCTCTCTCTCGTTTCCGGCGCTGGGACAGGTGGCTGCGGGGCCCGAGCCGGGCCCAGTGGGGCCCAGCCATGGCCCTGCTTGGGCCAGGCCGGGCCGGGCCACGGCTCCAGGATGACCCCCCCCAGCAGGGCTGTGGGCAGCAAGAGTGGCTCGGAAATCTCGCCCCCCCCCCCCCCCCCCCGGCCAAGATTTCAGCGAAAGCAGCACCTCTGTCCGGCAGAGGTCAGGTGACCAACACAAGGCCGAGGTGAGATTATCCCTTTTATTTCTGTGAAGAACTGAAAACCTGAGGCAAGAGAAAGAGGAGATGCTTAAAGCTGAAATTCTGTTGTGAAGCTATGATATATCAGAGTATCCCGTTGTAATTTCATGAAGATATGTCGGGTGGAGTGGTGGAGTTTTCAGCTCGTAAGCAAAAGCACCTGCGCTGAGATAGGCAGATGCTGACGCAGCTGTAATTTCATGAGAAGTTTGGACAGGGAGAGATGGAAGCGATGAGGACTTTTGCTCCAAATGGGAAAGGAGAAAACCTCAGTCCCTAGAGATGCTCCCAGAGATAGTCCTAACGATGAAGATGAGGAAGACCCTTTTCTCCCAGGGAAGGAGAAGGGCCTCTGTTTTTTTGTTTCTGAATGGCTCAACCTTAAAATTGTACCCCAAAAAACTTCAAGAGTGGACCCTCAAAAAAGCAGTTGCGGGAAAAGCTGCAAGTCGGGGGAAGGGACTCACATACGAACAGAGAAACCTCTTCCTCAATGGACTGAAGAATATTTGGAAGTGGGTGGCTGTCTCGTTGTGATACTGTTTTCATAGCACGAGCAAAAAGAGACTTCTCTTTCTAAATGGACTGAACAAGGTTATTATGGAAGTGGTAAACAGACTGAACATCTTAAAGGTTGTCTTACATTGTCAGTGGGAGAAGGGAGGGAGGTGGGGGGAGGAGGAGAGTTCTGAAGGTGGTATAATTTTTTTTTTTTCCCTTTTAGGTCTGTTAATAAACTTCTTTATATTCTTTCAAGTTTGGTGCCTGCTTTGCATTTCTCCTAATTCTTATCTCACAGAAGATAAACAGTAATGAGTATTTTAGACCAAAGCACTACACTAAATTGGTGTTTCTGCCCGGTTACAAACCCAACACGCTACACACAGAAATAAAGCAAGGTCTTGCTGAAACTTTTACCTCATTCGTCAATCGTGGACAGACAAGTCAGTGATGAAGCTGCAAAACCATATCTGCTACAAGGTCTTGCTTTTGCAAAAGCTAATGCAGACTGCAAACGTATAATCAGTGCTATACCTGGTCAACCGACCATAGCTGAAATGATAGAAGCTTGCGGTAAGGTGGGCACACCTCAGCATGTTGCAGCAGTCCAAGCAAATGCATTTGGACAAGAACTTGGAAAACTTCTTAAAGAGAAAGTAGCAGCACTTCATTCAGATCTGCAACGAAGTAACTTCAGAAGTAATGGCAGCAGAACTCTCAAGAAGGCCATGCTTCAGGTGTAGAAAATTTGGATTCATCAAAAGATTTTCCCCTGAGTCTGCAGAGGATACAAGAGTACCAAATCACTGCACCATGCTTCAGGTGTAGAAAATTTGGATTCATCAAAAGATTTTCCCCTGAGTCTGAAGAGGATACAAGAGTACCAAATCACTGCACAAGATACAGCGCTTAGAACCTGCTGCAACAATCTGCAGGATCTACAGTAGCTCTTAGGAACGATAAATTGAAACAGGACAATTTTGGAGAACACCGATGATGGACTTGCTTCAGTTTTTGACTTGCTAAGAGGAGATTGTGACATCATGTCTCCCAGGACTCTTACTCCTGAGGCTCAAAAGGCTCTTGACAGAGTGGCAAATGCCAAATACTCATTTTTTGGAAAATATAAAAAATATCCATCTACCAGTGGATACATTTTCCAATGTGGTTTTTGCTTCCTTGCACAGAGGAGAAATAGCAAAATATGCATGTCAGCATTTTCTGCAAGCATTTGCATCATTAGGTATACTTTAAAAGATAAAACCAAATAATAGTCTAGCTTATATAGCAAAAGAGCTACATAAATTCTTAATGAGTTAGGGTGCATGTCATTTCTTCGGTATTCCTCATTCTCCTACAGGGTAAGCAATTATTGAAAGAACACACCAAACTTTAAAATCCCCTTTTGGTTAAACAAAAAACAGGGGGAGGCAGAGGCTATGCCTCAAATGCGCTTGAATAAAGCGCTGTGCGTTTAAAATTTTTTAAACAATTTTTTTGCAGAATCAAATTCACCTATAATTAGACATTTTTCCAACACCATATAGGCAAAGTTAAAGGCAAACCCTTTGGTTTAGATCAGAAATCCAGAGACAGGGAAAATTGAAAGTCCATTTCAACTAATAACCTAGGGCAAATGGTATGCTTGCGTCTCAACAGGTGCAGGACCGAAGTGGATTCCAGCAAAAAACGTGAAACCTTATCAAGTCCAGAAACAAGCAGGAATTGACTCCGGAAACAAGGAGGCGAGCATGCAGATGTGAATCAGTGTCAACACTACTGTTGATGCCACAGACATCAGTTATCTTTCTGTGCAAGAACTGTGGACTGAGTATTATGTAAAAGTGTGGGAAAGTTAATGGTGTAAATTTTGTATTGTAAGAGTGTGGTAGAAGTTGTTGTGTTACAGATCAGAGATTCCTATGTTAGATAAAGCTGTTGAACATGAAGCTTCATCAGGCATTACATTTGTGCCTTATCATCTCACTGATTGCCTTAAGCAATGCAGCTTTCCCAGTGAAACAACCAAAAGAAAATGTCTGGGAGACTTTGGCCAATGCATTAGGCTTAGATACCATCTGTCTAACTCATTCAAGGCCAAAGAAACCATTCTCAACATGTTTGGTCGGTCTACCAGCAGACAAATGGCCACCATCCAAACATGCTAATCTAAAACTTTCACAATTCGGTTCAAATCCAGTGGAAAGTTGGGATGTTTGGACCAAATCCCTTCCGGAAGCTCCTTATGAACCTCAGGAATTGGAAATTCTTGGTTCAATAAAAATGGAGTTTTGTGTAATATTCAGTTCTCCAGGGTTGAAACAAAATAAAGACAAGATAACAGATGTCCCTCCAAATTATGAAATATATATAAATGCAACATCTTGGTGGAATTCAACAGTAAAGATGAGCATATCGTTCAACCAGGATCCATTGCAATTACCACGAGGGATGTTTCTCATTTGTAGGGACAGAATTTGGCCTGTAATTCCCTCAAATGTCAAAGCTTTGGAAAGCTTTCTTTGCTAACACGTAATGCAAAAATGATAAAAGAACATAAGAGAAGGGAGAAGAGATTTGTTGAGCACTATAAATCTGATTGTAATGACAAATTTCCAGCTTGAAATTTTGGACAAAGGTTTTCTGCAGCTCTCCTTTTACCTGGTGCTGCTGCAGGAGCAGCCTTAAGACAATTGTATCAATTGGGCTGGTGGCTAAGTAAGAACTCTCATGCTGTTTCTCTCGCACTGAGCGATATGTTAACTGATGTTCAGAGTGTGAGACAAGCGACTCTGCAAAACAGAGCAGCACTTGATTATCTTCTATTAGTGCCTGGACATGGATGTGAAGAATGTGAAGGCATGTGTTGTATGAATTTGTCAGATCATTCAAAATCCATTGTCTTGGGGTGACGTTATGATGTGTATCCCATATCGCTGCCTTACGCCCATGATCCGGTTTGGCCAAATTTAGAAATATATCCTCTGAGAGAAAGCAGGCCACCACCCCTCCCCCACCAGGTTCGGGGAAAATAAATTTTCCTCAAAGGAAAGAGAAAGAGAAAAAAATTATTTATTTAACAAACACACAGGAAAAGGAAAATGGTGCTAAATAATAAAATCTCTCTCTGTGGACATAAAACCTGGGAAATTCTTAGAGTCCTCCCTTTGGTCTCCTCGGACCTGGGGCTTGGCCCAGGGCCAGGCCCTCTGTGCTCAGTGGAAAGTCCTCCCAATGTGTTCGGATATTGAAGCAGTCCAGGGGAAAGAGGATAAAATCTGAAATTCCAGGGAAGGGAAAAAAATTCAACTCTCGGTCTCTCTCCAGAGAAAAATAAGCTGAACGACTGGCCAAAAGCTGACCCGGGAGCAGCAAGCCACGTGCTTCCTCCCTCCCCTGCAGCAGCTGGAAAAAAAAAACCTGCTATCTCTGTGTGACCTTGAACAAGCTGCAAACTGCTTTGAAAAAGTTTTGTTCAGTTTTTCCTTCCCCCTCTCAGGCTCAGTTTAGAGGCATAGAAAGGCACAAGAATTAATTTCAGGGCATAGGGCAGCAATATGGGATACACATCATAAAGTCACCCCAAGACATGCCACCCCTTATCCCATATTGTTGGCTCAATGCACAAACAAATATATTCTAATTCTATACACACACATTAATACATATATATATACACAGCTATTTATAAACAGTGACAGTGAAAATCAGCAAGCAGGGGTATACAGGCATTTCACATTACAGGTGGTTTTCACCCAACAATCAGATCTCCCTCTGGTACACAACGTGTTGTTCCATCTTTCTGCATTACCCACCATGTGCAACCAGATCCCCGAGCAAAGACAACCCCACGGATGGGTTGGTCTGTACTCGAGGCAGAATTTATCCACACAGTCTTTCCTAACAGACCTCTGGCTTGCACTACTGGGACCTTATCTCCATCTACTGTATGCAGGGATTCAAATTGGGCTGGACCTGCTCTATTGGTGGAACCTCGGGTGTTAACTAACCAGGTGGCCTTTGCTAGAAGCTGGTCCCAATTTTTGAAAGTTGCCCCACCTAGTGCATTCAAGGTGGTTTTCAACAATCCATTGCACCGTTCAACTTTGCCTGCAGCTGGTGCATGGTAAGGGATATGGTACACCCACTCAATGCCATGTTCTCTAGCCCAGGTGTTAATAAGGCTATTCTTAAAATGAGTCCCATTATCAGATTCAGTTCTCTCAGAGGTACCATGCCTCCAAAGGACTTGCTTTTCAAGGCCCAGGATGGTATTTCGGGCAGTAGCGTGAGGCACAGGGTAGGTCTCCAGCCATCCTGTGGTGGCTTCTACCATTGTGAGCACATAGCGCTTGCCTTGGCGGGTTTGAGGCAGTGTGATGTAATCAATCTGCCAGGCCTCCCCATACTTGTATTTGGACCACCGCCCACCATGCCACAGAGGCTTCACCCGCTTGGCCTGCTTGATCGCAGCACATGTCTCACAGTCATGGATCACCTGGGAGATTCTGTCCATGGTTAGATCCACCCCTTGGTCTCGTGCTCACCTATAGGTGGCATCTCTGCCTTGATGACCTGAGGCATCAGGGGCCCATTGAGCTAGGAACATCTCTCCTTTGTGTTTCCAATCTAAATCTATCTGGGACACTTCTATCTTTGCAGCCTGATCTACCTGCTTGTTGTTTTGGTGTTCTTCATTTGCCCTACTCTTGGCGACATGGGTGTTTACATGGCGGACTTTCATAATTAGCTTTCTTACCCCGGCAGCGATGTCTTTTCACTCTTCAGAAGCCCAGATTGGTTTTCCCCTACCCTGCCAATTAGCTTTTCCCACTTTTCTAGCCATCCGCACAGGGCATTGGCTACCATCCACGAATGAGTGTAGAGGTATAGCTTTGGCCACTTCTCTCTTTCAGCAATGTCCAGGGCCAGTTGAACAGCTTTGAGTTCAGCAAGTTGGCTTGATCCACCTTCTCCTTCTGTAGCTTCTGACACCCGTCCTGTGGGACTCCATACGGCTGCTTTCCACTTTCGTTTCATCCCTATGATGCGACAGGAACCATCAGTGAAAAGAGCGTAGCGTGTCTTCCGATGGCAGTTGGTTGTATGGTGGAGCTTCTTCAGCGCGTGTCACTTGTTCTTGTTCTTCTCCATCAGTGAGACCAAAGTTTTCACCTTCAGGTCAATTTGTGATTATTTCCAAAATCCCAGGCGATTCAGTTTTCCAATACAGGTGCGCTGTGTGATAAGAGCAATCCATTTACTCCATGTGGCATTGGTGGCATGGTGGATAGAGGGAGCCTTTGCTTTGAACATCCACCCCAGCACCGGTAGTCAGGGTACCAGGAGGAGTTGTGTTTCAGTGCCGATTGCCGCTGAAGTGGCTTGGATTCCTTCTTAGGCTGCCAAGATTTCCTTCTCTGTTGGGGTGTAGTTGGCTTCAGACGCTCTGTAGCTTTAGAATCCCAGTGGCCGACCTCGAGTCTAATTAGGCACCTTCTGCCAAAGGCTCCATGACAGGCCATGGCTCCCCGCTGCAGTGTAGAGCACGTTCTTCACTTCGGGTCCTGTCCTGACTGGGCCAAGGGCTACAGCATGAGCTATTTCTGGCTTGATTTGGGCAAAAGCTCATTGCTGTTCAGGGCCCCAGTGGAAATCGTTCTTCTTGTGGGTAACCAGGTGAAGACGACACACAATCTGGCTGTACTCAGGAATATGCATCCTCTAACAACCTATGGCACATAGGAAAGCTTGCGTCTCCTTCTTGTTGGTTGGTGGAGACATTGCTGTGATCTTATTGACGACCTCGGTGGGAATCTGACACAGTCCATCTTGCCATTTCACTCCCAAAAACTGGATCTCTTGAGCAGGTCCCTTGACTTTTCTCTTCTTGATGGCAAAACCAGCATCCAGGAGAATTTGGATGATCCTCTCCTTTCTAAAACATTTCTGTTGCAGTGTTCCTCCACACAGTGATGCCATCAATGTACTGAAAATGTTCTGGAGCCTCACCCTTTTCTTGTGCAGCCTGGATCAGCCCATGGCAGATGGTGGGACTGTGCTTCCACCCCTGGGGCAGTCGGTTCCAGGTGTACTGCACACCCCTCCAGGTGAAGGCAAACTGAGGCCTGCACTCTTCCGCTAGAGGAATGGAGAAAAATGCATTGGCAATGTCAATAGTGGAGTACCACTTTGCTGCTTTGGACTCTAGCTCGTACTGTAGCTCCAACATGTCCGGCACAGCAGCACTCAGCGGTGGAGTCACTTCATTCAAGGCACGATAGTCCACAGTCAATCTCCATTCTCCTTCAGATTTGCGCACAGGCCAAATGGGGCTGTTGAGGGGAGAGTGGGTCTTTCTGACCACCCCTTGGCTCTCCAGTTCATGGATCATCTTGTGGATGGGAATCACAGCATCTCGAGATGTCCGGTACTGCCGGCGATGCACTGTCGAAGTGGCAATTGGTACTCTTTGTTCTTCCACCTTCAGAAGGCCTACTGCAGATGGGTTCTCTGATAGTCCAGGCAGGGTGTTCAGTTGCTTAATGCCCTCTGGCTCCACAGCAGCTATTCCAAAAGCCCACTTGAGTCCCTTTGGGTCTCTGAAATACCCGTTCCGGAGGAAGTCTATGCCCAAAATGCACGGGGCCTCTGGGCCACTCACAATGAGATGTTTCTTCCACTCATTTCTGGTCAGGCTCACCTCAGCTTCCACAAAGGTCAAATCTTGTGATCCACCTGTTACACCAGAAATAGAAACAGATTCTATGCCCACATGTTGTGATGGGATTATTGTGCACTGGGCACCAGTGTCAACCAAGGCATCATATTTTTGTGGTTCTGATGTACCAGGCCAACAAATCCCCACAGTCCAAAAAACACGGTTTTCCCTGACCTCTACCTGGCTAGAGGCAGGGCTCCTCTATGCCTGGTTATCCCTCTTTCCCTGGGCCTGCATCTTAGAGGTTCCTTCATGGGAATCGGACATGTCATCGTCTTTTCCATCCTTTCCGGCAGTTTGGCTACAGGCAACTGGAGCTACTTCCTTTTTGATGGAACTTCCTTACTGAGACTTGCGCTCCTTCAATTCACGCACTCGTGCTGCCAGAGCAGAGATGGGTTGTCCACCCCACCTATTCACATCTTCCCCACTGTCACACAGAAATTTCCACAGCTCACTTTGTAGGATGTTCCTTCTCTCTGGGGAACGTCTGCATTTGATATCAGAATCTCTGATCTGTTCTGTCTAGATTTGGAGAAGGCACTCTTTAATCTCCTGGTGATTCTTCTTTATTTCACCTTCCATTTTCTGCATACGTGTTTCCACAGCTGTGATTCTTGCATGTGTTGGGCCATGCACAGAGTCTACATATACTTGGAGCTTCACTGCCATATCCCGTACGGTCTCATTCGCACCGTAGTTCCATTTCATCATTGCTAAAGCAGAAGCGTATTCTTGTGGCCCAATTTGTATGAGTTTTCGCCACATGAATGGATTAACTCTGGCCCGGTCTGGGTTCCTCAATCCTGGGTCATTTGCGAAGACAACCTCTACCACCCCTAGTCCACTCAGGCGTTGGATCCCTTGTTCTATGGTCTTCCACTGGGTTTGCTGCATGTAGATATCATCTCCACACATATATCTTTCAATCATGCCTGTCAAAACCCATCTCCTGAGACTGGCAGAGTCAGCCTCCCTTATCATCGCTTGGTCGATCACTGGATCGCATGACAGGGATCCCAAATGCCTCGCTTCAGCCCTGTCCAGCATCACATCATCACCTGCAGCATCTCAAATACAGACCATCCAACTTATTATGGATTCATCAGACGGTAGGGTGTAATCCTTTCTTAGGCTGTGAAGGTCCTTTATGGCCATGGATTCAGTAATGGCTTCTGTGCCTGAGTAAGTTGGTGGTTTTAAGGTTCCTTCCCCTGCATCTTTTGAAGTTCCTTCCCCTGCATTGTCCTCATCTTTCACTGGGCGATCAGTTTTGGTTGTGTGTTTTTTTCTCGTGAGAGGACCCACTGTCAATGGCTTAGACCATCTGGTTCGGGCTTGCTGTCTGGTTTGGCTTCAGTCTGAGTGACTGGGGTGTGTGCAGGCTTTGCTGATTTATCTTCCTGCCCCTCTACCTTTACCTGCTGCAGTGTGCGATAGGCATATGCCAAAGCCCAACATATTGCAATGAGCCTGTTCTCATTAGAATTGTCATTGTATTTCTCTTTCAGATATTTCGCCACCTCAGCTGGTTTCTGAACTTGTTCAGGGGGAAAATAGCAAACCATTGGGTCAGAGTATTTCTTCAAGATTTGGCCCATATCCTCCCATTCCCCACACCACTCAGGATTTTTCACCTCTGGGTCAGGTGTCTCTGCAGTCACCCTGGAAATCTGAGCTCTCATTCTAGACAAGCTGCGAATCACATAGAGGAAGATTACCAGATTAAATACCAGGAGGGTGGTCTCTTTAACATCCAGGGAATACTGAACACTCTCAAAAGATAACCTATCAAATTTAAAGGGAAGGGAAACCCCGTCTCCTCCTCCTCTAACAATCTGGGTGCAATTACTAATAAATTCCCAAAACAGGCTACTGGATCTAGGACTGGGTTTAGGACGGACAAACCACATATCATACTCACTTCGAACAGCTGCCTGTACCTCTGTCAACTTCTTATAAATCATTATCACTGAGCACCGCAAAATAGAAATCTGAATTCGTCTCCCTTTCTGGGCTGTCTTGTGCTCACATTATGATGTGTATCCCATATTGCTGCCCTATGCCCAGAAATTAATTCTTGTGCCTTTCTATGCCTCTAAACTGGGCCTGAGAGGGGGAAGAAAAAGCTGAGCAAAACTTTTTCAAAGTAGTTTGCAGCTTGTTCAAGGTCACACAGAGATAGCAATTTTTTTTTTCCAGCTGCGGCAAAGGAGCGAGGAAGCACCTGGCTTGCTGCTCCCGGGTCAGCTTTTGGCCAGTCGTTCAGCTTATTTTTCTCTGGAGAGAGACTGAGAGTTGAATTTTTTTTCTTTTCCCTGGAATTTCTGATTTTCTCCCTTTTCTAATGGACTGCTTCAATATCAGAACACATCGGGAGGACTTTCCACCAAGCACAGAGGGCCTGGCCCTGGCCCAAGCCCCAGCTCAGAGGAGACCAAAGGGAGGACTCTAACACTTTCCCAGTTTTATCTCCAAAGCGAGAGATTTTTATTATTTAGCACTATTTTCCTTTTCCCGTGTGTTTGTTAAATAAATAGTTTTTATCTCCTTCACTTTCCTTCAGGGAAAATTTATTTATTTTTCCTGAACCTGGTGGGGGAGGGGTGGTGACCTGCCTTCTCTCAGAGGATATGTTTCTAAATTTGGCCAAACCAGGACAAATTTAGTGGTGCCCAAATGTGCGGGGCTCAAAGGAAAGTGAAAAACCTGTGCTAATTGCATTTTAGTTGTAATTCACTTATTCTGTGTTGGGGTAAAATAGTCACCATGTTGGTTGAGTTCATAATGTTTCTCTGGCTTGATATATTCATGTATTTCTGGTCCGTAGGCTTGTTTGAGGTACTAGTGCCTTTCTGGTCCCTAGGCCTATTTGCCTATCCACAGCTTTGTCCGATCTTTTCCTTGATAAGGAATTTTTGCAGAGCAGGGACACGAATTCAGATTTCTATTTTGCGGTGCTCAGTGATAATGATTTATAAGAAGTTGACAGAGGTACAGGCAGCTGTTCGAAGTGAGTATGATATGTGGTTTGTCCGTCCTAAACCCAGTCCTAGATCCAGTAGCCTGTTTTGGGAATTTATTAGTAATTGCACCCAGATTGTTAGAGGAGGAGGAGACGGGGTTTCCCTTCCCTTTAAATTTGATAGGTTATCTTTTGAGAGTGTTCAGTATTCCCTGGATGTTAAAGAGACCACCCTCCTGGTATTTAATCTGGTAATCTTCCTCTATGTGATTCGCAGCTTGTCTAGAATGAGAGCTCAGATTTCCAGGGTGACTGCAGAGACACCTGACCCAGAGGTGAAAAATCCTGAGTGGTGTGGGGAATGGGAGGATATGGGCCAAATCTTGAAGAAATACTCTGACCCAATGGTTTGCTATTTTCCCCCTGAACAAGTTCAGAAACCAGCTGAGGTGGCGAAATATCTGAAAGAGAAATACAATGACAATTCTAATGAGAACAGGCTCATTGCAATATGTTGGGCTTTGGCATATGCCTATCGCACACTGCAGCAGGTAAAGGTAGAGGGGCAGGAAGATAAATCAGCAAAGCCTGCACACACCCCAGTCACTCAGACTGAAGCCAAACCAGACAGCAAGCCCGAACCAGATGGTCTAAGCCATTGACAGTGGGTCCTCTCACGAGAAAAAAACACACAACCAAAACTGATCGCCCAGTGAAAGATGAGGACAATGCAGGGCAAGGAACCTCAAAGCCTCCAACTGAGTCAGGCACAGAAACCATTACTGAGCCACTGTCTATAAAGGACCTTCACAGCCTAAGAAAGGATTACACCCTACCGTCTGATGAATCCATAATAAGTTGGATGGTCCGTATTTGGGATGCTGCAGGTGATGATGTGATGCTGGACGGGGCTGAAGCGAGGCATTTGGGATCCCTGTCATGCGATCCAGTGATCGACCAAGCGATGATAAGGGAGGCTGACTCTGCCAGTCTCAGGAGATGGGTTTTGACAGGCGTGATTGAAAGATATATGTGTGGAGATGATATCTACATGCAGCAAACCCAGTGGAAGACCATAGAACAAGGGATCCAACGCCTGAGTGGACTAGGGGTGGTAGAGGTTGTCTTCACAGATGACCCAGGATTGAGGAGTCCAGACCGGGCCAGAGTTAATCCATTCATGTGGCGAAAACTCATACAAATTGGGCCACAAGAATACGCGTCTGCTTTAGCAATGATGAAACGGAACTACGGTGCGAATGAGACCGTACGGGATATGGCAGTGAAGCTCCAAGTATATGTAGACTCTGTGCATGGCCCAACACATGCAAGAATCACAGCTGTGGAAACACGTATGCAGAAAATGGAAGGTGAAATAAAGAAGAATCACCAAGAGATTAAAGAGTGCCTTAGAGAGATTTTATTATTTAGCATTATTTTCCTTTTCCCATTTGTTTGTTAAATAAATAGTTTTATGTCCTTCACTTTCCTTTGAGGAAAATTTATTTTTCCCGGACCGGAGGGGGGGAGGGATGGTTGTGCCTTCCCTCAGAGGATATATTTCTAAATTTGGCCAAACCGGAACACTGGTGAGACACAAGCCCGACCAGTGGGATTTTGGAGCTGAAGATACAGAGGGTCTGAAGCCAACTACACCCCTACAGAGAAGGAAATCTTGGCAGCCTATGAAGGAATCCAAGCCGCCTCAGAGGTAATTGGAACTGAGGCACAACTCTTCCTGGCACCCCGACTACTGGTGCTGGGGTGGATGTTCAAAGCAAAGGTTCCCTCTACCCACCATGCCACCAATGCCACATGGAGCAAATGGATTGCTCTCATCACACAGCGCGCCTGTATCGGGAAGCTGAATCGCCCTGGGATTTTGGAAATAATCACAAAGTGGCCTGAAGGTGAAAACTTTGGTCTCGCTGATGAAGAAGAACTAGTGACACGTGCGGAAGAAGCTCCACCGTACAACCAACTGCCATCAGAAGACACACGCTACGCGCTTTTCACCGACAGATCCTGTCGCATCGTAGGGATGAAAGGAAGGTGGAAAGCAGCCGTATGGAGTCCCACATGACTGGTTGCAGAAGCTACTGAAGGAGAAGGTGGATCAAGCCAACTTGCTGAACTCAAAGCTGTTCAACTAGCCCTGGACATTGCTGAAAGAGTGAAGGGGCCAAAGCTATACCACTACACTGATTCATGGATGGCAGCCAATGCTCTGTGGGGATGGCTAGAAAAGTGGAAAAAAGCTAATTGGCAGAGTAGGTGAAAACCAATCTGGGCTTCTGAAGAGTGAAAAGACATCCCTGCCTGGGTAAGAAAGCTAATTATGAAAGTCTGCCAGGTAGACGCCCATGTCACCAAGAGTAGGGCTAATGAAGAACACCAAAACAACAAGCAGGTAGATCAGGCTGCAAAGATAGAAGTGTCACAGGTAGACTTAGATTGGAAACATAAAGGATAGCTGTTCCTAGCTCGATGGGCCCATGATGCCTCAAGTCATCAAGGCAGAGATGCCACCTATAAGTGGGCACGAGATTGAGGGGGGGGATCTAACTATGGACAGAATCTCCCAGGTGATCCATGAGTGAGACATGTGCTGAAATCAAGCAGGCCAAGCGGGTGAAGCCCCTGTGGTACGGCATTCCGTGGTCCAAATACAAGTATGGGGAGGCCTGGCAGATTGATTACATCACACTGCCTCAAACCCGCCAAGGCAAGCGCTATGTGCTCACAATGGTAGAAGCCACCACAGGATGGCTGGAGACCTACCCTGTGCCTCACGCTACAGCCCATAACACCATCCTGGGCCTTGAAAAGCAAGCCCTTTGGAGGCATGGTGCCTCTGAGAGAATTGAAGCTGATAATGGGACTCATTTTAAGAATAGCCTTATTAACACCTGGGCTAGAGAACATGGCATTGAGTGGGTGTACCATATCCCTTACCATGCACCAGCTGCAGGCAAAGTTGAATGGTGCAATGGATTGTTGAAAACCACCTTGAATGCACTAGGTGGGGCAACTTTCAAAAATTGGGACCAGCTTCTAGCAAAGGCCACCTGGTTAATTAACACCTGAGGTTCCACCAATAGAGCAGGTCCAGCCCAATTTGAATCCCTGCATACAGTAGATGGAGATAAGGTCCCAGTAGTGCAAGCCAGAGGTCTGTTAGTAAAGACTGTGTGGATAAATTCCGCCTCGAGTACAGACAAACCCATCCGTGGGGTTGTCTGCTCAGGGACCTGGTTGCACATGGTGGGTAATGCAGAAAGATGGAAGAACACATTGTATACCACAGGTAGATCTGATTGTTGGGTGAAAACCACCTGTAATGTGAACTGCTTGTATACCCCTGCTTGCTGAGTGTCACTGTCAGTGTTTGTACATAACTGTATATATATATATATATGTATTAATGTGTGTGTAGAATTAGAATATGCTAGTTTGTGCATTGAGCCAACAATATGGGATAAGGGGTGGCATGTCTTGGGGTGACTTTATGATGTGTATCCCATATCGCTGCCCTATGCCCAGGAATTAATTCTTGTGCCTTTCTATGCCTTTAAACTGAGCCTGAGAGGGGGAAGGAAAAACTGAGCAAAACTTTTTCAAAGCAGTTTGCAGCTTGTTCAAGGTCACCCAGAGATAGCGACTTTTTTCTTCAGCTGCGGCAGGGAAGCGAGGAAGCACCCGGCTTGCTGCTTTCCAGTCAGCTTTTGGCCAGTAGTTCAGCTTCTTTTTCTTTGGAGAGAGACTGAGTGTTGAACTTTTTTCCTTCCCTGGAATTCCAGATTTTCTCCCTTTTCTGCTTCACTGCTTCAACATCAGAGCACATTGGGAGGGCTTTCCACGGAGCACAGAGGGCCTGGCCCTGGGCCAAGCCCCAGGTCCGAGGAGACCAAAGGGAGGACTTTAACACTTTCCCAGGTTTTTTCTCCACAGCGAAAGATTTTATTATTTAACATTATTTTCCTTTTCCCGTGGGTTTGTTAAATAAATAGTTTTATCTCCTCCACTTTCCTTCAGGGAAAATGTATTTTTCCCAAACCTGGTGGGGAGGGGTGGTTGTGCCTTCTCTCAGAGGATATATTTCTAAATTTGGCCAAACCGGAACATCCATCCATGTAGGTATAGGGCAATTAGAGGATGGGATAACTAAACTTGGAATGTGGATCTTTTTTGAAGGATTTGTTCGATTGGTTTGACCTTACACTCTTATGGAGAAAAATTTTGAAGATAGGTTTGTATGTTTTAACTGTTGTAATTCTTTTAATATGTGTGCCATGTATACTTCACTCTGCTAGATGAGCCATGGACAAAGCTGTCAAGGAAGTGGTTTTGGTTCAAACAAGAGGGGGAGATGTACGAACCCAGAGTGCCTAGAATATTTCTCTGCCTGTTTTCAAGGGTTTTTACCCCCCTGAACAACACTGTTTTGACCTCCAACCTTGGAAAAAACTGCCTACAATCAGTTAAGAACTAGAAAATACAATGGTGAGAATTAGGTGATAGACTACTATGTAAGATTGTCACAGGGTGAAAAATTTAGAGGTTTTGGGCTTCTCTTTGTAGTAAATAGATAAGAGCAAAAAACATCAAAATGGAGGATTGCTGCTGTTCTCCAAAACTACTACTACTACTACTTCTTCTTCTTCTTCTTCTTCTTCTTCTTCTTCTTCTTCTTCTTCTTCTTCTTCTTCTTCTTCTTCTTCTTCTTCTTCTTCTTCTTCTTCTTCTTCTTCTTCTTCTTCTTCTTCTTCTTCTTCTTCTTCTTCTCCTCCTCCATATTCTGCAGTAAAAGTAATTTGGGATGATTGGACAAAGAATTCTGCAGTTCCTGGCTGTGTTACTGAATAATTGGTAGGAAAGTAAAAAATAATATACATTTCTAGTAACCATTGGTTAAATTATCTTTAAAAGGGTGTGTACATCTTGATAATTGGACTTTTCTCCTGCTTTCTGTGCTCTATGTTATGGCTGGGTCACGCTAGTGGCTCTGTTTCTCTGATAAGACTTAATAAACAACTATCTGGCAGCACTGAAACTCCAGGAAAAGTCTGGGTTTATTATTTGAAACTCCTTGCAAGGACTTTAAAATATTCTCTCCCATCAGGAGGGATTTGATTTACGGCACGGTTCGGTGTCCATAAGTTTGCTCCATTTGCATATCAGGGTTTATTGTCCAATTATAACCTCAGTTAATGATGTAATTACCCCAAGTTTGCCCCCCCTTTAGAAGCTTTAGTTTGCACATTTTGGGGCCTGGGACAAGATGTCCTTGAAGCGCTAACCTAGAGAGACTTTGTTATGTCTAACCAGCATGAGAGAACAGTAGCTAACAGGCCACAAGAATCTTCAGAGTTAAACACTAGACAGTACAGGATTTGAAAAATATAAAAGTTAAAACCTAAGGCAACAGACTGAGCCTGTGCTTGGAGGCAACAAAACTGAGGTATTCATTGCAGTTTCTAGGGGTTAGGCTCTTTACTCAGAAGGTAGTTGTTGAGCTTGGATGGGATACTCTTCCTTCTCAGACCAGGGTAAGAGATCAGAGGAGACTGCTGTTCTGCTAAGTTCTTTATTTCATAGTCTTATAGCTTTCTTGAAGGCAGAGTTCAAGGGGGTTACATGATAAGGCCAACAGCAAACAGCAGGCAGAAAACAGCTTCTTCTAATTCAAATTTCTTCTATATGCTCTATATTTTTCTTACAAAAGTGTGAATTATATTTGTTAATTGACCAATAAGATTAACACACGATTCTAGCTTTCCTTTTCTTAACCTTTCCTGGTCTAATTCTAACAATCGTAAGTCTTAAACAAGTGTTACATAGGTATTACACAGATATGTGTATATAGTTTCTATCAACTCTTATTTGAGGAGGTATCTTTTCAGCTTTTTACCAGCTAGCGCTTGTAGTTCAATGCCTTAGAAAGCCTCGAGCAACCCAGAGAGGTAGCACAGGCAATCTAGCATTTTAGTAGCTCTAAAATCGGTAACTGTATCAGCTGCAAAGCAAATACCACCAGCAGAAGCAAAGAGGGAGAAATATAGCTCTCTGCTCGCTCAATTTCCTGCAGTTAGAAGGTTTCAAAAGAAACAGACGACAAGAGATCTTCGCAGAAAAGGTAGCAGACCCAAAGGAGGGCGGGGGCTCCCTCGATCATCTCTTTTATTAGGAGAAGGGGAAAGGGGAGGACCCGGGGCAGACCCGGGATGACCGGCCAATCAGACACTGCTAAAGAGTTTGAGTTACATTTGGTTTTGCCCACGCTTAGAACAAAGGAGCTCAGAGCACATGGCAGGAGCAAGTGTCTTTGGGAGGGGGAGGGGAAGCTCAGAACAGGCAGCAACAATTCCCTATTTTTTTTTCTTTAAAGCTGGGTTGTAACTCTTAGTAACTTAAATGTGCATAGAACAGTAACAAAACAACAGTGCAAAACATAATTGGAATCTATCATCCCTACAACTTGACAGTACCTAGGATGTCTTTAAACTAGTTCTCCAGTCAAAATTCAGGGGGGTAGTCAGGACATCTATGGTATGGAGTATCAGGATGAAGATTTACAGAATACAGTGCAAAACGTGAGTGCAAAACAGTGCAACTTAACTTAAGGGATTAACATCAAAATCTGCAGTAGGGGGCTTACATGAGGGTACAAAATCAGGATCCTTTTTTATGGCGTCTCTTCCAGGGGGCAGTTTTAACCTCCTTAATTTTTGAGGAAGTGACATAAGGTTTTACCCATTTCCCTGGGATCCATCTCAGTCCTTGAGGGGTAGATACACTGGCATACCCACGTCCCCAAGTTACAAGTTTCTATGGTCCATGGATCTTTTGAGTCTCTGGGTCCCGGATCAGGACTGCTGGATTTTCCTTCAGTTTCTGTCTCCCGGTGTTCTGGAAATGACGATAGATGGGAGGCTTTGGATCCTCCAAGGTGCCATTCAGGAAGTTTATGATAAACAGTGCTTTGCTGAGTCTGAGGGCAGGTGAGTTGAGTTTGGTGGTCCCTGACTGTTGTAGCAGCATTCGCTTGAGGGTTTGATGGGCACGTTCAACAATGCCTTGTCCAGTTGGGGAGTGAGGAATACCTGTAACATGTCAAAATCCCCACTGCTGACGGAAGTTTTTAAACTCCTGAGAGGTGTAGGCAGGTCCATTGCTCTACCCCTCATGAAAATTTTTGCCATTAGTTCTTGTGGCTGTGGGATGGTTTTAGGAGGTTGGAGTGGAAGGAATACCCATTCAATTATGATGAGGTGATCCTTCTGCTCCTTGTCCCACTGAACGTTGAAGCTGTGAAAGCGTGGTACCTTCCGTAGAATGACACGCTTAAAGGGTAGGGAGGGCTGATTCCTGTGTGCTTGTCTGGTGGAAATGATCTCTTGTATCTTTTTGAGAAACTGCCTTGCCTCTTCTGTCAGGGATCTAGGGGATGCTGGACCACCTTCCCCTTTTACCAGGTTTGCAAGAGGAGCTACATCCTCTGTGGTGAGTCCTAACCAGGACATTAAATAAGTCAGTGTCCCACAGATCTGTTGCACTTCCTCTAATGTTTTTGGGTTATTATTAATGGCGACGGGTGTTGGGGTGATAGAGGTTTCTGTGATTTTGAGTCCGAGGTATTTCCAAGGGCTTGTTCTCTGCATTTTTTCAGGTTGTAATTCAAAGCCCTTGGCCTCTAGGGCCTCAATCACCATGTTAAGTGTCTGCTCGAGATACTGATTATTGGGAGCACACACCAGCACATCATTCATGTAATGTAGGATGATGGCTTTCTCTGCTTTGGCACGGATGGGAGATAGAATTTTAGCAATGTACTCTTGGAAGAGAGTTGGGGAAAATTTCACACCTTAGGGAAGCGCAAGCCAATGGTAATGTTCCATGGGAGTTTCACAATTAAGAGAGGGTACAGAAAATGCATATCGAGGGGCATCTGCAGGGTGCAGTGGAATATGAAAGAAGCAATCTTTAATATCAAGAACAGCTAAATGCCAATGTTGTGGGAGCATTGAAGGTGATGGCATACCTGGTTGAAGAGGTCCCATGTCTTCAATAACCTTATTAATTTCTCTAAGATCTTGGAGTAGCCTATATTTGTTCTTTCCCGGTTTTTGTATTACAAACACAGGTGTGTTCCATGGGCTGTTAGTTGGAACTATATTTCCTTTAGCTAATTGTTCAGCTACTAATGTTTTGAGTGCCTCTAAGTTTTCTTCTTTTAGCGACCACTGGTTAACCCACACTGGTTCATCTGTTTTCCAAGTTAATTTTTGTGGTTGGCACTCAACTCCAGCGGACGCAAGGGAAAATTTTGATATCTAGGGGTGATATCAATTTTTGTTCCCCACTCAGACATGGCATCCCTTCCCCACAGGGTGAATTTGGTGTCTAGGACATATGGGCGAAGTGTTGCTATTTGTCCTTCAGGACCTTCAATTTGGATGGTGTGTTTGGATGGCTTTGCAATTTGGGTACCTCCAATCCCTGAGATGCCCTGAGACTGCAATCCCCATTGTGCAGGCCACTTATCAAATGGAATGACAGCCATATCAGCACCTGTGTGTGGATGGTATCTTTTCAGCTTTATACCGGCTAGCGCTTGTATTTCAATGCCTTAGAAAGCCTCGAGCAGCCCAGAGGGGCAGCACGGGCGATCTAGCACTTTAGTAGCTCTAAATCGGTACCTGTATCAGCTGCAGAGCAAATACCACCAGCAGAAGCAAAGAGGGAGAAATATAGCTCCCTGCCCGCTCAATTTCCTGCAGTTAGAAGCTTTAAAAAGGGAGAGAGACAACCACAGATGTTCACAGGAAAAGCTGAGCTGAGAGAGAGGGCGGAGCCTCCCCTCGACTATCCTTTATTCGGAGAAGGGGGAAGGGGAGGACTGGGGGCGGACCCGGGGTGACCGGCCAATCAGACACTGCTAAAGAGTTTGAGTTACATTTGGTTTTGCCCGCGCATAGAACAAAGGAGCTCAAAGCACATGGGCAGGAACAAGTGTCTTTGGGACGGGGAGGGGAAGCTCAGAACAGGCAGCAACACCTGTGTCGATCATTCCCATTATACTGATTTTATGTGATTTGTGACGGAGCTTACATTCTATTACAGGTTTGTCATATCCCAAAACCTCAGTCCAAAAGATGGCTGGGATATGATCATCTGTGGGCAGGTATTTGGGCAGTGGAATGGCCTGTGCAATGACTTGACCCTTTGGCATAAAGTACGGTGGATATATACATTGTACAATTAGGTTAGAACACCCGTTCTGATCCACTTTCATGAGTGTAGGTGTAACCTCCGTCCCAGCAGGTGTTTCCCGAGTGTCCCCAATAACAAAAAGGTATATAAAGTCTGGCATGTGGTCCACATTCTGGAATGAGATGGGTATTACAGTCTGTTTGTTATTGTTGAAATGGTGTGCTTTATCACAGGTTACCTTAAACCTGAGTCCAGAAGTCCAAGTTGGTTTGTCTGCAGCCCTATTTATGTCTGAATGCGGAGCTGTTAGGACGCGTTGAGTCGCTAGTTTCCCTGCTGTTGACCTAGGGAAAAAGTCTTTGGAGAGTTATATCTGCAGTTATAATCGCTCTGCAATTGCGGGCTACATGTCCCTTTTTCTGACAACGATAGCATATAAGGTTACCACGCGATTGAGTTTCCCCTGTACCTGTAGCATTCTCCACAACTTCCCCAACCATCCCTACTTTTTTGAAAAAGGGACCAGCTGTGTTCAGCTGCACCTTCTTTATACAAACTTCGAGGATGGATTCAACAGTCAGAGGCAGATGCAAATGGAAAGTGAGGATGACTTGTTTCCAAGCATCATTCGTATTCACTTGGAGAAGTTCGAGTAGGAGCGCTTGGAGGTCAGGATTAGGGACCTGGGAAGAGACAGCTTCGCACAAACGGTTATAAAAGTGAATAATATTTTCATTTGGCAATTGGTGGTATAATGAGAGTTAGGAATTTGAGATGGTAATAATGTTAAGGCCTTTTCAGCAGCACGTGTGATTTCAGTAAGAACTGGAGGAGGGATAAGCATTGCTTGTTTTTGAGGATTTGCCATATTATTGTCACCAGATAAAAGGTCTAATGTGATATAATTGTTTTCAAAATCCAGGTAATTATCAGGAGTTTTCCACAAAAATGTTAATAAATCAGATAAAATTATTTTCCATTGCTTTTTCAACATCACAAAATCACCAGGTGTGAGAAGAGTTTGCATCAATGTAAGTAAATCATGAGGTACAAGTAAGTGAGTTGCAAAAGTAGCACTTAAAAGGCTCTTAAAATAATTACTATGCATTCCAAACTCCTTAATTGCCTTGCACAAATCCTTAATATTAGAAAAAGGAAAGGGTGTCCAGACAGGGTTTGCTCCATTGCTAGTACGAGAGAGTGTAGTAGTAGCAGCAGGAGTTACTTCCGGGTAGCTCTGCGTTCTAGGATATAGAGAGGTAGTCACAGGATTGTGGGAACCTGGTGCGGGACAATGGGGAGCAGGGGCAGGGAGTGTAGGGGCAGGGGCAGGGAGTGGAGGCGTGGACGCGGCCAGTGGAGGCGAGGGATTGGGGGCGGGGTTGTGGGAGGTAGGGGCTGTACTTGAGTCATGGGCAGGAACAGAGGGAGGGATGAAATATGACGCTGTGGGAGCGGGGTTGGGGGCGGGGTCAGGTTTCGATGCGGGAGTGGGAGGGGATGGGGACAAGAAGGGATTTGTGGGATGGGGGAGAAAGGGATTGTGGGAGGTGTAGTTTGGAGAGGAAGGAACATTGCGTCTGCCATTATTGGAGACAAACAAACTCGGAGAAAAGGGGTTGGGGGGAGGGGGTTTTTCCCGGCCTGAGAGCACATGGCAATGGCTGTCCCTGGGAACAAAGAGGTCTGGGGAGAAGGGGTTTTTACGCGCGCTTGAAACGTGAGGGCTAGAAACTGGGGAAAAAGGAGTGGAGAAAAGGGGTTGGAAAGGTCCTGGGACAGGCTCCGGATTCTTGTCCAAGGCAGGGTGCTGAGGAAACACAGGTGAGCCAGGAGGACGATAGCTCTCCTGTGCTAAAATGCAGCCTGCTCTAGCTGTGTTTTCCAGCGTAAGGGAAGAGGGGTCCGGGAAACAGGGGTTGGAAGAGAGTATAAGGGAATTAACAGGGAGTTTTTGCAGAGGCTTTTCATGTCCTGCCTTTTTTCTCTGGCAAAGTATAACTTAATAACAGGAGAGGAAAGAATTTTGAAACGGTTTCGTCTCCTGCATGCCTAAGAGAGGAGAGTTTTCTCCCCACCTTATCCCAAAATTCAGGAGATCTTATGTCCTTGGAGGTCAGATTAGGAAAGTACTGAAAAAGCCATCGTACAAAAGATTGAACTAGATTTTTAGGGTATTTATGCCCAGTTAAAGAGAGGTAGCTTTGAACTTGGTGGTATATTTCTCTATGGTGTGCAGAAACATCAGATCCCATAATGAAAGCAGCACCACAAACCTCAACCCCTAATCGCAAAAAAGAGGAAAAAAAAAAGAGAAAGTTTGCATCAGCACCAGCTTAAGACAGGAGCCCCTAAACCAGCAGGGAAAAACTCACCAGAATTCTGGATTTATCACAGGAAAGCAGGTCCGGAGAAAAAAAACATGCGAGAAGGGTCTTCTGCTTACCAGCTGTTCCCTCGCCACGTGGTGTGGGGGAGGGTAAAGGCTGAGACTTTGGGCTAGCTGTTACGCAAAAAGTAACAGCTCGCTACACGGAGCTGGCACAGCAGGACGTGCAGAGCTAACTCCAGCAGACACTCATCTGCTGGGACACCCTGAAAGTCTCTCTGAACTGGGGTTCTGAGATAGCACGTTGTGCGCCAAATGAGAAGGTATCTTTTCAGCTTTTTACCGGCTAGCGCTAGTAGTTCAATGCCTGAGAAAGCCTCGAGCAACCCAGAGCGGTAGCACAGGCAATCTAGCACTTTAGTAGCTCTAAAATCAGTAACTGTATCAGCTGCAAAGCAAATACCATCAGCAGAAGCGAAGACGGAGAAATACAGCTCTCTGCTCGCTCAGTTTCCCGCAGTTAGAAGCTTTCAAAAGAAACAGGCGACAAGAGATCTTCGCAGAAAGGGTAGCAGAGCCAAAAGAGGTGGGGCCTCCCTTGATCATGTCTTTTATTCGGAGAAGGGGGAAAGGGGAGGACTGGGGGCGGACCCGGGGTGACCGGCCAATCAGATACTGCTAAAGAGTTTGAGTTACATTTGGTTTTGCCCGCGCTTAGAACAAAGGAGCTCAGAGCACATGGCAGAGGCAAGTGGCTTGGGGAAAGGGAAGGGAAGCTCAGAACAGGCAGCAACACATTGTTTCAGTGAACACGAAAAAATGTGAACAGTATAGTTCTATCAAAATTTGGTCTAAAGTAAAGAATTCTATGAAAAGGTAACATTGCTGCAGCAAGAACTGTGTTTAAGGTCTCTGCTGCAGCTTTTTAATGTTTAAGGCACTTAGCATATATTTCTACTAAAAGTAGAAAATCTATATTTCTATTTCACTTTGGTGTGACTTCATGTATCTCAGCTTATCCAAAGGTTTTAATTCAACCCCTATGTTTTAGCTTTCCTCTGGGCCTGAGTCCAGAGGAGCTTTCACTCCAACAGTAGTGAGGCACTTGCACAGGTTGCCCAGAGAAGCTGTGGATGCCCCATCCCTGGAAGTGTTCAAGGCCAGGTTGGATGGGGCTCTGAGCAACCTAATTACTGGAAAGTGTTCCTGCCCATGCGGGTTGCAACTAGATGACCTTTAAGGTCCCTTCCAACTCAAGCCTGTCTATGATTCTGTCTTGGTTTGAAAGACAGGTGTCTGCTAAGGAAGGCAGGAGCCTCCCTTTGAATGGAAAATGTAACCCCCTTCCCTCTGAATTATTATAATTTTTAAATTAAGGGGCTTTCAGGCAAAGATATGAGAAATAGGAATAACGGTTCTGTACTAATATATAAAACAAGGAAAGAGTACAGAAACACTGGCTTAAACTGACAGAGTCAGGATACGACCTGACACCCTGTCAGGCAGGGTGGTGGTGACGCCTTTTCCTGGTCTTAAAATCAAGAATCAAATACAGTTAGAAGGGAAAAAGGGAATTTACCTCTGTATTTATTTTAAGGATCCTTAGATGCACTACGTCCAGGTCAAATGCACCCTAATGCACACCACAATGCGCCTACACAATAGATCAAGTATAACATTATAGGTCTTACTAATTAGCATATCTATCAAAGATTCCCCAATGAGAGGCTCGAGTGAGCCCCCCTCCCCAAGGAACCTTCCCCTGGATGGTTCTATCTTAGTTTACAAAATGTGTTCTGGAGAGGACCTTGGTGTCTGGGGCATTCTGATCCCTAACTACAAAGCTTCTAAGATGTTTAGTCTCCTAGCTTGACAAACAAGTGTAAGAATGTAGGCAAAAAACCCACTAAGAATACAGAAGTATAAAAAGGTATAAAAGGGGTATAAAAGAAAAGGCAAAAAATCATCATGGCATCAGTGGTAGCAGTCCAATTAAGGGGTGGCTTCAGTCCTCTTTGAAGTGATAGATATGGTTCTGTTGAAGCGATGATCCTGTAGAAGGGTCTGGTCTTCCTCTGAAGGTCCAGTGGTGGTTATGTAGCTCTTTTCCTCTAGGAATCCAGTAGGTAAGGGGTGCTTGTGGTGATCCGAACCTCAGATTATATCCAGGTAGGAATGTTTGGTTCCTCCCCCTGGGCAGAGCATCTCACAATGGGATGATGTAATTTTATGAGTCATGCAGTGAGGCTAGATGGCCCATTAGCAGAAGATATCCCTCTGGAGAGAGTTATCAGGGATGTGTCATGGAAGAGATAAAGAACACTGCCCCACCTGGTTTTAACAGATGGAGATGCAATACATACTTTTGGTTACATCTTACATGGTAACAACCTAGGACAGATTCTATGACCCCTGGTCTAGCTGAGAGGGGCTGGGATGGACACATGAATTCAGCATCCCTTTGCAATGCCTGCCATGAGCATTTGCTATAATCCATTTGTGAAACATGCATGGAGCAGAAGCCTTCAACACTGATCTTCTTGATCAGTTGATTTCATGCCCCCTGTTAATGGGGAAACCTCAATTTGGAGCTTTTTAATCCAGCATGGAGCTGGGACCCGCACCAAAGCTCTCCTGTTCCTTGAGTAGGGGGTCAGCCCCAAACTGATGTCCTGCTCCTGCAGTGGTGGCCAAGCATCCCTATCACCATTCTGCCATGGCTGTGCCACTCTCACAATGCACTGCCCTTTCCCAAAAGGCTCCTGAATATCAGGTGTTCGGGCCTCACAAGAAAGTTAGAACACTTTGGATAGTATTTTAAGCTTTAAGCCATAACCACTTTTGGTCAGCACAGGTGATCGACCATGTATGGACAGAAGTAGGGTTTGATGCATGTGCTCAGCCAGTAGCCTTCCCCCCACAACAAAGGCTTTGGATGCAATTCTCTTTTGGGTTAGAAAGGCACAAAATAACGGTACCTTAATTTTTTTCTTTCTGTCCCTTCAGGGTGCTGGTCTGCTTTGTTGCCTTTGTTTTACCGTAGGTTTAAAACCTGTCTATGTTTTTTACCTTGATGCTCTGTAACACTCCTCCCCTGTAGCTGTGGTTTCAAGCCATGTGTAGATAGGGGGTTCAGTTGTCCTCCCTCACAGACACTGTAAAAGGCATAAGTAAAACAAGGAGCAAGCAAGCAAAAATCTCCTTTAATGACCCAGGCTAGTGAAAGAATCACCCACGCTTTTGTATTCCTGCTGCTGTTCTGTTGTGCTGTGTAACATTTTGCTACATAGACTATTTTATAGAAAAAAAGCTAGAAAAATATTTATTATTAATATTAAAACAATAGTGCATTGAAGAAATGTAAAGACATTAGAAATTGTGTAAATGCTTAATTCACTTCTGGTGGATTTTTTGTCCTTTAATTATAACTAATAAAACAAACTCTACTGCTAACTATAAACCTGTGCCACACAGAAGTCACCTAACAGGGTGATCAATTGGTCTTTATTTACTGCTGGTTTCCATTTTTTTAAATTGGAGTCAGTTCTTCTTTCACTGCTTATGCCTTTGGGCTTTCATGTGCAAAAGAGATGGTGCTGGGGTATAAAATACTCTGCCCAGCTCTGTTTGCAGAGGCTGTTGATGCTTGAATTCCATGGCAGAGTGTATTGGTTTGGCACAGCCTGGTTTTGGGTAGCAGGGGGGCCACAAAGATGGCTCCTGTGAGGAAGCTGCTGGAAGCTTTCCACCATGCCTGGCAGAGCCAATGGCTGAAGGCTCTGAAGATGGGCATGTTGCTGGCCAAAACTGGGCCAATGAGAGAGAGGTTGGTAATGCCTCTGTGATAACATATTTAAGAAGAAAATCAAAACAAAGTCACAAGATTTTGGGATTCTACTCCGAGAAGAGGAGGAGGTGAGAACATGTGAGGGGAAACAACATGGCGACACCAAGGTCAGTGAAGAAGGAGGGGGAGGAGTTGCTCCAGGCACCGGAGCCGAGGTTCCTCTGCAGGCCGTGGTGAAGACCATGGTGAAGCAGGTTGTCCCCCTGCATCCCATGGGTGCACAGGGGATGCAGAGATCCACCTGCAGCCTGTGGGGGAGGTGCCCATGCCAGAGTGGGTGGATGCCTGGAGGAGGCTGTGTTCCAGTGGAAGACCCAGTGTAGAGAGAGGGCGCTTGCTTCCAGGCTGGAGCAGCCTGTCCTTGGAGGACTGCACCCCATGGAAAGAGACGCATGTTGCAGTAGTTTTGGGAGGACTGTTTGCCCATGAGGGGAACTCACGTTGCAGCAGGTGCAGTAGGACTGCTGCTCGTGAGAGTGGACCCACGTCAGAGAGGTTCATGGAGAACTGTCTCCCATGGGAGGGACCCCACGGTCTCACAGGGGAAGACTCCTCTCCCAGAGCAGCGGAAGGAAAGCTCAGTGATGAACTGACCAAACCCCCATGCCCTGTATCCCTATGCTGTCGGTGGGAAGGAGGGAGGGGCTGGGGGGTGAAAGGCGTTCTAAGGGCTTATTTTACTTCTCATTATCCTCCTCTGATTCTGTTAGTAATAAATTCACTTCACAGCTTAAGTTGAGCCTGTTTTGCCCTTGAAGTGTTTCTCCCAGTCCTCATCTCACTCATGAAGCCTTCATTAACTTTTTTCCTTTTCCCTCCTCTGCCCAGCTGAGGAAGGAGAGGGTGAGCAAGCAGCTCTTGTCTGGCACTGGGCCAGCATCAAACCACAACACAGAGGTGAGGTGAGGCTTTCTGCACTAGATACACCACAGAATCACAGAATCAACTAGGTTGGAAAAGACCTCAGATCACTGAGTCACACCTATGACCTAACACTCTTGGTGTGACCCAGCCCACTGCAGGGCTGGGGCAGCTTGATGCCAATCAATCCCAGCCCCTCCCCTGGATCGAATTTCCCGAAGAGGCAGACTCAGAGGGCGGGTCGAGGGGCAGCTCAGAAGCCTAAGCCGCACCCCCTGGGCGGTGCCCGGGTACAAGCCGCCTCCCCCAGTTTAGGAAAATTCTCCGTTACTTGTTGCTGCCTGTTCTGAGCTTCCCCTCCCCCTCCCAAAGACACTTGCTCCTGCCCACGTGCTCCGAGCTCCTTTGTTCTAAGCGCAGGCAAAACCAAATGTAACTCAAACTCTTTAGCAGTGTCTGATTGGCCGGTCACCCCGGGTCCGCCCCCAGTCCTCCCATTTCCCCTTCTCCTAATAAAAGAGATGATCGAGGGAGGCCCCACGCTCTCTTGGCTCAGCTATCTTCCTGTGAACACCTCTTGTTGTCTGTCTCATTTGAAAGCTTCTAACTGCAGGAAATTGAGCGAGCAGGGAGCTATATTTCTCCGTCTTTGCTTCTGCGGATGGTATTTGCTTTGCAGCTGATACAGGTACCGATTTTAGAGCTACTAAAGTGCTAGATCGCCCGTGCTACCTCTCTAGGCTGCTGGAGGCTATCTAAGGCATTAAACTACTAGCCTAACCGGTATAGAGCTGAAAAGATACCTTCCACATTTGGCGCCCAGTGTTACTAAGTTATGCTTTCCCGGAGAAAAAGGGCAGGACATGAAAAGCCTCTGCAAGAGTCCCCTGTTAATTCCCTTATACTCTCTTCCAACCCCTGTTTCCCGGACCCCTCTTCCCCTATGCTGGAAAACACAGCTAGAGCAGACTGCTTTTTAGCACAGGAGAGCTATCGTCCTCCTGGCTCACCCGTGTTTCCTCAGCACCCTGCCTTGGACGGGAATCTGAAGCCCGTCCCAGGCCCGTCCCAACCCCTTTTCTCCACTCCCTTTTCCCCAGTTTCTAGCCCTCACGTTTCAAGCGCGCGTAAAAACCCCTTCTCCCCAGACCTCTTTGTTCCCAGGGACAGCCATTGCCATGTGCTCTCAGGCCGGGAAAAACCCCCTCCCCCCAACCCCTTTTCTCCGAGTTTGTTTGTCTCCAATAATGGCAGACGCAATGTTCCTTCCTCTCCAAACTACACCTCCCACAATCCCTTTCTCCCCCACCCCACAAATCCCTTCTTGTCCCCATCTGCTCCCACTCCTGTGTCAGAACCTGAACCCGCCCCCAACCCCGCTCCCACAGCGTCATATTTCACCCCTCCCTCTGTTCCTGCCCATGACTCAAGTACAGCCCCTACCTCCCACAACCCCGCCCCCAACCCCTCCCCTCCACCAGCTGTGTCCCCGCCTCCACTCCCTGCCCCTGCCCCTTCACTCCCTGCCCCTCCACTCCCCGCCCCTGCCTTCCATTGTCCCACCTCAACTTCCCACAATCCTGTGACCACCTCTCTATATCCTAGAACGCAGAGCTACCCGGAAGTAACTCCAACTGCCACTTATACACTCTCTCGTACTAGCAATGGAGCAAACCCTGACTGGCACCCCTTCCTTATTCTAATATTAAGGATTTGTGCAAGGCAATTAAGGAGTTTGGAATGCATAGAAATTATATTAAGAGCCTTTTAAGTGCTACTTTTGCAACTCACTTACTTGTACCTCATGATTTACTTACATTGATGCAAACTCTTCTCACACCTGGTGATTTTGTGATGTTGAAAAAGCAATGGAAAATAATTTTATCTGATTTATTAAAAATTTTGTGGAAAACTCCAGATAATTACCTGGACTTTGAGAATAATTATATCACATTAGACCTTTTATCTGGTGACAATAATATGGCAAATCCTCAAAAACAAGCAATGCTTATCCCTCCTCCAGTTCTTATTGAAATCACACGTGCTGCTGAAAAGGCCTTAACATTATTACCATCTCAAATTCCTAACTCTCATTATACCACCAATTGCCAAATGAAAATATTATTCACTTTTATAACCGTTTGTGCGAAGCTGTCTCTTCCCAGGTCCCTAATCCTGACCTCCAAGCGCTCCTACTCGAACTTCTCCAAGTGAATACGAATGATGCTTGGAAACAAGTCATCCTCACTTTCCATTTGCATCTGCCTCTGACTGTTGAATCCATCCTCGAAGTTTGTATAAAGAAGGTGCAGCTGAACACAGCTGGTCCCTTTTTCAAAAAAGTAGGGATGGTTGGGGAAGTTGTGGAGAATGCTACAGGTACAGGGGAAACTCAATCGCGTGGTAACCTTATATGCTATCGTTGTCAGAAAAAGGGACATGTAGCCCGCAATTGCAGAGCGATTATAACTGCAGATATAACTCTCCAAAGACTTTTTCCCTAGGTCAACAGCAGGGAAACTAGCGACTCAACGCGTCCTAACAGCTCCGCATTCAGACATAAATAGGGCTGCAGACAAACCAACTTGGACTTCTGGACTCAGGTTTAAGGTAACCTGTGATAAAGCACACCATTTCAACAATAACAAACAGACTGTAATACCCATCTCATTCCAGAATGTGGACCACATGCCAGACTTTATATACCTTTTTGTTATTGGGGACACTCGGGAAACACCTGCTGGGACGGAGGTTACACCTACACTCATGAAAGTGGATCAGAACGGGTGTTCTAACCTAATTGTACAATGTATATATCCACCGTATTTTATGCCAAAGGGACAAGTCATTGCACAGGCCATTCCACTGCCCAAATACCTGCCCACAGATGATCATATCCCAGCCATCTTTTGGACTGAGGTTTTGGGATATGACAAACCTGTAATAGAATGTAAGCTCCGTCACAAATCACATAAAATCAGTATAATGGGAATGATCGACACAGGTGTTGCTGCCTGTTCTGAGCTTCCCCTCCCCGTCCCAAAGACACTTGTTCCTGCCCATGTGCTTTGAGCTCCTTTGTTCTATGCGCGGGCAAAACCAAATGTAACTCAAACTCTTTAGCAGTGTCTGATTGGCCGGTCACCCCGGGTCCGCCCCCAGTCCTCCCCTTCCCCCTTCTCCGAATAAAGGATAGTCGAGGGGAGGCTCCGCCCTCTCTCTCAGCTCAGCTTTTCCTGTGAACATCTGTGGTTGTCTCTCTCCCTTTTTAAAGCTTCTAACTGCAGGAAATTGAGCGGGCAGGGAGCTATATTTCTCCCTCTTTGCTTCTGCTGGTGGTATTTGCTCTGCAGCTGATACAGGTACCGATTTAGAGCTACTAAAGTGCTAGATCGCCCGTGCTGCCCCTCTGGGCTGCTCGAGGCTTTCTAAGGCATTGAAATACAAGCGCTAGCCGGTATAAAGCTGAAAAGATACCATCCACACACAGGTGCTGATATGGCTGTCATTCCATTTGATAAGTGGCCTGCACAATGGGGATTGCAGTCTCAGGGCATCTCAGGGATTGGAGGTACCCAAATTGCAAAGCCATCCAAACACACCATCCAAATTGAAGGTCCTGAAGGACAAATAGCAACACTTCGCCCATATGTCCTAGACACCAAATTCACCCTGTGGGGAAGGGATGCCATGTCTGAGTGGGGAACAAAAATTGATATCACCCCTAGATATCAAAATTTTCCCTTGCGTCCGCTGGAGTTGAGTGCCAACCACAAAAATTAACTTGGAAAACAGATGAACCAGTGTGGGTTAACCAGTGGTCGCTAAAAGAAGAAAACTTAGAGGCACTCAAAACATTAGTAGCTGAACAATTAGCTAAAGGAAATATAGTTCCAACTAACAGCCCATGGAACACACCTGTGTTTGTAATACAAAAACCGGGAAAGAACAAATATAGGCTACTCCAAGATCTTAGAGAAATTAATAAGGTTATTGAAGACATGGGACCTCTTCAACCAGGTATGCCATCACCTTCAATGCTCCCACAACATTGGCATTTAGCTGTTCTTGATATTAAAGATTGCTTCTTTCATATTCCACTGCACCCTGCAGATGCCCCTCGATTTGCATTTTCTGTACCCTCTCTTAATCGTGAAACTCCCATGGAACATTACCATTGGCTTGCGCTTCCCTAAGGTGTGAAATTTTCCCCAACTCTCTTCCAAGAGTACATTGCTAAAATTCTATCTCCCATCCGTGCCAAAGCAGAGAAAGCCATCATCCTACATTACATGAATGATGTGCTGGTGTGTGCTCCCAATAATCAGTATCTCGAGCAGACACTTAACATGGTGATTGAGGCCCTAGAGGCCAAGGGCTTTGAATTACAACCTGAAAAAATGCAGAGAACAAGCCCTTGGAAATACCTCGGACTCAAAATCACAGAAACCTCTATCACCCCAACACCCGTCGCCATTAATAATAACCCAAAAACATTAGAGGAAGTGCAACAGATCTGTGGGACACTGACTTATTTAATGTCCTGGTTAGGACTCACCACAGAGGATGTAGCTCCTCTTGCAAACCTGGTAAAAGGGGAAGGTGGTCCAGCATCCCCTAGATCCCTGACAGAAGAGGCAAGGCAGTTTCTCAAAAAGATACAAGAGATCATTTCCACCAGACAAGCACACAGGAATCAGCCCTCCCTACCCTTTAAGCTTGTCTTTCTGCGGAAGGTACCACGCTTTCACAGCTTCAACGTTCAGTGGGACAAGGAGCAGAAGGATCACCTCATCATAATTGAATGGGTATTCCTTCCACTCCAACCTCCTAAAACCATCCCACAGCCACAAGAACTAATGGCAAAAATTTTCATGAGGGGTAGAGCAAGGCTCCGCACCCTGGCAGGATGCGACTTTGCATGCATCTACTTACCTGTAACAACAAACACATTAGATCACCTACTTCAAAATAATGTGAACTTACGATTTGCATTCAATAGTTACTCAGGCCAAAGCTCCAATCATTACCCAAAACATGACATGTTTAATCTGCCATTCTCTTTCATCCCTCGGGAGATTCAAAGTAGAAAACCCCTCGATGCGATTACCGTTTTTACCGATGCTTCAGGAAAAAGTAAAATGTCCGAGTCACATGGAAAAATCCAAAGACGCAAAAGTGGGAATCTGACATCAAGGTAATCTAGGGATCACCACAAGTAGCTGAACAAGCAGCTGTCATTAGGGCATTTGAGAGGTTCAAAGAACCCTTTAATTTAGTCACAGACTCAGCATATGTAGCTGGTGTAACTGTTAGAGCTTTACATGCTCTCCTAAAAGAAATCTCAAACAAAAATATTTATGATTTGCTCTCAAAATTAATTTATCTGGTTTCCCACAGAGAGCATCCCTATTTTGTCATGCATGTGAGGTCACATACGAGCCTGCCAGCATTTATTGCAGAGGGTAATCGTAGAGCTGATGCTCTGGCTATGCCAGCAGGCATAGTTCTATCAGCCGACTTACCAAAGCTCCCCCAAGTTTTTGAACAAGCAAAATTGAGCCATGCCATGTACCATCAAAATACTCCTGCTCTTATCCGCATGTTCCATCTGTCGCGGACGCAGGCAAAAGCAATAGTGGCAACGTGTCCCAACTTCCAGAATCTACAGCCTCCATGACTGGGCATGGGGGTCAATCCCAGAGGCATTAATAGCGGTGAAGTGTGGCAGATGGATGTCACACATTTCCCTGAATTTGGGATATTAAAATACATTCATGTTTCTATTGATACCTTCTCTGGTGCTATGTATGCCTCTGCACATGAAGGTGAAAAAGCTAAGGATGTTGAAAAACATCTTGTCCAAGCTTTTGCTGTGCTTGGTATACCTGAGGAGATAAAAACTGACAATGGACCTGGCTACACCTCTCAGGAGTTTAAAAACTTCCGTCAGCAGTGGGGATTTCGACATGTTACAGGTATTCCTCACTCCCCAACTGGACAAGGCATTGTTGAACGTGCCCATCAAACCCTCAAGCGAATGCTGCTACAACAATCAGGGACCACCAAACTCAACTCACCTGCCCTCAGACTCAGCAAAGCACTGTTTATCATAAACTTCCTGAATGGCACCTTGGAGGATCCAAAGCCTCCCATCTATCGTCATTTCCAGAACACCGGGAGACAGAAACTGAAGGAAAATCCAGCAGTCCTGATCCGGGACCCAGAGACTCAAAAGATCCATGGACCATAGAAACTTGTAACTTGGGGACGTGGGTATGCCAGTGTATCTACCCCTCAAGGACTGAGATGGATCCCAGGGAAATGGGTAAAACCTTATGTCACTTCCTCAAAAGTTAAGGAGGTTAAAACTGCCCCCTGGAGGACACACCATAAAAAGGATCCTGATTTTGTACCCTCATGTAAACCCCCTACTGCAGATTTTGATGTTAATCCCTTAAGTTAAGTTGCACTGTTTTGCACTCACGTTTTGCACTGTATTTTGTGAATCTTCATCCTGATACTCTACACCATAGATTTCCTGACTAACCCCCTGAGTTTTAACTGGGGGACTAGTTTAAAGACATCCTGTCGAGTTGTAGGGATGATAGATTCCAATTATGTTTTGCACTGTTGTTTTGTTACTGTTCTATGCACATTTAAGTTACTAAGAGTTACAACCCAGCTTTAAAGAAAAAAAATAGGGAATTGTTGCTGCCTGTTCTGAGCTTCCCCTCCCCCTCCCAAAGACACTTGCTCCTGCCATGTGCTCTGAGCTCCTTTGTTCTAAGCGCGGGCAAAACCAAATGTAACTCAAACTCTTTAGCAGTGTCTGATTGGCCGGTCATCCTGGGTCTGCCCCGGGTCCTCCCCTTTCCCCTTCTCCTAATAAAAGAGATGATCGAGGGAGCCCCCGCCCTCCTTTGGGTCTGCTACCCTTTCTGCGAAGATCTCTTGTCGTCTGTTTCTTTTGAAACCTTCTAACTGCAGGAAATTGAGCGAGCAGAGAGCTATATTTCTCCCTCTTTGCTTCTGCTGATGGTATTTGCTTAGCAGCTGATACAAGTACTGATTTTAGAGCTACTAAAAGTGCTAGATCGCCCGTGCTACCTCTCTAGGCTTCTCGAGGCTTTCTAAGGCTTAAACCGCTAGCTTAGCAGGTAAAAAGCTGAAAAGATACCTTCCACAATAATCCTTGTAGCGGGTGCCGCCAGGTGTTATTACAGGGTAGCACAGGCAGCAAGAGCAGTAGAATCGCCATTTGTGTCTGGGAAAAGGCAGTGGTGAGAATTGACCAAAACCTTTTGGTTTTGCAGAACACCTTTAATCACCTTCAGTGCACAAGGACGCAAGCAAAATGATCCCAGTGTTTGATTATGAGTGCAAATGATATTCATATATATGTGCTAATCACAGCCAGTATATTGCAGATTTCCACTATGTCACAGCATATAAAATCAAAGGTTTGAATCTTTATGGAATGTATCCAAGGTAACAACACCACAGTAATACAATTTGTAATCACATACCCTGATTACTTTCCATTACCAGAAACAATGCAAAAAAACCCCCAACGATTAAAAAAATTAAATAAGAATCCAAAATATCCACAAGTTAGTCATAAATTATGATTGTTAAATATAAGGCATATAAACTCACAAAATCCTGTAAACTATCAATATTTTGTTCCTAGAGATGTGTTGTTGTTTCAGTTTGTTTTTAAACTCATCCTTTTATCAGAATCTACTTGAACAAATTATTTAAACATAAAGGAACCTAACATACCAATGCAACTCCAGACACAGTAAATTTGCACACTGCCCTGGGTTGAGGTGTATTCTATTACCATCCTCATGAGCTGTTGAAATCAGGTGGGGCAGTGTTTCCTTGCCTCCTCCCCCCAGACTATCTTTCTGTTAATGGCCCATCATTGTCCTGCTGCATGACTCAGAGATAACTCCCTCAGGACTATCTTCTGTTAACAAGCCTAATCAACACTTGGCCTCATGACTCATTACCCCATTGTGAGATGCTCCACCCGGAGGGAGGAACCAAGCATCCCATCGTGGATATAATCTGGGACTCTGAGCACCAAAGACACGGGCTCCACTGGATTTCCAGAGGACAGGAGCTACACAGCCACCGCTGGACTTTCTGAGGAAGAGCAGACCCCTTCTACTACAGGATCACCACTTCAGAGGATTGCAGCCACCATTCCACCAGACTGCTACCACTACCCTGCCTAACAGGGACTCAGGTTGTATCTTGACTCTGTCAGTGTTTTCTTTTACTTTCTTTTCCTTTTCTTTAATTTCCATTAAATTGTTATTCTGACTTGGTGCCTCTCACTGGTTTGTTTTCAAACTAGGACATAATTTGGCGCCCAAGTGGGGCCTGCTCTGAGAGAAAGTCAGAATTACAATCTTGTATTAACAGAAACCTATTCACCATGGTGCTCAGCTTGTCTGCATGGGTTCTGTATCTTGCTCTCTATATTTTTCCTTACATGGGGAACTATCTGCCTGTTGTGTTACTCCTGTTAAAACCAGGGACTGGTATGAGAATTGCTTTATTGGTTTATTATGTCTATAGCATAATAACCTGCGAGGCGATGAATACCATTTGGAATATATACTCAATTTTGTTTGGCTGTCCTAGTCTGGGCTCCTATGTCTGGGATCTCTTCAACAATCGCACCCAGCCCCTGGTGGGAGGAGTAGAGAGGGGTTTCTTCCAGCCTTTCAGGCCAGGCACAGCAGTTTTTGAAAATATTGAGTTCCCTCTGGATGTTAAGGATGGTATAATCTTCTTGTCAGTTCTATTCTCTTTTTTCTCTATGGCCTGCATTGTGTACACCATGCTTAGAAACAGAACGCTACTTAGTGTGGTGCAATGTCTGCTTGAGGAGGAGGTAAAAAGGAGCAAAGCAGCAAATACCATGTCTACGCAGACTGCCACACAGAAAGGAACCAAAAGCAAAGCAACCGCATCCATCTCTACGCAGACTGTCACAAAGGAGAAAGGAAGCAAACGCAAAGCAACCGCATCCATCTCTACGCAGACTGTCACAAAGGAGAAAGGAAGAAAAAGCAAAGCAACCGCATCCATCTCTACGCAGACTGACACAGAGGAGAAAGAAACCAAATGCAAAACAACAGCATCCATCTCTACACAGACTATCACAGAGGAGAAAGGAACCAAATACAAAACAACAGCGTCCATGACTACGCAGACTGACTCAGAGGAGAAAGGAACCAAAAGCACTGTCAGCGTCCCCATGCAAACCACCACTGAACCAGAACAGCCCAAACCGATTGCAGTTGCCCCCGTCCAGAAGAAGAAATCAAAAAGCAAGTCAGTCCGCATAGTGACTGATGAGGATGCAGCAGGACCTTCACATCCAGCAGAAGAGGCTGAGCCAGAGATCATCACTCGGTCACTATCCCTGGGTGAGCTGCGTGACCTGCGGAGGGAATTCACGCACCAGACGAATGAGTCCATCCTGACCTGGCTGCTCCGCATTTGGGATGCTGCAGCCAATGACACCATTCTGGATGGAAGTGAGGCCAGGCAGCTGGGATCTCTGTCCCGGGATGTGGTCATTGACCAGGGGATCGGGAGAACCCAAGAAACTCTCAGCCTCTGGCGGCGACTGCTTACAAGTGTCAGGGACAGGTACCTTTGTAAAGAAGACCTCCAGGTGCACCAAGGGAAATGGAGCACAATGGAACAAGGTATCCGGCGCCTGAGGGAATTGGCTGTGTTGGAGATCATTTTCTCAGAAGACGAGAGATTTCCTAAGAGCCCAGATGGTGTCCAGTGCACGTCACAGATGTAGTTGAGGTTCGCACGCCTTGGACCAGAGATATACTCCCGTTACCTGGCAACGCTGCAATGGAGGGAAGGCGAGGACAGGGTGGGCGTCTTGGTGAACAAACTGAGGATTTACGAGGACACCGTCACAGCCCCGTTTCGCACCCATGTCTCATCCGTGGAAACAAGTCTTTCAGCTGAGCAAGTCCGGAGTTTGATTGAAGAAGGCCATCAGAAATTGAAAAAGGAACTTAAGGAAGAGATTTACCAGATCTCGCCAGAACCAACAAAAGTCTCTGCCATTAGGAGCCGACGTCCCCCAACCAGGGAGAGAGGATACACCCCACGAGGTAATCTCTGGTTTTTCCTTCAGGAACATGGAGAAGACATGAGTAAGTGGCATGGAAAACCCACCTCCTCCTTAGCAGCCAGGGTACGTGAACTAAAAAGAGGGACAACTACCACAAGAAGCGCATCTAGAGTCAACATTGCTCCGGTCTCTCGCACACAGAACTCCAGACGATACCAGAATGATAGTATGACTGATCCTCTTGAAGGGACCTCAGGAACATATTCACCGGAAGGGAGCAACATGCACCAGAACCAGGAATAGAGGGGCCCTGCCTCTAGCCAGGTAGAGGAAAGGGATAATCGGGTCTTTTGGACTGTGTGGGTCCGATGGCCTGGCACATCTGAGCCACAAAAATACACGGCTTTGGTTGACACAGGCGCTCAATGTACTCTGATGCCATCAAGGTATGTGGGAGCAGAACCCATTTCTATTTCTGGGGTGACAGGAGGATCTCAGCAGCTGACTGTACTGGAAGCTGAAGTGAGTTTAACTGGGAACGAGTGGCAGAAACACCCCATCGTGACAGGCCCGGAGGCCCCGTGCATTCTCGGCATAGACTATCTCAGAAATGGATATTTCAAGGACCCAAAAGGACATCGTTGGGCTTTTGGGATAGCTGCTGTGGAGACAGAAGATATCAGACAACTGAGTACATTGCCTGGCCTCTCAGATGACCCGTCTGCCGTGGGACTGCTAAGAGTTGAAGAACAACAGGTACCAATCGCCACAGCAACCGTACACCATCGGCAATACTGCACCGACAGAGACTCTGTGGTTCCCGTCCATGAGATGATTCGTAAACTGGAGAGCCAAGGGGTGGTCAGCAAGGCCCATTCACCTTTCAACAGCCCTATATGGCCAGTGCGTAAGTCCAATGGAGAATGGAGACTGACGGTGGATTACCGTGGCCTGAATGAAGTCACACCACCATTGAGTGCTGCTGTGCCGGACATGTTGGAACTTCAGTACGAGCTGGAGTCCAAAGCAGCGAAGTGGTACTCCACTATTGACATTGCCAACGCCTTCTTCTCCATTCCTTTGGCAGCAGAATGCAGGCCCCAGTTTGCTTTCACTTGGAGGGGTGTGCAATACACCTGGAACCGACTGCCCCAGGGGTGGAAGCACAGTCCCACCATTTGCCATGGACTGATCCAGACTGCACTGGAAAAGGGTGAGGCCCCAGAACATCTGCAATACATCGACGACATCATCGTGTGGGGAAACACAGCAAAGGAAGTATTTGAGAAAGGAGAGAAAATCATCCAGATTCTCCTGGAAGCTGGCTTTGCCATCAAAAGGAGCAAAGTCAAGGGACCTGCCCAAGAGATCCAGTTCCTGGGAGTAAAGTGGCAAGATGGACGACGTCAGATTCCCACCAAGGTCGTCAACAAGATCACAGCAATGTCTCCACCGACCAGCAAGAAGGAAACACAAGCTTTCCTAGGCGCCATAGGTTTTTGGAGAATGCACATTCCTGAGTACAGCCAGATCGTGAGCCCTCTCTACCTGGTTACCCGCAAGAAGAACGATTTCCACTGGGGCCCTGAACAGCAGCAAGCCTTCGCCCAGATCAAACAGGAAATCGCTCATGCTGTAGCCCTTGGCCCAGTCAGGACAGGACCAGAGGTGAAGAACGTGCTCTACTCTGCAGCCGGGAACAATGGTCTGTCCTGGAGCCTCTGGCAGAAGGTGCCTGGTGAGACTCGTGGTCGACCACTGGGATTCTGGAGCCGAAGCTACAGAGGATCTGAAGCCAACTACACTCCAACAGAGAAAGAAATCTTGGCCGCCTATGAAGGAGTCCAAGCTGCCTCAGAGGTAATCGGCACAGAGGCACAACTCCTCCTGGCACCCCGACTACCAGTGCTGGGGTGGATGTTCAAGGGAAAGGTTCCTTCCGTGCATCACGCCACCGACACCACATGGAGCAAGTGGATTGCTCTCATCACACAGCGTGCCCGTATTGGAAACCCGAATCGCCCTGGGATTCTGAAAATTATAACAAACTGGCCTGAAGGTTAGACTTTTGGATTATCTTCTGAAGAAGAGGAAGAGCAAGTGACTTGTGCTGAGGAAGCCCCAACATATAATGACCTACCGGAGACTGAAAGACGTTATGCCCTCTTCACTGATGGTTCCTGCCGAATTGTAGGCACTAACAGGAAGTGGAAAGCTGCAGTATGGAGCCCCACACGGCGAGTTGCACAAGCTACCGAGGGACAAGGTGGATTGAGTCAGGTTGCAGAGCTTAAAGCCGTCCAGCTGGCTTTGGATATTGCTAAACGAGAGAAGTGGCCGAGGCTCTATCTCTACCCCGACTCGTGGATGGTAGCTAATGCTCTGTGGGGATGGCTGGTTCGCTGGAGAAAAGCCAACTGGCAGTGCAAAGGGAAACCCATCTGGGCCGCTGAGATTTGGCAGGACATCGCCGCCCGAGTAGAGAAGCTGACCGTGAAGGTTCGACACGTGCATGCGCACGTACCCAAGTGTCGGGCTAATGAAGAACATTGCAACAACAAGCAGGTGGACCGAGCTGCCAAGGTGAAAGTATCACAGGTGGATCTGGACTGGCAGCACAAGGGAGAACTATTCCTAGCTCGTTGGGCCCGTGATGCCTCTGGTCATCAGGGGAGAGATGCAACATACCAATGGGCCCGTGACCGAGGGGTGGACCTTACCATGGACAGCATCTCACAGGTCATCCACAGTTGTGAGACCTGTGCTGCAATCAAACAGGCCAAGCGGGTGAAGCCTCTGTGGTACGGTGGACGATGGTCAAAGTACAGGTATGGGGAAGCCTGGCAAGTTGATTACATCACACTGCCTCAAACCCGCCAAGGCAAGCGCTACGTGTTGACCATGGTTGAAGCAACTACTGGATGGCTGGAGACCTACCCTGTGCCTCATGCTACAGCCCGGAACACCATCTTGGGCCTGGAAAAGCAAGTCCTGTGGAGACATGGCACCCCCGACAGGATCGAGTCAGACAACGGGACTCATTTTAAGAACAGCCTCATCAAAACCTGGGCCAGAGAACATGGTATCGAATGGATATATCACATTCCTTATCATGCACCAGCTGCCGGAAAAGTTGAACGCTGCAATGGACTACTTAAAACCACCCTAAAGGCACTTGGTGGGGGGACCTTCAAAAATTGGGAAGTGAACTTAGCAAAGGCTACCTGGATGGTCAATACCCGAGGGTCCATCAATCGAGCTGGTCCTGCCGAGTCTGAACCCTTGCACACGGTGGATGGAGATAGAGTCCCTGTGGTACACCTGAGAGGTATTTTAGGAAAGACTGTTTGGATTAATCCTACCTCAGGCAAAGGCAAACCCATCCGTGGGATTGTCTTTGCTCAAGGACCTGGTTACACTTGATGGGTAGTGCAGAAAGATGGGGAAACCCATTGTGTACCACAGGGAGACCTAATCTTAGGTGAGAACGGTGTGTAGGGTTTCATTGTATATATATATATATCTATATATGTATGTGTGTTTAGAGTTTAAGAAGGTATTGATTTGGGATGATGTAGATGGTAATAGAATAAGGGGTGGATAATGTCCTGGGTTGAGGTGTATTCTATTACCATCCTCATGAGCTGTTGAAATCAGGTGGGGCAGTGTTTCCTTGCCTCCTCCCCCCAGACTATCTTTCTGTTAATGGCCCATCATTGTCCTGCTGCATGACTCAGAGATAACTCCCTCCAGACTATCTTCTGTTAACGAGCCTAATCAACACTTGGCCTCATGACTCATTACTCCATTGTGAGATGCTCCACCCGGAGGGAGGAACCAAGCATCCCATCGTGGATATAACTGGGACTCTGAGCACGAAAGACACGGGCTCCAGTGGATTTCCAGAGGACAGGAGCTACACAGCCACCGCTGGACTTTCTGAGGAAGAGCAGACCCCTTCTACTACAGGATCACCACTTCAGAGGACTGCAGCCACCATTCCACCAGACTGCTACCACTACCCTGCCTAACAGGGACTCAGGTTGTATCTTGACTCTGTCAGTGTTTTCTTTTACTTTCTGTTCCTTTTCTTTAATTTCCATTAAATTGTTATTCTGACTTGGTGCCTCTCACTGGTTTGTTTTCAAACTAGTACACTTAGAGAGCCATCCAAGCTGGTCTTGAATGTTTCAAGGGATGGGGCATCCACCACCTCTCTGGGCAACCTGTGCTAGTGTTTTACCACCCTCATCATAAAAAATTTCTTCCCTGTGTCTTCCTTATATGCCACCATGTGTCCCTTGTTACAAATGCAGTGAGTGCTCAGACAAGTCCTGCCTTAGGCTCAGATTTATGGCAGTACCTCTATTTGAGGTGACCCGCACCCCAAATTGCTCTCCCTCACGAGTTTTTAAGAATAGACACTTAGGTCTATTACAAAATGAATTATTTATTGAATAGACACAAGATTAACAGACAAGAGACTTTAAACAGACTACTTACTACACAGGATAAACAAAAGAACTACTAGTAGATTTACATAATGCAGTGCACAACATAAAGGTACCTATATTACAGCTAGCAAAGAAATAGTATAGTTTAGGAGTCAATGTAACTTATCACCAAATTGATGATGGAGTACACACAGAGCCTTTTCACTCAACTTCCAGAAGAGTAACCACGAGGATGCATCCAAACTTTGGGAAGAAGCCCTACACATTTCCAGGGAGTATGCAGAAGACTTCTGCTGTGTGAAAATTTTGTGTAGCTTTTATAGTTTGTAAAGTGAAGTGTCTGTCAGTCAGAAATTCAAGGCTTATCTCCCTTCAAACTGCTCTCAAGGCAAGATGTTTATTGTCAGCTGGGAATTCCACCTCCATGGCGCCAGAGATAACTCACTACTGGACAAATGTCCAGCCTGGGTTATCTCACCAATTCATGTGAGGGGGAAGATGCCCTGAGCTATCGAACCAGCTGATGGACCGAACAGATAAGCTCATCTGTGGTAAGGGGGAAATTGTTACAGCAGGGATACTGTAACACGCATATATCAAACCAGGAGTCCCGTGGAAAAGAAATATATATGGACGGATTCTTGGTAGATGTTTCAGAGATGTTTATTTCTCCAGCCGCATGGCCGGAGCTCTGCCGAGGAACCCTCACAGTCTGGGCTGAGGGTCCTTGCCCGCGCAGGGAAACACAAACCAACCAATGGGGAACGAGGCTGACCAGGGGCAGGGGAACCCTGTGTGTCTGTGCCCTCAGGGCCCCTCTGCCAGGACTACATGGTGGGGGGAGGAGACCCCAAAATCTCACCTGCTTTATTTTAATAAAAGGAGAATGAAAACAACTGGATAAACATAACAAGAACAGTTTCAAAACAAAACAAGCCACCCTCCTGAATCTTTAAATGTCCAAACAGATTCTGTGGAACATCTTAGGGCTGACAGAAGGGAGACAGAACTCTCTGAGCATGCTTTGTGGGGAAACTGAGGCAGGAGAGGGTTTAATTTCCTCCCTCCCCCTTTTCATCCCCCACTCGGCATTGGAAAGGGATTTTTGGGGAAACAATTGGCAAAGGTATGGTTTTGTGAGGGAAACCATGGATGATAAAACGGATTGGGAATACACTGGGGGTAATAGGACATAGGATAAAAGGGAAAGGTGGGATTAGGAAAGGGAGACTGTAGGGGGGGCTTATAATGGAGATATTGCCTAATATGACTACGATTTTTTGCATATATACTGCCTTTCACAGGAACACCATCAGGCCCAGTGACCTGCAATTCTTGTAACCCTTTTCTACCTTGTATAATTTTGAATTCCACCACCTCTCAATCTCCCAAGCTTGGGATGCATTTTTCAGGGTTATTCTTTTTAATAGCAGTTCTATGCACGAATATGTCTTGCTGGTTGTCACATCTTGGTATAAAACCATAATTTTGTTTAACATTATACCATTTCACTATCCCTAAGATCTTAGCTACTATGATCTTTTCCTTTTTCCGAGTGGCTGGCATAGACAACACCACAGATGAGGTTGAGTAAAGCTCTGTATGTCTTTAATTTTTTAAACAGCTCTTTTGTAGAGCCTGATCCACCAATTTTCAGACATTTCTCAAACAGTACAAGAGCAAAGTTAAAAGAGAATCCTCCAGTGTTAATTAGAAACCCAGAAACAGGGAAGATTGAAGGTCCATTTCCTTTAATAATATGGGGCAAAGGGTTTGCTTGTGTTTCCACAGGCGGTCAACTCAGGTGGCTTCCAGCAAAGAACATGAAAACCTATCAAGCGTGAAGAAATGCTGACAACCCCACAAGTAAAGAAGCAGGCACACAGACGTGAGCTGAACAGAGATCGCAACCTCTGCTTGATGTCTTGCATTCTATCTACAGAAGATTGTGAAGTTTGGGTGTGGGAATTAGTAGTATTGTAGAATTCTTTGTTAGATGACAGTATAAGAAGAATATGGAACTTAATCAAAAATTATGCTTATGCTTTTTTGCTTTGCTTGCTTTTGGCTATGCAGATTTACCAGTTAACCAACCTAAAGCTAATGTTTGGGTCACTTTAGCTAATGCATCAGGTTTAGAGACCATATTTCTGTCCAACACGACCCCTGAGAAACCATTTTCCACCTGCTTAGTTGGTGTGCCAATGGATGCTTGGCCAATCCCGATAGAAATTGATGAAGCTATTCAAGGTCCTTTTGTTAAGACAAATGTGTGGAACTACTACAATCCAGTAGATGCATGGGATTGGTGGGTTCCTCACCTTCCCAAAGCATCTTCTGAACCTCAGGAATTAGAGATCCTTGGTTCTACATATATGACCTTTTGTGTCAAATTTAATTATATAAACAAGGGTCAATCTTTAATTAAGGATGTTACTCCTTATCACAATTTATATAAAAATCAGACCTCATGGTGCAATTATACTTCTTTAGTTCATTCTGTATATGATACTCCCTTTCAATTACCATGTGGAGTATTTTTCATTTGTGGAGGTCGAGTTTGGCCTACTATTCCAGCACACATCACTAGTGGACCATGTAGCGTGGGAAAACTTTGCTAACACCCAGTGCAAAAATGCTTGCTTTTATGAGGCATAAAAGTAAAAGGTCTATTCTTCCGTACAAGCCAGATTGTAATGATGATTTTGTACCCTGGGGTCCTGTAAAAAGGCTCTCAGCAGCTCTTCTTTTACCACAGCTTGCTTCAGGAGTTGCACAATTAGACCGACTAGGGTTTTGGCTGAGTAAGGAATTCAATGCTACTTCCCCTGCATTAAGTGATATGCTAACAGATACCAAAGATGTCAGACATGCAACTTTGCAGAACAGGGCTGCAATTGAGTTCCTTTTATTAGCACATGGACATGGGTGTAAAGATTTTGAAGGAATGTGTTGTATGAATTTATCTGATCATTCAGAATCTATCCGTAAGAGTATTCAACAACTTAAAGAAGGTGTTTCAAAGATTAGAGTTGATGATGGAACTTGGTTAGATAACCTGCTTGATGGATGGAATTTAACAACATGGGTGAAAGCTTTTAAAGATGAGTTTTTACATATTAGTTATCATCATAGTTGTGTTAATAATGGTGCCTTGCTTGCTTCAATGTATCTGGCAAATGATCATCAAAGCTATTAAGGGAGTCTTCATGGTTCAAACAGGAGGGGGAGATGTTGGAGTGAAAGCTCCTCTGGACTCAGGCCCAGAGGGAAGCCAAAGCACAGGGGTTGAATTAAAACCTTTGGACAAGCTGAGATACATGAAGCCACACCAAAATAAAATAGAAACATAGATTTTTAACTTTTAGTAGAAATATATGCTAAGTGCCTTAAACATTAAAAAGCTGTAGCAGAGACCTTAAACACAGTTCTTGCTGCAGCAGTGTTGCCTTTTCACAGAATTCTTTACTTTAGACAAAATATAGATAGAATTATATTGTTCACATTTTTTAGATGGAGTGTTCACATAAACAATAAGAACTGATAGAAACTGCATACGCAAATCTGTGTAATACCTCTGCAACACTTGTGTAAGACTTATGACTGTTAGGATTAGACCAGGATAGGTTAAGAAAAGAAAAATTAGAATCATGTGTTAATCTTATTGGTCAATTTACAAATATAATCCACACTTCTGTAAGAAAGAATATAGAGTATAGAGTCAAGAATATAGAGTATAGAGTCTAGAGTATAGAGCACATAGAGCATATAGAGCATACAGAAGAAGAAGCTGGTTTTGCCTGCTGTTGCTGCTTGCCTTTATCATGTAACCCCCTTCGAACTCTGCCTTCAAGAAAGCTATAAGACTATGAAATAAAGAAGCAGAACAGCAGCCTCCTCTGCTCTTTTACCCTGGTTTGAGAAGGAAGGGTACCCTGTCAAAAGCTCAACATTTGGCAATAGGATATACTGTAGAGGGATTCCTTGTTGAACAGGGGCATATGATACCCCTGGAAAGATTGGACAACCCAGGGTTGCTGAGGAAAAACCCCTGAACTGGCCCCTGGCTGCAGGCAAGCCTGGATAACACCTGGCTGCAGACAGCCTTGAAAGTCCTTGGCAAAGTTATACACTGGTCGGCTCCCCTGCGGATCAGGGGCCGCCTAGAGGGACTGGGCGTGAATCTTTGCAAAAAGTAGATATAAGCTGGTATAGGTTGACAATAAAGCAGAGAACGATGCTCAAATCGTATCGGTGTCTGTGTCGTTTATCTGGGCAGCTCTCCAGAACTCGGGACCCCCCCCCCTGCAAAACCTGGAGCCTGAGCAGGGACTCGAGTGATTTTTCGCTTAAATGTGGTTTGTTTTTAGCTTAAATGTGTTTCGCTGAAATGCGGTAAGTCTCCAAAGCATCGCAAGGAGGGTGAGGAGCCTGGAGAGCTGGGAGCGGGAGTGTCCCGGCAAAAAAGTTGAGTGGAGCCGGAGACTGGAGCTCGCGAGGCCAAGCAGGCCCCCGCAGGTAAGACAGCTATGGAATACAAGACTGGCACACATCTCCTAGCCAGTATCCTCTCTAAGAGAGGTGAGACTGTAAAAGATCGAGATGTCTATGCCCTAATAACATGGGCCGGGAAACAAGGGTTTTTGAAATGCACTTCGCTTTTGTTCTCGACCGAAGAGTGGTGGGAAGTTGGAAACGGACTGTGGCTTTTCACGATTGAGGGTGGAAAGGAAGGTAAAGAAGCTAAAGCTCTCGGATTAACATGGAGAGCTGTGACTAATACCCTCACAGAAACGAAAGCAGAGAGGAAGCTGGCCGCAGTGGCCATGGAAGCCCTGGGGGGTGGCGGCCCCAGAAAGGAAAGAAACGGGGGTCTCACGGAGCGGTGGCTGGAGGCCAGGGCGAAGTCCAGGGTTGCGCGATTCTTCGGGCTGACCGTGGGTCGACTGATGAAGGCTACAGCAGCACCTATCTGCTCTCTGCAGGAGCTGCTGGACGCGACGGGGAAGGAAGTTACCCCGCAGAAGTCTGAGGGAGAAATGGCTGCAAAGGCGGAAGTACAGGCTCCCGACCCTGGGGGCGGGGCGCAGGCGAGCAGAGGAGAAGCAAGCGGTCCTAGCACCCGGCCGAAAACAGCAGCGCACCACCCCCCTCTGCCGGACAGCAGATCATCGTCTGATTGCGAGGCGGCCTCTACAGCTTTGTTGCCTGCAGAGACAGAGCAAGCCAGGGCTGCCGAGGGTCAGCCCCAAGAGGAGGAGAAGCACCAAGAGATGATGCATGAAGTAATGAAGTAATGAAGAAGCTTTCTGAATTGTCTACAGCCACCAGAACTCCTCCGTTCCCGTTGGGAGAATTGGGCACAAGGCCTACGGCCCCTCCCTTCCTGCAAGAGGACATGGAGCCATGGCCTCCGTCAGCCCCAACAGCGAGGACTGGTCCATTACGAAGGAGTTGGAATGGAGTTTTCCATGACGCAACTATTGAAGGAGATTGGCAAGCCATAGATGCCCTAGCCTGCCCTGTACTGATACAAGGGGACACTGAAAAGTGGAAACCCCATGACTGGAAGATCTTGCAGCAAGCAAAGCAAACGGTCACCACGCACAGCTTACGGTCCGAAGCTACACGGAGAATCCTGCAGTTTATCTTTACAGCAGATGTCCTGTGTCCTAATGATTGCATCAGCATCCCACAATTGTTGTTAATCCCTTCACAGTTCCTGCTCTGGGAGCGAACGTGGAAGCGGCTAGCACAAGAAGAAGCTAGCAAACCCCAAGGTGATACGCAAGACCCACCGTATGCAATCCAAGCCAACATGCTAACTGGGAGTGGGGCTTATGGAGCGACAGTGACGCAGCTGACCATGCCCACAATCATTCATCAGTTGTCACAGACTCTTCCCCATAAAGCTGTTGGAGAATGGAGTTATTGGGATCAATAAAAGAACTGTGCAAGCTATTGAGCTGGAGGTTTTTTGGGCCTGTGTGTATGAGACACTTTCCGTGGGAAAGTCTCTGTGAAAAGCAAAACAGTTTCAGCCTGAGAAATTTCAGGGAGTAACGTACTTGCAGGTGTGATATCTAGGAGTATAAGGGAGGCAAGGGCAAGATTCTTTTGAACATAACAAGACTGTGGAAGACTGCCAATGTAGTCTGATTGTGTAGAAATAGAAAAATGTCCTGATAAGTAAGCCCCTTAGAAGCTAACAAGCTGGTATACTATTTAAGTGCCTCTAGACTGCTAATAAATCGGAGTGTATTTTTCAACCATATTGGCTGGTGTCAGTTCTTCTCCCCCCGCCGGGGATCCGAGCTCCCCGTCCCGCCGCGGCTTCCGACATCTGGCGCCTGAACACGGCACACCGAACTTGGAACATCGAACTTGGAACACCGACTTCGGAACCTGGAACGCGGAGTACGGGACCTGAACGCGGAACTCGGACTTTGTACTGGGACTGGTATTTTATTCCCTTTGCCCTGGCGGGAGCCGAATGCGGTGCCGGAGCAGCGCCGGCGGGGGCGGAGGGTCGGCCGACCTCTAGCCTGGGCCACCTTAACATCGGTGGTTCGCCGCTTGGCTGCTAAAGGCTTGCCTGGACGCTGCAGTACCCTGATACTTGGGGCGCGCAGAGGCGCGGGTGGTATCAAAGTAGTCCACGGGTTTTACGGTTTTTGGTACGCAGTTCGCGCTGGTTCGCGGTTTGTCCGCGGTTTTGTTTTCGCGCTGGTCGCGGGTACGGTTCGCGCTGGACGCGGGTTCGCGGGTTATCCGCGGGTAATAGTTTCGAGCAGAGACGTGGGGTTTTCACTTTGGATGCGGTTTGTGTTTCGCGCTGAGTCGCGGGTTTGTGGACGCGGTCATGGAAACTCAGGCAGCCTTTAATGTGTTTTTACGCTTTTTAGAAAAGCAGGGAATTAAGGAGATAAACCTTTATAAGGAACTAGTTAATCCAAGATCATTTAAAATGAAAGCTACAGAAACAAGAGCTCCCGAATTTGCCGCGGTTGCCATAGAGACTGTAGAGAGCGGCAGCGCGGGCTGTAGCAGCTCCGCGAACGTAACAGACGCGGGACTTACAGAGCGGCGGCCAGAGACCGCGGCGGAGTTCGGGGTAGCGGGTTCCTTCGGGCTGGCTGTAAGAAAAATCATTAAAAATACAGCAGCGCGCGTTAGCTCATTGCGAGAGTTACTAAACTCGGCAGAACCGGATGTTAACTCTCTGACGACCGGAGGAGAAATGGCCGCGAGAGCAGAAGCGCAGACACCAGATCCAGGGGGCGGGGCGCGGGCGGGCCAGAGAGACACCGGCAGCCCTGGTGCCCGGCCAAAAGCAGCAGCCTGGCCAAAAGTGGCGGAGGGTGACCCCCCCGCGCCGGACTGCGGGACAGCTGGCAGCAGCGCGGCTTTTACAGTTTCGTCGCCTGCAATGTCAAAGCCGGCCGGGGCGACCCGAAAACAGCCCCAAATGAAAGAGAAGTACCAACAAGTAATGCAAAAAGTCATCAAAAAGCTTACTAACTTATCTACACAAAGCATTTTACAGTCTGTCTTTACAGCAGATGTCCTGTGTTCAAAAGCATTACATCAGTATCCTACAGTTGTTAACCCCTTCACAGTTCCTGCTCTGGGAACGAACGTGGACTGCAACACTGCAGAATGTCCTGCAACAACAGGGACAAGTCATCGCTACATCACTGACCAGAGAGGTGCCCAGCAAAGTGGTGCCATGCTACAGGACCCCGAAACGAGACAGCACAGTCAGCATCAGCTCCTGAGGAACGTGATGCCACTACCATAACAGCTGGGACTTTGAGACCTGTCCTGAGGACCCTCGAGAGAGGCTGAGACGTGGCTGAGTGAAGGAGCTGAGGACTTGCCAGATCCACCACTCTCCATAACGGGAGAAATAATGAGACTCTGGGGCGAAAATAACAGCTGCCCTGGGTGGTTGCTAGTGACTTGTGGTGGGTGTCGGGGAACTCTTTCCAAAGACAAAACTAAGAAAAATAACTGCATGAAATTTTGGGTATATTGCAAAAAGTTTTGAGTATAACACCAAACTCAGAAGTAAAGTAAAAAATTGTTTTTTGAATGTCTTGAAATAAGTTCTGTTAAGTTTACGTGATGTTAAGGTTAATTTCTGTTAAGGTTAAGTTCTTTAATTTTAAGTTCTGTTAAGTTTAAGTTCTGCAGAATTTAAGTGATAAGGTTAAGTTGTGTAACGTTAACATAGTGTTAAGGTTAATTCGTGTTAAGTTTAAGTGTTGTTAAGTTTAAGCAAAGTTAAGTTTAAGTAAAGTTAACTTTAAGTTCTGCTAAGTTTAAGTTGTGTAGAGTGTAAGTGATGTTAAAGCTAAGTAGCCATTAAGTTTAATATAACCTTGCAAATGCTTAATAAGTTAAGTGTGTGTTGTTGATGTTAGACATGTAATAACATAAAGTTAAGTAGCTATTGATCTTCTGCTATTAGGCCACAGCCACAGCTGTGAAAGGTTTAAAGGTTCCGACATAAAGCCTTGTTGTCAGTACCCGAAAAGAAGAAGTCTCCTCCATATGCAGTAGTCCAACAGGGGCTGTTGGAGCCATATGGTCAGTTCATTGACCGTCTGTCAGCAGCCTTCAAGGACGCAACTGAGCTCTCTGCAGAGCTCCAAGAGCAAATGTTCCACAGCCTTGCCTTTGAAAATGCTAATAGGCAAACTAAGACAATTCTTGCCACGCTGCCCCAGGGAGCAGGAGTAGATGAGATGCTCGTGCATGCTAGCCGTGTGGAGCAGTCGTCTCAAACAGCTGCATTCACTGCAACGCTGCAGAATGTCCTGCAAAAACGGGGACAAGTCATTGCCGCAGCCCTGACCGGAGGGGCACAAAGAAAAAAGGAGGCGAAGGCCGCTGGCCTACCTCCTGGTCCCCGGATGGGCGGAGTAGCCTGTTTCCGATGCGGTGAAGAGGGGCACATGAGGCGCACTTGCCGGAAAACAGTGTGGTGCCACAACTGCAATTCCGGCACCCATGCCACCATAGTATGCCACCGTGCAGGAAATGGCCAGCGCAGCACGGTGGGGCCACGCGCCAGGACACAAGTGAGCGCCCCAAAGAGCCACGAGTCGAGTGCAATCCCGGTGGTTTCCTTCAACAGAACCAGCCAGCCACCCAAGGGAGCCTCGGAGTGGACGTGGCAACTTCAGCAGAAATCATGCTGACGAACCACCAGGTCACCCTGATCCCGACCACAGCCAAGGGCCCCCTGTCATCAGACGGCCCTCGTCTGGGTGGCCTACTCGTGGGGTGGTCATCAACCAGCTGGCAGGGAGTAGTGGTGCTCCCTGGAGTCATCAACGCCAACTACACTGGCGAAATTAAGATCATGGCCTACGCGCTGCAACCACCCGTGACTATCCCGCAAGGCAATCGCATTGCCCAAATCGTCCCCATTCCCCTAATGACCAACAGGGGAATCAGCAACAGCAGTGTCTGCGGAGACCACGCTTTTGGGTCCTCTGCGTTTGATATGTTTTGGACATTGAACCTGGCCCAGAGACCTCAGAGGCAAGTGATCCTGCAAAGGAGGGCAGAAGCCACCAAAATACAGCCGCTTTTCGACACAGGGGCCGACATTACCATAATTAACCAGGCGGTATGGCCACCTGGTTGGGGACTGCAAAAACCAGCAGCCACGCTGGTAGGGGTGGGGAGAACACAAATCCCCCAAGTAAGTGCAACCCCAATTACCCTAGAGTTTGAGGACAATCAAACCATTGTGTGTCGCCCCTATGTTATGAAGCTGCCTCAAACCCTGCAAGGCCTGATTGGATGTGACATCCTTGTACAGCTAGGCCTCATGCTCACCACAGACCAGCATTTATGCTGATGGCACTGCTGATCAGCTGCCCATACGGGCTCTCACCTGGTTAACAGATGATCCTGTCTGGGTCGAGCAGTGGCCGGTAACAGACGAAAGGCTGAAGATAGTAGAACAGCTTGTTGCAGAACAGCTAGTGGCAGGACACATCAAGCCGTCGGTCAGCCCATGGAACACCCCCATCTTTGTGATCCCAAAGAAGTCAGGAAAATGGCGCCTCCTTCATGACCTTCGACAAGTGAATGCGCACATGCAAACTATGGGGGCGCTGCAACCTGGGCTACCAGCTCCTACAATGATTCCAGCGGGATGGCAAACCACTGTAATTGACTTAAAAGACTGTTTTTTCACAATCCCACTGCATCCAAAGGACACAGAATGTTTTGCCTTTACAGTGCCCACAAAGAATCGCAGTGAGCCTACTAAGCGCTACGAGTGGGTTGTCCTACCCCAGGGGATAAAAAATTCCCCCACGCTGTGTCAGCTATAGGTTGACTGGGCGCTATGTCCGATTCGATGACGCTACGCAGAAGCACTCATCTACCATTACATGGATGACATCCTGATAGCTACTGCTAAAGAGTTCCCAGATAAAGAGATGCAATGGGTCAGAGAGCAACTGCATGAGACTGGATTAGAGATTGCCCCCCAGAAGATCCAGCAGACTGCACCATGGAAGTACCTGGGCTGGCTCATATCAGAATCACAAATTAGGCCCCAAAAGTTCGAGCTAAACACAGAAATCTCCACACTCCATGATGCGCAATGGCTGCTAGGAGATCTGCAAAGGGTCCGCAGGGTCGCAGGAATCACGAACGCCGACCTCGCCCCCTTCCTGCCATGGCTGCACGGGACGAACGCTGCCGAACCTCAAGAATGCTCCCCGGACCAAGCAGCAGCTCTCTCCAAGGTCGCAGATAAGCTGCAGCACGCATGGGTGTCAAGCAGAGAAGAAGGAGTCCCACTCGCCGTCCTCATCGCCCTGATCAGTGCAGCAGGTTCACATACCATCATCCATCAATGGCAAAAGAAAAAGGGGGAGGACATCCAGATTCTCGAATGGATCTTCCTGCCGACTCAGCCACGCTTCAGACTGCAGTCCAGGGTAGAGATGGTGGCACTTTTAATCAGAAAGCGTCGCGACCGAGTGGTGGAGTTGGACGGCAGGGAGGCAGAGGACATCAGTATACCGGCCTGGACAGGGGACTTGGAGTGGATGCTATGCCATGCAGAAGCACTGCAAGAAGCTCTGCTCGGATTCACCGGCGTGGTCCATAACAAGTGCCCACAGGGAAGGCTGGTGCAGTTGCTGGGGCACTATGAGTGGCTGGACCGCCCGCTGAATGTAGAACGGCCAGTACTAGGGCACACAGTGTTCAAGGATGCGGGGAAAAAGACGAAGCAGGACCCCGAAGCGAGAAGGCGCAGTCAGCATCGACTCCTGAGGAAAGAAACACCACTACTACAACAGCTGGAACTCTGGGACCCCCGTCCCAAGAAGCCTTGGGAGAGGCTGCAGACGTGGCTGAGTGAGGGGGCTGAGAACTTGCCAGGTCCACCACTCTCTGTAGTGGGGGAAATAGCGAGACCCTGTGGCATATGTAACGGCTACCCTGGGTGGTTGCTAATGACTTTCAGTGGTTGTCGGCGGACCCTCTGGATACACAAGCTAACATTAGAAGGCGGGTGGTATACGTGCCCACCTTGTGCAGACCATGATTGAAGGCGGAACCAAGAAAGGGAGTTGCGTAAATTCTTGGGTATGGCACCAGACACAGAGGTAGAGAGGGGAATCGTTTTTTACTGTCTTGAGACAAGGGCATTGGCGGACATTTTTGATTGTCTGTCCGCCCATTTAGACCGAGTGAAGGCAGTACGAAGTGTGGCAGTGTTAGGGCGAGAGTGTAGCACACAGGTTTGTGTCCCGCGGCAGCATGTGGTGGCCCCCGAGCGCTGGGAAGCAACAAAGCAGAGCTGGGCCCGCAAACATACTGAGAGGTTTGCTTCTCGTAAGCATCCTAACCGGGTCCCACACAATGTTGACAGCAATCCAAAAGAGACAAAACATGTGGGTCACACAAGCTAATTTAACGGGGCAAGACTCCATGTGTCTGAGCCTGGCCACTCCAGGGGACCCATTTCGCACCTGCTTAATTGGGGTCCCATATTTTAACCCGCAAGACTTCCGAGGGATGCTAGACAATAGCTCCCTGATAGGGAACGGCACAAACAATGGCAGTTGTTCAGGGCTGATCGGACTCAAGCCTGCGCAGCAGCGTGCCTGCTGGCAAGGTGCATTCTTGAAAAGCATCAATGTCACTATGGGGACACCAGAAGAGTTAGATCTACTGGGTTCCACAAACCAAACTGGGGATGGTTACATGACATTCAAGCCGCCCACTACCAGTCAATTAAATGTTAATAAGCGCCTTTGGGCCACTGTTGACCCTCTTGCAGACTGGTTTTTGAGAAACTACGAGTCCGAAGCAATTTGCTACCAAATCAACCTCATGGGTAAAGCCCCAAAACACCTCCCCAGTGGTATGTTCTTAATATGCGGGGACCGCATGTTGAATGGGGTTCCCGCCAGCCCACATGGGGGACCATGCTACTTAGGGAAACTGACCCTGTTCCATACAAGCCTGCATCAACTCTTAAATATCACCCACCGCACTGAAACCAGGGTGTGGCATTCAGTCCATGAGCTCAAATGTAAAAGGACTGAAGAGCCCGTCTTTTGGAGTCGTAGTACAATTTGGCTAGCATCTATGTTTTTATCTGGTGCTTCAGCAGCCAGGGCTCACGCAACATTACACAAACTTGCTTGCTGGGTGAGGGGTGAGCTAAACATAACTTCGCAGATGCTTGACGAGCTAAGCACAGATGTTACTAGTGTTAGGCTGGCAGTATTACAAAATTGGGCAGCCATTGATTTTCTACTATTAGCCCATGGCCACGGCTGTGAAGATTTCCAAGGTATGTGCTGTATGAATCTTTCTGACCACTCTGTCTCAATTCACAAGCACCTCTCTGACCTCCAGAAGGGCCGGCACAACCTTCGGGAGACAGACGACCCTATTGGAGATTGGCTTAAGGGTCTGGGTATCACCGGATGGCTGCGTACCTTGGTAGTAGAAGGCTGCCGATTGCTAGTTGTAGTTATATTAGGCTTAATAGTATTTGGGTGTATTTTTTCTTGCCTTAAAGTGGGGCTGCGAAAGATCATCGACCAGGCCTGGGTTGCCCAAAAAGAAAACGGGGGATGTGTAGAGGGATTCCTTGTGCAACAGGGGCATATGATACCCCTGGAAAGATTGGACAACCCAGGGTTGCTGAGGAAAAACCCCTGAACTGGCCCCTGGCTGCAGGCAAGCCTGGATAACACCTGGCTGCAGACAGCCTTGAAAGTCCTTGGCAAAGTTATACACTGGTCGGCTCCCCTGCGGATCAGGGGCCACCTAGAGGGACTGGGCGTGAATCTTTGCAAAAGTAGATATAAGCTGGTATAGGTTGACAATAAAGCAGAGAATGATGCTCAAATCGTATCGATGTCTGTGTCGTTTATCTGGGCGGCTCTCCAGCACTCGGGACCCCCCCCTGCAAAAATATACCAAGTAAAATTGGATAAGAATGCTACAATTGCTAATTTAACACTGCTGGAGGACCAATTACTAATGACTTGTACTTCACACCTGTATTTTTTTGCTTTAGCTAATGATTTTTCGAAATGATTTGTATTTTTTATCTGCTGATTCTTTTGTTTTCAAATCATGTATAACCTATGGAGATATGCGCAACTATTCTGTCCTTCTTCCATTTAAAAGAAGATCTGAAATTTGGGTACCTGTAAATCTGACTCGGACTTGGGAAGGACAAGATGGTCTCTCACAGTTAGCTTGAATAGTCCAAGAGGAAATCCAAACGAGTAAGAAATGAGTTCAGAAATTTCTGGATTGCTTAATCTTTGCTATTGTTTCTGCCGTAATAATATTAACCACAGCTTCTGTGGTTGTTGCTGCCTCATTCCATTCAAACTGCCATACCGTGGGACAAGCTTTAACTAATATCACAAAATAATTACAAACACATGAAAATATCAATAAAGAAATGATGGCTAGATTAGACACCTTGGAAAGTGCTCTTTTATGAGTAGACGAGAGAGTCGAGGCCCAAAAAACTCATCTATCCCTGCACTGTGATTGGGAACATATCTGTAATTCTTTATGTGTCACTCCTCTTCCATGGAATGACATGGAACAGAATTGGGAGACAATTAAAAACCACCTCCAAGGGGCCTTTGATAAATCCTTACAACAGAATATACAGTCACTTCACACTCAATTAAAAGATCAATTCAGAACTTTACAAACTCTGGAGGAGCAGAAGGTGTTGGCAGATCTGAAAAATTATCTTTCTTGTCTAAATCTGAAAAATTGGTTTTCTGGGATAAATTTAGGAGTTTGGGTTTTCTGGCAGTGTTGTCTGGCAATGATATCCTTTTTAATCTTCTGTCTTGTCCTTTTTAACATAATCAGAGCTGTTAAATGTAGAGGGATTCCTTATGGAACAAGGGCATATGAGACCCCTGGAAAGATTGGACAACCCAGGGTTGCTGAGGAAAAGCCCCTGAACAGGCCCCTGGCTGCAGGCAGGCCTGAAAAGCACCTGGCTGCAGGCAGCCCTGAAAGTCCTTAGCAAGGTATACAGCTGGCCCTCTCCCCCACTGATTAGAGGCCACCTAGAGGGACTGGGCATGAATCTTTGCAAAAGTAGATATAAGTTGGCATAGTTGAACAATAAAGGGAGAACAATACTCTAATCGTATCAGTGTATGTGTCGTTTATCCAGCCAGCTCTCCGGACTCAGTCCCTAACAGCTGGTGCCTGAGCAGGGACTCGAGTGATCTTACTCCCTTAAATGCGGTTTGTTTCGCTTAAATGTGTTTCGCTTATATGCGGCTTGTTTCGCTTAAATGTGGTTCACCAAAATGCGGTAAGACTCTGAATCATCGCACCGGTGGTGAGGAGCCTGGAGAGCTGGAGTGGGAGTGTCCTGGCAAAAAGCTGAGTGGTGCCAGAGACCGGAGCTTGCGTGGCTGAGGGAGCCCCCGCAGGTTAGACAGCTATGGAATATGAGGCTGCCACTCATCTCCTAGCCAGTATCCTCTCTAAGAGAGGCGAGACTGTAAAAGATGGCGATGCCTCTGCCCTAATAAGGTGGGCCCGGAAACAAGGGTTTTTGAAATGCACTTCGCTTTTGTTCTCGACCAAAGAGTGGTGGGAAGTTGGAAACAGACTATGGGAGTTCACGATTGAGGGTGGAAAGGAAGATAAAGAAGCTAAAGCTCTCAGATTAACATGGAGAGCTGTGACTAATACCCTCACAGAAATGAAAGCAGAGAGGAAGCTGGCCGCAGCAGCCATGGAGGCCCTGGGGGGTGGTGGCCCAGGAAAAGAAAGAGACGGGGGTCTTGCAGAGTGGCGGCCAGAGGCCAGGGCACAGTCCAGGGTTGTGCGTTTCTTCGGGCTGACCGCGGGTCAACCGATGAAGGGAACAGCAGCGCCTGTATGCTTGCTGCGGGAGCTACTGGACCCGGCGGGGAAGGAAGTTACCCCGCAGAAGCCTGAGGAGAACTGCAAGCAAAGGCAGAAGCAGAGCCTCCTGACCCTGGGGGCGGGGCGCAGGCGAGCAGAGGAGAAGCAAGCAGTCCTAGCTGCTGGCCGAAAACGGCAGCGCACTACCCCCCTCTGCTGGACAGCCGATCATCGTCCGACTGCGAAGCAGCCTCTACGACTTTGTCGCCCGCAGAGACAGAGCCAGCCAGGGCTGCCGGGGGTCAGCCCCAAGAGGAGGAGAAGTACTGAGAGATGATGCATGAAGTAATGAAGAAGCTTTCTGAATTGTCTACGCGTCAGGACGCGCTGGAGTCTAAGGCTCGCGAAACCACACCATCAGAACCATGGCATCCCGTGGACCCACCAGTCAAGATGGCCACCAGAACTCCTCTGTTCCCGTTGGGAGAATCGGGCACAGGGCCTATGGCTCTTCCCTCCCAGCAAGAGAATGTGCAGCTATTGCCTCCATCAGCCCCGACAGCGAGGACTGGTCCATTGCGAAGGAGATGGAACGGAGTTGTCCGTAACTCAATCATTGAAGGAGATTGGCAAGCCATAGATGCCCTAGCCTGCCCTGTACTGATACAAGGGGACACTGAAAAGTGGGAGCCCCATGACTGGAAGATCTTGCAGCAAGTGCAGCAAATGGTCACCACGCACGGTTTACGGTCCGAAGCTACATGAAGCATCCTGCAGTTTATCTTTACAGCAGATGTCCTGTGTCCTAATGACTGCATCAGCATCCCACAATTGTTGTTAATCCCTTTACAGTTCCTGCTCTGGGAGCGAACGTGGAAGTGGCTAGCACAAGAAGAAGCTAGCAAACCCCAAGGTGATACGCAAGACTCACTGTATGAGATCCAAGCCGATATGCTAACTGGGAGTGGGGCTTATGGAGTGACGGTGATGCAGCTGACCATGCCCACAATCATTCATCAGTTGTCACAGACTCTTCCCCATAAAGCTTTGTTGTCAGTACCCGAAAAGAAGAAGTCTCCTCCATATGTGGCAGTCCGACACGGGCTGTCGGAGCCATACAGTCAGTTCATTGACCGTCTGTCAGCAGCCTTTAAGGACGCAACTGAGCTCTCTGAAGAGCTCCAAGAGCAAATGTTCCAGACCCTTGCCTTTGAAAATGCTAATAGGCAAACTAAGATGATTCTTGCCACGCCTGGACTGATGCATTTGTTATTTTAAACAATAAATTCTTGTAGTTGCATAGTCCCATCCCTGAAAGTTATTTTCCTCCAACACGTGAAAGCGCGGAAAACTGACAAGCGGTGCCCGGTGTGGGGCGGATTTAGGGCTCAGAGGTCAGAGTAGGATGAAGAGGATTCCCCCAGTTGACGTGAGTTAAATTAGCTGAACCCTGAAACGAAGTGTGATCCATTGAAAGCTGAAGCTGAAAGGAAGCTTGACGGAGGATTGCGGGCCGATTTCTCCCATAGCACGCCAGTAGGACATCTGTCTTCAATGCTGAGTGGAGGCAGGGACCGGGTAGGTTAAGAGATGGGTGAAAATATTTCAAAAGAACAAAGGGATGTTTATAATAAGTTAGATGCCTTACTCAAGTTACATTCTGAGCCTCTTCCCAGCAGGGAAGTGAAAGATTTATTGCTTTGCGTTTTCCGTAATTGCCCTGACTTTGACCTCCTTCTTACTAAATCAGTTTGGGATGATATTGCAACTAGACTTTACGATCTCGCTTCGAAACGCGATAAGGCGGCAGCTATGTTAATCCCTGCTTTCTGGGTGGAAATTGTTGAAGAGCTCGGTGATTAATGGCAGCTCCGAAATTTTTACTGCGCCACGGGCTCCCTCGCAGTCGCCCCCTCCGGCCGCTTGTGATATGGCACCCAAAAGGGGGGGTGGTGAAGAGAAGAGGGGGGAGCCCTCGGAAATGATGTATGGTGCTGGAGGGCAGGAGGCCCCGGAAATTACATCTCAGGAAATGACATCTTCGGAAGTGATGAAAGCAAAGATGGATGCCCCCATGACAGCTCGCAGGGTTGCCGGTAGCACAGCAGATGTGCAAACTCAGGATGAGTGTTTACCATCAGTGGATGAATTTGATTTAAGCCTTCAAGATATGAATAGGCTTTCCTCTGCCAATAAGCAGAGAGAAATAAATCTAAGAGAAAAGTTTGTTTTAACAAATTGGAACGTTTTACATCGGGAGGTATCTAAAGAGGATGATCTTATCCCAGCTCGTAAATAGTTGCTAGCGTTGCTGGTGAGATATGAGAAAAGAGGAGCAAACCTGAGATGGGAAGCCCTAGCACATGATGACATTAAGTATTTAAGGAGAGCTATAAAGGAGAGTGGCTTGGGATCTCCCTACTTTAAGCAGCTGTTTAAAGCAACTTTAGATCATGTGGACTTAACACCTTTTGACTGTAAAAACATTGCTTCCATGCTTTTGACAGATTCACAGTATTTACTGTGGGATTTAAAGTGGCATTAACTTCTTGGAAAACTGATAGAGAATTATGCAGGAGGTCCTAATGCAGCTCTGACACTTGCACAACTGGCAGGGGATCCACCTCATGACAGGCCAGAAGAACAAGCAGACCTGGCAAGAGCAATCCTTGCTGACCTCAAAGAAGCAGCTAAAAGGGCACTTTTGCAAATTGAGCCTGTGGGTTCCCCCCAAGGTGCCTATACACAAATCAAGCAGGGTCCTACCTGTTGCAGTGGGGATACTGCAACACGCCTATATCAAACCAGGAGTCCCGTGGAAAAGAAACAAATATATACGGACGGATTCTTGCTAGATGTTTCAGAGATGTTTATTTCCCCAGCCGCATGGCCGGGCTCTGCCGAGAGGCTCTTACAGTCGGGGCCCGAGCTGCTTTGCCCGCGCAGGGGAACACAAACCAACCAATGGGGAACGAGGCTGACCAGGGGCAGGGAAACCCCGTGCCTCCCTCAGGGCTACATGGCGCGGGGGAGGGACCCCAACATCTCACCCGTTTTATTTTAATAAAAGGAGAATGAAGACAATTGGATAAACATAACAAGAACAGTTTCAAAACAAAACAAGCCACCCTCCTGAGTCTTTAAATGTCCAAACAAATTCTGTGGAACATCTCAGGGCTGACAGAAGGGAGACAGAACTCTCTGGACATGCCTGTGGGGAAACTGAGGCAGGAGAGGGTTTAATTTCTTTCCTCCGCCTTTTCATCCCCCCATCGGCATCGGAAAGGGATTTTTGGGGAAACAATTGGCAAAGGCAGGGGTTTGTGAGGGAAACCATGGATGAAAAAACAGATTGGGAATACACTGGGGGTAATAGGACATAGGGTAAAAGGGAAAGGTGGGATTAGGAAAGGGAGACTGTAGGGGGGGTTTACAATGGAGATATTGTCTAACATGACTACGATTTTTTGCATATATACTGCCTTTTACAGGAACACCATCAGGCCCAGTGACCTGCGACGCTTGTAACCCTTTTCTACCTTGTATGATTTTGAATTCCACCACCTCCCCATCTCCCAAGCTTGGGATGCATTTTTCAGGGTTATTCTTTTTAATAGCAGTTCCATGCACGAATATGTCTTGCTGGTTATCACATCTTGTTATAAAACCATAATTTTGTTTAACATTATACCATTTCACTGTCCCTAAGATCTTAGCTACCATGGTCTTTTCCTTTTTCCGAGTGGCTGCTGTTTTCTGTCTCGCTGTGTCTTTGCTCTCTCTTTCGGTCGCTCCCGTGTTGGAATTATCGGCGCCCTTTTCCCGGGGTCGCGTTCGGGGCCGCGCGGGCCGGGCCGGGCCGCGCCGCTCCGTTCTCCATGCGTCGCCTCCTCTGCTCTCAGCTGCGTTGCCACTGCCAGGCGCTGCATCTCGGCCAGGCCCCCAAGCGATGACCCCCCCGTGCCCCGCTCCAGCGCGCGTTTCGGCTGGGCACGGCTCCGCTCTGCCGCCAGCCGCCGCCCGCACGCCGCCCCTCTCGTTCGGGCGCTCACGGGGCTCGCTCCACCACGCGCTGCGCGGGGCCGGGCGGGCACTGCCGGGCCGCGCTGCTCCTGCCGCGCCTCGCTCCGCCACCGACACTGCGGCTCGCGTGGCTCCGCCCGCGCACGGGAACCGTCTCGCTGCGGCTCACAGAGCGCTCGGTGCACGTGGCCGAGGCCGCACGGTCCCTGAGCCAGGCTTCTCTTCGCCAGGACACAGCTGACATTGCTCAACAGTCTCGGTTATTAAATAATATTCACGAAAATATTCTTCCATCGGCATATATTTTGACTCAAATATTAACTGGGTCCAAACGGTCTTCCAAAAGCTCTTGGTAAGAATTAGATCCCAAGAAACATAGAAAAAGTTCTTAAACAACCATGCCAGGAAGTGTTTCAGTTCTTTCTGAGCTTGAATCAAGCTAAAATTTACAAATCGTTGTTCAAGAATCATTTTAAGTTTAAGATAAATGTCCATATGCGGCTCTGAAAGCCAAGAGTCTTCTCACGGTTCCTCCATAGTTTAGATATGGAATAGCAAAACAAAACCAAGAAGAAGAATCCAAAGTTTCCAGGGTTTACTCACACAAAGTCGCTTAGGGATCGGGGATCGTTCTGCCCGCATTAACTACCATTATGTTGCAGTGGGGATACTGCAACACGCCTATATCAAACCAGGAGTCCCGTGGAAAAGAAACAAATATATACGGACGGATTCTTGCTAGATGTTTCAGAGATGTTTATTTCCCCAGCCGCATGGCCGGGCTCTGCCGAGAGGCTCTTACAGTCGGGGCCCGAGCTGCTTTGCCCGCGCAGGGGAACACAAACCAACCAATGGGGAACGAGGCTGACCAGGGGCAGGGAAACCCCGTGCCTCCCTCAGGGCTACATGGCGCGGGGGAGGGACCCCAACACCTACCGAGACCTTTTCTTCTTTCATTGATCAGCTGACCCAGGCTTTAGAGAGAAAATGTGAGGATGATGTTGCTCTTCCAATTTTATTACGGAATCTTGCTTATATTGATGCTAATGAGGAGTGTCAGCGAACTATTAGTGCTTTACCAGGGGTACAACCAAGTATTTCAGATATGCTTGAAGCATGTAGTAAAGTTGGTAATGTACAGCATATGGCTGTAGTCCAAAACTGATTCATGAGGAAAAAAACTGGAAAGAGCTATTACCAGTCAAGCTGAGATGATGGACAAAAGCTGAGATGTTGGATAAAAGACTTGTAACAGCACTTAATGCTCTTGCTGTAAGCAATTCTCGAGCAATGCCACAAGCTTATACAGCTAAGAGATAAGGGACTTCACAAACCTGGACTTCCTTCGCTCTCTATGATTCCCAGAGATTGGCCTTTAATTGCCTTTGGATGCTGTGACAATTTTTAGTGATGGATCAGGAAAGACATATAGCTCGGTGGTAATGTGACAAGACCCAGAAACTAAAACATGGAAACAGAATATTCAAATAGTAGAGGGTTCGACCCAGGTAGTAGAACTTGCAGCAGTAGTTAGAGCATTTCAGCTTTTCCCGGAGCCTTTTAATTTGATTACAGATTCTGCTTATGTTGCTAATATAGTTAAGAGAAGAGAAGGATCAGTTTTGAAGGATGTTAGCAGTACTGCTCTGTATCGTCATCTTAAATGTCTCTATACACTTGTGAAAAATAGAACTAATCAATATTTTTTCTCCCATATTAGGGCTTATTCTTCACTCCCAGGATTCCTGGTGGAAGGCAACTCCAGGGCTGATAAGTTAACAGTTGCCATAGTGAACACCTTGCCAAATATTTTTGAACAAGCAAAGTTGAGTCAGGCCTTTTTTCATCAGAATGCACAATGAGAATGTTTCATCTTTCCAGAGATCAGGCTAGAGCAATTGTAAATACCTGCCCAGATTGCCAACTGGTGCAGCCTCCTGTCTCCATGGGAGCAGTAAATCCTCGAGGGCTACAGAGTTTGCAATTGTGGCAAACAGATATTATTAAATATCTGCCTTTTGGAAAATATAAAAATATCCATCTGACAGCGGATACATTTTCCAATGCAGTTTTTGCTTCTGTACACACAGGAGACACAGCAATCCGTGTGTGTCATCATATTTTGCAAGCTTTCACTTCCTTGGGGGTGCCTCAAGAAATAAAAACAGATAATGGTCCTGCTTATACAGCCGAGAAAGTAGCCACATTTGTGATGAATTGGGGTGTTCGCTATACTTTTGGCATTCCTTATTCGCCCACGAGTCAGGCAATTGTAGAAAGAACACATCATTCCTTAAAAGGTATTTTAGATCAGCAAAAGGGAGATCTAGCACAAGCAACACCACAGATGCGATTAAGGAAAGCCTTGTATGTTTATAACTTTTTGAATAGTTCTTCTGCAGAGCCCGATCCTCCAATATTTAGGCATTTCTCTAATAGCACACACGCAATATTAAGGGAAAATCCTTTGGTTCTGATTAGAAATCCAGAAACAGGACAAATAGAAGGTCCATTCCATTAATAACCTGGGGCAAAGGGTTTGCTTGTGTTTCTACAGGTACGGGACCTAGGTGGCTTCCTGCGAAGAATGTGAAACCATATCACGTGCAGAAAGAAGCTGACAACTCTACGAGTAGAGAAGAGAGAACGCAGACGTGAACTTTGCAGAGACAACAGCCCATACCTGCAATCTCTTGTTTTATTGTTAAAGCTGTAAATTTTAGGTTTTAGGTCAATGTAAGAGTGCAAAAGCAAATATGTTATAAGGATCTTTTGGCAAATAATCCTCATTTTTCTATTTAAAGAAGGTATAAAATATTTTTGTGCCTCATCATTAGATGAAGTGAAAGTAAAATTGGGAAATACAAAAAATATTCTTACAAATTTGTTTAGAGATTGAGATTTGAGAAGGAGTCTTTTGCCAAGAGAGCTTTCAAGAAACATGAAATTTTATCAAATGTTGTTTTTTGCTTTGTTTGCCTTGTTTGTTTTCGGTGGAGTAGCTTTGCCGGTTGATCAACCTAAGACCAATGTTTGGGTGACTTTAGCTAATGCTTCAGGGTTGGATACTCTATGTCTGTCTACCACAACTCCAGAAAATCCATTTTCAACTTGTCTAGTCAATGTTCCAATAGAGAATTGGCCAATCCCAGAGAAGATTGACAGGGCCTTACGAGGTACCTTTGCGGGATCAAAAGTTTGGGAACACTATACTCCAGTAAATACATGGGAATGGTGAACTCCCTATCTTCCTAAAACCTCTGATGAACCTGAGGAATTGGAAATCCTTGGTTCTGTAAAAGTGAAATTCTGTGTTGAGTTCCATTCTACAAACATTAATCAATTGCTGATGAGAGATGTTTCTCCATATCACCCTGTCTATAAGAACCACTCTTTTTGGTGTAATAGTACTTTTGTAGTCTCATCTGCACCTAGCTCTATTCCTCTGCAATTACCAAGATGAATGTTTTTTGTATGTGGAGACAGAGCATGGCCAGCTATCCCTTCTAAGGGTGGTCCGTGTACTTTGGGAGAACTTACATTATTTACCCCTAATATGAAGACAATTGCCAATGTGAGACACAGACAAAAAAGATCCACTCCTCATCAGTATGGACCAGAGTGCAAAGATGATTTTACCCCATGGGGCTATGGAAAAAGGCTTGTAACATCTCTTCTTATGCTACCAGTTGCCTCAATAGTTCCATTAAAGCAATTGGATCGGTTGAGATGTTGGCTGAGTAAACAATCTAATGCCACGTCCCTTGCATTAAGTGGCCTTTTAGCAGATGTCAAAGATGTGAGGCATGCAACTTTGCAAAATAGAGCAGCCACTGATTTTCTTTTGCTGGCCTTGGACATGGATGCAAAGACTTTGAGGGGATGTGCTGTATGAATCTGTCTGACCACTCAGAGTCTATTCATAAGAGCATACAACAACTTAAAGAGGGTGTCTCAAAAATAAGAATCGATGATGGAACTTGGCTGGATAATTTGTTTAGTGGATGGGGTTTAGCATCGTGGGTAAAGAAATGTCTTACAACAGGCCTATACATTTTGGCAGTCATAGTAATAGTTCTCATAATGGTGCCTTGTCTGTTTCAATGTGTACAGCGAATCATTGATAAATCCATCAAAGGAGTTTTTTTGGTGCAGAAAGGAGGGGGAGATGTGGGAGACAGAGGAGTAGAAACTCCTGCAATTAAAGGAGGCTTTGATTTACAACCCTGGAAGAGACTAGGTCTGGCTTAATTGACAGAGATTTATAGACTTTAGGCAAAAGGATTACAAACTTGTGTTCCTATCATTATAAGTAAAATTGTACACTGGGTGTTCTGGTGGAGGGTTTTAAAATATAATAGTGTGATTTTATATAGTTTGAGTTAAGAAAGTAGATGGTATAAGAGAGACATCAGTGTGTATGTGACATGAGAAGTTATTGGTCAAGACATAGCTGCATTGCAGTGAGAAGTGTCACAGGTGATAGGTCATAAATCTAAAACAAAGTGTCGTTTTAAGTGTCTACTGGATTAGAAAGTTATAAATTATGATGTAACCCTAAATCTTGTGACTAGTCGCCATTACTCGGAGGTGTTGCAAAATCTCACACCTCGGCTTATGCGTTTGTTATTTTAAACAATAAATTAGTGTAATTGCATAGTCCCATCCCTGAAAGTTATTTTCCTCTGACACGTGAAAGCGCGGTGTAGTGGTTTGGCCCAAAATACTCATTACTGTTTACCTTCTGTGAGATAAGAATTAGGAGAAACGCAAAGCAAGCACCAAACTTGAAAGAATGTAAAGAACTTTATTAACAGACCTAAAAGAAGAGGAAAAAAAATTATACCACACCTTCAGAACTCTTCTCCTCCCCCCACCTTTCTCCCTTCTCCCAGTGACAATGTAAAAAGACAACCCTTGAGATGTTCAGTCTGTTTACCACTTCCATAATAACCTTGTTCAGTCCATTTAGAAAGAAGAGCCTCTCTTACCCATGCTATGAAAACATTATCACAACGAGACAGCTGCCCACTTCCAAATAACTCTCTTCAGTCCATTTAGGAAGAGGAGTCTCTCTGCTCGCATGTGAGTCCCTTCCCCCAACTTGCAGCTTTTCCCACAACTGCTTTCAAGGGTCCACTCTTGAGGTTTTTTGGGGTACAATTTTAAGGTTGAGCCATTCAGAAACAAAAGTTCTCTTCACCCATCTCTGGGAGCATTTCATCTCTAAGAAATCTTTGTGAGCATCTCTAGGAACTGAGGTTTTCTCCTTTCCCATTTGGAGCAAAAGTCCTCATCGCTTCCATCTCTCCCTGTTCAACTTCTCATGAAATTACAGCTGCATCAGCATCTGCCTATCTCAGCACAGGTGCTTTTGCTCACATGTTGAATGTTCCACCCCCCATATCTTCATGAAATTACAACGGGTACTCTGGTATATCATAGCTTTACAACAGAATTTCAGCTTTAAGCATCTCCTCTTTCTATTCCCTCAGGTTTTCAGCTCTTCACAGCACTAAAAGGTTAATCTCACCTCGGCCTTGCAGCTGGAATGTTGCTTATCACTGTTGGTCACATGACCTCTGCCAGACAGCCGTGCAGCTTTAGCTGAAATCTTGGCCTTAGCCAAGTTGAGGGGGGGGAAGGCCGAGCTGCTCCAGCTGCCCACAGTCGTGCTGTGGGGGGAAGGGGGGGGGGGGGTGGTTCCGTGGGTGGAACAGGGTCCATCGGCTCCAGGATGGCCATGGCCCAGCCCGGCCTGGCCCGAGCAGGGCCTGGGCCGGGCCCGCTGGCCCCCGCACAGGGCCCGCAGCCACCTGTCCCAGCACCGGAAACGAGAGAGAGAGCTGGGGGGGGGGGGGGGGGGGGGGGGGGGGAGATTTCTATTCTTAAGTGTGTATCACAGAGGCGGTCACAACTTTAAGTGGCTTAAAGAATTGTCCATATTCAAACTGGCCATCTGATTGGTACTGTCAAGTCATAGAGGAAGCTGTAAGCACCCCTTTGCAAGAACATCACTTCCGGGACTATGCTTGCTAACCTATGACACGCGGAAAACTGAGCTGAGCTGAAATCACGAGCTGACAATCACTAAAGAGCTGACAGCTTCTGCACGGGCCCTCTAGCTTGCAGCTGAGGGAAGATACCGGGCCTCGGCAAGACGATATCTTTTGGGACCATCTCTCCAGACCTGTCACCTCTTCCTCGGTCAGAGCTACTGACTCCACACCAGCTGCCATAACTGGCGCTTGAACAGCCATTGGACCCCGGACTTTCAACGGACTCCTGGCCTGAGCTGCATCTTGACCACGTCGGGACAGAACCAGCCGTTCGTGTGCTGTTCCTCTGAAGATAGGACCTATTGGGTCCTTTTGGAAGAGGACAGTTCGAGACCCTCGCCTCTCTCATCTGGGACTGAAGTCCCTGAGGATTGAACTGGCCGGACCACCCCCCCAGCAGACTTTTTTTGGACTTCAACAGGAGACAGCCTCACCAGAAGACGGGATTTGTAATTTTAAAATCGGGCTTTCCTCTCTTTCTTGCGTGCAATAATTTAAGTCCTTTTTCAGGTTTTTTTTCTCTTTTTTCTGCTGATCAGGAACTTAAATGGGAAATAGGCAAGCTAAACCCAGCCTTTTCCAATCTGAGAGAGACCTATACCCCTTTCTCCTAACCCTTCTCTTAAAATCCAACTTTAAATTCTCTAAAGGTGTTCTTTCTAAGAAAAATGTCAAATCTTTCACAAATTGGATATCTCGAAATTTTCCTGATGCCACCAAAGACTCTGTCCTTTCTGATCCATTCTGGGACAAAGCGGGCAAAAAACTCTATTCATTTCAAGTGGCAGGAGACCTCTCTGTTTCACGATTCATTCCTTTCTTTCATTTAATGGTTAATAAGTGTCGCGTGACAAACCCACCTCAGCCAAACCCATCCTCTGCCCATCCCCCCTCCCATTCTCCCTCTCTGCCTCAGGCAACGGCCAGTCAGAGAGCGGAGCCCGCCTGCCCCCCCAGACCTGGCCAGGCTAGGGTGCCAGCCACCCCACTACCCTACCCCGATCCCCTATTTCCAGCAGTTCTCCCACACCCAAACTCCCCTGCTAGCCCCCTCGGTCCCGCTGCCACCCCCCAGGCAGCGTGCACGATACCCACCCCAAACCCATCCCCCTTCCCTGGGATGGACAGCTCTGAGCCCCCCCCAGCTAAATCTCCCTGTGCCCCTGGTATTTTGCAATCCTTCACTCGCAACAGCACCCAGCCCCCCCTGCCTCCCACCGACTCGCGGTGCCTCTTACCTCCCCCCCCACCCCGCCCCGTCCCTGGTCCCCAACGCATCCCTGCTCCCAGCCGCCGCTGAGTCCCTGGTCCCTGTGGCCTTGCCCCCCTCCCCACCCCAGCCTCACCGCGGCGGCCCCGTCCCAACAACCCACTCCGCTGCTGCTGCTCCTCCCCGCACCCAAGGAGCAGGCATGGTACAACATGGGGCCGGTCCCGCACATCCCTGGACACGCACAGTGGGGCACGGAAAAGCGTCATGCCCCCCGCCAACATCTGCCCCTATCGCCACTGGCGGGACACAGCTATTGTGCAAAAAAGTATCTGCGCCGCTACCCCAGGCTGCCGCCCATGGAGCAGAATCTCCTTTCCCCCTCCCCCTGCCACCAATGGCTCTGCCACCCTGGCAAACACCAGCAGACCCCCTCTCTAGCCCCCCAGCTGCATCTTACGCAATCCCTGCTGTTGGGAAATAGAATTATTGGGATCAATAAAAGAACTGTGCAAGCAATAGGGGTGGAAGTTTTTAGGCTTGTGTGTGAGAGACACTTTCCATGGGAAAATCCCTGTGTGAAGGAAAACAAACAGCCTGAGAAAAAACAGGGAGTGAAAAACTTGCAGCTGTGCTATCCAGGAGTAAAACAAGGGAGATGAGCACAAAATTTTTTTGATCATAACAAGACTGTGGAGACTTGCCAATGTAAGTCCAATTATGTAGCAATAGAAATGTGTCTTGATAAGCTTTAAGCCACTTAGGAGCTAACAAGCTGGTATACTATATAAGTGCCTTTGGACTGCTAATAAACGGAGTTCTTTTATCAACCATATTGGTTTTGGACTGTGTCTCTCTCCCCCTGCTGGTATCCGGGCTCCTTGTTACGCGCAGCTTCTAACATCTGGCGCCCGAACGTGGAACACCGAACTTGGAACACGGAGTACGGGACTCGAACACGGAGCTCGGAATTTGGACTGAGACTGGTATTTTGTTCCTTTTGACCCTACTGCAGTGCCGGGGCAGCGCCGGTGGGCGTGGAGGGTCAGCGGCTTGCCCGACCCCCAGCCTGGACCGCCCTGACATCGGGGGTTCGCCGTTTGGCTGATAAAGGCTCACCTGAATGCTGCAGGACCTTGATTGCAGAGGTGCGCAAAGACGCGGTTTGTGACAGGGTAGTTCATGGTTGGATACGGTTTTATGGTTTGGTACGTAGTTTGCGGTTTGGTACGCAGTTCGCGCTGGTTTGCCGTTCGCGGTTTATCCCCGGTTTCGTTTCGCGCTGAGAAGTGGTTTGCGGTTTGGATGGGGTTATGGTTTGCAGTAGACGCAGTTCGCAGTTTGGACGCCGTTGTGGTTCGCGCTGAGACGCGGGTTCGTGGTTGAGACGCGGTTATGGAAACTTAGGTGGCCTTTGGTTTATTTTTACACTTTTTAGAAAAGCAGGGAATTAAGGAGATAAACCTTTATAAGGAACTAGTTAATCCAAGATCGTTTAAAATGAAAGCTACAGAAACAAGAGCTCCCAAATTCATCTGGAGAGCAGTAACTAGCACTCTCGTAGAAATAAAAACAGAAAAGACAGTTCCAATGGTTGCCATAGAGACTGTAGAGAGCGGCAGCAGCTCCGAAAAAGAAACAGACGCTGGACTTACAGAGCGGCAGAGACCGCGGCGGAGTCCTTGGTAGCGCGGTCCTTTGGGCTGGCCGTGAGAAAACCGATTAAAAAAGCTCATTGCGGGATCTACTAAACTCGGCAGAGCCGGATGTTAACTCTCCGAAGACCGGAAGAATAATGGCCGCGAAAGCAGAAGCACAGACATCAGATCCAGGGGGCGGGGAGCAGGCGGGCCAGGGAGACACAGGCAGTCCTGCCGTCGGGCCGAAAGCAGCAGAGTCAAAGCCGGCCGGGGCAACCCAAAAACAGCCCCAAAAGAAAGAGAAGTACTAACAAATAATGCAAAAAGTAATCAAAAAGCTTGCTAACTTATCTACACAAAGCATTTTACAGTCTGTCTTTACAGCAGATGTCCTGTGTTCAAAAGTATTACATCCGCATTGTACAGTTGTTGTTAACCCCTTCACAGTTCCTGCTCTGGGAACGAACGTGGACTACAACACTGCAGAATGTCCTGCAACAACAGGGACAAGTCATCCCTACATAACTAACCAGAGAGGTGCCCAGCAAAGTGGTGCCATGCTACAGGACCCCGAAATGAGACGGCACAGTCAGCATCAGCTCCTGAGGGACGTGATGCCACTACCATAACAGCTGGGACTGTGAGACCTGTCCCGAGGAGCCTTGAGAGAGGCTGAGACGTGGCTGAGTGAAGGAGCTGAGGACTTGCCAGATCCACCACTCTCCATAGCAGGAGAAATAGTGAGACTCTGGGGCAAATGTAACAGCTGCCCTGGGTGGTTGCTAGTGACTTGTGGTGGGTGTCAGGGAACCCTTTCCAAAGACAAAACTAAGAACAATAATTGCATAATTTTTTGGGTATATTGCAAAAGGTTTTTGAGTATAACACCAAACTCAGAAGCAAAGTGAAAATTTGTTTTTTTGAATGTCTTGAAATAAGAGTATTAGCAGGCATTTTCAATCAGCTGCCTGCCCATTTAGATCAAGTGAAAGCAGTCAATTTAGCAATTAGTTATGCATTTATGTTTTTACCTGGTATTTTAGCAAACAGGGCTTATGCTATTTTGCTTAAACTTGCTTGCTAGAAGATGTTATGCTTAAGCTCTGTTACATTTAAGTTCTGTTAAGTTTAGGTGGTGTTAAGGTTAATTTCTGTTAAGTTCTTTTAAGTTTAATTTCTGCTAAGTTTAAGTTCTGTAAAATTTAAGTGAAAAGGTTAAGTTGTGTAAAGTTCAAGTAATGTTAAGGTTAATTTGTGTTAAGTTTAAGTGTTGTTAAGTTTAAGCAAAGTTAAGTTTAAGTGAAGTTAATTTTAAGTTCTGCTAAGTTTAAGTTCTGTAGAGTTTAAGTGATGTTAAAATTAAGTAGCCATTAAGTTTAATGTAACCTTGCAAATGCTTAATAAGTTGTGTGTGTATTATTAGTGTTAGACATATAATATTATAAAGTTGAGTAGCCATTAAGTTTAGTATAGCCATGCAAGTGTATCTTGGGGTGACCTTATGATGTGTATCCCATATCGCTGCCTATGCCCAGAAATTAATTTCTGTGTCTTTCTATGCCTCTAAACTGAGCCTGAGAGGGGGAAGGAAAAAACTGAACAAAACCTTTTCACGGCAGTTTGCAGCTTGTTCAAGGTCACACAGAGATAGCAGGTTTTTTTTTCCCAGCTGCGGCAGGGGAGCGAGGAAGCACCCGGCTTGCTGCTTTCCCGTCAGCTTTTGGCCAGTTGTTTCAGTTTCTTGTTCTCCGGAGAGAGAGACTGAGAGTTGGACTTTGTTTTTCCTTCTCTGGAATTCCGGATTTTCTCCCTTTTATACTGGACTGCTTTTCAACCTCAGAGCACATCGGGAGGACTTTCCACCGGGCACAGAGGGCCTGGCCCTGGGCCAAGCCCCAGCTCCGAGGATACCAAAGGGAGGACTCTTAACACTTTCCCAGGTTTTTCCTCCACAGTGAAACATTTTATTATTTAGCCTTGTTTTCCTTTTCCCGTGTGTTTGGTAAATAAATAGTTTTATCTCCTTCACTTTATTTTTTCCCGAACCTGGGGGGGAAGGGGTGGTTGTGCCTTCTCTCAGAGGATATATTTCTAAATTTGGCCAAACTGGAACAAAGTGCTTAATAAGTTGGGTGTGTGTGTTATTAGTGTTAGACATGTAATATTATAAAGTTAAGTAGCCATTGATCTTCTGCTATTAGCCCACAGCCACGGCTGTGAAAGGTTCCAAGGTTTGTGCTGTTTAAAGGTTTGTGCTGTTTAAGTCTTTCTAACCATTTTTTCCCACTTCACCAATAGATGAGTTACATCAATTAACTACATAATTATAGAAAAAAAAAGAAGATGGTCTCAACTTAGAGGGATGGTTAAAGTCATTAGGTTTAAAATCATAACTAGTTTTATTTGTGTAGCATTTGATTACTGTACAACTAGCAATACTGTTAATAACAGTGTGTTCACCTTGCCTCCTGATGCTTGCAATAGATAATATACAAAGTCACTACATCTGTGACCCATCAAGTATTGCTTGCACAAAAGAAAAACGGGGAATTTGTTGGGAAATAGAATTATTGGGATCAATAAAAGAACTGTGCAAGCAATAGGGGTGGAAGTTTTTAGGCTTGTGTGTGAGAGACACTTTCCATGGGAAAGTCCCTGTGTGAAGGAAAACAAACAGCCTGAGAAAAAACAGGGAGTGAAAAACTTGCAGCTGTGCTATCCGGGAGTGAAACAAGGGAGATGAGCACAAAATTCTTTTGATCATAACAAGACTGTGGAGACTTGCCAATGTAAGTTCAATTATGTAGAAATAGAAATGTGTCTTGATAAGCTTTAAGCCACTTAGGAGCTAACAAGCTGGTATACTATATAAGTGCCTTTGGACTGCTAATAAACGGAGTTCTTTTATCAACCATATTGGTTTTGGACTGTGTCTCTCTCCCCCTGCTGGGATCCGGGCTCCTCGTCCCGCGCAGCTTCTAACACCCTGCTACTAATCCCTCCCTTCCTACACCCCCCTCCATCTAAATCCCCATCTCCTCCGCTCCTGCCCTGGAGCCCACTGCCCCCCCACACCCTCCTACAGCCCATGCTGACTCCACACGGAATTGCGAAACTGGCACCACCTGCAACCCAATCCCCCCCAAAACGACCATCTGCTGTACAACCTCTCCACCCCCATGCTGACACAATATAACCCCTTCCCATCCCTCAAAACACCCCCGACCCCCCGCTACTCCTGCTCTGGCTAAACCAAAGTGTTCTGGTTTGGCCAAATTTAGAAATATATCCTCTGAGAGAAAGCACAACCACCCCTTCCCCACAAGGTTCAGGAAAAATAAATATTCCACGAAGGAAAGTGAAGGAGATAAAGCTGTTTATTAAACAAACACATGGGAAAGGAAATAATGCTAAATAATAAAATCTCCCGCTGTGGAGAAAAAACTGGGAAAATGTTAGAGTCGTCCCTTTGGTCTCCTCGGAGCTGGGGGCCAGGCCCTCTGTGCCCAGTGGAAAGTCCTCCCGATGTGCTCTGATGTTAAAGCAATCAAGCAGTCCAGCAGAAAAGGGACAAAAATCCGGAATTCCAGGGAAGGGAAAATTCAACTCTCAGTCTCTCTCTCCGGAGAACAAGAAACTGAACCACTGGCCAAAAAAAAAACTGTCCTGGGTGCAGCAAGCCGGGTGCTTCCTCCCTCCCCTGCTGCAGCTGGAAACAAATTGCTATCTGTGTGTGACCTTGAACAAGCTGCAAACTGCCCTGAAAAAGTTCTGCTCAGTTTTTTCCTTCCCCCTCTCAGGCTCAGTTTAGAGGCATAGAAAGGCACAGAAATTAATTTCTGGGCATAGGGCAGCGATATGGGATACACATCATAAAGTCACCCCAAGACATGCCACCCGTTATCCCATATTGCTGGCTCAATGCACAAACTAGTATATCCTAATTCTACACACACATTAATACATATATATATATATATATATATATATACACAGTTATGTACAAACACTGACAGTGCCACTCAGCAAGCAGGGTTATACAAGCATTTCACATTACAGGTGGTTTTCACCCAACAATCAGATCTACCTGTGGTATATGTGAGGAATGAGACAACTCTTTGTCGAAATTAAAACAATTTATTAAAACAGAAAAATTGAAAAATTGCAAAAATTAACAAAATATAAAAATTTGGGATCCTAGTGGCTCAGGAGGTATGCCCCAGGAGCGCAGGGATTCAGGAGCTTCAGGCTTAGGCAGCTCTGAACCTCAGGTAGAGAAAAAAAACTTGCAGTGCTAGGCTGGTCATAAAGAAATATATATTTCTAAAGGCCCCTGAAAAGGAGTAGGTTTCTCCAGCACTGAACTTAGCAAGCTGGAGGGGAAGGGGAAATGAGAGTGGGCGTGTCTTTCTCTTGCACCTTTATAGCTTTTGCTCGGCCCCAGTCCGCCCACAGTTTAAGGTGATTGGTGTTTTCCCTTTGACAGATTACCTCTGTCCACCAATGGCTCCTCCTTGTCAGAGGGGTGGTATTAGTTGAGATAAGAGTTATGGAGCTTACTGGGGTATGGCTATGGGGGCTGGGCTGTTTGTTCCAACTGGGTTTTTTAAAATCTGCCTTGAAACCAAGGTACAAGTAAAACATAAAAAAATACATCCAACACATCTTAAAACACTTGTAAAAGTATACAGTAAACATAGGAAAGATAGCTCTTATGGTGTACAAGTGATAAATGTTTGAAAAGGGATTTTAACTGGGGAACTTTTAACTGGGGATTTTTACTGGGAAGGGCACAAATGAACAGCTTGGAACGAGTGAAAACCAAAGTAATAAAACTTGATTTGTGTACCTGGGCTGATGGGTTAATTTTAACATTCAATTTAAAAATATTTAACTCAAAATTAATTAAAGCACTTATTATGCAAAGACCAAGCAATAATAGGGATTTTATGTATGACAGTATACAACGTGTTGTTCCATCTTTCTGCATTATCCACCATGTGCAACCAGATCCCTGAGCAAAGACAACCCCACGGATGGGTTTGTCTGTATTCTAGGCAGAATTTATCCACACAGTCTTTACTAACAGACCTCTGACATGCACTACTGGGACCTTATCTCCATCTACTGTATGCAGGGATTCAGATTGGGCTGGACCAGCTCTATTGATGGAACCTCGGGTGTTAACTAACCAGGTGGCCTTTGCTAGATGCTGTTCCCAGTTTTTTAAAGTTCCCCCACCTAGTGCCTTCAAAGTGGTCTTCAACAATCCATTGCACCGTTCCACTTTGCCTGCAGCTGGTGCATGGTAAGGGATATGGTGCACCCACTCAATGCCATGTTCCCTAGCCCAGGTATTAATAAGGCTATTCTTAAAATGAGTCCCATTATCAGATTCAATTGTCTCAGGGGTACCATGCCTCCAAAGGACTTGCTTTTCAAGGCCCAGGATGGTGTTCCGGGCAGTAGCATGAGGCACAGGGTAGGTCTCCAGCCATCCAGTGGTGGCTTCTACCATTGTGAGCACATAGCACTTCCCTTGGCAGGTTTGAGGCAGTGTGATGTAATCAATCTGCCAGGCCTCCCCATACTTGTATTTGGACCACCGCCCAGCGTACCACAGGGGCTTCACCCGCTTCGCCTGCTTGATTGCAGCACGTCTCACAGTCATGGATCACCTGGGAGATACTGTCCATGGTTAGATCCACCCCTCGGTCTCATGCCCACCTATAGGTGGCATCTCTGCCTTAATGACCTGAGGCATCATGGGCCCATCGAGCTAGGAACAACTCTCCCTGGTGTTTCCAGTTCAAGTCGACCTGTGACACTTCTATCTTTGCAGCCTGATCTACCTGCTCATTGTTTCGGTGTTCCTCATTAGCCCTACTCTTGGAGACATGGGCATCTACATGGCAGACATTCACAACCAGCTTTCTTACCCAGGCAGGGATGTTTGTCCTCTCTTCAGCAGCCCAGATTGGTTTTCCCCTATGCTGCCAATTAGCTTTTCCCACTTTTCTAGCCATCCGCACAGAGCATTGGCTACCATCCATGAATGAGTGTAGAGGTAGAGCTTTGGCCACTTCTCTCTTTCAGCAATGTCCAGGGCTAGTTGAACAGCTTTGAGTTCAGTGAGTTGGCTTGATCCACCTTCTCTTTCAGTAGCTTCGGCAACCCATCGTGTGGGGCTCCATACGGCTGCTTTCCACTTTTGTTTCATCCCTACAATGCGACAAGAACCGTCGGTGAAAAGAGCGTAGCGTGTGTCTTCTGATGGCAGTTGGTTGTATGGTGGAGCTTCTTCAGCACCTGACACTTGTTCATGTTCTTATTCATCAGCGAGACCAAAGTTTTCACCTTCAGGCCAGTTTGTGATTATTTCCAAAATCCCAGGGTGATTCAGCTTCCCGATACAGGCGCGCTGTGTGATGAGACCAATCCATTTACTCCATGTGGCATTGGTGGCGTGGTGGGTAGAGGGAACCTCTGCTTTGAACATCCACCCCAGCACCGGTAATCGGGGTGCCAGGAGGAGTTGTGCCTCAGTGCCAATTACCTCTGAGGCGGCTTGGATTCCTTCATAGGCTGCCAAGATTTCCTTCTCTGTTGGGGTGTAGTTGGCTTCAGACGCTCTGTAGCTTCGGCTCCAGAATCCCAGTGGTCGACCTCAAGTCTCGCCAAACACCTTCTGCCAAAGGCTCCATGACAGGCCATGGCTCCCGGCTGCAGAGTGGAGCACCTTCTTCACTTCGTGTCCTGTCCTGACTGGGCCAAGGGCTACAGCATGAGCGATTTCCTGCTTAATTTGGGCCAAGGCTTGCTGCTGTTCAGGGCCCCAGTGGAAATCGTTCTTCTTGCAGGTAACCAGGTAAAGAGGACTCACAATCTGGCTGTACTCAGGAATATGCATCCTCCAAAAGCCTATGGCACCTAGGAAAGCTTGTGTCTCCTTCTTGTTGGTTGGTGGAGACATTGCTATGATCTTATTGATGACCTTGGTGGGAATCTGACGTCGTCCATCTTGCCATTTCACTCCCAGGAACTGGATCTCTTGAGCAGGTCCCTTGACTTTGCTCTTATTGATGGCAAAACCAGCTTCCAGGAGAATCCGGATAACTTCCTCTCCTTTCTCCAGCACTTCTGTTGCGGTGTTCCCTCACACAGTGATGTCATCAATGTACTGCCAGTGTTCTGGAGCCTCACCCTTTTCTAGTGCAGTCTGGATCAGTCCATGGCAGATGGTGGGACTGTGCTTCCACCCCTGGGGCAGTCGGTTCCAGGTGTACTGCACACCCCTCCAGGTGAAGGCCAACTGCGGCCTGCACTCTGCTGCCAGAGGAATGGAGAAAAATGCATTAGCAATGTCAATAGTGGCATACCACTTCGCTGCTTTGGACTCCAGCTCATACTGGAGCTCCAACATGTCTGGCACGGCAGCGCTCAATGGTGGAGTCACTTCATTCAAGGCATGATAGTCCACAGTCAATCTCCATTCTCCTTCCGATTTGTGCACAGGCCAAATGGGACTATTGAAGGGTGAGTGGGTCTTGCTGACCACCCCTTGGCTCTCTAGCTCACGGATCATCTTGTGGATAGGCAAATAAGCCTAGGGACTCGAAAGGCACTAGTACCTTAAACAAGCCTACGGACCAGAAATACATGATTGTATCAAGCCAGAGAAACGTTAGGAACTCAACCAACATGATGACTTATTACAGCTGGTGATGGGGGTCAGCGGCTATGACCCAGGAAGAGGTGACCGGTCCGGGGAAATGGTCCCAAAAGGAATCTCCTTCCTGAGGCCCGGTGTCTTCCCTCAGCTGCTGGCAGGAGGGCCCTTGCAGAGACTGTCAGCTCTTTAGTGATTATCACCATGATTCTAGCTCAGCTCTGCAGGGCAGCTTCCAGGCCAAGCCAGACCAGAGAGAGAGACGAGAGGCTCGTGTGGCTGGTTCCGCACGGAAGGTAGCTTTATTGTTGGTCCCCTCTGGCGAAGGGGAAAGCCAGGGATGAGAACTCTCTCTGTCCCACAGGGGCCAGAGGGCTTGCTTTTATAGGGATACAGGGGATGGGTGAAGACCAATGGGTTACAGAGGATCTGGGATGGGTGAGGACCAATGGGTTACGAAGGATCTGCATAGGGTCTCCTAAAGGATTGTGGGTCTTTCTTTTCTCGCCATGACCAAAGAAGTGGTTGCCTTTCCAGGGAGTCACATATTTGGATCTCCCAAAGGATGGGAAGTGGGTTACATCGGTTTGCTACAATTGGCAGCTGTTCAGACCACGGGGGTGGACTCCGGTACCCATAGATGGTATTTGGTAGTTCTGGCAGTTCGGGAACGTTGCAATGATAGCTTTTGCTTGATCTTTTGAAAGCTTGAACATTCTGACGAGGGCAGGAATGTTTTGGTGAAAAAAAGCATGTGACAACTTCGCCTGGGCAAAGATGTCGGGGACATTTGCAGTCTCTGCTGGCATGGCCAGTGCATCTGCTCTCCTGTTCCCTTCGGCAATGGGACCAGGGAGGTCAGTGTGTGACCTCACATGCATAATGTAGTAAGGCTGTTTTCTCTGGGAGATTAAATGAATTAATGTAGAAACCAATTGGTATAATTTTTGGTTGGAGACCTCCTTTAGAAAAGCATGTTCAGCCCTCATAGCTATGCCAGCGACATAAGCCAAATCTGTGACCAAATTAAAAGGTTCGTCTTTAAACTTCTCAAAGGCTCTGACAACAGCTGATAATTCAGCAATCTGTGGAGATCCCTCTACTATTTGGATATCAGATTCCCATTTTTAGGTATTAGGTTGCCTCCAAGTCATGACAGACCGATGGGACGAACCAGACCCATCGGTAAGGAGGTTTTCTGTAAGAAGCCAGAGGTCGGAAGCCGCGGCGGGACGGGGAGCTCGGATCCCCGGCGGGGGGAGAAGAACTGACACCAGCCAATATGGTTGAAAACTAAACTCCGGTTTATTAGCAGTCTCGAGGCACTTAAATAGTATACCAGCTTGTTAGCTTCTAAGGGGCTTACTTATCAGGACATTTTTCTATTTCTACACAATCAGACTACATTGGCAGTCTTCCACAATCTTGTTATGTTCAAAGGAATCTTGCCCTTGCCTCCCTTATACTCCTAGATATCACACCTGCAAGTACGTTACTCCCTGAAATTTATCAGGCTGGAACTGTTTTGCTTTTCACTGAGACTTTCCCACAGAAAGTGTCTCACGCACTCAGGCCCAAAAACCCTTCAGCTTAATAGCTTGCACAGCTTCTTTATTGATCCCAATAAATCCATTCTCCAACAAATTCCCCGTTTTTTCTTTTGTGCAAGCAAAGCTGGAGGGATCACAGATGTAGACTTTATATATTTTCTATTGCAAGCATCGGGAGGCAAGGTGAATACACTGCCAGTTCTACAGTAATCAAATACTATACAAATAAAACTAGTTATAATTTTTAACTTAACAACTTTAACTATCCCTCTAAGTTGAGACCGTCTTTTTCTATAATTATATAGTTAATTGATGTAACTTACTTATCTATTAGTGAAATGGGAAAAGGTAATTAGGAAGAATTTAGCAGCATAAGTCTTTAAGCCTTTCACAGCCGTGGCTGTGGGCTAATAGCAGCAAATCAAAGGTTACTTAACTTGATATTATTACACGTCTAACATTAATAATACACTCTTAACTTATTAAGCATTCGCAAGGTTATATTAACTTAGCTTTAACATCACTTACACTCTACACAACTTAACTTAGCAGAACTTAGAATTAACTTTACTTAAACTTAACTTTGCTTAAACTTAACAACACTTAACACGAATTAACCTTAACACTACCTTAACGTTACACAACTTAACTTTATCACTTAAATTCTGCAGAACTCAAGCTTGACAGAAATTAAACTTAAAAGAATTTAACCTTAACAGAAATTAACAGAAATCAGAACTACTCTTATTTCGAGATATTCAAAAAGAAACAACTTTTTACTTCACCGCTGAGTTTGGTGTTAAACCCAAGCTAATTTATTACAACAATTACAGGGTATCTGAACTTGGCCTCTATGGACCACTAAGCCATAGTTGGGGCAGTCCTTGACATAGGGTAAAACCCTTACAAAGGCCCTTTCAGGCTGTCCTCCTCAGGTGGATGCAGCTCTGGATCCGGGGTTGGCTCTATTCACTGCAGGCTCTGCCGTAGCACGAGTCCAGCAGCTGGGTACCCACAGAGGTCCTGCTGGGGTAAGCACACACGTACCCCTTTCCCGAATATCGAACCTCAGCGGGCCCCTGCCAAATCCCTGTAGCTGGGTGCCTATACATCACATAAAAAGGCCTGATTACTTTCGTTTTTGTTTCCACAATACTACTGTGGAGATAGGTGCGGCGTCATTATCCCCAAACAAGCACAAATAATTCAACACGTACAAGGCTTTTGCTAATTTTTCCTGCACATCTGAAATGTCTCTGAACTTGGCTAAATATAACTTTAGAGTCTGATTAGCACGCTCCACAATAGCTTGTCCTGTAGGTAAATGAGGGATTCCAGTGACGTGTCGCACACTCCACTGCTGGCAAAACTTTCGAAGCCGCTCGCTAACGTAGGCAGGACCGTTGTCTGTCTTGATCTGCTCCGGCACCCCCATCACAGCAAAACAGCTGGTCAGATGTCGTATCACATGAAGGGCCTTTTCACCTGTCTGTGCTGATGCCCATATAAACTTGCTGCAAGCGTCTATAGTGACATGCACGTACCTCAGTCTGCCAAACTCAGGAACATGGGTCACATCCATTTGCCATAGTTCATTTGGGCCCAAACCCCGGGGGTTGACCCCAATACCGAGACCCGGGCCATGATGACTGCATGTAGGACATGCCCGCACTATTCCTTTAGCTTCTTCCATGGTAATGTCAAATTGTCTGTGAAGGCCTCTGGCATTCTGGTGGAATGTGCTATGGGCTTCCCGTGCTTTTGCAAATTCACTTAATGGCACTGTCACAGAAACTAGCTGATCTGCATAGGCATTTCCTTTGCCCAGGCCCTCTGTCCACAGATGACTCCTGACATGTATTATGGCATAGGCACACGATCTCCGCCCAATAGCTGAATGAAGCTGGCGCAATAGTTCAAACAGACGCTTGTTGTTTATGTCTTTGATCCTAGCATCCTCTATCCGTTCCACAATGTCAGCAACATACGAGTCTGTCACCACATTGAGCTTAACAGACAACCATCGTTTAAAGGCCCAGACCACTGCAGCTAATTCAAGGGTCTGCAAGGAGTCCCCAGGTTCAGCCTCTAGTATCTGATGACACCATTGTCCTTGAACCTGCCACGTCGCAGCTGCTCGCCGGGACTTCTTTCCAGCATCAGTGAACACAGTTACTGCTTCCTGCAGCGGAAGCTTGCTCCTTTTGGGAATCTGAATCCATGTATGCTGTGTCATCCATTTCAGTATCGGAGCCTTGAGTGATTGTACTTCAATCTGCTGGGCATTGCTTAGCAAGCTAATCTGCAAAGCTTGAGAGTTCAGTAGATACCACTCGAGCTCAGCTCTTTTCATTGGCAAGTAGATCGTTCCTGGCTCTTGCCCAGTGACTTGTATTATACGGATGCGGCCTTTCTGTATCAGTTCTGCCACATTATCAATTTTCTGTTGCAATGTTGTTTTAGGCTGTAAGCTGGTAAACATCCATTCCAAGACCTTAATCTGCTCCCCTGGTTTGTTTTTGCACTGAGTCAGTGCACCAATAATTTGCGTCTCTCCATGGAGGACGGTGAAGTCGACTGGAATATCAGCATCCATGCGATCAACTGCCCTGTCTGCAATAACAGTACTAATACGCTGAATAATCTCTACCTGTTCTGGTGTGGGCTGAACAGGCAGGGAAGGATCAGTCCCTTTCAGGAGGGGCCGCAGCACCTCCAGATCCTCGTTACTGATGCCGACAACAGGTCTAAGCCACTGCAGGTCACCCAAAAGTTTTTGTGCATCTTTCAAAGTTGTGAGATTAGTTTGAATTGTCACCTTCTGTGGCTTGATTTGTGACTCAGTAATACTCCACCCCAGATATTTCCAAACAGGTGTACGCTGAACCTTTTCGGGCGCAACGGTCAGGCCATACCGGTTCAGCTGTCGGGGGAGCATGAGCTCCTGTTGGGGGGTAATAGGGTCTGGTTGAGCGATCAGTATATCGTCCATATAGTGATAAATGATGGCCTTCGGCCATTGCTCTCAAACCGGCTTCAATGCGGCATCAACATACATCTGGCACAAGGTGGGACTGTTTTTCATCCCCTGTGGGAGTACTGTCCATTCATAGCGAGAAGCAGGTCCCTCCCTGTTTATTGCAGGGAGAGTAAAAGCAAAACGATGCATATCATCGGGATGCAATGGGATGGTAAAGAAACAGTCCTTTAAGTCCACTATTAACAAATGCCAATTCTCAGGCACAACTGCAGGATTGGGAAGGCCAGGCTGCAGGGCCCCCATAGCTTGCATCTGAGCATTAATAGCACGCAAGTCATGCAACAGCCGATACTTCCCAGATTTTTTCATGACCACAAAGATGGGTGTATTCCACGGACTCGTGGACGGTCGCAAATGTCCCTGACTCAACTGTTCCTGCACTAGTGCATGAGCTTGCTTCAGACTTTCCTCTTTGAGCGGCCACTGCTCGATCCACACGGAAGCATTTGTAATCCAGTGCAAGGCTATCGGGAAAGTCAGTGCAGCCGCCGCTACCGAAAAGGCCTCTCAGTAGTCAGCACAAATCCCAGCTGGTCAAGCACGTCTCTCCCTATTAAAGCATTAACCTTCTCGGGCAGAGGCATCACTGTAACAATAACAGATGCAGTGCGTCCGTCTAGTATGACTTGAAGTCGCTCTCGGCTGCGCTGTACCGAAGCAGTGCCCCCGACACCTGGGACCCCCCCCTATAGCTTGTTGAAGGGGCCAATGCGGAGGCCAGGACGAGTTGGCCACAATTGTTAGGTCAGCACCAGAGTCCAATAGTGCAGATAGCGTGATAGAATCACCATCACGAGTGAACACCACGGTAGCAACCGGTCTCTGAGCTAGTGGGAGAGTGAGAAGAGCGAGGCTCCGCATTGAACCAAAGTTCCCGGTACCCCGCTCCGGCGTTCCCTCGGCTATATCTGCAGCCAGGTGAGGCAGAGGGATTAACTGAGCGATCTTGGTATGTGCTGGGATGTGCACAGGTGGAAAATGAGTTTGAGCCATGATGCAAATTTCCCCTTCATAGTCTTTATCAATTAGGCCGGGCAATACAAAAAGTCCTCTCAGGCTACTAGAAGAGGGGCCTAACAGCAAAGCTCCATAACATTGTCCATTAATAGCCAGAGGTCCTTTAATCCCAGTCGGAATCCTCTGGGGCCGGCCGTCGATTAAGGTCACATCTACTGCTGTTGCCAGGTCCAGGCCGAGGCTTCCTCGGGTTGCTGGCCGAAGGCAGTCGGCAGGTTGCAGGGAGTTGCGGAGACTGGCATCGCTACCGCAGGGGCCGCTGTTGGTGTCCGCACGCCGCGACCCTTCGTGCTCGATCTCCCGTTTCCCGACTTCTTCGGGCAGGCTTCCGTGGAGTGAGTGTTGAGGCTGCAGACACGGCACCATAGTCGCTGGGCAGGACACTGGCGTTTTACGTGCCCTCTCCGGCCACATCGGTAACACTTAACTTCATTAGAGATAACATAGCACCCATCTCTCGGTGCTTCTACTCCTTTCAGGGGGGCAAGGGCTGCAAAGGCTTGCATGTGAGCTTGCAGGAGATCTTTCCCTACTGCCTTAACAGCTTCCACTAACATTGCCTGTGGCCCCACTGGCACACGGCTCATCCTATCTAACATCAGCTCTACCAGTGCATCAGCAGGCAGGGTAACTAGGATGGATCGGGTGTACGAATTGCAATTCTCCATAACACACTGCCTTAACAATGGTCCCTTCATAAATTCCTGTACATCCGAATTGTGTATGGCATTAGTGACCCTATCAACAAAGCTGGAAAAGGATTCATCCCTGCCCTGTTTAATCGACAGATAGGAAGGCTGGAGGGGTGCTGTTTTTACAAAAGACATTGCCTGCCGGGCAAGTCTCATAGCCTCCAATAGTTTTTCAGGTCCCACCTGCACCTGCATTTCCACTCTGGCAAACTGCCCAATGCCCATAAGCTGTTCTACCGTAACCCCATGTAAGGGGTCCTGAGTATCACGGTGGGTGTTAGCAGAGGTATCACAAAGGCGTTCCCAGTGCGCCTGCCACAGCATAACCTGTGAAGGGGTCATAATCATCCTTACTATAGTTTTAATATCCTCCGGGCAAAGAATGCCACAACCCCATACATAATTCAGCATCTGCTTGGCAGGCTCACTATGCAGGCCAGACTCATTGACTGTGCCCCGCAGCTGAGTTAGCAGCTTCCAATTTACCGGACTATATTCTCCTACTACATTACCCCCAGCTGCTTGGTACATTACTGGAAAAGCAGCCACATCCCCGATCGCTTCGGGGATACGATAGTCTCCATTTTCAAGGGCCGTTTCTATGATCTTTTTCCAATCAACCCTAGTACACGCTAACGCAGGGGTGTTACAAGCACCGTGATCATTAGTTTCAGCAGGCTGTGGGTGACATCTACTGACCTCCGGGCTTAACTGTTTGTCGCCGGTATTCAATAGCTCAGCCTGCGTTTGCACCGGAGGTGCAGGAGGTGCGGTAGGTACGGCACCCGATGTCAGATCTCTAGGGGGTTTCATAGGCACGGAACACCCCACCAGCGGCGTGGGAACATAATCGCTCCCGAGCGTCATTACACCAGGCGGGGGATCACTGCCGCCTAATTGAGCTGTAGCAACTGCCGCTACCTGTTGCTCAACCCGATATTGTGTCAAACAAGTAAGGACCGCTCTCCACGGCTTCATTAACTTCCTGGCTTCCTTATTATCGTCAATAACCAAAAACCAAAAGCAATCACCATACTCCTTCCACTGCTGCTCCTGGAACAGCGATCCCGCTTCCCTAAAATACCCTCTTGCCATTCCAAACTCCACTAAGCGCACCAATTCCTTATTAAGGTTTATATCCTTAATTCCCTGCTTTTCTAAAAAGCGTAAAAACACGTTAAAGGCTGCCTGAGTTTCCATGACCGCGTCCACAAACCCGCGACTTAGCGCGAAACACAAACCGCATCCAAAGCAAAAACCCCACGTCTCTGCGCGAAACTATTACCTGCGGATAACCCGCGAACCCCCCCGTCCAGCGCGAACCGTACCCGCGATCAGCGCGAACCCGCGCCTCAGCGCGGAAAACAAAACCGCGGACGAACGGCGAACCGCAAACCCCGAACTAAAAACCGAAAAACCCGCGGACTACTCTGATACCACCCGCGCCTCCGCGCGCCCCAAGTATCAGGGTACTGCAGCGTCCAGGCAAGCCTTTAGCAGCCAAGCGGCGAACCACCGATGTTAAGGTGGCCCAGGCTAGAGGTTGGCCACCCCTCCACGCCCGCTGGCTCTGCCCCGGCACCGCATAAGGCTCCCGCCAGGGCAACGGGAATAAAATACCAGTCCCAGTCCAAAGTCCCGTACTCCGCGAAGTTCGGTGTTCCAAGTTCGGTGTTCCGAGTTCAGTGTGCCGTGTTCGGTGTCCGTGTTCGGGCGCCAGATGTAAGAAGCCAGACGTCGGAAGCCGCGGCGGGACGGGGAGCTCGGATCCCCGGCGGGGGGAGAAGAACTGACACCAGCCAATATGGTTGAAAACTAAACTCCGGTTTATTAGCAGTCTCGAGGCACTTAAATAGTATACCAGCTTGTTAGCTTCTAAGGGGCTTACTTCTCAGGACATTTTTCTATTTCTACACAATCAGACTACATTGGCAGTCTTCCACAATCTTGTTATGTTCAAAGGAATCTTGCCCTTGCCTCCCTTATACTCCTAGATATCACACCTGCAAGTACGTTACTCCCTGAAATTTATCAGGCTGGAACAGTTTTGCTTTTCACTGAGACTTTCCCACAGAAAGTGTCTCACGCACTCAGGCCCAAAAACCCTTCAGCTTAATAGCTTGCACAGCTCCTTTATTGATCCCAATAAATCCATTCTCCAACAGTTTTCTACTTTGGATTAATTTCGGGATCAATTTAAAAGCTGCATCACGATAGAAAAGTCTATGTTTTGGCGTGTGGATGGAAATTTGGCCTGTGTAGCTATCTAGGGAGAACTGGAGGCTCTCATTGGTCCGGAGCTACAGCTTCAGATCTTCAGTGGTCAATGGCAAGTATATGCATGTGAACTCACACCCTGCAAGAGAGCGGATACGAGTTCTGGCCTTTTTTATTAAATGTGCCATTACTTCTTGGAAGGTGGTTAATGTCTTTGTAGGTTGATTGCTTGTGAAGACCCATTCAAGTATCGGCAAAGGGTCTCTGAGTTGAGGGTCCCATTGGAAGATCAGTCTGTGTAAATGGGGAGCCTTACCCAGAACTGCAAACTGGAGAGGCAGGCTGGGTTCAACGCGATGGGCTTGGCGTGAAGACAGGGCTTCCTGGACTTTGGTGATGGTATCTCGGCCTTCAGGCGTGAGGGCACATGGAGAGTCCAAATCTCCACTGCCGCGGAGGAGGTTGAAGAGGGGAGTGAGGTCTTCTGTTGTGACTCCTAGTAAGGGGTGTATCCAATTTATGGATCCGCCCAGGCTGTGTAAGTCCCTTAGGACTCTCTTTGATGGTGAGTTGCTGTGCACGATGGTTCTTTCATGGATCTGGAGGCCGAGGTAAGTCCATGGGCTGGAGTGCTGCACTTTGTCTTCGTGAATCTCGAACCCTGCTTCTTCTATGGTTTCAATTGTCTTTTTAACAGTTCTGTCCAAATAAGTTTTTTCTGATGCACACATTAGGATGTCATCCATATAGTGGCAGATGATTGCTTCAGGGAATAGGCTCCTGATGGGGGACAGAATGTGGGCGACGTACCACTGGCAGATGGTCAGGCTGTTCTTCATGCCTTGTGAGAGGACGAGCCAGTGGTATCTTCTGAGTGGGGCTTGTTCATTGAGAGAGGGGATGGAGAAGGCGAACCATGGCGCATCCTGAGGATGGTGTGGGATGTTAAAGAAACAGTCTTTCATGTCGATGATGGCGAGCAGCCAGTCTCGGGGCAGCATCGATGGTGATGGCAGGCCGGGTTGGAGGGGGTCCATGTCTTCAATGACCTAATTGATCTTTCGTACGTCATGGAGCAGTCTCCATTTGTCTTTGCCGGGCTTTTTCAGACCAAAGACAGGGGAATCCCAAGGGCTTGTGTTTTCGGTGATATGACCTTTGGCGAGTTGCTCTTCCACCAGGGCTTCCAGCGCGCTGAGTTTTTCTCTTTCAAGGGGCCACTGCCTTGTCCATTTTGGGTTGTCAGTCTTCCAGGTGAGCGGGGGAGTAGATGGCAGCGCACGTTTCTCAGTGGCCCCAGTCAGAAATCCTGGCTGGGAATGGTGAGGGTGGCACCCCACTGGGATAGAAGGTCTCTGCCCCATAGGGTGATGGGGGCTCTTACCACGAATGGCCGGGTGGTCACTATCTTGCCTTCGGGTCCTTCCATGATGACATTTCATTTGCTTCTCATGGATTCTGCAACTCCACCAATCCCGGAGATCATACCTGTCACTGGCTCCAGTTCCCAATTCCCTGGCCACTCGGAGCGGGCGATGATGGTCACGTCTGCTCCTGTGTCCAGCATCCCTGGGCGGTAGACCCTCTATCCTTTACAGAACAAGCTGCACTCGATGGTCAGTTTGTTTGAGCCCACGATCTCTATCCACATTGCTGTAGGATTGAGAGGGATCTCTTCTGGGCGGTTCTGTGGAAGTAGAAAAGCTTGAGCAATCGGTGTTCCCTGTGGGAGAAAGAAAGGTGTGTCTGTGCAGCAAAGCTGGACAAGAATCTCTTGTCCAGCGTGCACTGTTTGTATCTCTGGTAATACAAAGAGTTGTTTGGACCATGGATGGTATCGCTTAGGATAAGAATGTCCCATGGGCCATTCTGCGGTCCATACTTTCCTGTGGGAATACGATAAAAACGCTTGTCAACAAAGTTAAATGGCAGTGATGTTACCAGTTGACGTCTGGTTCCCATCGGTAGCGCTCTGTGTGTTGGATCCTTCTCATGTGTTCTGGGATCGCCTGGGATGATGGTGCCGGGTGAGGTCCAGTTGTCTGCTGTCGGTGGTCCGATGTGGAGTTCACAGCTGAGGCGGGGTAGTATGGCCTTTGATTTGTTATCTGAGCGGGGGGCCTTGATACCGCGCTCCGATAGAAGTTTTTTGAACGCTGCTGGTGCTGTTGCTGTCTCTGGTGCCTTTGGTAGGCAGCACGACGGTCCTGGGTGGGTGACCTTTGTGGTCAGTCCTTTATACCGTGTCCAAGTTCGCCACAACAGAAACAGCGGGCATTCTCCTTAGTGATTGCTGCAACAAATGCACTGGAAACTCCCTCTGTGATGCCCTTTACAACTGCTTGGGTCATTGTGTTTTCTGTGGATGTGTAGCTGTCTTTGGGTGACTTTATGATGTGTATCCCATATGGCTGCCCTATGCCCAGAAATTAACTTTGTGCCTTTCTATGCCTCTAAACTGAGCCTGTGAGGGGGAAGGGAATATGTCGGAATTGTAAAAGGAAGAAAGCAGGCCCCGGCGGGGGGACAGATATGCAGACCAGCCAATATGGTTGATAAGAGCAAAACTCTGTTTATTAGCAATCTGAATGCACTTGTATAGTATACCAGCTTGTTAACTCCTAAGTGGCTTAAAGCTTATCAAAGTGCATTTCTACTTCTACCTAATTGGATTTACATGGGCAAGTTTCTATTAGTTATGTTATGATTAAAAGAATTTAATGTTTACCTCCCTTCTCTGGGTCTTATCTGAACAGCTGCAAGTCTTCACCTCCTTCTTTGTTCCCCAGGCCTTTTCTCACACAAGAATCTTCTCATGGAGAGTTTTTTCTCACACACAGGCCTTTTGCTGGCAGGGTCTTGCTACAGTTCTTTTATTGATCCCAATTATTCTATTTCCCAACAGAAAAACCTGAGCAAAACTTTTTCAAAGCAGTTTGCAGCTTGTTCAAGGTCACACAGAGATAGCAGGTTTTTTCTCAGCTGTGGCAGGGGAGGGAGGAAGCACCCGGCTTGCTGCTTTCCAGTCAGTTTTTGGCCAGTTGTTTCAGTTTCTTGTTCTCCGGAGAGAGACTGAGAGCTGGACTTTGTTTTTCCTTCCCTGGAATTCCGGATTTTCTCCCTTTTCTAATGGACTGCTTTCAACCTCAGAGCACATCGGGAGGACTTTCCATAGGGCACAGAGGTCCTGGCCCTGGGCCAAGCCCCAGCTCCGAGGAGACCAAAGGGAGACCTCTAACACTTTCCCAGGTTTTCCACCACAGTGAAACATTTTATTATTTAGCATTATTTTCCTTTCCCGTGTGTTTGTTAAATAAATAGTTTTATCTCCTCACTTTCCTTCAAGGAAAATCGATTTTTTCCCGAACCTGGGGGGGGGGGGGGGGGGTTGTGCCTTCTCTCAGAGGATATATTTCTAAATTTGGCCAACTGGAACAGTAGCACATACAGGTCTCTATCATTTGGTCTATTGTGGGTTCTGTGTCCATGGGTCGGGCCCTCAAGATATTCTTACACTGTTCGTTAGCTTTTGCCATGGCAAGTTAACCCAACAGTTCTTTTCGTCCCTCTGGGCTCTCTATTTGTTTCTCTAAGGTAGCTTTTAAACGCTCAACAAACTGAATGAAGCTTTCATTTGCTGACTGCTTGATGTTAGAGAAATATTGTGTAGGAACAGAACCATCAGGAGTAAGGAGCAGCGATGTCTATGCCTCTAAACTGAGCCTGAGAGGGGGAAGGAAAAAACTGAGCAAAACTTTTTCAAAGCAGTTTGCACCTTGTTCAAGGTCACACACAGATAGCAATTTGTTTCCAGCTGCAGCAAGGGAGGGAGGAAGCACCCGGCTGGCTGCACCCTGGACAGTGTTTTTTTTGGCCAGTGGCTCAGCTTCTTTTTCACCGGAGAGAGACTGAGAGTTGAATTTTTCCTTCCCTGGAATTTCGGATTTTATCCCTTTTCTACTAGACTGCTTGATTGCTTTAACATCAGAGCACTTCGGGAGGACTTTCCACTGGGCACAGAGGGCCTGGCCCTGGGCCAAGACCCAGCTCCGAGGAGACCAAAGGGAGGACTCTAACACTTTTCCCCAGGTTTTTCCTCCACAGCGAGATATTTTATTATTTAGCATTATTTCCTTTCCCATGTGTTTGTTAAATAAATACCTTAATCTCCTTCACTTTCCTTCGAGGAAAATTTATTTTCCCCAAACCTTGTGGGGGAGGGGTGGTTGTGCCTTCTCTCAGAGGATATATTTCTAAATTTGGCCAAACCGGAACTAATTTAGTGGCACCTAACTGCGTGGCTCAGAGGAAAGTGAAAACCTGTGCTAATTACATTTTGGTTTGAATTTACTTATTCTGAGTTGGGGTAAAATAGTCATTGTGGGGTATGCCCAGCCCCTGCCCTGGAGGGATCTCTGCTGAGATAAGAGATTTTGCAATTGCCCAGCAGGACTCCCTGGAAAGGCAACCACTTCTTTGGTCATGGCGAGAAAAGAAAGACCCACAATCCTTTAGGAGACCCTATGCAGATCCTTCGTAACCCATTGGTCCTCACCCATCCCAGATCCTCTGTAACCCATTGGTCTTCACCCATCCCCTGTATCCTTATAAAAGCAAGCCCTCTGGCCCCTGTGGGACAGAGAGAGTTCTCATCCCTGGCTTTCCCCTTCGCCAGAGGGGACCAACAATAAAGCTACGGAGCCACACGAGCCTTCTCGTCTCTCTCTCTGGTCTGGCTTGGCCTGGAGGCTGCCCTGCAGAGCTGAGCTGGAATCACGAGCTGATAATCACTAAAGAGCTGACAGTCTCTGCAAGGGCCCTCCTGCCAGCAGCTGAGGGAAGACACTGGGCCTCGGGAAGGCAATTCCTTTCAGGACCATCTCCCCGGACTGGTCACCTCTTCCTGGGTCAGAGCAGCTGACCTTCATCACCAGCTGTAATAATTGGCGCCCGAACAGCCTTGGACCCTGGACCCCAGACCTGGCCTGAGCTGCGTCTTGACCACGCCAAGACAGAACCAGCCGTTTGTGTGCTGATCCTCTGAAGATAGACTTACGTTTTAGCAGGCCTTTTGGACGGGGAGAGTTCGAGACCCTCGCCTCCCAACTAGGACTGAAGGCCCTGAGGATCAAACTGCCAGACCATCCCCCCAGCAGACCTTTCTAGGAGCCAGCCCCACCAGAAAACGGGATTTGTACGTTTAAACTTGGGACTCTCCTCCTCTTTTTGCACTCAAAGTAATTTTTGGGGTTTTTTTCTCTTTTTTTCTGCTGAGGGAAAAACTAAGATGGGCCATAGGCGAGCTAAAACCAGCCTTTTCCAATGTGAGAGAGACCTATACCCCTTTCTTCTAACCCTTCTCTTAAAATCTGACTTTAAATTCTCTACAGGTGCTCTTTCTAAGAAAAATCATAAATCTTTCACTAATTGGATATCTCGAAATTTTCCTGACGCTACAACAGACTCTGTCCTTTCTGATCCGTTCTGGGACAGAGTGGGGAACAAACTGTATTCCTCTCAAGCCACGGGAAACCTCTCTGTTTCCAAATTCATTCCTTTATTTCATTTATTGGTTAAAATGTGTCGTGTGAAAACCCCCCCTCCGCCAAACCCCTTCTCTGCCCTTCCCCCCTCCAACTTCCCCTCTCCGCCTCTGGCAATGGCCAGCCACCCCACTTCCCTACCCCGATCCCCTATTTCCAGCAGTCCTCCCATACCCAACCCCCCCCCCCCCCTTGCCCCCTTGGTTCCACTGCCACCCCCCAGGTAGCACGTCAGGGATCCATCCCAGACCCATCCCCCCTCCCCGGGATGGATGCCTCTGAGCCGCCCCCAGCCCCATCTCCCTGTGCCCCTGGTATTTTGCAACCCTTCAAGCACGACACCACCCTTCCCCCTCTCGCACCGGCTCGCAGTGCTTCTGACCCCCCCCACCCCACCGCGTCCCAGCTCCCTGCTGCATCCCTGCTCCACGCGGCCCTGCCCCCCCCACCCCAGCGCGGCGGCCCTGTCCCAGCAAGCCACCCCGCCGCCGCTGCCCCTCCCTGCACCCACCCAGCAGACATGTTACAACACGGGACCGGTCCCACAGAGCCCGGCGCACACACTGCAGGGCACGGAACAAGCGTCACGCCCCCCCCCCAGCATCCGCCCCCATCGCCGCTGGCGGGACCCAGCTGTCCGTAGCACTGCTCCAGGCTCCAGGCTACCGCCCGAGGAGTGAAATCTCCCTCCCCCCTTCTCCCACGGTAAATGGCCCTGACACCCTGGCAGGCTCCAGCACACCCACTCTCTCCCCCCCCAGCTGCATCTTGCACAATCCCTGCTGATGCTCCCCCTCTCCCTGCATCCCCCCCCTCCCCCTACCACGGGTTCTTGCGCAATCCCCATCTCCTCCGCTCCTGCCCTAAAGCCCACCGCCCCCCCACACCCTCCTACAGCCCATCCCGACTCCACACGGAATTGCGAAACTGGCACTACCTGCAACCCGACCTCCCCCCCAAACGACCTGCTGCTGTACAACCTCTCCACCCCCATGCTGCCACAACAGACCTCCTTCCCACCCCTCAAAACATCCTCGACCCCCCACTACCCCTGCCCTAGCTAAAGGAAAGCCGGCATTTCAAAAACGCCTCGCTACGTCCCCTGTATCCCGGCCCCACCCTGCAACAGCCGACTCCTCATTTTCAGACCACAGTAGCGGCAGCTCTGACTCTGAATCAGAGGACCGATGGGCACAGACACGCAGGGAAGCGAACTGGGAGGGAGATTGGGAGTTAGCCCAGAAAATCTCAGCCTTTCCAGTCATTATAGGGAAAGAGTGGAGGGGTGGTCCAACTACAAAAACATGGGAACCTATCCCATACAAAGAAGTCAAAGAGCTTTGCAAGGCAGCAAAAGAACATGGGAGAGGGTCACATTTCTTTAGAAACTTATTGGAAGCCACCTTCTCTGCCTATACATTAGTACCACATGATATTAAAAACATTATTAATTGCATCCTTTCCCCTGACGAATATATGTTATGGGAAAGGCATTGGAAGCGACATTTAAAAACCTTGTCTGATACTTATGCTAAAGATGCAAATCAGACAGATTGGACAATAGAACAACTGGCTGGAGAAGGTGACCTCCAAAAACCCTTAGATCAAGCTACAACCTTACCTGAATTAGCATTACAAGACATAACTATTGCAGCTAAGACATCGCTGCTCCTTACTCCTGATGGTTCTGTTCCTACACAATATTTCTCTAACATCAAGCAGTCAGCAAATGAAAGCTTCATTCAGTTTGTTGAGCGTTTAAAAGCTAGCTTAGAGAAACAAATAGAGAGCCCAGAGGGACGAAAAGAACTGTTGGGTTAACTTGCCATGGCAAAAGCTAACGAACAGTGTAAGAATATCTTGAGGGCCCGACCCATGGACACAGAACCCACAATAGACCAAATGATAGAGACCTGTACTAGACACACATCTGCAGAAAACACAATGACCCAAGCAGTTGTAAAGGGCATCACAGAGGGAGTTTCCAGTGCATTTGCTGCAGCAGTCTCTAATTAGAATGCCTGCGGTTTGTATTGTGGCGAACTTGGACACGGTATAAAGGACTGACCACAAAGGTCACCCACCCAGGACCGTCGTGCTGCCTACCAAAGGCACCAGAGACAGCAACAGCACCAGCAGCGTTCAAAAAACTTCTATCGGAGCGCGGTATCAAGGCCCCCCGCTCAGATAACAAATCAAAGGCCATACTACCCCGCCTCGGCTGTGAACTCCACATCGGACCACCGACAGCAGACAACTGGACCTCACCCGGCACCATCATCCCAGGCGATCCCAGAACACATGAGAAGGATCCAACACACAGAGCGCTACCGATGGGAACCAGACGTCAACTGGTAACATCACTGCCATTTAACTTTGTTGACAAGCGTTTTTATCGTATTCCCACAGGAAAGTATGGACCGCAGAATGGCCCATGGGACATTCTTATCCTAAGCGATACCATCCATGGTCCAAACAACTCTTTGTATTACCAGAGATACAAACAGTGCACGCTGGACAAGAGATTCTTGTCCAGCTTTGCTGCACAGACACACCTTTCTTTCTCCCACAGGGAACACCGATTGCTCAAGCTTTTCTACTTCCACAGAACCGCCCAGAAGAGATCCCTCTCAATCCTACAGCAATGTGGATAGAGATCGTGGGCTCAAACAAACTGACCATCGAGTGCAGCTTGTTCTGTAAAGGATAGAGGGTCTACCGCCCAGGGATGCTGGACACAGGAGCAGACGTGACCATCATCGCCCGCTCCGAGTGGCCAGGGAATTGGGAACTGGAGCCAGTGACAGGTATGATCTCCGGGATTGGTGGAGTTGCAGAATCCATGAGAAGCAAATGAAATGTCATCATGGAAGGACCCGAAGGCAAGATAGTGACCACCCGGCCATTCGTGGTAAGAGCCCCCATCACCCTATGGGGCAGAGACCTTCTATCCCAGTGGGGTGCCACCCTCACCATTCCCAGCCAGGATTTCTGACTGGGGCCACTGAGAAACGTGCGCTGCCATCTACTCCCCCGCTCACCTGGAAGACTGACAACCCAAAATGGACGAGGCAGTGGCCCCTTGAAAGAGAAAAACTCAGCGCGCTGGAAGCCCTGGTGGAAGAGCAACTCGCCAAAGGTCATATCACCGAAAACACAAGCCCTTGGGATTCCCCTGTCTTTGGTCTGAAAAAGCCCGGCAAAGACAAATGGAGACTGCTCCATGACGTACGAAAGATCAATTAGGTCATTGAAGACATGGACCCCCTCCAACCCGGCCTGCCATCACCATCGATGCTGCCCCGAGACTGGCTGCTCGCCATCATCGACATGAAAGACTGTTTCTTTAACATCCCACACCATCCTCAGGATGCGCCATGGTTCGCCTTCTCCATCCCCTCTCTCAATGAACAAGCCCCACTCAGAAGATACCACTGGCTCGTCCTCTCACAAGGCATGAAGAACAGCCTGACCATCTGCCAGTGGTACGTCGCCCACATTCTGTCCCCCATCAGGAGCCTATTCCCTGAAGCAATCATCTGCCACTATATGGATGACATCCTAATGTGTGCATCAGAAAAAACTTATTTGGACAGAACTGTTAAAAAGACAATTGAAACCATAGAAGAAGCAGGGTTCGAGATTCACGAAGACAAAGTGCAGCACTCCAGCCCATGGACTTACCTCGGCCTCCAGATCCATGAAAGAACCATCGTGCACAGCAACTCACCATCAAAGAGAGTCCTAAGGGACTTACACAGCCTGGGCGGATCCATAAATTGGATACACCCCTTACTAGGAGTCACAACAGAAGACCTCACTCCCCTCTTCAACCTCCTCCGCGGCAGTGGAGATTTGGACTCTCCATGTGCCCTCACGCCTGAAGGCCGAGATACCATCACCAAAGTCCAGGAAGCCCTGTCTTCACGCCAAGCCCATCGCGTTGAACCCAGCCTGCCTCTCCAGTTTGCAGTTCTGGGTAAGGCTCCCCATTTACACAGACTGATCTTCCAATGGGACCCTCAACTCAGAGACCCTTTGCCGATACTTGAATGGGTCTTCACAAGCAATCAACCTACAAAGACATTAACCACCTTCCAAGAAGTAATGGCACATTTAATAAAAAAGGCCAGAACTCGTATCCGCTCTCTTGCAGGGTGTGAGTTCACATGCATATACTTGCCATTGACCACTGAAGATCTGAAGCTGTAGCTCCGGACCAATGAGAGCCTCCAGTTCTCCCTAGATAGCTACACAGGCCAAATTTCCATCCACACGCCAAAACATAGACTTTTCTATCGTGATGCAGCTTTTAAATTGATCCCGAAATTAATCCAAAGTAGAAAACTGTTGGAGAATGGATTTATTGGGATCAATAAAGGAGCTGTGCAAGCTATTAAGCTGAAGGGTTTTTGGGCCTGAGTGCGTGAGACACTTTCTGTGGGAAAGTCTCAGTGAAAAGCAAAACTGTTCCAGCCTGATAAATTTCAGGGAGTAACGTACTTGCAGGTGTGATATCTAGGAGTATAAGGGAGGCAAGGGCAAGATTCCTTTGAACATAACAAGATTGTGGAAGACTGCCAATGTAGTCTGATTGTGTAGAAATAGAAAAATGTCCTGAGAAGTAAGCCCCTTAGAAGCTAACAAGCTGGTATACTATTTAAGTGCCTCGAGACTGCTAATAAACCGGAGTTTAGTTTTCAACCATATTGGCTGGTGTCAGTTCTTCTCCCCCCGCCGGGGATCCGAGCTCCCCGTCCCGCCGCGGCTTCCGACGTCTGGCCTCTTACATCTGGCGCCCGAACACGGACACCGAACACGGCACACTGAACTCGGAACACCGAACTTGGAACACCGAACTTCGCGGAGTACGGGACTTTGGACTGGGACTGGTATTTTATTCCCGTTGCCCTGGCGGGAGCCTTATGCGGTGCCGGGGCAGAGCCAGCGGGCGTGGAGGGGTGGCCAACCTCTAGCCTGGGCCACCTTAACATCGGTGGTTCGCCGCTTGGCTGCTAAAGGCTTGCCTGGACGCTGCAGTACCCTGATACTTGGGGCGCGCGGAGGCGCGGGTGGTATCAGAGTAGTCCGCCGGTTTTTCGGTTTTTAGTTCGGGGTTTGCGGTTCGCCGTTCGTCCGCGGTTTTGTTTTCCGCGCTGAGGCGCGGGTTCGCGCTGATCGCGGGTACGGTTCGCGCGGGACGGGGGGGTTCGCGGGTTATCCGCAGGTAATAGTTTCGCGCAGAGACGTGGGGTTTTTGCTTTGGATGCGGTTTGTGTTTCGCGCTAAGTCGCGGGTTTGTGGACCATCATCCCCCGCTCCGAGTGGCCAGGGAATTGGGAGCTGGAGCCAGTGACAGGTATGATCTCCGGGATTGGTGGAGTTGCAGAATCCATGAGAAGCAAACGAAATGTCATCATGGAAGGACCCGAAGGCAAGATAGTGACCACCCGGCCATTCGTGGTAAGAGCCCCCATCACCCTATGGGGCAGAGACCTTCTATCCCAGTGGGGTGCCACCCTCACCATTCCCAGCCAGGATTTCTGACTGGGGCCACTGAGAAACGTGCGCTGCCATCTACTCCCCCGCTCACCTGGAAGACTGACAACCCAAAATGGACGAGGCAGTGGCCCCTTGAAAGAGAAAAACTCAGCGCGCTGGAAGCCCTGGTGGAAGAGCAACTCGCCAAAGGTCATATCACCGAAAACACAAGCCCTTGGGATTCCCCTGTCTTTGGTCTGAAAAAGCCCGGCAAAGACAAATGGAGACTGCTCCATGACGTACGAAAGATCAATTAGGTCATTGAAGACATGGACCCCCTCCAACCCGGCCTGCCATCACCATCAATGCTGCCCCGAGACTGGCTGCTCGCCATCATCGACATGAAAGACTGTTTCTTTAACATCCCACACCATCCTCAGGACGCACCATGGTTCGCCTTCTCCATCCCCTCTCTCAATGAACAAGCCCCACTCAGAAGATACCACTGGCTCGTCCTCTCACAAGCATGAAGAATAGCCCGACCATCTGCCAGTGGTATGTCACCCACATTCTGTCCCCCATCAGGAGCCTGTTCCCAGAAGCAATCATTTACCACTATATGGATGACATACTAATCTTTGCATCAGAAAAAACTTACTTGGACAGAACTGTTAAAAAGACAATTGAAACCATAGAAGAAGCAGGGTTCGAGATTCACGAGGACAAAGTGCAGCACTCCAGCCCATGGACTTACCTCGGCCTCCAGATCCATGAGAGAACCATCGTACCCCAGCAACACACCATCAGAGAGGCTCCCGAAACCCTAAGGGACTTACACAGCCTGGGCGGATCCATAAATTGGATACACCCCTTACTAGGAGTCACAACAGAAGACCTCACTCCCCTCTTCAACCTCCTCTGCGGCAGTGGAGACTTGGACTCTCCATGTGCCCTCACGCCTGAAGGCCGAGATACCATCACCAAAGTCCAGGAAGCCCTGTCTTCACGCCAAGCCCATCGCGTTGAACCCAGCCTGCCTCTCCAGTTTGCAGTTCTGGGTAAGGCTCCCCATTTACATGGACTGATCTTCCAATGGGACCCTCAACTCAGAGACCCTTTGCTGATAAGTGAATAGGTCTTCACAAGCAATCAACCTACAAAAACATTAACCACCTTCCAAGAAGTAATGGCACATTTAATAAAAAAGGCCAGAAGTCGTAGCCGCTCTCTTGCAGGGTGTGAGTTCACATGCATATACTTGCCATTGACCACTGAAGATCTGAAGCAGTTGCTCCAGACCAATGAGAGCCTCCAGTTCTCCCTAGATAGCTACACAGGCCAAATTTCCATCCACACGCCAAAACATAGACTTTTCTATCGTGATGCAGCTTTTAAATTGATTCCAAAATTAATCCAAAGTAGAAAGCCTCCCAAAGCTCTGACCGTCTTTACCGATGGGTCTGGTTCGTCCCATCGGTCTGTCATGACTTGGAGGTAACCCAATACTCAAAAATGGGAGTCTATTACCCAAATAGTAGAGGGATCTCCACAGATTGCCGAGTTAGCAGCTGTTCTCAGAGCCTTTGAGAAGTTTAAAGACGAACCTCTTAATTTGGTCACAGATTCGGCTTATGTTGCTGGAATAGCTATGAGGGCTGAACATGCTTTTCTAAAAGAGGTCTCCAATCAAAAATTATACCAATTGGTTTCTACATTAATTCATTTAATCTCCCAGAGAAAACAGCCTTACTACATTATGCATGTGAGGTCACACACTGACCTCCCTGGTCCCATTGCCGAAGGGAACAGGAGAGCAGATGCACTGGCCATGCCAGCAGAGACTGCAGACGTCCCCGACATCTTTGCCCAGGCGAAGTTGTCACATGCATTTTTTCACCAAAACATTCCTGCCCTCGTCAGAATGTTCAAGCTTTCAAAAGATCAAGCAAAAGCTATCATTGCAACGTTCCCGAACTGCCAGAACTACCAAATACCATCTATGGGTACGGGAGTCAACCCCCATGGTCTATACAGCTGCCAATTGTGGCAAACCGATGTAACCCACTTCCCATCCTTTGGGAGATCCAAATATGTGCACGTGTCAGTGAACACGTTTTGTGGGGCAGTGTTTGCATCAGCCCATGCAGTGGAAAATGCCATCCCTGTCATCAAGCATTTTCTCCTTGCCTTCGCCACCCTGGGAGTCCCTGAGGAAATCAAAACGAACAATGGGCCTGCCTACACCTCTCGTAAGTTAAAAGATTTCTTCAACCAATGGGGGGATAAAACACAAGACAGGCATACCTAGCAATCCCACAGGACAATCCATCGTAGAAAGGACCCACCAAACCCTCAAAAGAGTCCTCAACCAGCAACGGAGAGAAACAGAAATCTTGTCTCCTGTTGAAAGACTCTGTAAGGCTTTCCACGTCATTAACATCCTAAATGGTGACTCATCAGAACCTGACCCCCAATACTCCGCCACTTCTCAAATTCAACCCAAGCTAACCTCACAGAGACACCACCAGTGCTGGTGAAGGACCCAGGATCGCACCTGGTCTCTGGGCCTTTTCAATTGATTACCTGGGGGAGAGGCTACACCTGCATCCAGCTACCATCTGGCCCAAAGTGGTTCCCAGGAAAAAATATAAAACCATACCTAGGCCCTACGAACACTGCTCCCTCTGTCTCGGTTGTGAAAGACAGGTGTCTGCTAAGGAAGGCAGAAGCCTGCCTTGAAGTGGCAGATGTAACCCCTTTTCCCTCTGAGTTATTATAATTTTGAAATCACGGGCCTTTAGGCAAAGATGTGGGAAATAGGAATAACAGTTCTTTACTATTATATATATAACCAGTCAAACAAAACAACAATAACTATGGCAGTAACAGCAAACAATCACAAACCCAGTCCCAGCCTTCTCAGCTGTCAGGCCCTTTTCCCCTCAGGTGCAGTTCTGCTCGCAGCCAGCAGGGGCGCTGGCAGCTCCCGGTGAGCAGGGCAGGTGCGATGGTTTCCGGGCGGCTGCAGGGGGCGCTCCGGAGCGAGCTCGGGGAACACGTGGCACCGACGGCCCAGGACCCTGGGGAGGGATGGAACAAAGGCTTCACAAACCCCAGACAGCTGGCCCCGGTGTCCGGCTGGAGCGTCGGGAACAGCAGGCTGGAACGGCAGGCTGGAACAGCAGGGTGGAGCAGCAGGCTGGAGCGGCAGGGATGAGCACAAATCCCGGGTGGCAGATGCGATGTATTCAAGTGGGGAACCCCCCAGAGGTCTAGGCAGGCAGGGCGAGCACAGCTACAATGCAGCGAAGGCTTGAATCAGCGGCGGGGCAGGGCGGCCACAGCCTAGCCTCCAGCGGGGCAGGGAAGGTGGGCCGGGGGTCCTGGGATCTTTCTCCGCAGAAAGAAAAACCGCCATAAAGAACCAGCAGCTTCTCCCTCCAAGAACGCCGATAGCGAACTGACCCCACACCCAGGTGAAACAAAGGAGTAGCCAGGCCCACCCCACCTTCAGTGGGCAGCTCTTTTGTCTTCCTTAAGTACATCCATTTATCCCCTAGCAACATGCATATGGGAAAGAATTCCTTTAACAGGAAGAAAAACTAGGACTAAACTAAAACTCCAACACCCGCAAACACCAACAAGAACTCTCCTGAGTCAAATACAAGACCTCCCCAAAACCAGACCAGCTCTGCATGGAGACAAAGACGTCACCGAATGCCCACCAACCAGAGAAAAGATTGTCCCACCACACGGCAGCAGACGAAACAGAAAGCTGAACAAGAAGCTATGACAAAAGTCAAGCCGTAGGCCAGACACAGCCTGAAAAAACTGATCCTTAGTTTATATGTTACCACCCCTTTTTACTCCAAAATATCCTTTTCCCTCAGCTCTTGTCAAACCTCCCTTAACCCCAAAACCTCCCCTCTCACCACAAAGCTAACAAATCTTTCTTATATTCCCTCTCAGAAGCCCCATCCCTGCCCAAAGATGAAATTTATATACATTGATGCTGTCCTCACCGCTGCCTCGGTGCTCTTCGCCTTACCGCATGCCTTCAGCTGGCTTGTCCCACAGCCTAGCCATAATGTTTGGGTGACCCTAGAAAAGACACTCAATCAAGACAATCTGTGCCTGTCCGTAGGCAGCGTAGACAACCCACTCTACGTGTCTGGTCGGAATTCCTCTAGTAGCAGATGACTGGCCCATCACTAACTCAGAGCTCCTCCGCACCACAGGTAAGAGGCCCAACCCAGTAGACACCTTGGACGAGTGGACAAAGATTCTGCCAAATGCTCGAGATGAACCCCAAGAATTGAACCTGCTGGGGTCCTCCAAAGCAACATATTGTGTCAAATTTTATTTTAGACTGCAAGGCCAACGCTGGCCTGGGATTGACCAGGCAAAAAACACATACAGAAAAGACATATCACCATTTAACAAAGCCTATAATAGTCAAGATTGGTGCAACTACACCAGTCACATACTCTCTGTGTCCACTCTCCACCCCAAAGTGTTACCCCAGGGAGTGTTTGTTGTCTATGGTTGCTGACTTTCGGCGGGGGAAGACATGCAGACAATCAATGTGATTGATAAAGCAAGCTTTGTTTATTGGAAATACAGAGGCACTTATATAGTGTGAAAGTACATGCTTATCAGTTCTTTAATTAGTTTAAACTTACAAAAGCACATTCTTACTTCTACATAATTGGGTTAGATAAAAGACTACATTTGGCAAGTTTCTATTATTTATGTTTTGACTTGAGAGATCAAAGATCTTCCTTCGCATGGTCAGTACATTTTATCAGCACAGGACTGTACCTCCTTAAAACTCCCTTTTGTTTCTCAGGCCTGTTTCTCACACAGGCATTTTCTCATGGAGGCTTTTTCTCATACAGGCCTTTGCTTGCAGGCTTTTGCTTGTACAGTTCTGTTATTGATTTGTACTCTTTATCAATAATCCATGTCCCTGATCCTCTAACCATTCTCCAACATGTGGTGACAGAGTACGGGCTGGGATCCCGTCACGCCTCCAAGGAGGACCCTGTAGCCTTGGCAAGCTTTCTACCCTCACCCCAAATATCGCATTATTACATAATTGGAGACAAACAAACACATCAACATGACAAAAGAGATCCTTTGCTGAGTTTGACGAAAGTTGTGACAGCCGCATTTACAATTTGAATAAGGCAGGACCAGTCGCAGCTTCCATGTTCACCCCTTGGTTAGCTGCACTCAAAGCCCTTGGGGATATCAATCACCTAGGGTGTTGGCTAAGCAAACAGGCCAATGTGACATCTGCCTCTTTGAGCGATCTTTTAAAAGATGAGGAGACTACCAGACATGCAACCCTACAAAATCGAGCAGCAATAGACTACCTACTGCTTGCCCATGGACATGGCTGCCAGGACTTTGAAGGCATGTGCTGCTTCAATCTTTCTTCGCACTCAACATCCATCCAGGTAAACATCCAGAAACTACAAGAACTAGTAAAAGACCTAAAAGTAGATAAGAGCCTAGACTGGGTCAATGACCTTTTCGGACGATGGGGAATAACAGGATGGATTGCATCTTTGATTAAGGGAGCTTTGTGGGTATTCATTGTAATTATTATTGTTCTCTTGCCTCCTACATTGATGCAGAAAGGCTGCCGGGAATGCCTTTTTAATAAATACAGAAGGGGGAGTTGTAGGGTATGCCCAGCCACTGCCCTGGAAGGATGTCTGCTGAGATAAGGAGATTGCTCAATCTCCCAGCAGAACTCCCCTGGAAAGGCAACCACTTTTCAGTTACGGCGATAAGAAGACAAACCCAGAATCCTCTGTGAGACCCTATGCAGATCCTTTGTAGCCCATTGGCCTTTACCCTCTGACACCCACCCCCTGTATCCCTATAAGACCTAGCCCCCTGCCCCTGAGAGGGCAGAGAGATGCTTGTCCCTGGCCTCCCTTTGCTGGGTACGGACCAATAAAGCTACCTTCCATGCGGAACAGCTACACGGGCCTCTCGTCTCTCTCCCTGGTCTGGCCTGGAGGCTGCCCTGCAGAGCTGAGCTGAAATCACGAGCTGATAATCACTAAAGAGCTGAGAGCTTCTGCACGGGCCCTCTAGTTAGCAGCTGAGAGAAGACACCAGGCCTCGGGAAGACGATGTCTTTTGGGACCATCTCTCCGGACCAGTCACAGCTTCCTCGGTCAGAGCTACTGACCCCACACCAGCTGCCATAAATATCCACCCTGCAGATTGGGCTCTTCTTGCTGGTGGCCAGCCATTGGTCTGCACACACTTGGTGGAAGAGATGTATACAGGGAAACTGCCTGCAGAAAGAAAAGTACCATCCTATTAGAATGAAGGAGGTTCAGGGGACCAAGAATAGCTGAAAAACAGCAGCTGGGGCAGCTTCGAACATGTGGAAGCACCAATGTAGTCACACCAGTGCTGTCTAGGCCCTGCAGCCTTTCCCAGCCATGCTAGCTCATGTAGGGTAATAGGTTGGAGATGGTGTCCTTCCTGACCTTTTAGAAACGCCCACACTATCCTGAATGAAATGGTTCCAGTTATTAATTACCCTGGCTGCTTCTTTTTAACCTTTCAGGAATATTAGATTATATTCCAAAATATCTTGGTTCTTCATCATTGAAGCTCATTAGCAGTCAGGTGGATCCGCACCGGTCCTATGTGGGTCTCTGGTGTGCCCCAGGGTTGCTTATCACCTACATCACCTTTGTCCTCTCTCTACTCACCCTCATAAACTGGAGGGACCCTGAACCATAAGGACCCACAGCAAGAGGATCAGAGGTTTTTTTCTTGATGGTTGTTCTGGTTTGGCCAAATTTAGAAATATACCCTCTGAGAGAAGGAACAACCACCCCTCCCCCACCAGGTTCGGGAAAAAATAAATTTTTCTCGAAGGAAAGTGAAGGAGATAAAACTATTTATTTAACAAACACACGGGAAAAGGAAAATAATGCTAAATAATAAAATGTTTCGCTGTGGAGGAAAACCTGGGAAAGTGTTAGAGTCCTCCCTTTGGTCTCCTCGGAGCTGGGGCTTGGCCCAGGGCCAGGCCCTCTGTGCCCAGTGGAAAGTCCTCCCGATGTTCTCTGAGGTTGAAAGCAGTCCATTAGAAAAGGGAGAAAATCCGGAATTCCAGGGAAGGAAAAACAAAGTTCAACTCTCAGTCTCTCTCCGGAGAACAAGAAACTGAAACAAATGGCCAAACACCTACTAGAAAGCAGCAAGCCGGGTGCTTCCTCCCTCCCCTGCTGCAGTTGGGGAAAAAAAAACCTGCTATCTCTGCGTGACCTTGAACAAGCTGCAAACTGCTTTGAAAAAGTTTTGCTCAGTTTTTTCTTCCCCCTCTCAGGCTCAGTTTAGAGGCATAGAAAGGCACAAAAATTAATTTCTGGGCATAGGGCAGCGATATGGTATACACATCATAAGGTCACCCCAAGGCATTCCACCCCTTATTGTTGGCTCAATGCCCAAACGAAGATATTCTAATTCTACACCCACATTAATACATGTATATATATATATATATATATATATATATATATATACACACAGCTATATACGAACAGTGACAGTGACAATCAGCAAGCAGGGGTATACAAGCATTTCACACTGCAGGTGGTTTTCATACAACAATCAGATCTCCCTGTGGTACACAAGGTGTTGTTCCATCTTTCTGCATTACCCACCATGTGCAACCAGGTCCCTGAGCAAAGACAACCCCATGGATGGGTTTGTCTGTATTCTAGGCAGAATTTATCCACACAGTCTTTACTAACAGACCTCTGACATGCACTACTGGGACCTTATCTCCATCTACTGCATGCAGGGATTCAGATTGGGCTGGACCAGCTCTATTGATGGAACCTCGGGTGTTAACTAACCAGGTGGCCTTTGCTAGATGCTGTTCCCAATTTTTGAAAGTTCCCCCTCCTACTGCCTTCAAAGTGGTTTTCAACAATCCATTGCACCGTTCCACTTTGCCTGCAGCTGGTGCATGGTAAGGGATATGGTGCACCCACTCAATGCCATGTTCTCTAGCCCAGGTATTAATAAGGCTGTTCTTAAAATGAGTCCCATTGTCAGATTCAATTCTCTCAGGGGTGCCATGCCTCCAAAGCACTTGCTTTTCAAGGCCCAGGATGGTGTTCCGGGCAGTAGCGTGAGGCACAGGATAGGTGTCCAGCCATCCTGTGATGGCTTCTACCATTGTGAGCACATAGCGCTTGCCTTGGCAGGTTTGAGGCAGTGTGATGTAATCAATCTGCCAGGCCTCACCATACTTGTATTTGGACCATCGCCCACCATACCACAGGGGCTTCACCCGCTTGGCCATCTTAATCGCAGCGCATGTCTCACAATCATGGGTAACCTGGGAGATACTGTCCATGGTTAGATCCACCCCTCGGTCTCGTGCCCACTTATAGGTGGCATCTCTGCCTTGATGACCTGAGGCATCATGGGCCCATCAAGCTAGGAACAACTCTCCCTTGTGTTTCCAGTTCAAGTCTATCCGTAACACTTCTATCTTTGCAGCCTGATCTACCTGCTTGTTGTTTTGGTGCTCTTCATTAGCCCTACTCTTGAGGACAAGGGCATCTACATGGTGGGCTTTCATAGTTAGCTTTCTTACTCGAGCCGCGATGTTTGTCCACTCTTCAGCAGCCCAGATTGGTTTTCCCCTACGCTGCCAATTAGCTTTTCCCACTTTTCTAGCCATTCGCACAGGGCATTGGCTACCATCCATGAATCAGTGTAGAGGTAGAGCTTTGGCCACTTCTCTCTTTCAGCAATGTCCAGGGCTAGTTGAACAGCTTTGAGTTCAGCGAGTTGGCTTGATCCACCTTCTCCTTCAGTAGCTTCTGCAACACGTCGTGTGGGACTCCATACGGCTGCTTTCCATCTTCCTTTCATCCCTTCAATGCGACAGGATCTGTCGGTGAAAAGAGCGTAGTGTGTGTCTTCTGATGGCAGTTGGTGGTACGGTGGAGCTTCTTCCGCACGTGTAACTTGTTCTTCTTCATCAGCGAGACCAAAGTTTTCACCTTCAGGCCAGTTTGTGATTATTTCCAAAATCCCAGGGCGATTCAGTTTTCCCATACAGGCGCACTGTGCGATGAGAGTAATCCCTTTGGTCCATGTGGCATTGGTGGCATGGTGGGTAGAGGGAACCTTTTCTTTGAACATTGTCATACATGAAATCCCTATTTGTGCTTGGTCTTTGCATATTAAGTGCTTTAATTAATTTGAGCCTAATATTTTTAAATTGAATGTTAAAATTAACCCATCAGCCCAGGTACACTAATCAAGTTTTTATGGTCTTCCTGTGTTTACTGTATACTTTTACAAGTGTTTTAAGATGTGTTGGATGTATTTTTTTATGTTTTACTTGTACCTTGGTTTCAAGGCAGATTTTAAAAACCCCAGTTGCAACAAACAGCCCAGCCCCCATAGCCATACCCCCGTAAGCTCCATGACTCTTATCTCAACTAATACCACCCCTCTGACAAGGAGGAGCCATTGGTGGACAGAGGTAATCTGTCAAAGGGAAAACACCAATCACCTTGAACCGAAGGGGCGGACTGTGGGCGGACTGTGGGCGGAGCAAAAGCTATAAAAGGGAGCAAAAGAAAGACACGCCCTCTCATTTCCCCTTCCCCTCCAGCTTGCTAAGTTCAGTGCTGGAGAAACCTACTCCTTTTCAGGGGCCTTTAGAAATATATATATATTTCTTTTTGACCAGCCTAGCACTGCAAGTTTTTTTTCTCTACCTGAGGTTCAGAGCTGCCTTAAGCCTGAAGCTCCTGAATCCCTGCGCTCCTGGAGCATACCTCCTGAGCCACTAGGATCCCAAATTTTTATATTTTGCTAATTTTTGCAATTTTTCAATTTTTCTGTTTTAATAAATTGTTTTAATTTCTACAAAGAGTTTTCTCATTCCTCACAACTCTTTTGGGGCCCTCGTCCGGGATCCTATTTTTGCCCTAAAATCCAGGTATTTTGGTTAATTTTACTATTTTTGAATTTTTGCGATTTTTTTGGGGTTTTTTTTCCCCTTGGATTTTCTGGGCTCCCACAAGGATTACTGCAGTGGAGAAAGGACACCTCCGGTGAAGAAGGACTTTGTGGTAAGGCTTGAACCCTTCTTAAAGGGAACTTAGTTAGGGACTTACCCTTTTTAAGGGCTATTAGTTTTTGGGGAACCTCCGAGTGGAATTCCTTTGTGAGAGTGTGTGTGTGGGGGTTGGCCGCCCCCAGTGTGTGTGTGAGTGTGCTTGAAAGGGTTCATTTTTAAGGGCACCACGAGGGATCACCCTTTAGAGACACAGAGGGGAGGATCGAGGGTGGTGGTCAGCCTTTCTGGGGGGAGGTTTCCACATTTTAGGGGTGTGCGCAGCCCCAAATTCATTTTTATTGGTGTCTCAGTCTCCTCGGGTCTAGAACTGAGGAGAAACCTCATTTTAAACCCCTCTCTTTTTCTTTTCGCCGCATGGTGGGCGGCCATTTTGAAATTTCGGGCCGCCGCGTGGTCGGCCGCCATTTTGAAATTTCGCGCCGCCACGTGGTCGGCCGCCATTTTGAAATTTTGGGTTTCGGCAGGGGCAGCCGCCATTTTGTGTCCCTTTAATTTGAACTGCACCCCTTTGCTGTTCTAAGTGCATGTGTGAACTTGTTTTAGCTGCACTCTTGTGGTCAGTGCTATCTAGCACCTTTATACTTCCTGTTAGTTTGGAGTGTTTGGGTTATTGGATTATAGTTGTAATTTGCTTTATCTGCTTTAATCATAAGACACTACTTTGATATTTTGAATTACTGTTTGTGTTATTCATTATAATCTTTTTCCTTTATGTCGGTTATAAATATTTTAAATTTATCTCTCCTTTGCTAATAAAGACAACTCTTGTTTCTTAAATTTTAAGTATATATGTATAAAGCTATCTAAATTTCAGTTATACTTTAAACAATTTAAATATTCACTACTTATTCTTTTTATAATTAAAATTAATTTTTCTTGCAACATATTTGTTTCTCACCAGCCTACCATATTTAATTTTCCCACAGATTCGCCATCATTCATTCCCTTATATATCTACTAACCCTGCTTGTTTTTCTCTACATTAGTTGTATTGTATTTTATGCTTATAACTTTATTATCATTTTTTTTATTGTGATAGTGTATTGAATTTAGATTATTTTGTAATATTATCTCCTTCTACAATATTCTAATTGTTTTATATAATATAATACTTTGGTTTATTTAAAAAAAAAAATTTTTTTTTTCTTCTGCACAAGCTACTTGTTTGCTTCCCAGTAACAAAATGGGACAAGCAAATAGCAAAAAGAAAGACCTAATGAAGAAATACAAAATCTTCCCAGAGAGTCCATTAGGACAAATGCTCCTAAAGTGGGAAGAAAATCTTTTAACTAAAGAAAAAGACCAGTGCCAAATGATTAGGTACTGTGTTTTTAAGTGGCCAAAACATAGAATTAACAAAGATGGGCTTAAATGGCCCAAGTATGGGTCTTCTGAAAAATGGCTTTGTGAGGTTTTGCATTCTTATGTACATTACAAAGCTCCAAAACATTCTGATGAATTAGACTATGCTAAAATTTGGTTAAATTATTGGCAAAAACAAAATGAAGACCAAGGCAAGAAAATAGAATTGGAAGAGGAAACTAAATCTAATTCAATTGGACTTAATAAAAATTCAAACCAAATTTTTTCCATTGCAGAAGAACACAAACAGAAAGAAAAACAAAAACCTAAATTAAATAAACCAAAGTGGGACCCCCTAGACTACCTTCCTCCAGTAACTCCTCCAGAAAGGAGGGTCCAAATTGAACAAGAAAGGGTCCTTCCTTCATCAAGCCACCCAATCGAAAGGGACTCAGAAAATGAGAATGAAAGTGAAAAAGAAAATTCTGTTCCTTCCTGCTCTCACAAAAAGACAACCGGACAAAGGATTTCTTCTAGCCAGGATGGCCCAGCATCTTGCACTAGAAAGAAATCATTTAAAACACCTGACTGTCCCACCTGCCTTAGCACTCCCCATGAGTCTAAAATTTTACCTCTTAGGGAGGTACCCATGGGAAATGCTCAAGGAGGAATTGGTTATGTAGTTATACCTCTAGCTTCATCTGAGGTACGGGAGTTTAAAAAAGAAATGAAAAGCCTGATGGCTGACCCAATTGGTCTAGCTGACCAATTTGATCAATTCCTCGGCCCTAATATTTATAATTGGGGAGAGATACAATCCATCCTACACTCCTTATTCACCATTGAGGAACGAAAACGGATTAGAGCCGCAGGAGTGACAGTCTGGGACAGAGAAAATAATTCTAATCAGGGCCCAATTGGAGAACAAAAATTACCACTGACAGACCCTGAATGGAACCCAAATTCAGAAGAGGGCAGGAGGAACATGAAAGACTACAGAAATTTAATTATAAAAGGGATTAGAGAAGCTGTTCCTCGAGTTAATAATATGAAAAAAGCATTTTGTGGGGAACAGGAAAAGGATGAGTCCCCAACAGCTTGGATGGCTCGGTTAAGGAATAACATTCAACTTTATTCTGTCATTGACTTAGACAGTGAGGGAGGCAAAACTATGCTAAAGGTACATTTTGTGCTTAACTCCTCGCCTGACATCAGAAAAAAATTGGAAAAATTGGAAAAATGGCCAGAGAGGGAACTAGATGAATTACTGGAGGAAGCCCAAAAAGTCTTTGTTAGGAGGGATGAAGAGAGGATGAAGGCTAAAAGCCGAATAATGAATAACAGTACTAGTGCTCCAATCCACAATCCTCCTACACAAAGAACTTCCCAAAGGGGCATCCCACAACAGCAAACCCAAATCTGCCCTCAGCAACAGCCACAAGTTTGTGCTTGCAATATACAATCTACCTCAACTGCTCAAAGACCTGAGAGGTTAATTTGCACATACTGTAATAAACCAGGCCATGGGCAGTGGTACTGTTTTAAAAAGCAGAGAGATCAAGGAGTCCTTCAAATGGAGGGACAAATTTTGAACAACTGAAGGGGTCAGGGGCTTTATTCTCTGGGGCAAAAACATCTTAAAGAGCCCTTGATAAAATTAGAAGTTGGATCCCAGAGACAACAAGTGGAGTTTTTAGTGGACACAGGTGCTGAAAGAACCTGTGTCACTGAAACACCTCCAGGATGTTTTATTTCTCAAGATACATTAGATATATATGGTGCTAATGGTGAAAGCTTTGCTGTTCCTGTAATTAAAAATGTAACCTTTTCCATACAAGGACGCACCCATACAGGGGATGTGCTATACCTACCTCAAGCTGGGATCAATCTTTTAGGACGTGACTTCCAAATACCTCTGAGGGTTGGGGTGGTACCGCAAGGTGGAAAAATGACCACTAAATTGTTTGTTTTATCTTTAGTAGATGAGCAACACATTGACCCGGTAGTGTGGGCCAAACCTGGCAACCGGGGAAAAATGGACATCACACCTCTAACAATTGAGTTGCTCCCAAATAGCCAGCCAGTACGTGTACCACAATATCCCCTCTCCAAGGACAAAAGAAAGGGCCTGAAGCCTGTTATCATGGACTTATTACAAGATGGAATTCTTGAGACCTGCAAATCCAGTTACAACACTCCAATTTTGGCTGTCCAGAAACCAGATAAGTCATTCCGGCTTGTACAAGATCTGCGTGAGGTCAATAAGAGAGTCCAAACCAGGTATCCACTGGTGCAGGACCCCTATACACTCCTGAGTCGGGTACCCCCAGCACATGCCTGGTTCTCTGTTAATTGACCTTAAAGATGCTTTCTGGTCATGTCCTCTAGATTCTCATTGCAGAGACATCTTTGCATTTACCTGGGAGGATCCAGACACTGGATGGAAGCAGCAGCTGCGCTGGACTCGCCTGCCTCAAGGTTACACCGAGGCACCCACACTCTTTGGCCAAGCGCTAGAAGACTTGCTAAGTTCCTTTTCTCCACCCGAAGGGATTCAGGTAACCCAGTACGTAGACGACCTGCTCCTCTCCGGGGAACAGGAGTCTACGGTAAGAACTGCTACAATTCAGTTACTGAATTTTCTAGGGAGGAACGGGCTGAGGGTGTCAAAACCTAAATTACAATTTGTGCTACAGGAGGTGAAGTATTTGGGACATCTAATTGGCCATGGCACAAAAAAACTCAGTGCTGAAAGAGTAGAAGGAATCCTAAATCTACCACCTCCAACTTCAAAACGAGAAATTCGGCAATTATTAGGCCTATTTGGATACTGCAGACTGTGGATTGATCAGTGTTCACAATCTGCCAAATTTTTATATGAAAAACTAATGGAAGAAGAACCTTTTAATTGGACTAATTAAGACACACAAAAATTACAAAATCTGAAAGAGAAATTAACAAAAGCACCTGTTTTAAGCCTCCCTTCACTAGAAAAGCCCTTCGATCTATTTGTTAATGTGGAGAAGGGAATTGCCTATGGCGTCTTGACCCAGGAGTGGGGTGGAGTCAGGAAGCCAGTTGCTTTTCTTTCCAAATTACTAGATCCAGTGTCCAGAGGATGGCCCGTCTGTATCCAGTCCATCGCCGCAGCAGCCGTTCTGGTCTCGGAGAGTCAAAAACTCATTTTTGGTGGAGACTTGACAGTGCATACACCACACTCAATCAAAACCATTTTAGCTCACAGGGCTGCAGAGTGGTTAACTGACCCAAGAATAGTCAAATATGAAGCCATTCTCATGCACTCAGACCACCTGAGGTTAGTTGTGTGTACACACCAAAATCCAGCTCAATTTCTTTATGGGACCCCATCAGAAAAAGAAATTGAACACAATTGCATTGAGATAATTGACATCCAAACAAAAGTCAGAGAGGACCTGGTGGACTGTCCCCTCAATGAAGGGGAAATCCTCTTCATTGACGGGTCATCTCGAGTGGTGGATGGAAAACGATGCTCTGGCTATTCAGTGGTCGATGGACACCAAATGTGTGTGCTAGAAAAGGGCAAATTGCCACCAACCTGGTCAGCTCAGGTCTGTGAGCTCTATGCCCTAGAAAAAGCACTCCACCGACTAGCAGGAAGCATCGGGACCATTTACACTGACTCCAGATACGCTTATGGCGTAGTCCACACCTTTGGAAAAATCTGGTCCGAAAGGGGGTTCCTAAACACCAAAGGGAAAGATATCCTACATAAGGAATTGATCCTAAAAATTCTAAAAGCACTGCAACTGCCTCAGGTGATCTCAGTGGTGCATATTCCAGGTCATCAATCAGGAACCACAAAAGAAGCTCGAGGGAACAACCTAGCAGACTTAGCAGCAAAAGAAGCAGCAGTGGAAGAAGAGGTAAAAGTGATGGAAGTGAACCAACTTCCAACTAACACCACCACATCTGACACTATTCCACAAACTAGCATTTTACCCACGCCCATTTTTACTGACCAGGAAAAACAAAAATTAGTTTTAATTGGTGCTAATGAGGATTCTCAAGGCCGCTGGTATTTACCAGATAAACGCCAAATTTTAAACAAAAATTTAACCCGAGAAATTCTACAAAATATCCACCAAAGCAATCATTGGGGTTCAAAGGCTCTGGCGGATCACTATCTCAGAACCTTTGGATGCACTGGTGTTTATGAAATAGCCAACCAAATAACCCGGGACTGTGTAATCTGTCAAAAAGTTAACAAAAAGGTAATGAAAAAGAACACTGGCGGAGGAATTGAATTAGCAATCAGGCCTTTCCAAAACATTCAAATTGACTTTACAGAAATGCCTCCTGTCCAGAGGTGGAAATACCTATTGGTAATCGTTGATCACCTTACCCACTGGGTGGAAGCTATTCCAACTGTCAATGCAACAGCCCAGACAGTGAGTAAGGTGATCCTCGAGCAAATTATCCCCCGTTATGGGATAGTCCACCGCATAGATTCAGATCGAGGTACCCATTTTACCTCCCAAATTGTACAACAATTGGCTCAGCAATTAGGAACAAATTGGAGATTACACACCCCGTGGCATCCACAGAGCTCTGGGAGAGTGGAACGGATGAACCAGACAATCAAGAACACCCTCACAAAATTAATGCTGGAAACAAAATGGACCTGGGTAAAATGCCTTCCACTTGCTCTTCTTAGAATTAGAACGCAGCCAAGATCTGATTTGGGTTGTTCACCATATGAGATGTTGTATGGATTGCCCTACCTTGCTACACCACAAGAGCTAAATGTGAAAGAGTGTGGAAACACCAATGTACAACAATATGTACAGATAATTGCCAAAAATCTAGAGTTGCTAAGGGAAAGAGGTTTTCTACCACAAACTCCCCCACTTGATTTTAATTTACATCACATCAATCCAGGCGACTGGGTGTTAATAAAATCCTGGAAAGAAAAGTCATTAACCCCATCCTGGGAAGGTCCATTTCAGGTCCAGCTAACCACTGAAACAGCTGTCCGGACATTTGAAAAGGGCTGGACGCATGTCAAGAGGGTGAAGGGTCCAGTAACAGCACCAATTGAAGAAAAGAAACCTCCAGACAAACCATCAAACTAAACACCCTGTTTGAAAGCTCCACTCAGCATCCCTCAGTCCAAGTTAATAAAACCCTGTACTCCCAGTTCTTCCCCAGTTATACCTCAGTACTAAGTGCTAGCTACAAGTTGTTAAATTAAGTTGAAAATATTTCGCTGTTAATTCTGTTCTTTGTTATTCCCTTTTACAGATTCTGCCTTCACACAACCATATTGTCATATCAACTGTATAGTAAGGCTCCATTTGAAGCCAGCATTCTCTTTCAATAACAGTCCAATCAGACTCCAAAATTAGGGGCACGATAACTCTAATCTTTGACAAGGCCAACCCTAAAATAACCATGAGTTTCCAGAAGCCTGAGATCACTGAAGAACCATCTGAAGGTGAGATGCCTAAAGAAAGGACGAAAGAAGCAAAGATGACAAGCCCCACCAGCAGAGGCAACCCAAATGCTGACAGCTTCTCTCGGGTATGCCTAAAGGGGAAAGTGAGCAACATCCTGCTACTAAATGTCATCTGTCTCTGGGTCCTCTGGCCTCCCTTTACACAAGCAGCCGACAGCCGCTGTAACAGATGTTACAAAACTGTGTACCAGGCAGAAGGAGGCTCATTCCAAATTCGACACTTTTTCCGAGCACATACTTATGTTAATCCATCTTGTTACAACATAACAGGGTTGAGTATCTGCTCAGAAAAAGGTCACAAGTATTGGATTGGCAAAAACATTGGCACCCAAATACATAAGCAGAAGGGAGAGTGCCCCTCCCAAGACGATTGGCTCTGTTTCAATTTTAGATACATAACCAAGACAGAAGATTTGTTAAAAAGAAAGACCTATGACACTGACCTGATCCAAGAGGTGGTCATAGAAGAAAAGGAAAAACAAAAAGAAAACAATCCTTTGATGTCAAGGAAAAACTTATTTATTGACCTGGCAGAAAGGATTGGACAACAGCTAAATTTAACAAATTGCTGGGTGTGCGGAGGAACTTTAGAATCGGAGAGTTGGCCTTGGCAGGGAGTCAGTCTTGGACCCCCCAATTTACTCCGACTGAGTAATCTCTCCCCCACAACCTGACATGACAATGAAACCTGGCTGCTAAGCAATACTGTTATTGGAGAAGAATGCATCTGGAGGAAAGGAAGAAAATTTTTAGAAGAAGTTGGTGAGACAATATGCAAAAGGTACCTGGTAACTGATGGGCAAAAACACTGGTGGATACCTCAAGAACCAGATGTATTCTGGTCTGCAGAAAAGGTTAAAAACAAAAATTGCATTTTGAATCCTGTTAAAAAACTCTGGCAGTGCTGGGATCAAGGAAATCCATACTCTGTCCTGCCACAAATTTCCAAGTACTGGATCACAGCAGCAAGTATACAACCCCACTTCTGGGAAGCACCACAAGACCTCTATTGGATCTGTGGTAACCCAGCTTATTCCAACTTACCACCTCGCTGGAAAGGGAACTGCACTCTTGGAGCCATTCAACCAAACTTCTTCCTACTTGCTGAAAACGCTGGAGCCCACCTTGGAATCTCCCTTTATGATGAACTTTTCCGTACTAAGAGACATGTAATAGGAGGGACCCAGAGATGGGGAGAAGAAGAGTGGCCAGCCGAGAGGATCCTAGAGACTTATGGACCTGCAACATGGGCACAGGATGGGAGCTGGGGGTACCGAACTCCCATCTACATGCTAAACCGGATCAGCAGACTGCAAGCACTAATTGAGGTAATCACTAATGAGACCTCTCTTGCTCTTGAACTGCTTAACACACAGCAAGGGCAAACTCGAGCAGCCGTGTACCAAAATCGGCTGGCATTGGACTATTTACTAGCTGAAGAAGGTGGAGTATGCGGCAAGTTTAACACCTCAGACTGCTGCATCCATATTGATGATCACGGCGAAGCCATCACCAAGATTACCCAAAACATCAGGAAACTAGCCCATGTTCCAGTGCAGAAATGGCAGCCCTTGATCATTTCTGAATGGTGGGAAAATATTTTCCAAGGACAATGGTGGAAGAAAGCTTTAATTATTGTTGGACTTTCCCTTACAGGACTTATTTTTCTCCCTTGTTTAATCCCTTGTTTCATCCGTCTAATCACCACTGTTGTCCAAAGCATGCCACTGATCCAGGATCTTCAAGGACAACAGCAGCGTCCATGATTCGCTCAAAAGATTATGCATATTAATAATAGTAACAATAAGAAAACCAGAAAGGAGAGAAAAATTGCCCAGCAAGTGTGGGACAGTTTTAAAGAGCTTGAATCTATCCCTGAAGAGCTATCCACCTCCACTTAAATGCAAAGACCAAAGATGCGAGCATAAGAGAAAAAGGGGGGACTTGTCATACATGAAATCCCTATTTGTGCTTGGTCTTTGCATATTAAGTGCTTTAATTAATTTGAGCTTAATATTTTTAAATTGAATGTTAAAATTAACCCATCAGCCCAGGTACACTAATCAAGTTTTTATGGTCTTCCTGTGTTTACTGTATACTTTTACAAGTGTTTTAAGATGTGTTGGATGTATTTTTTTATGTTTTACTTGTACCTTGGTTTCAAGGCAGATTTTAAAAACCCCAGTTGCAACAAACAGCCCAGCCCCCATAGCCATACCCCCGTAAGCTCCATGACTCTTATCTCAACTAATACCACCCCTCTGACAAGGAGGAGCCATTGGTGGACAGAGATAATCTGTCAAAGGGAAAACACCAATCACCTTAAACCAAAGGGGCGGACTGTGGGCGGAGCAAAAGCTATAAAAGGGAGCAAAAGAAAGACACGCCCTCTCATTTCCCCTTCCCCTCCAGCTTGCTAAGTTCAGTGCTGGAGACACCTACTCCTTTTCAGGGGCCTTTAGAAAGATATATATATTTCTTTTTGACCAGCCTAGCACTGCAAGTTTTTTTTCTCTACCTGAGGTTCAGAGCTGCCTTAAGCCTGAAGCTCCCGAATCCCTGCGCTCCTGGGGCATACCTCCTGAGCCACTAGGATCCCAAATTTTTATATTTTGTTAATTTTTGCAATTTTTCAATTTTTCTGTTTTAATAAATTGTTTTAATTTCTACAAAGAGTTGTCTCATTCCTCACAAACATCCACCCCAGCACCGTTAATCAGGGTGCCAGGAGGAGTTGTGCCTCAGTGCCAATTACCTCTGAGGCGGCTTGGATTCCTTCATAGGCTGCCAAGATTTCCTTCTCTGTTGGGGTGTATTCGGCTTCAGACCCTCTGTATCTTCGGCTCCAAAATCCCAGTGGTCGTCCTCGAGTCTCACCAGACACCTTCTGCCAAAGGCTCCAGGACAGACCATGGCTCCCAGCTGCAGAGTGGAGCACATTCTTCACTTCTGGTCCTGTCCTGACTGGGCCAAGGGCTACAGCATGAGCGATTTCCTGCTTGATTTGGGCAAAAGCTTGTTGCGGTTCAGGGCCCCCATGGAAATCGTTCTTCTTGCGGGTAACCAGGTAAAGAGGACTCACAATCTGGCTGTACTCAGGAATATGCATCCTCCAAAAGCCTATGGCTCCTAGGAAAGCTTGTGTTTCCTTCTTGTTGGTTGGTGGAGACATTGCTGTGATCTTATTGATGACCTTGGTGGGAATCTGATGCCGTCCATCTTTCTATTTCACTCCCAGGAACTGGATCTCTTGAGCAGGTCCTTTGACTTTTCTCTTCTTGATGGTGAAACCAGCTCCCAGGAGAATCCGGATAACTTCCTCTCCTTTCTCCAACACTTCTGTTGCGGTGTTCCCACACACAATGATGTCATCAATGTACTGCAAATGTTCTGGAGCCTCACCCTTTTCTAGTGCAGTCTGGATCAGTCCATGGCAGATGGTGGGACTGTGCTTCCATCCCTGGGGCAGTCGGTTCCAGGTGTACTGCACACCCCTCCAGGTGAAGGCCAACTGAGGCCTGCACTCTGCTGACAGAGGAATGGAGAAAAATGCATTAGCAATGTCAATAGGGGCATACCACTTCACTGCTTTGGACTCCAGCTCATACTGGAGCTCCAACATGTCCGGCACGGCAGCGCTCAATGGTGGAGTCACTTCATTCAAGGCATGATAGTCCACAGTCAATCTCCATTCTCTTTCCGATTTATGCACAGGCCAAATGGGACTATTGAAGGGTGAGTGGGTCTTGCTGACCACCCCTTGGCTCTCCAGCTCATGGATCATCTTGTAGATGGTAATCACTGCATCTTGAGTTGTCCGGTACTGTCAGCAATGCCCTGTCGAGGTGGCAATTGGTACTCTTTGTTCTTCCACCTTCAGAAGGCCTACTGCAGATGGGTTCTCTGATAGTCCAGGCAAAGTGTTCAATTGCTTAATGCCCTCTGTCTCCACAGCAGCTATTCCAAATGCCCACTTGAGTCCCTTTGGGTCTCTAAAATACCCGTTCCAGAGGAAGTCTATACCTAAAATGCATGGGGCCTCAGGGCCGGTCACAATGAGATGTTTCTTCCACTCATTTCCAGTCAGGATCACCTCAGCTTCCACCATGGTCAAATCTTGTGATCCACCTGTTACACCAGAAATCGAAACAGATTCTACCCCCACATGCTGCGATGGGATTATTGTACACTGCGCAGCAGTGTCATCCAAGGCATCATATTTTTGTGGTTCTGATGTACCAGGCCAACGAATCCACACAGTCCAAGAAACTCGGTTTTACCTTGCCTCTCCCTGGCTAGAGGCAGGGCCCCTGTATGCCTGGTTATCCTTCTTTCCCTGGGCCTGCATCTTAGAGGTTCCTTCATGGGAATCGGACATATCATCGTCTTTTCCATCATTTCCGGCAGTTTGACTACAGGCAACTGGAGCTACTTCCTTTTTGGTGGAACTTCCTTACTGAGACTTGCGCTCCTTCAATTCACGCACTCGTGCTGCCAGAGCAGATGTGGGTTGTCCACCCCACCTCTTCGTGTCTTCCCCACTTTCACACAGGAATTTCCACAGCTCACTTCATGGGATGTTCCTTCTCTCTGGGGAATGTCTATGTAGAAGACACTCTTTAATCTCCTGGAGACTCTTCTCCACCTTATCTTCCATTTTCTGCATATGTGTTTCCACAGCTGCGATTCTTGCATGTGTTGGGCCATGCAGAGAGTCTGCATATGCTCGGAGCTTCATTGCCATATCCCACACAGTCTCATTCGCACTGTAGTCCAGTTTCATTATTGCTAAAGCAGAAGCGTATTCTTGTGGCCCAAGTTGTATGTTTTCGCCACATGAATGGATTAACTCTGGCCCAGTCTGGACTCCTCAATCCTGGGTCATTTGCGAAGACAACCTCTACCACCCCTAGTTCTCTCAGGCGTTGGATCCCTTGTACTATGGTCTTCCACTGGGTTTGCTGCATGTAGACATCATCTCTGCACATATATCTTTTAACCACCCCTGTCAAGACCCGTCTCCAGTCACTGGTAGAGTCAGCCTCCCTTATCATCGCTTGGTCGATCCCTGGATCACGTGACAGGGATCCTAAATGCCTCTCTTCAGCCCTGTCCAGCATCATATCATCACCTGCCACATCCCAAATATGTACCATCCAACTTATTATGGATTCATCAGACGGTAGGGTGTAATCCTTTCTTAGGCTGTGAAGGTCCTTTATGGCCATGGACTCAGTAATGGTTTCTGTGCCTGAGTCAGTTGGTGGTTTTGAGGTTCCTTGCCCTGCATTATCCTCATCTTTCACTGGGCGATCAGTTTTGGTTGTGTGTTTTTTTCTCGTGACAGGAGCCACTGTCAGGGGCTTAGACTCTCCATCTGGTTTGGGCTTGCTGTCTGGTTTATCTGCAGCCTGAATGACTGGGGTGTCTGCAGGCTTTGCTGATTTATCTTCCTGTCCCTCTACCCTTACCTGCTGCAGTGTGCAATAGGCATATGCCAAAGCCCAACATATTGCAATGAGCTTGTTCTCATTAGAATTGTCATTGTATTTCTCTTTCAGATATTTCGCCACCTCAGCTGGTTTCTGAACTTGTTCAGGGGGAAAATTGCAAACCATTGGGTCAGAGAATTTCTTCAAGATTTGGCCCGTATCCTCCCATTCCCCACACCACTCAGGATGTTCCACCTCTGGGTCAGGTGTCTCAGCAGTCACCCTGGAAATCTGAGCTCTCATTCTAGACAAGCTGCGAATCACATGGAGGAAGTTTACCAGATTAAATACCAGGAAGGTGGTCTCTTTAACATCCAGGGGAAACTGAACATTCTTTAAAGATAATCTATCAAATTTAAAGGGAAGGGAAACCCTGTCTCCTCCTCTTCTAAAAATCTGGGTGCAGTTACTAATAAATTCCCAAAACAGGCTACTGAAGCTTGGACTGTGGTTAGGATAGAGAAACCACATATCATACACACTTCGAACAGCTGCCTGTACCTCTGTTGATTTCTTATAAATCATTATCACCGGGCACAGCAAAATAGAAATCCAAATTCCTGTCCCTGCTCTGCAAAAATTCCTTATCAAGGATAAAATCGGACCAAGTTGGGGATTAGCAAATAGGCCTAGGGACCAGAAAGGCACTAGTACCTTAAACAAGCCTATGGACCAGAAATACATGAATATATCAAGCCAGAGGAACGTTATGAACTCAACCAACATGGTGACTATTTTACCCCAACAAAGAATAAGTGAATTCAAACCAAAATCTAATTAGCACAGGTTTTTCACTTTCCTTCGAGCCACGCAGTTGGGCGTCACTAATATTGTTCTGGTTTGGCCAAATTTAGAAATATATCCTCTGAGAAAAGGCAGGTTACAACCACCCCTCCCCCCACCAGGTTCGGGAAAAATTGAATTTTCCTCGAAGGAAAGTGAAAGAGATAAAAACTATTTATTTAACAAACACACGGGAAAAGAATAAAAGTGCTAAATAATATAACCTCTCACTCTTCTGGGAGAAAAACCTGGGAACGTTTCAGAGTCCTTCCGTAGTCTTTCTCTCCCCCTCCTTTGTGCTGGGATGGGGTGGTGGGCCTCCCTCCAGGGCCAAGGCCTCGGTGGAAATTCCTCCTGATGTATTCTGATGTTGAAACAGTCCAGCAGAGAGGAAGGGAAAAAACCTGAAGTCCCAGGAAAACAAAGTTCAACTCTCGGGAGGAAAAGGAGCTGAAAAACTGGCCAAAAGCTGGCTGGAAAGTAAGCAGGCTGCTTGTGGAACGTATCTTTTCAGCTTTATACGGGCTAGGCTAGTACTTTAATGCCTTAGAAAGCCTCGAGCAGCCTAGAGAGGTAGCACGGGCGATCTAGCACTTTAGTAGCTCTAAAATCAGTACCTGTATCAGCTGCAAAGCAAATACCATCAGCAGAAGCAAAGAGGGAGAAATATAGCTCCCTGCACGCTCAATTTCCTGTAGTTAGAAGCTTTCAAATGAGACAGACAACAAGAGGTGTTCACAGGAAGATAGCTGAACCAAGAGAAGGCAGGGCCTCCCTCGATCGTCTCTTTTATTAGGAGAAGGGGAAAGGGGAGGACTGGGGGCAGACCCGGGGTGACCGGCCAATCAGAGCCTGCTAAAGAGTTTGAGTTACATTTGGTTTTGCCCGAGCTTAGAACAAAGGAGCTCAGAGCACGTGGCAGGAGCAAGTGTCTTTGGGAGGGGGAGGGGGAGGGGAAGCTCAGAACAGGCAGCAACAGCTACTTTCCCTGCCTCGCTCTGCATAAGCAGACAGGTTTTATCTCTGTGACCTCAGAACATGAAAACAGACTGCTTTGAAAAATACACTTTTCTCTCTCCCCTCTCAGGCTCAGTTTAAAGGCATAGAAAGGCATATATACTAATTTCTGGGCATAGTACAGTGATAGGGAATACAACATCAAGTCACCCCAAGACAGATGGCTGGCTAGTCTGACTCAAATTTGCCTACATGGTGCTAAGAATCCTCATCAGTATTGTTAAGATACTAGGTAATTGCCTTGGGGTGACTCTATGATGTGTATCCCCTATTGCCGCTCTATGCCCAGACGTGATTCCTGTGCCTTTCTGTGTCTTTAAAACTGGGTGCAAGAGAAAGAAAAAAAAAGCCAGACAAACTTTTCAGCGCAGTTTGTGCTCCAAGGTATAAGAGACGGTCCGAAGATCCCTCATCTGCCTCATGATCATCGCTGAGGACAGAGACTGAACACAGGAGTCCTGGCCCTGCTGAGGTGGGATGTCTGCCAAGTGTTGCCTACGGGTGTGCCCGCTGGGAACTGGTACACATTCCTGAGGAAAATTAGTGCAGGTAACAATGGACTGCGCAGTTCTTTCTGCCCAGGCGGGAAGGACTGCGCTGAAGCGGAAAGGAACGACCTGTCCTGTACACCTGTCCTGTACACCTGTCTTGTACGTCTGTCCTGTACCTGTTTCCCAAAGCAACGGACCCCATAACAACAGCTGTAGATTTCCCCACCTCTTGGCCAGTTGCCCCTCGCTTCTGAAAAGAACTATAAAGGGACTTTCTGAAATAACCAAGTCCGAGATCTCCCCACGGAAAGAAGACGAATTTATTGGCAGAAGACCACGAGGACTTCGTCTCATCCGTTGGTAGCTATTGCCCCCCTCTTTTTCTTCCTCTCTACTTTGTGTTTCTTTATCTCTCTCTCTCTTTCTCTCTTCTATTGCATTACTGTGTTGTGGGCACTTAATAAAGGTGCACTGTTCTGATTAAAACTGAAATCTCTTGTGTCCTTTTACACTCTGAGATCGATAAACGAACCATCACGACTCCCGCTTGCATTAGTGGATCGTGACACAAGGTCACTCTATCTCCTCTGCATGCTTCTGTGGCGGCAAGAGTGGAGGAAGCACCCTTTGCTACTTTTCTGCCAGCTTTCAGCTCTGTTTCTCCGGAGAGAGACAGAGAGTTAAACTCCTTTGGTTTCCTGGGACTTTGGCTTTTTCCTTCTTCTTTTCTGGAACTTTTTGGCAACACCAGAACATACCCAGGAGACCTTACATTTCTGGCCCAGAGGGGCCTACACGAAAAACCCAGCTCCTAAGAGGAGCGAGAGGTCACAGCCACAGAAAGGACTCTAAAATCTTCCCAGGTTTCTCTCCACAGATAGAGGTTTTATTATTTAGCATTATTCTTTTCTCATTGTGCATTGTGTCTGTTAAATAAATAGTCTTTTTTTCCTTTCACTTTCCTCGGAGGAAATTTTTTTTCCCCGAACCTGGTGGGGGAGGGTGGCTGTAACCTGCTTTCTATCCGAGGATGTTCATTTCGAATGCTCCTCCAAATTTGTCTCAAACTGGGACAATAATTTAAATAAGTTTTACCAAATAAGTTTTATTAGTGATTGTTGCATTTTTGATGTCTTCTAAGTTTATTTTCACAGACTGTTATTGTTAGTTTGATTAATGATCAACAAAACTTTCTATGGCAGAGAACACAAAAGATTGCCAGGTGGATGGTTCCTCCTTTTGAAGTGGGTCCAAGTGGAACTGAGTTTTCTCCTTCTAGAAGTGTTCTATGAGAGGATGAAGTGGCAACAGGACTGAAGAGTTGATGTTCTGCACTGCATCAATTGTTTACATGTTTTAATCTTGATAAATTTTAAGTTCTACTGAATGTAATTTTCCATGGTGCCCATTGACCTTTTCCTCTTTCCTTGGGTACAGGTTCTGGGGATCCCCCTGAAACCTGGTTGGTGGGAGGGATAAGGGTGGTAATCTGGGACATGTATATTTGTTTGGGTTGTGATGATACCTGGACCTGTAAGATTACAGACTCCAAAAGACAAGGCAGCCTAACTATTGATCCTTAAAGTGTGTATTTTTTGACATGGTGTGCAATACATTGTACTATCAGTAAGAAATAGAGAATCTCAAATTGAACTTGCCATGCTATTTTGGAGCCCAGCTTACAAGTCCAGCAAGTATCAAAAATAATTTTATGAAATTGTCTAATGTTCAAGAATGCTGAACCTCACTGAAGAATAATACAGTATCAAGAAACACGAAGGAAATCATGGACCAATCTGCTGGACTCTGGTCACTGCAGCTGAAAGACTGGTTCATGAGCTCTCCCCACAAATTCTGGTTTGCATCACACCTTGCCTGCAATTATAGACTCACAGGGTGGGGGGCGAAGACCTGCATGAAGGGTATTAACTAGACTTATGCTTTTGATTACTGAGATAGCAATGGCTGTTATATGAGTCCCTGCATATGTTCCTCTTCTTTCCTTCCTGCTCTGCTAGATTAGGATCTGTCTTGGGGTGATTCACAATGATAATGTATCCTAAAAATCATCTGATGCCCAAAAATTGTTACTGTATCTTTAAGACCCTGCAGCTGGGAATCTTGAGGGGGGGGGGGGGGAGGGGGGGGGGAAGAAGTTGGCTTTCGAGCAGTTTTTTTTAAAAGCTGCCTGCCCAGGCTCTCTCTCTCTCTTTCTCTCTCTCTCACAGTTCAGGGCAGGGTGTGTTTGTTTCACTGGCATTTCAATCTGTGCTCAGGCAAAGGGTTTTTTTTTTCCTTTCCTTTTTTTTTTTTTTTTGTGCCCAGCTTGAAAAAAAACTCCAGTGGTGATCTTTGGGGCTGCTCAAGGGGGAATTCTGCAGCTGCCTGTTTGAGAGGGGGCATTGAGCAGAGAGAAACTGCAGCAAAGCTGCCCCAGCTCAAGCCACCATTAATTGTGTGGAGATGGGGAGAGCACACAGAGTTACCCCAGCCATACTGTTTCACATGCTGTGCCTGCTCTGCTGTGCCTTACCAGGGGAAGGAGGTCAACGCCAGATGAGCCGTTGGGCTTTTTTTGTCTGCTTCTGGAAACTATGCAGTAAAACTCCTCCCAAGAGGGAGCTGATGCTATACCGACTCTATGTTCCAGTGGGATGGGAGGGGGTCAAGTAATTTAATATCTAGCTATTATTTACTTTTATTTTCCCCTGCCCGTTGGAGTCCGGTTTGTTAATAAACCATTGAGTATTTTTCACTTTCATCAATTAGTAAAAATTTCTTATTGGCGGAAAGGGATTATTGGAACCCTAAATGAGATAACCCAGAGGGCTGTCCTTTAAATTGTCTTAAACCAAGACAAATTTTAGCACCCAATGTGGGGCCCGAGAAAGAGAAAGTGAAAAAATAACATTCTTGTGCAAAAGACTTTGTATTGGATAACCTATTTGTGTATTGGATATGAAAACCCCATTAGGCATCACCATGTGGTCCAGCTTACCCCAGTTCAATTGGCATATGATTGTGTTTACATTTTTTCCATTTGTTGATCATTATCTAAATATGGGGCCTATAACTAAGGCAATTGTGAGTGTAAGTAAGTTTGTAAAATGGGTCAGTTGGGTCAGGAATTTAATGCCTGTAAATGTCTTTTGGAATGTGGGCACATGGCTGTATTACTATCACAGCCTAAGTTCTTATCCTTGGGGATTCGCTGATAATGGTACCTATTTTGGGGGAGGAACACGGGAGTATTTTCTCCCAACCCTTCACTCACTTCTTCAGGTCTACCACAACAGCTTTTGAAGGGTTTAAATTCCCTCTAGATGCTAAAGCTGCCATATTCTTGCTGGTGTTTCTGCTAAGTTTATTCAATAACAGTCCATTTAGCATTTAGACACAGGGTGAGGTTGCCTTGGGTAGCTACCCCAAAATCTGCCCCAGAGACTAGGGATAACACACGAATCTACCGCAGAGACTAGGGACATTGCCCAGAAACCTGCCACAGGGGCCAGGGACACTGCCCAACAGCCTGCCACTGCCCAACAGCCTGCTCTAGACATGAATCACTCTGATTGGATGGGGGCATGGGAGAAGGTAGGCCAGGGACTGAAGGAATAGTCTCCCCCAATTGTTTGGAAGATTCCCCCTGACCAAATGCAGATCCCTAGTAAGATTGCTGAGTGCTTAAAAGAACATCATTCCATAAATTCCAGAGATAGCCAAATCACTGCAATGTGATGGACCCTGGCCAATGCTTATTGCACCATGGTCTTTACACTACAGCGCCACCTACAGTCAGAGGGAAAGGTGGATAGCACAGCAGTAGAACCAACAGATATTGCAGCTGTTCAGGCTCCAGTCAAACCAGAAGGGCGGCCACAGCCAGCAGCAGTTGCCCCTGTGCAAAGGAGGAAGTATAAAACAAAGTCGGTATATCAGGTTAACGATGATAGGAAACCAGGGCACTCACAACCAGCAGAGGAGCCAGAGCCCAAGACCATTACTGAGTCCCTGTCATTTGACAATCTCCACAGTCTGTGGAAAGACATTATTCAATGATTGAGTGAGCCCATATTGACCTGGTTGATCTGAGTTTGGGACTTTATGGATGAAGGCATGCAACTTGATGTTACCGAAGCAAGGTTTTTGGGATCTTTGGCCCAGGATGTGGGTATTGAGCAGGCATTCATGAGGGAGTCAGAACCCCTTTCTCTCTGGGCACAGCTTAAAACAAGTGTAAGAGAGAGGTTTGTTTACAGGGACAGCCTGCAGGAGCATGTTGGCGATTGAATCATGGACACAGACTGGCAGGGAATCTGAATCGTTTATTCAAAGGAGTGAGTTGGTTTTATACACTTTTCTAAGGCACAGCATTTCCTTATATGGTGTGACCTATCCTGTGTTGCCACATCAGCAACACACTGTTGCAGTGGGGATACTGGAACACGCCTATATCAAACCAGGAGTCCCGTGGAAAAGAAATATATACGGACTGATTCTTGCTAGATGTTTCAGAGATGTTTATTTCCCCAGCCGCATGGCCGGGCTCTGCCGAGAGACTCTGCCACAGTCACAGGAGCCGAGCTGCTTTTCCCGCGCAGGGGAACACAAACCAACCAATGGGGAACGAGGCTGACCAGGGGCAGGGAAACCCCGTGCCTCCCCCCCAGGGCCCCTCTCCCAGGGCTACATGGCAGGGGGAGGAGACCCCAACAACACACTTTCTCAATGTCTTTTTATGGGGTGATCACTCACTGGTCACTCGTCTGTCAGATCCAGTCAGGCTCCTCTCTGTAGGGGTCTACCATGTGACACCTCCTCCCCCCAGGGTCTGGTGGAGACAAACCTCTGTGTGCTGCCATGTGCTCCTTTGTCCTGCCATGTGCCTCTGCAGGCAGGTTTTACAGCTCACAACCCAATTCAACTTTATAATTCCCCATAGACCATCATCGTAAAATGGCCTGGAAGACCATGAAGGCAAGGACCATATGCCTGAGATAAATGGCATTGTTGAAGGTACTTTTTTGAAGGGACAGGCAACACAATAATGACCCTGTGTTCCGGTTTGGTCAAATTTAGAAATATATCCTCTGAGAGAGGGCACAACCACCCCTCCCCCCACCAGGTTTGGGAAAAAATAAATTTTCCTCAAAGGAAAGTGAAAAAGATAAAACCTATTTATTTAAAAAACACATGGGAAAAGGATAATAATGCTAAATAATAAAATGTTTCTCTATGGACAAAAAACCTGGGAAAGTGTCAGAGTCCTCCCTTTGGTCTCCTCGGAGCTGGGGCTTGGCCCAGGGCCAAGCCCTCTGTGCTCGGTGGAAAGTCCTCCCGATGTGTTCTGATATTGAAGCAGTCCAGCAGAAAAGGGAGAAAATCTGAAATTCCAGGGAAGAAAAAAAAGTCCAACTCAGTCTCTCTCCGGAGAAAAAGAAACTGAAAACAACTGGAAAAACGCTAACTGGAAAGCAGCAAGCTGGGTCCTTCCTCGCTCTCCTGCTGCAATTGAAAAAAAATCTCTATCTCTGTGTGACCTTGAACAAGCTGCAAACTGCTTTGAAGAAGTCTTGCTCAAGTTTTCCTCCCCCCTCTCAGGCTCAGTTTAGAGGCATAGAAAGGCACAAAATTAATTCCTGGGCATAGGCAGCAATATGGGATACACATCATAAAGTCACCCCAAGACATTCTGACAAGGTCAGGTGCACATCGCAGATGTGGTGGAGCCTTGGATAACAGGAGAAGAGATTAAGGAGAACGTCTTCCATGTGATACCAGTGCAAACCAGAGCCTCCAAGGTCAGAGCCAGATGCCCCCAAGCTAAAGAGTGTGGATATGCTCCAAGAACTGACCTGTGGCACTTCCTACTTGACCATGGAGAAGACATGAGACAGTGGGACAGGAAACCTACCCATGCCCTAGCAGCCTGAGTACAAGAACTGAAGGAGAAAGAAAAAAAGAAGTCAGTGAGAGTGAGTGCAGTGCCAGTTTCCTGTGGGCAAGGATCTGACCCTGTCTTGGGGTGACCTTATGATGTGTATCCCATATCGCTGCCTATGCCCAGAAATTAATTTTTGTGCCTTTCTATGCCTTTAAACTGAGCCTGAGATGGGGGAGGAAAAACTGAGCAAAACTTTTTCAAAGCAGTTTGCAGCTTGTTCAAGGTCACGCAGAGAGAGAGACCTTTTTTTTCAGCTGCGGCAAGAGAGCGAGAGGGAAGGGAAGCATCCAGTTTGCTCTTTCCAGCCAGCTTTCGGCAGTTTCTTTCCCCCAGCTCCTTTTCTTCCAGAGAGTTGAACTTTTGTTTTCTTGGGACTTCGTTTTTTTCCCTTTTCTCTCTGCTGGACTGTTTCAACATCAGAATACATTGGGAGGACTTTCCACTAAGGCCTTGGCTCTGGAGGGGGGCCCACCACCCCATCCCAGCTCCAAGGAGGGGGACAGAGAGATCTATGGAAGGACTCTGAAATTTTCCCAGGTTTCTCTCAGCAGATAGAGAGGTTTTATTATTTAGCATCATTATCCCTTTTCCTGTGTGTTTGTTAAATAAATAGTTTTTATCTCTTTTACTTTCCTTAGAGGAAAATTTATTTTTTCCCGAACCTGGTGGGGGAGGGGTGGTTGTGACCTGCCTTCTCTCAGAGGATATATTTCTGGATTTGGCCAAACCGGAAGACACCCACTGGAAGGTACCTCCTGTATGTATTCACAGGGAAAGAACTGTGATTGCTATAACCAAGACCAGTATTAGAGAAGCCCTGCTGTTGGGGTCCCTTCCCCCCTGCCATGTAGCCCTGGGAGAGGGACCCTGGGCAGGAGGCACGGGGTTTCCCTGCCCCTGGTCAGCCTCATTCCCCATTGGTTGGTTTGTGTTTCCCTGTGCGGGCAAGGACCCTCGGGTCTCGGGATTGAACAGTTCCTCGGCAGAGCCCCGGCCATGCGGCTGGAGAAATAAACATCTCTCTGAAACATCTATCAAGAATCCGTCCATATATATTTCTTTTCCACAGGACTCCTGGTTTGATATATGCGTGTTACAGTATCCCCACTGTAGCACCCTGCCTCTAGCCAGGCGGAGGTGCAGGACGACCATGCCTATTTAACTGTGTGGATCCAATGGCCTGGCATGTCAGACCCACAAGAATATAAGGCTTTGGTTGACACTGGTGCGCAATGCACTCTAATGAAATCAGGACATGCGGGGTTGGAAACTATCACCATTTCTGGGGTGACAGGGGGTTCTCAAAAGCTGACAACACTAGAAGCTGAAGTGAGCTTGACAGGGAAAGACTGGCAAAAACACACCATCATAACTGACCCAGATGCCCCATGTTTCCTGGGTGTTGACAACCTCAGGAACAGATACTTCAAAGACCCAAAGGGACATTGATGGGCTTTTGATAGTGCTGTTTTGGAGACAGAAGGAATTAAGCAACTGAACACTTTGCCTGGACTGTCAGAAAGTCCTTCTGCAGTAGGACTCTTGAAGGTAGAAGAACAGCAAGTACTGATTGCCACCTTGACAGTACGTTGCTGGCACTACTAAACAAATTGAGATGCCGTGATCCCCATCCACACGATATGCATTGCTCCAAACTGAGCCTAGAGACACTTCAGAGACAGAGTCAGAGAAGCGGGCATTTGCTTTATTTGGTGCCAGGTGTGTGGGGGATTGCTCCTCCTAACACGCGCACACAGCACTCCATACAGCCCAGTATTATGGGTAAAATTCATGAATATTCATCACATTCCATGGGATAGGAGTGGTTATACAAATTACTTCTGAGAAGTCATTAATATCATTAGCAAACGCGCTACGCATGTGCTGTGTACCCTGGTGGTTGCACTGAGGAAGGCTCCTCTTCTTCCTCGGGGGTCTTTCCGATGAAGATTAGTACTCTTCGTCACAATGCACTTTTCACCTTTCTTTCCGGAGCATGTGCAGTTCTTGGTTGGTTGATTCAGCATTTTCTGTGCTGGTTTCAAACAGGTTCTGTTCCTCTTATCTTGACAAGGTGCATTGTGTTTCTCTTATCTTGACAAGGCTAAGGCGCATCCTGTTTCTTAGTGTAGTGGTTTGGTCCAAAATACTCATTACCGTTTACCTTCTGTGAGATAAGAATTAGGAGAAACGCAAAGCAGGCACCAAACTTGAAAGAATATAAAGAAGTTTATTAACAGAGTGTACCGCTTTGGCCAAATTTAGAAATATATCCTCTGAGAGAAAGCAGGTTACTACCCCTCCCCCACCAGGTTCGGGGAAAATAAATTTTCCTCAAAGGAAAGTGAAAGACATAAAAACTATTTATTTAACAAACACATGGGAAAAGGATAATAATGCTAAATAATAAAATATCTCGCTGTGGAGAAAAAACCTGGGAAAGTGTCAGAGTCCTCCCTTTGGTCTCCTCGGAGCTGGGGCTTGGCCCAGGGCCAGGCCCTTTGTTCCCAGTGGAAAGTCCTCCCGATGTGTTCTAATATTGAAGAAGTCCAGCAGAAAAGGGAGAAAACCTGGAATTCCAGGGAAGGAAAAAAATTTCAACTCTCAGTCTCTCTCCAGAGAAAAAGAAGCTGAACAACTGGCCAAAATCTGACTCAGGAAACAGCAAGCAGGGTGCTTCCTCCCTCCCCTGCTGTAGCTGGGAAGAAAAAAAGAGTTTCTACCTCTGTGTGACCTTGAACAATCTGCAAACTGCTTTGAAAAAGTTTTGCTCAGTTTTTCCTCCCCCCCCTCAGGCTCAGTTTAGAGGCATTGAAAGGCACAAAGTTAATTTCTGGGCATAGGGAAGTGATATGGGATACACATCATAAAGTCACCTCAAGACATTCCACCCCTTATCCCATATTGTTGGCTCAATGCCCAAACTAAGATATTCTAACTCCAAACACACACATCAATACATACATATATGTATACACACCTATGTACGAACAGTGACAGTAACAATCAGCAAGCAGTGGTATACAGGCATTTCACATTACAGGTGGTTTTCACCCAACAATCAGATCCCACTGCGGTACACAATGTGTTGTTCCATCTTTCTGCATTACCCACCATGTGCAACCAGGTCCCTGAGCAAAGACAACCCCACGGATGGGTTTGTCTGTACTCTAGGCAGAATTCATCCACACAGTCTTTCCTAACAGGCCTCTGACATGCACTACTGGGACCTTATCTCCATCTGTTGTATGCAGAGATTCAGACTGGGTTGGACCAGCTCTATTGGTGGAACCTCAGGTGTTAATTAACCAGGTGGCCTTTGCTAGATGCTGTTGCCCCACCTAGTGCCTTCAAAGTGGTTTTCAACAATCCATTGCACCGTTCCACTTTGCCTGCAGCTGGTGCATGGTAAGGGATCTGGTGCACCCACTCAATGCCATGTTCTCTAGCCCAGGTATTAATAAGGCTGTTCTTTAAATGAGTCCCATTGTCAGATTCAATTCTCTCAGGGGTACCATGCCTCCATATGACATGCTTTTCAAGGCCCAGGATGGTATTTCAGGCTGTAGCATGAGGCACAGGGTAGGTCTCCAACCATCCTGTGATGGCTTCTACCATTGTGAGCACATAGCGCTTGCCTTGGCAGGTTTGAGGCAGTGTGATGTAATCAATCTGCCAGGCCTCCCCATACTTGTATTTGGACCACCGCCCACCGTACCACAGGGGCTTCACCCGCTTGGCCTGCTTGATCGCAGCGCATGTCTCACAATCATGGATGACCTGGGAGATACTGTCCATGGGTAGATCCACCCCTCAATCTTGTGGCCACTTATAGGTGGATCTCTGCCTTGATGACCTGAGGCATCATGGGCCCATCGAGCTAAGAACAACTCTCCTTTATGTTTCCAATCTATCTGTGACACTTCTATCTTTGCAGCCTGATCTACCTGCTTGTTGTTTTGGTGCTCCTCATTAGCCCTAGTCTTGGGGACATGGGCATCTACATGGTGGGCTTTCACAACCAGCATTCTTACTCGGGCAGCGATGTCTTTCCACTCCTCAGAAGCCCAGATTGGTTTTCCCCTACGCTGCCAATTAGCTTCTTCCCACTTTTCTAGCCATTCGCACAGAGCATTGGCTACCATCCATGAATCAGTGTAGAGGTAGAGCTTTGGCCACTTCTCTCTTTCAGCAATGTCCAGGGCTAGTTGAACAGCTTTGAGTTCAGCGAGTTGGCTTGATCCACCTTCTCCTTCAGTAGCTTCTGTAACCCGTCGTGTGGGGCTCCATACAGCTGCTTTCCACTTCTGTTTCATCCCTACGATGCGACAAGAACCGGCGGTGAAAAGAGCATAGCGTGTGTCTTCTGATGGCAATTGGTTCTATGGTTGAGCTTCTTCAGCACATGTTACTGGTTCATGTTCCTCTTCATCAGTGAGACCAAAGTTTTCACCTTCAGGCCAATTTGTGATTATTTCCAAAATCCCAGGGCGATCAGTTTTGGTTGCATGTTTTTTCCTCGTGACAGGAGCCACTGTCAGTGGCTTAGACTCTCCATCTGGTTTGGGCTTGCTGTCTGGTGTGGCTGCAGTCTGAGTGACTGGGGTTAGGACGGAGAAACCACATATCATACATACTTCCAACAGCTGCCTGTACCTCTGTCAACTTCTTATAAATCATTATCACAGAGCACAGCAAGATAGAAGTCCTGATTCGTCTCCCTTCTCTGAAAAATTTACATTACAGGGACAAGATTGGAGCAAGTTGTGAACAGGCAAACAACCCTAGGGACCAAAAAAGCACTATTACCTCAATGAAGCCTAAGGACCAGAAGAACATGAGTACATCAAGCCAGAGAGACATTATGAACTCAGCCAGAATGGTGACTACTTTACCGCAACACAGGATAAGTAAATTCAAACCAAAATGTAATTACTACAGGTTTTTTCACTTTCCTTGGAGCCACGCAGTTGGGCACCACTAAATTTGTTCCGGTTTGGCCAAATTTAGAAATATATCCTCTGAGAGAAGGGACGATAGTCCACAGTCAATCTCCATTCCCCGTCAGACTTGCGCACAGGCCAGATGGGGCTGTTGAAGGGTGAGTCGGTCTTGCTGACCACCCCTTGGCTCTCCAGCTCACGGATCATCTTGTGGATGGGGATCACAGCATCTCGAGTTGTCCGATACTGCCGGCGGTGCACTGTCGAGGTGGCAAATGGCACTCGTTGCTCTTCCACTTTCAGGAGCCCAACTGCAGAAGGGTTCTCTGATAGTCCAGGCAGGGTGTTCAATTGCCTAATGCCCTCCGCCTCCACAGCAGCAATCCCAACTGCCCACCTGAGTCCTTTTGGGTCTTTGTAAGAGCCATTCCGGAGGAAGTCTATGCCCAGAATACACAGGGCCTCTGGGCTGGTCACAATTGGATGTTTTTGCCACTCCTTCCCAGTCAGGCTCACCTCAGCTTCCACCAAGGTCAAATTTTGTGATCCCCCGGTCACCCCAGCAATGGATACAGGTTCTGCCCCCACATGTCCCGATGGCATTAAAGTACACTGTGCCCCAGTATCAACCAATGCATTATATTTTTGTGGCTCTGATGTGCCAGGCCATCGAATCCACACCGTCCAGAAAACGCGGTTCTCCCGTGCCTCTCCCTGGCTAGAGGCAGGGTCGCTCTAGCCCTGGTTATCATTCTTTCCCTGGGCGTACATGCTCGGGGTACCTTCAAGGGGATCCGACATATCATCCTCCCTTTTGTAATACTTGGCAGCTCGGTCATGGGAGGCTGAGACTACTTTCACCCCCTCAGTTAGTGCCTCCCTCCTTGAGTTCACTCACCTGCGCTGCCAGGACAGAAGTGGGTTTCCCATCCCACCTTCTCATGTCTTCCCCATGCTCACACAGGAAAAACCACAGCTCAGCTCATGGGGTGTACCCTCTCTCTCTAGCTGGGGGATGATGGGCTCTGACTTGGGGGCCTGTGACTCGAAATGGTGCCACACTGATCTTCCTCATCTCCTCCCTCATTTCCTTCCTCATCTCCTTCATCTCCTCTTTGAGGTCCTGGACCACAGCAGAGACATGAGCTTTCAGCGGACCATTGACCATACTGTCATAGTTCCTGAGCTTGTTGGCGACAGAGCCTACTGTTTCTCGATTATTGTCAGCATCAATCGTTGCAATGAAGGTGGTGTATTGTTGCGGCCCTAGCTTTGCCAGATTCCACATCATCTGTCCTGTGCACCTGACCTTATTGGGGTCATTATCATGCTGTCCATCCTTCCCAAAGAGTACCTCTAATACTGCCACCTCTCTTAGCTGCTGAATCCCTTCCTCAAGTGTCTTCCACTGCATTCTATGATGGCACTCCTGCATTCTCTCTTTGTGAATGAACCTTTCTCTCACACTCATTAAGAGCCGCTCCCAGAGAGAAAGGGGCCCTGGCTCCCTCACAAATATCTGGTCCACACCTGGGTCCTGGGTCAACGATCCCAGATACCTTGCCTCACCACTATCCAGTTGCACACCTGTGCCCATAAGGTCCCAAACCCGAAGCAGACAGGTGGTATAAGGCTCACGCCCCCGTCGCACAATGTCTTTTCGCATACCACGGAGACTGTCGTACGACAAGGACTCAGTGATGATTTCTGGCTCTGGCTCTCCTGCTGGTTGTGAGGACCCTGGTTCCCCATCATCATTAACTGGTCGTACTGATTTGGTCTTATACTTCCTCCTTTGCACAGGGGCGACTGCTGCTGGCTGTGGTTGTTCTTGTGGTTCGGCTGAAACCTGGATGGTTGTAACATCCGTGGGTTCCACTGCTGCACCAACGGACTCCCCCTCTTTGGGGCAGGGTTTTTCACTAGCTGAGGAGGTGCATTCCCTCAGCACTTGTCATATCCCCCGGTGCACCTGGCCCATCTCCTGGCATATCCCCTGGCGCACCTGACCCATCTCCTGGCATATCTCCTGGCACATCTCCTGCATCCCCTTCACCAGTACCCCCACCCAGTTCAGGTAGTCCATTTCTGAGGTGGGCTGTTGGGCGGTATCAGACTGTGGGGCAGAATCTCTAGTGCCTGGGGCTGTGTCAGGCTCTGGGGTAGGGTCTCTAGTGTCTGGAGCTGGTGTCTGGGTAGTTATCCAAGCCAATCTCAACTTATCCTTGAGTGCTAAATAGAGTAGGCCTACCAGCACCAGTTGGTTAGTACTCAGAGCCAATCTAAACCCTTCGAAAATTGGTGTGGTGAGCCCAATGAACTGGTTGAGGGCTTGGGAGAAAACTTCCCCTGGTGTCATTTCCTCACAGAAGGTACCATTTTTAACATAACGCCAAAAACATGCACTCAGTGTGTGATAGCCCTTTATCCATGCACCCACATTCTGGAGGAAGTTAAAAACCCATGAATTCCTCACCTTCTTGACCCATAGCACAAGCTGGATAACAGCAATGGTAGCCTTAGTCAGAGGACCCATGTTTAGGTAAGGAGCTGCAAAGGGGAAGAATATAGCCACAACCACCTGCCACCCAAACCAGGGTAAAGTAGACCACATAGTGCTGCCTAGCAAGGTTCCTATATCCAGCACACAAAATTAAGCTATCCAGGAACTGTTATTCCTTTTTCACCTCTCTCTCTTAATGCCATCGAGTCCCACATTGGGCTCCAAGATCTGTCTTTGTTTGAAAGACAGGTGTCTGCTAAGGAAGGCAGAAGCCTCCCTTGGAATGGCAGATGCAACCCCTTTCCCTCTGAGTTATTATAATTTTGAAATCAAGGGGCTTTTAGGCAAAGATGTGGGAAATAGGAATAACAGTTCTTTACTATTATATATATAACCAGTCAAACAAACAACAATAACTGTAGCAGTAACAGCAAACAATCACAAACCCAGTCCCAGCCTTCCCAGCTGTTGGGCCCTTTTTTCCCCTTGGGTGCAGTCTGCTCGTAGCCAGCAGGGGCGCTGGCAGCTCCTGGTGAGCAGGGCAGGTGCAGTGATTTCCCAGTAACTGCAGGGGGCGCTCCGGAGCAAGCTTGGGGAGCACGCGGCACTGGTGCCCTGGGACCCCGGGAGGGATGGAACAAAGGTTTCACAAACCCCTGGGCAGCTGGCCCCAGTGTCTGGCTGAACCTTCGGGAACAGCAGGCTGGAGCAGCAGGCTGGAGCGGCAGGGATGAGCACAAATCCCTGGTGGCAGACCCGATGTATCCAAGTGGGGAACCCCCCGGAGGTCTAGGCAGGCAGGGCGAGCACGGCTACAACGAAGCGAAGGCTCGAATCAGCAGCAGGGCAGGGCGGCCACAGCCTGGTCTCCAGCGGGGCAGAGGAGGTAGGCCAGGGATCCTGGGATCTTTCTCCGAAGTAAGAAAAATGGCCGAAAAGAACCAGCAGCTTCTCTCTCCGCAGCTTCTCTCTCCGAAGGCTGAGAGTGAACTGACCCCACACCCAGGTGAAACAAAGGAGTAGCCAGGCCCTTTGTCTTCCTTAAGTACATCCATTTGTCCCCTAGCAACATGCATATGGGAAAAAATTCCTTTAAACGGAAAAAAAAATAGGACTAAACTAAAACCCCAACATCAGTTTAGAGGCATAGAAAGGCACAAAGTTAATTTCTGGGCATAGGGCAGCGATATGGAATACACATCATAAAGTCACCCCAAGACACAGACCTAAAAGAAGAGAAAAAATATCATGCCACACCTTCAGAACACTTCCCCCCCCCCCCCCCCCCCTTTGTCCCTTCTCCCCGTGACAATGTAAAAAGTCAACCCTTGAGATGTTCAGTCTGTTTACCACTTCCACAATAACCTTGTTCAGTCCATTTAGGAAGAGGAGTCTCTCTTGCCCATGCTATGGAAACATTATCACAACGAGACAGCTGCCTTGGTTGGTACTCTGCTCGCATGTGAGTCCCTTCCCCCGACTTGCAGCTTTTCCCACAACTGCTTTCAAGGGTCCACTCTTGAATTACTGGGGTACAATTTTAAGGTTGAGCTGTTCAGAAGTAAAAGTTCTCTTCACCCATCTCTGGGAGCATTTCATCTCTCTCCTTCCCTGGGAGCAAAGGGTTCTCCTCATCTTCATCTCTAGGACTATCTCTGGGAGCATCTCTAGGAACTGAGGCCTTCTCCTTTTCCATTTGGAGTAAAAGTCCTCATCGCTTCCATCTCTCCCTGTTCAAACTTCTCATGAAATTACAGCTGCTTCAGCATCTGCCTATCTTAGCGCAGGTGCTTTTGCTCACAAGTAAAAGTTGAACGCTCTACCCCTCTTGCCTTCATGAAACTACAATGGGTACTCTGATACATCATAGCTTTACAACAGAATTTCAGCTTTAAGCACCTCCTCTTTCTTCTCCCTCAGGTTTTCAGCTCTTCACAGCACTAAAAGGGTTAATCTCAACTAGGCCTTGCAGAGTTGGGGTGGCTCAGCCTGCTCTCGGGCTGAAACAATCAAATGTCAGTGACCAGGAGAGATCACTGAGATCTAGGTTACCTCCCCCTGGGTGGCTCCCAATCCTAAATTACCTCCCCCTGTTCCAGAAAGTTCTCCCTTTTTTAGTTATTAATTGGTTCCCCGTTATGACTCCTGCCTCCCTGTTCTTCCCATTTGTTCTGAAAAATTGTATCCTCCCCTCTGCTTGTACCCCATTGGTTGTTTTCTCTCTCCCTGCCTTGCTCCACCCCCCGATAAAGGGGCGAGCCTGCATCTTCTCGAGGCTTCTCTGGTCCGTGGTCTCTCCCGCAAATAAACCTGTTGGAACTCACACCAGAAGCCCCTCCCGCCGTCTGTGCCTCCGGGCTAACGCAAGACTAATCCACTGGCTGCCCGAAGTGCTTCCTCTGAGGAGGAGCCAGCGCACGCACCCATCTCACGCCGATTCAAATGAGCCGTCCAGCGAGGACGTTGTGGAGGCTAACGCTGCGTCCCCTCTGCCCGAGGGCACGCCGGGGCTTGTGGTTACAAGCCCCCGGCCGTGTTAGTTTGGCGCCCAGAACAGGGACGACACACACGTGCGTTCCTGCATCGTCCTTGCTGCCGGGGGGCGGCGAGTGTAAGCGATTCGGAGCTGCCGACGCCTCTCACGGCTGCGCGCTATGTTATAAAAGCCACCCTGCGAGAGGAGGTTGTCAACTCCTGCCAGGAGAGCAGCCTGATCCGGAGGACCCCACCGTGCCTTTTTGTTTCCATGACCGGATGCCTGTGTCTTATTCGAGTGTGTGTAAGTATTCTTGTGATTCCCGGCCCATGGGAAATTGCTTATAGTTTGTCCTTTTTGCCAGTGGTGGTGGAAGTTGAGGCTGAGGTTAGGATGGAAGATACGCTTTCCCAGCCTCAGCGGGAGGTTCATCTCCAAGTTGGGGAGTCCCTGAAAAATTGTGGGTTAAAGTTATCAAAGGGATTTTGGAAAAGGTTTGTTAAGTGGCTGTTCTTTTATTTTCCCCAGATGTCCCCGGTTAATTTGAAGTCAGCCACGTTTTGGCAATTTGTGGGGGACAAAATATTAGAATTAAACCAAAGGGGAGATCCCTCCGGAGAGAGGTTTCTCTACATGGTCTGGGCTTTGAGAGATATACACAAAGCTAATCGGAAAATAAAAGAAAAGCCCTGAGTTCTCCCCAGTTCTTCCCAAGACCCTCCTCCCGCCCTCGCATTCCTCATCCCACTACCCCGTCGCTGAGAAGACTGGGAGTTGTAAAATGCCCAGAGGCACAGGGCTGCCACTGTCTCCCTGACTCTCCTCGATCCTCTCAGCCACCCCACCGAAGTAGCCCTGGCCAGGCTGTTTCGGCTTCTACCCGAACCCGGTCTCCTATGCCCTCTTCACCGGTTGCTCTCCCAAAAAGCTTTTTCCATTTTTATTGCCCTGAAAGTGACAGCAAAGGCTTTTCTTCATCCACCGTTTTGTCCCCTTTCCCTGCTGTTCCTGCACTCCCCCAAAATGGAGGAGACCGCATGGCACAGCCTGCCTTTTTTCCTTCTTCTTCCCAAAATCCTCTTCTCCCCCCTCCTCCTTGCCCTGTCCTGGCCCCGCCCCCTCCTAACGTGACAACTGTGAGCTCCTCCTTCGTGTCGGGTCCCGCCCCCTGTGTCAGGAGTCCCCACCCTTCCTGTGGCCACTCCTCTTTGTCCTCAGCCCCTGCCTACCGGGAGGAGCCTTCTGGTTCCCACGCCTCGTCTTCCAGTTCCCACGCTGTGGAAACCGGAACCGACACCAGCTTGAACCTGGAACCAGGAGCCTCCTCTGGTCCCTTCGCCGCTCCGGTTACTTATAACCGAGCTGGCGGCAACCCCACCTGGAAACCCTTTGACCCTGCTGGGCTCAAAGAACTTTGTAATGTCCAGAAGGAGTTTGGGAGGGAGAGTCCATATTTCCGGAATCTCCTGTGGGCCACCCTCACTAATACAGTGCTGGTCCCAGCAGACCTCCAAAGCCTTTTTTCCTACTTGCTTTCTCCAGCCAAATTCGAGTTGTGGGATGATGGGTGGAGAAAGCAACTAAGAGAGGTCCTCCCAATCCTGTTGCAAGACCCTAATAACGCAGGGGTTTCCATGGACCACCTTACCGGTGAGGGGTTGCTTGCAAAGCCACAAGACCAGGCCCAAAACACCCCAGAGCCAGTCTTAAATGCTGTTAAACATGCGGCGGAGCAAGCATTTGTAATGATGCCCCCTAAATCGGCGCCTCTACTAAATTTTACTGAGATTTGGCAGCTTCCAAATGAGCCATTTTTTTGACTTTATTGACAAATTAAAATTAGTGGTGGAGAAGCAAGTGGAAGATACAAGAATTAGAGAAAGCATAATCACTCAAATAACAAAAGCTAATGCAAATGAACCTTGTAAGAGAGTGATTATGACCCTTCCACTTGATCCTCCACCAACGTTAAAGCAGATGATTCTACACTGCACAACCTTAGTTCCAATTGGCCAACCAAATTTAAAAACGAGGGGGAATGTGGTAGGAGCTGCGGGTGCCGCTGAGGCGACGGCACCTCAGGACAAGAGGATGACAAACAGAACCTGGACTTGTCACAGATGTGGCAAGCCAGGACATGTTGCCCAGAACTGCAGAGCTCCAGCCCCAATTAATCAAAGTTCCCGAGCTGTTTCCCCAGTGCAAGTGGCATCGCCCACTCCCGTGGAGGTACAGCCGGGAAACTGAGGACCCAGCGCGGATCTGCAGCCCTGCGTGATGACATAAATAAAGAAGCCGCAACCAGGAAAACTGTGACTACAGCCACTGCAACCACAATGGACTCCACCACACCTCAACGGGTCCTCATGAGTTGCGAAGGACTGAAAGACTGTGGCTTGTTTATCATAGGAGACACCACGCATACACTACCTGAGATCTCAATAACACTGGAGATCATCCAAGTAGGGTCACAAGGACTCTTTACCATTAACATAGAGTGTATTAACCCACCTTTCTTCCTTGCAGCTGGCCAGGTTCTTGCCCAGGCCATCCTCATGCCCGGAAGTTCACCAGAAAACTACAACCCATCTGTCTTCTGGGCTGGGGGGGTTGGGGAGGATAAGCCGATGTTAAGCTGCAAGATTTCATGCCAGGGCTGGGACATCAGCCTAGCAGGGATGATGGACACGGGGGCAGATATGACGGTCATCGCCTCTAACAACTGGCCATCACATAGGGGGTTGCAACCGGCAGAAGGTATTGTTATGGTTGTGGGAGGATCCGTGGCTGCCCAGAGAAGCAGGACGCTCATCCAGATTGAGGGTCCAGAGGGGCGGATTGCAACAGTCCGTCCATTTGTTATTGACTCTGGGTTTACATTGTGGGGCAGGGGTCTCATGTCCCAGTGGGGAGCCTGGGTTGAGATCCCATCTCAACCCTGGGATTTTTAGTAGGGGCCACTGCGGAACGCCCCACCCAGAAATTGAATTGGTTCACCAATAAAAGGGTCTGGGTGGATCAGTGGCCTTTAAAAACCCACCAATTGAGAGCGCTCACTGCGCTCGTGGAGGAGCAGCTGGGGAAGAGGAACATTGAGCCTTCCAACAGCGCTTGGAACTCCCCGGTCTTTGTGATCCGGAAGCCCTCGACAGACAAGTAGAGACTCCATCACGACCTGCAGAAAATTAATGAGGTCATTGAGGACATGGGACCCCTGCAGCCTGGAATGCCATCACCCTCTATGCTCCCTAGGCATTGGAAGCTAGCAGTCATAGACATCAAGGACTGCTTCTTCCATATCCCCCTGCACCCGGACGACGCGCCCCGGTTTGCCTTCTCGGTGCCTTCCCTCAACCGAGAGGCTCCCATGCAGAGCTACCACTGGCGAGTTCTGCTGCAGGGCATAAAAAACTCGCCCACCTTCTGCCAGTGGTATGTTGCTCTCATTCTGTCCCCTGTCCGGAAAAAGGCAGTTAGAGCTGTGATCCTACACTACATTGATGATGTTTTGGTGTGTGCCCACACAGCAGTACCTGGACTGGACTCTAGGGGAGGTAATCAGGGCTTTAGAGGCTGATGGATTTGAAATCCATCCCGAAAAGGTCCAGAAGAGCTCACCTTTTAAATATCTAGGACTCAAAATTGAGGAGCAGACGGTGGTGCCCCAACCGTTAAAAATCAACGATAACCCCAAGACTCTGCAGGAACTCCACCAACTCTGTGGATCCATCGACTGGGTGAGGCCGCCCCTGGGACTGACGACTGAGGACCTTGCCCCTCTGTTCAACCTGCTTTGTGGGAACGAGGATCTCAAATCCCCAAGGCAGTTGACAGAAGAGGCAAGAAACTCCCTCATCAAAGTCCAGGAGGCGCTGTCATCTCTCCAAGCCCATCGTTATGCCCCAGGTCTGCCCTTTCAGTGTCTAGTGTTGGGGAAAATGCCATACCTCCATGGGCTGGTTTTCCAGTGGGACAAGGTGCAGAGGGATCCCCTTCTGATTATTGAGTGGGTTTTCCTCTCGCACCAGCTGTCCAAAAGTATTACCACGCCACAGGAGCTCATGGCTCAGTTGGTGATAAAGGCTAGGTCTCGCCTCCGTACCCTTGCGGGGTGTGATTTCACATGTGTTTACCTGCCACTAACAACCAATGCACAGGACCATCTCCTTCAAAACAACAATCATCTCCAATTTGCCTTTGATAGTTATTTGGGACAAATATCAGCTCACAACCCGAAACACAAATTGTTCAATTCGGCCTTTAAATTAATTCCAAAAGAAATTCAGAGTCATGAACCCCTCAATGCCCTGACGATCTTTACGGGTGGTTCTGGGGCATCCAACAAGTCTGTCATCGCTTGGAGGAATCCTTGCACTCAGAAGTGGGAGTCTGATGTGCAGGTGGTCGAAGGATCACCGCAGGTTGCAGAGCTTGCGGCAGTGGTCAGAGCATTTGAGCGGTTCAACGAACCTTTTAATTTGGTAACAGATTCTGCATATATAGCAGGAGTGGTGTCCAGAGCAGAAAGAGCATCGCTCAGAGAGGTGTCAAATCCAAAAATCTATAAATTGCTTTCGAAGCTAATCCAAATTGTCTCCCACCGAAAGCAACCCTTTTACGTAATGCATGTGAGGTCACACACTGACCTGCCAGGATTTATTGCCGAAGGGAACAGGAGAGCAGATGCCCTAGCTATGCCCATCGAGTTAGCGAATCTGCCTGACAGATTCCAGCAAGCCCAGCTGAGCCATGCAATGTTCCATCCAAATGCTCCAGCTCTCGTCCAGATGTTCCACCTCACTAGAGACCAGGTGAAAGCCATTGTGGCGACATGCCCCAACTGCCAAAAACCTCAGCTTCCATCATTAGGTCAGGGGGTTAACCCCCGAGACCTAGGCAGTTGTGAGGTATGGCAAACAGATGTCACCCACTTCCCCCAATTTGGCCGCCAGAAATATATTCACGTTTCAGTGGATACCTTTTCTGGTGCAACCTTTGCCTCAGCTCACCATGGGGAGAGGGCCAAAGATGTCATCAACCACCTGGTACAGGCCTTTGCTGTGTTGGGGACACCAAGTAAATTAAAAACTGACAATGGCCCTGCGTACACCTCTGCAGAGTTAAACAGATTCGTGAGTGGGGTGTGGATCACATCACTGGCATCCCTCACTCACCCACAGGCCAAGCCATCGTGGAGAGGAAACATCAGACACTCAAAAGACTGCTAGAACAACAAAAGGGTGGCAATGAGATCGCTGCCCCCATCATAAGACTGTCCAAAGCGTTGTTCACTTTGAACTTTTTAAACTGTTCCGATGAGGAACCTGATCCTCCCATCTTGAGATACTTCACAAACTCTGCCAAACATAAACTGACTGAGAGACCTGAGGTCCTAATAAACGACCCTGACACTTTACAGATACGTGGCCCGTACCCCCTAGTCACCCAGGGTAGAGGCTATGGGTGAGTTTCCACCCCAGAGGGTCCAAGATGGATCCCTGGGAAGTGGATCAAACCCTTTTTGAAACCACCTGCAGCTGCCAAGCAAAGGAAAGAAGCTGCCACAGCCTGGAAAAGGAGGAGAAACAAGACCTCCTGAAGAAACAAGAAATTCTCCTCCCAGGCTGCAAAGAGAAACATTCCTTTTCCCACCTTCTCTGTGTTTCCCTCCCCTTAGTGGCCCTTTGTTTTGAAAGAGGGGGAGTCCAAGGGAGCCATTGTTATTTAAGTTAATTGTATTTGTATTAATTTTATTTATGTTACACTGACCCTAAAGTTATCTCCCATAACTGCGTGATGACATCCTACATGCTGCTGTCCCACCTGCTGCTGCAGCTCCTCTTGTACACTGGGAGCTCCAGTAGCCGGATTCCTTCAATTATCAAGGACATCGTATGGGGTTTCTTTATGGAGTTGTTAATTTTATTAGCCCTTCCCATTTTTAAGTGTTTGGTTTTGAAATCCCTTAAGCCTTTCCCCTCATTTCAATGTAATAAAGAAGGGGAAGATGTTGGGGTGGCTCAGCCTGCTCTCGGGCTGAAACCAGCAAATGTCAGTCACCAGAAGAGATCACTGAGATCTAGGTTACCTCCCCCTGGGTGGCTCCCAATCCTAAATTACCTCCCCGTTCCAGAAAGTTCTCCCTTTTTTAGTTATTAATTGGTTCCCTGTTATGACTCCTGCATCCCCATTTTCCCTATTTGTTCTGAAAAATTGGATCCTCCCCTCTGCTTGTACCCCATTGGTTGTTTTCTCATTCCCTGCCTTACTCCACCCCCCGATAAAGGGGCGAGCCCGCTTCTCCTCGATGCTTTTGCTGGTCCGTGGTCTCTCCTGCAAATAAACCTGTTGGAACTCACACCAGAAGCCCCTCCCACTTTCTTTGCCTCTGGGCAAATGCGAGCCTGATCATTGGCTGCCCGACGTGCTTCCTCTGAGGAGGAGCCAGCGCACGCACCCATCTCACACTGATTCCACTGAGCCGTCCAGCTAGGACGCTGTGGAGGGTAACGCTGTGTCCCCTCTGCCCGAGGGCATGCCAGGGCTTGTGGTTACAAGCGTCCGGCTGCGTTAGACGATGGCATTCTGGGCTGCAGGCATCACATGTCCAAAATGACTTTGTTAATTTTCCACAGGTCGTGAAGGAGTCTCCGCTTGTCTGTCCCCTGCTTCCGGATCACAAAGACTGGGTAGTTCCAAGCGCTGTTGGAAGGCTCAATGTTCCCCTTCCCCAGCTGCTCCTCCACTGCTTCTCTGGGCAGCCACGGATCCTCCCACAACAATAACAATACCTTCTGCCGGTTGCAACCCCCTATGTGATGGCCAGTTGTTGGAGGCGATGACCATCACGTCTGCCCCCGTGTCCATCATCCCTGCTAGGCTGATGTCCCAGCCCTGGCATGAAATCTTGCAGCTTAACATTGGCTTGTCCTCCCCTACCACCTCAGCCCAGAAGACAGATGGGTTGTAGTTTTCTGGTGAACTTCCGGGCATGAGGACGGCCTGGGCAAGAACCTGGCCAGCTGCAAGGAAGAAAGGTGGGTTAATACACTCTATGTTAATGGTAAAGAGTCCTTGTGACCCTACTTGGATGATCTCCAGTGTTATTGAGATCTCAGGTAGTGTATGCGTGGTGTCTCCTATGATAAACAAGCCACAGTCTTTCAGTCCTTCGCAACTCATGAGGACCCGTTGAGGTGTGGTGGAGTCCATTGTGGTTGCAGTGGCTGTAGTCACAGTTTTCCTGGTTGCGGCTTCTTTATTTATGTCATCACGCAGGGCTGCAGATCCGCGCTGGGTCCTCAGTTTCCCGGCTGTACCTCCACGGGAGTGGGCGATGCCACTTGCACTGGGGAAACAGCTCGGGAACTTTGATTAATTGGGGCTGGAGCTCTGCAGTTCTGGGCAACATGTCCTGGCTTGCCACATCTGTGACAAGTCCAGGTTCTGTTTGTCATCCTCTTGTCCTGAGGTGCCGTCGCCTCAGCGGCACCCGCAGCTCCTACCACATTCCCCCTCGTTTTTAAATTTGGTTGGCCAATTGGAACTAAGGTTGTGCAGTGTAGAATCATCTGCTTTAACGTTGGTGGAGGATCAAGTGGAAGGGTCATAATCACTCTCTTACAAGGTTCATTTGCATTAGCTTTTGTTATTTGAGTGATTATGCTTTCTCTAATTCTTGTATCTTCCACTTGCTTCTCCACCACTAATTTTAATTTGTCAATAAAGTCAAAAAAATGGCTCATTTGGAAGCTGCCAAATCTCAGTAAAATTTAGTAGAGGCGCCGATTTAGGGGGCATCATTACAAATGCTTGCTCCGCCGCATGTTTAACAGCATTTAAGACTGGCTCTGGGGTGTTTTGGGCCTGGTCTTGTGGCTTTGCAAGCAACCCCTCACCGGTAAGGTGGTCCATGGAAACCCCTGCGTTATTAGGGTCTTGCAACAGGATTGGGAGGACCTCTCTTAGTTGCTTTCTCCACCCATCATCCCACAACTCGAATTTGGCTGGAGAAAGCAAGTAGGAAAAAAGGCTTTGGAGGTCTGCTGGGACCAGCACTGTATTAGTGAGGGTGGCCCACAGGAGATTCCGGAAATATGGACTCTCCCTCCCAAACTCCTTCTGGACATTACAAAGTTCTTTGAGCCCAGCAGGGTCAAAGGGTTTCCAGGTGGGGTTGCCGCCAGCTCGGTTATAAGTAACCGGAGCGGCGAAGGGACCAGAGGAGGCTCCTGGTTCCAGGTTCAAGCTGGTGTCGGTTCCGGTTTCCACAGCGTGGGAACTGGAAGACGAGGCGTGGGAACCAGAAGGCTCCTCCCGGTAGGCAGGGGCTGAGGACAAAGAGGAGTGGCCACGGGAAGGGTGGGGACTCCTGACACAGGGGGCGGGACCCGACACGAAGGAGGAGCTCACAGTTGTCACGTTAGGAGGGGGCGGGGCCAGGACAGGGCAAGGAGGAGGGGGGAGAAGAGGATTTTGGGAAGAAGAAGGAAAAAAGGCAGGCTGTGCCATGCGGTCTCCTCCATTTTGGGGGAGTGCAGGAACAGCAGGGAAAGGGGACAAAACGGTGGATGAAGAAAAGCCTTTGCTGTCACTTTCAGGGCAATAAAAATGGAAAAAGCTTTTTGGGAGAGCAACCGGTGAAGAGGGCATAGGAGACCGGGTTCGGGTAGAAGCCGAAACAGCCTGGCCAGGGCTACTTCGGTGGGGTGGCTGAGAGGATCGAGGAGAGTCAGGGAGACAGTGGCAGCCCTGTGCCTCTGGGCATTTTACAACTCCCAGTCTTCTCAGCGACGGGGTAGTGGGATGAGGAATGCGAGGGCGGGAGGAGGGTCTTGGGAAGAACTGGGGAGAACTCAGGGCTTTTCTTTTATTTTCCGATTAGCTTTGTGTATATCTCTCAAAGCCCAGACCATGTAGAGAAACCTCTCTCCGGAGGGATCTCCCCTTTGGTTTAATTCTAATATTTTGTCCCCCACAAATTGCCAAAACGTGGCTGACTTCAAATTAACCGGGGACATCTGGGGAAAATAAAAGAACAGCCACTTAACAAACCTTTTCCAAAATCCCTTTGATAACTTTAACCCACAATTTTTCAGGGACTCCCCAACTTGGAGATGAACCTCCCGCTGAGGCTGGGAAAGCGTATCTTCCATCCTAACCTCAGCCTCAACTTCCACCACCACTGGCAAAAAGGACAAACTATAAGCAATTTCCCATGGGCCGGGAATCACAAGAATACTTACACACACTCGAATAAGACACAGGCATCCGGTCATGGAAACAAAAAGGCACGGTGGGGTCCTCCGGATCAGGCTGCTCTCCTGGCAGGAGTTGACAACCTCCTCTCGCAGGGTGGCTTTTATAACATAGCGCGCAGCCGTGAGAGGCGTCGGCAGCTCCGAATCGCTTACACTCGCCGCCCCCCGGCAGCAAGGACGATGCAGGAACGCACGTGTGTGTCGTCCCTGTTCTGGGCGCCAAACTAACACGGCCGGGGGCTTGTAACCACAAGCCCCGGCGTGCCCTCGGGCAGAGGGGACGCAGCGTTAGCCTCCACAACGTCCTCGCTGGACGGCTCATTTGAATCGGCGTGAGATGGGTGCGTGCGCTGGCTCCTCCTCAGAGGAAGCACTTCGGGCAGCCAGTGGATTAGTCTTGCGTTAGCCCGGAGGCACAGACGGCGGGAGGGGCTTCTGGTGTTAATTCCAACAGGTTTATTTGCGGGAGAGATCACGGACCAGAGAAGCCTCGAGAAGATGCAGGCTCGCCCCTTTATCGGGGGGTGGAGCAAGGCAGGGAGAGAGAAAACAACCAATGGGGTACAAGCAGAGGGGAGGATACAATTTTTCAGAACAAATAGGAAGAACAGGGAGGCAGGAGTCATAACAGGGAACCAATTAATAACTAAAAAAGGGAGAACTTTCTGGAACAGGGGGAGGTAATTTAGGATTGGGAGCCACCCAGGGGGAGGTAACCTAGATCTCAGTGATCTCTTCTGGTCACTGACATTTGATGGTTTCAGCCTGAGAGCAGGCTGAGACACCCCAACAACTGCTCATGCCGTAGCCCTTGGCCCCGTCAGGACAGGACCAGAAGTGAAGAACGTGCTTTACTCTGCAGCTGGGAGCAATGGTCTCTCTTGGAGCCTGTAGTGGTTTAGTTCGAAATCCATTACTTACTTATTTTCCTTCTTTAACATAAGAATTAGGGGAAAGCAAAGGAGGCACAAATCTTTTGTTGGGGTTTTAGGAGTTGTCCTTCTTTTTTCTTTTTCTCTTAAAGAATTTTCCCCATACATGTTGCCAGGGGGACGAATTACTGGGTACTTAAGAAAAACAAAAGACCTGGCCACAGAAGGAGGCGTCCAAGTGTACTTGTCTCTTTCACCCGGGCTTGTGGGCTGTGAGCTCTTGGCATTTTGGACAGGGAGAGAGGCTGGAAGGAATTCATCAGCACTGCAGACTTCTGCTTTTTCGGCTGCCTTCCTTCTACTGGAGAAACCCCAGGATTCCCAAGCCCCCCTTTCCCTGCCCCGCTGGGAGCCGGGCTGCGTTCGCCCTGCCCCCGCCCTTGCTTTGAGCCTTTGCTACTCTGTAGCCCCACACGTCCTGCCTACTGAGACCTCTGGGGGTTCGCACCGCAGCTCCTGAATTGGGATACATCTCATCTGCCACCTGGGATTTGTGCTCATCCCTGCTGTTCCAGCCTGCTGTTCCTGAGGGTCCAGCCGGACACCGGGACCAGCTGCCCAGGGGGTTTGTGAAGCTTTTGTCCCATCCCTTCCCGGGATCCCAGGGCATCAGAGCAGCCGCGTGCTTCCCGAGCTCGCTCCGGAGCGCCCCCTGCAGCCATGAGGGAACCATCGCACCTGCCCTGCTCACCGGGAGCCGCCAGCGCCCCTGCTGGCTGTGACTGGAACTGCACCTGAGGGGAAAGGGCCTGAAAGCCGAGAAGGCTGGCACAGGGTTTGTGGTTCTGTTTGCTGTTACTGCCATAGTTATTGTTGTTTGCTTGACTTGTTATACACTCACACACACACACATATATATATATATAATAGTAAAGAACTGTTATTCCTCATACCTTTGCCTGAAAGCCCCTTAATTTCAAAATTATAATAATTCACAGGGAAGGGGGTTGCAATTTTTTTTTTCATTTCAAGGGACACTCCTGCCTTCCTTGGCAGACACCTGTCTTTTAAACCAAGACATATTCAAACTTTTACCCAAACTAGTTTACATTTTCCAGGAACTGTTTAGCATGGGTTCTCCTTGGATCCGCCTTTTTAGAGCATGTGCATTTCTTGGCTGTTGTTTTAGTCAGTTTTTATTATCACCCCCAGAGTGGGCTTTGGTCCATGGTTTCTGCAGACGGTAGTTCCTGATAGTTGGCATGTCAGTAGCAGGGGTCTTCAACACATGTCCATTGGATGTTATCCAACCAAGCAGACAGTTCAATTACCACAAGCATAACTATATTAGCTATTTTACTATTATGTCTAAGTTTAGTTAATGACAGAAATAAAGGCATTAGTTATTGTTACAAAACTACATCTTTATAACAAAGCTACTTTAACATTATACATATAGCATCTATTTGTAGAAAGCCAATATTATAATATGTATCTATCATAATAACAAAGCTACTTTGACATTATACATATAGCATTCATTTTAACATTTGCAGAAAGCCAATATTATAATATGTATCTATCACACGTTGAATTTATTGTAATCTTTCTATTAAATTGTAACTCCGACCTGAAATCTCTCTTAAGGTAATTGAGTGGGATTCATTTGTCCCGCTGGTTTACTTTCAAACCAGCACAATTGATTACATAGAAAAAATGTTGTTTTGACTAATATTTTTTCTTTTCCAAAAAACCATTGGAACCAAAACATAGATTTGGGTTTAAACGGAGTTTTTGGCTCCCAATTGAAGTTTGTCATGATAAAAACTGCTTCAGCTTGTTTTGGTTTGCCTGTCTTAAAGAAAAAAAGAACAAAATTTTAATAGGGCCTGTAGCTATAGGACAAGGTTCAATGGTTTTAAACTCAAAGAGGGGAGATTCAGCCTAGATATAAGGAAGAAAATTTTTATGCTAAGGGGGGGTGAAACACTGGCACAGAGAGATGGGGGATTCCCCATCTCTAGAAACATTCAAGGTCAGGTTGGATGGGGCTTTAAGCAACCTGGTGGCATTAGACATTTAAAGGTTCCTTCCAACACAGACTGTTCTATAATTCCATTGAAAAACCCTCATTTTATAAAAGGAAAAAAAATCTGCTTTCTAAAATATGTTTTCATGGGTTATGAGTTCACCAAGGCTTTCAAATCTTGCTGACATTCCATGCAATTCAAGGTATTTCCTTGCCACTCTAAAAATATTTCATAGTCAAGGAAATAATCTCTGCTCTAAGAAACTGAGTCTCACTGACTGTAGGATGTGAATGACACCTTTCAACTCTGAGAGCCAGGTTGAAGCCCATGCATCTTTGCTGAGACCCTTCAATAGCCCATCCTCATGAGCTACATGTAGGGAGAAAGCAGCTGTAGGAAACACAACATGGACTGGTAAGAGACCAGCTATGAAACTGGGGAATAAGGAAGACATGAGGTGTGAAAAATATCCATAGCAGAGGCTTTTTGCAAAACATCTGGCACTGGCTAGCACCTTGCTCAAGATCTTCACTTGGATGGACCCTTGGCCCAATCTGGCACATTCATTCCTACATTCCTGGGGCATTTACAGGCATCACACAACACTTTTGGCTCTTAAACTAGGGAAAGAGTCAACGCAGAGGGGAAGGAAGAGACTATTAGAGATGCCTCTTTGCTGAAGATCAGCCCGAGGATAAGACACCTACACTTTTACAAAGTGCTGGAACACCTCATCTTCCTAAAAAATTCCTCTTTCTTTTTTAATCTTTGGGAATGGCACAAAATATCCATGAACAACAGCACCAAGAGACTGAGTGTTATCCAAAGACACAGACATGGACATCATTCCTTCTTCACCCAGATCCCTTCCGCTCACATCTCTGTTCTGCTGGCAGACAGGGCCAGACCATCACAGCAGTTCAGGAATCCCCAAGCACTTCCTCTTCACACCCATATGGAAACAGAAGATACACAAAGCAAGCCAGATGCCAGCAAGAAAAACAACATGTTCCAGTTTGGCCAAATTTAGAAATATATCCTCTGAGAGAAGGCACAACCACCCCTCCCCCCCACCAGGTTCAGGAAAAAAAATTTTCCTAGAAGGAAAGTGAAGGAGATAAAAACTATTTATTTAACAAACACACGTGAAAAGGAAAATAATGCTAAATAATAAAATCTTTCGCTGTGGAGGAAAAACCTGGGAAAGTGTCAGAGTCCCCCCTTTAGTCTCCTTGGAGCTGAGGCTTGGCCCAGGACCAGGCCCTTTGTTCCCAGTGGAAAGTCCTCCCGATGTGCTCTGATGTTGAAGTAGTCCGGTAGAAAAGGGAGAAAATCCGAAATTCCAGGGAAGAAAAAAAGTTCAACTCTCAGTCTCTCTCTCTGGAGAAAAAAGAAACTGAACAACTGGACAAAAGCTGACTGGGCAGACGCTGCAAGCCAGGTGCTTCCTCGCTTCCCTGACGCAGCTGAAAAAAAAGTCGCTATCACTATGTGACCTTGAACAAGCTGCAAACTGCTTTGAGAAAGTTTTGCTCAGTTTTTCCTTCCTCCTCTTAGGCTCAGTTTAAAGGCATAGAAAGGCACAAGAATTAATTTCTGGGCATAGGGCAGCGATATGGGATACACATCACAAAGTCACCCCAAGACATGCCACCCCTTATCCCATATTGTTGGCTCAATGCCCAAACTAAGATATTCTAACTCCAAACACACACATCAATACATATATATATATACACACAGCGATGTACAAACAGTGACAGTGACAATCAGCAAGCAGTGGTATACAGGCATTTCACATTACAGGTGGTTTTCACCCAACAATCAGATCCCACTGCGGTACACAATGTGTTGTTCCATCTTTCTGCATTACCCACCATGTGCAACCAGGTCCCTGAGCAAAGACAACCCCACGGATGGGTTTGTCTGTACTCTAGGCAGAATTCATCCACACAGTCTTTCCTAACAGACCTCTGACATGCGCCACTGGGACCTTATCTCCATCTGTTGTATGCAGAGATTCAGATTGGGCTGGACCAGCTCTATTGGTGGAACCTCAGGTGTTAACTAACCAGGTGGCCTTTGCTAGATGCTGTTCTCAATTTTTGAAAGTTCCCCCACCCAGTGCCTTCAGGGTGGTTTTCAACAATCCATTGCACCGTTCAACTTTGCCTGCAGCTGGTGCATGGTAAGGGATGTGGTACACCCACTCAATGCCATGTTCTCTAGCCCAGGTATTAATAAGGCTGTTCTTTAAATGAGTCCCATTGTCAGATTCAATTCTCTCAGGGGTACCATGCCTCCATATGACATGCTTTTCAAGGCCCAGGATGGTATTTCAGGCTGTAGCATGAGGCACAGGGTAGGTCTCCAACCATCCTGTGATGGCTTCTACCATTGTGAGCACATAGCGCTTGCCTTGGCGGGTTTGAGGCAGTGTGATGTAATCAATCTGCCAGGCCTCCCCATACTTGTATTTGGACCACCGCCCACCGTACCACAGGGGCTTCACCCCCTTGGCCTCCTTGATCGCAGCGCGTGTCTCACAATCATGGATCACCTGGGAGATACTGTCCATGGGTAGATCCACCCCTCGATCTCGTGCCCACTTATAGGTGGATCTCTGCCTTGATGACCTGAGGCATCATGGGCCCATCGAGCTAAGAACAACTCTCCTTTATGTTTCCAATCTATCTGTGACACTTCTATCTTTGCAGCCTGATCTACCTGCTTGTTGTTTTGGTGCTCCTCATTAGCCCTAGTCTTGGGGACATGGGCATCTACATGGTGGGCTTTCACAACCAGCATTCTTACTCGGGCAGCGATGTCTTTCCACTCCTCAGAAGCCCAGATTGGTTTTCCCCTGCGCTGCCAATTAGCTTCTTCCCACTTTTCTAGCCATTCGCACAGAGCATTGGCTACCATCCATGAATCAGTGTAGAGGTAGAGCTTTGGCCACTTCTCTCTTTCAGCAATGTCCAGGGCCAGTTGAACAGCTTTGAGTTCAGCGAGTTGGCTTGATCCACCTTCTCCTTCAGTAGCTTCTGCAACCCGTCGTGTGGGACTCCATACGGCTGCGTTCGGCTTTCGTTTCATCCCTACGATACAACAAAAATCGTCGGTGGAAAGAGCATAGCATGTGTCTTCTGATGGCAGTTGGTTGTACAGTGGAGCTTCTTCCGCACGTGTCACTTGTTCTTCTTCATCAGTGAGACCAAAGTTTTCACCTTCAGGCCAGTTTGTGATTATTTCCAAAATCCCAGGGCGATTCAGCTTCCCGATACAGGCGCTGTGTGATGAGAGCAATCCATTTTCTCCATGTAGCATTGGTGGCATGGTGGGTAGAGGGAACCTCTGCTTTGAACATCCACCCCAGCACTGGTAGTCGGGGTGCCAGGAGGAGTTGTGCTACAGTGCCAGTTACTTCTGAGGCAGCTTGGATTCCTTCATAGGCTGCCAAGATTTCCTTCTCTATTGGGGTGTAGTTGGCTTCAGACCCTCTGTATCTTCGGCTCCAAAATCCCAGTGGTCGTCCTCGAGTCTCACCAGACACCGTCTGCCAAAGGCTCCAGGCCAGACCATGGCTCCCGGCTGCAGAGTGGAGCACATTCTTAACCTCTGGTCCTGTCCTTACTGGGTCAAGGGTTATGGCATGAGTGATTTCCTCCTTGATCTGGATGACAGCTTGTTGCTGTTCAGGGCCCCAATGGAAATCGTTCTTCTTGTGGGTAACCAGGTAAAGAGGACTCACAATCTGGCTGTACTCAGGAATATGCATCCTCCAAAAGCCTATGGCACCTAGGAAAGCTTGTGTTTCCTTCCTGTTCGTTGGTGGAGACATTGCTGTGATCTTATTGATGACCTCAATGGGAATCTGACGCCGTCCATCTTGCTATTTCACTCCCAGGAACTGGATCTCTTGAGCAGGTCCTTTATCCTTGCTCTTCTTGATGGCGAAGCCAGCTTCCCGGAGAATTTGGATGATTTTCTCTCCTTTCTCCAGCACTTCTGTTGCCATGTTCCCCCACACAATGATGTCATCAATATACTGCAGATGTTCTAGAGCCTCACCCTTTTCTAGTGCAGTCTGGATCAGTCCATGGCAAATGGTGGGACTGTGCTTCCACCCCTGGGGCAGTCGGTTCCAGGTGTACTGCACACCCCTCCCGGTGAAGGAAAACTGAGGCCTGCACTCTGCTGACAGAGGTATGGAGAAAAATGCATTAGCAATGTCAGTAGTGGCATACCACTTCGCTGCTTTGGACTCCAGCTCGTACTGGAGCTCCAACATGTCCGGCATGGCAGCGCACAATGGTGGAGTCACTTCATTCATGGCATGATCGTCCACTGTCAATCTCCATTTTCATTCCGATTTGCGCACGGGCCAAATGGGGCTGTTGGAGGGTGAGTGGGTCTTGCTGACCACCCCTTGGCTCTCCAGCTCACGGATCATCTTGTGGATGGGAATCACGGCATCTTGATTCATCCGGCACTGTCGGCGGTGCACTGTCGAGGTGGCAATTGGTACTCTTTGTTCTTCCACCTTCAGAAGGCCTACTGCAGATGGGTTCTCTGATAGTCCAGGCAAAGTGTTCAATTGCTTAATGCCCTCTGTCTCCACAGCAGCTATTCCAAATGCCCACTTGAGTCCCTTTGGGTCTCTGATATACCCGCTTCGGAGGAAGTCTATACCTAAAATGCACAGGGCCTCTGGGCCAGTCACAATGAGATGTTTCTTCCACTCATTTTCGGTCAGGATCACCTCAGCTTCCACCATGGTCAAATCTTGTGATCCACCTGTTACACCAGAAATAGAAACAGATTCTACCCCCACATGCTGCGATGGGATTATTGTACACTGGGCACCAGTGTCAACCATGGCATCATATTTTTGTGGTTCTGATGTACCAGGCCAACAAATCCACACAGTCCAAAAAACACAGCTAGAGGCAGGGCCCCTCTATGCCTGGTTATCCTTCTTTCCCTGGGACTGCCTCTTAGAGGTTCCTTCATGGGATTCGGACATGTCATCGTCTTTTCCATCATTTCCGGCAGTTTGGCTACAGGCAACTGGAGCTACTTCCTTTTTGGTAGAACTTCCTTTCTGAGACTTGCGCTCCTTCAATTCACGCACTAGTGCTGCCAGAGCAGAGGTGGGTTGTCCACCCCACCTCTTCACACCTTCCCCACTGTCACACAGAAATTTCCACAGCTCACTTTGTGGGATGTTCCTTCTCTCTGTCGAACGTCCGCATTTGGTATCAGAATCTCTGATCTGTACTGTCGAGATTTGGAGAAGGCACTCTTAAATCTCCTGGTGATTCTTCTTTATTTCATCTTCCATTTTCTGTATACGTGTTTCCACAGCTGCGATTCTTGCATGTGTTGGGCCATGCAGAGAGTCTGCATATGCTCAGAGCTTCACTGCCATATACCGCACGGTCTCATTCGCACCGTAGTTCGGTTTCGTTATTGCTAAAGCAGAAGCATATTCTTTTGGCCCAAGTCCTATGCATTTTCGCCACATGAATGGATTAACTCTGGCCCGGTCTGGGTTCCTCAATCCTGGGTCATCTGTGAAGACAATCTCTACCACCCCTAGTTCTCTCAGGCATTGGATCCCTTGTACTATGGTCTTCCACTGGGTTTGCTGCATGTAGACATCATCTCTGCACATATATCTTTCAATCACGGCTGTCAAAACCCATCTCCAGAGACTGGCAGAGTCAGCCCCCCTTATCATCGCTTGGTCGATCACTGGATCATGTGTCAGGGATCCCAAATGCCTCGCTTCAGCCCCGTCCAGCATCACATCATCACCTGCAGCATCCCAAATACAGACCATCCAACTCATTATGGATTCATCAGACCGTTGGGTGTAGTCCTTTCTTAAGCTGTGAAGTTGTTTTATAGAGATTGACTCAGTAATGGTTTCTGTGCCTGAGTCAGTTGATGGCTTTGAGGTTTCTTCCCCTGCATTGTCCTCATATTTCTTTGGGTGATCAGTTTTAGTTGTGTGTTCTTTCCTCGTGAGAGGAGCCACTGTCAATTGCTTAGACTCTCCATCTGGTTTGGGCTTGTTGTCTGGTTTATCTGCAGCCTGAATGACTGGGGTGCCTGCAGGCTTTGCTGATTTATCTTCCTGCCCCTCTACCATTACCTGCTGCAGTGTGCGATAGGCATATGCCAAAGCCCAACATATGGCAAGGAGCTTGTTCTCATTAGAATTGTCATTGTATTTCTCTTTCAGATATTTCACCACCTCAGCTGGTTTCTGAACTTGTTCAGGGGGAAAATTGCAAATTATTGGGTCAGAGAATTTCTTCAAGATTTGGCCCATATCCTCCCATTCCCCACACCACTCAGGATGTTCCACCTCTGGGTCAGGTGTCTCATCAGTCGCCCTGGAAATCTGAGCTCTCATTCTAGACAAGCTGCGAATCACATGGAGGAAGATTACCAGATTAAATATCAGAAATACCAGGAAGGTGGTCTCTTTAACATCCAGGGGAAAATGAACACTCTCAAAACATAACTGTCTCGGTTTTGAAAGACAGGTGTCTGCTAAGGAAGGCAGAAGCCTCCCTTGAAGTGGCAGATGTAACCCCTTTCCCTCTGAGTTATTATAATTTTGAAATCAAGGGTCTTTAGGCAAAGATGTGGGAAATGGGAATAACAGTTCTTTACGATATAGATATAGATATAGATATAGATATAGATATATATAGATATATAACCAGTCAAACAAAACAACAACAACTATGACAGTAACAGCAAACATAAACCCAGTCCCAGCCTTCTCGGCTGTCAGGCTATTTCCCCTCGGGTGCAGTTCCGCTCGCAGCCGGCAGGGATCGCTGGCGGCTCCCGGTGAGCAGGGCGGGTGCGATGGCTCCCCCGCGGCTTCAGGGGGCGCTCCAGAGTGAGCTCGGGGAGCACGCGGCACGGGTGGCCTGGGATCCCGGGGAAGGATGGAACAAAAGCTTCACAAACCCCTGGGCAGCCGATCCCGGACTCTCAGAAATAGCAGGCTGGAATGGCAGGCTGGAGCGGCAGGCACAAACACAAATCCCAGGTGGCAGACGAGATGTATCCAAAAGGGGAACCCCCCGGAGGTCCAGGCAGGCAGGGCGAGCACGGCTACAACGCAGCAAAGGCTCAAAGCAGCAGCCGGGCAGGGCGGCCACAGCCCAGCCTCCAGCAGGGCAGGGAAAGCAGCCTTGGGATCCCAGCGTTGTTTCCAGCAGAAAAGAAAGACGGCCAAAAAAAAGGAACCAGCAGCTCCTCTCTCTGCGGCTTCTCTCTCCGGACGCTGAGAGCGAACTGAACTCACACCCAGGTGAAAACTAAAGCCTGGCCAGGCCCTTTTCTCTTCTCTTAAGTACGGCCATTTATCTCCTAGCAACATGCATATGGGAAAAAAATTCCTTTAACAGAAAAAAACGAGGACTAAACTAAAACCCCAACAATAACCTAACAAATTTAAAGGGAAGGGAAACCCTGTCTCCTCTTCCCTAACAATCTGGGTGCAATTACTAATAAATTCCCAAAACAGGCTACTGAAGCTTGGACTGAGGTTAGGATAGAGAAACCACTTATCATACACACTTCGAACAGCTGCCTGTACCTCTGTTAACTTCTTATAAATCATTATCACTGAGCACAGCAAAATAGAAATCCAAAGTCGTATTCCTGCTCTGCAAAAATTCCTTATCAAGGGTAAGACCGGACCAAGCTGTGGATAAGCAAATAGGCCTAGGGACCAGAAAGGCACTAGTACCTTAAACAAGCCTATGGACCAGAAATACATGAATATATCAAGCCAGAGAAACGTTATGAACGCAACCATGGTGACTATTTTACCCCAAGACAGAATAAGTGAATTCAAACCAAAATGTAATTAGCACAGGTTTTTCACTTTCCTTCGTGCCACACAGTTGGGTGCCACTAAATTTGTTCTGGTTTGGCCAAATTTAGAAATATATCCTCTGAGAGAAGGCACAACCACCCCTCCCCCCCCCCCACCAGGTTCGGGAAAAAATAAATTTTCCTCGAAGGAAAGTGAAGGAGATAAAACTATGTATTTAACAAACACACGTGAAAAGGAAAATAATGCTAAATAATAAAATCTTTCGCTGTGGAGGAAAAACCTGGGAAAGTGTCAGAGTCCCCCCTTTAGTCTCCTTGGAGCTGAGGCTTGGCCCAGGGCCAGGCCCTTTGTTCCCAGTGGAAAGTCCTCCCGATGTGCTCTGATGTTGAAGTAGTCCGGTAGAAAAGGGAGAAAATCCGAAATTCCAGGGAAGAAAAAAAGTTCAACTCTCAGTCTCTCTCTCCGGAGAAAAAAGAAACTGAACAACTGGACAAAAGCTGACTGGGCAGCCGGTGCTTCCTCGCTTCCCTGACACAGCTGAAAAAAAATTCGCTCTCACTATGTGACCTTGAACAAGCTGCAAACTGCTTTGAGAAAGTTTTGCTCAGTTTTTCCTTCCCCCTCTCAGGCTCAGTTTAAAGGCATAGTGTCTCGGTTTGAAAGAGAGGTGTCTGCTAAGGAAGGCAGAAGCCTCCCTTGGAGTGGCAGATATAACCCCTTTCCCTCTGAGTTATTATAATTTTGAAATCAAGGGTCTTTAGGCAAAGATGTGGGAAATAGGAATAACAGTTCTTTACTATATATATATAGATATATATATAACTAGTCAAACAAAACAACAACAACTATGACAGTAACAGCAAACACAAACCCAGTCCCAGCCTTCTTGGCTGTCAGGCTATTTCCCCTCGGGTGCAGTTCCGCTCGCAGCCGGCAGGGATCGCTGGCGGCTCCCGGTGAGCAGGGCAGGTGCGATGGTTCCCCCGCGGCTGCAGGGGGCGCTCCGGAGCGAGCTCGGGAAGCACGCGGCTGCTCTGATGCCCTGGGATCCCGGGGAAGGATGGAACAAAGGAGCTTCACAAACCGGTGGGCAGCTGGTCCCGGGTTCTCGGAAACAGCAGGCTGGACTGGTAGGCTGGAGCGGCAGGCACAAACACAAATCCCGGGTGGCAGACGAGATGTATCCAAAAGGGGGGAACCCCCCGGGGCTCCAGGCAGGCAGGGTGAGCACAGCTACAGCGTAACGAAGGCTTGAAGCAGCAGCGGGGTAGGGCGGCCGCAGCCCAGGCTCCAGCAGGGCAGGGAAAACAGCTTTGGGATCCCCGGTGTTGTTTCCAGCAGAAAGGAAAGACGCCGAAAACGGGAACCAGCAGCTCCTTTCTCTGCACCTTCTCCCTCCAGACGCTGAGAGCGAACTGAACTGTCCGCCAGGTGAGAACAAAAGCCTGGACGGGCCCTTTTGTCTTTCTTAAGTATGGCTATCTCCTCTCAAGTATGGCCATTTATCTCCTAGCAACATGCTATGGGAAAAAATTCCTTTAACAGAAAAAAAACTAGGACTAAACTAAAACCCCAACACATAGAAAGGCACAAGAATTAATTTCTGGGCATAGGGCAGCGATATGGGATACATATCCCAAAGTCACCCCAAGACACAATGGGAGAGGACCTAACAGAAACAAATGGTTTGCAAAACTGCATAATTACACACAGCATCTCTAAAATGAGAGAGGTGACAGGTAAAAATATGTGTGCCCCCAGCAGTAGAACTTCTTAAGGTGATAATTTCTCATGCTGTCAGATAACGGCATGATTCAACTACACTATTAATTAAAACCAGAGGAGGTGGGATCAGATCTGCCATTTCTCAATGACAGAGCTGAAAACCCGGACCCCAAACCCATCCATATACCCTGTTCCCCTGCAGGTTATATTTGCTGCTCTTGGTCTGGCCCAAATTCACTGTACCCCACAAACCGGTAAAGGCTGAGTAATGAAATGGGGATCCTGCACTGCCCTGGCCCATTGCTGAAGCTGAGCAACACTGCAATCATGGGGAGATGCCTCCTAACTGCTGTGCTTGCTGAATACTTGCAAAACAACTTAGGGTGTGTTAGAAGCTCAGCGGGACGAGGTGCCCGGGCCCCGGCAGGGGGAGAGAGAAACAGCCCAAACCAATATGGTTGATAAAGCAAACTCCACAAACTCCGTTTATTAGCAGTCCAAAGGCACTTATATAGTATACCAGCTTGTTAACTCCTAAGTGGCTTAAAGCTTATCAAAACACATTTCTATTTCTACATAATTGGACTTACATTGGCAAGTTTCCATAGTCTTGTTATGATCAAAAGAATTCAGTGCTCATCTCCCTCGTTCACTCCCGGATAGCACAGCTGCAAGTTTTCTCTCCCTCTCTGTTTCTCAGGCCGGCTTGTTATCTTTCACACAGGGACTTTCCCATGGAAAGATTTCTCACACACAAGCCTAAAACTTCCAGGCCTATTGCTTGCACAGTTCTTTTATTGATCCCAATAATTCTATTTCCCAACAATTCCCCGTTTTTCTTTTGTGCAAGCAATACTTGATGGGTCACAGATGTAGTGACTTTGTATATTATCGTTTGCAAGCATCGGGAGGCAAGGTGAACACACTGTTATTAACAGTATTGCTAGTTCTACAGTAATCAAATGCTACACAAATAAAACTAGCTATGATTTTAAACCTAATGACTTTAACCAACCCTTTAAGTTGAGACTGTCTTCTTTTTTTCTATAATGATGTAGTTAATTGATGTAACTCACTTATCTATTAGTGAAGTGGGAAAAAGTGGTTAGAAAGACTTAAACAGCACAAGCCTTGGAACCTTTCACAGCCGTGGCTGTGGGCTAATAGCAGAAAATCAATGGCTACTTAACTTTATAACATTATATGTCTAACACTAATAACACATACACTTAACTTATTAAGCATTTGCAAGGTTATATTAAACTTATCCCTCTCCCAGCAAGCAAGTTTAAGCAAAATAGCATAAGCCCTGTTTGCTAAAACACCAGGTAAAAACATAAATGCATAACTAATTGCTAAATTGACTGCTTTCACTTGACCTAAATGGGCAGGCAGCTGATTGAAAAATGCCTGCTAATGCTCTTGTTTCAAGACATTCAAAAAACAATTTTTCACTTTACTTCTGTGTTTGGTGTTATACTCAAAAACGTTTTGCAATATACCCAAAAATTTATGCAATAATTTTTCTTAGTTTTGTCTTTGGAAGGGGTTCCCCGACACCCACCACAAGTCACTAGCAACCACCTAGGGCAGCTGTTACATTCTCCTCAGAGTCTCATTATTTCTCCTGCTACAGAGAGTGGTGGATCTGGCAAGTCCTCAGCTCCTTCACTCAGCCACGTCTGCAGCCTCTCTCAAGGCTCCTCGGGACAGGTCTCACAGTCCCAGCTGTTATGGTAGTGGCATCACGTCCCTCAGGAGCTGATGCTGACTGTGCCGTCTCGTTTTGGGGTCCTGTAGCATGGCACCACTTTGCTGGGCACCTCTCTGGTCAGTGATATAGGGATGACTTGTCCCTGTTGTTGCAGGACATTCTGCAGTGTTGTAGTCCACGTTTGTTCCCAGAGCAGGAACTGTGAAGGGGTTAACAACAACTGTACGATGCTGATGTAATACTTTTGAACACAGGACATCTGCTGTAAAGACAGACTGTAAAATGCTTTGTGTAGATAAGTTAGCAAGCTTTTTGATTACTTTTTGCATCATTTGTTGGTACTTCTCTTTCTTTTGGGGCTGTTTTCGGGCCGCCCCGGCCGGCTTTGGCTTTTATGGCGACGAAACCGCATAAGCCGCGCTGCTGCCGGACGTCCCGCTGTTCGGCGCGGGGGGTTACCCTCCGCCGCTTTTGGCCGAACTTTAGGACCTCTTTGTTGCTCTGCTGCTTTCGGCAGGACCCCAGGACTGCCTGTGTCTCCTAGGCCTGCCTGTGCCCCGCCCCCTGGATCGGGGGTCTGTGCTTCCGCTTTCGCAGCCATTTCTCCCTCGGCTGTCTGAGAGTTAACATCCGGCTCTGCCGAGTTTAGTAGCCACCGCAATGAGCGGACGTGTGCTGCTGTGTTTTTAATCGGTTTTCTTGCAGCCAGCCCGAAGGACCGCGCTACCCTGCACTCCGCGGGGGTCTCTGGCCGCCGCTCTGTAAGTCCCGCGTCTGTTTCTTTCCCGGAGCTGCTACAGCCCGCACTGCCGCTCTCTACAGTCTCTATGGCAACCGTGGCAACTGTCTTTTCTGTTTTTACTTCTGCGAGAGTGCTAGTTACTGCTCTCCACGGCTTCATCAACTTCCTAGCTTCCTTATTGTCGTCTATAACCAAATACCACAATCACCATACTCTTTCCACTGCTGCTCATGAAACAGAGATCCTGACTCCTTAAAATAACCTCTTGCCATTCCAAACGCCACTAACCGCACCAATTCCTTATTAAGGTTTATCTCCTTAATTCCCTGCTTTTCTAAATAGCGTAAAAATACACCAAAGGCCACCTTAGTTTCCATAACCATGTCTCAACTGCGAACCGCGTCTCAACCGCGAACTGCGTCTTCACCGCAAACTGCGTACCAAACCATAAAACCGCGTCTTTCCACGCTGACTATCTTGTCACAAACTGCATCTCACCACGCTGTCCCTGCTGTCAGGGTCTTGCAGCTTTCAGATTAGCCTTTGTCAGCCAAGCGACGAACCCCTGATGTCAGGTCGGTACAGGCCGGGGGTCAGGCAAGCCGCCGACCCTCTACACCCACCGGCGCTGCTCCGGCACCGCAGTAGGCTCCAGCCAGGTCAAAAGGAACAAAGTGCCAGTCCCAGTCCAAATTCCGAGCTCCGTGTTCGAGTCCCATACTCCGTGTTCCAAGTTCCGAGTTCGGTGTTCCAAGTTCGGTGTTGCAAGTTCGGGCGCCAGATGTTAGAAGCTCAGCGGGACGAGGAGCCCAGGCCCCGGCAGGGGGAAGAGAGAAACAGCCCAAACCAATATGGTTGATAAAGCAAACTCCACAAACTCCGTTTATTAGCAGTCCAAAGGCACTTATATAGTATACCAGCTTGTCAGCTCTTAAGTGGCTTAAAGCTTATCAAAACACATTTCTATTTCTACATAATTGGACTTACATTGGCAAGTTTCCATAGTCTTGTTATGATCAAAAGAATTCAGTGCTCATCTCCCTCGTTCACTCCTGGATAGCACAGCTGCAAGTTTTCTCTCCCTCTCTGTTTCTCAGGCCTGCTTGTTATCTTTCACACAGGGACTTTCCCATGGAAAGATTTCTCACACACAAGCCTAAAACTTCCAGGCCTATTGCTTGCACAGTTCTTTTATTGATCCCAATAATTCTATTTCCCAGCAAGGGTGAGTTGCTTAACTTCTAATGGTGTACTAGTTTGAAAGCAAACCAGTGGGAGATCCCAAGTCAGAATTACAATTTAATAGGAAAATTAGGATAAAGGCAATAATACAGAAACACTGGCTTAAACTGAAAGAGTGAGGATATGACCTGACACCCTATTTGTCAGGGTGGTGGCAGCAGTACAATTAAATGGTGGCTGTAGTCCTGTTGAAGTGATAATGTGGTTCTGTTGAAGCAGTGATGCTGTAGAAGGGACTGGTTCTCCTCTGAAGGTCCAGTGGTAGTTATGTAGCTCTTGTCCTCTGGGAATCCAGTAGGTAAGGGCTGGCTGTGGTGTTCCAAACCTCAGATTATATCCAGGTAGGAATGTTTGGTTCCTCCCTGTAGTGGTTTGGCCCAAAATACTCATTACTGTTTATCTTCTGTGAGATAAGAATTAGGAGAAACACAAAGCAGGCACCAAACTTGAAAGAATATAAAGAAGTTTATTAACAGACCTAAAAGAAGGGAAAAAAAATTATACCACCTTCAGAACTCTCCTCCTCCCCCCACCTTCCTCCCTTCTCCCACTGACAATGTAAAAAGACAACCCTTAAGATGTTCAGTCTGTTTACCACTTCCATAATAACCGTGTTCAGTCCATTTAGGAAGACAAGTCTCTCTTGCCCATGCTATGAACACATTATCACAACAAGACAGCCACCCACTTCCAAATATTGTTCAGTCCATTTAGGAAGAGGAGTCTCTCTGCTCACGATGTGAGTCCCTTCCCCCGACTTGCAGCTTTTCCTGCAACTGCTTTCAAGGGTCCACTCTTGAAGTTTTTTGGGGTACAATTTTAAGGTTGAGCCGTTCAGAAACAAAAAAACAGAGGCCCTCCTCCTTCCCTGGGAACAAAGGGTCTTCCTCATCTTCATTGTTAGGAATATCTCTGGGAGCATCTCTGGGAGCATCTCTAGGAACTGAGGTTTTCTCCTTTCCCATTTGGAGCAAAAGTCCTCATCTGGTCCATCTCTCCCTGTCCAAACTTCTCATGAAATTACAGCTGCGTCAGCATCTGCCTATTGCTTACGAGTTGAACACTCCACCCCCCATATCTTCATGAAATTACATCGGGATACTCTGATATATCATAGCTTCACAACAGAATTTCAGCTTTAAGCATCTCCTCTCTCTCTCCCCTCAGGTTTTGAGCTCTTCACAGCAATAAAAGGGTTAATCTCACCTCGGCCTTGCAGCTTTGCAGCTGGAATGTTGATTTTTTCTTATCGCAGTGGAGGGGAGGAGAGCCAAGCTGCTCCGACTGCCCACGGCAAGGCGGTGGGGGGGGGGGGTTCCACAGCTGGAACAGGTCCATCGACTCCAGGATGGCCATGGCCCGGCCTGGCCTGGCCCAAGCAGGGCCTGTCCGGGCCTGCTGGCCCCCACACGGGGCCCGCAGCCACCTGTCCCAGCACCGGAAACAAGAGAGAGCTTGTGGGGGGAAGTTTGTCTATTCTTAAGTGTGTATCACAGAGGCGGTCACAACTTTAAGTGGCTTAAAGAATTGTCCATATTCAAACTGGCCAGCTGATAGGTTCTATCAGGTCCCAGAGGAAACTGTAAGCACCCCTTAGCAAGGACATCCCTTCCGGGACTATGCTTGCTAACCTATGACATTCTCCCTGGGTGGAGCATCTCACAATGGGATGATGTAATTTTATGAGTCATGCAGTGAGACTTGATGGCCCATTAGCAGAAGATATCCCTCTGTAGAGAGTTATCAGGGATGTGTCATGGAAGAGATAAAGAACACTGCCCCACCTGTTTTTAACAGCTTACGAAAATGGTGATAGAATACATACTTTTGGTTACATCTTACATTGTAACCTAAAACAAATGGCTATGAGTCTTCCCAATGCAAAACTGCTGCAGCAAGTCACAGGTGAGACATGTTACACCTCCAGGTCTTCATGGAGCCTGAAGAAAAGGTGCAAGAGCAGGTTAAACTGCTAATCCCTCTGTGCAGCCAAACACACCAGCCTTTGCCACTAGGCAGCAGTTTAGTAGTATTTCACACAAAAATAGCTTAGGGTGACATAAGACAGTGAAATGTAGTGATACTCCCCCACATTTACTGGGACACATTTTGTAGCATGTAAATAAAGCAGAAAAGGCCTCTCATCTTCTATGTTTCTCATCTCTTGATGCTTGGCACAACCTTAGCCAAGGATTTCGAGCCTTTTTCTCTATCCTAGGCGGCCTTAGTCTGATTTAGCAAAATGTTTGCAGGATCTTTGATGATGGAGTCATGATGAACTAGAGAGCACAGAGTGGGTACATCATCTGGTCGGAGCTTGTCTTGAATTTTTCCTCCCATAGCAAGAGAGCCCTTGTGAGAAACTTGGTCATATACTTCCCTGCAGTCCAGAAAGTGCAAACTTTATCTCTGATATGTAGGCAGGAAGACATACAGAGCCAAGATAACCTAAAGTAAAAGCCTAGCCCATTTTGTTTTGGTACAGAGTTAATTTGCCTGATTTTTAGGCACTAGTCAATTAAATCAAGCATTTTTTAGTATTTTTTCTGGTACCTACTGGTGCAATTATGCATTTCCCTCCATAGGAAAAACACTATCATGATGTGACTAGGACCATATGATTAAGTAAAACCCATCAATTTGTCTTAATGTTACCAAATCTTCAGAAACCTGATTAAGACTCCTTAACACCAATTTTTCTATGTTAAAGAGGGCATTGTTCATTTAGGTACTTGAAAGGCATGGGGGATCACTCCTCCTAACATGCCCCCCTGATTGTTACAAGCATGTTGCTAATATACAGTCACTACATGTATATTATAATTTGCCCAGTACCATAAAAACCCTCCCCATGTTACCCAAGTTCATAAACTCAGTCTTTGTTTTGGCTTTAGCTGCATTCTTTAGCCAGATGTTTCCTCTTTATCTTCTAATGTCCTTGCATGGGGAGTAATTTCTGCATGCCTTGCTTCTTTGCTAAAGGTCTGCAGACACAGTGTCTTCTCTGCTAAAAGTTCACAGTCACAGTAGAAATTAAATTAACCTTTTTGGTATCAGTTCCCCCTTTGAAACTTCTCAAATTCCTTAAGGCCATTTGGTAAGTTTCAACTCAATGTCTATCTATAGTTGCATACATTCCCACAAGGTTATGATTGATTATTTTGCAAACATAGCCAATAGCAAGACCGATAATTACTACAATTACAACTATAATTATGATGGTTTACAGTATTCCAGCCAGCCATCCTCTCAGGGATTATCCCCCTATTCCTTGAAGAATTTTATTGAACCAGTTGGTTTCAGAAGCCTTTTGGATAGCCTTGTTATCCTCAGCAACTTGCTGCATTTTATCAAGCTGTTTTTGGAGATGTTCTGTTACATTTGGGATGTGTACACAATAGTGTTCTGTCTCGGTTTGAAAGACAGGTGTCTGCTAAGGAAGGCAGAAGCCCCCCTTGAAGTGGCAGATATAACCCCTTTCCCTCTGAGTTATTATGATATTGAAATCAAGGGTCTTTAGGCAAAGATGTGGGAAATAGGAATAACAGTTCTTTACTAGATAGATAGATAGATAGATATATAACCAGTCGAACAAAACAACAACAACTATGACAGTAACAGCAAACACAAACCCAGTCCCAGCCTTCTCGGCTGTCAGGCTATTTCCCCTCGGGTGCAGTTCCGCTCGCAGCCAGCAGGGATCGCTGGCGGCTCCCGGTGAGCAGGACAGGTGCGATGGTTCCCCCGCGGCTGCAGGGGGCGCTCCGGAGCGAGCTCGGGGAGCACGCGGCTGCTCTGGTGCCCTGGGATCCCGGGGAAGGATGGAACAAAAAAACTTCACAAACCGCTGCGCAGCCGGTCCTGGACTCCCGGAACAGCAGGCTGGAATGGCAGGCTGGAGCGGCAGGCACAAACACAAATCCTGGGTGGCAGACGAGATGTATCCAAAAGGGGAACCCCCCGGAGCTCCAGGCAGGCAGGGTGAGCACCGCTACAACGCAGCGAAGGCTCAAAACAGCAGCGGGGTAGGACGACCACAGCCCCAGCCTCCAGCAGGGCAGGGAAAGCAGCCTTGGGATCCCGGTGTTGTTTCCAGCAGAAAGGAAAGACGCCAAAAACGGGAACCAGCAGCTCTTCTCTCCGCAGCTTCTCTCTCCAGACGCTGAGAGCGAACTCCCAACACGCCCAGGTGAAACAAAGAGTAGCCAGGCCCACCCCACCCCCAAAACGGGCTGCTCTACTGCTTTTGTCTTTCTTAAGTACAGTCATTTGTCCCCTAGCAACATGCATATGGGAGAAAATTCCTGTAACAGAAAAAAACTAGGACAAAACTAAAACCCCAACATGTTCTCTATCCAATTTTAAATACCCACAAAGCCCTTGTTCTTTGGCCAGCAATAGATCTAAGGCCAGTTGGTTTTGTAATGTTAATTTAGTATTTGATTATATTTGCTTATTTATGATTTGAAATCCCTTTTCTGTAGCTTCAAATAATTTCCTTACTTGCCAAATTAGATTATCTATCAAAATTCTGTTTTCTAGAGCCATGGCTCCTGATAAGAGAAAACTCTGTAGGGCCCATTCAAACTGTGTGGAAGCTGAAGGTCCTGTCCATTCAACCTCAGTGTCTCCTTTTACCTTACTACAGTACTGGGCTTTTATAGGGCTTCTTCTCCAAGTTGGGCATAAGGTTAATAACCCTAAGATAACTTGCCAGGTGGTTGGTCCAAGCAGGAGTCGGGTGGTCCAATATCTGTCTGAAGTAGTCCAGACAGTGTAACCTGGGGAAGGAATTCCCAGAGATTTAACTCAATTTAAAGGTTGGTCACTGCAATTTAGAACTAATTTGGCCATCTAGCTTATGGTGCTAGACTGACTTTCATTGTTTTGTTTTTCTCCATACCTCCATTGACTCTTATTTAGGTTATACATAGGTGTGATTCCCCAGTCCAAACACCCATCGCTTTACCTTCTCCAAGTATTTCCATCGTCCTTCTAAGGGCTTTGTCCAGGTACGAGGCTTGCTTTGGAGAGTTCGACACGCTGGCAAGTCTGAAACATTTCGGGTGTGATTTTTAGTAGCACATAAATCTAACAACCTGGCTGCTTCTCCTTCTGAGGCATTGTGGTGGTGCATTCCTTCCCGCTTTCCAGCGATCTTTTAAGCGATCTCAAACACTCTCCTTCGTGACAGGCTGCTAAGGCGAAATCCAGAAAATGTTGGTCAAGGCTATGCGATACTGTTGGATGTGGTGGCTGGTGAACATACATTACAAGGGACAGAGAGTTTTCAGTAAGACAAGTCCCTAGTACCATGTTTGGATTCCCCGGTTAGCTGTTAGCCTCTACCCCTCGTCATTCCCCCAGAGCTTCTCCATTGGTTCCTGTTCCCTAGTCCTGCCTTTTCCCCGCCCCCAGATAAAACTGTGAACCTCGGGATCATGTTCGCATTTGCCTCTGCAACCTTCGACAGTGTAGAAGCAATAAATGCTCCTGCCAGAACGCATGCAAATGCCCTTCTTTGCTACTGACTATAATACTGAACCCACCCGCGCTTCTGTGGGTGCACGCGGGACCCCACGGAGCTGGGCAGGGACAGTATTAAATGGTGCCTCAACATGGACAGCCTCGGACCATCCCTGACAGCGTCTCCAGTACTTCCTGGATTTAAGTTGCATTTGAGCAGCCCCAAAGAAACCTCTGAGTTCTATCAGGGGCTCGGCAGAGGAGACCAACAACCTTCTAGGGAAAGAGAAGACTGGTCTAAAGTCGGTGGACCAACCTCAAGACTTTTATTTGACCCTCTAAGGTAATATAGGTAATTTTGTATGCTTTTTTGTTAATTGCCTTTTATCTCGAGGATTGGGAAGAGAGGGAGATGGGCGCAGTTTTCTCATCTCCTGCGAGAAGCCTTTTTCCCAGTTCTAAGAGTCCTTGTTCCTGAGAGTTTTCGTTATACAATGGAACATTTAAAATATTTTGTTCAGTGGTGAGGGAGGTATCTTTTCAGCTTTTTACTGGCTAGTGCTTGTAGTTCAATGCCTTAGAAAGCCTCGAGCAACCTGGAGAGGTAGCACGGGCAATCTAGCATTTTTGTAGCTCTAAAGTCAGTAACTGTATCAGCTGCAAAGCAAATACCTCTAGCAGAAGCAAAGAGGGAGAAATACAGCTCTCGACTAGCTCAATTTCCTGCAGTTAGAAGCTTTCAAAAGAAACAGACTACAAGAGATGTTCGCAGAAAGAGTTGCAAAGCCAGAGAGGCGGGGCCTCTCCTGATCTTCTCTTTTATTCGGAGAAGGTGTAGTGGTTTAGTCTAAAATACTCATTACTGTTTATCTTCTGTGAGATAAGAATTAGGAGAAATGCAAAGCAGGCACCAACTTGAATGAATATAAAGAAGTTTATTAACAGACCTAAAAGAAGAAAAGAAAAAAAAAAAAATTATACCCCCTTCAGAACTCTCCTCCTCCCCCCACCTTCCTCCCTTCTCCCACTGACAATGTAAAGACAACCCTTAAGATGTTCAGTCTGTTTACCACTTCCATAATAACCTTGTTCAGTCCATTTAGAAAGAGAAGTCTCTTTTTGCTCGTGCTATGAAAACAGTATCACACCGAGACAGCCACCCACTTCCAAATATTGTTCAGTCCATTTAGGAAGAGGAGTCTCTCTGCTTGCGATGTGAGTCCCTTCCCCCAACTTGCAGCGTTTCCCGCAACTGCTTTCGAGGGTCCACTCTTGAAAGTTTTCTGGGGTACAATTTTAAGGTTGAGCTGTTCAGAAACAAAAAAAACAGAGGCCCTTCTCCTTCCCTGGGAGCAAGGGTCATCTTCATCTTTAAGACTATCTCTGGAAGCATCTCTAGGAATTGAGGTTTTTCTCCCTTCCTCTTTGGAGCAAAAGTCCTCATCTGGTTCATCTGGTTCATCTCTCTCTGTCCAAACTTCTCATGAAATTACAGCTGCGGCAGCATCTGCCTATTGCTTACGAGTTGAACACTCCACCCCCCATATCTTCATGAAATTACAACAGGATACTCTGATATATCATAGCTTCACAACAGACTTTCAGCTTTAAGCATCTCCTCTCTCTCTTCCCTCAGGTTTTCAGCTCTTCACAGCAATAAAAGGGTTAATCTCACCTCGGCCTTGCAGCTGGAATGTGGCTTATCGCTGTTGGTCACCTGACCTCTGCCGGACAGAGGTGCTGCTTTGCTGAATCTCGGCCGCAGTGGGGGGGGGGGGGGGGGTTCCGAGCCTCTCTGGCTGCCCACGGCAAGGCAGTGGGGGGGGGTTCCACGGCTGGAACAGGCCCATGGCTCCAGGCTGGCCGTGGCCCGGCCTGCTGGCCCCCCCACGGGGCCTGCAGCCACCTGTCCCAGCGCCGGAAACGAGAGAGCTTGGAGGGGGAGTTTGTCTATTCTTAAGTGTGTATCACAGAGGCGGTCACAACTTTAAGTGGCTTAAAGAATTGTCCATATTCAAACTGGCCAGCTGATAGGTTCTATCAGGTCCCAGAGGAAGCTGTAAGCACCCCTTAGCAAGGATATCCCTTCCGGGACTATGCTTGCTAACCTATGACAGAAGGGGAAAGGGGAGGACTGGGGGCGGACCCGGGGTGACCGGACAATCAGACACTGCTAAAGCGTTTGAGTTACATTTGGAACAAAGGAGTCCAGAGCACATGGCAGAGGCAAGTGTCTTGGGGAGGGGAAGCTCAGAACAGGCAGCAACACAGTGGTTGTTTAAGCAGTGGATAGTTGAGTATTTAAAATGCTTTGTGCGATGGTTGTTTATGTCTGGAAAAGGTTATTTGCTTTACAAGCTAGCAAAAGCTATTGATTGTCTTGTAAAACAGTTGGGAAATGTTAACCTCAGTTTAAAAAACCCTTTACCGCTTCCCTCTCCCTGCATCCCTGTTCCCTCTGCCCTGCTTCAAGGGAAAACGGGAGATAGATTCTGCCAGAGTGCACAGGTCTGCTACTGTCTGCCTGTTCTCTCCCTGTCTCCTTTGTTCCCTGCCCAGGGTGGTGCTGCCCAGGCCACCCCGAGTTCTACCCCGAACCTCTTCCCTGTACCCACTTCCCTGGTTTTCTCTACTTTAAATTTGCTCCAAGATTGTGATGGCAGCAGAATTGGTCCCGCAAACCCAGCTGCTACCTTTATTTTTAATTCTCCTGCTTCCATTCCCCTCAAACAAAATGGCGAACGTCATGTGGAAGCAGTGGTATTGTTACCGCGCGCGGTCCCTCTTCCGTCCCTGGCCCCTCTCATGCATCGATATGTGTTGCATCGGGCCCTTTCCCCTCCGCCAAGAATCCCTTCCTAGCCGTGGACCCCGCCTCTCCCTCCTGTGTCCCTGTGCCCTCCATCAGTGGTCCTGCCCATGAAAACCAACTCACCTCGTGTTGCCACGCGGCCAAGACCGAGTGGGGGTGGTAGCAGCCGGGGAGACTCTGGGATGCTCGGGGACAGCGACACCTCCACATGCGCTGCCCTGGTATCTTTCCCTTCACTGCCCAACCATAATGAGGCTGCAGCTATGTGCGCTAGAGCACAAGGTGCTGCGAAAGCTGCTGCACGAACGCAGCACCCGTACCTGCTTCATGAGAGGAGGTTGCGAAGCGTTCATGCCCGCCTGCTCCGAGCCCTGTGCCGGACCAGCCGCTCCCTCCAGGCTCAGCCTGCCCCTAAGCGTTGGCTTCGGGCCAGCTTCGGGCCCCAGTAGCCCCAACAGAAGCGCTGAGCGAAGTGGCAATGACCCCCTCGCAAAGCCTGGGGGGCCACTCCGGCGTCACGACCCTGGTGGGTTCCTACTGCAGCTTGAGAAGCCCCGAGCCGAAAAAGCGGCATTCGGGGACTCCCTGGAAGGCTTGAAACAGCCTGATGATACTAGAAACAAAGGGGATCTAGTGCTCTCCGAACAAAGACTGAAAAAGCGGCGGCAGCTGTGGCGAGTGCTAGAAGTGCCTGACCCCACGGCCCTCGGTCTCCCTGGCGGTGCCGCAGCGGAGGGGTGGTGGTTGCTGGCCCCCCGGAGAGCTCTGAGGCAGCAAGCGGCCAGACAAAAGGCTGCCAACTGACCCCTTCAGTCTCCTGACCGACGCTGGACCATCCTTCCCCTGCGGCAGCTTGGACGGGGTGTGGGCCCAGCCGCTTTTCTCCCCCGGCGCCGCTGCCGCAAAGTCCAGGCCCGTCCATGACCCCCTGCCAGCTCTTGCAGGGGTGCCTCCCCCTGCCAAAGCGGGGGTACGCCCAAGCCAGCCACACTGCTAGCTCAGGACCAAGCCCCGCACGGCCGCTTGCCACGGCTTGCCCTGTCCACCCATGTGGTGCGGGAGTTGAAGGGACAGTTTATTGTCGTTTCCCCTGCTGTGACAGCGGGCTGGAGGCAGCTCCTGCAAGAACGCTCTGCCCCAGCTCACCCCGGCCATTCCTTCACTGCCGCGGCACTGTGGAGCCGCGCCTTCCCCCCCCTGCCGCCACTCTGCTAATACTCTAAGGCTACCAAGCCGCAGCCACTGCTGCTCTGCTCCCCCAGCTGTGAGAACCCCGCCCGCATGGTGCCTTTCACCTCAACCCCAGCCCTGCCGGCAAATTCCACCTCCGTGCTGTATGAAAAGCAGAACAAGAGGGAGGGTAGCAGGACCCAGGCTGTAGGACTCAGACTGTTCCCAGAGAGCTGCGAAAACATCATAAGGGAAGCAATCAACCTGACCAGCTCCCAGGTGCAACTAAAGCAAGCCGTGAAGAAGCCAAAGACCACAGATGATACCTGGAAACTGCCAGAGAAAAACAAGCCCTGCACCAGCCCAGCAAACACTGTTCCTGTGTACACAACGCCAACCAAGATGAACAGGGTGAAGTCAAAAGACCAGACAACCACTGCTTGGAAACGGAGACGATGCAAAACCACACCGATATCCACCATAGAAACAGACACACCGTCCCGTCACCAGAACTGCAAACAAGACTTCGAATGGATAAGTCCAGACACCTGTGGTGTCTCCCCAGATCTTACCTCTTCTGTTGCTTTCCCAACAGTTAATATTCCCTACCACCACCCCTCTGTTATGCCTTTCCCAGAACCACACTCCCCAATACTCCTATTGAGATGTTTTCTGTTAACTTGCACTTCTCTCTTTATTTGCTACTTGTTATCCATTCCCTAGCCACGGGTTCCCATACCCCTGTTACCGATATACCATTCCCCTTTCCCCAGACATTTAAATAAAAGAGGGGGTAAGGGAAAGGCCCCCCCCCCCCCATTTGAAATTGCAAAATTTAAACTTTGTTTGAAACCCCAACAGAAGCAACTGCCAGAGCCTGTGCCCACATTCACCACCATGATGCCCAGCACCCAACACTTATCACCCTGCTGCCCTCTGGATGCTCCTGGTACCACCAGCAGTGAATACTTGGACTGTGCTGCAGCCCAAAGAGAACCGTGCCGCTTCAACCTCACCTCTGCCCATGAGAGCATCCATTCCATCATCCAGAGAGAAAAATCCTCTAAAAGATTTTAGGACTTGTTGGGACAGTGGGTTGTGGGTGATTCTGATAATTGTTGTTGTTTTGTGTATGTTTGGTTGTTTGGGACATTGGGTTTTGGGATCCCTGGGGGAGGCCTTTTTGTTTGATACAGAAAGGAGGAATTGTGGTGGTCTGTGAACATAGATTACAAGGGACAGAGAGTTTTCAGTAAGACAAGTCCCTAGTACCACAGGAACCACTTTATGTTGAGGTGACCAAAAAGGATTCTCCCGGGATGCTCGTTCTGTTATGTTAATTTATCCCAGTTTGGATTCCCTGGTTGGCTGTTAGCCTCTACCCCTCGTCACTCCCCCAGAGCTTCTCCATTGGTCCCTGTTCCCTAGTCCTGCCTTTTCCCCGCCCCCAGATAAAACTGTGAACCTCGGGATCATGTTCGCATTTGCCTCTGCAACCTTCGACAGTGTAGAAGCAATAAATGCTCCTGCCGGAACGCACGCAAATGCCCTTCTTGACTCTTTGCTACTGACTATAATACTGAACCCACCCGCGCTTCTGTGGGTGCACGCGGGACCCCACAGAGCCGGGCAGGGATGGTATTCATTGGACACACCTTCTTTCCTTTTTTCCCCAAAAAAGTTTTATTGTCTCCTGGCCTCCAAGCTATTGGATCAAGAATACCATCTCCTCGTTTCCTACATCTCTCCTTCTCGCCCAAACAGTGGGTGATGTTTGCTTTTGCTATTGCTTTAGTCAGATTATCATATTGATGCCATGAAGATTTTTGCCTTTTCTTTTATACCCCTGTTATACCTTTTTACAACTTCTGTATTCCTAGTGCTTTTTGCCTACATTCTTGGACTTGTTTGTCAAGCTAAGAGACTAAACATTTAAGAAGCTTCTTAGCTAGAGATCAGTGTGCCCCAGACCCCAAGGTCCTCTCCAGAACACATTCTGTAAACCAAGATAGAACCATCCAGGGGAAGGTTCCTTGGGGAGGGGGGCTCACTTGAGCCTCTCATTGGGGAATCTTTGATAGATATGCTAATTAGTAAAACCTATAATGTTATACCAGATCTTTTGGGGTGGGCGTTGCAGTGTGCATTTCAGTGCATTCGACCTGCACGTGTGCACCTAAGGATCCTTAAAATAAATACCAAGGTAAAATCCCTTTTCCCCTTCTAACTGTGTGTGACTCTTGATTTTAAGACCAGGAAAAGGCATCAGTTGCTGGCGACCCAGATGGGACCCTAAAGACCTTGAAACTCGCAGTCTTGGATTGGAACACATCTTGCTTTGCCCCTTTCTTTGCCGGCAAATTACCGAGGGGCCGGAGCAACAATCTAAGACTGTGACCAGGACTTTAGGACCCAACACGGAAAGGCAGAAGCACGGAAAGAGGTGAGTGAAAAGGGGATCAGTACTTACTGAAACTGTGCTAGCACTAGGGAAGGAGATCTCCAAGGGGGTTGGAAAGGTTGGGGGCATAAAAGCCCACGAAAGGGGAAAGCTTAAACTTTTCCCCTGCATACTGCGGAAAGGAGGGGACGCCCTCCGTGGAATCCACAGGAGCCCAGAGGCTGCGCCCTAGGCAGCCGCAGGAGTGGCTCAGAGGTTGGTTGGTTGGTTGAGACTTCAGGAAGTTGAGGGTTCTAATCCTTTTGAGACCAGATTTTCGCGCGCGTGCATTTACTGCTTGCTAAAACTAGTTGCTTTTTAGTGTTTTAAAGTGCTGTTTTGAAGTGTTTGTGTAGTAACCTAGATAAACTGCCTGGGAAATCGGAAATTCCAAGGCCAGATTGCAGGCTGAATTCCGGAGTTAAGAGCTTTCCTCAGGCAGAGTTTTCCTGTCTGTGAGAATGTTACAAAAAGGATAGGATATTGGATTTTAGAAGTAGTAAGGCTAAGGCTCTGCTAGGCTGTAAGGCCTCAGGTTGAGAAATAGTTCTCTTGGGAAACAGGAATGGAATGTGCTGGGTGGGGAAGTTAGGAGTAGTGAATTAGCTGGGCATGGTGAACCCGTTAGTGAATTAGCTGGGCATGGAGAACATGTCTAAAAGTAAATAGTTCTGGGTCGATATATGTTGCATGCAAGGGGGATTTCAGTGGTGGGAGTTCGATTGAGCATTATCTAAGACTAGACAACCATGAAGATATACGGCTTGGGGTATGATTATCAATTGTTAATGTTTTGTATGTGTGCCAATGTTTGAAACTGTATAAAGAGCTGAGTGAAACGATAGGTCTTTGGGAAGCCTGATTTGGGACACCAGTCCCCAGGTCCCCGGGCCCTGAATAAAGCACCGCATAAACTGACTCTCTGTTGGTTTGTGTTTGTGGTCGGTGGGCAACAGTTTTCTGGCGACCCAGATGGGACTCCGGGGGTCGTAGGGGCGGTTCGCGGGGTGATCTGCTCCGTGCCGGCACCAGGTGATTTCTGGGGAGACATCAGCCCGTGCCCGACCCCGCGTCCGACGGACAACCGTGAGGTAAGCCCACAAGGTGCTTTATTCCTTTTAAACCGGTGGTGGTAGCCTGCCCGGTAAGACGAGTCTCTACTCGCAGGGTTGGGGCATTGGTTTGGGATTATAAAGCCTAGGCGCTGGCCGTCAGACAGAGCGAAAGCTTTGCAGAGCCAGCCCTTGCTTCTCGCGGCGACGAGATAAGCAAGGAGGGAATTGGATATTGTGGTAATTGGTATTGGTATTAGTCTGTGTGTTATTACTTGTGTGCGTTATTGTGTGGTTGCATACCTCTGGAATGATGCCGTTGCGGGTGTTTCGGGCTTTGTCAAGTTCAGATAAGGATATTCCGGAGGATTCTCCCCTCGGGTGTTTGCTAAGTCATTGGAAGGAGGGTAAATTGGGACGGGAGCTGCGGAAAAGAGAATTGATTGATTATTGTAATAAGGTATGGCCTGAATATGAAACTGGGGGGATGCAGTGGCCGTGGAATGGCACTATTAATTCTGAAATTATAACCCCCATGATGCGGTATTTACGGGAAAATGAGAAGTGGGATGAGATACCCTATTTGGATTTGTTTTATCAGCTAATAGGAAAAAAGGACTGGCAGAGGAAATGTGGAATGATGGTGTTAGAAACGGAACCAGAGGAAACGGGGGCAGGGGAAGAAGTGGTTTCGGAGGTTTTGTGAATCAGAATGTAGGGAACCAGATGATGGGTAGGGGTAGAGGTAAATTGGGGCCCAATCAGTGCGCCCGATGCTTCGCCGAAGGTCATTAGAAGAATGAGTGCCCCCTCAATTTGGGGATGGGGACACCGATGAGTAACTTTCCAGGAGGGAATCCCATGAATCAGGGAATGAATGCGAATGATGGGTTAAACCCTTTCGCGCCAGGACCACAAGGTGTCGCTCAAGCCTTTATGATGGGGAGCTATCAAAATCAGAGCTGACTAGATAAAGATCTAAAAGTGGTCCTGGAAGTTGATGGGGGGCCCAGGGAATTTAGGGTAGATACAGGAGCCACTTTCTCTGCAATCAATGAACAAATAGGACCGTTAAGTGATTCAGTTGTGAAAGTAGTAGGGGTGTTGGGGGAGGTGGTGGAGAGGTCATTCTTGCGGCCACTGGAAATCAAATTTGGAAACAAAGAATTGGATCACCAGTTTTTATATATGCCAAGCAGCCCGGAATGCTTGTTGGGGCGAGATTTATTATCGGCACTGGATGCAAAAATCATATTTGAGAAAGGGCGTGCTAAACTAGAAATCCTGGAGGGGAATCTGGCAAAACTTTTTGTGATTAAAGAGACAAAGACAGAGGAGATACCCCAGGAAATAGAGCAGGCAGTAGTCCCGTGGGTATGGGAAACAGGGACCCCGGGCAGATCCAGGGTAGCCGTTCCTGTGAAAATTGAATTAAAGGAAGGGGCACACCCGGTAAGAGTTCGACAGTATCCTATCAGTTTGGAAGCCAGGAAAGGAATTGCCCCAATGATCACGCAATTTATAGCATTAGGGATTTTACAAGAATGCGAATCGGAATTTAATACTCCAATCTTTCCGGTAAGGAAACCAAATGGGAAATACAGGTTGGTGCAGGACCTGAGAGCAGTAAATGCAATTGCCAAAGATATACACCCGGTGGTGGCCAATCCATATACATTGTTAACATCGATTTCTGAGAATTTTCAGTGGTTCACAGTGATTGATCTAAAAGACGCCTTCTTCTGCATCCCACTGGCCCCCGAGAGTCGACACATTTTCGCCTTTGAATGGGAAAGCCCAGACACTCGCCGCAAGCGACAGTTAACATGGACCAGGTTGCCACAAGGATTTAAGTGTTCACCCACCATTTTTGGAAACCAGCTAGCAAAGGAGTTAGAGGAATGGAAAACTACCAAGGTAAAAGATTCTCCTTTTTCTTATGTTGTTTTACAATATGTGGATGACATACTCCTGGGAACAGAGGAGCGGGGACTGTGCTCAAAGTTAACAATTCAACTATTAAACATGTTGGGTCGGGCAGGATACCGAGTATCCAAGGAAAAAGCGCAGCTGGTGCAACAGAAGGTGATTTATCTGGGATGTGAAATATCACAAGGAGTCAGGAGAATAGGGGTGAACCGCATTCAAGCCATCTGTGCAATCCCTGTACCACGAAATAATCAGGAACTAAGATCTTTTCTAGGAATGGTCGGCTGGTGTCGCCTGTGGATTCCGAATTTCGGACTTATGGCCAAACCACTGTACGAAACAATCAAGGAACCCGAATTCAAGTGGGGTAAGACACAGCACAAGGCCTTTCAGGAATTGAAGCAAGCACTCAAAGAGGCCCCCGCTCTGGGTCTGCCTGACCTGACAAAAGACTTTCAATTGTATGTGCATGAAAGGCAGAGATTAGCTTTAGGAGTACTCACACAGCGATTGGGGTCATGGAAGAGGCCCGTGGGGTACTTCTCGAAACAGCTGGACATGGTGAGCGGAGGGTGGCCAGGGTGTTTGCAAGCAGTGGCTGCTACGGTAATCCTAATTCAGGAGGCACGGAAACTGACACTGGGAAAACACATCACGGTATATGTACCTCACATGGTCATAGCCGTCTTGGAACAAAAAGGGGGGCATTGGCTCTCCTCCAGCAGAATGATGCAGTACCAGGCTCAGTTGCGGGAACAAGATGATGTTGAATTGAAAATAACCAACCATCTCAATCCAGCAGAATTCCTTAGGTCCACCCAAGAGGAAGGAGAACTGGAGCATGACTGCGTGGAGGTGATCGAACAAGTGTATGCCAGCCGTGAAGATCTGAAAGATGTCCCGATGGCAGATCCCGATGTGGAGCTGTTTACGGACGGATCCAGTTTTATGGAGCATGGAACCAGGTATGCAGGGTATGCTGTGGTGACACTCCAGGAAATAGTGGAAGCTAAAGCACTGCCTCCGGAAACTTCAGCGCAAAAAAGCAGAAGTATGGGCGTTGGTAAGGGCATTGGTCCTTAGTAGAGACAGGAAAGTGAACATTTGGACTGATTCAAAGTATGCATTTGGTGTAGTTCACATCCATGGGGCTCTGTGGAAAGAAAGAGGACTTTTGACCTCTCAAGGCTCACAGATCAAACATAAGGAAGTAATAATTCAGTTGTTGGAAGCTGTACACTTACCTAAAGCAGTAGCGATCATGCATGTCCGAGGTCATCAAGCAGACTCCGGGAAGGAATTTCAGGGGAATCGGATGGCAGATGAAGCTGCGAAAAAGGCAGCCAGATTGGTCTGGACTCAAATGGCTCTGATACCGACAAGAGAAAATCCCGCTGCACCTTATTTGGAAGAGAAACCATGCTACTCTCCGGAGGATGAACGGTTGGCACAATTCACTGGAGCAAGAAGGAATGTTGTAGGATGGTATGTAACACCGGTCGGACAAGTTATACTGCCAGTGGAATTAATGAAAGTAGTCATGGAAACTGAGCATAACAAACTCCACTGTGGTGCAGAAGCATTGGTAGAACATCTAAAGAAAATAGTACTCTCTAATTCGATGATAACAATGGCCAAAAGAATAAATGCCACCTGCCCAATTTGCATTAAAAATAACCCGTTGGTTAGAAGACAGGTCCAAATGGGGAAAATACGTGTAGGGCCACAACCAGGGGATTACTGGCAAATAGATTTTTCCGAGTTACCAAAATCTCAGGCATACAAGTACTTACTAGTTTATGTGTGCACCTTTTCAGGATGGCCCGAAGCTTTCCCTTGCAGGACGAACCAGGCCAAGGAGGTAGTGAAAACCCTTCTCAAGGAAATTATTCCGAGGTTTGGGGTTCCTTTAGGAATATCATCAGATAGAGGACCACATTTTACTGCAGGAATCGTGCAGGAAGTTTCTACTATTCTGGGAATTCAGTGGCACTTACACACCCCCTGGAGACCTCAATCTAGTGGTCAGGTGGAACGAATGAATCAAACTCTGAAAAATCAAATTAAAAAGATTTGTCAAGAAGCTAAAATACAGTGGCCCCAAGCATTGCCTCTAGCCCTTCTGAGGATTAGGATTAAACCACGAGAAAGGATAGGGGTAAGTCCGTATGAAATTTTGTACGGCAAACCATATCATGCTGTAACCTATCAAGGGGACCCACATGTAATTGGGGATCAGATGATTGTAAATTATGTTTTGTCTTTAAATAAGACCCTTGCAGCACTGAGATCCACGCTGGAGTGGAATCGACCGTTACCTCTGGACACTCCTGCTCACGACATTCACCCAGGAGACCAAGTTTATGTGAAGAACTGGTCGGTGGAGCCTCTGAAGGAAACATGGGACAGCCCCCATCAAGTGATAATGACAACTTACACCGCCGTCAAGGTCGACGGGATCAACAGCTGGATCCATTACACACGGGTCAAAAAGGTCCCCTCCCGATGGTCGGTGGAACCCCTATCTCCCACAAGAATGGTGTTCAAAGCCAAAAATTAATGCTGTTGTTGTTACTCTTGAGTAAAATAATAATTGTTGAAACCTTTGTTAAAATCACAATACCTGAATCAAGGGTGTGGGTACCGGAGAATTCAAATGTAAATCTCACATGTTTGTTTGTCGATGACCAGGGAGCTGGATGGGACAGAGTCGGGGCACGATGGAAATGGATCACCAAGGATCAAATTCAAGATAAAGGAGTAGAAACGGTCTGGGATGAGAAGCAGCAAAAAGGTAGGACTACCCTGCAGATATCCAATGTAACAAAGGCCAGAGCAGGAAAATATGCTTGTATAGTTTGGATAAAAGGGAGTTATGATTATGGATTCGTAAATCTTGACATTTTAAATATCTCCCAAACAGAACCGGAAAATAAGGTCCAGGTGACTCTCCCAAATGGGAAAGTAGATATGTGGGACGGACCTCCTCTCAGAATAAAATGTACTCATAAAATTGAGACAGGGTGTCAGAAACAGATTGGAATGAAATGGTGGAAATGGAACACGACACAGGAAATGTGGAATCCACAGGTACAAGGGACAAGTTGGTGGACGCAGGGAAATGAAAGCAGAGGATGGTTGAATATAACGAACTCAGAGATTGGTAGATCGAAGGGTAAATACCTTTGTGTTCTCGTTTGTGGTAATAGGGGAGGTTATGGGGTCAGGAAGGTAGAAGTGGTATTACAACAGGATCGAGGAATCAAGCCTGAACAGGAAATATATAACGCAAAGGAAGGGCAGGATTTGGTTTTAAGATGTAGGATACCAACTGAAAGCTACACTGAGTATGAATGGTGGTTTGGAGGACAGAACTTGGTGGCTCAAGGGAAATATCAAATTAGAAGAAAACCCCAAGAAATAGTGTTAGTAATTAAAGAGGTCCTGGAACAGCAAGATAATGGACAATACTGGTGTTGGGTTGCTCGAGATGATTGGTGGGCAACCGGGACGATTAGTGTTTATGTTGAAAGGACAAGGGTGACTCGGCAGGTACCAGAGGATGAAATCCGAACCAAACCAGAGAATCTGATTGTGGGTTTAATTAGGGATTTTGGGCAAACACAAAATGTATCAGCAATCACTGCATGTCTGCCTTTGCCCCATGCGGCAGGAGATCCTATACCATGGGGAATTATACCAGCTCCAGACATGCCTGCATCTAATCGAACAGTTACCTTAAGTTGTACCCAGGAGACTAGGATCCGAACTAAATTGGTTAATCGGACAAATGTGATAAGGAAACACTGGAAAACCCCGGGGAACCGAGCAGATTGTTACAAGCTTCCGAATGCTGTATTTACCAAAATCGGAAGATTCCATGGAGTAGGATGGTGTGAATACGATGAGAGGCAAACGCTAGAAGTCCCGGCAACTGAACAATATTTTGAAATAATATGCCAGAATGTTACAAACACAACTACCATGGGGCAATGGCAGACAATCTGGGGACCTAGTTTGTTAGAAACCTATAGTTACATAGGAACAGTTCAATGGTGTATTTATTGGAAGGGACGGAAAAACCAAACTTACTCAAAGACCTATCAAGGACAGGGTAGTTGGAGAAAAGATGCACCTGGAATGACCGATTGGAATTGCACTAAGGTCTTCACTTGTGACAGCCCAAGTGAGTCTGTGAGTCTACTGCCTGTAAAGGTACTTTTGAGATTTGGCTGTGAATGTAGGGGATATAACCACACGATAAAAGACAAAAATACAGAAGGAGAGTTAAACTGTAAAACTACATCAATCCGAGCTCCAGGAAATTTAGTTTGGGTAATGGGTCACGGACACTGGACCACTCATATGCCGGTAGATGGTCCAACTACACAAATTACTTTAGGAGTTCCAACTCTTTGTCCTTTTTGGAAATCGACAAAATTGACGGCCTCAGAAATACAAATGAGACATAAGCGAGATATAAGTCAGGAAATTGGAGACATAGGGTTAGAAGAAGGGGAAGATTGGCATGGACCTTCTTCAGGAGTTAAATTTGGGTGGGTATTAGAATCTCTCTTTGCACCAATATCATCATATCGAAACAGGGAAATGTACAAATTGTTGGGGCAAACAGAAAGGTTGGCGGCTGTGACCAAGAAGGGATTCAAGGACTTAAATCTGCAGTTACAAGCTACGTCTAGGATGACAATTCAAAATCGGATGGCTTTAGATATGATATTGTTGAAGGAGCATGGCATATGTGGATATCTGCATGGTAGAGATGATCATTGCTGCATTCACATCCCAAATGTTACACAGGAAGTAGAAAAGGATATAAGTCAATTAGAACAGCTTGAAGGAAAGGTGAATAATATTCAGAAAGAGGCAGAACATAATTGGGTTGGAGAACTGTTCAGCTCCCTGGGAATTCGGATGTCCGGATGGATATCCTCAATTGTACAGTATGGAATCATGATTGTTATAATCATTTTAGTTGCCTTAATAGTATATAAGTGTCTTTTAGGAATGATTGTCAAGGAAGGTCAACACTCTCGGCGAATAATGAAGGCGATAATGCGAAGAGAAGTCCTGGCAGAACCAGCCACTCCACCTCCTGCTTATCGCGAAAAGGCAACATGAATTGTTGAGCATCCTTGCGAACCCAGAAGAAGCTCGAAGGATGCTCAAAAGGGGGGACTTGTTACAAAAAGGATAGGATATTGGATTTTAGAAGTAGTAAGGCTAAGGCTCTGCTAGGCTGTAAGGCCTCAGGTTGAGAAATAGTTCTCTTGGGAAACAGGAATGGAATGTGCTGGGTGGGGAAGTTAGGAGTAGTGAATTAGCTGGGCATGGTGAACCCGTTAGTGAATTAGCTGGGCATGGAGAACATGTCTAAAAGTAAATAGTTCTGGGTCGATATATGTTGCATGCAAGGGGGATTTCAGTGGTGGGAGTTCGATTGAGCATTATCTAAGACTAGACAACCATGAAGATATACGGCTTGGGGTATGATTATCAATTGTTAATGTTTTGTATGTGTGCCAATGTTTGAAACTGTATAAAGAGCTGAGTGAAACGATAGGTCTTTGGGAAGCCTGATTTGGGACACCAGTCCCCAGGTCCCCGGGCCCTGAATAAAGCACCGCATAAACTGACTCTCTGTTGGTTTGTGTTTGTGGTCGGTGGGCAACAAGAACACATGGGTGGTATGAATGAAAAAATCCCTCCTAACAGTCCATTAAAGCTGATAATAAAACACTGGAGATGGCTGACAGGGCGAAAAAGTACTTTGGACACCCGAGAATTGATCAGACTGTCCACACGGGTTTGGCCGACTTTAAAATTAAGTCAAGGAAATTGGCCTCGCTATGGGAGTTTGGAAAGTAACATCATTACTGACCTGATGGTAGAATTGAGATCATTACGTAGGTTTGATGAACTAAGATATGCAGAACTTTTTACCATGTATTTGAACAGGGAAGAAGCATATGCGGTAGACAACAGTAATATGGAAATGACTTTAAGGAAGAGAAAGGGAAAGAAAAAGCCGCAGCAAGCTGACTCGTATACTAATACGGACAGAGAAATTGATATGATAGATACAGATATGGTAGAACCAGCTTTGCGCAATGGGGGGGGGGGGGGAGGGGGTCTCCCCACCCGGTTCAACAGCTGGGGCAGCCCGCACAGGTGGGGGCGGGGGATGGGGGAGCAGTGGCTCCCCCACCGCCGCCACCACCTCCCCTGTCCCCGCCACTGTCTGAGTGGGGTTGGGGGAGGGAGCAGGCGGCCGGCTCCAAGCCGGAGGAGCGACGCGGGGCCCCCCCACCCCCAGACTCGTCAGGGGCGGAGGGCGAGTGCAGAGGTTGGAGAGATGAGTATTGGCCGCCACCCCTGACCGCCCCAGAGGCAGAGAAGAAGCAGGTATGCCACCGCCCCCTGACTTTTCCAGAGGCAGGGAAGGGGTGGATTGGCCGCTGCCCCCTGACTTTTCCAGAGGCGGAGAAAGTGCAGACTGGCCACTGCCCCCCGACCTCCCCAGAGGCAGAAAAGAGGCAGGTATGCCACCACCCCCTGACTTTTCCAGAGGCAGGGAAGGGGTGGATTGGCCGCCTCCCCCTGACCTTTCCAGAGGCAGAGACGGGGAAGGGGGAGGGGAAGGGGCAGGCTGGCCACCTTTCCCCGAGTACCCTGAACACAGAAGTGAAGGTAGAAAGGGACACGGGCAATTGCGGCGACATTCCCCAATACAGAGAACCGCAAGTTTCCGAGCCAGAGACAGGAGGAGACGCTCGCTCTCCCCACCCTGCGGCACAGGCAGTGTTAAAGCTGAGGGCAGACAAGATGGCCCAGACCCAGGCGCCTCTTGCAGAGCTAGGGACAGGAGAACCTGCTTGCAGCCCCTGCCTCCCTACCCCTCCACTGCCGCAAAAAGCGAGACAGATCCTGATCAACATTCGGCTGGAACAATCTTTAAATCCAATGAACCAATTCCAATTAAAAGCGAATGGGATGATTCTGATACAGATGGTTCTCACGGGAAGGGTGGAAGAAGAAGGGGCAGGATAGCCCAAGAAGCTATGAAAGCAGTCAGTCCCGTCGCTAAACACACAAGGTCCAAAACGGATAAAGGGGGGGGAGAAGAACTTGTATTAGAAGCACCTCTGAGACAGGCTGTGAGAAATCAAGGTGTTATTTATATAAAGACACCATTTTTCCTTGGAGAATTACAGCAGTGGAAAAACTCAATTGGGAAGTACAGGGACAACCCAGAGAGAGTAGCTATGCGTGTAGAAATGGCCATAAAAACTCAAAACCCAGATTGGGGCGATCTAAATGTTATGCTAGATGAATTATTGGATAAAACAGAGAGAGAAATGGTCAACAAAGCTGCTATATCTGCTATAGAAAGTCAAATTGCAACTGGGAGTCTCCAAGAGTCAGTTAATGATACCTATCCCCTAGCTAACCCTAACTGGGAACCTAATGTCCCAGAACAGATGGAAAAGCTGAAGCGATACCAGAAATGTATGGTTGTTGAGTTAATAACATATTCTGTGTTAAATACTTTAAAAGGTAAACTGAGTCAAGACACTGTGGATATGATTAGAGCTACAGGGGTAAGTGAAACAAGGCCTTTTCACCAACCTTTAAAATTTAAATTGGGAAAACACTGGGTCACTCACCAGTTCCTGTATATGCCAAATTCCCTAATGCCATTATTGGGCAGAGATTTACTGGAAAAATTGGAAGCAGAAATTAAGTTTTCTAAGGAAGGGGGAGTGAAAGTTATAATCCCAGAATCTAAAATTGTCGAAGCAGCTGCTATACTTGTACAGGAATGCCATGGAAAAATTCCCAAAGAAGTTGAAGAAGCTGTCATTCAAATAGTGTGGGCCAATGATTGTCCTGGGAGATCCAAAAAAGCTGAACCTGTGAGTATCACACTCAAAGCAGGGACTACACCAGTAAGGCAAAGACAATATCCTCTGAAATTAGAAGCTCGCAAGGGATTAGTACCTGTGATTGAAAAGTTTCTCAAATTTGGGTTGTTAGTGGAATGTGAATCCAGGTACAACACACTAATCTTGCCAGTAAAGAAAGCTGATGGTAAAAGCTACAGGTTGGTACAGGATTTGAGGGAAATCAACAAGATAGCAGAGGACATACACCCAGTGGTAGCGAATCCTTACACACTTTTGACAGCACTAACAAATGAATTAGGGTGGTTCACTGTTTTAGATCTCAGGGATGCCTTTTTCTGCATTCCTGTGCATAAGAATAGCCAAGAACTCTTGGCTTTTGAGTGGGAGAATCCTGAAACAGTTAGAAAGACCCAGCTCACCTGGACAGTTTTACCACAAGGATTCAAAAACAGCCCGACCATATTCGGAAGCCAGCTGGCAAAGGAGCTTGAGGACTGGAGGAAACAAGAACCAGGAGGAGCGGTTCTCCAGTATGTTGATGACATCTTGATAGCAGCCAAGACACAAGATGACTGCATCCAGCTCACTGTAAGTCTGTTGAACTTTTTGGGCCAAAGTGGGTATCGGGTCTCGAAAGAGAAGGCACAGGTTGCCAGGGAAACAGTAGTTTACCTGAGCCTGGAAATTTTCCGTGGACATCACCAACTCAGCAGAGAATGGAAGGAAGCCCTCTGGCGACTTCCAGAGCCCCATACCGTAAGGGAGATGCAGGCCTTCCTGGGAATGGTAGGTTGGTGTCGCCTGTGGATACCAAACTATGGGCTACTGGTAAGACCTTTGTATGAGGTCCTTAAAGCAGCTGAAAAGGGGACAATCATGTGGACAGAGAATGCCAGGGCTGCATTTAAACAGCTGAAACATTCCTTGATGTCAGCCCCAGCTCTGGGGCTGCCGGACTTGACTAAACCTTTTGAACTCTTTACACATGAGCGACTGAATGTTGCTCTGGGGGTACTGGCACAGCACCTTGGAGACCAGCGAAGAGCTGTGGCCTATTTCTCAAAACAACTAGACAATGTAGCCCAGGGTTGGCCAGGATGCTTGAAAGCTGTGGCAGCAACAGTCCTTCTGATACAAGAGGCCTGTAAATTCACCCTTGGGCAGCACATTGTCATGTATGTACCCCATGCAGTGATAAATGTGCTGGAGCAAAAGGGGGGACACTGGCTCTCCCCTAGCAGGATGCTCAAATACCAGTCTGTGTTGTTAGAACAGGACGATGTTACTCTAAAGACAACTTCTGTGGTAAACCCTGCAATGTTTTTATCATCCACGTTACTTGACAGTGTGCCTGAGCATGATTGTTTGCAGACAATAGAGGAAACTTATTCCAGCAGACCAGACCTGAAAGATGTTCCTTTGAAAGACCCAGACTGGGAATTTTACATTGATGGGAGCAGCTTCATGAGAAACAGTAGGAGCATGACCGGTTACGCTGTAACCACCTCAGATAAAATCATTGAGGCAAAAGCCTTGCCTCCAGATGTATCATCACAGAAAGCTGAACTCATTGCACTAACGAGAGCTCTAGGACTGAGTGAGGGGAAGAAGGTGAATATATGGACTGATTCCAAATATGCCCTCTGTGTTGTTCATGCCCACGGAGCTCTTTGGAAGGAATGTGGCCTGCTGACTGCTCAAGGTAATGAGGTTAAGCATGCTAAACAGATTCTTGCACTTTTACAGAGCATTTGGAAGCCTATGGAAGTGGCTATCATGCACTGCAAGGGTCACCAAAAAGGGAAAACAGCCCCCGAACTGGGAAATCGTTTTGCTGACGAAACAGCCAGGGGGATTGCAGAAAAAGGCATTTTTGCAGTGGTACCACAGAAAGAGATAGATTTGTCATCATTTACCCCAAAATACAAACAGGGGGATCACAAATTAATTAAGTTCCTTAAAGCTGAAATTAAAGAAGGTGGGTGGGCTGTTACCCCGGTAGGACAAGTCGTAGTTCCACCCCTGATCCTTTGGGAAATAGCCCAATGAGAGCATGAAAGTACCCACTGGGGAACAGAAAATCTTTTAAAACATTTGAGGAAAGTAGTGACAGGGAGAGGAATGACTGATATTGTACAGTCTATAACAAGCAAGTGTGAAACCTGCTGTAAAAACAACCCTGACACAAGCAAGAGAGTTGTGTTAGGAGTGACAAAGACAGGAGATCTCCCAGGAGATTATTGGCAAATAGATTTTGCTGAGATGCCACGCAAGGAGGGATGCAGGTATATACTGGTGCTGGTAGACACCTTCAGTGGATGGCCTGAGGCTTTCCTCAACACAGCAAAAGAAGTAGTGAAAGCTTTGCTCAATCATATAATACCAAGATTTGGGGTTCCTTTGGGAATGTCATCAGATAGGGGACCACATTTTGTTGCAACAGTGGTTGGGGAAGTTAGCAGGATTTTGGGACTTACCTGGGACCTGCACACACCATACAGGCCCCAGGCAAGTGGTAAAGTTGAACGCATGAATGGGACCCTCAAAACCCAGATTTGCAAGATTTGTCAAGAGACATCCATGACATGGGTTCAAGCCCTGCCCATAGCCTTGCTGAGGGTCCACATACAGCCAAGGCGAAGGGACAACATCAGTCCCTATGAAATATTATATGGCAGGCCATACCAGGTTCCACATATCCCAGGGGAAATTCATATGAGAGGTAAAAATGATTTGCAGAAATATTTAATGGCTCTGAGTTCCACTTTGCAGAAGCTCCAGAGATTCATCGTGTTATCCAAACCAATAGCATTGGACACACCTGCTCATCCATTCCAGCCTGGAGACTGGGTCTACATCAAGTGGTGGGACAGCGACCCCTTGCAAGCCAAGTGGAAGGGACCATTCCAAGTTTTGCTGACCACTTTTACTGCGGTCAAGGTTGCAGGCAAGGGACCGTGGATTCACTACTCCAGGGTAAAGAAAGCTTCTGCTCCCGAAACCACCAAGAAGACAGAGACTGATACAAATCAGAAAGATGCAGTCTAAACTGTTTTTTACATGTTTGCTGTTTGCCCAACTGGTAACCATGGTTCAGGGTTCACCCCATGATTTGCATAAGACTGTGGTCCAAAATATGTCCAAAATTCTTAATAAGAGCAATTGCTGGATCTGTACTCAGTTACCACCTCTAGATGGGAAGGGTCACTAGCCATTAATTAGCATTTTAATAGAAAAATTAAAAAAGATTTAGATAAAATTTAGAAGGGAACTCAAATTCTACATGAAGTGGCTTCTAAAAATAACACTTTAAAATTTGATCATATTTTTGATACCCTCACCTCATGGTTACCAAACTGGGCCTGGGTAGAAGAAATATTCATAATAGTTGTAATTGTAGTTATTATCTGTGTAATTTCCTGTGGAGCAGCCAGTTGTGTAAACCAGTTCTGCACGTAAAAATACAGTAGAGTAGAGTAGAGTAGAGTAGAGTAGAGTAGAGTAGAGTAGAGTAGAGACTAGACAAAATAGAGTTTTGTTAGTCTCTAAAAGGGGGGAAATGATGCCATGAAGATTTTTGCCTTTTCTTTTATACCCGTTATACCTTTTTACAACTTCCATATTCCTAGTGCTTTTTGCCTACATTCTTGGACTTGCTTGTCAAGCTAAGAGACTAAACATTTTAGAAGCTTTGTAGCTAGAGATCAGTGTGCCCCAGACCCCAAGGTCCTCTACAGAACACATTCTGTAAACCAAGATAGAACCATCCAGGGGAAGGTTCCTTGGGGAGGGGGGCTCACTTGAGCCTCTCATTGGGGAATCTTTGATAGATATGCTAATTAGTAAAACCTATAATGTTATACCAGATCTTTTGGGGTGGGCATTGCAGTGTGCATTTCAGTACATTCGACCCGCACGTGTGCACCTAAGGATCCTTAAAATAAATACCAACGTAAAATCCCTTTTCCCCTTCTAACCGTGTGTGACTCTTGATTTTAAGACCAGGAAAAGGCATCAATAGTTGTCTTGGGGATGGTTTATATCCCATATCCATTTTTGGTTTGGTTTTGAGTCCAGAATAGTCACTGCCTCCCCTTGCTCCGGGAGTATCATGGTGGGTGAGGGGCAGCCTGGGATCCTGAGAGGGTTGGGGGCCAGGGGCTGCTGCTTCCTTCAGGTGGGGTGATTGACTCGGCAGCCAGGCGGCACGGTGCCTCTGACTGGAGATCCCACTGCCCTGTGGTTTTTGCCTTTTTCTTTTTTTCACTCTTGTTATTTTCTTTTCTTTGGCACTGTAGACTAGGGCTTGCTGGCTTGCTTCTCTGCTCCTCTGCCATTTGGGATCCCAGGACTGGTGCGTGCTGTGCTAGGACCTGGGAGCCAGGAGCACCCACATCCGCTGCCAGGCCTCTGCCTTGCCAGTGAGCGGTGCAAAAGAGCAATCCTTGTCCAGTCCCAGCTGTTATTCCGATGCTGCTTCAGGGGTTTTGCTACACTTTAGCCTGACACCCTGCATCCGCCAGGACTCCCCCCTGCTTCTGCTTCTGCCACCGCTTCAGGTTTAGTGCTACACTTCGATTTTCCGTCCCCTGGGGGTCTGCTTGCCTCCGCCATTCCAGCCTACTACTCCGAGGTTCCTGCTGCAGTCCATTTTGCCACCTGGAGTGGCCCTGGGACCATTTGTCTTATACACATAACAACAACAACAATGGCAGCAACAAACAAAACCAGAAACCCAATAACAGCCTTCTCTCAGCTTACAAGCACTTTCCCCTTTGTTGTAGTTATGGTCACAGCCGGCAGGGGTGCTGGCAGGCTCCCCGCGGGCAGGGCAGATGCGGTGATTCCCCCATGGCTGCAGAGGGCGCTCCAGTGCGAGCATGGAGACCACAAGGTTAATGGCAGCTTGACCGAGACGGGAAAGGATGGGAAAGGGGCTTGCCTTACAAACCCCCCAAGGGGCAGCCAATCCTGGTGCCCTAGCAGGACTCTTGGAAGCAGCAAGCTGGAATGGCAGGAATGAGCAAAATCCCAGGGTGGTAGACGAGATGTATCAGAAACTCTGCAGCTGTAGCTGGAACCACAGGACGTCTCAGGAGGCAGAGGGTGCAGGGGCTGCAGTGTAACAAAAAAAACCTGGAGCAGTGCCGAAGAAACGGTGGAGGGCTGGGCAGTGGCAGTCCAGCTCCCAAACACGGCAGAGAGAAGCTCCCTTGGGGGGAAAGGGGCTTGGATATCCTGGGGTTTTCTGCTGAGGCACCTGAGCAGATGGTGAGGGGTCCTTTGTTTGGTGACATAGGGTGTTAATAAGGTCCCAGTGCAACAGCCACTCATATGAGCAGAGCTCCACTCACAGTAAAAGAAAGGCAGCAGGAGATGGAACCCCACAGTGGTGACAAATTCTCCTCACAGCGACCACAGCTCTTCTCTCCCATCCGAATGCCAAGAGCACATGAGAGGTAGGAGCTGCACCCAACCCCTTTTCCCCAGCCCAATTCTTGCAGTATCTCTGCTCTTCCCAGAGAAAGCCCCAGGTAAAAAGAGAGAGCAACCAGCTGGACCCCTCCCCTGAGCAGTGGCCACTTCTTCTGTCTCTCTTAAGTACCTGGTCATTATTGTCTCCTAGCAACGCATATGGCAGAAAATTCTTTGAGAGAAAGCAACAAAAGGAACAATCTTAAACCCCAACAGTGTGCTTTGCAGTGTAGTACGGCCATTTCTTCAGGCAGTTGGATAGCATCGAGGAGGGACAGTATTTCTTGTTTATGTTTAATCGGAGATCCCTGTGCTATTAATATACCTCTTTCTTTCCTGCTGCTAATTCCAGGGCTCTTTGTAATGCTATGAGTTCTGCCATTTGTGCTGAGGTGTCCGAGGGCAGAGAGCAAGAGAGGGCTGAGTCCAGCCCTTGACCCCCAGCCAAGTCCCGCAGTAACGCAACCGGGGGCTTGTAATCACAAGCCCCGGCATGCCCTCGGGCAGAGGGGACGCAGCGTTAGCCTCCACAACGTCCTTGCTGGACAGCTCAGTGGAATCAGCGTGAGATGGGTGCGTGCGCAGGCTCCTCCTCAGAGGAAGCACGTCGGGCAGCCGATGATCAGGCTCGCGTTAGCCCGGAGGCAAAGAAGGCGGGAGGGGCTTCTGGTGTGAGTTCCAACAGGTTTATTTGCAGGAGAGACCACGGACCAGTGAAGTCCCGAGGAGACGCAGGCTCGCCCCTTTATCGGGGGGTGGAGCAAGGCAGGGAAAGGGAAAACAACCAATGGGGTACAAGCAGAGGGGAGGATACAATTTTTCAGAACAAATGGGGAAACAGGGAGGCAGGAGTCATAACAGCGAACCAATTAATAACTAAAAAAGGGATAACTTTCTGGAACCAGGGGAGGTAATTTAGGATTGGGAGCCACCCAGGGGGAGGTAACCTAGACCCCAGTGATCTCGTCTGGTCCACCTTCTGATCCACTGTCCTGGGTGGGGAAATCCACCCAGTGGATGGCCCTGGTTTGACTGACATCTGATGGTTTCAGCCCGAGAGCAGCCTGAGCCGCCCCAACACTGCAGTATCTGTGCACTTCCTAAGAGAAAGCCCCCCAGCTAAGAGACTGTAGCAAAATGCACCCCCTCCCCCTTCCTCCCCATCCTGGCCACATCTTTTGTCTCTTAAGTACCCATCATTCCCATCTCTTAGGCAATAAATGGGAGAAAAATTCCCTGAGAGAAAGAAAAAAAAAGGAAAAATCCTTACCTTCAAAAACTGGCAAAATGGGAGTGTTATATTCTGATTCGCATCCTATCAATAATCCAAATCCTCTTAAATTTTTTATGAGACTCTCGATTCCTCTTCTAGCTTCTAATTAAAGGATATTGTTTCAACCTTACAGGTTTTGATCCAGGTTTTAGGGTAACACTTACAGGCTGAGCTTGTTGGGAATGTCCTGGAGTTCCACTAGCCAAAACTAAGGGTATTACTGCATTTTCTATGGCTTCCAGTATTCCTCCTGAAAGGAATGAGATGGATTTGTCTTTACAAACAAACTGTAGGCCTGATGGTAGTGAAACATAGATTTAGAAGTGTAGTGGTTTGGCCCAAAATACTCATTACTGTTTATCTTCTGTGAGATAAGAATTAGGAGAAATGCAAAGCAGGCACCAAACTTGAAAGAATATAAAGAAGTTTATTAGCAGACCTAAAAGAAGAAAAAAAAAATCATACCACACCTTCAGAACTCTTCTCCTCCCCCCACCTTCCTCCCTTCTCCCACTGACAATGTAAAAAGACAACCCTTAAGATGTTCAGTCTGTTTACCACTTCCATAATAAACTTGTTCAGTCCATTTAGGAAGACAAGTCTCTCTTGCCCATACTATGAACACATTATCACAACGAGACAGCTGCCCACTTCCAAATAACTTTGTTCAGTCCATTTAGGAAGAGGAGTCTCTCTGCTCGCATGAGAGTCCCTTCCCCCAACTTGCAGCTTTTCCCACAACTGCTTTCAAGGGTCCTCTCTTGAATTACTGGGGTAATGCAACCAGGGACTTGTAACCACAAGCCCCGGCGTGCCCTCGGGCAGAGGGGACGCAGCGTTAGCCTCCACAACATCCTCGCTGGACAGCTCAGTGGAATCAGCGTGAGATGGGTGCGTGCGCAGGCTCCTCCTCAGAGGAAGCACGTTGGGCAGCCGATGATCAGGCTCGCGTTAGCCCGGAGGCAAAGAAGGCGGGAGGGGCTTCTGGTGTGAGTTCCAACAGGTTTATTTGCAGGAGGGACCAGGGACCAGCAAAAGCCTTGAGGAGACGCAGGCTCGCCCCTTTATGGGGAGGCGGAGCAAGGCAGGGAAAGAGAAAACAGCCAATGGGGTACAAGCAGAGGGGAGGATACAATTTTTAAGAACAAATGGGGAAAATGGGGATGCAGGAGTCATAACAAGGAACCAATTAATAACTAAAAAAGGGAGAACTTTCTGGAACAGGGGGAGGTAATTTAGGATTGGGAGCCACCCAGGGGGAGGTAACCTAGATCTCAGTGATCTCTTCTGGTGACTGACATTTGATGGTTTCAGCCCGAGAGGAGGCTGACCCACCCAAACACTGGGGTACAATTTTAAGGTTGAGCCATTCAGAAATAAAAGTTCTCTTCACCCATCTCTGGGAGCATTTCATCCCTAAGAACAGAGGCCCTTCTTCCCTGGGAGCAAAGGGTCTTCCTCATCTGTAGGTACAAAAATGCTCTTAGCGAGGATTTTCTTGTTATTTTCTAAGTCCGTGAGAGACTTTTCTCTCTCACAGAAGAGGTAGCAGGGAATGTAAACAACCAAGATACCTGCAACCTTGAAAAGTCTTGTTTATGGTATAGTAGAAAAATATTTTGACAATGGAGGTTTTAGGATTTTAGCCAATCACCCCCAAGGGGTGGCTGGTCCTTTGTCCAATTAGACTATGAAGAAAAAAGTCTATAAAAGAGTTTGTAAAATAATTAAATAAATCAATCTTGCTGCACATTTCCTGCCTGCTGGATCTTCTCTCCTCCTCCTCCCTATGGCTGCGGGACACGGTGATATACCGTAGGAACCAGGCCTGCGGTAATATTTGGTGCTGCCCGACGTGATCTGCACTCTCTGACCTGTCCGGCACGCTGCGAGCAAAGCCGAATTCCTCTAGAGGTACGCTGTTCCCCTTCCCCCCCGGGATCGGGAAGTCCAACAGGACTGAGAAATGGAGAACAGCGGCTCACAGACGGACGCTGCGGTGCTGGTCTGGAAAGGTGTGTTTAGCATATTGCGCACCTCCATTCCTGAAAACTCAGTTCAGGAATTATTAGACTGGGCTACTTTAAAAGGGATTTCCATGGACAGAGATAGTGCCCTGTACTTTGCCTTATGGCAGGAACTCGGCTGTGCTGTCCGACACGAGCTCCTGACTGGGAACCCAGCAGCGTTAGAATTATACAAAACCTGGCGTTCATTATTTATGCTGCTGACAGACTTTGATTGTGATAGCAGGGCTGGATCGCCTATTTCAGTGATGAGTGACGGAGAAATGTCTGAGGGGGGCCCCACTGACTGGGCTTCCGGGGCAAATGATGGTGGATTCGGAATAACCCCCCCGGCTCCACAGGCAGAGCCTGCGCCGGCTCACCCTGCACAATCGCAGGACTCCGCAGCCCCCAGGGACACCGCGCCGCCAGAGGCGGGGGGGTCAAGGCAGCAGGAGGACGCACAGCCTGCCACGGCTTATCCAGGGCCGCAAATCAGCGGTTTGGCAACTTGGATGCCCAGAGCGGCTCCTAGCTCGGTTGTGTATGAACCTGGATCTGACTTCTTAGCCGGCGTAGCGCCGGGCGTGCCTGCCCCGAGACTGCCTGGGTGTGGTCCGCTGCCCTCCTTGGCGCTGGACTGTTCTGCGCATTCACAGAACCGAGCCATCGACCTTTTAATACAGCATCTGCCCTTGCTGACAAAGCTAGCGAACCTATCCCGAAGGATGGAGAGCCTGTTCAGCCTGCTACTGCAGCGAATGCCCAAGGCACCCTGCCGTGCGGGGCGCGCCAGGCCCGCGCCGCCCGCGCCCCCCCCACCAGCACCGCCCACGCCGCCAGCACTGCCAGCACTGCCCGCGCCCTCCCCACCAGCTGCGGGAGACGCGGCTCCGAGCCAAGAAACAGTACGGCCAGCGGCGAAACCAGAAACGGCGCGGCCAGCGGCAAAATCGGAGGCAGCGCTGTCGTGGAAAAACCAGGAAGCGGCGGCGGCTGCGGAGACGTGGCCAGAGACGGCGGCTGCGGAGCGGTGGTCAGGGGTGGCAGCGCTTGGCGCGTCCACAGAGCGCGGGCCAGAGGCGGTGGGGCCGAGCGCGGTTGGGGAGCGCGAAACAGCCGCGGAAGCGGCGACCGCGCCGAAGGCAGCTGCTGTGGGAGAGACAAGCGTGGCGCCGAGAGCAGCCGTAGCCCCAGAGACGCCGGCAGCACTTCCAGTACCAGTTCAGTCGGGACTGGCCGAGACGGCCTCCCGTAAAGAAACTGCTGCAAAAACTGCTGCACAGCCAACTGCAGTCAGTCCTGTCTGTTCTGCCTCTAGCAAACTTAGCCAAAGTGCCCCTCTCCATCCATTTCTGTTCACTCCCAGCACCCCAAAGTTGCCTTTGCCTGATGATTCCTCGTCAGGCAGTGAGGCAGATGAGGTGCTGGCCCCAGGTCGTCAGGTGGCTGTAGCCGCGCGGCGAAGAAAAAGGGTGCTCCAGTCTCGCTGCTGGACCTTTCAGGACCGCACGGTAATAGTGTGTCTGACACACTACATTCGCTTCTTAGAGTCTGTTAAGATGCGAGCATTGGAGGAGGGTGACTGGAGGTTATTAGAAACCCTTGGAATGCCAAATAGATCTGAGGATTCTGGGGGTAACCGGGGAGCTGTTACACTCCATCCGCAGGCTGTTCCAGAAGTTCAGGATGGTAGTGCTTCCCCAAAAGGGGAAATCCAAGCTTTCCCAGTGTATAAGGCTCTCCCAGATTCAGGGGAGCATGACAAGCATGAGGTAATTGCTTGGAAAGTTGCCCAGGACCTCCAATCCAAGGTGGCACAATATGGACTAGGTTCTGCTGAGGTTATGCAGATAATAAGGGTGAAAAATACAGATTTGCTTTCTCCATTTGATATCAGACACTTAGGTCAAATTCTATTTCAACCTGTACAATTTACAGTTTTTGAGAAAACCTGGAGAAAGCTGGCCGGCAAGGCTGCATTAGCGAATATGCAGCTCCCTGCTGCTGATCCTAGACAGACAGCAGGAGTGGATGCTTTGATGGGGACTGGTCCCTTCTCTGATCCCAGTCTACAGGGTAACTTGTCCTCTAGCGTCCTGCAGCAAGCTTAACAGGTTGGCATGGCTGCCCTGTTGAAAACCATAGGGTTGTCAGCGCCTAGAAAGCGATATACTGAAATAGTTCAAGGCAAATCAGAGTCATTCTTCTTTGTAGAGAAAGTCGCTGCTTCTCTCGAGAAGCAGGTTGACAGGTTAAGACAGTTGTTGTTAAGGCAGTTAGTGAGAGATAACGCAAACAAGGAGTGCAGAAAAATCATAGATGCCTTACCAGGGGATCCTGAGGTAACAGACATGGTCGAGGCCTGTGCTAAGGTGGGATCTGGGAACCAGAAAAGGTCTGCTTTGGCTGCGTTCCTGCAGCCTGTTCACCCATCTTCTGTGCATGAACCAAAGCCACCAAAACAGGTGAAAAAACGGAAGCAGCCTAAGCCAAACCAAAAAGAGAACACACCGATCCCCCAGTGCAAGAGGTGTGGCAGGTCAGGGTATTGCTCGTACTACTGTAGATCCCAGACTCATGCTGATGGTCGGCCGTTGCTGGGAAACTTCCGCCGGGGTGCAAGGACGGGGAATTGCTCTCCGATGCAGTCCCTCCCCCAGAGAGTGGCACAGGTACAGGCACAGGCCTACCCAGCCGCCCTAGAGACAGCACCCAGGGATCAGACGGCACCCAGGGATCAGACGGGTTTGACGTCCACACCGCAGCCGCAGTCGTCTTAGACTCTAGCGGTATTTATAAGGTTCCCTTGGATGCATATAGACCCTAAGCCCAGGGATCCAGTGCAATGCTGGTGGGAAAACCTGATGTTGCCCATCAAGGAATCTTAGTGCACTCAGGAGTTATTGACGCTGACTTTAAAGGTCAGATTTGCGCTATGGTCTCCACGCAAAAACCCCCTGTAACTATTCCTGAAAAGACCTGCCTTGGTAAATTAGTGCCTTTTAAGTCTTGTGTCCCCAGGGTAGAACAAACTCAGGAAGATAACAGCAGTGGATCTACGGGACTTCCGCAGGCCTTCTGGACTGCAGACATCTCTGACCAAAGGCCACAGATGACATGTACCCTGATCCTGCCGAATGCCCGTCCACCCTGGATTCAGCTTCGAGGTTTCATTGATATGGGTGCTGATGTAACTATCATCTCCTTCTCTGCGTGGCCTCGCTCATGGCCTTTAGCCCTGGTGGGATCGCCCATCGCAGGATTAGGAGGAACCACACAGAGCTATTTAAGTGAACGGCCTGTGATGGTGAGGGACTCAGAGGAGCACACAGCTACAATTAGGCCTTATGTTACTACCACTTCCCTTAACCTTTGGGGACGGGATGTGTTGGCAGCTTGGGGCGTATGGATTGGGATAAATTTTTAACAGGGGTCACTGTGTGTAAGGACGCACAGTATCCTACACTGCCTTTGCAGTGGTTCATTAACACACCAATCCGAGTCAGACTCTGCTCAGTTAGTTGAATTAAGGGCTGTTACCATGGCATTTCAGCGATTCTCACAGGAACCTTTGAATTTCATTACTGACTCTGCTTATGTAGCAGATATCACCCAACGCTTAGATTGTTCACTTCTGAAGGAGATGAACAATGCGGGTCTGTTTTCGCTGTTGCAAACCTCGTGGTCTGCAATTCAGGCTCGAGTGCATCCGTACTACATTCTGCACATTCGAAGCCACACCAATTTACCAGGGTTTCTAACAGAAGGCAATGCCAGGGCTGACATGCTGGCCACCCCTGCATGGGTAGGGCCTCAGCCTGACAAAATTGCACAAGCCAAGGCATTGCACGGTTTCTTCCATCAAAGAGCACATACCCTGCAGAAGCAGTTTCATTTAACGCCAACCGAGGTGCGTGACATTGTCAGCGCTTGTGCTGACTGTCATGGACTCGCTGCACCTTTGCCAGCCGGGGTAAACCCCAGAGGGCTAAAAGCCTTGCAGATTTGGCAAACGGATGTAACTCACATCCCAGAATTTGGTCGGCTGAAATATGTGCACGTGTCTATTGACACTTTCTCCTCGGCTATGTGGGCTACTGCTCACACTGGAGAGAAGGGCCGTGATGTCATTGCCCATTGGAAATTGGCTTTCTCAGTCCTGGGCGTGCCAGCTTCTGTGAAAACCGATAATGGTCCTGCCTACGCCTCGGAGAAGACGCGGCAGTTTTTACACCTATGGGGTGTAGACCATACCTTTGGTATCCCACATTCTCCTACTGGCCAAGCCATTGTTGAACGCGCTCATGGTACCTTGAAGCGTGTTTTGGGCAAGCAGAAAAGGGGAATGCATGGAGAAACCCCACAGAGCCGACTAGCAAAAGCTTTGTATACAATTAATCACCTTACAGTACCACAAAATTCAAATAATTCTGTTATTCTGAATCATTTTCTCTCATTGCAGTCTGCAGGCGAGACACAACTGCCCCGGGCAAAAGTCTGGGTGCGGAATTTACTCACTAACCAGTGGGAAGGCCCGCATGAGCTTATCGTTTGGGGTCGTGGGTATGTTTGCGCTTCCACAGATGCGGGACACGGTGATATACCATAGGAACCAGGCCTGCGGTAATAGCCATCCATCTTGCCATTTCACTCCCAGGAACTGGATCTCTTGAGCAGGTCCTTTGACCTTGCTCTTCTTGATGGCGAAACCAGCTTCCAGGAGAATCCGGATAACTTTCTCTCCTTTCTCAAACACTTCTGTTGCAGTGTTCCCCTACACAATGATGTCATCAATGTACTGCAAATGTTCTGGAGCCTCACCCTTTTCTCGTGCAGTCTGGATCAGTCCATGGCAGATGGTGGGACTGTGCTTCCACCCCTGGGGCAGTCGGTTCCAGGTGTACTGCACACCCCTCCAGGTGAAAGCCAAATGAGGCCTGCACTCTGCTGCCAGAGGAATGGAGAAAAATGCATTAGCAATGTCAATAGTGGCATACCACTTCGCTGCTTTGGACTCCAGCTCATACTGGAGCTCCAAAATGTCCGGCATGGCAGCGCTCAGTGGTGGAGTCACTTCATTCAAGGCACGATAGTCCACAGTCAATCTCCATTCTCCTTCCGATTTGCGCACAGGCCAAATGGGACTATTGAAGGGTGAGTGGGTCTTGCTGACCACACCTCGGCTCATGGATCATCTTGTGGATGGGAATCACAGCATCTCGAGTTGTTCGATACTGCCAGCGATGCACTTTCAAGGTAGCAATTGGTACTCTTTGTTCTTCCACCTTCAGAAGGCTGACTGCAGATGGGTTCTCTGATAGCCCAGGCAAAGTGTTCAATTGCTTAATGCCCTCTGTCTCCACAGCAGCTATTCCAAATGCCCACTTGAGTCCCTTTGGGTCTCTAAAATACCCGTTCCGGAGGAAGTCTATGCCCAGAATGCACGGGGCCTCAGGGTCGGTCACAATGAGATGTTTCTTCCACTCATTTCCAGTCAGGCTCACCTCAGCTTCCACCAAGGTCAAATTTTGTGATCCACCTGTTACACCAGAAATAGAAACAGATTCTACCCCCACATGCTGCGATGGGATTATTGTACACTGGGCACCAGTGTCAACCATGGCATCATGTTTTCGTGGTTCTGATGTACCAGGCCAACGAATCCACACAGTCCAAAAAACACGGTTTTTCCTGGCCTCTACCTGGCTAGAGGCAGGGCCCCTGTATGCCTGGTTAGACTTCTTTCCCTGGGCCTGCATCTATGAGGTTCCTTCATGGGAATTGGACATGTCATCATCTTTTCCATCATTTCCGGCCGTTTGGCTACAGGCAACTGGAGCTACTTCCTTTTTCGTAGAACTTCCTTTCTGAGACTTGCACTCCTTCAGTTCACATACTCATGGTGCCAGAGCAGACATGGGTTGTCCACCCCACCTCTTCGTGTCTTCCCCACTGTCACACAGAAATTTCCCCAGCTCACTTCATGGGATGTTCCTTCTCTCTGGGGAACGTCCGCCGAGAAGGCACTCCTTAATCTCCTGGTGATTCTTCTCTATCTTATCTTCCATTTTCTGCATACGTGTTTCCACAGCTGCGATTCTTGCATGTGTTGGGCCATGCACAGTCTGCATATGCTTGGAGCTTCACTGCCATATCCCGCACAGTCTTATTCGCACCATAGTCCAGTTTCATTATTGCTAAAGCAGAAGCTTATTCTTATGGCCCAAGTTGTATGAGTTTTTGCCACATATATGGAATAACTCTGGCCCGGTCTGGACTCCTCAATCCTGGGTCATTTGTGCAGACAACCTCTACCACCCCTAGTTCTCTCAGGCGTTGGATCCCTTGTTCTATGGTCTTCCACGGGGTTTGCTGCATGTAGACATAATCTCCGCACATATATCTTTAAACCACGCCTGTCAAGACCCGTCTCCAGACACTGGTAGAGTCAGCCTCCCTTATCATCGCTTGGTCGATCACTGGATCATGTGACAGGGATCCCAAATGCCTCGCTTCAGCCCTGTCCAGCATCACATCATCACCTGCCGCATCCCAAATACGGACCATCCAACTTATTATGGATTCATCAGACCGTCGGGTGTAATCCTTTCTTAGTCTGTGAAGGTCCTTTATGGCCATGGACTCAGTATGGTTTCTGTGCCTGAGTCAGTTGGTGGTTTTGAGGTTCCTTCCCCTGCATCTTTTGAGGTTCCTTCCCCTGCATTATCCTCATCTTTCACTGGACGATCAGTTTCGGTTGTGTGTTTTTTTCCTCGTGACAGGAGCCACTGTCAGTGGCTTAAACTCTCCATCTGGTTTGGGCTTGCTGTCTGGTTTATCTGCAGCCTGAATGACTGGGGTGTCTGCAGGCTTTGCTGATTTATCTTCCTGTCTCTCTACCATTTCCTGCTGCCGTGTGCGTTGGGCGTATGCCAAAGCCCAACATATTGCAAGGAGCTTGTTCTCACTGGAACTTTCATTGTATTTCTCTTTCAGATATTTCGCCACCTCAGCTGGTTTCTGAACTTGTTCAGGGGGAAAATTGCAAACCATTGGGTCAGAGAATTTCTTCAAGATTTGGCCCATATCCTCCCATTCCCCACACCACTCAGAATGTTCCACCTCTGGGTCAGGTGTCTCAGCAGTCACCCGGGAAATCTGAGCTTTCATTCTAGACAAGCTGCGGACCACACAGAGGAAGCTTACCAGATAAAATACTAGAAATACCAGGAAGGTGGTCTCTTTAACATCCAGGGGAAACTGAACACTCTCAAAAGATAACCTAACAAATTGAAAGGAAAGGGAAACCCCGTCTCCTCCTCCTCTAACAATCTGGGCGCAATTACTAATAAATTCCCAAAACAAGCTACTGAAGCTAGGATTGGGGTTAGGATGGAGAAACCACTTATCATACACACTTTGAACAGCTGCCTGTACCTCTGTCAACTTCTTATAAATCATTATCACCGGGCACAGCAAAATAGAAATCCGAATTCGTCTCCCTTCTCTGAAAAATTTACATTACAGGGACAATATTGGAACAAGTTGTGGATAGGCAAACAACCCTAGGGACCAAAAAACCACTAGTACCTCAATGAAGCCTAAGGACCAGAAGGACATGAGTACATCGAGCCAGAGAGACATTCTGAACTCAACCAGCATGGTGAATACTTTACCCCAACACAAAATAAGTAAATTCAAACCAAAATGTAATTAGCACAGGTTTTTTTCACTTTCCTTCGAGCCACGCAGTTGGGCGCCACTAAATTTGTTCCGGTTTGGCCAAATTTAGAAATATATCCTCTGAGAGAAGGCACAACCACCCCTCCCCCACCAGGTTCGGGAAAAAATAAATTTTCCTCAAAGGAAAGTGAAGGAGATAAAACTATTTATTTAACAAACACACGGAAAAAGGAAAATAATACTAAATAATAAAATATCTCCCTGTGGAGGAAAAACCTGGGGAAAAGTGTTAGAGTCCTCCCTTTGGTCTCCTCGGAGCTGGGGCTTGGCCCAGGGCCAGGCCCTCTGTGCCCAGTGGAAAGTCCTCCCGATGTTCTCTGAGGTTGAAAGCAGTCCAGTAGAAAAGGGAGAAAATCTGGAATTTCGGGGAAGGAAAAACAAAGTTCAACTCTCAGTCTCTCTCCAGAGAACAAGAAACTGAAACAACTGCCCAAAAGCTGACAGGAAAGCAGCAAGCCGGGGGCTTCCTCGCTCCCCTCCTGCAGCTGGGGAAAAAAAAACCTGCTATCTCTGTGTGACCTTGGACAAGCTGCAAACTGCTTTGAAAAAGTTTTGCTCAGTTTTTCCTTCCCCCTCTTAGGCTCAGTTTAGAGGCATAGAAAGGCACAAAATTAATTTCTGGGCATAGGCAGCGATATGGGATACACATCATAAGGTCACCCCAAGACACCGGGGGAAAAGCCCACCCACCTTCTTTGATTTCAGCCTTAAGGAACTTAATTAATTTGTGATCCCCCTGTTTGTGTTTTGGGGTAAATGATGACAAATCTATCTCTTTCTGTGGTACCACTACAAAAATGCCTTTTTCTGCAATCCCCCTGGCTGTTTCATTAGCAAAACGATTTCCCAGTTCAGGGGCTGTTTTCCCTTTTTGATGACCCTTGCAATGCATGATAACTACTTCCATAGGCTTCCAAATGCTCTGTAAAAGTGCAAGAATTTGTTTAGCATGCTTTACCTCATTACCTTGAGCAGTCAGCAGGCCACGTTCCTTCCAAATAGCCCCGTCGGCATGCACAACAGTGAAGGTATATTTGGAATCAATCACCTTCTTCCCCTCACTCAGTCCTAGAGCTCTCGTTAGTGCAATGAGTTCAGCTTTCTGTGATGATACATCTGGAGGCAAGGCTTTTGCCTCAATGATTTTATCTGAGGTGGTTACAGCGTAACCGGTCATGCTCCTACTGTTTCTCATGAAGCTGCTCCCATCAATGTACAATTCCCAGTCTGGGTCTTTCAAAGGAACATCTTTCAGGTCTGGTCTGCTGGAATAAGTTTCCTCTATTGTCTGCAAACAATCATGCTCAGGCACACTGTCAAGTAACGTGGATGATAAAAACATTGCAGGGTTTACCACAGAAGTTGTCTTTAGAGTAACATCGTCCTGTTCTAACAACACAGATTGGTATTTGAGCATTCTGCTAGGGGAGAGCCAGTGTCCCCCCTTTTGCTCCAGCACATTTATCACTGCATGGGGTACATACATGACAATGTGCTGCCCAAGGGTGAATTTACAGGCCTCTTGTATCAGAAGGACTGTTGCTGCCACAGCTTTCAAGCATCCTGGCCAACCCTGGGCTACATTGTCTAGTTGTTTTGAGAAATAGGCCACAGCTCTTCGCTGGTCTCCAAGGTGCTGTGCCAGTACCCCCAGAGCAACATTCAGTCGCTCATGTGTAAAGAGTTCAAAAGGTTTAGTCAAGTCCGGCAGCCCCAGAGCTGGGGCTGACATCAAGGAATGTTTCAGCTGTTTAAATGCAGCCCTGGCATTCTCTGTCCACATGATTGTCCCCTTTTCAGCTGCTTTAAGGACCTCATACAAAGGTCTTACCAGTAGCCCATAGTTTGGTATCCACAGGTGACACCAACCTACCATTCCCAGGAAGGCCTGCATCTCCCTTACGGTATGGGGCTCTGGAAGTCGCCAGAGGGCTTCCTTCCATTCTCTGCTGAGTTGGTGATGTCCACGGAAAATTTCCAGGCTCAGGTAAACTACTGTTTCCCTGGCAACCTGTGCCTTCTCTTTCGAGACCCGATACCCACTTTGGCCCAAAAAGTTCAACAGACTTACAGTGAGCTGGATGCAGTCATCTTGTGTCTTGGCTGCTATCAAGATGTCATCAACATACTGGAGAACCGCTCCTCCTGGTTCTTGTTTCCTCCAGTCCTCAAGCTCCTTTGCCAGCTGGCTTCCGAATATGGTCGGGCTGTTTTTGAATCCTTGTGGTAAAACTGTCCAGGTGAGCTGGGTCTTTCTAACTGTTTCAGGATTCTCCCACTCAAAAGCCAAGAGTTCTTGGCTATTCTTATGCACAGGAATGCAGAAAAAGGCATCCCTGAGATCTAAAACAGTGAACCACCCTAATTCATTTGTTAGTGCTGTCAAAAGTGTGTAAGGATTCGCTACCACTGGGTGTATGTCCTCTGCTATCTTGTTGATTTCCCTCAAATCCTGTACCAACCTGTAGCTTTTACCATCAGCTTTCTTTACTGGCAAGATTAGTGTGTTGTACCTGGATTCACATTCCACTAACAACCCAAATTTGAGAAACTTTTCAATCACAGGTACTAATCCCTTGCGAGCTTCTAATTTCAGAGGATATTGTCTTTGCCTTACTGGTGTAGTCCCTGCTTTGAGTGTGATACTCACAGGTTCAGCTTTTTTGGATCTCCCAGGACAATCATTGGCCCACACTATTTGAATGACAGCTTCTTCAACTTCTTTGGGAATTTTTCCATGGCATTCCTGTACAAGTATAGCAGCTGCTTCGACAATTTTAGATTCTGGGATTATAACTTTCACTCCCCCTTCCTTAGAAAACTTAATTTCTGCTTCCAATTTTTCCAGTAAATCTCTGCCCAATAATGGCATTAGGGAATTTGGCATATACAGGAACTGGTGAGTGACCCAGTGTTTTCCCAATTTAAATTTTAAAGGTTGGTGAAAAGGCCTTGTTTCACTTACCCCTGTAGCTCTAATCATATCCACAGTGTCTTGACTCAGTGTACCTTTTAAAGTATTTAACACAGAATGTGTTGCCCCTGTATCAACCAGAAATTCAACATCCTCATTCCCCAGCTTAGCTAAAACTGAAGGTTCTGCTGGGATAGTTACCTTTGGTCCCTGTCAGTCCGTATTTACAGTTAGTTCCGAAACTGGGGGCTTCTTTTCTGCTCGTGATGGACACTCTTTTTTCCAGTCCCCCTGTTTTTTGCAAATTGGCATTGGTCCTCAGATAGGGGAAAAGGGGGACCCCTTTTTGATGTGTCAGATGACTTTCCTTTGTCATACTTCTTCTTGTGGTGGGGTTTATTATGTTTATCTTTGTCTGCTAAGTCTCTGTTCTGGTATACCTTCCAGGCTACATTCAACAATTTACTTATGTCCGGTGGCCCATCTAACTTTTGCAGCTTTTTCTTATGTCATTAGCAGATTGACCTATAAACAGGTAAGCCAGGTGGATCTGCTGCTCAGGTGAGTCAGGGTCTAAGGTAGTCTATTTTTGTGCAGCTTCTTTAAGCCTATTTAAAAACTCTGTGGGGGTCTCATTTGGATTTTGTTTGATCTCATATAACCTAGCCCAATCCACTGCTTTAGGAACAGCACATTTTAACCCAACAACCACCCATTTTTGGTATCGCTTCAGCTTTTCCATCTGTTCTGGGACATTGGGATCCCAGCAAGGGTTTGCTAGGGGATAGATATCATTAACTGACTCTTGGAGACTCCCAGTTGCAATTTGACTTTCTATAGCAGATATAGCCGCTTTGTTGACCATTTCTCTCTCTGTTTTATCCAATAATTCATCTAGCATAACATTTAAATCACCCCAATCTGGGTTTTGGGATTTTATGGCCATCTCTACATGCATAGCTACTTTCTCTGGGTTGTCCCTGTACTTCCCAATTGAGTTTTCCCACTGCTGTAATTCTCCAAGGAAAAATGGTGTCTTTATATAAATAACTCCTTGATTTCCCACAGCCTGTCTCAGATGTGCTTCTAATGCAAGCTCGTCCTCCCCCCCTTTATCTGTTTTGGACCTTGTGTGTTTAGCAACGGGACTGACTGCTTTCATAGCTTCTTGGGCTATCCTGCCCCTTCTTCTTCCACCCTTCCCGTGAGAACCATCTGTATCAGAATCATCCCATTCGCTTTTAATTGGAATTGGTTCATTGGATTTAAAGATTGTTCCAGCCGAATGTTGATCAGGATCTGTCTCGCTTTTTGCGGCAGTGGAGGGGTAGGGAGGCAGGGGCTGCAAGCAGGTTCTCCTGTCCCTAGCTCTGCAAGAGGCGCCTGGGTCGGGGCCATCTTGTCTGCCCTCAGCTTTAACACTGCCTGTGCCGCAGGGTGGGGAGAGCGAGCGTCTCCTCCTGTCTCTTGCTCGGAAACTTGCGGTTCTCTGTATTGGGGAATGTCGCCGTAATTGCCCGTGTCCATTTCTGCCTTCACTTCCGTGTTCCGAGTACTCGGGGAAAGGTGGCCAGCCTGCCCTTTCCCCTCCCCCTTCCTCGTCTCTGCCTCTGGAAAGGTCAGGGGGCGGTGGCATACCTGCATCTCTCCCACCCCTGCGTCCGCTCTCCACCCCTGACGAGGCTGGGGGCAGGGTGGCCCGGCGCCGCTCCTCTGGCTTGGAGCCGGTCGCTCGCCCCCTCCCCTGCCCCCGCTTGGACAGCGGCGAAGACAGCGGCAGAGGCGGCGGCAGCGACGGAGGAGGCGGCGGACAGGCCCCCACCCCCACTTGTGCGGGCTGGCCCGGCAGCGCAGGCGGCAGAGGCGGTGGCGGAGCCACTGCTCCCCCACCCCCCGCCCCCACTTGTGCGGGCTGCGCCACTGGCGGTTGAACGGGGGCGGGAGACCCCCCCCCCCCCCCCATTGCGCAAAGCTGGTGCTACCATATCTGTCTCTGTCATATCAATTTCTTTGTCTGTATTAGTATGCGAGTCAGCTTGCTGCGGCTTTTTCTTTCCCTTTCGCCTCCTCAAAGTCATCTCCATATTACTTTGTCTACTACATATGCTTCTTCCCTGTTCAGATACATAGTAAAAAGTTCTGCATATCTTGGTTCATCAAACCTACGTAATGATCTCAGTTCTACCATCAGGTCAGTAATGATGTTACTTTCCAAACTCCCATAGGGAGGCCAATTTCCTTGACTTAATTTTAAAGTCGGCCAAACCCATGTGGACAGTCTGATCAATTCTCGGGTGTCCAAAGTACTTTTTCGTCCTGTCAGCCATCTCCAGTGTTTTATTATCACCTCTAATGGGCTGTTAGGGATTTTTTCATTCACACGACCCATGTTTGCACATAGAAAAACTCTGCCAGAGGGAAGCTCTTAACTCCAGGATTCAGCCTACAATTTGGCCTTGGAATTTTGATTTCCTGGGCAGTTTATCTAGGTTGCTAAATGTTATAAACATATATTATATTGGCTTCTTGCAAAGTATAAGGGTAGATATTATATAATGTTAGAAATGCTTTTTGCTGTGTGGATGTAGTTTTCTCTCTTTTTAGCAAGAATGTTTGCAAGTGTGAGCAAGTAAGATAACCTCCAAGCAAACAGAGGATGAGGCCCAAGGAGCTTCTAATCAACACTTTGTCCAGGGAACAAAAGGGCCCAAAGGCTACTCCGCCCGGAGAACAGGCGGCCAGGAGAGTCCGAGAGCCGTTATCACCACTCTGCCCGGGGGGCAAAGAGGCCCAAAGCTGCAATCTGTCTGGAGAATTGAGATCCACCCTACCATCGATTCTTACCTAGCAAGCCCAACCCCAAGAATCAAGAGAAATAAAGCCACAAGGCAGAAGACTACGCATGCTCTAAAAAGGCGGAACCAAGGAGTGGCCATGCAGAACAGCTCCAGGAAAAGTTTTAATATGAATAGAGAACAGACAGTAAAAATGGTATAAAAAGGACTCACCTCTAGCATCAGGTATGCTCTTGGCAGAGCGCCAAGGCACCCGGCCGTTGCCCCTTTGCTTTATTTTATGTGTCTCTTATTGTCTTTATATTAAACCCTTTAAATTCTCACAGGAGAGTGAACCTCGTTTTTCACATTCTTGTTCTTCCTTGCAGAACTTTTACAGTACTCAGATGATCTGTGTAGGCTGCAGACTGCAGTGGTGAACTTCAAGGCTTCCAGCAGAAGGGAGATGCTGTCCACGCTTTGGTTCCTCCTTAGTCTGAACCTTCAATGTCCAAGGCTTCACTTTTCAAGCAGTTGGAAGAGCTCCAAAATAAGATATGAACAGGTCTTAATTGACCTTGTCACCCCCCTGTTAGTCAAGTAATGCTGTGCTTTGGATTTAATTGACGAGTGCAACATGTGCTTAAAATATCCTCGATTACCCTCTCAGAAGGGTTTGAATAGAGAACAAGGAGTTCCCAAGACAAATATTTGGTGTACGAGAAGTAGAATTTAGGAGTTGATTGCAGAGCACTGCATGCACCAATGTCTAAGGAGAATCCATCTTTTGATGTCCCATCTATGCTTGTTCTCATTTGAAATCCTGAGCATTCTGCAGGTTGGTTTTCTTAGGGTTGGGGCTGGGGAAGGAGTGATGGTGGGAGAGGGGTGGGTGTTGTTTTTGGGTTACTTTTTTGTTTCCAGAATAGTGTACAAAGAACTTGTGCCCAAAATCAGCAGTATGAAACAATGCAGATATAAAAGAAGGTCACAGAAATGTCAGATAATATGAATCTGAAAGCGCTTCAGTATTTTACCCAGGAGTTTCACTCCAACAAGGTAATTTTCCTTCACAGAAATGTAGTGGCAGGCTTATGCCATGCTAGAAGTGATGACCTTTCTCTGCCCCAAATTGAGCAGCAAAATATTTTGGCTCTTGATTTAAACCCCTGAGCCAGCTGTGTTTCAGGCTGCAGAAGCTGCAGCTGTGGTGGCAGACACGGGGTGCAGCCCTGCCTGCCGGTCCCCAGCTGGCCTGCGCTGGTGGCAGCCGTCAGCGCCCGGGGTCCCCTGTGCCACCCATGCCAGGGCTCTGCCTGCCTGCCTCGCAGCCCTGGTAGCCTCAGGGAAACATCGCCCTACTCCATCTGCTTTAAAAACAAACAAGCAAACAGAAAGCTCACTGGAAATATATGTAGAAGTCTTGAAACTAATTATCAGCACTTGCTCGGAGTTTGTTGATGGAGCAAATGGATTTTACATAAACTGGTATTGCTGGTACTACTTTTAAATTAGGTTCCTAAACTTCAGAAAGGAGGAGATGGTGGTCACGTACCCCTGAGGAATGTTGGAAACAGTAAGACAGCTCAGTCATTTCAAGGTGGCCAGAAAATGGGTGTGGCAGTGGAGTGGACACTCTGTGAGTAGGTAGCCTTAAGTCATGTAACGACATGCACTTCAGCGGGAATTTTGCATCAACACCTAGAGATCATGTCATGATGTGTTGCATAACAACAAATTGGGCCAAAATTCTGCTGACTTTGACCAAGGTGGACGGGCCACCTTCACTTAAGCTGGCAAAGGGACATAAGTCAATGATGTTTGAAAAACAGCCATGAAGCATAGCCCCTTTAGTTTGTTGGACTGTTGCAAGTCTGCAAAGCTCTGTTGACAGGTCATTGGAAGTAGCTGTTGGAATCTAACTGCAGTTGGACGCTTTGTCAGTCAGCATCAGCAGGAGGCTTAACGGTTTAGGTTGAGAGGTGGTGCATGTTTTTTTTCAGAGGAATGGCCCAGTGAAGAGCAGTGTTCACTGCCATGGCTACCGTTGTAGCCTTCAAGAGCAATGGTTCATTCAGAGAGAACTTCCTTGGTTCTGCTGGTTTGGTTTCGCAGCTGGAGCAAAGGTACAGCACCGGAAGCAATTCCTAGGGCAGAAGCGGGAGCTATCCAAAGCTCCTGACTTCGTTGTCTAAGTGAGCGTAGTCTAATTGGAGGAGTGGTGAGCATCAGTGATATCAGATTTTTTACAAGTTCTTAATTCTGTCAAATCAAGAAAGAAGGAGAGCGATGAAGATGAAATCCTTTCCTCTTAAATCTGCCTACGCAACAACTTCAGGGGTAGTTGTAATGTGTATTCACCTATTTTGAATTGCCCAAAACCAGGCCTAGAGATGCTTCAGAGTCAGAGAAGCAGGTATTTGCTTTATTCGGTGCTGGGTGCGTGGGGGATCACTCCTAACACACATACACACACACACAGACAGACACACACAGAGCACGCCATACAGTCCAGCATTATGTGTAAAAATTATGAATATTCATCACAATTCTTGGGATAGGAGTGGTTCTAGAAATTACTTCTCGGAAGTCATTAATATCATTAGCATACGTGCCATGCATGTGCTGTGTACGCTGATGGGTGCACTGAGGAAGGCTCCTCTTCTTCCTCGGGGGTCTTTCTGATGAAGATCAGCAGTCTTCGTCACAATGCACTTTTTACCTTTCTTTCTGGAGCATGCGCAGTTCTTCGCTGGATGATTCAGCGATCTCTGTGCTGGTTTTCAAAAGATCCTCTTCCTCTTATCTTGACAAGATTAAGGCGAAGCCTGCAGCTTAGGTTTCGTGATTAACATTTGCTGTCTCTTAGTAGTTCACTCGTGTTTACATGAGTTAACTATGGATCAACCCCCTTCTCAATTTTAGCGCTGAAAGGATCTTAGAGTCATTTAAAGAGATGTCTCCTATGGAGTACTATAAAACTGCTGTCATACATGAAATCCCTATTTAGCTTGGTCTTTGCATGTTAAGTGCCTTAATTAGTTAATTTTGAATTAAACAGTTCTTTTAATTGAATGATAAAGTTAACCCATCAACCCAGGTACAAAAATCAAGCTTTATTATTAGTGTTTTCACTTGTTCAAAGCAGTTTGTACCAGTCCCAGTTAAAATTCCCAGTTAAAAGTTTCCTAGTTAAAAATCCCTTTTTCAAACTTTAAACCACTTGTACACTGTAAGAGTTGTTTTTCCTATGTTCATTGTCTACTTTTATAAGTGTTTTAAGAGGTATTAGATGTATTTTAATTTTTTTTTTTGAGGTTTTTGCTTTGCACTTTAGTCTCGGGACTAACTCCAAAACCCCAGTTTCTAACAGCCAATTGCTATTTTTAGCCCCATAGCCGTTATTCTGCAAGTAAGCTCCATAGCAACCTGAATCTTAATGAAGGCATGTTACCACCCTTACTTCAGCTGTTACTACCCCCCTGACAACGACGAGCTATTGGTAGACAGAGATGATCTGTCAAAAGGAAAGCACCAATCACTTTAGACCACAGGGGTGTGCTGTGGGCGGGCTGTGGGCGGGCTGTGGGCGGACCGGGGCGGAGCAAAGGCACTATAAAACCACGAGGCAGGCGTCAGAGCTGCGCAGAGACCAGTGCAGATCAGCTGTAGTGGACACCAGTGCTGGGTACTTAAGCCTTACTCCTATTAAGGAGCCTTTAATAATTTTTACCTTTGACTTTTGGATTAGCTAAAAGTCAGCCCAGCACTGCAAGTTCTTCCACCAGAGGTTCAGTGCTGTCTAAGCCTGAAGATCTCTAATCCCTGCGCTCCTGGGGCATACCTCCTGAGCCACTAGGATCCCAAATTTTTATATTTTGGTAATTTTTGTAATTTTTCAATTTTTCCGTTTTTAATAAATTATTTTAATTTTTACTAAGAGTTGTCTCATTCCTCACAACTGCCATAATGGTAACACGTTTTCATACAGTAGTTTTAGCACAGAAGCAATATATGTACAATCTTGGATGTTTCATCCTGCTGGCTCAAGAGCCAGTGTTGAGCTTTTCTCCTTTAAATCCAGTCTTAGAGCTCTGCAAGGATCACTGCAGCGTGACGTTGTGACAAGGGGATGCTGATTCATGCATAAACCTTTGATGCTTTCCTTATATCTGCAAGCAGCTTTGAAAACCAATGATTATCTGGCATGTTGCGACTTGAGAGTCATGGTAAAGGTTTCGCCAAACACTTTGTAATATCATGCAACAGCTTTCATTCCTAAGGAAATAGCATTGAGCATATCGCTGGCAAAATGCTGAAAGAATGAGCCCAAACCAATATCCTTTAATGGGAAAGATGGAAAACATTTAGATGTGTTTATTTGAACTAAAATGACTGTGGACCAAGCCTAAATGTATTTCACACTAAATTCTTAGAACTGATTTTAAGGGAAGAAGTGAGAAAGATGAATTCACAAGCGGAATTTTCAGCAGCATAATATTGAACATTTATTAGTAGGACAAAGGCATATCACGGCGCGGGAGCACTTAGCAATATTGCTAGAGGCATGGCTCCATTCATTTTACTGTGAACTTGAGTACTTCTTTAAACATAGTCCTTTTACCCAGAAAGTAATTTACACTTCACTCAACTTTCCCCCCTTCGTCTCTGTCCCCTTGCGCCAGCACACGCCAGCACACTGCCGCCTCGGTCCTCTGGATAGCTCCAGAACTGAAGGCAGGCACCCCCCTCCGGTGCCTCCTCAGTCTCCAACCTAATTTGTAGTTGACAGTTTCTTTGGGAGGTGTGAGTTTTGATAACAGACTTCCTGGGATGCATGCGGTTTATCTTCTTTGTTTCTTGAAGATGTCTTGGTTTCTACCTCTGTAATTTCTCAACCTAAAGGACATTTATTGTCATACATGAAATCCCTATTTGTGCTTGGTCTTTGCATATTAAGTGCTTTAATTAATTTTGAGCTTAACATTTTTAAATTGAATGTTAAAATTAAGCCATCAGCCCAGGTACACTAATCAAGTTTTTATGGTCTTCCTGTGTTTACTGTATACTTTTACAAGTGTTTTAAGATGTGTTGGATGTATTTTTTTTTGTTTGTTTTACTTGTATCTTGGTTTCAAGGCAGATTTTAAAAAAAACCCCAGTTGCAACAAACAGCCCAGCCCCCATAGCCATACCCCCGTAAGCTCCATGACTCTTATCTCAACTAATACCACCCCTCTGACAAGGAGGAGCCATTGGTTGACAGAGGTAATCTGTCAAAGGGAAAACACCAATCACCTTAAACCAAAGGGGCGGACTGTGGGCGGACTGTGGGCGGAGCAAAAGCTATAAAGGTGCAAGAGACAGACACGCCTTCCTCATTTCTCCCTTCCTCTCCAGCTTGCTAAGTTCAGTGCTGGAGAAACCTACCCCTTTTTAGGGGCCTTTAGAAATAGATTTCTTTTTGACCAGCCTAGACTGCAAGTTTTTTTCTCTACCTGAGGTTCAGAGCTGCCTTAAGCCTAAAAAGCTCCTGAATCCCTGCGCTCCTGGGGCATACCTTCTGAGCCACTAGGATCCCAAATTTTTATATTTTGTTAGTTTTTGCAATTTTTCAATTTTTCTGTTTTAATAAATTGTTTTAATTTCTACAAAGAGTTGTCTCATTCCTCACAATGATCATGTGTTTATTCCTACGTTTCCCAACATGTTACCACTCTTTCGAAGTTACAATTTACTCTAGTCTTGTTTTTACTTACCTATATTTTACCTTAACACTATTTCTACATAGTACATTATCACTTCTAAATGTTAAAATCATATATGCGAAAGACAATATTTATCGTTCACTCATTTATCACAGGAGGAATGTGTTAGCTGCTTGTGTTGCAGTTCACTTGTAATTCTGGTCTATTACCGCAGGCCTGGGCCCTAGGGTGTATCACCGTGTCCCGCAGCCATAGGGAGGAGGAGGAGAGAAGATCCAGCAGGCAGGAATTGTGCAGCAAGATTTATTCCTTTAATTATTTTACAAACTCTTTTATAGACTTTTTTCTTCATAGTCTAATTGGACAAAGGATCAGCCCCCCCCTTGGGGTGATTGGCTAAAATCCTAAACCATCCATTGTCAAAATATTTTTCTACTAGACCATAAACAAGACTTTTCAAGGTTGCAGGTGGCTTGGTTGTTTACATACTCTGCTACCTCTTCTGTGAGAGAGAAAAGTCTCTCACGGACTTAGAAAATAGCAAGAAAATCCTCGCGAGCAGCATTTTTGTATCTACCATTCCCCCTTTTTGTTTGATAAGATAACAACTCCACTATTAATCCTAAATAGAAATTTACATCAGTTATTAATTCTAAATATGTCCTTAAGGCTTTACCTATCTGACTCCATAACAAGAAATTTAAAGTTCAGTCTCTGCCTGTGGAAGGACCATCCCAGTCTCTGCTTGTAGAAGGACCATCTGCCTGATGGTCAACATCTTGGTCATCATCAGAAGAGTCATTAGGCTGATGATCTACATTCTGGTCGCCATTTGGATGGTTGGCATTCTGGTCATCATTTGGAGGTTGCCTGTTCTGCCTCTGGTGCCGTAGGGCAGGGCAAACACATTTTGCAGGTAGCCACCGTACCCCAGTATCTGTAGAAATGCAAGCATACCCACGACCCCAAACGATAAGCTCCCGCGGGCCTTCCCACTGGTTAGTGAGTAAATTCCACACCCAGACTTTTGCCCAGGGCAGTTGTCTCTTGCCTGCAGATTGCAATGAGAGAAAGTGATTCAGAATAACAGGATTCTTTGAATTTTGTGGTACCATAAGCTGATTAATTGTATACGAGCTTTTGCTAGTCGGCTTCAGTAACCGAATTCAAAGGTTCCTGTGAGAATTGTTGAAAAGTCGTGATAACAGCCCTTAATTCAACTAAGCAGAGTCTGACTCGGATTGGTGTGTTAATCAACCACTGCAAAGGCAGTGTAGGATACTGTGCACCCTTGCGCACAGTGACCCCTGTTAAAAATTTGTCCCAATCCGTATGCCCCAGGCTGCCAACACATCCCATCCCCAAAGGTTAAGGGAAGTGGTAGTAACATAAGGCCTAATTGTAGCTGTGTGCCCCTCTGAGTCCTTCACCATCACAGGCCGTTCGCTTCAATAGCTCTGTGTGGTTCCTCCTAATCCTGCGATGGCCGATCCCACGGGGGGTAAAGGCCATGAGGGAAGCCACGCAGAGAAGGAGATGATAGTTGCATCAGCACCAGTATCAATCAAACCTCGAAGCTGAGTCCAGGGCGGACGGGCGTTCAGCAGGATCAGGGTACATGTCATCTGTGGCCTTTGGTCAGAGATGTCTGCAGCCCAGAAGGCCTGCGGAAGTCCCGTAGATCCACTGCCGTTATCTTTGTGAGTTTGTTGTTCTATCCTGGGGACACAAGACTTAAAAGGCACTAATTTAGCAAGGCAGGTCTTTTCAGGAATAGTTACAGGGGGTTTTCAAATTCCCTATAAAACTGAGGACAAGGCTCCAAGGAGCGGATTCCCATCAATCCGACCTCATCATCATCCTATCGCATTAAACCTGTTAGAAGCCAGACCTGAACAGCCTCTCTCTTCCTTTGTCTCTGAGCTAACGTGAGCCGACATCATCGGCTCCTGCCGTGTTTCCCTCTGCAGAGAAGCCAGCTAGCTAGCCCAGCAAGCAGCTCTTTTCCTGATCCCGAAGTCGCTTCAGCGACGCGTGGAGGTAACGCAGCTGGACTGTCTCTGACCTGGGGCACGCCAGAGTCGGTGCCTCGAGCACCAAACGCTGCGTTATTGGACATTGAAGGTTCAGACTAAGGAGAAACCAAAACGTGGACAGCATCTCCCTTCTGCTGGAAGCCTTGAAGTTCACCACTGCAGTCTGCAGCCTACACAGATCATCTGAGTACTGTAAAAGTTCTCCAAGGAAGAACAAGAACAAGGCTAATGCATGCACACAAACGCTGATCAAAAGCACTTGATGCTCTTAGACAAAAATCGGTAACCTTCACTTTTGGAAAGACAAGGTGACGATGGTTGTCTCTACAGTACTAGTAGGAAAAAATCCCTGAAGTTTTGCAAAACCTCTTTTCAGGGGTTTGCTAACTTCATCTTTGTTAAGAATTGGGGAACACAGAGAGACCTGTCACTTTTTGTGCAGAATGCCATAGAAACTGCTACACTCACTTCAACAACAGTCCAAGTAGCCTTCTCTGCAAATACTGACCATATGCAGTTCTGGTTGATACAAACCGCCATAACCTAAGAAAGGAACAACTCGACAAGCAGTTTGCAAAGATGAACAACTTAGCACGACTGTGGCTGATGACATGCCCCGACCTTTTTTGCCTTCAGCTATGTGTTATAAACATATATTATATTGGCTTCTCGCAAAGTATAAAGGTAGATATTATATAATGTTAGAAATGCTTTTTGCTGTGTGGATGTAGTTTTCTCTCTTTAGCAAGAATGTTAGCAAGTGTGAGCAAGTAAGATAACCTCCAAGCGAACAGAGGATGAGGCCCAAGGAGCTGCTAATCAACACTTTGTCCAGGGAACAAAAGGGCCAAAAGGCTACTCCGCCCGGAGAACGGGCGGCCAGGAGAGTCCGAGAGCCGTTATCACCACTCTGCCCGGGGGGCAAAGAGGCCCAAAGCTGCAATCAGCCCTGACTGTCTGGAGAATTAAGAGATCCACCCTACCATCGACTCTTACCTAGCCTAGTGGGCCCAACCCCAAGAATCAAGAGAAATAAAGCCACAAGGCAGAAGACTACGCATGCTCTAAAAAGGCGGAACCAAGGAGTGGCCATGCAGAACAGCTCCAGGAAAAGTTTTAATATGAATGAAGAACAGACAGTAAAAATGGTATAAAAAGGACTCGCCTCTAGCATCAGGTGTGCTCTTGGCAGAGCGCCAAGGCACCCGGCCGTTACCCCTTTGCTTTATTTTATGTGTCTCTTATTGTCTTTATATTAAACGCTTTAAATTCTCACAGGAGAGTGAACCTTCTCTTATTGTCTTTATATTAAACTCTTTAAATTCTCACAGGAGAGTGAACCTCGTTTTTCACAATTGGGGGCTCGTCCCGGATCTACACCTCGCCTCTGATAAGCGTGGGAGGATTCAAGAAGCAAGGGTAAGGCGCCTCCCGCCCAAGTTGGCAGGACCTTTGCTTAGCATCCTCTGGCGCGATTTGGTGGCACCAGGGCAATACCCGGAGGACAAGAAAGACACAAAAATAAAGCAAATGAAAGAGAGCGCTCTCGACAAAAATCCCACAGACACTGGAAAAGAAACAGGACTGGTAAGTATTGTCCAAAGAAAAAGTGGGTGGTTACGGGAGATGAGTGTGTGTGAATGGTCATACATGAAATCCCTATTTGTGCTTGGTCTTTGCATATTAAGTGTTTTAATTAATTAATTTTGAGTTAAATATTTTAAAATTGAATGTTAAAATTAACCCATCAGCCCAGGTACACAAATCAAGTTTTATGATTATGGTTTTCACTTGTTCAAAGCAGTTTGTTTGCACCCTTCCCAGTAAAAAAAAAAAAAAAAAATCCCCAGTTAAAAGTTCCCCAGTTAGAATCCCTTTTCAAACATTAATCACTTGTACACCATAAGAGTTATTCTTCCTGTGTTTACTGTATACTTTTACAAGTGTTTTAAGATGTTGGATGTATTTTAGTACTTTTTTTAGGTGTTTTTACTTGTACTTTGGTTCCAAGGCAGATTTCAAAACCCCAGTTCCAACAAACAGCCCAGCCCCCATAGCCATTTTCGCTGTAAGCTCCATGGCAACCTGAATTTTAATGACCCTTATCTCAACTAGTACCACCCCTCTGACAAGGATGAGCCATTGGTGGACAGAGATAATCTGTCAAAGGGAAAACACCAATCACCTTGAACCGAAGGGGTGGGCTGTGGGCGGGCTGTGGGTGGAGCAAAGACACTATAAAACAGGGAGCATGAGAAAGGCACGCCCCTTCTCTCCAGCCTTGCTGAGGTGGAGTTCAGTGCTGGGAAGGCGTATTCCTATCAAGGAACTTTTAGTAATTTTTTTTTGGCTTTTGGGCCAGCCAAAGGCCAGCCTAGCACTGCAAGCCCTTTTTCTCTACCTGAGGTTCAGTGCTGTTTCAGCCAGAAGATCAAAAATCCCTGCACTCCTGGGGCATACCATCTACCGAGCCATAGGATCCCAAATTTTTAATTTTTTTTCACTTTTCCGTTTTTAATAAATTGTTTTAATTTTTAACTAAGAGTTGTCTCATTCCTCACGTGAATGAGACGCGGGCTGGTTGCCCCCAGATCTGCGAAGCGAGTGTGGCGGTCTCTGAGTGCTGCGGCTCCGTCTTGTTCGCGAGAACAGCGGCCAGCCAGGAGACGAAGCGAGAGATAAGAGGAGTGAAAGAATCTCCCGGGGTGACTGGGACGGGGTCCCAGGGAAGGGGTTGCAAAGTGGGAGCTACCCCCCCCCCCCCCCCCCCATATGCTGGGTTGAGGAAAACTCCAAGAGCACCCAGGGCCTAAAAGTACCCCAAGAGAAGTTGGGGGGTTGGATGCTAGCAATGCTGGGTTGAGGGAAATCCAAGAGCACCCAGAATCCTAAGGATTATATCATACCCATGGGTGGATACTAACAAGTGACTTGAAAGAGGTACCTTATTATTCTGTTGTGAGTAAGAATGAGAGAGTGAACAAATATTAAAAAGAGTGAATGTGTGAATGAAAAACTGTGTAATTAGAAGTTAACTTTGTTTTTGGGGAAGGTGGGCTATACTAAATTTTTTTGGTTTTTGTACTGTGAAAGGGTGGGTAGTATTTTACAGCAGGGAAGATTGGTGTTTTAAAGGAATGAATTAGTATTTCAAAGGGGGGGATAATCATGTGTACTGGCCAAAATATGGGTCTGATGAGGCATGGATTTTCCAGGCTCTAAATGTATTTGTAAATTCAAAAGAGCCATCTCACCCTGAGGAGAGAGAATATGCTTCTTGCTGGACAGGAATTACAAAACCTCTGGGAACCAAAGTCTTTAAACTATCAGAAACCCCAGAGGAAAAGCAAACAGAAGAGAAAAAAGGCTGGGACCCTTTAGAAGTATTGCCTCCACCGCCAGCACTAGAAGCTGCACCCCTCCTCCCAGCTCCGGGGTTTCCTCCGCCGCCAGTATCAGAAGCTGCCTCCCCCCTCCTCCCCCTGGCTCCGGGGCTTCCCCCTCCAGCCCCCCCTCCGCCCGCACCGGGGGCCTTTCCCCCGGCAGCCCTCCCGCCCCAATGGAGCGGGGGGGGAGCCCTGCCCCCGCCCATGCCGGGGATCCCGCCCTTCCCGTATATCTCGGGAATCCCAGCACCCTCAATTGAATCAAGGGAAACGTCACACCTCCCGGCTCCAGCCCCCACCTCTCCTGCCTTGAGAAACCCGGCTTCAGAGCCGGCCCCCGCCTCCTGTGCTCCGGAATATTTGGCTTCACTGCCATACCCCACCCCCACCCTCTGCACCACAGAATATTCGGCTTCAGCGCCAGACTTTGAATCTGCCCCTCCTCCCCAGGGGAGTTCGGTGCTTTCTTCCCAAATAAACCCTCTTCTTAACGAAGGAGCACCATACCAGAATACAAGAGGTGCCATTAAGGCTCAGAGGCAGCCCAACAATCCCTCCATTGCTAAACAAACAGAGGGAAGCCGAGAAATTCATTTATTTCCATTAAGAGAAGTACCTATGGGAGGAGGGGGAACGGGCTTTGTAAATGCTCCTCTAACCTCTACAGAGGTTAGGAATTTCAAAAAAGAAATTAAAGGATTATTAGAAGACCCCATAGGTACAGCTGAGCAGTTGGACCAGTTCTTAGGTCCCAACATTTTCACTTGGGAAGAAATGCAATCAATCATGAAAATAATATTCTCCCAAGAAGAAAGAGAAATGATTAGAATTGCTGGAATAAAAATTTGGGAAAGAGAAAACCAACAAGGTCCACCCAGGGATCAGAAAATGCCCATTACACCTCCTAACTGGAACCAAAATGATGAAGCTGGGAGGGGACATATGAATGATTATCGTAATTTGATAATCAAGGGAATAAAAGAGGGGGCACCCCGAGGACAAAATGTCAGAAAGGCCTTTGAGGGGCAGCAAGGGAAGGAAGAAACCCCGACTGAGTGGCAAGAGAGGCTCCGAAAGAATATGAAACAATATTCTGGGATAGACCCAGAGTCCCTAGCAGGGCAAGCCCTGCTAAGAGTTAACTTTGTCACTCATGCCTGGCCAGATATTAGGAAAAAATTGGAAAAAATAGAAGACTGGTATGAGAAACCATTACAAGACCTAGTAAGGGAAGCTCAAAAGATATATATATGTCCGGAGGGATGAAGAAAAAGCCAAAGTGGAAGCAAAGATCATGATAGCCACTATGCGAGAGAGTACCTTCCAAAAAAATCTAAAGCCCTCAGGTAACACTCCTAAACATTCAAGATTCAGAAATGGTGGAAAAGAGAAAAATAAAACCTCAGCACAATTAAGATTCCAAGAACAACCCAGGGATGCCTGTTTTTATTGCAAGGAAGAAGGGCATTATAAAAGAGAATGCCCCCACCTGAGGAGGGATCTGAAAATATTTCAAGAAACACACACAGAAGAACAATAGGAAAGTCATGGGCTCTATTTTGGGGGGGATAAATACCATCTGGAGCCTTTGATAACTTTAAAAGTAGGCCCCCAAGAGGAAGTATTAGAATTTATAGTTGACACTGGGGCAGAAAGGACTTGTGTGATGAATATTCCAAAAGGGTGTGATGTGAGTAATGATATGGTAAAAGTAACAGGAGCAAAGGGGGAAGGATTTCAAGTCCCTGTCATTAAAGATGTGGTTATTGAAGGGGAAACAAAAATAGGGATAGGGGATGTTTTGTTAGTTCCTGGGGCTGGCAGCAATTTATTGGGAAGGGATTTACAAATCCAACTGGGGATTGGAGTCATACCAGAAGAAGGGAAAATGACGGCCAAAGTGTTAAAACTTAGCCAAGAAGATGAAAGCAAAATTAACAGAGAGGTTTGGGCTGGGGAAGGGAATAGGGGTGGACTAGATATTGACCCCATAAGGGTCACAATTGAAAAACAAGAATGTCCCATTCGTGTACGTCAGTACCCTATATCTTTAGAAGGGAGAAAAGGCTTAAAACCAGTGATAGAAGAATTAATAAAGGATGGGACACTAGAACCTTGTAAATCCCCTCATAATACCCCTATTCTCCCAGTAAAGAAATCTGATGGAAATTATAGATTAGTGCAAGATTTAAGAGAAGTAAACAAAAGAACACGGGCCTGCTACCCTATGGTTCCTAATCCCTGTGGGAGTGTGTTTGTTTAGTTCAGTCCGGGTCTCCCCCCTATGTTCTGTAAGTTTGGTGTACCCCAGTTGGCACCCCCCCCTGTTTTATTTAAATCACCCTGTCTGTCATTTTTATCTCCTCCCAGGACCCTGTCTGTCACTCTGCCACCCCTCCCAGGCTTCTGGAAAGTTCTAGCCAGGGGGCCAGGTGATTAGTCCTGGGAAAGGAGTCCTCCCTTCCCCTGTTATAGTTGGTTCCCTTATGTGTCCCTCGTTCTGCTTGCCGCACCCTTCCCTTCCCTGGTTGGTTGTTCTGTACACCACCCCCCCCCCATGCCCCCCCCGCCATAAAATGCCCCGGCGCGCGATCTGCAGGTGCTCTGGGTTGGGCACCCCTGGTGGTTGAGGTCCCCCCGTCCGGAGGGCCAATAAACTTTCTGGATTTAACCCAACTCTGAGCCTGCCCCCTTTCCTCCGCCGTCTGCCTTTATCGCCGCGGTCCCTTGGAAGGACCCACGAGCCAGACCTTTGATCCCTCCAATATCAGAGGCTGGCCCCCGTTGCCTGCTGTGTCCCGAGCTGACCGGGCTGAGTGGGAACTGTTCCCAGAGGACACAACGGCAAATCCCTACACTCTTTTAAGCAAAATTCCACCTCAACATCAGTGGTTTAGTGTGGTGGATCTTAAAGATGCCTTTTGGGCCTGCCCACTAGCAGAGGAAAGCCGAAATATTTTTGCCTTTGAATGGGAAGATCCAAACACAGGGAAAAAGAACCAACTGAGGTGGACTAAAGTGCCACAGGGGTATTGTGAGGCCCCAAATTTATTTGGGCAAGCCTTGGGAGAAATATTACAAACCTTCCCCATTCCCCCAGGCATACAAATTATCCAATATGTAGATGATCTTCTAATATCAGGAGAAGATGAAATTAAAGTCAAAGAAGCTACTATAAAGCTTCTAAATTTTCTTGGGGAAAAGGGACTAAGGGCATCAAAAGGGAAATTACAGTTTGTGGAATCAGAAGTAAAATATCTCGGCCACCTGATAAGCAAAGGTAGCCGAAAACTAAGTCCTGAAAGAATTACAAGGATTTTATCCCTCCCTCCTCCCTCTTCAAAAAAGGAGGTTAGGAGACTGCTGGGGCTACTGGGATATTGCAGACTATGGATTGAAGGATATACACAAGCAGTAAAATTTTTATATGAAAAATTAACAGGGGGAGACAATATACAATGCACCAAAGATGATGATAATAAATTAGAAAAACTGAAGTTGAAACTAGCCTCGGTACCAGCCCTAAGCTTACCCTCACTAGAAAAACCCTTTCACTTATATGTGAATGCAGAAAATGGAGTAGCTCATGGTGTATTAGTCCAGGAATGGGGAGGGGTGAGAAGACCAATAGCTTATTTATCTAAACTATTGGACCCAGTAAGCCGTGGCTAGCCAGTATGCATTCAAGCCATAGCAGCTACTGCTATTTTGGTGGAGGAGAGCCGTAAGCTCACCTTTGGAAGTAAACTGATTGTATACACACCCCATGCGGTCCGGAATGTGCTAAATCAAAAAGCTGAAAAATGGTTAAGAGACTCCAGGATATTAAAATATGAAGCAATTCTGATTGACAGTAATGGTCTAACTATAGAAACAAGCAAAAGCCTCAATCCGGCCCAATTCCTGTATGGAGAACCAAAAGATGACCTGGCACATGATTGCTTAGAAATTATTCAATACCAAACAAAAGTTCGGGAAGATCTAGCAGAACAAGCCCTCTTAGAAGGGGAAAGAATATATGTGGATGGTTCATCCAGATGCTTGCAAGGAAAAAGAATGTCAGGATATGCCTTAGTCGATGGGATAAATATGCAGACCATCGAAAAAGGAAAACTACCTTCAAATTGGTCGGCGCAATCTTGTGAATTATACGCTCTAAAGAGAGCACTGGAGCATTTAGCACACAAAAAGGGGACCATCTATACTGATTCAAAGTATGCCTTTGGGGTAGTACATACCTTTGGGAAGATCTGGGAAGAAAGAGGTTTACTAAATTCAAAGGGGAAGGAACTGATACATGAAGGCCTGATTTCAGAAGTGTTGGAGGCATTAAAATTGCCTGAAGAAATAGCCGTAGTGCATATCAAAGGACACCAAAAAGGGATGACCCCAGAAATAAGAGGGAATAATCTAGCAGACCAAGAAGCCAAAGATGCAGCAGAAAATGGGACCGAACGAATTATGTTAATCCTGACCCCAGAAAGGGGAGAATTGGAAATCCCCAGATTTAGTAAAGAAGAAGAAAAAGAATTATTTAAGATAGGGGGAGAACAAGATCAATCTGGAAAATGGAAACTCCCTGATGGGAGACAGTTACTTAATAAGCCACTCACTAAGAGAATATTAGAAGATATGCATCAAAAAACTCATTGGGGTACTCAAGCTTTGTGTGATCATTTCCTAAGAAATTATGGGTGTATTGGAATCTTTGGGAACTGTATAACTTGCCAAAGAGTGAATAGGAAAATAATGAGAAAAACAACATTAGGAGGCCGCGAGTTAGCTCTGCGACCATTCCAAAGTATCCAAGTAGATTTCACTGAACTTCCTCAAGTACAGAGATGGAAGTTCCTATTAGTAATAGTAGACCACCTAACTCATTGGGTAGAAGCAGTTCCTGCTACTAGAGCTACAGCTAACATAGTATGCAAAACCCTTCTGGAACAAATTATTCCCAGATATGGAATGGTTAATAAAATAGACTCAGATAGAGGAACACATTTTACATCCAAACTCTTACAACAAATAACTCAAGCCTTGGGAATAAAATGGGAATTACATACCCCCTGGCACCCACAAAGTTCAGGCCGAGTAGAAAGAATGAACCAGACTTTGAAAAAAACTTTAACAAAATTAATGATTGAAACTCAAATGTCATGGGTCAAATGCTTACCTTTGGCTCTGTTGAGAGTCCGAACACAGCCCAGGTCAGACCTGGGAGTATCTCCTTACGAGATGATGTTCGGATTACCCTTCCTTACCACTCAACATGAAACAGCCACTTATGAAGTAGGAGAAGTAAGTGTCAAAAAATACGTCACCACAATTGCCAGAACACTTGAAAATTTGCGGCTGAAAGGAATGATCCCTCAAACCACAACTTTGGAGTTCAAAATTCATAATATCCATCCAGGGGAATGGGTACTAGTAAAAACATGGAAAGAACAATCTTTGACTCCACAATGGGAGGGTCCTTTTCAGGTACTGCTGACGACTGAGGCCGCAATCCGGACCAAGGAACGAGGGTGGATCAAAGGACCAGCAGAATCAAAGGACCTGTAAAAGAACCTGAAGAGTGGACTGTAATATCCAAACCAGGTGATACCAAATTGATTCTTAAACGGAGGCCAGGTGACAATGAACTAGAACAATCTAAATAATCCAAGGGATATGCAAAGAATCACACCTAACTGAGAAGTGAAAGCCAAATTGATATCAGTGGCCCCTGGACAAATTCTGGGACATCGTGGAGAAGAATATTCTCACTTCAAACAGGAAGGGTTGGGACTGTATCAAACAGGGAACTCTCATGTTCTGATTCTAGCCTGTGACTTGTATTAAGAAGGGGGGGAATCACAACTTCCATCAGTGCCACATCATATACCCTGTTTGAATCATTCTAACACGGGGCATGCCAGCCAGGTCAAATATAAGTAATTAATCTGGAGGGAAATCGACATTCCACACCATCGACACCCTAGTTGTAAAAGGTGTCAAGCACAAAGTCAACCCCCTATCCAGACAAAATCATAAGCAACAAAAGTAATAACTTTGCTCTGCAGATGGGAATTACTAGTGCCTGTTGAATGGGAAACACCTAAGATACGATAAGATACTACAGTTAAAATAAGTACCAAAAGAAATTTGCCTAAAAGCTACAAAGGAAGCGACAAGGAAATAGAGGGCAAGACCGGGTTGGCCACTGTACTCGCCACCGAGAAGATCCAATACACCTGCCATGGGTTGCAACCTCATAGGCAAGGGAGGTGGGAGTATAAGCCATGCCGGACCTCTGTTATTCCTTCTTTTGTCACTTATCCTGCTCCCTTTCGGGACACCGGCAAGACCATGTTACAAATGCTATCGAAAGCTCTACATGGAAAGACACCGGGGCTTCTTTCTTATTACTCATACCCATATCAACAGTCACTGTTATGACTCGTCCAAATTAGGTATTTGCATGCATAAAGGGGAAAAATATTAGATTACAGAAAATTTGGGAACAAGTGGAAACAGACTAGGAAGTAATTGTCCAAAAGGAGAAAAATGGATTTGCTTCACAGCTGCCACCAGGGGAACAGTCCAAGATTTGGTAAAAGAACAAGTGGTAAGTAAAGATACAAAGCCAGCACAGCAACCTCGCCCTATATTCACCTCACGCCAGGACCTGTATGCAAAGCTCAAACAACAGTTAAAAGAGGAAAAAACCCCAAGGTTAGGAAAAAACCTGTTTGTAGAATTGGGGGAGAGGATAGGTAAAGAACTTAACATAACCAACTGTTGGGTCTGTGGAGGAGCTTTAATGGCAGAAGAATGGCCATGGAAAGGTAGCAGCCTAGGCCCGGTAGAACTCCTTAAATGGAACCGGACAAATATAAGAGGGGGGAACTGACCTGAGGGGTGGATTTTAAGTTCAACAGTGATAGGGGAAGAATGCCTCTGGCGAACTGGGAAAAACTTTCTTAATGAAGTAGGAAACACTCCCTGTAAAAGGTATAAAGTGAGTAACAAAACTCCAACGTGGTGGGTCCCAGAAAAACCAACTTGGTATTGGGCTCAGAAAAAAGGAAAAGACTGTCTATACGATAATGAAGTTGGACTCTTTCAGTGTAGGAAAAATCCTTATTTTGGAATCCCAGAAATATCCAAATTTTGGGAGAATATAAATCATCAAGAAGGTGATTATTGGAAAGCACCAGATGGCTTATTTTGGATATGTGGGAAGAGGGCATACCCAAGACTCCCTTCACATTGGGAAGGGAGTTGTACACTAGGAATCATTCAACCAGGGTTTTTCCTTCTACCAGAACCAGAGGGAGATCAATTAGGAATACCTGTCTATGAAGACTTCAAAAGAAATAAAAGAGATTTAATTGGAGGATTCCAAAAATGGAAAGATGAGGAATGGCCCCCTGAGCGAATATTAGAAACATATGGGCCAGCTACCTGGGCACAAGATGGAAGTTGGGGATATCGAACCCCAATTTACATGCTGAATCGTATCATCAGACTCCAAGCTCTTGTAGAAATCATAACCAATGAAACAGCCGGGGCTATGGAATTAATAGTCAGCCAGCAACGCCAAACCAGAGCTGCAATATATCAAAATAGGCTGGCTTTAGACTATTTACTGGCTGAAGAAGGGGGTGTGTGCTGGAAGTTCAATACATCGGATTGTTGTTTAAAAATTGATGACAATGGGGATGCCCTTCTAGATATCGCCAACAATATCAGAAAAATAGCCCATGTACCAGTCCAAAAATGGGAATCAATGATGTCTGCTAACTGGTGGGATGGCATATTGGGGAAAGAATGGTGGAAGAAGCTAGGTTTCTTCCTCTTATGTGCTACAGCTGGTCTAATATTTCTCCCTTGCTTGATCCCCTGCTTTATTCGGCTAATCACCAGCGTAGTTCAAGGCATGCAAGTTGTGGCAATGCCTACTGACCCAAAGTTGGCTATGTCTGGAACAGCACAAAAAATTATGGTATTAAAAAGACAAAGTGATATAAAAGACCCTCTCGAAGAAGCCAAATTAATCTGTGAAAAGAACGAACGGACACTAGAAGCCAAGAAAAAAGAATTATTGCTCAAGCCAAATGATTTATAAAATAGAAAAGGGGGGATTGTTATAAACATATATTATATTGGCTTCTCGCAAAGTATAAAGGTAGATATTATATAATGTTAGAAATGCATTTTGCTGTGTGGATGTAGTTTTCTCTCTTTAGCAAGAATGTTAGCAAGTGTGAGCAAGTAAGATAACCTCCAAGCCAACAGAGGATGAGGCCCAAGGAGCTGCTAATCAACACTTTGTCCAGGGAACAAAAGGGCCAAAAGGCTACTCCGCCCGGAGAACAGGCGGCCAGGAGAGTCCGAGAGCCGTTATCACCACTCTGCTCGGGGGGGCAAAGAGGCCCAAAGCTGCAATCAGCCCTGACTGTCTGGAGAATTAAGAGATCCACCCTACCATCGACTCTTACCTAGCCTAGCGGGCCCAACCCCAAGAATCAAGAGAAATAAAACCACAAGGCAGAAGACTACGCATGCTCTAAAAAGGCGGAACCAAGGAGTGGCCATGCAGAACAGCTCCAGGAAAAGTTTTAATAGGAATGAAGAACAGACAGTAAAAATGGTATAAAAAGGACTCGCCTCCAGCATCAGGTGTGCTCTTGGCAGAGCGCCAAGGCACCCGGCCATTACCCCTTTGCTTTATTTTATGTGTCTCTTATTGTCTTTATATTAAACGCTTTAAATTCTCACAGGAGAGTGAACCTCGTTTTTCACATATGGGTGCCGTACCCTCCTACCCTCACACATGCCACTCAAAGCTCCTTGCGTGGAGCTCTCGCACCATCCATGCCAGCAACTGTGCCAAGACACCGCCCTTGTTCAGCACCATCGCACCTACCACAAGGTAGCTGAATCGGAGGGCAGGAAAAAGACATCGACAATGGAGGGGAGTTGCTCCCACTGACAGCCAAGCTCCAAGTTCAGCGTCCCTTACGTCTCGCCCAGGACGGGCGGGAAAACGCCTCGGCGGAACGCAGCGCTGGGCGGGAGCGGCCGGCACGGCAACCGAGCGCGCTCCCCACTCCCTCCCGCCCGCGCCGCTGCTGGGACGCCGGGTTCGCCGGAATCGGCCACGTGCTGCAGGGAGGGCAGCGCGGCAAAGGCGGCCACCCCTCGTCGCCCTGGGAAGGCCGGCCTCGGATCCCCGCTCTCTCCACCGGCACGGGCAGTGCCAGCAGCCTCTCGCTGCGGCCGCCGCTGGCCGAAAGCTTGGCCGCGCACCGCCCGGCCGGCCCCGCCGCTCCGCGGAGTCCGTGGGCGGCCGCCGAGCGACAGGAAGCAGAAGCGCTCACCGCCGCGCCACTCGCCGCCCCGCCCGGGCGCTCCTCTCCTCGCGCTACCACGGCGGCGCCGGCCCGCCCCGCTTTCCCCGTCGCCTGCGGTGCAACGCGGGTGCCACGAGCCACGCAGCACGCGTGCGGCCGGGCCCTGCCGAGCCGCAGGCGGAGCCGGGGCACGGCCCGGGCGGGAGAGCTTCCGGCGGCCGAGCGTGAGCGCGCCAGGCGGGGGGGCGGCCGGCGGCGCGATGGAGAGCTAGATGGAGGCGGCAGCACCGCGCGGCATAAAATAGCTGCTCGTCCCGCAGCCCCCCGCTCCGCAGCCCCTCGGCTGCTGTCGAGAAGGGCCCCGGCCCTGGCCGCGCCGGTGGCGACGTGGCTCCGCAGCCCGCGGGCAGCCCTGGCGGGGCAGGGGAGCAACGCGGGCAGCCCCGGGGTCGCGCAGCCGTCTGTAACGCGCGGTGGGAGCCGCCGGGAACTATTTTACACCTCCCGGGGGGCTGGGGAGGAGCACGGAGACCACGCGGTAGGTCGCTGCCGTTAGGGAAAATTAATCCACGATGCCTGAGGTTTATGTCCGAAAAGGAGACAGAGGAGTCCTGCAACATTCTTCGACTACAGGGAGAGTCCATGGGGCTTTTCCCATGGGGTCTGTCAAACGGTTGCGGGGTGCAGCCCCCTTTTGATGCCAAGTTCCCGGCCACAACGCCCTCTTCCTTTTCCCCACTGGCTGAGGTATTCGGGAGATACAGACTTCCGGAACTGCCTACTCTATGCCTCCCTCTAATATGCACCCCCCTTTTGGCATCGAAAAGAAAGAAAAAGAAACCATCCCTAATAATATTAAGTCTTTGTTGCCTTGCTCTAGGTTCAGGAATTTAATACAGCCTCGATTAATCAACAGTCTCTGATGATTAGTAACAGTTCTCGAGAACTAATCATTTCTTCTGTTATTTCACTACCCATAAGTTCCTAGCCTTGTCTACAGGCCGATTCACACGGTCTGGTTGTAAGGACTCATCCATCTCACTCCTTTCAATCCCTCCTCTTTTAATTTGATCTGTATTTGTCTTTACAAACCTTAATTACCATTGATTCAATTTTTTCTTCTGGAGCCTTCTTGGGTTTTGCTATTATTTGCAGTGACATCCTTTTCTGTCCTTTTGTATGCATTTCTGGATCAGGTAGGCATGGCTGCTAGCGGCATCCCCTTGAGCACCTGCTGAAAGAGCTGCACCCAGCATGGTATCACGCATGGTAAAAAGATGAGAGTTGCTATAGCATATAAGAGGAGAAATGGTATTCATTTAGCCCATAGCTGGCCAGTTAACCATGCAAACATGTCCCATTACCATCCTTTCAACATTTGGACAGGTCCATGAGCTGGCGTTATTTCCTTTGTTATTTGTTTGACCACATTTCCGCTGTCATCTGCTTGCAAACAGCAGCTCGAGTCATTTAATTTCCCACAAACTCCTCCTTCTTCTGCTAACAGATAATCTAATACCATCCAATGTTGAAATACCGCTTTCCTCGTTCAAGTGGGTTGGTCAGCTAGAAGGTCGAGAGCTGTGGCTGGCTGGTTGGTAATTATTTCCGAGACAGCCTGTAACCTAATTATCTCATTCAAATTGGGGTGCTCCCTCCAGCCAGGGCTGCATCAGCTGACTGCTTTTCTCTAATTAAATCATCACAGATTTTGATTCCTAAGCGATTTCCCTGAACTTGTAGTAGCAAAAAGAACAATGGTCTAATAAATATACCATATCCCTGACCAGTTTGGAGGTAGCCTGAGCTAAGCATATTGGCCGCAAATCCAATAATGTCCTTTCAAAGCCCATGTTCCATTAGCAAAGGGGCCTTCCTACCCTTGGTCATCAATTGGTGGGTCAAAATACAGCAGGATTCCCGGGCCTAACGGTCCTCCAACAATAGTTGCCCCACCATAAGGGTCACAGTATTTGCATTTCCAAGCTCCCACACAGGGTTCCCATCTACTTTTACATCTGCAAGCTGCTTGGTTGCATTTGGAGCAGAACTCACTAAAAGGCTTTGAGTTCCAATCGGGTGTTGCCATTCCCACTGATAATCACAAACAACATGTCTTCTACTTGTGGAATTTTTGTGGGGACAGCTCAAAAATAGGTGATCAAAAAAGCCCTTGTTCCTCCCCATTGCTTTACAGGCTTCCAAATATTTTTGGTAAGTGTGGCAAGAACACCTTACGCAGCTACCATTAGTGAGCCGAACAGGTATTTGATTGCATTTGCCTTGATATTTGGAACAATTGTAAGGAGGGCAATTGGGGCTCGAAACCCAATTGTTTAAACCCAGAGGGAAAGTCAATTGACAAACGCCTTTTCCTACATAGACATGCCCTGTCCTGTTTAGGCAATAAGTGCCTTTTTGAGAAGAATGAAGTGGCCATGGACTTCCTTCTTCGGCCCAAAATCCTGTCCTAGTATGGACCTCACGTCGGGTGTTGACCCACCACTTAGGTTCAGCTGGGCTAGCCAACCATGGCCACTCTTCAGATCCTCCTGGCCCTCCACAGAGCCAGCAATTGCTAAGGTTAAAAACTTTTGCTACTTCTTCTCCTAAGGCTGCAAATTGATTCTCCCACTCCTGGCCTAAACTTAGCTGACCATATAAAAGTAGAATTATTAAGGAAAATGTTTTAATAGCGTGATCTAATTAGCTAGTCTAATTTTCACGTTGTCTTCTGCACCACCTGTGGCAATTGAAGACACAGAAACCACCTAACGTACAACAATGGCCGCAAGTATTAGCCCCCCAGTGAGTGGAGATTCTAGAGGAGGGATGCCCATACAGACTATTTCAGCAGATGGTCTGTGGGTAGGCACGCAGGGCTTCCTCTGATGTTGAAGCACTGGCTACTGCTCCAGCCCGCTCCTGCAGAGTGTCAGTCACGGCCTCCCAGCTTTCTCCTCCAGCCGAGATGTGCAAATCTCTGAGGCTTCAGAGACCTTGACCCAAGTGTGACGGGTCCACCTGTGTTCAGCTGTCTTGATGGCTGTTTCTGTGGTCAGTGACACTTGGAATGGGCCACGCCATTTCACCACCATTGGCGCTTCTTTCTACCCCTTAACTAGGACTCAATCTCCCGGTTGGATGTTACAAGCAGCAAAGTCCAAAGGCGGGGCTTGTGCCAGCTGAGCTTCCTGTTGAAGGGGTTTCACAAGAAGCAGTATCCTGGCCACAGATGGTTTTAAATATACATCACTTGCCTCTACCCCCCTCCCCCCCCCCCCCCCGCCAAGGTTGAGACTTACCAGGGTAATTGCAAACGACGATTGAAAGGGAGATAACTGAATCTCTCTTCTGGGTCGGGCCCTCATTCTCGCCAAAGCCAATGTCCAAAGCCCTACCCATGGCATCTTGATTTCTATTACCAGCTTCAAAAGGTGTTTATTTCTCTATTCATTGTATTCTACCCGAGCCGAGCTCTGGGGGTGCCAGGGCCTATGGAGGTTCCATTGTATTCCTAAAGAAGCCAAAATCCCTTGAAGGATCTTTCCTGTAAAATGAGTTCCCCTATCTGAGTCTATTGCTTCTACAATGCTTTATCTTGGAATGACTTGTTCCAACAATGCCTTAATAACTGATCCTGTCATTGCTGAAGCAGTTGGAAATGCTTCTGGCCACCTTGCTAGCTGACATACGATTACCAGAAGATATTAAGCCTTGCCACTTGGGGCATCTCAGGAAAATCCACCTGGCGTCTTTGGAAGGGACATGCAGCCCAAGGCCTCCCTCCCCTGGCAGGTTACTTTGTAACTCGGCTGTTTGCTTTAGCACAGATCAAGCAACCTTCAACAGCTCGTTTTGCCAGTCTAAAAAGACCCACAGCAACATGCATCATGAGGAAGGCTTCTGCCAATCCTCAGGAAATGCAAGGACTCTCTTCACGGAGTTGTTTTAGTATTGGTAGGGCCAAAGGCTCTGGTATCTCTTGTTTGCCATCCCTTGTAAACCAATTCTTGCCTTTTTTCTCTGCCGCACGACTTTTAACTGTATCTCGAACATCTCTGGTAGAAAAGACAGCTTCCCGGGCAGTGATGGAGTCACTGGGAGCAAAGGGGGCATCTTGGAGAGTTCTGGCAGAAGTGTTGCTTTCTGAGTTTCTTCATCCACCAAAAAGGAGACAGAGGAGTCCTGTAACATTCTTCAACTCCAGGGAGAGGCCATGGGGCTTTTGCCATGGAGTCTCTCAAATGATTGCGGGATGCAGCCCCCTTTTTCTGCTAAGTTCCTGGCAACAGCACCCTCTGAGGTACTCGGGAATTACAGACTGCCGGAACTGCCTACTCTATTCCCCCCTCTAATATGCACCCCCCTTTTGGTATGGAAAAGGAAGAAAACGAACCTATTCCTAATGCTATTAAGTCTTTGCTGCCTTGCTCTAGGTTCAGGAATTTAACAGGGCCTTGGCTGAGCAACAGTCTCTGTTGATTAGTAACAGTTTCTAGAGCTAATACTTTCTTCTCTTACTTCCCTCCCTGTAAATTCCTAGCCTTGTCTAAGGACGGATTCACACGGTCTCTTTGTAAAGACACATCTATGTTACTCCTTTCACTCCCACACCTTCTTGGCGGTGGAACGGCTCCCCCCGGCACAGCACCCGGCACAAAACCCCCATATGCGCACACACACACCTGCACTTACCCTGCACTCCGCTGCACACACACACACACACACACACACACACACACACACACACCTGCCGCACACTAACACCCCCGTCCACATCCCCCCCATGCTACTTGCAGTGGCCCCGCCCCTGCCATCCCGGCCGGCTGGCAGCGCCCACTCCTCACATGCTTCCCCATGCCTTGCATTTCCTTGCTGCCCCCTCTGTAGCCTTCCCTCAACCTGCCTTTTCTCCCCTGCCTTGCATTGACTTGCTCACCCATCCCCCACCTGACTTCCTTTCACATTCGTCTAGGTCTGGCCTCACCTTTCCTTTTCCTTCTAGGACCCTCACTGCCTTGCCTCGCCTCGCAAAGCCACCACTTGCCTTGCCTTGCCCTTGAACCCCTCCCTTGCCTTGCATGACCTTGCTCACCCCTCCCCCACCTGGAATTCAAGACCCCTTTTCAATGACCTTTCATGCCCTTGCCCTGCCCTTTCTGCTCCTCCTAGGAATCTCAAAGCTCTCAAGCATCTCCGGTGTTTCAGGATCACATGAGAGGAAGACCAGGGGAGGAGGACGCATGTTGCCACACTCATCTCTATGGGCAGCCTTTGTCTGGGAGCAATCCTTGCATGTCTTGAATCTTGGAAGGGCAATTCACATTTTGCCCTTGAGCTCGGGGACCAGAATGAGAGTTCTTTTGCATACAAAGCAAAGCAGGTAGCTCAAGTCTTTTAGGTGCAGAGGAGAAATGACCCACGCGGGATCAAGGCCACACAGAGCACTTGGTCCTGGCCACTTTTGTGTACTAGCAGTCATTGAATGTACTTCTCACCTGCCTTGCCTGGCCTTGCCTTGGCAACACAACAGTTTCCTTGCCTTGCCCTGCTAGCCCTCTGTAGCCTTGCATTCCTTTGCATGGCCCTTGACCTGCCTACTGCTTTCCTCCAGGGCCTTGGCTTGCCAAGCCCTTCCTGTTTCTGCCTGGCCTTCCCATCAGTGGACTTTCCTTCCTACGGCCAGCCTTGCCTCTAACTTCTGGGCCTTCTCTTGCCTACCACTCCATTTGCTTTCCCCTCACTGCTCTGGCCTTGCCTACCTCTCCCTTGACTTGCCCACAATTGCCTGCACTTGGTTTGCAGCGCCTTGCCTGCATGGAAGGCAAGGGAAAGAGTGGTAGGCAGGGCAAAGCAAAGCCAGCAAGTTGTAGGTAGTGCGAGGCAAGGCAGACGTAGGCAAAGGAAGCAGAGCAAGGGTAGCTTAAGAAGAACTAGACACGGTGCTGAAGGCAAGGCAAGGCCAAGAGACTAGGAGTGCCTTTCCTTGGGAAGGCAAGGACATAGTGCCAGTGTTGCTGGAGCAGATGTTAAGGTACCATGGGGAGGAATAGTCCAGCAAGACATTTCTCTTCTGGCCCCTGTGCGTGTAGGGGCAATTGCTGGACATATTCAATACTGGAGGTGGATCAGTCGCTGGATGTGTTGCATTTTGGAGGAGGGGATGCCGTTTCTTTGGAGATGGGCTTGTAGTTGCTCTCTTTGGCAAGGAAAGCAGGTGTGGATGTGCACATCAGGTGCTCTTAGGGATTTTAAAGGCTTTTCCCAACAGGCAGAGCTCTCTCTGGGTTAGAGCTGTTGAGCTGTCAGTGGGAATGCAAAGGCCAAGCTCGTGAGACTTTTGTCCTGGTGCCTTCGGTGTGTGAGCAGTCCCTGGTGCCGTTGTCTTTGGACCCTGACTCTGGGAGAGGGAAGGCCTAGGATGGTACCTAGAGCTGAGAAGGAGAGTGCAGAGAACAGCGTGTGTGCTGCTAGTTTGAGGGGTGCAGGTGAAGTTGTAGGCAGCAAGATCTTCCTCAGCTGGCACTGAGCTCTGTTTTTGCCAGGGGTTCAAGTTGGTGGGCAGAATCTGTGAGAGGGAAAATATTTGCTTGGGCCAAAGAGGTTTTTCTGGCTCTTGGAGTGTGGTGTAAAGAAGAGTCTGCTCTTGGAAGGGGAAGGTGAGGGAAATCTTTTTGTTCTGACACCGTTGATTTGAGTGCAGGGACGTGTGCAAGTTGCCTTTGCCCTTGGGGTGGTTTCGAGCTGGGCCGGGTGCTTGGCCTTCTTTTGCAAGTCTACAGCGCCATCGTGTGGTTGTTTCCATGAGCGCTGACAGTGCCCGGGAAAAAGCCAAGCGCTTCGCTGGCGCGGCCCCGGTCGTGTGGGTGCAGTTGGTGGAAGAGCTCCGCTGTGCATCCTGCCTCTTGGAGACATAAAAGGATGTGATCCTGCGCGTAGCGGGGAAGCAAGAGGAATCTTTTCATTGTTGGCTGGGCAGTTTCTAAGCGGCAAAAGTAAAGGCAGTTCCAGCACGGTCTCTTTCTTTTCAGAACCTTTTCTGTGCCATCATGAACATGCTCAACATGTAACTCGCACCCACTGAACTGCATCAAAGGCCCTGCAGATACGCACTTTCCTTCAAGCTCTATGTAGCATCCTACCCTCCACCTCTCGCCGATCCCAAAGCCCTTCCAAACATCCAGCAGCTGCACGCAGAGAACAAGTGCTAGAACAAGGCGTGGGCCTTCATAGTCCTTTTAAAGTCTGTAAACTAGGCGAAACATTCCAGTGACCAGCACTTTCCTTCGCAACTATATATAGAGCATCATCACATTCTCTCCAAGTGGGTAAGTCCACCCTTGCAGCGCAGGGTTTGCAGCCCCAGTTCGGACTTAGAGATGGGCCAGGTGAGAAAGCATTTGTTGACTATCCCTCGTCTCTGGAAGTCTTGATACTCGCAGCGCAATCAGGTCCGCACACCTTCAGTGTGGCCAAGTTCAAGCAGCTAGAGCTCCCAGAGATGGGAGAGTCAGGACAGAAGACGTTCCAAAAGTACCGTGTACTTACAGCAGGATTAAAACTGTGCACAGCAGTCTGCAGCACTGTAGCTTCCTTCTCTGACAAACGTGCCATCCCATTGTTGGCTCTCGCAGCTCGGTTGCTAGCTGCTCTCCTGAAGAAAAGAGCTAGAAGAAAAAGCCAATGCTGGGCTGCACCTTCCCCTTGCCTCACGTAAAGCCACCTAAACTCCCCACTGCACTCTCTACTTCCCCTCTCCTTGGCATCGACCACTGTGTTTTCTGCATCTCGGAGCTGAAAGGTAAGCGCCAGTGGTTCCAGGGATGGTTGGAAGGTAAGTAGCTGTCTTAGAACTTTCTCCCTCTCAATCTTAAAGTGAATTCGGCCGGAAGGCGGGTGCCAGCCACGCTCCTTTCTCAGTTTGTACGCTGCGGACACGAGCCTGGTGCTCTGCGCCTTCATTCCGCCTCTTTAGTACCCATGTCGCGCTTTCATTCTGCCGGAGTCAAACCATCGTCTACTTGTCGCACAAAGAGCACTGTGCCGGCAGCGAAATGCCCCAGCCAACTGCTTCTGCCGACACACGCCTGGGCTATGCACTTTCCCTCGCAGCGACATACAGCAGCACATTCGGTCTTTCTTGTCGTCCAAATGTAAAGGGAAAGATTCTACGCTACGTCTGGCACAGAGAACAGTTTTAGGTCAACAAGCTTACCCAGAGCTTTACTCCGATGCGTGGAAACCAGTGTTTGCACCACATTCTAGTGGCAGCCCTCCTTCTTTTACAGCCTGCACAGCCCCGTCAGATCGTGGTGCTCTCTGACACTTTCCTTCTCAGTTCCAAGTACCACCGCGAACCTTACAGCCTTGCAGGGAGCAAAGACGCGGATAAACGTCTCGCACCGAAGAACGTGGCTGGACGAAAATATGTTCTTCCTCTCTCCTCCTTGTCGCCCAGATTGTGGTGCTGTGTTGAAAGTCTTGGCCAGCGAAAAGCTAATCCAGCCAGTGTTTCTCTCCTGACGCATTTCGCTGAGCGAGAGCGACACAGAGAGCTTGGACATTGCAAAACAGCAAGGAAATGATTGTACGTCGAGCTCAGGAAAATCCGTGCACAGCACACTGTGGGATGCGTGCAATGCTGACGCTTAAGAGCGGCAAAGCTCAAAGGCATCGCTGGGCTCGAGTACTGTCCAGACCACGGCGAAGAACGAAGCAGCTGGGCCACGGCTTAATGTACTCAGTGGAGCGAATTTCAAATGTCCAGCCAAGAGCTGCTTCACAAGCAGATTCAGCTGAGAATGCTCTGGCTGCTTCACAAAGTAAGGCGCAGCCGGTGCACTCCATCACACTACCTGGCCAGAGGCAGTTTCTTACACCTTCAATGCTGCAGAGTCCATGCAGCTGGAGCACACCCAGAAGGACGCGTCCAGATGGAAGGCGTTCTTCAAGTACCCCCCTGCTCCAAGCAGCTTTGAAATGGAGCACAACACTCTGCGGCTCCGCAGCTTCCTTCTCAGATAGACGTGCCGTCACATTATTCACTCTCGCAGCTCCGTTGCCCACTTGCAGCAGCTGCTACCAAAGAAAAAGGCTCCAGGAGTAAAAGCCACTGCTGAGCTGCACTATCCCCTTGCCTCACGTAAAGCACCAGAAACTGTCCGCTGCACTCTGTATTTCCATTCTCCGCCGCATCTACCACTGTCATCTCTGCATCTCGAAGCATAAACCTCGTCACAATTGTTTCCGGGGAAAGCTGGAAGAGAAATAGGTAGCAGCACAAGTAGCTGCAGGTTGAACTTTCTGTTTTCAACTGCTAATTTGAATCCGAAAACAAGCGAGTGACAGCCACGCTTCCTCTTGCAGCCTGTGCGATGCACACACCAGCTCGCTGCTTTGCGCCTCCATTCTTCCGCTCTTCGTACCATGTCGCGCTTTCGTTTTGCTGGCGACGAACCATCGTCTACTTGTCGCACAGGGAGAACGGTGCCAGCAGAGAAACGCTCCAGGCTGCTGCCTCTGCCGAAACACGCCTGGGCTATTCCCCCCAGTGCTAGGTAGCACAACATTCTATCTGCATTGTGGTCTTAATCTTAAGGGAATGATTCTCGACTACGTCTCACACAGAGAACTGTGCCGGGACAATACATGTGTTTTATTATCCCTTCTCGCAATAAGACTATGGTGCTGCGTTGGAACTGTTGGCCAGTGGAAGGCTAATCCAGCATGTGCTTCCCTCCTGATGCATTTCACTGAGCGAGAGCGGAGGAAAATCTGTGCTCCGCACACTGTGGATGCTTGCAGTATACACGCAGAAGAGCGGCACAGCTCATAGCCATCGCACACACCAGCCCAGTGCCATGGGGCTGCGGTCTTCTCCCTTACCGGCGCTGGACAGAACTGAAGCATTCAGCTTTGGCTCTCTTCAGTGTGTGTACTGCACGCATCCACAGTGCGCTGTGCACGGATTTTCCTCAGCGCTACGTGCAAGTACAGCCTTTCTGCTTCGCAGAGCCAAGCTGTCCGCGCAAGCCCTCACTCAGAGAAATTTGTCAGGAGAGAAGCACTTGCTGGATTAGCATTTCACTGGCCAACAGTTCCAATGCAGCACCGTAGTCTTATTGCGAGAAGGGGTAATAAAACCCACGCTTTCAGTACAGCACCACAATCCGGGCGACGAGGAGGAGAAAAGAACATCTTTTCGCCTTTGCACGATCTTCTCTGCGGCACATCTATCCACGTCTTTGTTCCCTGCAAGGCTGTACCGTTCGCGGTGGAACTTGGAACTGAGAAGGAAGGTGCAGAGAGCACCGCGATCTAACGGCGCTGTGCAGGCTGTGAAAGAAAGAGAGCTACCACTGGAATGTGGTGCAAATACAGGTTTCCACGCGTCGGGGGTAAACTCCGGGTAAGCTCGTTGACCTAAAACTGTTCTCTGTGCCAGACGTAGCCGAGAATCATTCCCTTGACATTCAGGCTACAACGCAAACAGAATGTGGTGCTATCAAAGGCTGCGAAAGAAAGTGCATAGCCCAGGTGTGTTTCGGAAGGATCAGCAACCTGGAGCGTTTCTCTGGAGCCTTTCTCTGCTGCCACCGTTCTCTCTGTGCGACAAGTAGACGACGGTTCGTCGCCAGCAAAACGAAAGCGCGACATGGTACGAAGAGCGGAAGAATGGAGGCGCAAAGCAGCGAGCTGGTGTGTGCATCGCACAGGCTGCAAGAGGAAGCGTGGCTGTCACTCGCTTGTTTTCGGATTCAAATTAGCAGTTGAAAACAGAAAGTTCAACCTGCAGCTACTTGTGCTGCTACCTATTTCTCTTCCAGCTTTCCCCGGAAACAATTGTGACGAGGTTTATGCTTCGAGATGCAGAGATGACAGTGGTAGATGCGGCGGAGAATGGAAATACAGAGTGCAGCGGACAGTTTCTGGTGCTTTACGTGAGGCAAGGGGATAGTGCAGCTCAGCAGTGGCTTTTACTCCTGGAGCCTTTTTCTTTGGTAGCAGCTGCTGCAAGTGGGCAACGGAGCTGCGAGAGTGAATAATGTGACGGCACGTCTATCTGAGAAGGAAGCTGCGGAGCCGCAGAGTGTTGTGCTCCATTTCAAAGCTGCTTGGAGCAGGGGGGTACTTGAAGAACGCCTTCCATCTGGACGCGTCCTTCTGGGTGTGCTCCAGCTGCATGGACTCTGCAGCATTGAAGGTGTAAGAAACTGCCTCTGGCCAGGTAGTGTGATGGAGTGCACCGGCTGCGCCTTACTTTGTGAAGCAGCCAGAGCATTCTCAGCTGAATCTGCTTGTGAAGCAGCTCTTGGCTGGACATTTGAAATTCGCTCCACTGAGTACATTAAGCCGTGGCCCAGCTGCTTCGTTCTTCGCCGTGGTCTGGACAGTACTCGAGCCCAGCGATGCCTTTGAGCTTTGCCGCTCTTAAGCGTCAGCATTGCACGCATCCCACAGTGTGCTGTGCACGGATTTTCCTGAGCTCAACGTACAATCATTTCCTTGCTGTTTTGCAATGTCCAAGCTCTCTGTGTCGCTCTCGCTCAGCGAAATGCGTCAGGAGAGAAACACTGGCTGGATTAGCTTTTCGCTGGCCAAGACTTTCAACACAGCACCACAATCTGGGCGACAAGGAGGAGAGAGGAAGAACATATTTTCGTCCAGCCACGTTCTTCGGTGCGAGACGTTTATCCGCGTCTTTGCTCCCTGCAAGGCTGTAAGGTTCGCGGTGGTACTTGGAACTGAGAAGGAAAGTGTCAGAGAGCACCACGATCTGACGGGGCTGTGCAGGCTGTAAAAGAAGGAGGGCTGCCACTAGAATGTGGTGCAAACACTGGTTTCCACGCATCGGAGTAAAGCTCTGTGTAAGCTTGTTGACCTAAAACTGTTCTCTGTGCCAGACGTAGCGTAGAATCTTTCCCTTTACATTTGGACGACAAGAAAGACCGAATGTGCTGCTGTATGTCGCTGCGAGGGAAAGTGCATAGCCCAGGCGTGTGTCGGCAGAAGCAGTTGGCTGGGGCATTTCGCTGCCGGCACAGTGCTCTTTGTGCGACAAGTAGACGATGGTTTGACTCCGGCAGAATGAAAGCGCGACATGGGTACTAAAGAGGCGGAATGAAGGCGCAGAGCACCAGGCTCGTGTCCGCAGCGTACAAACTGAGAAAGGAGCGTGGCTGGCACCCGCCTTCCGGCCGAATTCACTTTAAGATTGAGAGGGAGAAAGTTCTAAGACAGCTACTTACTGTCGCGGGTTGGGTTTGTAACCGGGCGGAAACACCAATTTAGTGTAGTGGTTTGGTCTAAAATACTCATTGCTGTTTATCTTCTGTGAGATAAGAATTAGGAGAAATGCAAAGCAGGCACCAACTTGAATGAATATAAAGAAGTTTATTAACAGACCTAAAAGAAGGAAGGAAAAAAATTATACCACCTTTAGAACTCTCCTCCTCCCCCCACCTTCCTCCCGTCTCCCACTGACAATGTAAAGACAACCCTTAAGATGTTCAGTCTGTTTACCACTTCCATAATAACCTGGTTCAGTCCATTTAGAAAGAGAAGTCTCTTTTTGCTCATGCTATGAAAACAGTATCACACCGAGACAGCCACCCACTTCCAAATATTGTTCAGTCCATTCAGGAAGAGGAGTCTCTCTGCTTGCGATGTGAGTCCCTTCCCCCCCGACTTGCAGCTTTTCCCGCAACTGCTTTCGAGGGTCCACTCTTGAAAGTTTTCTGGGGTACAATTTTAAGGTTGAGCTGTTCAGAAACAAAGAAAAAACAGAGGCCCTTCTCCTTCCCTGGGAGCAAAGGGTCATCTTCATCTTTAAGACTATCTCTGGAAGCATCTCTAGGAATTGAGGTTTTTCTCCTTTCCTCTTTGGAGCAAAAGTCCTCATCTGGTTCATCTGGTTCATCTCTCTCTGTCTAAACTTCTCATGAAATTACAGCTGCGTCAGCATCTGCCTATCTCAGCGCAGGTGCTTCTGCTTATGAGTTGAACACTCCACCCCCCATATCTTCATGAAATTACAACAGGATACTCTGATATATCATAGCTTCACAACAGACTTTCAGCTTTAAGCATCTCCTCTCTCTCTTCCCTCAGGTTTTCAGCTCTTCACAGCAATAAAAGGGTTAATCTCACCTCGGCCTTACAGCTGGAATGTGGCTTATCGCAGTTGGTCACCTGACCTCTGCCGGACATCGGTGCCGCTTTGCTGAATCTCGGCCGCAGTGGAGGGGGGGTTCCGAGCCGCTCTGGCTGCCCACGGCAAGGCGGTGGGGGGGGGGGGGTTCCATGGCTGGAACAGGTCCATGGCTCCAGGCTGGCCGTGGCCCGGCCCGGCCTGGCCCAAGCAGGGCCTGGCCGGGCCCGCTGGCCCCTGCACGGGGCCTGCAGCCACCTGTCCCAGCGCCGGAAACGAGAGAGAGCTTGGAGGGGGAGTTTGCTGTTCTTAAGTGTGGATCACAGAGGCGGTCACAACTTTAAGTGGCTTAAAGAATTGTCCATATTCAAACTGGCCAGCTGATAGGTTCTATCAGGTCCCAGAGGAAGCTGTAAGCACCCCTTAGCAAGGATGTCCCTTCCGGGATTATGCTTGCTAACCTATGACATTCTCCACCCCTCGCCTCTGTGAAGACACATTTAAGAATTATTATCAAAATTACATTCAACTTCTGCTATATTCCACCCCTAGATAGTTCAGTACAATTACAATATAAGTTTCTCACTATCATGCTACTTAACTTATGACCTAATACTTGCTTTGCCCAGTATTCCTCCTAATTAAGCTTTATCTCACAGATCTCATCAATTGCCCGCATTCTCCACCATTTTGTCGCGGGTTGGGTTTGTAACCGGGCGGAAACACCAATTTAGTGTAGTGGTTTGGTCTAAAATACTCATTGCTGTTTATCTTCTGTGAGATAAGAATTAGGAGAAATGCAAAGCAGGCACCAACTTGAATGAATATAAAGAAGTTTATTAACAGACCTAAAAGAAGGAAGGAAAAAAATTATACCACCTTTAGAACTCTCCTCCTCCCCCCACCTTCCTCCCGTCTCCCACTGACAATGTAAAGACAACCCTTAAGATGTTCAGTCTGTTTACCACTTCCATAATAACCTGGTTCAGTCCATTTAGAAAGAGAAGTCTCTTTTTGCTCATGCTATGAAAACAGTATCACACCGAGACAGCCACCCACTTCCAAATATTGTTCAGTCCATTCAGGAAGAGGAGTCTCTCTGCTTGCGATGTGAGTCCCTTCCCCCCCGACTTGCAGCTTTTCCCGCAACTGCTTTCGAGGGTCCACTCTTGAAAGTTTTCTGGGGTACAATTTTAAGGTTGAGCTGTTCAGAAACAAAGAAAAAACAGAGGCCCTTCTCCTTCCCTGGGAGCAAAGGGTCATCTTCATCTTTAAGACTATCTCTGGAAGCATCTCTAGGAATTGAGGTTTTTCTCCTTTCCTCTTTGGAGCAAAAGTCCTCATCTGGTTCATCTGGTTCATCTCTCTCTGTCTAAACTTCTCATGAAATTACAGCTGCGTCAGCATCTGCCTATCTCAGCGCAGGTGCTTCTGCTTATGAGTTGAACACTCCACCCCCCATATCTTCATGAAATTACAACAGGATACTCTGATATATCATAGCTTCACAACAGACTTTCAGCTTTAAGCATCTCCTCTCTCTCTTCCCTCAGGTTTTCAGCTCTTCACAGCAATAAAAGGGTTAATCTCACCTCGGCCTTACAGCTGGAATGTGGCTTATCGCAGTTGGTCACCTGACCTCTGCCGGACATCGGTGCCGCTTTGCTGAATCTCGGCCGCAGTGGAGGGGGGGTTCCGAGCCGCTCTGGCTGCCCACGGCAAGGCGGTGGGGGGGGGGGGGTTCCATGGCTGGAACAGGTCCATGGCTCCAGGCTGGCCGTGGCCCGGCCCGGCCTGGCCCAAGCAGGGCCTGGCCGGGCCCGCTGGCCCCTGCACGGGGCCTGCAGCCACCTGTCCCAGCGCCGGAAACGAGAGAGAGCTTGGAGGGGGAGTTTGCTGTTCTTAAGTGTGGATCACAGAGGCGGTCACAACTTTAAGTGGCTTAAAGAATTGTCCATATTCAAACTGGCCAGCTGATAGGTTCTATCAGGTCCCAGAGGAAGCTGTAAGCACCCCTTAGCAAGGATGTCCCTTCCGGGATTATGCTTGCTAACCTATGACACTTACCTTCCAACCATCCCTGGAACCACTGGCGCTTACCTTTCAGCTCCGAGATGCAGAAAACACAGTGGTCGATGCCAAGGAGAGGGGAAGTAGAGAGTGCAGTGGGGAGTTTAGGTGGCTTTACGTGAGGCAAGGGGAAGGTGCAGCCCAGCATTGGCTTTTTCTTCTAGCTCTTTTCTTCAGGAGAGCAGCTAGCAACCGAGCTGCGAGAGCCAACAATGGGATGGCACGTTTGTCAGAGAAGGAAGCTACAGTGCTGCAGACTGCTGTGCACAGTTTTAATCCTGCTGTAAGTACACGGTACTTTTGGAACGTCTTCTGTCCTGACTCTCCCATCTCTGGGAGCTCTAGCTGCTTGAACTTGGCCACACTGAAGGTGTGCGGACCTGATTGCGCTGCGAGTATCAAGACTTCCAGAGACGAGGGATAGTCAACAAATGCTTTCTCACCTGGCCCATCTCTAAGTCCGAACTGGGGCTGCAAACCCTGCGCTGCAAGGGTGGACTTACCCACTTGGAGAGAATGTGATGATGCTCTATATATAGTTGCGAAGGAAAGTGCTGGTCACTGGAATGTTTCGCCTAGTTTACAGACTTTAAAAGGACTATGAAGGCCCACGCCTTGTTCTAGCACTTGTTCTCTGCGTGCAGCTGCTGGATGTTTGGAAGGGCTTTGGGATCGGCGAGAGGTGGAGGGTAGGATGCTACATAGAGCTTGAAGGAAAGTGCGTATCTGCAGGGCCTTTGATGCAGTTCAGTGGGTGCGAGTTACATGTTGAGCATGTTCATGATGGCACAGAAAAGGTTCTGAAAAGAAAGAGACCGTGCTGGAACTGCCTTTACTTTTGCCGCTTAGAAACTGCCCAGCCAACAATGAAAAGATTCCTCTTGCTTCCCCGCTACGCGCAGGATCACATCCTTTTATGTCTCCAAGAGGCAGGATGCACAGCGGAGCTCTTCCACCAACTGCACCCACACGACCGGGGCCGCGCCAGCGAAGCGCTTGGCTTTTTCCCGGGCACTGTCAGCGCTCATGGAAACAACCACACGATGGCGCTGTAGACTTGCAAAAGAAGGCCAAGCACCCGGCCCAGCTCGAAACCACCCCAAGGGCAAAGGCAACTTGCACACGTCCCTGCACTCAAATCAACGGTGTCAGAACAAAAAGATTTCCCTCACCTTCCCCTTCCAAGAGCAGACTCTTCTTTACACCACACTCCAAGAGCCAGAAAAACCTCTTTGGCCCAAGCAAATATTTTCCCTCTCACAGATTCTGCCCACCAACTTGAACCCCTGGCAAAAACAGAGCTCAGTGCCAGCTGAGGAAGATCTTGCTGCCTACAACTTCACCTGCACCCCTCAAACTAGCAGCACACACGCTGTTCTCTGCACTCTCCTTCTCAGCTCTAGGTACCATCCTAGGCCTTCCCTCTCCCAGAGTCAGGGTCCAAAGACAACGGCACCAGGGACTGCTCACACACCGAAGGCACCAGGACAAAAGTCTCACGAGCTTGGCCTTTGCATTCCCACTGACAGCTCAACAGCTCTAACCCAGAGAGAGCTCTGCCTGTTGGGAAAAGCCTTTAAAATCCCTAAGAGCACCTGATGTGCACATCCACACCTGCTTTCCTTGCCAAAGAGAGCAACTACAAGCCCATCTCCAAAGAAACGGCATCCCCTCCTCCAAAATGCAACACATCCAGCGACTGATCCACCTCCAGTATTGAATATGTCCAGCAATTGCCCCTACACGCACAGGGGCCAGAAGAGAAATGTCTTGCTGGACTATTCCTCCCCATGGTACCTTAACATCTGCTCCAGCAACACTGGCACTATGTCCTTGCCTTCCCAAGGAAAGGCACTCCTAGTCTCTTGGCCTTGCCTTGCCTTCAGCACCGTGTCTAGTTCTTCTTAAGCTACCCTTGCTCTGCTTCCTTTGCCTACGTCTGCCTTGCCTCGCACTACCTACAACTTGCTGGCTTTGCTTTGCCCTGCCTACCACTCTTTCCCTTGCCTTCCATGCAGGCAAGGCGCTGCAAACCAAGTGCAGGCAATTGTGGGCAAGTCAAGGGAGAGGTAGGCAAGGCCAGAGCAGTGAGGGGAAAGCAAATGGAGTGGTAGGCAAGAGAAGGCCCAGAAGTTAGAGGCAAGGCTGGCCGTAGGAAGGAAAGTCCACTGATGGGAAGGCCAGGCAGAAACAGGAAGGGCTTGGCAAGCCAAGGCCCTGGAGGAAAGCAGTAGGCAGGTCAAGGGCCATGCAAAGGAATGCAAGGCTACAGAGGGCTAGCAGGGCAAGGCAAGGAAACTGTTGTGTTGCCAAGGCAAGGCCAGGCAAGGCAGGTGAGAAGTACATTCAATGACTGCTAGTACACAAAAGTGGCCAGGACCAAGTGCTCTGTGTGGCCTTGATCCCGCGTGGGTCATCTCTCCTCTGCACCTAAAAGACTTGAGCTACCTGCTTTGCTTTGTATGCAAAAGAACTCTCATTCTGGTCCCCGAGCTCAAGGGCAAAATGTGAATTGCCCTTCCAAGATTCAAGACATGCAAGGATTGCTCCCAGACAAAGGCTGCCCATAGAGATGAGTGTGGCAACATGCGTCCTCCTCCCCTGGTCTTCCTCTCATGTGATCCTGAAACACCGGAGATGCTTGAGAGCTTTGAGATTCCTAGGAGAAGCAGAAAGGGCAGGGCAAGGGCATGAAAGGTCATTGAAAAGGGGTCTTGAATTCCAGGTGGGGGAGGGGTGAGCAAGGTCATGCAAGGCAAGGGAGGGGTTCAAGGGCAAGGCAAGGCAAGTGGTGGCTTTGCGAGGCGAGGCAAGGCAGTGAGGGTCCTAGAAGGAAAAGGAAAGGTGAGGCCAGACCTAGACGAATGTGAAAGGAAGTCAGGTGGGGGATGGGTGAGCAAGTCAATGCAAGGCAGGGGAGAAAAGGCAGGTTGAGGGAAGGCTACAGAGGGGGCAGCAAGGAAATGCAAGGCATGGGGAAGCATGTGAGGAGTGGGCGCTGCCAGCCGGCCGGGATGGCAGGGGCGGGGCCACTGCAAGTAGCATGGGGGGGATGTGGACGGGGGTGTTAGTGTGCGGCAGGTGTGTGTGTGTGTGTGTGTGTGTGTGTGCAGCGGAGTGCAGGGTAAGTGCAGGTGTGTGTGTGCGCATATGGGGGTTTTGTGCCGGGTGCTGTGCCGGGGGGAGCCGTTCCACCGCCAAGAAGGTGTGGGAGTGAAAGGAGTAACATAGATGTGTCTTTACAAAGAGACCGTGTGAATCCGTCCTTAGACAAGGCTAGGAATTTACAGGGAGGGAAGTAAGAGAAGAAAGTATTAGCTCTAGAAACTGTTACTAATCAACAGAGACTGTTGCTCAGCCAAGGCCCTGTTAAATTCCTGAACCTAGAGCAAGGCAGCAAAGACTTAATAGCATTAGGAATAGGTTCGTTTTCTTCCTTTTCCATACCAAAAGGGGGGTGCATATTAGAGGGGGGAATAGAGTAGGCAGTTCCGGCAGTCTGTAATTCCCGAGTACCTCAGAGGGTGCTGTTGCCAGGAACTTAGCAGAAAAAGGGGGCTGTGTCCCGCAATCATTTGAGAGACTCCATGGCAAAAGCCCCATGGCCTCTCCCTGGAGTTGAAGAATGTTACAGGACTCCTCTGTCTCCTTTTTGGTGGATGAAGAAACTCAGAAAGCAACACTTCTGCCAGAACTCTCCAAGATGCCCCCTTTGCTCCCAGTGACTCCATCACTGCCCGGGAAGCTGTCTTTTCTACCAGAGATGTTCGAGATACAGTTAAAAGTCGTGCGGCAGAGAAAAAAGGCAAGAATTGGTTTACAAGGGATGGCAAACAAGAGATACCAGAGCCTTTGGCCCTACCAATACTAAAACAACTCCGTGAAGAGAGTCCTTGCATTTCCTGAGGATTGGCAGAAGCCTTCCTCATGATGCATGTTGCTGTGGGTCTTTTTAGACTGGCAAAACGAGCTGTTGAAGGTTGCTTGATCTGTGCTAAAGCAAACAGCCGAGTTACAAAGTAACCTGCCAGGGGAGGGAGGCCTTGGGCTGCATGTCCCTTCCAAAGACGCCAGGTGGATTTTCCTGAGATGCCCCAAGTGGCAAGGCTTAATATCTTCTGGTAATCGTATGTCAGCTAGCAAGGTGGCCAGAAGCATTTCCAACTGCTTCAGCAATGACAGGATCAGTTATTAAGGCATTGTTGGAACAAGTCATTCCAAGATAAAGCATTGTAGAAGCAATAGACTCAGATAGGGGAACTCATTTTACAGGAAAGATCCTTCAAGGGATTTTGGCTTCTTTAGGAATACAATGGAACCTCCATAGGCCCTGGCACCCCCAGAGCTCGGCTCGGGTAGAATACAATGAATAGAGAAATAAACACCTTTTGAAGCTGGTAATAGAAATCAAGATGCCATGGGTAGGGCTTTGGACATTGGCTTTGGCGAGAATGAGGGCCTGACCCAGAAGAGAGATTCAGTTATCTCCCTTTCAATCGTCGTTTGCAATTACCCTGGTAAGTCTCAACCTTGGGGGGGGGGGGGGGAGGGGGGTAGAGGCAAGTGATGTATATTTAAAACCATCTGTGGCCAGGATACTGCTTCTTGTGAAACCCCTTCAACAGGAAGCTCAGCTGGCACAAGCCCCGCCTTTGGACTTTGCTGCTTGTAACATCCAACCGGGAGATTGAGTCCTAGTTAAGGGGTAGAAAGAAGCGCCAATGGTGGTGAAATGGCGTGGCCCATTCCAAGTGTCACTGACCACAGAAACAGCCATCAAGACAGCTGAACACAGGTGGACCCGTCACACTTGGGTCAAGGTCTCTGAAGCCTCAGAGATTTGCACATCTCGGCTGGAGGAGAAAGCTGGGAGGCCGTGACTGACACTCTGCAGGAGCGGGCTGGAGCAGTAGCCAGTGCTTCAACATCAGAGGAAGCCCTGCGTGCCTACCCACAGACCATCTGCTGAAATAGTCTGTATGGGCATCCCTCCTCTAGAATCTCCACTCACTGGGGGGCTAATACTTGCGGCCATTGTTGTACGTTAGGTGGTTTCTGTGTCTTCAATTGCCACAGGTGGTGCAGAAGACAACGTGAAAATTAGACTAGCTAATTAGATCACGCTATTAAAACATTTTCCTTAATAATTCTACTTTTATATGGTCAGCTAAGTTTAGGCCAGGAGTGGGAGAATCAATTTGCAGCCTTAGGAGAAGAAGTAGCAAAAGTTTTTAACCTTAGCAATTGCTGGCTCTGTGGAGGGCCAGGAGGATCTGAAGAGTGGCCATGGTTGGCTAGCCCAGCTGAACCTAAGTGGTGGGTCAACACCCGACGTGAGGTCCATACTAGGACAGGATTTTGGGCCGAAGAAGGAAGTCCATGGCCACTTCATTCTTCTCAAAAAGGTACTTATTGCCTAAACAGGACAGGGCATGTCTATGTAGGAAAAGGCGTTTGTCAATTGACTTTCCCTCTGGGTTTAAACAATTGGGTTTCGAGCCCCAATTGCCCTCCTTACAATTGTTCCAAATATCAAGGCAAATACAATCAAATACCTGTTTGGCTCACTAATGGTAGCTGCGTAAGGTGTTCTTGCCACACTTACCAAAAATATTTGGAAGCCTGTAAAGCAATGGGGAGGAACAAGGGCTTTTTTGACCACCTATTTTTGAGCTGTCCCCACAAAAATTCCACAAGTAGAAGACATGTTGTTTGTGATTATCAGTGGGAATGGCAACACCCGATTGGAACTCAAAGCCTTTTAGTGAGTTCTGCTCCAAATGCAACCAAGCAGCTTGCAGATGTAAAAGTAGATGGGAACCCTGTGTGGGAGCTTGGAAATGCAAATACTGTGACCCTTATGGTGGGGCAACTATTGTTGGAGGACCGTTAGGCCCGGGAATCCTGCTGTATTTTGACCCACCAATTGATGACCAAGGGTAGGAAGGCCCCTTTGCTAATGGAACATGGGCTTTGAAAGGACATTATTGGATTTGCGGCCAATATGCTTAGCTCAGGCTACCTCCAAACTGGTCAGGGATATGGTATATTTATTAGACCATTGTTCTTTTTGCTACTACAAGTTCAGGGAAATCGCTTAGGAATCAAAATCTGTGATGATTTAATTAGAGAAAAGCAGTCAGCTGATGCAGCCCTGGCTGGAGGGAGCACCCCAATTTGAATGAGATAATTAGGTTACAGGCTGTCTCGGAAATAATTACCAACCAGCCAGCCACAGCTCTCGACCTTCTAGCTGACCAACCCACTTGAACGAGGAAAGCGGTATTTCAACATTGGATGGTATTAGATTATCTGTTAGCAGAAGAAGGAGGAGTTTGTGGGAAATTAAATGACTCGAGCTGCTGTTTGCAAGCAGATGACAGCGGAAATGTGGTCAAACAAATAACAAAGGAAATAACGCCAGCTCATGGACCTGTCCAAATGTTGAAAGGATGGTAATGGGACATGTTTGCATGGTTAACTGGCCAGCTATGGGCTAAATGAATACCATTTCTCCTCTTATATGCTATAGCAACTCTCATCTTTTTACCATGCGTGATACCATGCTGGGTGCAGCTCTTTCAGCAGGTGCTCAAGGGGATGCCGCTAGCAGCCATGCCTACCTGATCCAGAAATGCATACAAAAGGACAGAAAAGGATGTCACTGCAAATAATAGCAAAACCCAAGAAGGCTCCAGAAGAAAAAATTGAATCAATGGTAGTTAAGGTTTGTAAAGACAAATACAGATCAAATTAAAAGAGGAGGGATTGAAAGGAGTGAGATGGATGAGTCCTTACAACCAGACCGTGTGAATCGGCCTGTAGACAAGGCTAGGAACTTATGGGTAGTGAAATAACAGAAGAAATGATTAGTTCTCGAGAACTGTTACTAATCATCAGAGACTGTTGATTAATCGAGGCTGTATTAAATTCCTGAACCTAGAGCAAGGCAACAAAGACTTAATATTATTAGGGATGGTTTCTTTTTCTTTCTTTTCGATGCCAAAAGGGGGGTGCATATTAGAGGGAGGCATAGAGTAGGCAGTTCCGGAAGTCTGTATCTCCCGAATACCTCAGCCAGTGGGGAAAAGGAAGAGGGCGTTGTGGCCGGGAACTTGGCATCAAAAGGGGGCTGCACCCCGCAACCGTTTGACAGACCCCATGGGAAAAGCCCCATGGACTCTCCCTGTAGTCGAAGAATGTTGCAGGACTCCTCTGTCTCCTTTTCGGACATAAACCTCAGGCATCGTGGATTAATTTTCCCTAACGGCAGCGACCTACCGCGTGGTCTCCGTGCTCCTCCCCAGCCCCCCGGGAGGTGTAAAATAGTTCCCGGCGGCTCCCACCGCGCGTTACAGACGGCTGCGCGACCCCGGGGCTGCCCGCGTTGCTCCCCTGCCCCGCCAGGGCTGCCCGCGGGCTGCGGAGCCACGTCGCCACCGGCGCGGCCAGGGCCGGGGCCCTTCTCGACAGCAGCCGAGGGGCTGCGGAGCGGGCGGCTGCGGGACGAGCAGCTATTTTATGCCGCGCGGTGCTGCCGCCTCCATCTAGCTCTCCATCGCGCCGCCGGCCGCCCCCCCGCCTGGCGCGCTCACGCTCGGCCGCCGGAAGCTCTCCCGCCCGGGCCGTGCCCCGGCTCCGCCTGCGGCTCGGCAGGGCCCGGCCGCACGCGTGCTGCGTGGCTCGTGGCACCCGCGTTGCGCCGCAGGCGACGGGGAAAGCGGGGCGGGCCGGCGCCGCCGTGGTAGCGCGAGGAGAGGAACGCCCGGGCGGGGCGGCGAGTGGCGCGGCGGTGAGCGCTTCTGCTTCCTGTCGCTCGGCGGCCGCCCACGGCAGGTGCCGTGTGACTCCGCGGAGCGGCGGGGCCGGCCGGGCGGTGCGCGGCCAAGCTTTCGGCCAGCGGCGGCCGCAGCGAGAGGCTGCTGGCACTGCCCGTGCCGGTGGAGAGAGCGGGGATCCGAGGCCGGCCTTCCCAGGGCGACGAGGGGTGGCCGCCTTTGCCGCGCTGCCCTCCCTGCAGCACGTGGCCGATTCCGGCGAACCCGGCGTCCCAGCAGCGGCGCGGGCGGGAGGGAGTGGGGAGCGCGCTCGGTTGCCGTGCCGGCCGCTCCCGCCCAGCGCTGCGTTCCGCCGAGGCGTTTTCCCGCCCGTCCTGGGCGAGACGTAAGGGACGCTGAACTTGGAGCTTGGCTGTCAGTGGGAGCAACTCCCCTCCATTGTCGATGTCTTTTTCCTGCCCTCCGATTCAGCTACCTTGTGGTAGGTGCGATGGTGCTGAACAAGGGCGGTGTCTTGGCACAGTTGCTGGCATGGATGGTGCGAGAGCTCCACGCAAGGAGCTTTGAGTGGCATGTGTGAGGGTAGGAGGGTACGGCACCCATATGTGAAAAACGAGGTTCACTCTCCTGTGAGAATTTAAAGCGTTTAATATAAAGACAATAAGAGACACATAAAATAAAGCAAAGGGGTAACGGCCGGGTGCCTTGGCGCTCTGCCAAGAGCACACCTGATGCTGGAGGCGAGTCCTTTTTATACCATTTTTACTGTCTGTTCTTCATTCCTATTAAAACTTTTCCTGGAGCTGTTCTGCATGGCCACTCCTTGGTTCCGCCTTTTTAGAGCATGCGTAGTCTTCTGCCTTGTGGTTTTATTTCTCTTGATTCTTGGGGTTGGGCCCGCTAGGCTAGGTAAGAGTCGATGGTAGGGTGGATCTCTTAATTCTCCAGACAGTCAGGGCTGATTGCAGCTTTGGGCCTCTTTGCCCCCCCGAGCAGAGTGGTGATAACGGCTCTCGGACTCTCCTGGCCGCCTGTTCTCCGGGCGGAGTAGCCTTTTGGCCCTTTTGTTCCCTGGACAAAGTGTTGATTAGCAGCTCCTTGGGCCTCATCCTCTGTTGGCTTGGAGGTTATCTTACTTGCTCACACTTGCTAACATTCTTGCTAAAGAGAGAAAACTACATCCACACAGCAAAATGCATTTCTAACATTATATAATATCTACCTTTATACTTTGCGAGAAGCCAATATAATATATGTTTATAACAATCCCCCCTTTTCTATTTTATAAATCATTTGGCTTGAGCAATAATTCTTTTTTCTTGGCTTCTAGTGTCCGTTCGTTCTTTTCACAGATTAATTTGGCTTCTTCGAGAGGGTCTTTTATATCACTTTGTCTTTTTAATACCATAATTTTTTGTGCTGTTCCAGACATAGCCAACTTTGGGTCAGTAGGCATTGCCACAACTTGCATGCCTTGAACTACGCTGGTGATTAGCCGAATAAAGCAGGGGATCAAGCAAGGGAGAAATATTAGACCAGCTGTAGCACATAAGAGGAAGAAACCTAGCTTCTTCCACCATTCTTTCCCCAATATGCCATCCCACCAGTTAGCAGACATCATTGATTCCCATTTTTGGACTGGTACATGGGCTATTTTTCTGATATTGTTGGCGATATCTAGAAGGGCATCCCCATTGTCATCAATTTTTAAACAACAATCCGATGTATTGAACTTCCAGCACACACCCCCTTCTTCAGCCAGTAAATAGTCTAAAGCCAACCTATTTTGATATATTGCAGCTCTGGTTTGGCGTTGCTGGCTGACTATTAATTCCATAGCCCCGGCTGTTTCATTGGTTATGATTTCTACAAGAGCTTGGAGTCTGATGATACGATTCAGCATGTAAATTGGGGTTCGATATCCCCAACTTCCATCTTGTGCCCAGGTAGCTGGCCCATATGTTTCTAATATTCGCTCAGGGGGCCATTCCTCATCTTTCCATTTTTGGAATCCTCCAATTAAATCTCTTTTATTTCTTTTGAAGTCTTCATAGACAGGTATTCCTAATTGATCTCCCTCTGGTTCTGGTAGAAGGAAAAACCCTGGTTGAATGATTCCTAGTGTACAACTCCCTTCCCAATGTGAAGGGAGTCTTGGGTATGCCCTCTTCCCACATATCCAAAATAAGCCATCTGGTGCTTTCCAATAATCACCTTCTTGATGATTTATATTCTCCCAAAATTTGGATATTTCTGGGATTCCAAAATAAGGATTTTTCCTACACTGAAAGAGTCCAACTTCATTATCGTATAGACAGTCTTTTCCTTTTTTCTGAGCCCAATACCAAGTTGGTTTTTCTGGGACCCACCACGTTGGAGTTTTGTTACTCACTTTATACCTTTTACAGGGAGTGTTTCCTACTTCATTAAGAAAGTTTTTCCCAGTTCGCCAGAGGCATTCTTCCCCTATCACTGTTGAACTTAAAATCCACCCCTCAGGTCAGTTCCCCCCTCTTATATTTGTCCGGTTCCATTTAAGGAGTTCTACCGGGCCTAGGCTGCTACCTTTCCATGGCCATTCTTCTGCCATTAAAGCTCCTCCACAGACCCAACAGTTGGTTATGTTAAGTTCTTTACCTATCCTCTCCCCCAATTCTACAAACAGGTTTTTTCCTAACCTTGGGGTTTTTTCCTCTTTTAACTGTTGTTTGAGCTTTGCATACAGGTCCTGGCGTGAGGTGAATATAGGGCGAGGTTGCTGTGCTGGCTTTGTATCTTTACTTACCACTTGTTCTTTTACCAAATCTTGGACTGTTCCCCTGGTGGCAGCTGTGAAGCAAATCCATTTTTCTCCTTTTGGACAATTACTTCCTAGTCTGTTTCCACTTGTTCCCAAATTTTCTGTAATCTAATATTTTTCCCCTTTATGCATGCAAATACCTAATTTGGACGAGTCATAACAGTGACTGTTGATATGGGTATGAGTAATAAGAAAGAAGCCCCGGTGTCTTTCCATGTAGAGCTTTCGATAGCATTTGTAACATGGTCTTGCCGGTGTCCCGAAAGGGAGCAGGATAAGTGACAAAAGAAGGAATAACAGAGGTCCGGCATGGCTTATACTCCCACCTCCCTTGCCTATGAGGTTGCAACCCATGGCAGGTGTATTGGATCTTCTCGGTGGCGAGTACAGTGGCCAACCCGGTCTTGCCCTCTATTTCCTTGTCGCTTCCTTTGTAGCTTTTAGGCAAATTTCTTTTGGTACTTATTTTAACTGTAGTATCTTATCGTATCTTAGGTGTTTCCCATTCAACAGGCACTAGTAATTCCCATCTGCAGAGCAAAGTTATTACTTTTGTTGCTTATGATTTTGTCTGGATAGGGGGTTGACTTTGTGCTTGACACCTTTTACAACTAGGGTGTCGATGGTGTGGAATGTCGATTTCCCTCCAGATTAATTACTTATATTTGACCTGGCTGGCATGCCCCGTGTTAGAATGATTCAAACAGGGTATATGATGTGGCACTGATGGAAGTTGTGATTCCCCCCCTTCTTAATACAAGTCACAGGCTAGAATCAGAACATGAGAGTTCCCTGTTTGATACAGTCCCAACCCTTCCTGTTTGAAGTGAGAATATTCTTCTCCACGATGTCCCAGAATTTGTCCAGGGGCCACTGATATCAATTTGGCTTTCACTTCTCAGTTAGGTGTGATTCTTTGCATATCCCTTGGATTATTTAGATTGTTCTAGTTCATTGTCACCTGGCCTCCGTTTAAGAATCAATTTGGTATCACCTGGTTTGGATATTACAGTCCACTCTTCAGGTTCTTTTACAGGTCCTTTGATTCTGCTGGTCCTTTGATCCACCCTCGTTCCTTGGTCCGGATTGCGGCCTCAGTCGTCAGCAGTACCTGAAAAGGACCCTCCCATTGTGGAGTCAAAGATTGTTCTTTCCATGTTTTTACTAGTACCCATTCCCCTGGATGGATATTATGAATTTTGAACTCCAAAGTTGTGGTTTGAGGGATCATTCCTTTCAGCCGCAAATTTTCAAGTGTTCTGGCAATTGTGGTGACGTATTTTTTGACACTTACTTCTCCTACTTCATAAGTGGCTGTTTCATGTTGAGTGGTAAGGAAGGGTAATCCGAACATCATCTCGTAAGGAGATACTCCCAGGTCTGACCTGGGCTGTGTTCGGACTCTCAACAGAGCCAAAGGTAAGCATTTGACCCATGACATTTGAGTTTCAATCATTAATTTTGTTAAAGTTTTTTTCAAAGTCTGGTTCATTCTTTCTACTCGGCCTGAACTTTGTGGGTGCCAGGGGGTATGTAATTCCCATTTTATTCCCAAGGCTTGAGTTATTTGTTGTAAGAGTTTGGATGTAAAATGTGTTCCTCTATCTGAGTCTATTTTATTAACCATTCCATATCTGGGAATAATTTGTTCCAGAAGGGTTTTGCATACTATGTTAGCTGTAGCTCTAGTAGCAGGAACTGCTTCTACCCAATGAGTTAGGTGGTCTACTATTACTAATAGGAACTTCCATCTCTGTACTTGAGGAAGTTCAGTGAAATCTACTTGGATACTTTGGAATGGTCGCAGAGCTAACTCGCGGCCTCCTAATGTTGTTTTTCTCATTATTTTCCTATTCACTCTTTGGCAAGTTATACAGTTCCCAAAGATTCCAATACACCCATAATTTCTTAGGAAATGATCACACAAAGCTTGAGTACCCCAATGAGTTTTTTGATGCATATCTTCTAATATTCTCTTAGTGAGTGGCTTATTAAGTAACTGTCTCCCATCAGGGAGTTTCCATTTTCCAGATTGATCTTGTTCTCCCCCTATCTTAAATAATTCTTTTTCTTCTTCTTTACTAAATCTGGGGATTTCCAATTCTCCCCTTTCTGGGGTCAGGATTAACATAATTCGTTCGGTCCCATTTTCTGCTGCATCTTTGGCTTCTTGGTCTGCTAGATTATTCCCTCTTATTTCTGGGGTCATCCCTTTTTGGTGTCCTTTGATATGCACTACGGCTATTTCTTCAGGCAATTTTAATGCCTCCAACACTTCTGAAATCAGGCCTTCATGTATCAGTTCCTTCCCCTTTGAATTTAGTAAACCTCTTTCTTCCCAGATCTTCCCAAAGGTATGTACTACCCCAAAGGCATACTTTGAATCAGTATAGATGGTCCCCTTTTTGTGTGCTAAATGCTCCAGTGCTCTCTTTAGAGCGTATAATTCACAAGATTGCGCCGACCAATTTGAAGGTAGTTTTCCTTTTTCGATGGTCTGCATATTTATCCCATCGACTAAGGCATATCCTGACATTCTTTTTCCTTGCAAGCATCTGGATGAACCATCCACATATATTCTTTCCCCTTCTAAGAGGGCTTGTTCTGCTAGATCTTCCCGAACTTTTGTTTGGTATTGAATAATTTCTAAGCAATCATGTGCCAGGTCATCTTTTGGTTCTCCATACAGGAATTGGGCCGGATTGAGGCTTTTGCTTGTTTCTATAGTTAGACCATTACTGTCAATCAGAATTGCTTCATATTTTAATATCCTGGAGTCTCTTAACCATTTTTCAGCTTTTTGATTTAGCACATTCCGGACCGCATGGGGTGTGTATACAATCAGTTTACTTCCAAAGGTGAGCTTACGGCTCTCCTCCACCAAAATAGCAGTAGCTGCTATGGCTTGAATGCATACTGGCTAGCCACGGCTTACTGGGTCCAATAGTTTAGATAAATAAGCTATTGGTCTTCTCACCCCTCCCCATTCCTGGACTAATACACCATGAGCTACTCCATTTTCTGCATTCACATATAAGTGAAAGGGTTTTTCTAGTGAGGGTAAGCTTAGGGCTGGTACCGAGGCTAGTTTCAACTTCAGTTTTTCTAATTTATTATCATCATCTTTGGTGCATTGTATATTGTCTCCCCCTGTTAATTTTTCATATAAAAATTTTACTGCTTGTGTATATCCTTCAATCCATAGTCTGCAATATCCCAGTAGCCCCAGCAGTCTCCTAACCTCCTTTTTTGAAGAGGGAGGAGGGAGGGATAAAATCCTTGTAATTCTTTCAGGACTTAGTTTTCGGCTACCTTTGCTTATCAGGTGGCCGAGATATTTTACTTCTGATTCCACAAACTGTAATTTCCCTTTTGATGCCCTTAGTCCCTTTTCCCCAAGAAAATTTAGAAGCTTTATAGTAGCTTCTTTGACTTTAATTTCATCTTCTCCTGATATTAGAAGATCATCTACATATTGGATAATTTGTATGCCTGGGGGAATGGGGAAGGTTTGTAATATTTCTCCCAAGGCTTGCCCAAATAAATTTGGGGCCTCACAATACCCCTGTGGCACTTTAGTCCACCTCAGTTGGTTCTTTTTCCCTGTGTTTGGATCTTCCCATTCAAAGGCAAAAATATTTCGGCTTTCCTCTGCTAGTGGGCAGGCCCAAAAGGCATCTTTAAGATCCACCACACTAAACCACTGATGTTGAGGTGGAATTTTGCTTAAAAGAGTGTAGGGATTTGCCGTTGTGTCCTCTGGGAACAGTTCCCACTCAGCCCGGTCAGCTCGGGACACAGCAGGCAACGGGGGCCAGCCTCTGATATTGGAGGGATCAAAGGTCTGGCTCGTGGGTCCTTCCAAGGGACCGCGGCGATAAAGGCAGACGGCGGAGGAAAGGGGGCAGGCTCAGAGTTGGGTTAAATCCAGAAAGTTTATTGGCCCTCCGGACGGGGGGACCTCAACCACCAGGGGTGCCCAACCCAGAGCACCTGCAGATCGCGCGCCGGGGCATTTTATGGCGGGGGGGGCATGGGGGGGGGGTGGTGTACAGAACAACCAACCAGGGAAGGGAAGGGTGCGGCAAGCAGAACGAGGGACACATAAGGGAACCAACTATAACAGGGGAAGGGAGGACTCCTTTCCCAGGACTAATCACCTGGCCCCCTGGCTAGAACTTTCCAGAAGCCTGGGAGGGGTGGCAGAGTGACAGACAGGGTCCTGGGAGGAGATAAAAATGACAGACAGGGTGATTTAAATAAAACAGGGGGGGGTGCCAACTGGGGTACACCAAACTTACAGAACATAGGGGGGAGACCCGGACTGAACTAAACAAACACACTCCCACAGGGATTAGGAACCATAGGGTAGCAGGCCCGTGTTCTTTTGTTTACTTCTCTTAAATCTTGCACTAATCTATAATTTCCATCAGATTTCTTTACTGGGAGAATAGGGGTATTATGAGGGGATTTACAAGGTTCTAGTGTCCCATCCTTTATTAATTCTTCTATCACTGGTTTTAAGCCTTTTCTCCCTTCTAAAGATATAGGGTACTGACGTACACGAATGGGACATTCTTGTTTTTCAATTGTGACCCTTATGGGGTCAATATCTAGTCCACCCCTATTCCCTTCCCCAGCCCAAACCTCTCTGTTAATTTTGCTTTCATCTTCTTGGCTAAGTTTTAACACTTTGGCCGTCATTTTCCCTTCTTCTGGTATGACTCCAATCCCCAGTTGGATTTGTAAATCCCTTCCCAATAAATTGCTGCCAGCCCCAGGAACTAACAAAACATCCCCTATCCCTATTTTTGTTTCCCCTTCAATAACCACATCTTTAATGACAGGGACTTGAAATCCTTCCCCCTTTGCTCCTGTTACTTTTACCATATCATTACTCACATCACACCCTTTTGGAATATTCATCACACAAGTCCTTTCTGCCCCAGTGTCAACTATAAATTCTAATACTTCCTCTTGGGGGCCTACTTTTAAAGTTATCAAAGGCTCCAGATGGTATTTATCCCCCCCAAAATAGAGCCCATGACTTTCCTATTGTTCTTCTGTGTGTGTTTCTTGAAATATTTTCAGATCCCTCCTCAGGTGGGGGCATTCTCTTTTATAATGCCCTTCTTCCTTGCAATAAAAACAGGCATCCCTGGGTTGTTCTTGGAATCTTAATTGTGCTGAGGTTTTATTTTTCTCTTTTCCACCATTTCTGAATCTTGAATGTTTAGGAGTGTTACCTGAGGGCTTTAGATTTTTTTGGAAGGTACTCTCTCGCATAGTGGCTATCATGATCTTTGCTTCCACTTTGGCTTTTTCTTCATCCCTCCGGACATATATATATCTTTTGAGCTTCCCTTACTAGGTCTTGTAATGGTTTCTCATACCAGTCTTCTATTTTTTCCAATTTTTTCCTAATATCTGGCCAGGCATGAGTGACAAAGTTAACTCTTAGCAGGGCTTGCCCTGCTAGGGACTCTGGGTCTATCCCAGAATATTGTTTCATATTCTTTCGGAGCCTCTCCAGCCACTCAGTCGGGGTTTCTTCCTTCCCTTGCTGCCCCTCAAAGGCCTTTCTGACATTTTGTCCTCGGGGTGCCGCCTCTTTTATTCCCTTGATTATCAAATTACGATAATCATTCATATGTCCCCTCCCAGCTTCATCATTTTGGTTCCAGTTAGGAGGTGTAATGGGCATTTTCTGATCCCTGGGTGGACCTTGTTGGTTTTCTCTTTCCCAAATTTTTATTCCAGCAATTCTAATCATTTCTCTTTCTTCTTGGGAGAATATTATTTTCATGATTGATTGCATTTCTTCCCAAGTGAAAATGTTGGGACCTAAGAACTGGTCCAACTGCTCAGCTGTACCTATGGGGTCTTCTAATAATCCTTTAATTTCTTTTTTGAAATTCCTAACCTCTGTAGAGGTTAGAGGAGCATTTACAAAGCCCGTTCCCCCTCCTCCCATAGGTACTTCTCTTAATGGAAATAAATGAATTTCTCGGCTTCCCTCTGTTTGTTTAGCAATGGAGGGATTGTTGGGCTGCCTCTGAGCCTTAATGGCACCTCTTGTATTCTGGTATGGTGCTCCTTCGTTAAGAAGAGGGTTTATTTGGGAAGAAAGCACCGAACTCCCCTGGGGAGGAGGGGCAGATTCAAAGTCTGGCGCTGAAGCCGAATATTCTGTGGTGCAGAGGGTGGGGGTGGGGTATGGCAGTGAAGCCAAATATTCCGGAGCACAGGAGGCGGGGGCCGGCTCTGAAGCCGGGTTTCTCAAGGCAGGAGAGGTGGGGGCTGGAGCCGGGACGTGTGACGTTTCCCTTGATTCAATTGAGGGTGCTGGGATTCCCGAGATATACGGGAAGGGCGGGATCCCCGGCATGGGCGGGGGCAGGGCTCCCCCCCCGCTCCATTGGGGCGGGAGGGCTGCCGGGGGAAAGGCCCCCGGTGCGGGCGGAGGGGGGGCTGGAGGGGGAAGCCCCGGAGCCAGGGGGAGGAGGGGGGAGGCAGCTTCTGATACTGGCGGCGGAGGAAACCCCGGAGCTGGGAGGAGGGGTGCAGCTTCTAGTGCTGGCGGTGGAGGCAATACTTCTAAAGGGTCCCAGCCTTTTTTCTCTTCTGTTTGCTTTTCCTCTGGGGTTTCTGATAGTTTAAAGACTTTGGTTCCCAGAGGTTTTGTAATTCCTGTCCAGCAAGAAGCATATTCTCTCTCCTCAGGGTGAGATGGCTCTTTTGAATTTACAAATACATTTAGAGCCTGGAAAATCCATGCCTCATCAGACCCATATTTTGGCCAGTACACATGATTATCCCCCCCTTTGAAATACTAATTCATTCCTTTAAAACACCAATCTTCCCTGCTGTAAAATACTACCCACCCTTTCACAGTACAAAAACCAAAAAAATTTAGTATAGCCCACCTTCCCCAAAAACAAAGTTAACTTCTAATTACACAGTTTTTCATTCACACATTCACTCTTTTTAATATTTGTTCACTCTCTCATTCTTACTCACAACAGAATAATAAGGTACCTCTTTCAAGTCACTTGTTAGTATCCACCCATGGGTATGATATAATCCTTAGGATTCTGGGTGCTCTTGGATTTCCCTCAACCCAGCATTGCTAGCATCCAACCCCCCAACTTCTCTTGGGGTACTTTTAGGCCCTGGGTGCTCTTGGAGTTTTCCTCAACCCAGCATATGGGGGGGGGGGGGGTAGCTCCCACTTTGCAACCCCTTCCCTAGGACCCCGTCCCAGTCACCCCGGGAGATTCTTTCACTCCTCTTATCTCTCGCTTCGTCTCCTGGCTGGCCGCTGTTCTCGCGAACAAGACGGAGCCGCAGCACTCAGAGACCGCCACACTCGCTTCGCAGATCTGGGGGCAACCAGCCCGCGTCTCATTCACGTGAGGAATGAGACAACTCTTAGTTAAAAATTAAAACAATTTATTAAAAACGGAAAAGTGAAAAAAAATTAAAAATTTGGGATCCTATGGCTCGGTAGATGGTATGCCCCAGGAGTGCAGGGATTTTTGATCTTCTGGCTGAAACAGCACTGGACATCAGGTAGAGAAAAAGGGCTTGCAGTGCTAGGCTGCCCTTTGGCTGGCCCAAAAGCCAAAAAAAAATTACTAAAAGTTCCTTGATAGGAATACGCCTTCCCAGCACTGAACTCCACCTCAGCAAGGCTGGAGAGAAGGGGCGTGCCTTTCTCATGCTCCCTGTTTTATAGTGTCTTTGCTCCACCCACAGCCCGCCCACAGCCCACCCCTTCGGTTCAAGGTGATTGGTGTTTTCCCTTTGACAGATTATCTCTGTCCACCAATGGCTCATCCTTGTCAGAGGGGTGGTACTAGTTGAGATAAGGGTCATTAAAATTCAGGTTGCCATGGAGCTTACAGCGAAAATGGCTATGGGGGCTGGGCTGTTTGTTGGAACTGGGGTTTTGAAATCTGCCTTGGAACCAAAGTACAAGTAAAAACACCTAAAAAAAGTACTAAAATACATCCAACATCTTAAAACACTTGTAAAAGTATACAGTAAACACAGGAAGGATAACTCTTATGGTGTACAAGTGATTAATGTTTGAAAAGGGATTCTAACTGGGGAACTTTTAACTGGGGATTTTTTTTTTTTTTTTTACTGGGAAGGGTGCAAACAAACTGCTTTGAACAAGTGAAAACCATAATCATAAAACTTGATTTGTGTACCTGGGCTGATGGGTTAATTTTAACATTCAATTTTAAAATATTTAACTCAAAATTAATTAATTAAAACACTTAATATGCAAAGACCAAGCACAAATAGGGATTTCATGTATGACCATTCACATACACTCATCTCCCGTAACCACCCCCTTTTTCTTTGGACAATACTTACCAGTCCTGTTTCTTTTCCAGTGTCTGTGGGATTTTTGTCGAGAGCGCTCTCTTTCATTTGCTTTATTTTTGTGTCTTTCTTGTCCTCCGGGTATTGCCCTGCTGCCACCAAATCGCGCCAGAGGATGCTAAGCAAAGGTCCTGCCAACTTGGGCGGGAGGCGCCTTACCCTTGCTTCTTGAATCCTCCCACGATTTCAGAGGCGAGGTGTAGATCCGGGACGAGCCCCCAATTGTGAAAAACGAGGTTCACTCTCCTGTGAGAATTTAAAGAGTTTAATATAAAGACAATAAGAGACACATAAAATAAAGCAAAGGGGTAACGGCCGGGTGCCTTGGCGCTCTGCCAAGAGCACACCTGATGCTAGAGGCGAGTCCTTTTTATACCATTTTTACTGTCTGTTCTTCATTCATATTAAAACTTTTCCTGGAGCTGTTCTGCATGGCCACTCCTTGGTTCCGCCTTTTTAGAGCATGCGTAGTCTTCTGCCTTGTGGTTTTATTTCTCTTGATTCTTGGGGTTGGGCCCACTAGGCTAGGTAAGAGTCGATGGTAGGGTGGATCTCTTAATTCTCCAGACAGTCAGGGCTGATTGCAGCTTTGGGCCTCTTTGCCCCCCCGGGCAGAGTGGTGATAACGGCTCTCGGACTCTCCTGGCCGCCCGTTCTCCGGGCGGAGTAGCCTTTTGGCCCTTTTGTTCCCTGGACAAAGTGTTGATTAGCAGCTCCTTGGGCCTCATCCTCTGTTCGCTTGGAGGTTATCTTACTTGCTCACACTTGCTAACATTCTTGCTAAAGAGAGAAAACTACATCCACACAGCAAAAAGCATTTCTAACATTATATAATATCTACCTTTATACTTTGCGAGAAGCCAATATAATATATGTTTATAACACATAGCTGAAGGCAAAAAAGGTCGGGGCATGTCATCAGCCACAGTCGTGCTAAGTTGTTCATCTTTGCAAACTGCTTGCCGAGTTGTTCCTTTCTTAGGTAATGGGGGTTTGTATCAACCAGAACTGCATATGGTCAGTATTTGCAGAGAAGGCTACTTGGACTGTTGTTGAAGTGAGTGTAGCAGTTTCTATGGCATTCTGCACAAAAAGTGACAGGTCTCTCTGTGTTCCCCAATTCTTAACAAAGATGAAGTTAGCAAACCCCTGAAAAGAGGTTTTGCAAAACTTCAGGGATTTTTTCCTACTAGTACTGTAGAGACAACCATCGTCACCTTGTCTTTCCAAAAGTGAAGGTTACCGATTTTTGTCCAAGAGCATCAAGTGCTTTTGATCAGCGGTTGTGTGCATGCATTAGCCTTGTTCTTGTTCTTCCTTGGAGAACTTTTACAGTACTCAGATGATCTGTGTAGGCTGCAGACTGCAGTGGTGAACTTCAAGGCTTCCAGCAGAAGGGAGATGCTGTCCACGTTTTGGTTTCTCCTTAGTCTGAACCTTCAATGTCCAATAACGCAGCGTTTGGTGCTCGAGGCACCGACTCTGGCGTGCCCCAGGTCAGAGACAGTCCAGCTGCGTTACCTCCACGCGTCGCTGAAGCGACTTCGGGATCAGGAAAAGAGCTGCTTGCTGGGCTAGCTAGCTGGCTTCTCTGCAGAGGGAAACACGGCAGGAGCCGATGATGTCGGCTCACGTTAGCTCAGAGACAAAGGAAGAGAGAGGCTGTTCAGGTCTGGCTTCTAACAGGTTTAATGCGATAGGATGATGATGAGGTCGGATTGATGGGAATCCGCTCCTTGGAGCCTTGTCCTCAGTTTTATAGGGAATTTGAAAACCCCCTGTAACTATTCCTGAAAAGACCTGCCTTGCTAAATTAGTGCCTTTTAAGTCTTGTGTCCCCAGGATAGAACAACAAACTCACAAAGATAACGGCAGTGGATCTACGGGACTTCCGCAGGCCTTCTGGGCTGCAGACATCTCTGACCAAAGGCCACAGATGACATGTACCCTGATCCTGCTGAACGCCCGTCCGCCCTGGACTCAGCTTCGAGGTTTGATTGATACTGGTGCTGATGCAACTATCATCTCCTTCTCTGCGTGGCTTCCCTCATGGCCTTTACCCCCCGTGGGATCGGCCATCGCAGGATTAGGAGGAACCACACAGAGCTATTGAAGCGAACGGCCTGTGATGGTGAAGGACTCAGAGGGGCACACAGCTACAATTAGGCCTTATGTTACTACCACTTCCCTTAACCTTTGGGGATGGGATGTGTTGGCAGCCTGGGGCATACGGATTGGGACAAATTTTTAGCAGGGGTCACTGTGCGCAAGGGTGCACAGTATCCTACACTGCCTTTGCAGTGGTTGATTAACACACCAATCCGAGTCAGACTCTGCTTAGTTGAATTAAGGGCTGTTATCACGACTTTTCAACAATTCTCACAGGAACCTTTGAATTCGGTTACTGAAGCCGACTAGCAAAAGCTCGTATACAATTAATCAGCTTATGGTACCACAAAATTCAAAGAATCCTGTTATTCTGAATCACTTTCTCTCATTGCAATCTGCAGGCAAGAGACAACTGCCCTGGGCAAAAGTCTGGGTGTGGAATTTACTCACTAACCAGTGGGAAGGCCCGCGGGAGCTTATCGTTTGGGGTCGTGGGTATGCTTGCATTTCTACAGATACTGGGGTACGCTGGCTACCTGCAAAATGTGTTTGCCCTGCCCTACGGCACCAGAGGCAGAACAGGCAACCTCCAAATGATGACCAGAATGCCAACCATCCAAATGGCGACCAGAATGTAGATCATCAGCCTAATGACTCTTCTGATGATGACCAAGATGTTGACCATCAGGCAGATGGTCCTTCTACAAGCAGAGACTGGGATGGTCCTTCCACAGGCAGAGACTGAACTTTAAATTTCTTGTTATGGAGTCAGATAGGTAAAGCCTTAAGGACATATTTAGAATTAATAACTGATGTAAATTTCTATTTAGGATTAATAGTGGAGTTGTTATCTTATCAAACAAAAAGGGGGAATGGTAGATACAAAAATGCTGCTCGCGAGGATTTTCTTGCTATTTTCTAAGTCCGTGAGAGACTTTTCTCTCTCACAGAAGAGGTAGCAGAGTATGTAAACAACCAAGCCACCTGCAACCTTGAAAAGTCTTGTTTATGGTCTAGTAGAAAAATATTTTGACAATGGATGGTTTAGGATTTTAGCCAATCACCCCAAGGGGGGGGGCTGATCCTTTGTCCAATTAGACTATGAAGAAAAAAGTCTATAAAAGAGTTTGTAAAATAATTAAAGGAATAAATCTTGCTGCACAATTCCTGCCTGCTGGATCTTCTCTCCTCCTCCTCCCTATGGCTGCGGGACACGGTGATACACCCTAGGGCCCAGGCCTGCGGTAATAGACCAGAATTACAAGTGAACTGCAACACAAGCAGCTAACACATTCCTCCTGTGATAAATGAGTGAACGATAAATATTGTCTTTCGCATATATGATTTTAACATTTAGAAGTGATAATGTACTATGTAGAAATAGTGTTAAGGTAAAATATAGGTAAGTAAAAACAAGACTAGAGTAAATTGTAACTTCGAAAGAGTGGTAACATGTTGGGAAACGTAGGAATAAACACATGATCATTGTGAGGAATGAGACAACTCTTTGTAGAAATTAAAACAATTTATTAAAACAGAAAAATTGAAAAATTGCAAAAACTAACAAAATATAAAAATTTGGGATCCTAGTGGCTCAGAAGGTATGCCCCAGGAGCGCAGGGATTCAGGAGCTTTTTAGGCTTAAGGCAGCTCTGAACCTCAGGTAGAGAAAAAACTTGCAGTCTAGGCTGGTCAAAAAGAAATCTATTTCTAAAGGCCCCTAAAAAGGGGTAGGTTTCTCCAGCACTGAACTTAGCAAGCTGGAGAGGAAGGGAGAAATGAGGAAGGCGTGTCTGTCTCTTGCACCTTTATAGCTTTTGCTCCGCCCACAGTCCGCCCACAGTCCGCCCCTTTGGTTTAAGGTGATTGGTGTTTTCCCTTTGACAGATTACCTCTGTCAACCAATGGCTCCTCCTTGTCAGAGGGGTGGTATTAGTTGAGATAAGAGTCATGGAGCTTACGGGGGTATGGCTATGGGGGCTGGGCTGTTTGTTGCAACTGGGGTTTTTTTTAAAATCTGCCTTGAAACCAAGATACAAGTAAAACAAACAAAAAAAAATACATCCAACACATCTTAAAACACTTGTAAAAGTATACAGTAAACACAGGAAGACCATAAAAACTTGATTAGTGTACCTGGGCTGATGGCTTAATTTTAACATTCAATTTAAAAATGTTAAGCTCAAAATTAATTAAAGCACTTAATATGCAAAGACCAAGCACAAATAGGGATTTCATGTATGACAATAAATGTCCTTTAGGTTGAGAAATTACAGAGGTAGAAACCAAGACATCTTCAAGAAACAAAGAAGATAAACCGCATGCATCCCAGGAAGTCTGTTATCAAAACTCACACCTCCCAAAGAAACTGTCAACTACAAATTAGGTTGGAGACTGAGGAGGCACCGGAGGGGGGTGCCTGCCTTCAGTTCTGGAGCTATCCAGAGGACCGAGGCGGCAGTGTGCTGGCGTGTGCTGGCGCAAGGGGGCAGAGACGAAGGGGGGAAAGTTGAGTGAAGTGTAAATTACTTTCTGGGTGAAAGGACTATGTTTAAAGAAGTACTCAAGTTCACAGTAAAATGAATGGAGCCATGCCTCTAGCAATATTGCTAAGTGCTCCCGCGCCGTGATATGCCTTTGTCCTACTAATAAATGTTCAATATTATGCTGCTGAAAATTCCGCTTGTGAATTCATCTTTCTCACTTCTTCCCTTAAAATCAGTTCTAAGAATTTAGTGTGAAATACATTTAGGCTTGGTCCACAGTCATTTTAGTTCAAATAAACACATCTAAATGTTTTCCATCTTTCCCATTAAAGGATATTGGTTTGGGCTCATTCTTTCAGCATTTTGCCAGCGATATGCTCAATGCTATTTCCTTAGGAATGAAAGCTGTTGCATGATATTACAAAGTGTTTGGCGAAACCTTTACCATGACTCTCAAGTCGCAACATGCCAGATAATCATTGGTTTTCAAAGCTGCTTGCAGATATAAGGAAAGCATCAAAGGTTTATGCATGAATCAGCATCCCCTTGTCACAACGTCATGCTGCAGTGATCCTTGCAGAGCTCTAAGACTGGATTTAAAGGAGAAAAGCTCAACACTGGCTCTTGAGCCAGCAGGATGAAACATCCAAGATTGTACATATATTGCTTCTGTGCTAAAACTACTGTATGAAAACGTGTTACCATTATGGCAGTTGTGAGGAATGAGACAACTCTTAGTAAAAATTAAAATAATTTATTAAAAACGGAAAAATTGAAAAATTACAAAAATTACCAAAATATAAAAATTTGGGATCCTAGTGGCTCAGGAGGTATGCCCCAGGAGCGCAGGGATTAGAGATCTTCAGGCTTAGACAGCACTGAACCTCTGGTGGAAGAACTTGCAGTGCTGGGCTGACTTTTAGCTAATCCAAAAGTCAAAGGTAAAAATTATTAAAGGCTCCTTAATAGGAGTAAGGCTTAAGTACCCAGCACTGGTGTCCACTACAGCTGATCTGCACTGGTCTCTGCGCAGCTCTGACGCCTGCCTCGTGGTTTTATAGTGCCTTTGCTCCGCCCCGGTCCGCCCACAGCCCGCCCACAGCCCGCCCACAGCACACCCCTGTGGTCTAAAGTGATTGGTGCTTTCCTTTTGACAGATCATCTCTGTCTACCAATAGCTCGTCGTTGTCAGGGGGGTAGTAACAGCTGAAGTAAGGGTGGTAACATGCCTTCATTAAGATTCAGGTTGCTATGGAGCTTACTTGCAGAATAACGGCTATGGGGCTAAAAATAGCAATTGGCTGTTAGAAACTGGGGTTTTGGAGTTAGTCCCGAGACTAAAGTGCAAAGCAAAAACCTCAAAAAAAAAAATTAAAATACATCTAATACCTCTTAAAACACTTATAAAAGTAGACAATGAACATAGGAAAAACAACTCTTACAGTGTACAAGTGGTTTAAAGTTTGAAAAAGGGATTTTTAACTAGGAAACTTTTAACTGGGAATTTTAACTGGGACTGGTACAAACTGCTTTGAACAAGTGAAAACACTAATAATAAAGCTTGATTTTTGTACCTGGGTTGATGGGTTAACTTTATCATTCAATTAAAAGAACTGTTTAATTCAAAATTAACTAATTAAGGCACTTAACATGCAAAGACCAAGCTAAATAGGGATTTCATGTATGACAGCAGTTTTATAGTACTCCATAGGAGACATCTCTTTAAATGACTCTAAGATCCTTTCAGCGCTAAAATTGAGAAGGGGGTTGATCCATAGTTAACTCATGTAAACACGAGTGAACTACTAAGAGACAGCAAATGTTAATCACGAAACCTAAGCAGCAGGCTTCGCCTTAATCTTGTCAAGATAAGAGGAAGAGGATCTTTTGAAAACCAGCACAGAGATTGCTGAATCATCCAGCGAAGAACTGCGCATGCTCCAGAAAGAAAGGTAAAAAGTGCATTGTGACGAAGACTGCTGATCTTCATCAGAAAGACCCCCGAGGAAGAAGAGGAGCCTTCCTCAGTGCACCCATCAGCGTACACAGCACATGCATGGCACGTATGCTAATGATATTAATGACTTCCGAGAAGTAATTTCTAGAACCACTCCTATCCCAAGAATTGTGATGAATATTCATAATTTTTACACATAATGCTGGACTGTATGGCGTGCTCTGTGTGTGTCTGTCTGTGTGTGTGTGTATGTGTGTTAGGAGTGATCCCCCACGCACCCAGCACCGAATAAAGCAAATACCTGCTTTTCTGACTCTGAAGCATCTCTAGGCCTGGTTTTGGGCAATTCAAAATAGGTGAATACACATTACAACTACCCCTGAAGTTGTTGCGTAGGCAGATTTAAGAGGAAAGGATTTCATCTTCATCGCTCTCCTTCTTTCTTGATTTGACAGAATTAAGAACTTGTAAAAAATCTGATATCACTGATGCTCACCACTCCTCCAATTAGACTACGCTCACTTAGACAACGAAGTCAGGAGCTTTGGATAGCTCCCGCTTCTGCCCTAGGAATTGCTTCCGGTGCTGTACCTTTGCTCCAGCTGCGAAACCAAACCAGCAGAACCAAGGAAGTTCTCTCTGAATGAACCATTGCTCTTGAAGGCTACAACGGTAGCCATGGCAGTGAACACTGCTCTTCACTGGGCCATTCCTCTGAAAAAAAACATGCACCACCTCTCAACCTAAACCGTTAAGCCTCCTGCTGATGCTGACTGACAAAGCGTCCAACTGCAGTTAGATTCCAACAGCTACTTCCAATGACCTGTCAACAGAGCTTTGCAGACTTGCAACAGTCCAACAAACTAAAGGGGCTATGCTTCATGGCTGTTTTTCAAACATCATTGACTTATGTCCCTTTGCCAGCTTAAGTGAAGGTGGCCCGTCCACCTTGGTCAAAGTCAGCAGAATTTTGGCCCAATTTGTTGTTATGCAACACATCATGACATGATCTCTAGGTGTTGATGCAAAATTCCCGCTGAAGTGCATGTCGTTACATGACTTAAGGCTACCTACTCACAGAGTGTCCACTCCACTGCCACACCCATTTTCTGGCCACCTTGAAATGACTGAGCTGTCTTACTGTTTCCAACATTCCTCAGGGGTACGTGACCACCATCTCCTCCTTTCTGAAGTTTAGGAACCTAATTTAAAAGTAGTACCAGCAATACCAGTTTATGTAAAATCCATTTGCTCCATCAACAAACTCCGAGCAAGTGCTGATAATTAGTTTCAAGACTTCTACATATATTTCCAGTGAGCTTTCTGTTTGCTTGTTTGTTTTTAAAGCAGATGGAGTAGGGCGATGTTTCCCTGAGGCTACCAGGGCTGCGAGGCAGGCAGGCAGAGCCCTGGCATGGGTGGCACAGGGGACCCCGGGCGCTGACGGCTGCCACCAGCGCAGGCCAGCTGGGGACCGGCAGGCAGGGCTGCACCCCGTGTCTGCCACCACAGCTGCAGCTTCTGCAGCCTGAAACACAGCTGGCTCAGGGGTTTAAATCAAGAGCCAAAATATTTTGCTGCTCAATTTGGGGCAGAGAAAGGTCATCACTTCTAGCATGGCATAAGCCTGCCACTACATTTCTGTGAAGGAAAATTACCTTGTTGGAGTGAAACTCCTGGGTAAAATACTGAAGCGCTTTCAGATTCATATTATCTGACATTTCTGTGACCTTCTTTTATATCTGCATTGTTTCATACTGCTGATTTTGGGCACAAGTTCTTTGTACACTATTCTGGAAACAAAAAAGTAACCCAAAAACAACACCCACCCCTCTCCCACCATCACTCCTTCCCCAGCCCCAACCCTAAGAAAACCAACCTGCAGAATGCTCAGGATTTCAAATGAGAACAAGCATAGATGGGACATCAAAAGATGGATTCTCCTTAGACATTGGTGCATGCAGTGCTCTGCAATCAACTCCTAAATTCTACTTCTCGTACACCAAATATTTGTCTTGGGAACTCCTTGTTCTCCATTCAAACCCTTCTGAGAGGGTAATCGAGGATATTTTAAGCACATGTTGCACTTGTCAATTAAATCCAAAGCACAGCATTACTTGACTAACGGGGGGGTGACAAGGTCAATTAAGACCTGTTCATATCTTATTTTGGAGCTCTTCCAACTGCTTGAAAAGTGAAGCCTTGGACATTGAAGGTTCAGACTAAGGAGAAACCAAAGCGTGGACAGCATCTCCCTTCTGCTGGAAGCCTTGAAGTTCACCACTGCAGTCTGCAGCCTACACAGATCATCTGAGTACTGTAAAAGTTCTCCAAGGAAGAACAAGAACAAGGCTAATGCATGCACACAAACGCTGATCAAAAGCACTTGATGCTCTTGGACAAAAATCGGTAACCTTCACTTTTGGAAAGACAAGGTGACGATGGTTGTCTCTACAGTACTAGTAGGAAAAAATCCCTGAAGTTTTGCAAAACCTCTTTTCAGGGGTTTGCTAACTTCATCTTTGTTAAGAATTGGGGAACACAGAGAGACCTGTCACTTTTTGTGCAGAATGCCATAGAAACTGCTACACTCACTTCAACAACAGTCCAAGTAGCCTTCTCTGCAAATACTGACCATATGCAGTTCTGGTTGATACAAACCCCCATTACCTAAGAAAGGAACAACTCGGCAAGCAGTTTGCAAAGATGAACAACTTAGCACGACTGCGGCTGATGACATGCCCCGACCTTTTTTGCCTTCAGCTATGGGTGCCGTACCCTCCTACCCTCACACATGCCACTCAAAGCTCCTTGCGTGGAGCTCTCGCACCATCTATGCCAGCAACTGTGCCAAGACACCGCCCTTGTTCAGCACCATCGCACCTACCACAAGGTAGCTGAATCGGAGGGCAGGAAAAAGACATCGACAATGGAGGGGAGTTGCTCCCACTGACAGCCAAGCTCCAAGTTCAGCGTCCCTTACGTCTCGCCCAGGACGGGCGGGAAAACGCCTCGGCGGAGCGCAGCGCTGGGCGGGAGCGGCCGGCACGGCAACCGAGCGCGCTCCCCACTCCCTCCCGCCCGCGCCGCTGCTGGGACGCCGGGTTCGCCGGAATCGGCCACGTGCTGCAGGGAGGGCAGCGCGGCAAAGGCGGCCACCCCTCGTCGCCCTGGGAAGGCCGGCCTCGGATCCCCGCTCTCTCCACCGGCACGGGCAGTGCCAGCAGCCTCTCGCTGCGGCCGCCGCTGGCCGAAAGCTTGGCCGCGCACCGCCCGGCCGGCCCCGCCGCTCCGCGGAGTCACACGGCACCTGCCGTGGGCGGCCGCCGAGCGACAGGAAGCAGAAGCGCTCACCGCCGCGCCACTCGCCGCCCCGCCCGGGCGCTCCTCTCCTCGCGCTACCACGGCGGCGCCGGCCCGCCCCGCTTTCCCCGTCGCCTGCGGCGCAACGCGGGTGCCACGAGCCACGCAGCACGCGTGCGGCCGGGCCCTGCCGAGCCGCAGGCGGAGCCGGGGCACGGCCCGGGCGGGAGAGCTTCCGGCGAGGCTGGGCGGGCGGCGAGCGCGGCCGAGCGTGAGATGGAGAGCTAGATGGAGGCGGCAGCACCGCGCGGCATAAAATAGCTGCTCGTCCCGCAGCCGCCCGCTCCGCAGCCCCTCGGCTGCTGTCGAGAAGGGCCCCGGCCCTGGCCGCGCCGGTGGCGACGTGGCTCCGCAGCCCGCGGGCAGCCCTGGCGGGGCAGGGGAGCACAGCGGGCAGCCCCGGGGCCGCGCAGCCGTCTGTAACGCGCGGTGGGAGCCGCCGGGAACTATTTTACACCTCCCGGGGGGCTGGGGAGGAGCACGGAGACCACGCGGTAGGTCGCTGCCGTTAGGGAAAATTAATCCACGATGCCTGAGGTTTATGTCCGAAAAGGAGACAGAGGAGTCCTGCAACATTCTTCGACTACAGGGAGAGTCCATGGGGCTTTTCCCATGGGGTCTGTCGAACGGTTGCGGGGTGCAGCCCCCTTTTGATGCCAAGTTCCCGGCCACAACGCCCTCTTCGTTTTCCCCACTGGCTGAGGTATTCGGGAGATACAGACTTCCGGAACTGCCTACTCTATGCCCCCCTCTAATATGCACCCCCCTTTTGGCATCGAAAAGAAAGAAAAAGAAACCATCCCTAATAATATTAAGTCTTTGTTGCCTTGCTCTAGGTTCAGGAATTTAATACAGCCTCGATTAATCAACAGTCTCTGATGATTAGTAACAGTTCTCGAGAACTAATCATTTCTTCTGTTATTTCACTACCCATAAGTTCCTAGCCTTGTCTACAGGCCGATTCACACGGTCTGGTTGTAAGGACTCATCCATCTCACTCCTTTCAATCCCTCCTCTTTTAATTTGATCTGTATTTGTCTTTACAAACCTTAATTACCATTGATTCAATTTTTTCTTCTGGAGCCTTCTTGAGTTTTGCTATTATTTGCAGTGACATCCTTTTCTGTCCTTTTGTATGCATTTCTGGATCAGGTAGGCATGGCTGCTAGCGGCATCCCCTTGAGCACCTGCTGAAAGAGCTGCACCCAGCATGGTGTCACGCATGGTAAAAAGATGAGAGTTGCTATAGCATATAAGAGGAGAAATGGTATTCATTTAGCCCATAGCTGGCCAGTTAACCATGCAAACATGTCCCATTACCATCCTTTCAACATTTGGACAGGTCCATGAGCTGGCGTTATTTCCTTTGTTATTTGTTTGACCACATTTCCGCTGTCATCTGCTTGCAAACAGCAGCTCGAGTCATTTAATTTCCCACAAACTCCTCCTTCTTCTGCTAACAGATAATCTAATACCATCCAATGTTGAAATACCGCTTTCCTCGTTCAAGTGGGTTGGTCAGCTAGAAGGTCAAGAGCTGTGGCTGGCTGGTTGGTAATTATTTCCGAGACAGCCTGTAACCTAATTATCTCATTCAAATTGGGGTGCTCCCTCCAGCCAGGGCTGCATCAGCTGACTGCTTTTCTCTAATTGAATCATCGCAGATTTTGATTCCTAAGCGATTTCCCTGAACTTGTAGTAGCAAAAAGAACAATGGTCTAATAAATATACCATATCCCTGACCAGTTTGGAGGTAGCCTGAGCTAAGCATATTGGCCGCAAATCCAATAATGTCCTTTCAAAGCCCATGTTCCATTAGCAAAGGGGCCTTCCTACCCTTGGTCATCAATTGGTGGGTCAAAATACAGCAGGATTCCCGGGCCTAACGGTCCTCCAACAATAGTTGCCCCACCATAAGGGTCACAGTATTTGCATTTCCAAGCTCCCACACAGGGTTCCCATCTACTTTTACATCTGCAAGCTGCTTGGTTGCATTTGGAGCAGAACTCACTAAAAGGCTTTGAGTTCCAATCGGGTGTTGCCATTCCCACTGATAATCACAAACAACATGTCTTCTACTTATGGAATTTTTGTGGGGACAGCTCAAAAATAGGTGGTCAAAAAAGCCCTTGTTCCTCCCCATTGCTTTACAGGCTTCCAAATATTTTTGGTAAGTGTGGCAAGAACACCTTACGCAGCTACCATTAGTGAGCCGAACAGGTATTTGATTGCATTTGCCTTGATATTTGGAACAATTGTAAGGAGGGCAATTGGGGCTCGAAACCCAATTGTTTAAACCCAGAGGGAAAGTCAATTGACAAACGCCTTTTCCTACATAGACATGCCCTGTCCCGTTTAGGCAATAAGTGCCTTTTTGAGAAGAATGAAGTGGCCATGGACTTCCTTCTTCGGCCCAAAATCCTGTCCTTGTATGGACCTCACGTCGGGTGTTGACCCACCACTTAGGTTCAGCTGGGCTAGCCAACCATGGCCACTCTTCAGATCCTCCTGGCCCTCCACAGAGCCAGCAATTGCTAAGGTTAAAAACTTTTGCTACTTCTTCTCCTAAGGCTGCAAATTGATTCTCCCACTCCTGGCCTAAACTTAGCTGACCATATAAAAGTAGAATTATTAAGGAAAATGTTTTAACAGTGTGATCTAATTAGCTAGTCTAATTTTCACATTGTCTTCTGCACCACCTGTGGCAATTGAAGACACAGAAACCACCTAACGTACAACAATGGCCGCAAGTATTAGCCCCCCAGTGAGTGGAGATTCTAGAGGAGGGATGCCCATACACACTATTTCAGCAGATGGTCTGTGGGTAGGCACGCAGGGCTTCCTCTGATGTTGAAGCACTGGCTACTGCTCCAGCCCGCTCCTGCAGAGTGTCAGTCACGGCCTCCCGGCTTTCTCCTCCAGCCGAGATGTGCAAATCTCTGAGGCTTCAGAGACCTTGACCCAAGTGTGACGGGTCCACCTGTGTTCAGCTGTCTTGATGGCTGTTTCTGTGGTCAGTGACACTTGGAATGGGCCACGCCATTTCACCACCATTGGCGCTTCTTTCTACCCCTTAACTAGGACTCAATCTCCCGGTTGGATGTTACAAGCAGCAAAGTCCAAAGGCGGGGCTTGTGCCAGCTGAGCTTCCTGTTGAAGGGGTTTCACAAGAAGCAGTATCCTGGCCACAGATGGTTTTAAATATACATCACTTGCCTCTACCCCCCTCCCCCCCCCCCCCCCCCCAAGGTTGAGACTTACCAGGGTAATTGCAAACGACGATTGAAAGGGAGATAACTGAATCTCTCTTCTGGGTCGGGCCCTCATTCTCGCCAAAGCCAATGTCCAAAGCCCTACCCATGGCATCTTGATTTCTATTATCAGCTTCAAAAGGTGTTTATTTCTCTATTCATTGTATTCTACCCGAGCCGAGCTCTGGGGGTGCCAGGGCCTATGGAGGTTCCATTGTATTCCTAAAGAAGCCAAAACCCCTTGAAGGATCTTTCCTGTTGTTGGGGTTTTAGTTTAGTCCTAGTTTTTTTTCTGTTAAAGGAATTTTTTCCCATAGCATGTTGCTAGGAGATAAATGGCCATACTTGAGAGGAGATAGCCATACTTAAGAAAGACAAAAGGGCCCGGCCAGGCTTTTGTTCTCACCTGGCGGGCAGTTCAGTTCGCTCTCAGCGTCTGGAGGGAGAAGGTGCAGAGAAAGGAGCTGCTGGTTCCCGTTTTCGGCGTCTTTCCTTTCTGCTGGAAACAACACCAGGGATCCCAAAGCTGCTTTCCCTGCCCTGCTGGAGCGTGGGCTGCGGCCGCCCTACTCCGCTGCTGCTTCGAGCCTTCGTTACGCTGTAGCCGTGCTCACCCTGCCTGCCTGGAGCCCCGGGGGGTTCCCCTTTTGGATACATCTCGTCTGCCACCCGGGATTTGTGTTTGTGCCTGCCGCTTCAGCCTACCAGTCCAGCCTGCTGTTTCCGGGAACCAGGGACCAGCTGCCCACCGGTTTGTGGAGCTCCTTTGTTCCATCCTTCCCTGGGATCCCAGGGCACCAAAGCAGCCGCGTGCTTCCCGAGCTCGCTCCGGAGCGCCCCCTGCAGCCGCGGGGGAACCATCGCACCTGCCCTGCTCACCGGGAGCCGCCAGCGATCCCTGTCGGCTGCGAGCGGAACTGCACCCGAGGGGGAGTAGCCTGACCGCCGAGAAGGCTGGGACTGGGTTTGTGTTTGCTGTTACTGTCATAGTTGTTGTTGTTTTGTTTGACTAGTTATATATATATATATATATATATATATATATATATAGTAAAGAACTGTTATTCCTATTTCCCACATTTTTTGCCTAAAGACCCTTGATTTCAAAATTATAATAATTCAGAGGGAAAGGGGTTATATCTGCCACTCCAAGGGAGGCTTCTGCCTTCCTTAGCAGACACCTGTCTCTCAAACCGAGACAGATCTTGGCGCCCAACCGTGGGGCCTGAGGGCATTAAGAGAGAGAGGTGAAAAAGGAATAACAGTTCCTGAATAACTTAAGTTTGTGTGTTGGATATAGGAACCTTGGTAGGCAGCACTATGTGGTCTACTTTGCCCTGGTTCGGGTGGCATGTGGCCGTGGCTATATTCTTCCCCTTTGCAGCTCCCTACTTGAATATGGGTCCTCTCACTAAGGCTACCATTGCTGTTATCCAGCTTGTGCTGTGGGTCGAGAAGGTGAGGAATTCATGGGTTTTTAACTTCCTCCGGAATGTGGGCACGTGGATAAATGGCTATCACACGCTGAGCGCATGTTTTTGGGGTTATGTTAACAATGGTACCTTCTGTGAGGAAATGACACCAGGGGAAGTTTTCCCCCAACCCCTCAACCAGTTATTTGGACCCACCCCATCAATTTTTGAAGGGTTTAGATTCCTTCTGAATACTAACCACCTGCTGCTGGTAGGCCTACTCTATTTAGCATTCAAGGATAAGTTGAGATTGGCTTGGATAACTACCCAGACACCAGCCCCAGAGACTAGAGATCCTGCCCCAGAGCCTGACCCTGCCCCGGAACCTGACACAGCCCCAGACACTAGAGATCCTACCCCAGAGCCTGATTCAGCCCCAGAGCCTGACACAGCCCCAGACACTAGAGACCCTGCCCCACAGCCTGATACCGCCCAACAGCCCACCTCAGAAATGGACTACCCGAAATGGGTGGGGGTACTGGCGAAAGGGATGCAGGAGATGTGCCAGGAGATGGGCCAGGTGTGCAAGGAGATATGCCAGGAGATGGGCCAGGTGCGCAAGGAGATGTGCCAGGAGATGGGCCAGGTGCGCCAGGAGATATGCCAATTGCTAAGGGAATACACCTCCTCAGCTAGTGAAAAAACCTCTCCCTGCCCCAAAGAGGGTGAGTCCGACGGTGCAGCAGTGGAACCCACGGATGTTACAACCGTCCAGGTTTCAGCTGAACCCCAAGGACAAGTACAGCCAGCAGCAGTCGCCCCTGTGCAAAGGAGGAAGTGTAAGACCAAATCAGTACGACCAGTTAATGATGATGGGGAACCAGGGCCCTCACAACCAGCAGGGGAGCCAGAGCCAGAAATCATCATTGAGTCCCTGTCGTACGACAGTCTCCGTGGTATGCGAGACGACATTGTGCGAAGGGGGCGTGAGCCTTATACCACCTGGCTGCTTCGGGTTTGGGACCTCATGGGCACAAGTGTGCAACTGGATAGTGGTGAGGCAAGGTATCTGGGATCATTGACCCAGGACCCAGGTGTGAACCAGATATTTGTGAGGGAGCCAGGGCCCCTTTCTCTCTGGGACCGGCTCTTAATGAGTGTGAGAGAAAGGTTCATTCACAAAGAAAGAATGCAGGAGTACCATCATAGAATGCAGTGGAAGACACTCGAGGAAGGGATCCAGCAGCTAAGAGAGGTGGCAGTATTAGAGGTACTCTTTGGGAGGGATGGACAGCACGATAATGACCCCGATAAGGTCAGGTGCACAGGACAGATGATGTGGAACCTGGCAAGGCTAGGGCCATCGCAATACACCACCTTCATTGCAACCATTGATGCTGACAATAACCGAGAAACAGTGGGCTCTGTTGCCAACAAGCTCAGGAATTATGACAGTATGGTCAATGGTCCGCTGAAAGCTCATGTCTCTGCTGTGGTCCAGGACCTCAAAGAGGAGATGAAGGAGATAAGGGAGGAGATGAGGAAGGTCAGTGTGGCACCAGTGAGAGTCACAGGCCCCCAGGTCAGAGCCCGTCGTCCCCCTGCTAGAGAGAGAGGGTACACCTCACGAGCTGAGCTCTGGTTTTTTCTGTGTGAGCATGGGGAAGACATGAGAAGGTGGGATGGGAAACCCACTTCTGTCCTGGCAGGGCGGGTGCGTGAACTCAAGGAGGGAGGCACTAACCGAGGGGGTTCCGCTAAGGTGAAAGTAGCCTCAGCCTCCCGTGACCGAGCTGCCAGGTATTACAGAAGGGAGGATGATATGTCAGATCCCCTCGAAGGTACCTCTAGTATGTATGCCCAGGGAAAGAATGATAACCAGGGCTAGAGGGGCCCTGCCTCTAGCCAGGAAGAGGCACGGGAGAACCGGGTTTTCTGGACGGTGTGGATCCGATGGCCTGGCACATCAGAGCCACAAAAATATGATGCATTGGTTGATACTGGGGCACAGTGTACTTTAATGCCATCGGGACATGTGGGGGCAGAACCTGTATCCATTGCTGGGGTGACCGGGGGATCACAGCAGTTGACCCTTTTGGAAGCTGAGGTGAGCCTGACTGGGAAGGAGTGGCAAAAGCATCCGATTGTGACCGGCCCAGAGGCCCCGTGTATTCTGGGCATAGACTTCCTCCGGAATGGCTATTACAAAGACCCAAAGGGACTCAGGTGGGCATTTGGGATTGCTGCTGTGGAGGCAGAGGGCATTAGGCAATTGAACACCCTGCCTGGACTATCAGAGAATCCTTCTGCAGTTGGGCTCCTGAAAGTGGAAGAGCAACGAGTGCCAATTGCCACCTCGACAGTGCACCGCCAGCAGTATCGGACAACTCGAGATGCTGTGATTCCCATCCACAAGATGATTCGTGAGCTGGAGAGCCAAGGGGTGGTCAGCAAGACCCACTCACCCTTCAACAGCCCCATTTGGCCTGTGCGCAAGTCTGACGGGGAATGGAGATTGACTGTGGACTATCGTGCCTTGAATGAAGTGACTCCACCACTGAGCGCTGCTGTGCCGGACATGTTGGAGCTCCAGTATGAGCTGGAGTCCAAAGCAGCAAAGTGGTATGCCACTATTGACATTGCCAATGCATTTTTCTCCATTCCTCTGGCAGCAGAGTGCAGGCCACAGTTGGCCTTCACCTGGAGGGGTGTGCAGTACACCTGGAACCGACTACCCCAGGGGTGGAAGCACAGTCCCACCATCTGCCATGGACTGATCCAGGCTGCACTGGAAAAAGGTGAGGCTCCAGAACATCTGCAGTACATTGATGACATCATTGTGTGGGGGAACACCGCAACAGAAGTGTTTGAGAAGGGAGAGAGAATAATCCAAATTCTCCTGGAAGCTGGTTTCGCCATCAAGAAGAGCAAAGTCAAGGGACCTGCCCGAGAGATCCAGTTCCTGGGAGTGAAGTGGCAAGATGGACGGCGTCAGATTCCCACTGAGGTCATCAATAAGATCACAGCAATGTCTCCACCGACCAATAAGAAGGAAACACAAGCTTTCCTAGGCGCCATAGGTTTCTGGAGGATGCACATTCCTGAGTACAGCCAGATTGTGAGCCCTCTCTACCTGGTTACCCGCAAGAAGAACGATTTCCACTGGGGCCCTGAACAACAGCAACAAGCTTTTGCCCAGATCAAGCAGGAAATCGCTCACGCCGTAGCCCTTGGCCCAGTCAGGACAGGACCAGAGGTGAAGAACGTGCTCTACTCTGCAGCCGGGAACAATGGCCTGTCCTGGAGCCTTTGGCAGAAGGTGTCTGGTGAGACTCGGGGCCGACCGCTGGGATTCTGGAGCCGAAGCTACAGAGGGTCCGAAGCCAACTACACTCCCACAGAGAAAGAAATCTTGGCAGCCTATGAAGGAGTCCAAGCTGCCTCAGAGGTAACTGGAACTGAGGCACAACTCCTCCTGGCACCCCGACTACCGGTGCTGGGGTGGATGTTCAAAGGAAAGGTTCCCTCCACGCATCACGCCACCGATGCTACTTGGAGCAAATGGATCGCCCTCATCACGCAGCGTGCCCGAATTGGAAACCCAAGTCGCCCTGGGATCTTGGAAATAATTACGAACTGGCCAGAAGGTGAGACTTTTGGGTTATCTTCTGAAGAAGAAGAGGAGCAGGTGACGCGTGCCGAAGAAGCCCCACCATACAACGAGCTACCAGAGAGTGAAAGACAATATGCCCTCTTCACTGATGGTTCCTGCCGAATTGTAGGCGCTAGCCGGAAATGGAAAGCCGCTGTATGGAGCCCCACACGACAAGTTGCACAGGCTACTGAAGGAGAAGGTGGATCGAGCCAATTTGCTGAACTGAAAGCCGTTCAATTAGCTCTGGACATTGCTGAAAGAGAGAAGTGGCCAAAGCTCTACCTTTACACTGATTCATGGATGGTAGCCAATGCTCTGTGGGGTTGGCTGGAAAGGTGGAATAAGGCAAACTGGCAGCGCAGAGGAAAACCAATCTGGGCTGCTGAGGAGTGGAAAGACATTGCCACTCGAGTAGAGAAGCTATCTGTGAAGGTCCGTCATGTAGATTCTCACATCCCCAAGAGCCGGGCTAATGAAGAACATTGTAATAACAAGCAGGTAGATCAGACTGCGAAAATAGAGGTGTCCCAGATAGACTTGGATTGGCAACATAAAGGAGAGTTGTTCCTAGCTCGATGGGCCCATGATGCCTCAGGCCATCAGGGCAGAGACACCACCTATAAGTGGGCACGAGACCAAGGGGTGGATCTAACCATGGACAGTATCTCCCAGGTGATCCATGACTGTGAGACATGTGCTGCTATCAAGCAGGCCAAGCGGGTGAAGCCCCTGTGGTATGGTGGGCGGTGGTCCAAATACAAGTATGGGGAGGCCTGGCAGGTTGATTACATCACACTGCCTCAAACCCGCCAAGGCAAGCGCCATGTGCTCACAATGGTAGAAGCCACCACAGGATGGCTGGAGACCTACCCTGTGCCTCACGCTACTGCCCGGAACACCATCCTGGGCCTCGAAAAGCAAGTCCTTTGGAGGCATGGCACCCCTGAGAGGATTGAATCTGACAATGGGACTCACTTCAAGAACAGCCTTATTAACACCTGGGCTAGAGAACATGGCATTGAGTGAGTGTACCACATCCCTTACCATGCACCAGCAGCTGGGAAGGTTGAGCGGTGTAATGGACTGCTTAAAACCACTTTGAAGGCACTGGGTGGGGGGAGTTTCAAAAACTGGGAGATGCATTTAGCAAGAGCCACCTGGTTAGTTAACACCCGAGGCTCCACCAGCCGAGCCGGCCCTGCCCAGTCCGAACCCCTACAAACGACGGATGGGGATAAGGTTCCAGTGGTGCACATGAGAGGTATGCTTGGAAAAACTGTTTGGGTAAAGTCTGCCTTGAGCAAAGACAAACCCATCCGTGGGGTTGTTTTTGCTCAGGGACCAGGTTGCACCTGGTGGGTGATGCAAAGGGATGGAGAGACCCGATGCATACCTCAAGGGGACCTTGTTTTAGGGTGAACTACCCATGGCTCTGTACTTGTATCAGTATCAGCATGTACATATGTATATAATTTAGGTGATGCTTGTATTTATATGGTTAAAAAGTTAAGTTTCATGTAACATGTTAGTATGGAAAAAAAATTCGGGGTGGATAATGTTGGGGTTTTAGTTTAGTCCTAGTTTTTTTTCTGTTAAAGGAATTTTTTCCCATAGCATGTTGCTAGGAGATAAATGGCCATACTTGAGAGGAGATAGCCATACTTAAGAAAGACAAAAGGGCCCGGCCAGGCTTTTGTTCTCACCTGGCGGGCAGTTCAGTTCGCTCTCAGCGTCTGGAGGGAGAAGGTGCAGAGAAAGGAGCTGCTGGTTCCCGTTTTCGGTGTCTTTCCTTTCTGCTGGAAACAACACCGGGGATCCCAAAGCTGCTTTCCCTGCCCTGCTGGAGCGTGGGCTGCGGCCGCCCTACTCCGCTGCTGCTTCGAGCCTTCGTTACGCTGTAGCCGTGCTCACCCTGCCTGCCTGGAGCCCCGGGGGGTTCCCCTTTTGGATACATCTCGTCTGCCACCCGGGATTTGTGTTTGTGCCTGCCGCTTCAGCCTACCAGTCCAGCCTGCTGTTTCCGGGAACCAGGGACCAGCTGCCCACCGGTTTGTGGAGCTCCTTTGTTCCATCCTTCCCCGGGATCCCAGGGCACCAAAGCAGCCGCGTGCTTCCCGAGCTCGCTCCGGAGCGCCCCCTGCAGCCGCGGGGGAACCATCGCACCTGCCCTGCTCACCGGGAGCCGCCAGCGATCCCTGTCGGCTGCGAGCGGAACTGCACCCGAGGGGGAGTAGCCTGACCGCCGAGAAGGCTGGGACTGGGTTTGTGTTTGCTGTTACTGTCATAGTTGTTGTTGTTTTGTTTGACTAGTTATATATATATATATATATATATATAGTAAAGAACTGTTATTCCTATTTCCCACATTTTTTGCCTAAAGACCCTTGATTTCAAAATTATAATAATTCAGAGGGAAAGGGGTTATATCTGCCACTCCAAGGGAGGCTTCTGCCTTCCTTAGTAGACACCTGTCTCTCAAACCGAGACACCTGTAAAATGAGTTCCCCTATCTGAGTCTATTGCTTCTACAATGCTTTATCTTGGAATGACTTGTTCCAACAATGCCTTAATAACTGATCCTGTCATTGCTGAAGCAGTTGGAAATGCTTCTGGCCACCTTGCTAGCTGACATACGATTACCAGAAGATATTAAGCCTTGCCACTTGGGGCATCTCAGGAAAATCCACCTGGCGTCTTTGGAAGGGACATGCAGCCCAAGGCCTCCCTCCCCTGGCAGGTTACTTTGTAACTCGGCTGTTTGCTTTAGCACAGATCAAGCAACCTTCAACAGCTCGTTTTGCCAGTCTAAAAAGACCCACAGCAACATGCATCATGAGGAAGGCTTCTGCCAATCCTCAGGAAATGCAAGGACTCTCTTCACGGAGTTGTTTTAGTATTGGTAGGGCCAAAGGCTCTGGTATCTCTTGTTTGCCATCCCTTGTAAACCAATTCTTGCCTTTTTTCTCTGCCGCACGACTTTTAACTGTATCTCGAACATCTCTGGTAGAAAAGACAGCTTCCCGGGCAGTGATGGAGTCACTGGGAGCAAAGGGGGCATCTTGGAGAGTTCTGGCAGAAGTGTTGCTTTCTGAGTTTCTTCATCCACCAAAAAGGAGACAGAGGAGTCCTGTAACATTCTTCAACTCCAGGGAGAGGCCATGGGGCTTTTGCCATGGAGTCTCTCAAATGATTGCGGGACACAGCCCCCTTTTTCTGCTAAGTTCCTGGCAACAGCACCCTCTGAGGTACTCGGGAATTACAGACTGCCGGAACTGCCTACTCTATTCCCCCCTCTAATATGCACCCCCCTTTTGGTATGGAAAAGGAAGAAAACGAACCTATTCCTAATGCTATTAAGTCTTTGCTGCCTTGCTCTAGGTTCAGGAATTTAACAGGGCCTTGGCTGAGCAACAGTCTCTGTTGATTAGTAACAGTTTCTAGAGCTAATACTTTCTTCTCTTACTTCCCTCCCTGTAAATTCCTAGCCTTGTCTAAGGACGGATTCACACGGTCTCTTTGTAAAGACACATCTATGTTACTCCTTTCACTCCCACACCTTCTTGGCGGTGGAACGGCTCCCCCCGGCACAGCACCCGGCACAAAACCCCCATATGCGCACACACACACCTGCACTTACCCTGCACTCCGCTGCACACACACACACACACACACACACACACCTGCCGCACACTAACACCCCCGTCCACATCCCCCCCATGCTACTTGCAGTGGCCCCGCCCCTGCCATCCCGGCCGGCTGGCAGCGCCCACTCCTCACATGCTTCCCCATGCCTTGCATTTCCTTGCTGCCCCCTCTGTAGCCTTCCCTCAACCTGCCTTTTCTCCCCTGCCTTGCATTGACTTGCTCACCCATCCCCCACCTGACTTCCTTTCACATTCGTCTAGGTCTGGCCTCACCTTTCCTTTTCCTTCTAGGACCCTCACTGCCTTGCCTCGCCTCGCAAAGCCACCACTTGCCTTGCCTTGCCCTTGAACCCCTCCCTTGCCTTGCATGACCTTGCTCACCCCTCCCCCACCTGGAATTCAAGACCCCTTTTCAATGACCTTTCATGCCCTTGCCCTGCCCTTTCTGCTTCTCCTAGGAATCTCAAAGCTCTCAAGCATCTCCGGTGTTTCAGGATCACATGAGAGGAAGACCAGGGGAGGAGGACGCATGTTGCCACACTCATCTCTATGGGCAGCCTTTGTCTGGGAGCAATCCTTGCATGTCTTGAATCTTGGAAGGGCAATTCACATTTTGCCCTTGAGCTCGGGGACCAGAATGAGAGTTCTTTTGCATACAAAGCAAAGCAGGTAGCTCAAGTCTTTTAGGTGCAGAGGAGAGATGACCCACGCGGGATCAAGGCCACACAGAGCACTTGGTCCTGGCCACTTTTGTGTACTAGCAGTCATTGAATGTACTTCTCACCTGCCTTGCCTGGCCTTGCCTTGGCAACACAACAGTTTCCTTGCCTTGCCCTGCTAGCCCTCTCTAGCCTTGCATTCCTTTGCATGGCCCTTGACCTGCCTACTGCTTTCCTCCAGGGCCTTGGCTTGCCAAGCCCTTCCTGTTTCTGCCTGGCCTTCCCATCAGTGGACTTTCCTTCCTACGGCCAGCCTTGCCTCTAACTTCTGGGCCTTCTCTTGCCTACCACTCCATTTGCTTTCCCCTCACTGCTCTGGCCTTGCCTACCTCTCCCTTGACTTGCCCACAATTGCCTGCACTTGGTTTGCAGCGCCTTGCCTGCATGGAAGGCAAGGGAAAGAGTGGTAGGCAGGGCAAAGCAAAGCCAGCAAGTTGTAGGTAGTGCGAGGCAAGGCAGACGTAGGCAAAGGAAGCAGAGCAAGGGTAGCTTAAGAAGAACTAGACACGGTGCTGAAGGCAAGGCAAGGCCAAGAGACTCGGAGTGCCTTTCCTTGGGAAGGCAAGGACATAGTGCCAGTGTTGCTGGAGCAGATGTTAAGGTACCATGGGGAGGAATAGTCCAGCAAGACATTTCTCTTCTGGCCCCTGTGCGTGTAGGGGCAATTGCTGGACATATTCTGTTGGAGAATGGATTTATTGGGATCAATAAAGGAGCTGTGCAAGCTATTAAGCTGAAGGATTTTTGGGCCTGAGTGCGTGAGACACTTTCTGTGGGAAAGTCTCTGTGAAAAGCAAAACAGTTCCAGCCTGAGAAATTTCAGGGAGTAACGTACTTGCAGGTGTGATATCTAGGAGTATAAGGGAGGCAAGGACAAGATTCCTTTGAACATAACAAGATTGTGGAAGACTGCCAATGTAGCCTGATTGTGTAGAAATAGAAAAATATCCTGATAAGTAAGCCCCTTAGAAGCTAACAAGCTGGTATACTATTTAAGTGCCTCGAGACTGCTAATAAATCGGAGTTTAGTTTTCAACCATATTGGCTGCTGTCTGTTCTTCTCCCCCCGCCGGGGATCCGAGCTCCCCGTACCGCCGCGGCTTCCGACCTCTGGCTTCTTACATCTGGCGCCCGAACTCGAACACCGAACACCGAACTCGGAACACCGAACTTCGCGGAGTACGGGACTTTGGACTGGGACTGGTATTTTATTCCCGTTGCCCTGGCGGGAGCCTAATGCGGTGCCGGGGCAGCGCCGGCGGGTGTGGAGGGTCGGCCGACCTCTAGCCTGGGCCACCTTAACATCGGTGGTTCGCCGCTTGGCTGCTAAAGGCTTGCCTGGACGCTGCAGTACCCTGATACTTGGGGCGCGCGGAGACGCGGGTGGTATCAGAGTAGTCCGCGGGTTTCTCGGTTTTTAGTTCGCGGTTTGCGGTTCGCGGTTTGTCCGCGGTTTTGCTTTCCGCGCTGAGGCGCGGGTTCGCGCTGATCGCGGGTACGGTCCGCGCTGGACGCGGGTTCGCGGGTTATCCGCGGGTAATAGTTTCGCGCAGAGACGCGGGGTTTTCGCTTTGGATGCGGGTTGTGTTGTCGCGCTAAGTCGCGGGTTTGTGGACGCGGTCATGGAAACTCAGGCAGCCTTTAACGTGTTTTTACGCTTTTTAGAAAAGCAGGGAATTAAGAATATAAACCTTAATAAGGAATTGGTGCAATTAGTGGAGTTTGGAATGGCAAGAGGGTATTTTAGGGAACCGGGATCGCTGTTCCAGGAGCAGCAGTGGAAGGAGTATGGTGATTGCTTGTGGTTTTTGGTTATTGACGATAACAAGGAAGCCAGGAAGTTAATGAAGCCGTGGAGAGCGGTCCTTACTTGTCTGACACAACATCGGGTTGAGCAACAGGTAGCGGCAGTTGCTACGGCTCAATTAGGCGGCAGTGATCCCCCGCCTGGTGTAATGACGCTCGAGAGCGATTATGTTCCTACGCCGCCGGTGGGGTGCTCCGTGCCTGTGAAACCCCCTACAGATCTGACATCGGGTGCCGTACCTACCGCACCTCCTGCACCTCCGGTGCAAACGCAGGCTGAGCTATCGACAACCGGCGATAAACAGTTAAGCCCGGAGGTCAGTAGATGTCACCCACAGCCTGCTGAAGCTAATGATCGCGGTGCTTGTAACACCCCTGCGTTAGCGTGTACTAGGGTTGATTGGAAAAAGATCATAGAAACGGCCCTTGAAAATGGAGACTATCGTATCCCCGAAGCGATTGGGGATGTGGCTGCTTTTCCAGTAATGTACCAAGCAGCTGGGGGTAATGTAGTAGGGGAATACAGTCCGGTTAATTGGAAGCTGCTAACTCAGCTGCGGGGCACAGTTAATGAGTCCGGCCTGCATAGTGAGCCTGCCAAGCAGATGCTGAATTATGTGTGGGGTTGTGGCATTCTTTGCCCGGAGGATATTAAAACTATAGTGAGAATGATTATGACCCCTTCGCAGGTTATGCTGTGGCAGGCGCACTGGCAACGCCTTTGTGATACCTCTGCTAACACCCACCGTGATGCTCAGGACCCTTTACATGGGGTTACGGTAGAACAGCTTATGGGCATTGGGCAGTTTGCCAGGGTGGAAATGCAGGTGCAGGTGGGACCTGAAAAACTGTTGGAGGCTATGAGACTTGCCCGGCAGGCAATGTCTTTTGTAAAAACAGCACCCCTCCAGCCTTCCTATCTGTCGATTAAACAGGGCAGGGATGAATCCTTTTCCAGCTTTGTTGATAGGGTCACTAATGCCATACACAATTCGGATGTACAGGAATTTATGAAGGGACCATTGCTGAGGCAGTGTGTTATGGAGAATTGCAATTCGTACACCCGATCCATCCTAGTTACCCTGCCTGCTGATGCACCGGTAGAGCTGATGTTAGATAGGATGAGCCGTGTGCCAGTGGGGCCACAGGCAATGTTAGTGGAAGCTGTTAAGGCAGTAGGGAAAGATCTCCTGCAAGCTCACACGCAAGCCTTTGCAGCTCTAGCCCCCCTGAAAGGAGCAGAAGCACCGAGAGATGGGTGCTATGTTATCTCTAATGAAGTTAAGTGCTACCGATGTGGCCGGAGAGGGCACGTAAAACGCCAGTGTCGTGCCCAGCGACTATGGTGCCGTGTCTGCAGCCTCAACACTCACTCCACAGAAGCCTGCCCGAAGAAGTCGGGAAACGGGAGATCGAGCGCGAAGGGTCGCGGCGTGCGGACACCAACAGCGGCCCCTGCAGTAGCGATGCCAATCTCCACAGCTCCCTGCAACCTGCCGACTGCCTTCGGCCAGCAACCCGAGGAAGCCTCGGCCTGGACCTGGCAACAGCAGTAGATGTGACCTTAATCGACGGCCGGCCCCAGAGAATTCCGACTGGGATTAAAGGACCTCTGGTTATTAATGGACAGTGTTATGGAGCTTTGCTGTTAGGTCGCTCTTCTAGTAGCCTGAGAGGACTTTTTGTATTGCCCGGCCTAATTGATAAAGACTATGAAGGGGAAATTTGCATCATGGCTCAAACTCATTTTCCACCTGTGCACATCCCAGCACATACCAAGATCGCTCAGTTAATCCCTCTGCCTCACCTGGCTGCAGATATAGCCGAGGGAACGCCGGAGCGTGGTACCGGAAACTTCGGTTCAACGGGGAGCCTCGCTCTTCTCACTCTCCCATTAGCTCAGAGACCGGTTGCTACCGTGGTGTTCACTCGTGATGGTGATTCTATCACGCTATCTGCACTATTGGACTCTGGTGCTGACCTAACAATTGTGGCCAACTCGTCCTGGCCTCCGCATTGGCCCCTTCAACAAGCTATAGGGGGGGTCGCAGGTGTCGGAGGCACTGCTTCGGTACAGCGCAGCCGGGAGCGACTTCAAGTCATACTAGATGGACGCACTGCATCTGTTATTGTTACAGTAATGCCTCTGCCCGAGAAGGTCAATGCTTTAATAGGGAGAGACGTGCTTGACCAGCTGGGATTTGTGCTGACTACTGAGAGGCCTTTTCAGTAGCGGCCGCTGCACTGACTTTCCCGATAGCCTTGCACTGGATTACAAATGCTTCCGTGTGGATCGAGCAGTGGCCGCTCAAAGAGGAAAGTCTGAAGCAAGCTCATGCACTAGTACAGGAACAGTTGAGTCAGGGACATTTGCGACCGTCCACGAGTCCGTGGAATACACCCATTTTTGTGGTCATGAAAAAATCTGGGAAGTATCGGCTGTTGCATGACTTGCGTGCTATTAATGCTCAGATGCAAGCTATGGGGGCCCTGCAGCCTGGCCTTCCCAATCCTGCAGTTGTGCCTGAGAATTGGCATTTGTTAATAGTGGACTTAAAGGACTGTTTCTTTACCATCCCATTGCATCCCGATGACATGCATCGTTTTGCTTTTACTCTCCCTGCAATAAACAGAGAGGGACCTGCTTCTCGCTATGAATGGACAGTACTTCCACAGGGGATGAAAAACAGTCCCACCTTGTGCCAAATGTATGTTGATGCCGCATTGAAGCCGGTTCGAGAGCAATGGCCAAAGGCCATCATTTATCACTATATGGACGATATACTGATCGCTCAACCAGACCCTATTACCCCCCAACAGGAGCTCATGCTCACCCGACAGCTGAACCGGTATGGCCTGACCGTTGCGCCCGAAAAGGTTCAGCGTACACCTGTTTGGAAATATCTGGGGTGGAGTATTACTGAGTCACAAATCAAGCCACAGAAGGTGACAATTCAAACTAATCTCACAACTTTGAAAGATGCACAAAAACTTTTGGGTGACCTGCAGTGGCTTAGACCTGTTGTCGGCATCAGTAACGAGGATCTGGAGGTGCTGCGGCCCCTCCTAAAAGGGACTGATCCTTCCCTGCCTGTTCAGCCCACACCAGAACAGGTAGAGACTATTCAGCGTATTAGTACTGTTATTGCAGACAGGGCAGTTGATCGCATGGATGCTGATATTCCAGTCGACTTCACCGTCCTCCATGGAGAGACACAACTTATTGGTGCACTGACTCAGTGCAAAAACAAACAAGGGGAGCAGATTAAAGTCTTGGAATGGATGTTTACCAGCTTACAGCCTAAAACAACATTGCAACAGAAAATTGATAATGTGGCAGAATTAATACAGAAAGGCCGCATCCGTATAATACAAGTCACTGGGCAAGAGCCAGGAACGATCTACTTGCCAATGAAAAGAGCTGAGCTCGAGTGGTATCTACTGAACTCTCAAACTTTGCAGATTAGCCTGCTAAGCGATGCCCAGCAGATTGAAGTACAATCTCTCAAGGCTCCGATACTGAAATGGATGACACAGCATACATGGATTCAGATTCCCAAAAGGAGCAAGCTTCCGCTGCAGGAAGCAGTAACTGTGTTCACTGATGCTGGAAAGAAGTCCCGGCGAGCAGCTGCGACGTGGCAGGTTCAAGGACAATGGTGTCATCAGATACTAGAGGCTGAACCTGGGGACTCCTTGCAGACCCTTGAATTAGCTGCAGTGGTCTGGGCTTTTAAACGATGGTTGTCTGTTAAGCTTAATGTGGTGACGGACTCGCTGTATGTTGCTGGCATTGTGGAACGGATAGAGGATGCTAGGATCAAGGACATAAACAACAAGCGTCTGTTTGAACTATTGCGCCAGCTTCATTCAGCTATTGGGCAGAGATCTTGTGCCTATGCTGTACGACATCTGACCAGCTGTTTTGCTGTGATGGGGGTGCCGGAACAGATCAAGACAGACAACGGTCCTGCCTACGTTAGCGAGCGGCTTCGAAAGTTTTGCCAGCAGTGGAGTGTGCGACATGTCACTGGAATCCCTCATTTACCTACAGGACAAGCTATTGTGGAGCGTGCTAATCAGACTCTAAAGTTATATTTAGCCAAGTTCAGAGACATTTCAGATGTGCAGGAAAAATTAGCAAAAGCATTGTATGTGTTGAATTATTTGTGCTTGTTTGGGGATAATGATGCCGCACCTGCCTATCTCCACAGTGGTATTGTGGAAACAAAAAGGAAAGTAATCAGGCCTTTTTATGTGATGTATAGGCATCCAGCTACAGGGATTTGGCAGGGGCCCGCTGAGGTTCGATATTCGGGCAAGGGGTACATGTGTGTGCTTACCCCAGCAGGACCTCTGTGGGTGCCCAGCCGCTGGACTCGTGCTACGGCAGAGCCTGCAGTGAACAGAGCCAACCCGGGATCCAGAGCTGCATCCACCTAAGGAGGACAGCCTGAAAGGGCCTTTGTAAGGGTTTTTACCCTATGTCAAGGCCTGCCCCAACTATGGCTCAGTGGTCCGTAAAGGCCAAGTTCAGATACCCTGTAATTGTTGCCATAAGTTAGCTTGGGTTTAACACCAACTCAGCGGTGAAGTAAAAAGTTGTTTCTTTTTGAATAATCTCGAAATAAGAGTAGTTCTGATTTCTGTTTATTTCTGTTAAGGTCAAATTCTTTTAAGTTTAATTTCTGTCAAGCTTGAGTTCTGCAGAATTTAAGTGATAAAGTTAAGTTATATAATGTTAAGGTAGTGTTAAGGTTAATTCATGTTAAGTTTAAGTGTTGTTAAGTTTAAGCAAAGTTAAGTTCAAGTAAAGTTAATGTTAAGTTCTGCTAAGTTAAGTTGTGTAGAGTGTAAGTAATATTAGAGCTAAGTTAATATAACCTTGCAAATGCTTAATAAGTTAAGTATGTATTATTAATGTTAGTCGTGTAGTAATATCAAGTTAAGTAACCTTTAATTTGCTGCTACTAGCCCACAGCCACGGCTGTGAAAGGCTTAAAAACTTATGCTGCTAAATTCTTCCTAACTACCTTTTCCCATTCCACTAATAGATAAGTAAGTTACATCAATTAACTATATGATTATAGAAAAAGACGGTCTCAACTTAGAGGGATAGTTAAAGTTGTTAAGTTTAAAATTATAACTAGTTTTATTTGTATAGTATTTGATTACTGTAGAACTGGCAGTATATTCACCTTGCCTCCTGATACTTGCAATAGACAATATATGAAGTCTACATTTGTGATCCCTCCAGCTTTGCTTGCACAAAAGAAAACGGGGAATTTGTTGGAGAATGGATTTATTGGGATCAATAAAGGAGCTGTGCAAGCTATTAAGCTGAAGGATTTTTGGGCCTGAGTGCGTGAGACACTTTCTGTGGGAAAGTCTCTGTGAAAAGCAAAACAGTTCCAGCCGGAGAAATTTCAGGGAGTAACGTACTTGCAGGTGTGATATCTAGGAGTATAAGGGAGGCAAGGACAAGATTCCTTTGAACATAACAAGATTGTGGAAGACTGCCAATGTAGCCTGATTGTGTAGAAATAGAAAAATATCCTGATAAGTAAGCCCCTTAGAAGCTAACAAGCTGGTATACTATTTAAGTGCCTCGAGACTGCTAATAAATCGGAGTTTAGTTTTCAACCATATTGGCTGCTGTCTGTTCTTCTCCCCCCGCCGGGGATCCGAGCTCCCCGTACCGCCGCGGCTTCCGACCTCTGGCTTCTTACAATATTCAATACTGGAGGTGGATCAGTCGCTGGATGTGTTGCATTTTGGAGGAGGGGATGCCGTTTCTTTGGAGATGGGCTTGTAGTTGCTCTCTTTGGCAAGGAAAGCAGGTGTGGATGTGCACATCAGGTGCTCTTAGGGATTTTAAAGGCTTTTCCCAACAGGCAGAGCTCTCTCTGGGTTAGAGCTGTTGAGCTGTCAGTGGGAATGCAAAGGCCAAGCTCGTGAGCCTTTTGTCCTGGTGCCTTCGGTGTGTGAGCAGTCCCTGGTGCCGTTGTCTTTGGACCCTGACTCTGGGAGAGGGAAGGCTTAGGATGGTACCTAGAGCTGAGAAGGAGAGTGCAGAGAACAGCGTGTGTGCTGCTAGTTTGAGGGGTGCAGGTGAAGTTGTAGGCAGCAAGATCTTCCTCAGCTGGCACTGAGCTCTGTTTTTGCCAGGGGTTCAAGTTGGTGGGCAGAATCTGCGAGAGGGAAAAGATTTTCTTGGGCCAAAGAGGTTTTTCTGGCTCTTGGAGTGTGGTGTAAAGAAGAGTCTGCTCTTGGAAGGGGAAGGTGAGGGAAATCTTTTTGTTCTGACACCGTTGATTTGAGTGCAGGGACGTGTGCAAGTTGCCTTTGCCCTTGGGGTGGTTTCGAGCTGGGCCGGGTGCTTGGCCTTCTTTTGCAAGTCTACAGCGCCATCGTGTGGTTGTTTCCATGAGCGCTGACAGTGCCCGGGAAAAAGCCAAGCGCTTCGCTGGCGCGGCCCCGGTCGTGTGGGTGCAGTTGGTGGAAGAGCTCCGCTGTGCATCCTGCCTCTTGGAGACATAAAAGGATGTGATCCTGCGCGTAGCGGGGAAGCAAGAGGAATCTTTTCATTGTTGGCTGGGCAGTTTCTAAGCGGCAAAAGTAAAGGCAGTTCCAGCACGGTCTCTTTCTTTTCAGAACCTTTTCTGTGCCATCATGAACATGCTCAACATGTAACTCGCACCCACTGAACTGCATCAAAGGCCCTGCAGATACGCACTTTCCTTCAAGCTCTATGTAGCATCCTACCCTCCACCTCTCGCCGATCCCAAAGCCCTTCCAAACATCCAGCAGCTGCATGCAGAGAACAAGTGCTAGAACAAGGCGTGGGCCTTCATAGTCCTTTTAAAGTCTGTAAACTAGGCGAAACATTCCAGTGACCAGCACTTTCCTTCGCAACTATATATAGAGCATCATCACATTCTCTCCAAGTGGGTAAGTCCACCCTTGCAGCGCAGCATTTGCAGCCCCAGATCGGACTTAGAGATGGGCCAGGTGAGAAAGCATTTGTTGACTATCCCTCGTCTCTGGAAGTCTTGATACTCGCAGCGCAATCAGGTCCACACACCTTCAGTGTGGCCACGTTCAAGCAGCTAGAGCTCCCAGAGATGGGAGAGTCAGGACAGAAGACGTTCCAAAAGTACCGTGTACTTACAGCAGGATTAAAACTGTGCACAGCAGTCTGCAGCACTGTAGCTTCCTTCTCTGACAGACGTGCCATGCCATTGTTGGCTCTCGCAGCTCGGTTGCTAGCTGCTCTCCTGAAGAAAAGAGCTAGAAGAAAAAGCCAATGCTAGGCTGCACCTTCCCCTTGCCTCACGTAAAGCCACCTAAACTCCCCACGGCACTCTCTACTTCCCCTCTCCTTGGCATCGACCACTGTGTTTTCTGCATCTCGGAGCTGAAAGGTAAGCGCCAGTGGTTCCAGGGATGGTTGGAAGGTAAGTAGCTGTCTTAGAACTTTCTCCCTCTCAATCTTAAAGTGAATTCGGCCGGAAGGCGGGTGCCAGCCACGCTCCTTTCTCAGTTTGTACGCTGCGGACACGAGCCCGGTGCTCTGCTCCTTCGTTCCGCCTCTTTAGTACCCATGTCGCGCTTTCATTCTGCCGGAGTCGAACCATCGTCTACTTGTCGCACAAAGAGCACTGTGCCGGCAGCGAAATGCCCCAGCCAACTGCTTCTGCCGACACACGCCTGGGCTATGCACTTTCCCTCGCAGCGACATACAGCAGCACATTCGGTCTTTCTTGTCGTCCAAATGTAAAGGGAAAGATTCTACGCTACGTCTGGCACAGAGAACAGTTTTAGGTCAACAAGCTTACCCAGAGCTTTACTCCGATGCGTGGAAACCAGTGTTTGCACCACATTCTAGTGGCAGCCCTCCTTCTTTTACAGCCTGCACAGCCCCATCAGATCGTGGTGCTCTCTGACACTTTCCTTCTCAGTTCCAAGTACCACCGCGAACCTTACAGCCTTGCAGGGAGCAAAGACGCGGATAAACGTCTCGCACCGAAGAACGTGGCTGGACGAAAATATGTTCTTCCTCTCTCCTCCTTGTCGCCCAGATTGTGGTGCTGTGTTGAAAGTCTTGGCCAGCGAAAAGCTAATCCAGCCAGTGTTTCTCTCCTGACGCATTTCGCTGAGCGAGAGCGACACAGAGAGCTTGGACATTGCAAAACAGCAAGGAAATGATTGTACGTCGAGCTCAGGAAAATCCGTGCACAGCACACTGTGGGATGCGTGCAATGCTGACGCTTAAGAGCGGCAAAGCTCAAAGGCATCGCTGGGCTCGAGTACTGTCCAGACCACGGCGAAGAACGAAGCAGCTGGGCCACGGCTTAATGTACTCAGTGGAGCGAATTTCAAATGTCCAGCCAAGAGCTGCTTCACAAGCAGATTCAGCTGAGAATGCTCTGGCTGCTTCACAAAGTAAGGCGCAGCCGGTGCACTCCATCACAATACCTGGCCAGAAAAAGGTTCCTAAACCTTAAGTACCGCAGAGTCCATGCAGCTGGAGCACACCCAGAAGGACGCGTCCAGATGGAAGGCGTTCTTCAAGTACCCCCCTGCTCCAAGCAGCTTTGAAACGGAGCACAACACACTGCGGCTCGGCAGCTTCCTTCTCAGATAGACGTGCCGTCACATTATTCACTCTCGCAGCTCCGTTGCCCACTTGCAGCAGCTGCTACCAAAGAAAAAGGCTCCAGGAGTAAAAGCCACTGCTGAGCTGCACTATCCCCTTGCCTCACGTAAAGCACCAGAAACTGTCCGCTGCACTCTGTATTTCCATTCTCCGCCGCATCTACCACTGTCATCTCTGCATCTCGAAGCATAAACCTCGTCACAATTGTTTCCGGGGAAAGCTGGAAGAGAAATACGTAGCAGCACAAGTAGCTGCAGGTTGAACTTTCTGTTTTCAACTGCTAATTTGAATCCGAAAACAAGCGAGTGACAGCCACGCTTCCTCTTGCAGCCTGTGCGATGCACACACCAGCTCGCTGCTTTGCGCCTCCATTCTTCCGCTCTTCGTACCATGTCGCGCTTTCGTTTTGCTGGCGACGAACCGTAGTCTACTTGTCGCACAGAGAGAACGGTGGCAGCAGAGAAAGGCTCCAGAGAAACGCTCCAGGTTGCTGATCCTTCCGAAACACACCTGGGCTATGCACTTTCTTTCGCAGCCTTTGATAACACCACATTCTGTTTGCGTTGTAGCCTGAATGTCAAGGGAATGATTCTCGGCTGCGTCTGGCACAGAGAACAGTTTTAGGTCAACGAGCTTACCCGGAGTTTACCCCCGACGCGTGGAAACCTGTATTTGCACCACATTCCAGTGGTAGCTCTCTTTCTTTCACAGCCTGCACAGCGCCGTTAGATCGCGGTGCTCTCTGCACCTTCCTTCTCAGTTCCAAGTTCCACCGCGAACCGTACAGCCTTGCAGGGAACAAAGACGTGGATAGATGTGCCGCAGAGAAGATCGTGCAAAGGCGAAAAGATGTTCTTTTCTCCTCCTCGTCGCCCGGATTGTGGTGCTGTACTGAAAGCGTGGGTTTTATTACCCCTTCTCGCAATAAGACTACGGTGCTGCATTGGAACTGTTGGCCAGTGAAATGCTAATCCAGCAAGTGCTTCTCTCCTGACAAATTTCTCTGAGTGAGGGCTTGCGCGGACAGCTTGGCTCTGCGAAGCAGAAAGGCTGTACTTGCACGTAGCGCTGAGGAAAATCTGTGCACAGCGCACTGTGGATTCGTGCAGTACACACACTGAAGAGAGCCAAAGCTGAATGCTTCAGTTCTGTCCAGCGCCGGTAAGGGAGAAGACCGCAGCCCCATGGCACTGGGCTGGTGTGTGCGATGGCTATGAGCTGTGCCGCTCTTCTGCGTGTATACTGCAAGCATCCACAGTGTGCGGAGCACAGATTTTCCTCCGCTCTCGCTCAGTGAAATGCATCAGGAGGGAAGCACATGCTGGATTAGCCTTCCACTGGCCAACAGTTCCAACGCAGCACCATAGTCTTATTGCGAGAAGGGATAATAAAACACATGTATTGTCCCGGCACAGTTCTCTGTGTGAGACGTAGTCGAGAATCATTCCCTTAAGATTAAGACCACAATGCAGATAGAATGTTGTGCTACCTAGCACGGGGGGAATAGCCCAGGCGTGTTTCGGCAGAGGCAGCAGCCTGGAGCGTTTCTCTGCTGGTACCGTTCTCTCTGTGCGACAAGTAGACGACGGTTCGTCGCCAGCAAAACGAAAGCGCGACATGGTACGAAGAGCGGAAGAATGAAGGCAAAGCACCGAGCTGGTGTGTGCATCGCACAGGTTGCAAGAGGAAGCGTGGCTGTCACTCGCTTGTTTTCGGATTCAAATTAGCAGTTGAAAACAGAAAGTTCAACTTGCAGCTACTTGTGCTGCTACGTATTTCTCTTCCAGCTTTCCCCGGAAACAATTGTGACGAGGTTTATGCTTCGAGATGCAGAGATGACAGTGGTAGATGCGGCGGAGAATGGAAATACAGAGTGCAGCGGACAGTTTCTGGTGCTTTACGTGAGGCAAGGGGATAGTGCAGCTCAGCAGTGGCTTTTACTCCTGGAGCCTTTTTCTTTGGTAGCAGCTGCTGCAAGTGGGCAACGGAGCTGCGAGAGTGAATAATGTGACGGCACGTCTATCTGAGAAGGAAGCTGCCGAGCCGCAGTGTGTTGTGCTCCGTTTCAAAGCTGCTTGGAGCAGGGGGGTACTTGAAGAACGCCTTCCATCTGGACGCGTCCTTCTGGGTGTGCTCCAGCTGCATGGACTCTGCGGTACTTAAGGTTTAGGAACCTTTTTCTGGCCAGGTAGTGTGATGGAGTGCACCGGCTGCGCCTTACTTTGTGAAGCAGCCAGAGCATTCTCAGCTGAATCTGCTTGTGAAGCAGCTCTTGGCTGGACATTTGAAATTCGCTCCACTGAGTACATTAAGCCGTGGCCCAGCTGCTTCCTTCTTCGCCTTTTGCGGTGTGGACAAAACTGAAGCCCAGCGATGACTTTTAGCTGTGCCGCTCTTAAGCGTCAGCATTGCACGCATCCCACAGTGTGCTGTGTGAGGATTTTCCTCAGCTCTTGCTCAGCGAAATGCGTCAAGAGAGAAACACTGGCTGGATTAGCCTTTCGCTGGCCAAGGCTTTCAATACAACACCACAATCTGGGCGACGAGGAGGGAAAAGGCAGAACATCTTTTCTTCCAGCCACGTTCTTCTGTGCGAGATGCCTATCCGCGTCTTCGCTCCCTGCAAGGCTGTAATGTGCGCGGTGGTACTTGGAACTGAGAAGGAAGGTGCAGAGAGCACTGCAATCTGACGGCGCTGAGCAGGCTGTAAAAGAAAGAGGGCTGCCACTGGAATGTGGTGCAAATACAAGTTCTCACTCGTCGGGGGTGAGCTCTGGGTAAGCTAGTTGACCTAAAACTGTTCTCTGTGCCAGACGTAGCCGAGAAGCTTTCCGTTAAGAATCAGGCTACAAAGCAGACAGACTGTGGTGCTACGTAGCGCTAAAGAGAAATTGCATAGCCTAAGCGTGTTTCGGCAGAAGCAGCAGCCTCGAGTATTTCGCTTCCAGCACCACGCTCTCTGTGCGACAAGTAGACGACGGTCCGTCTCCAGCAAAACGAAAGCGCAACCTGCTACGAAGAGCATAAGAATGAAGGCAAAGCACCGAGCTGGTGTGTGCATCGCACAGGCTGCAATAGGAAGCCTGGCTGCGCCTCGCTTGTTTTCGGATTCACGTTACCAGTCGGAAACTTCAAGTCCAACTTGCAGCTACTCGTGCTGCTACCTATTTCTCTTCCAGCTTTCCCTGGAAACAATTGCGGTTAGGTTTATGCTTCGCGATGCGGTGGAGAAGGGAAATAGAGAGTGCAGCGGACAGTGTATTTTTTTTTACTTGAGGCAAAGGGAAAGTGCAGCCCAGCAGTGGTTTTTACTTCTGGAGCCGTTTTCTTTGGTAGCAGCTGCTGCAAGTGGGCAACGGAGCTGCGAGAGTGAATAATGTGATGGCACGTCCATCTGAGAAGGAAGCTCCCGAGCCGCAGTGTTGTCCTCAGTTTCAAGGCTGCTTGGAGCAGGGGGGTACTTGAAGAACGTCTTCTATCTGAACGCGTCCTTCTGGATGCACTCAAGCTGCATGGACTCTGCGCCACTTAAGGTTTAGGAACCTTCTTCTGGCCAGGTAGTGTGATGGAGGGCACCGGCTGCGCACCGTGCTCTTTGTGCGACAAGTAGACGATGGTTCGACTCCGGCAGATTGAAAGCGCGACATGGTACGAAGAGCGGAAGAATGGAGGCGCAAAGCAGCGAGCTGGTGTGTGCATCGCACAGGCTGCAAGAGGAAGCGTGGCTGTCACTCGCTTGTTTTCGGATTCAAATTAGCAGTTGAAAACAGAAAGTTCAACCTGCAGCTACTTGTGCTGCTACCTATTTGTCTTCCAGCTTTCCCCGGAAACAATTGTGACGAGGTTTATGCTTCGAGATGCAGAGATGACAGTGGTAGATGCGGCGGAGAATGGAAATACAGAGTGCAGCGGACAGTTTCTGGTGCTTTACGTGAGGCAAGGGGATAGTGCAGCTCAGCAGTGGCTTATACTCCTGGAGCCTTTTTCTTTGGTAGCAGCTGCTGCAAGTGGGCAACGGAGCTGCGAGAGGGAATAATGTGACGGCACGTCTATCTGAGAAGGAAGCTGCCGAGCCGCAGTGTGTTGTGCTCCGTTTCAAAGCTGCTTGGAGCAGGGGGGTACTTGAAGAACGCCTTCCATCTGGACTCGTCCTTCTTGGTGTGCTCCAGCTGCATGGACTCTGCGGTACTTAAGGTTTAGGAACCTTTTTCTGGCCAGGTAGTGTGATGGAGTGCACCGGCTGCGCCTTACTTTGTGAAGCAGCCAGAGCATTCTCAGCTGAATCTGCTTGTGAAGCAGCTCTTGGCTGGACATTTGAAATTCGCTCCACTGAGTACATTAAGCCGTGGCCCAGCTGCTTCGTTCTTCGCCGTGGTCTGGACAGTACTCGAGCCCAGCGATGCCTTTGAGCTTTGCCGCTCTTAAGCGTCAGCATTGCACGCATCCCACAGTGTGCTGTGCACGGATTTTCCTGAGCTCGACGTACAATCATTTCCTTGCTGTTTTGCAATGTCCAAGCTCTCTGTGTCGCTCTCGCTCAGCGAAATGCGTCAGGAGAGAAACACTGGCTGGATTAGCTTTTCGCTGGCCAAGACTTTCAACACAGCACCACAATCTGGGCGACGAGGAGGAGAGAGGAAGAACATATTTTCGTCCAGCCACGTTCTTCGGTGCGAGACGTTTATCCGCGTCTTTGCTCCCTGCAAGGCTGTAAGGTTTGCGGTGGTACTTGGAACTGAGAAGGAAAGTGTCAGAGAGCACCACGATCTGACGAGGCTGTGCAGGCTGTAAAAGAAAGAGGGCTGCCACTGGAATGTGGTGCAAATACAAGTTCTCACTCGTCGGGGGTGAGCTCTGGGTAAGCTAGTTGACCTAAAACTGTTCTCTGTGCCAGACGTAGCCGAGAAGCTTTCCGTTAAGAATCAGGCTACAAAGCAGACAGACTGTGGTGCTACGTAGCGCTAAAGAGAAATTGCATAGCCTAAGCGTGTTTCGGCAGAAGCAGCAGCCTCGAGTATTTCGCTTCCAGCACCACGCTCTCTGTGCGACAAGTAGACGACGGTCCGTCTCCAGCAAAACGAAAGCGCAACCTGCTACGAAGAGCATAAGAATGAAGGCAAAGCACCGAGCTGGTGTGTGCATCGCACAGGCTGCAATAGGAAGCCTGGCTGCGCCTCGCTTGTTTTCGGATTCACGTTACCAGTCGGAAACTTCAAGTCCAACTTGCAGCTACTCGTGCTGCTACCTATTTCTCTTCCAGCTTTCCCTGGAAACAATTGCGGTTAGGTTTATGCTTCGCGATGCGGTGGAGAAGGGAAATAGAGAGTGCAGCGGACAGTGTATTTTTTTTTACTTGAGGCAAAGGGAAAGTGCAGCCCAGCAGTGGTTTTTACTTCTGGAGCCGTTTTCTTTGGTAGCAGCTGCTGCAAGTGGGCAACGGAGCTGCGAGAGTGAATAATGTGATGGCACGTCCATCTGAGAAGGAAGCTCCCGAGCCGCAGTGTTGTCCTCAGTTTCAAGGCTGCTTGGAGCAGGGGGGTACTTGAAGAACGTCTTCTATCTGAACGCGTCCTTCTGGATGCACTCAAGCTGCATGGACTCTGCGCCACTTAAGGTTTAGGAACCTTCTTCTGGCCAGGTAGTGTGATGGAGGGCACCGGCTGCGCACCGTGCTCTTTGTGCGACAAGTAGACGATGGTTCGACTCCGGCAGATTGAAAGCGCGACATGGTACGAAGAGCGGAAGAATGGAGGCGCAAAGCAGCGAGCTGGTGTGTGCATCGCACAGGCTGCAAGAGGAAGCGTGGCTGTCACTCGCTTGTTTTCGGATTCAAATTAGCAGTTGAAAACAGAAAGTTCAACCTGCAGCTACTTGTGCTGCTACCTATTTGTCTTCCAGCTTTCCCCGGAAACAATTGTGACGAGGTTTATGCTTCGAGATGCAGAGATGACAGTGGTAGATGCGGCGGAGAATGGAAATACAGAGTGCAGCGGACAGTTTCTGGTGCTTTACGTGAGGCAAGGGGATAGTGCAGCTCAGCAGTGGCTTATACTCCTGGAGCCTTTTTCTTTGGTAGCAGCTGCTGCAAGTGGGCAACGGAGCTGCGAGAGGGAATAATGTGACGGCACGTCTATCTGAGAAGGAAGCTGCCGAGCCGCAGTGTGTTGTGCTCCGTTTCAAAGCTGCTTGGAGCAGGGGGGTACTTGAAGAACGCCTTCCATCTGGACTCGTCCTTCTTGGTGTGCTCCAGCTGCATGGACTCTGCGGTACTTAAGGTTTAGGAACCTTTTTCTGGCCAGGTAGTGTGATGGAGTGCACCGGCTGCGCCTTACTTTGTGAAGCAGCCAGAGCATTCTCAGCTGAATCTGCTTGTGAAGCAGCTCTTGGCTGGACATTTGAAATTCGCTCCACTGAGTACATTAAGCCGTGGCCCAGCTGCTTCGTTCTTCGCCGTGGTCTGGACAGTACTCGAGCCCAGCGATGCCTTTGAGCTTTGCCGCTCTTAAGCGTCAGCATTGCACGCATCCCACAGTGTGCTGTGCACGGATTTTCCTGAGCTCGACGTACAATCATTTCCTTGCTGTTTTGCAATGTCCAAGCTCTCTGTGTCGCTCTCGCTCAGCGAAATGCGTCAGGAGAGAAACACTGGCTGGATTAGCTTTTCGCTGGCCAAGACTTTCAACACAGCACCACAATCTGGGCGACGAGGAGGAGAGAGGAAGAACATATTTTCGTCCAGCCACGTTCTTCGGTGCGAGACGTTTATCCGCGTCTTTGCTCCCTGCAAGGCTGTAAGGTTCGCGGTGGTACTTGGAACTGAGAAGGAAAGTGTCAGAGAGCACCACGATCTGACGAGGCTGTGCAGGCTGTAAAAGAAGGAGGGCTGCCACTAGAATGTGGTGCAAACACTGGTTTCCACGCATCGGAGTAAAGCTCTGGGTAAGCTTGTTGACCTAAAACTGTTCTCTGTGCCAGACGTAGCGTAGAATCTTTCCCTTTACATTTGGACGACAAGAAAGACCGAATGTGCTGCTGTATGTCGCTGCGAGGGAAAGTGCATAGCCCAGGCGTGTGTCGGCAGAAGCAGTTGGCTGGGGCATTTCGCTGCCGGCACAGTGCTCTTTGTGCGACAAGTAGACAATGGTTCGACTCCGGCAGAATGAAAGCGCGACATGGGTACTAAAGAGGCGGAACGAAGGCGCAGAGCACCGGGCTCGTGTCCGCAGCGTACAAACTGAGAAAGGAGCGTGGCTGGCACCCGCCTTCCGGCCGAATTCACTTTAAGATTGAGAGGGAGAAAGTTCTAAGACAGCTACTTACCTTCCAACCATCCCTGGAACCACTGGCACTTACCTTTCAGCTCCGAGATGCAGAAAACACAGTGGTCGATGCCAAGGAGAGGGGAAGTAGAGAGTGCCGTGGGGAGTTTAGGTGGCTTTACGTGAGGCAAGGGGAAGGTGCAGCCTAGCATTGGCTTTTTCTTCTAGCTCTTTTCTTCAGGAGAGCAGCTAGCAACCGAGCTGCGAGAGCCAACAATGGGATGGCACGTTTGTCAGAGAAGGAAGCTACAGTGCTGCAGACTGCTGTGCACAGTTTTAATCCTGCTGTAAGTACACGGTACTTTTGGAACGTCTTCTGTCCTGACTCTCCCATCTCTGGGAGCTCTAGCTGCTTGAACGTGGCCACACTGAAGGTGTGCGGACCTGATTGCGCTGCGAGTATCAAGACTTCCAGAGACGAGGGATAGTCAACAAATGCTTTCTCACCTGGCCCATCTCTAAGTCCGATCTGGGGCTGCAAATGCAGCGCTGCAAGGGTGGACTTACCCACTTGGAGAGAATGTGATGATGCTCTATATATAGTTGCGAAGGAAAGTGCTGATCACTGGAATGTTTCGCCTAGTTTACAGACTTTAAAAGGACTATGAAGGCCCACGCCTTGTTCTAGCACTTGTTCTCTGCATGCAGCTGCTGGATGTTTGGAAGGGCTTTGGGATCGGCGAGAGGTGGAGGGTAGGATGCTACATAGAGCTTGAAGGAAAGTGCGTATCTGCAGGGCCTTTGATGCAGTTCAGTGGCTACGAGTTACATGTTGAGCATGTTCATGATGGCACAGAAAAGGTTCTGAAAAGAAAGAGACCGTGCTGGAACTGCCTTTACTTTTGCCGCTTAGAAACTGCCCAGCCAACAATGAAAAGATTCCTCTTGCTTCCCCGCTACGCGCAGGATCACATCCTTTTATGTCTCCAAGAGGCAGGATGCACAGCGGAGCTCTTCCACCAACTGCACCCACACGACCGGGGCCGCGCCAGCGAAGCGCTTGGCTTTTTCCCGGGCACTGTCAGCGCTCATGGAAACAACCACACGATGGCGCTGTAGACTTGCAAAAGAAGGCCAAGCACCCGGCCCAGCTCGAAACCACCCCAAGGGCAAAGGCAACTTGCACACGTCCCTGCGCTCAAATCAACGGTGTCAGGACAAAAAGATTTCCCTCACCTTCCCCTTCCAAGAGCAGACTCTTCTTTACACCACACTCCAAGAGCCAGAAAAACCTCTTTGGCCCAAGCAAATATTTTCCCTCTCGCAGATTCTGCCCACCAACTTGAACCCCTGGCAAAAACAGAGCTCAGTGCCAGCTGAGGAAGATCTTGCTGCCTACAACTTCACCTGCACCCCTCAAACTAGCAGCACACACGCTGTTCTCAGCACTCTCCTTCTCACCTCTAGGTACCATCCTAAGCCTTCCCTCTCCCAGAGTCAGGGTCCAAAGACAACGGCACCAGGGACTGCTCACACACCGAAGGCACCAGGACAAAAGGCTCACGAGCTTGGCCTTTGCATTCCCACTGACAGCTCAACAGCTCTAACCCAGAGAGAGCTCTGCCTGTTGGGAAAAGCCTTTAAAATCCCTAAGAGCACCTGATGTGCACATCCACACCTGCTTTCCTTGCCAAAGAGAGCAACTACAAGCCCATCTCCAAAGAAACGGCATCCCCTCCTCCAAAATGCAACACATCCAGCGACTGATCCACCTCCAGTATTGAATATGTCCAGCAATTGCCCCTACACGCACAGGGGCCAGAAGAGAAATGTCTTGCTGGACTATTCCTCCCCATGGTACCTTAACATCTGCTCCAGCAACACTGGCACTATGTCCTTGCCTTCCCAAGGAAAGGCACTCCGAGTCTCTTGGCCTTGCCTTGCCTTCAGCACCGTGTCTAGTTCTTCTTAAGCTACCCTTGCTCTGCTTCCTTTGCCTACGTCTGCCTTGCCTCGCACTACCTACAACTTGCTGGCTTTGCTTTGCCCTGCCTACCACTCTTTCCCTTGCCTTCCATGCAGGCAAGGCGCTGCAAACCAAGTGCAGGCAATTGTGGGCAAGTCAAGGGAGAGGTAGGCAAGGCCAGAGCAGTGAGGGGAAAGCAAATGGAGTGGTAGGCAAGAGAAGGCCCAGAAGTTAGAGGCAAGGCTGGCCGTAGGAAGGAAAGTCCACTGATGGGAAGGCCAGGCAGAAACAGGAAGGGCTTGGCAAGCCAAGGCCCTGGAGGAAAGCAGTAGGCAGGTCAAGGGCCATGCAAAGGAATGCAAGGCTACAGAGGGCTAGCAGGGCAAGGCAAGGAAACTGTTGTGTTGCCAAGGCAAGGCCAGGCAAGGCAGGTGAGAAGTACATTCAATGACTGCTAGTACACAAAAGTGGCCAGGACCAAGTGCTCTGTGTGGCCTTGATCCCGCGTGGGTCATCTCTCCTCTGCACCTAAAAGACTTGAGCTACCTGCTTTGCTTTGTATGCAAAAGAACTCTCATTCTGGTCCCCGAGCTCAAGGGCAAAATGTGAATTGCCCTTCCAAGATTCAAGACATGCAAGGATTGCTCCCAGACAAAGGCTGCCCATAGAGATGAGTGTGGCAACATGCGTCCTCCTCCCCTGGTCTTCCTCTCATGTGATCCTGAAACACCGGAGATGCTTGAGAGCTTTGAGATTCCTAGGAGGAGCAGAAAGGGCAGGGCAAGGGCATGAAAGGTCATTGAAAAGGGGTCTTGAATTCCAGGTGGGGGAGGGGTGAGCAAGGTCATGCAAGGCAAGGGAGGGGTTCAAGGGCAAGGCAAGGCAAGTGGTGGCTTTGCGAGGCGAGGCAAGGCAGTGAGGGTCCTAGAAGGAAAAGGAAAGGTGAGGCCAGACCTAGACGAATGTGAAAGGAAGTCAGGTGGGGGATGGGTGAGCAAGTCAATGCAAGGCAGGGGAGAAAAGGCAGGTTGAGGGAAGGCTACAGAGGGGGCAGCAAGGAAATGCAAGGCATGGGGAAGCATGTGAGGAGTGGGCGCTGCCAGCCGGCCGGGATGGCAGGGGCGGGGCCACTGCAAGTAGCATGGGGGGGATGTGGACGGGGGTGTTAGTGTGCGGCAGGTGTGTGTGTGTGTGTGTGTGTGTGTGTGTGCAGCGGAGTGCAGGGTAAGTGCAGGTGTGTGTGTGCGCATATGGGGGTTTTGTGCCGGGTGCTGTGCCGGGGGGAGCCGTTCCACCGCCAAGAAGGTGTGGGAGTGAAAGGAGTAACATAGATGTGTCTTTACAAAGAGACCGTGTGAATCCGTCCTTAGACAAGGCTAGGAATTTACAGGGAGGGAAGTAAGAGAAGAAAGTATTAGCTCTAGAAACTGTTACTAATCAACAGAGACTGTTGCTCAGCCAAGGCCCTGTTAAATTCCTGAACCTAGAGCAAGGCAGCAAAGACTTAATAGCATTAGGAATAGGTTCGTTTTCTTCCTTTTCCATACCAAAAGGGGGGTGCATATTAGAGGGGGGAATAGAGTAGGCAGTTCCGGCAGTCTGTAATTCCCGAGTACCTCAGAGGGTGCTGTTGCCAGGAACTTAGCAGAAAAAGGGGGCTGCGTCCCACAATCATTTGAGAGACTCCATGGCAAAAGCCCCATGGCCTCTCCCTGGAGTTGAAGAATGTTACAGGACTCCTCTGTCTCCTTTTTGGTGGATGAAGAAACTCAGAAAGCAACACTTCTGCCAGAACTCTCCAAGATGCCCCCTTTGCTCCCAGTGACTCCATCACTGCCCGGGAAGCTGTCTTTTCTACCAGAGATGTTCGAGATACAGTTAAAAGTCGTGCGGCAGAGAAAAAAGGCAAGAATTGGTTTACAAGGGATGGCAAACAAGAGATACCAGAGCCTTTGGCCCTACCAATACTAAAACAACTCCGTGAAGAGAGTCCTTGCATTTCCTGAGGATTGGCAGAAGCCTTCCTCATGATGCATGTTGCTGTGGGTCTTTTTAGACTGGCAAAACAAGCTGTTGAAGGTTGCTTGATCTGTGCTAAAGCAAACAGCCGAGTTACAAAGTAACCTGCCAGGGGAGGGAGGCCTTGGGCTGCATGTCCCTTCCAAAGACGCCAGGTGGATTTTCCTGAGATGCCCCAAGTGGCAAGGCTTAATATCTTCTGGTAATCGTATGTCAGCTAGCAAGGTGGCCAGAAGCATTTCCAACTGCTTCAGCAATGACAGGATCAGTTATTAAGGCATTGTTGGAACAAGTCATTCCAAGATAAAGCATTGTAGAAGCAATAGACTCAGATAGGGGAACTCATTTTACAGGAAAGATCCTTCAAGGGATTTTGGCTTCTTTAGGAATACAGTGGAACCTCCATAGGCCCTGGCACCCCCAGAGCTCGGCTCGGGTAGAATACAATGAATAGAGAAATAAACACCTTTTGAAGCTGGTAATAGAAATCAAGATGCCATGGGTAGGGCTTTGGACATTGGCTTTGGCGAGAATGAGGGCCCGACCCAGAAGAGAGATTCAGTTATCTCCCTTTCAATCGTCGTTTGCAATTACCCTGGTAAGTCTCAACCTTGGGGGGGGGGGGGGGGGGGGAGGGGGGTAGAGGCAAGTGATGTATATTTAAAACCATCTGTGGCCAGGATACTGCTTCTTGTGAAACCCCTTCAACAGGAAGCTCAGCTGGCACAAGCCCCGCCTTTGGACTTTGCTGCTTGTAACATCCAACCGGGAGATTGAGTCCTAGTTAAGGGGTAGAAAGAAGCGCCAATGGTGGTGAAATGGCGTGGCCCATTCCAAGTGTCACTGACCACAGAAACAGCCATCAAGACAGCTGAACACAGGTGGACCCGTCACACTTGGGTCAAGGTCTCTGAAGCCTCAGAGATTTGCACATCTCGGCTGGAGGAGAAAGCCGGGAGGCCGTGACTGACACTCTGCAGGAGCGGGCTGGAGCAGTAGCCAGTGCTTCAACATCAGAGGAAGCCCTGCGTGCCTACCCACAGACCATCTGCTGAAATAGTCTGTATGGGCATCCCTCCTCTAGAATCTCCACTCACTGGGGGGCTAATACTTGCGGCCATTGTTGTACGTTAGGTGGTTTCTGTGTCTTCAATTGCCACAGGTGGTGCAGAAGACAACGTGAAAATTAGACTAGCTAATTAGATCACACTGTTAAAACATTTTCCTTAATAATTCTACTTTTATATGGTCAGCTAAGTTTAGGCCAGGAGTGGGAGAATCAATTTGCAGCCTTAGGAGAAGAAGTAGCAAAAGTTTTTAACCTTAGCAATTGCTGGCTCTGTGGAGGGCCAGGAGGATCTGAAGAGTGGCCATGGTTGGCTAGCCCAGCTGAACCTAAGCGGTGGGTCAACACCCGACGTGAGGTCCATACTAGGACAGGATTTTGGGCCGAAGAAGGAAGTCCATGGCCACTTCATTCTTCTCAAAAAGGCACTTATTGCCTAAACAGGACAGGGCATGTCTATGTAGGAAAAGGCGTTTGTCAATTGACTTTCCCTCTGGGTTTAAACAATTGGGTTTCGAGCCCCAATTGCCCTCCTTACAATTGTTCCAAATATCAAGGCAAATGCAATCAAATACCTGTTCGGCTCACTAATGGTAGCTGCGTAAGGTGTTCTTGCCACACTTACCAAAAATATTTGGAAGCCTGTAAAGCAATGGGGAGGAACAAGGGCTTTTTTGACCACCTATTTTTGAGCTGTCCCCACAAAAATTCCACAAGTAGAAGACATGTTGTTTGTGATTATCAGTGGGAATGGCAACACCCGATTGGAACTCAAAGCCTTTTAGTGAGTTCTGCTCCAAATGCAACCAAGCAGCTTGCAGATGTAAAAGTAGATGGGAACCCTGTGTGGGAGCTTGGAAATGCAAATACTGTGACCCTTATGGTGGGGCAACTATTGTTGGAGGACCATTAGGCCCGGGAATCCTGCGGTATTTTGACCCACCAATTGATGACCAAGGGTAGAAAGGCCCCTTTGCTAATGGAACATGGGCTTTGAAAGGACATTATTGGATTTGCGGCCAATATGCTTAGCTCAGGCTACCTCCAAACTGGTCAGGGATATGGTATATTTATTAGACCATTGTTCTTTTTGCTACTACAAGTTCAGGGAAATCGCTTAGGAATCAAAATCTGTGATGATTTAATTAGAGAAAAGCAGTCAGCTGATGCAGCCCTGGCTGGAGGGAGCACCCCAATTTGAATGAGATAATTAGGTTACAGGCTGTCTCGGAAATAATTACCAACCAGCCAGCCACAGCTCTTGACCTTCTAGCTGACCAACCCACTTGAACGAGGAAAGCGGTATTTCAACATTGGATGGTATTAGATTATCTGTTAGCAGAAGAAGGAGGAGTTTGTGGGAAATTAAATGACTCGAGCTGCTGTTTGCAAGCAGATGACAGCGGAAATGTGGTCAAACAAATAACAAAGGAAATAACGCCAGCTCATGGACCTGTCCAAATGTTGAAAGGATGGTAATGGGACATGTTTGCATGGTTAACTGGCCAGCTATGGGCTAAATGAATACCATTTCTCCTCTTATATGCTATAGCAACTCTCATCTTTTTACCATGCGTGACACCATGCTGGGTGCAGCTCTTTCAGCAGGTGCTCAAGGGGATGCCGCTAGCAGCCATGCCTACCTGATCCAGAAATGCATACAAAAGGACAGAAAAGGATGTCACTGCAAATAATAGCAAAACCCAAGAAGGCTCCAGAAGAAAAAATTGAATCAATGGTAATTAAGGTTTGTAAAGACAAATACAGATCAAATTAAAAGAGGAGGGATTGAAAGGAGTGAGATGGATGAGTCCTTACAACCAGACCGTGTGAATCGGCCTGTAGACAAGGCTAGGAACTTATGGGTAGTGAAATAACAGAAGAAATGATTAGTTCTCGAGAACTGTTACTAATCATCAGAGACTGTTGATTAATCGAGGCTGTATTAAATTCCTGAACCTAGAGCAAGGCAACAAAGACTTAATATTATTAGGGATGGTTTCTTTTTCTTTCTTTTCGATGCCAAAAGGGGGGTGCATATTAGAGGGAGGCATAGAGTAGGCAGTTCCGGAAGTCTGTATCTCCCGAATACCTCAGCCAGTGGGGAAAACGAAGAGGGCGTTGTGGCCGGGAACTTGGCATCAAAAGGGGGCTGCATCCCGCAACCGTTTGACAGACCCCATGGGAAAAGCCCCATGGACTCTCCCTGTAGTCGAAGAATGTTGCAGGACTCCTCTGTCTCCTTTTCGGACATAAACCTCAGGCATCGTGGATTAATTTTCCCTAACGGCAGCGACCTACCGCGTGGTCTCCGTGCTCCTCCCCAGCCCCCCGGGAGGTGTAAAATAGTTCCCGGCGGCTCCCACCGCGCGTTACAGACGGCTGCGCGACCCCGGGGCTGCCTGCGTTGCTCCCCTGCCCCGCCAGGGCTGCCCGCGGGCTGCGGAGCCACGTCGCCACCGGCGCGGCCAGGGCCGGGGCCCTTCTCGACAGCAGCCGAGGGGCTGCGGAGCGGGCGGCTGCGGGACGAGCAGCTATTTTATGCCGCGCGGTGCTGCCGCCTCCATCTAGCTCTCCATCGCGCCGCCGGCCGCCCCTGCCTGGCGACCTCACGCTCGGCCGCCGGAAGCTCTCCCGCCCGGGCCGTGCCTCGGCTCCGCCTGCGGCTCGGCAGGGCCCGGCCGCACGCGTGCTGCGTGGCTCGTGGCACCCGCGTTGCGCCGCAGGCGACGGGGAAGGCGGGGCGGGCCGGCGCCGCCGAGGTAGCGCGAGGAGAGGAGCGCCCGGGCGGGGCGGCGAGTGGCGCGGCGGTGAGCGCTTCTGCTTCCTGTCGCTCGGCGGCCGCCCACGGCAGGTGCCGTGTGACTCCGCGGAGCGGCGGGGCCGGCCGGGCGGTGCGCGGCCAAGCTTTCGGCCAGCGGCGGCCGCAGCGAGAGGCTGCTGGCACTGCCCGTGCCGGTGGAGAGAGCGGGGATCCGAGGCCGGCCTTCCCAGGGCGACGAGGGGTGGCCGCCTTTGCCGCGCTGCCCTCCCTGCAGCACGTGGCCGATTCCGGCGAACCCGGCGTCCCAGCAGCGGCGCGGGCGGGAGGGAGTGGGGAGCGCGCTCGGTTGCCGTGCCGGCCGCTCCCGCCCAGCGCTGCGTTCCGCCGAGGCGTTTTCCCGCCCGTCCTGGGCGAGACGTAAGGGACGCTGAACTTGGAGCTTGGCTGTCAGTGGGAGCAACTCCCCTCCATTGTCGATGTCTTTTTCCTGCCCTCCGATTCAGCTACCTTGTGGTAGGTGCGATGGTGCTGAACAAGGGCGGTGTCTTGGCACAGTTGCTGGCATGGATGGTGCGAGAGCTCCACGCAAGGAGCTTTGAGTGGCATGTGTGAGGGTAGGAGGGTACGGCACCCATATGTGAAAAACGAGGTTCACTCTCCTGTGAGAATTTAAAGCGTTTAATATAAAGACAATAAGAGACACATAAAATAAAGCAAAGGGGTAACGGCCGGGTGCCTTGGCGCTCTGCCAAGAGCACACCTGATGCTGGAGGCGAGTCCTTTTTATACCATTTTTACTGTCTGTTCTTCATTCATATTAAAACTTTTCCTGGAGCTGTTCTGCATGGCCACTCCTTGGTTCCGCCTTTTTAGAGCATGTGTAGTCTTCTGCCTTGTGGTTTTATTTCTCTTGATTCTTGGGGTTGGGCCCGCTAGGCTAGGTAAGAGTCGATGGTAGGGTGGATCTCTTAATTCTCCAGACAGTCAGGGCTGATTGCAGCTTTGGGCCTCTGCCCCCCGGGCAGAGTGGTAATAACGGCTCTCGGACTCTCCTGGCCGCCTGTTCTCCGGGCGGAGTAGCCTTTTGGCCCTTTTGTTCCCTGGACAAAGTGTTGATTAGCAGCTCCTTGGGCCTCATCCTCTGTTCGCTTGGAGGTTATCTTACTTGCTCACACTTGCTAACATTCTTGCTAAAGAGAGAAAACTACATCCACACAGCAAAATGCATTTCTAACATTATATAATATCTACCATTATACTTTGCGAGAAGCCAATATAATATATGTTTATAACAATCCCCCCTTTTCTATTTTATAAATCATTTGGCTTGAGCAATAATTCTTTTTTCTTGGCTTCTAGTGTCCGTTCGTTCTTTTCACAGATTAATTTGGCTTCTTCGAGAGGGTCTTTTATATCACTTTGTCTTTTTAATACCATAATTTTTTGTGCTGTTCCAGACATAGCCAACTTTGGGTCAGTAGGCATTGCCACAACTTGCATGCCTTGAACTACGCTGGTGATTAGCCGAATAAAGCAGGGGATCAAGCAAGGGAGAAATATTAGACCAGCTGTAGCACATAAGAGGAAGAAACCTAGCTTCTTCCACCATTCTTTCCCCAATATGCCATCCCACCAGTTAGCAGACATCATTGATTCCCATTTTTGGACTGGTACATGGGCTATTTTTCTGATATTGTTGGCGATATCTAGAAGGGCATCCCCATTGTCATCAATTTTTAAACAACAATCCGATGTATTGAACTTCCAGCACACACCCCCTTCTTCAGCCAGTAAATAGTCTAAAGCCAACCTATTTTGATATATTGCAGCTCTGGTTTGGCGTTGCTGGCTGACTATTAATTCCATAGCCCCGGCTGTTTCATTGGTTATGATTTCTACAAGAGCTTGGAGTCTGATGATACGATTCAGCATGTAAATTGGGGTTCGATATCCCCAACTTCCATCTTGTGCCCAGGTAGCTGGCCCATATGTTTCTAATATTCGCTCAGGGGGACATTCCTCATCTTTCCATTTTTGGAATCCTCCAATTAAATCTCTTTTATTTCTTTTGAAGTCTTCATAGACAGGTATTCCTAATTGATCTCCCTCTGGTTCTGGTAGAAGGAAAAACCCTGGTTGAATGATTCCTAGTGTACAACTCCCTTCCCAATGTGAAGGGAGTCTTGGGTATGCCCTTTTCCCACATATCCAAAATAAGCCATCTGGTGCTTTCCAATAATCACCTTCTTGATGATTTATATTCTCCCAAAATTTGGATATTTCTGGGATTCCAAAATAAGGATTTTTCCTACACTGAAAGAGTCCAACTTCATTATCGTATACACAGTCTTTTCCTTTTTTCTGAGCCCAATACCAAGTTGGTTTTTCTGGGACCCACCACGCTGGAGTTTTGTTACTCACTTTATACCTTTTACAGGGAGTGTTTCCTACTTCATTAAGAAAGTTTTTCCCAGTTCGCCAGAGGCATTCTTCCCCTATCACTGTTGAACTTAAAATCCACCCCTCAGGTCAGTTCCCCCCTCTTATATTTGTCCGGTTCCATTTAAGGAGTTCTACCGGGCCTAGGCTGCTACCTTTCCATGGCCATTCTTCTGCCATTAAAGCTCCTCCACAGACCCAACAGTTGGTTATGTTAAGTTCTTTACCTATCCTCTCCCCCAATTCTACAAACAGGTTTTTTCCTAACCTTGGGGTTTTTTCCTCTTTTAACTGTTGTTTGAGCTTTGCATACAGGTCCTGGCGTGAGGTGAATATAGGGCGAGGTTGCTGTGCTGGCTTTGTATCTTTACTTACCACTTGTTCTTTTACCAAATCTTGGACTGTTCCCCTGGTGGCAGCTGTGAAGCAAATCCATTTTTCTCCTTTTGGACAATTACTTCCTAGTCTGTTTCCACTTGTTCCCAAATTTTCTGTAATCTAATATTTTTCCCCTTTATGCATGCAAATACCTAATTTGGACGAGTCATAACAGTGACTGTTGATATGGGTATGAGTAATAAGAAAGAAGCCCCGGTGTCTTTCCATGTAGAGCTTTCGATAGCATTTGTAACATGGTCTTGCCGGTGTCCCGAAAGGGAGCAGGATAAGTGACAAAAGAAGGAATAACAGAGGTCCGGCATGGCTTATACTCCCACCTCCCTTGCCTATGAGGTTGCAACCCATGGCAGGTGTATTGGATCTTCTCGGTGGCGAGTACAGTGGCCAACCCGGTCTTGCCCTCTATTTCCTTGTCGCTTCCTTTGTAGCTTTTAGGCAAATTTCTTTTGGTACTTATTTTAACTGTAGTATCTTATCGTATCTTAGGTGTTTCCCATTCAACAGGCACTAGTAATTCCCATCTGCAGAGCAAAGTTATTACTTTTGTTGCTTATGATTTTGTCTGGATAGGGGGTTGACTTTGTGCTTGACACCTTTTACAACTAGGGTGTCGATGGTGTGGAATGTCGATTTCCCTCCAGATTAATTACTTATATTTGACCTGGCTGGCATGCCCCGTGTTAGAATGATTCAAACAGGGTATATGATGTGGCACTGATGGAAGTTGTGATTCCCCCCCTTCTTAATACAAGTCACAGGCTAGAATCAGAACATGAGAGTTCCCTGTTTGATACAGTCCCAACCCTTCCTGTTTGAAGTGAGAATATTCTTCTCCACGATGTCCCAGAATTTGTCCAGGGGCCACTGATATCAATTTGGCTTTCACTTCTCAGTTAGGTGTGATTCTTTGCATATCCCTTGGATTATTTAGATTGTTCTAGTTCATTGTCACCTGGCCTCCGTTTAAGAATCAATTTGGTATCACCTGGTTTGGATATTACAGTCCACTCTTCAGGTTCTTTTACAGGTCCTTTGATTCTGCTGGTCCTTTGATCCACCCTCGTTCCTTGGTCCGGATTGCGGCCTCAGTCGTCAGCAGTACCTGAAAAGGACCCTCCCATTGTGGAGTCAAAGATTGTTCTTTCCATGTTTTTACTAGTACCCATTCCCCTGGATGGATATTATGAATTTTGAACTCCAAAGTTGTGGTTTGAGGGATCATTCCTTTCAGCCGCAAATTTTCAAGTGTTCTGGCAATTGTGGTGACGTATTTTTTGACACTTACTTCTCCTACTTCATAAGTGGCTGTTTCATGTTGAGTGGTAAGGAAGGGTAATCCGAACATCATCTCGTAAGGAGATACTCCCAGGTCTGACCTGGGCTGTGTTCGGACTCTCAACAGAGCCAAAGGTAAGCATTTGACCCATGACATTTGAGTTTCAATCATTAATTTTGTTAAAGTTTTTTTCAAAGTCTGGTTCATTCTTTCTACTCGGCCTGAACTTTGTGGGTGCCAGGGGGTATGTAATTCCCATTTTATTCCCAAGGCTTGAGTTATTTGTTGTAAGAGTTTGGATGTAAAATGTGTTCCTCTATCTGAGTCTATTTTATTAACCATTCCATATCTGGGAATAATTTGTTCCAGAAGGGTTTTGCATACTATGTTAGCTGTAGCTCTAGTAGCAGGAACTGCTTCTACCCAATGAGTTAGGTGGTCTACTATTACTAATAGGAACTTCCATCTCTGTACTTGAGGAAGTTCAGTGAAATCTACTTGGATACTTTGGAATGGTCGCAGAGCTAACTCGCGGCCTCCTAATGTTGTTTTTCTCATTATTTTCCTATTCACTCTTTAGCAAGTTATACAGTTCCCAAAGATTCCAATACACCCATAATTTCTTAGGAAATGATCACACAAAGCTTGAGTACCCCAATGAGTTTTTTGATGCATATCTTCTAATATTCTCTTAGTGAGTGGCTTATTAAGTAACTGTCTCCCATCAGGGAGTTTCCATTTTCCAGATTGATCTTGTTCTCCCCCTATCTTAAATAATTCTTTTTCTTCTTCTTTACTAAATCTGGGGATTTCCAATTCTCCCCTTTCTGGGGTCAGGATTAACATAATTCGTTCGGTCCCATTTTCTGCTGCATCTTTGGCTTCTTGGTCTGCTAGATTATTCCCTCTTATTTCTGGGGTCATCCCTTTTTGGTGTCCTTTGATATGCACTACGGCTATTTCTTCAGGCAATTTTAATGCCTCCAACACTTCTGAAATCAGGCCTTCATGTATCAGTTCCTTCCCCTTTGAATTTAGTAAACCTCTTTCTTCCCAGATCTTCCCAAAGGTATGTACTACCCCAAAGGCATACTTTGAATCAGTATAGATGGTCCCCTTTTTGTGTGCTAAATGCTCCAGTGCTCTCTTTAGAGCGTATAATTCACAAGATTGCGCCGACCAATTTGAAGGTAGTTTTCCTTTTTCGATGGTCTGCATATTTATCCCATCGACTAAGGCATATCCTGACATTCTTTTTCCTTGCAAGCATCTGGATGAACCATCCACATATATTCTTTCCCCTTCTAAGAGGGCTTGTTCTGCTAGATCTTCCCGAACTTTTGTTTGGTATTGAATAATTTCTAAGCAATCATGTGCCAGGTCATCTTTTGGTTCTCCATACAGGAATTGGGCCGGATTGAGGCTTTTGCTTGTTTCTATAGTTAGACCATTACTGTCAATCAGAATTGCTTCATATTTTAATATCCTGGAGTCTCTTAACCATTTTTCAGCTTTTTGATTTAGCACATTCCGGACCGCATGGGGTGTGTATACAATCAGTTTACTTCCAAAGGTGAGCTTACGGCTCTCCTCCACCAAAATAGCAGTAGCTGCTATGGCTTGAATGCATACTGGCTAGCCACGGCTTACTGGGTCCAATAGTTTAGATAAATAAGCTATTGGTCTTCTCACCCCTCCCCATTCCTGGACTAATACACCATGAGCTACTCCATTTTCTGCATTCACATATAAGTGAAAGGGTTTTTCTAGTGAGGGTAAGCTTAGGGCTGGTACCGAGGCTAGTTTCAACTTCAGTTTTTCTAATTTATTATCATCATCTTTGGTGCATTGTATATTGTCTCCCCCTGTTAATTTTTCATATAAAAATTTTACTGCTTGTGTATATCCTTCAATCCATAGTCTGCAATATCCCAGTAGCCCCAGCAGTCTCCTAACCTCCTTTTTTGAAGAGGGAGGAGGGAGGGATAAAATCCCTGTAATTCTTTCAGGACTTAGTTTTCGGCTACCTTTGCTTATCAGGTGGCCGAGATATTTTACTTCTGATTCCACAAACTGTAATTTCCCTTTTGATGCCCTTAGTCCCTTTTCCCCAAGAAAATTTAGAAGCTTTATAGTAGCTTCTTTGACTTTAATTTCATCTTCTCCTGATATTAGAAGATCATCTACATATTGGATAATTTGTATGCCTGGGGGAATGGGGAAGGTTTGTAATATTTCTCCCAAGGCTTGCCCAAATAAATTTGGGGCCTCACAATACCCCTGTGGCACTTTAGTCCACCTCAGTTGGTTCTTTTTCCCTGTGTTTGGATCTTCCCATTCAAAGGCAAAAATATTTCGGCTTTCCTCTGCCAGTGGGCAGGCCCAAAAGGCATCTTTAAGATCCACCACACTAAACCACTGATGTTGAGGTGGAATTTTGCTTAAAAGAGTGTAGGGATTTGCCGTTGTGTCCTCTGGGAACAGTTCCCACTCAGCCCGGTCAGCTCGGGACACAGCAGGCAACGGGGGCCAGCCTCTGATATTGGAGGGATCAAAGGTCTGGCTCGTGGGTCCTTCCAAGGGACCGCGGCGATAAAGGCAGACGGCGGAGGAAAGGGGGCAGGCTCAGAGTTGGGTTAAATCCAGAAAGTTTATTGGCCCTCCGGACGGGGGGACCTCAACCACCAGGGGTGCCCAACCCAGAGCACCTGCAGATCGCGCGCCGGGGCATTTTATGGCGGGGGGGGCATGGGGGGGGGGGGGGTGTACAGAACAACCAACCAGGGAAGGGAAGGGTGTGGCAAGCAGAACGAGGGACACATAAGGGAACCAACTATAACAGGGGAAGGGAGGGACTCCTTTCCCAGGACTAATCACCTGGCCCCCTGGCTAGAACTTTCCAGAAGCCTGGGAGGGGTGGCAGAGTGACAGACAGGGTCCTGGGAGGAGATAAAAATGACAGACAGGGTGATTTAAATAAAACAGGGGGGGGTGCCAACTGGGGTACACCAAACTTACAGAACATAGGGGGGAGACCCGGACTGAACTAAACAAACACACTCCCACAGGGATTAGGAACCATAGGGTAGCAGGCCCGTGTTCTTTTGTTTACTTCTCTTAAATCTTGCACTAATCTATAATTTCCATCAGATTTCTTTACTGGGAGAATAGGGGTATTATGAGGGGATTTACAAGGTTCTAGTGTCCCATCCTTTATTAATTCTTCTATCACTGGTTTTAAGCCTTTTCTCCCTTCTAAAGATATAGGGTACTGACGTACACGAATGGGACATTCTTGTTTTTCAATTGTGACCCTTATGGGGTCAATATCTAGTCCACCCCTATTCCCTTCCCCAGCCCAAACCTCTCTGTTAATTTTGCTTTCATCTTCTTGGCTAAGTTTTAACACTTTGGCCGTCATTTTCCCTTCTTCTGGTATGACTCCAATCCCCAGTTGGATTTGTAAATCCCTTCCCAATAAATTGCTGCCAGCCCCAGGAACTAACAAAACATCCCCTATCCCTATTTTTGTTTCCCCTTCAATAACCACATCTTTAATGACAGGGACTTGAAATCCTTCCCCCTTTGCTCCTGTTACTTTTACCATATCATTACTCACATCACACCCTTTTGGAATATTCATCACACAAGTCCTTTCTGCCCCAGTGTCAACTATAAATTCTAATACTTCCTCTTGGGGGCCTACTTTTAAAGTTATCAAAGGCTCCAGATGGTATTTATCCCCCCAAAAATAGAGCCCATGACTTTCCTATTGTTCTTCTGTGTGTGTTTCTTGAAATATTTTCAGATCCCTCCTCAGGTGGGGGCATTCTCTTTTATAATGCCCTTCTTCCTTGCAATAAAAACAGGCATCCCTGGGTTGTTCTTGGAATCTTAATTGTGCTGAGGTTTTATTTTTCTCTTTTCCACCATTTCTGAATCTTGAATGTTTAGGAGTGTTACCTGAGGGCTTTAGATTTTTTTGGAAGGTACTCTCTCGCATAGTGGCTATCATGATCTTTGCTTCCACTTGAATCGTGCCGCAACCGGGCCAGGAGACACTTCAGAGACAGAGTCAGAGAAGTGGGTATTTGCTTCATTCGGCTCGCCGGGTGTGTGGGGATCGCTCCTCCAAACACACACACCTGGTGCTCTCTACAGCACAGTATTAAGGGTTAAATTATGAATATTCATCACATTCCTTGGGACAGGTGTGGTTACACAAATTATTTCTCGGAAGTCATTAGCATATGGGCCACGCATGCGCTGTGTGTCCTGGTGGTCGCGCTGAGGAAGGCCTCTCCTCTTCCTCGGGGGTCTTTCTGATGAAGGCCAGTAGTCATCCTCGCAGTGAACTTTTCACCTTTCTCCCTGGGCATGCGTAGTCCTTTGAGGGATGATTTAGCAATCTCTGAGATGATCCTTGTCCCCTCTATCTTGACAAGATTAGGGTGAATTCGGCCTCTCAGGCTTTGTAATTAACATCTTATGTCTGAACTAACATTGCTGTCTCCCAATAGTTAACTTGTGCTTACATGAGTTAGTTATTGACTGCCCCTTCTTCAATCCCCCCTTTTCTTTGGTTATTTGTAATTCTTTACAAATCTTGTATGTCTTTAAAGTAAGAACCCTTCTCTATCTTATTTCTAAGTTTATACTTGTTTATATTGAGCATAAGCATTGCAATTCCAAGTACATAATATCATACAACAGTAACTACTAATACAAACAGTAAGTAGGAATGCAATAACACAAATAGCTATTACAAACAATTGTTTAAGCCAGGATAAGTTGGGTAACCATGATGTAAGTTTGTTTCATACCTTTTTAAGCCTTCAAGAAGTGTCATCTAAAGTGATTTGATGCAATGTTCACTTTGGATAAATGATTTTAACAGTTTTCTGGATATGACTATGAGACCTTTTTATCTTAGCCCACCTATCTGTGCTAATTTTTTTTTTTGTATCTAATTTAAATCATAATTAGAGTTAGGGCTTGGATCTGAACTCTACTGGCCACTGCCTTTGCTGTTTTGTCTGCCATAGCATTTCTCAGTTCAGGGATAGTGTTACCCTGGGAGTGTCCCCTACAATGCATTATAGCCACTTTTGAAGGCTTTACCACTGCTTCCAGTAACTGCATGATTTCAGTAGTGTGCTTGATTTCTTTCTTCTGTGAGGTTAATAAACCTCTTTCTTTCTAGATAGCCCTGTGAGCGTGTACCACCCCAAAAGCATACCTTGAATCAGTCCAAATGTGTCGGGAAAGGCGCGGGAGACAAGCTCATGATTTCATGATCGGCAAGCCTCGATTTTATTGTCTTTTCATCTCTTATTTATACAACACTTAAACAGCTCATACATATTGCAAAACCTGAGCTCACGATTGGTCATCTTCTCTCGTGGGAACAACACACCCCGCGGTGATGGTTTCTTCATTCCAATCTGCTCTGGCTTGTGTCCTGTTGGACACCTTGATGATAAGAAACCCCTTTTCCCACGACAGGCTAACTCCTACATCCTGCAAGGCTCTATCTTATCATGTCCTCTGCTGCGCAGCCATTCCTCAGATAAGCTCTCTACACTTCCCCCGTTTTCTTTATGTGCTATCATGCTCAGAGTTGTTGTTTTTAGCAGTACCCTCTTGATACAAGTTAGAGCGCAGCTGAACAGGACTAATCCTACCAAAACCATAATCAATAAGAGAAACAATGTTTTTACCATGCTTCTTACCCAACCACCCAATCCCAGTTCACTGACCAGCCCATCTAGGCCAAAGAAACCTGTATCTTCCTTAATTTTTTGAGAGTGATTTATAAGCTGTTGAATCTCTGCATGAATAGAGCGAGAATGATCATTTAGATCCATGCAGCATAATCCCTCAAATTCTTCACACCCGTGTCCATGAGCTAACAACAGAAAATCAATAGCAGCTCTATTTTGTAATACAGCATGCTGGACTGTGCTTAAATCATCTGCAAGTGCGGACAGTACTCTACTTGTTCCATTTGCTTGCTTCACTACCCAGCAGCTTAATCTCTCTATATTGCGATGAGCTCGAGCTGCTGCCCCTCCAGGCAAAAATAGTGATGAAAAAATTACCTCCCACTTGTTCCACAAGGTCAATTCATCATCACAATTTGATTGGAGGGTCTGGGATAGGTCTCTGCGCCATCTGGTGGGGTGGGTTTTATTTGGGTGGTGCTGTGGAAGGGCTAAACTAAGCTGTCCGATTGTACACGGACCGCCAACGGGCAAGGTAGGGATGCCGGACCAAGCACGATTTCCGCAAATTAGAAAATATCCAGGGGGCAGCCTTCTGGGTATGACTGTGCCTGGTGCAGGTTTTTCCTGTGTCCTACCAGTGTGGTTGCACCACGATTTTTCCCATTCTAAACTGTTCCCTATGGGAGACAACCAAGTAGGAGTAGATACATTTTTCCAGCAGTTGGTATGCGTGCCTTCAGAGCAGTGTGAATTCCTGCTATCTATATAAAAGCAACTAGTGGCGTTTAAAGAATCAATCAATTCAATCTCTTGCGGCTCAGGCCCGAATGGGAGGCGGTCATCCCATACATCATACTGCTCGAAACTTTCAATGATGTTATTGCCAGTAATTCGGCCTGATCGGAACCCTGTATCATTGGCGGCTGACCTGAAATGGAGCCAAGTTGTATTTGTTAGGGGGACTCCTATTAGGCACGTAAGAAAAGGAGTACTTGGGGTAGCTAAGCTGGCACAGAACGTAGTTGTATTTAATTCGTGTGCCAAAGATACCCAAACATTTTGCCTTGGATCGAATAGCTTAGGAGGGTATCTATGCTTGAGGGCCAAAGTGCCTGGGACGCTTAGAAGACCCAATACGGTGAGTATACCGGCGGCACACATTGTCCCAGTCATGGGGTTTAACCTGCCACAGCTCTGGGACATCAAGGCCTGTCTTGCAACGGGCTTCTAGGATAGCGGAACGTTTGTTAGCTAATATGCTTTAATTCCCACCGCAATTCTCGTAGGTGGAGGTCTTTGATATTTTCTAGTAACGCTAAACTCTGATCTAGAGGTACTCCCGTTAGTTTACCAAGATTTTCCTGAGCTGATGCTCGATTCCACTGAAACTCACAATTGAGACACCTTAACCCTGTGGACACTTGTCGCTGAAAGATCCACCACTGTAAATTACAACCTCTGCAATGAATTCTAACCCGAGCTTAAATGGCAACAATTATAACAAACAATGCATGAGCGTTGGCAATGTGGCAAAAAGTCCGCGTATAATCGGGGAATGAGGGTCTCTTCAATTTCCCGTTCAGAGTCTATTAGAAATTTAGTATGGAATTCCTCTTCGGTGTTATGTAGCACTTGTGAGACCACCTGTTGGAGTCGTCTCTTCTTCCTCTGTCGCGGACTGTCCCTGCGTATAAGCTGGCTTAGTCCATTTGGCAGGGATCCACTGCGGTCCTGTCGGGGTAGAAACACAAACATAACCTCTGCCCCAGTACAAAACTTTGGCTGGGTCCTGCCATAATCCTGACTGGGGGTCTTTAAATCTGACCCACACTTCTGGTTGCGGATTAGAAGGTGGGGTAAAATGGATTATGGCAGGAGGAGACTGTCTATCTCCAAAAATGCAAAGATGATTTAAAACAAATAAGCATTTCAGTAGTTTGTCTTGGGTATTAGGAATGTCAGGATATTTTTCTAGATACTGTTTTAATGTACCGTGTGCTCTTTCCACAATTGCTTGACCCGTGGGGGAGTGAGGAATTCCCCTTTTGTGGACAATATTCCATTGGGTCATATATTTGGCTATTCGCATACTGCAATAGGCGGGCCCATTGTCTGTTTTAACTGTTATAGGGACTCCCATGATAGCAATACAGCTATTCATGTGGCGTTCAACATGTTTGGCTGTTTCTCCTGCTTGAGCAGTTGCCCACATAAAATGACTATAGGTGTCTATAGTAACATGAACATATTTTAGCCGTCCAAAGCTGGCGACATGAGTGACATCCATTTGCCAAATTTCGTTAGCCTTTAGGCCCCTGGGGTTAACACCTGCTCCTAAACCTAGCCCCTTATTGTGGAAACTGCACACGGGACACGCTTTAACTATGGCTTTTGCCTCTTCAATTGGGATACCAAATTCCCTTGACAAGCCTTTGGAATTCTGATGAAAAATAGCATGGCTTTCTCGCGCCATTGTTTGTTTCGGGAGAATATTTTGGGCAAGCGAGACAAGTTTATCTGCTCTTTCATTTCCTTCACCCAGGCCTTCATTCCACATGTGGCTGCGAATATGGAGAATGGAATAGGGGTGTGACCGTTCTCTTAGGGCGCGTTTTAGTTGCAGAAAGAGTTCATAAAGCCTTTTGTTTTGTACTTCCTTAATGACTGCATCCTCAATTCTTGAGGCGACGCCCACTACATACAGCGAGTCCGAAACTACGTTTAAGGGTCCTGTGAGGTGGGTTACTGCCCAAACGACTGCAAGTAATTCTAAGGTTTGCAGGGTATCATCTGACGAGGCGTTTATTAAATGCTGATGCCATTGCTGGTCTTGTTTCCATACGACGGCTGCTTTCCTTGTCTTTCTTCCGGCGTCTGTGAATGCAGTAATGGCATTGTGGATAGGCTTATCTTCTCGCAAGGGTTTTGAAATCCAGTTCCATGCTCCTATCCACTGTAATGCCTTGGGAAACAGGGGACCAGTCTGAATTTTGGCTCCTGAGGACAACAGCGCTTCCGTGAGTGATGAAGAATTTAGCAAGTACCAGTCCAAGGCAGGTTTTTCCATCGGGAGATTGATGCACTCAGGTTCTTGTCCTCCAATTTCCAGAATGCGCAAACGTCCTTTCTTAATTAAATTAGCCAAATTTTCAAGTTTTGTGGTAATAGTTTTTCGCTGCTGCAACTGTGGTGATATCCATTCTAAAACCGTCAGCTCCCCCGTTTTCTTTAGCTGCGTAATTGCGCCGAGGAGGTGAGTTTCAGAATTCCAAATAGTAAGAGAGAGGGGGATGTCTGGATTAAGACGCGAAACAAAACCGTCTGTGATACAGGTGGTGATTTGTTGTAGAGCTTCTTGCTGCTGCGGCGTTAGGTGTACTGGTGCGCATGGATCTGATCCTTTTAGTAAGGGACGGAGCTGGTCTAAAAGAACATTAGGGATTCCTACTATTGGCTTTAACCACTGCAGATCACCTAACAGTTTTTGAGCATCATTTAAAGTGGTGATTGAGGCTTGGATATGCAGTTTTTGAGGCTTCACTCTTTGATTGGTGATGACCCATCCTAAATACTTCCACGGGGAGGATATTTGAATTTTGTTAGCAGCTATTACTAAAGACCATTCTTGAAGAGAGGAGGTAATAAGCTGAATTTCTGTTTGGTCAAAAGGCTCCTTCTGCGCAAACAAAATATCATCCATATAATGATAAATGATGGTCTGAGGTAACTTTTGTCGCAGTGGCTGTAATGCTGCATCGACATACAATTGACATATGGTGGGAGAGTTGCGCATTCCTTGCGGCAATACAGTCCACTCAAAACGTTTGTCTGGTTCACCACGATTGAGAGCAGGCAATGAAAAGGCAAATCGCTTTGTATCATCTGGATGTAGTGGAATTGTGAAAAAGCAATCTTTTAAGTCAATAATGAGAAGAGGCCAATCTTGTGGCAACATTGCTGGATTAGGGAGTCCTGGCTGCAGCGCTCCCATAGGCTCCATACGAGCATTGACAGTTCGAAGGTCTTGTAGCAGACGAAACGTGCCATTTTTCTTTTGGATGACAAAAATTGGGGTGTTCCATGGGCTTGTCGAAGGCTTGAGATGTCCTTGTTGAAGCTGCTCATTGACTAGAGCGTGTGCTTGAAGCAGATTTTCCCGTTTTAAAGGCCATTGCTTAACCACTACAGGGTTATTGTCAGTCCATCTTAGTGGCAGCGGGAAATTCCAAGCAACGGCCCTTAGCAGAAATGGCGATCATCGGTAAGCACAAAACTCATTTGGGCCAATACATCTCTTCCGATGAGGCAGTCGACTGTGGGGGGTAGAGGGGCGATAGAAAAAGTTGCGGTAGTTTTCTTGCCCTCAATTTCTACAGTTATCAGCGGAGATTTGTGTGCTAGTTTCATTCCTCCGACACCAGTGATGGCTGTCATTGCTGGCAGAAGAGGCCAATGTGAGGGCCATGTGTTCACATCGACAATGCTGGAGTCTGCCCCTGTGTCTAGGAGGCTCTGTAACGTGATTGTTTCTCCTTTATAGGTTAGGGCACACGGCTTCCGTGGACGGCTATTAAGATCGATGGTGAGCAAGGTTAGTTCCCCAGTTGAGCCGTAGCCTGTATGAGCATTTGGTTGAGCCTGCAAGGGTTGCATGCCTTGTGTGGCTTGAGGCAAAGGTACAAATTGAGCTAGTCTTTGGCCTTTAGGAATCCTTACAGGTGGATGAACAGTATAAGCCAGTATGAAGATATCACCTTGTGAGTCAGCGTCCACCACGCCTGGTTGAACGAATAGTCCTAGGGCAGTGGCAGATGATTGGCCAAGAATCAAGCCTCCTACTGGTGTACCATTGAGGCAGATGGGTCCTGTGAGTCCTGTAGGGATGTTATGGATTTCAGACGTCAGGAGATCACAGTCTACTGAGGCTGCCAAGTCCAGGCCGATGCTGCCACTTGTTGCTGGCTGGAGGCAGGGCAAGGGTTTGCAGCTGCTACTTGTGTCCCTGCGCGGCTGCTGGACGCGCTGCTCCGGGAGTTTCCCTGCTTCTTGTTGCGGCAGGCATTCGAGTTATGCGTATTGGATTGGCATTTGTTGCACCAAACTCCGGATGCTGAGCACTCCCGACGAAGGTGACCCGACTGGCCACATCGATAGCATCTCATTCTGTTTCTCTCTGGAGGCAACCGGGGGCGCGTGGCTGCTGCTTGGAGGGGAGCAAGGGCGGCCATTACCTGCGTCTGAGCACTAGCTGCTTGTTCCTTCAATCCCTCCCCCAGCTTTTCTAATGCGTGGACTAAAAAGGCTTGAGCACCTGAGGGCAAGGTCGCAGCTTTATCTAGTAATGCCTGAGTGGTCCAATCACCAGGTATAGAGGTAATCAGAGATCTAGTGGCAGGATTGCTATTTTGCAAAATGCACTGTCTTAAAATAGCATCTTGCATATGATCGGGTATCCCTGCCCTAGAGATAGCATCCATAACCTTATCAACAAAGGAGCTTAACGATTCATCACGACCCTGCTTGATGCTCATATATAGGGGGGTCCCTCCCGATGTCCTGACTTTATCTATTGCTCTCTTAGCTACTGCCATTGCCTCCCTAAGTTTATGTGGCCCTAGTCCAGCTTGAGCTTCAACTCTGAGATACAGGCCCTGTCCCATAAGCTCGTCTACAGTAAGGCCTGTTAAGGGATCCCCTTGGGGTCTGGGGAGATTAGTGCTACTTGCCGCTTCCTCTCTCCACCTTGCCTCAAAAAGCAATCTCTGAGAGGGGGTGTAAATGAGTTTCGTGATAGCCAGGATATCGGCAGGCAGGAGAATGTGGGCATTAAAAAGATAATCTAACATCTGCTTAGCTGGTTCACTAGACACCCCAAAGTTACTGACTGTTGCTCTCAGCTGGGACAGGAGTTTCCAGTCGAGATGGGCAAACTGCGCGTTCTGACCCCCTTGCGCATTAGTAGTGAAAACAACAGGGAAAGCCATCGCTTCTTGTGCCGCTGCTAGGAGCTCGGAATCTCCCCTTTCCATGCCGTCTCGGGCAAGCGCCTGCCACAACTCTCTCCTCCTTGCTGCCATAGCCTCCGCCGGGTCAGATTCTGCCCCAGGGACAGGCTCCGTGGCATTAGAGGGGTCGGGCGGCAGCGGCGGGCATGAGGGGGTTAATGCAGAAACGGCGATTGAAGCGGAAGGTGGGGGGGCAGGCAGGGGGGTAGGCAGCGTGGGGGATTGACTGTCAGTGGGGGGTGGCTCTGGAGGAATCTCAATAGTGGCAAAGGCAGGGGGGTTGGGGGCTGTAGGGAAAACCGAGGAGTCATTATCTTGGTTATGGGAATGCGCTATCTTAATGCCTATGACTGCTCGCTTCTCTGCCTGCACTAACAGTAACTCATTATGAACTGCTTTCCAAAGTTTGCTTATTTTCTTGGCTGACTTATCATCGTCTAAAACAAGGCTAAAAAGTTCATTCCCGTACCTCCGCCATTCTGCTAATTCGTGAATGCTGTGAGGGTCGTTAAAGAAACCATAAGAACGCGCGTGAGTTAGTAGGGAAGGGAGGTCTTTTTCTAAGTTAAAAGCTTTAAAGTGACGCTTAAGAAGAAAAGCTTTAAATAAATCCTGTGCTGCTTGCCTATCCATACTTACGGTACCGTTGCTAGCCCTCCAGGCTTCGGCAGCACGTATCAGCGAACCCACCGGTGTGGTCGTTCGGGCACGGAGACGGAAACAGTTGTTCTCCGCTCTTATTGCCGTCCCTCTAGCTGCAGGACCTGAACCCAACGCACCTTTCCTTGTGGAAGTGGGGGTAGGGGGGGGTACATGACGTGCCTTCTGTTCGGGCGTCAGATGTCGGGAAAGGCGCGGGAGACAAGCTCATGATTTCATGATCGGCAAGCCTCGATTTTATTGTCTTTTCATCTCTTATTTATACAACACTTAAACAGCTCATACATATTGCAAAACCTGAGCTCACGATTGGTCATCTTCTCTCGTGGGAACAACACACCCCGCGGTGATGGTTTCTTCATTCCAATCTGCTCTGGCTTGTGTCCTGTTGGACACCTTGATGATAAGAAACCCCTTTTCCCACGACAGGCTAACTCCTACATCCTGCAAGGCTCTATCTTATCATGTCCTCTGCTGCGCAGCCATTCCTCAGATAAGCTCTCTACACAAATGTTGAGAGGTTTTCCTTTGGCCAACACCAAGGCTCGAGTTAGGGCTGTTATTTCAGCCTTTTGAGCTGATGTCCCCACAGGTAATGGTTTTGCCTCAATGACGAATCTGTGGTTGTAACTGCATACCCAGCGAGCCGCTTACCATTCTTGATATAACTGCTCCCATCAGTGAACCAGTTTTCCGCATTTTCTAGTGGAGAGTCCTTTAGGTCCGGGCGGCTGGAGTAAACTGCCTCCATGGCTTCGATGCAGTCATGCTTTCCAGGCTCCTCAGTAGCTTTGCCTTGGAGGTAAGCTGCTGGGTTTAAAATGTTAGTTACTTGGATACTCACATCCTCTGATTCTGCCAGGACAGCCTGGTATTTGAGAAAGCGAGATGGGGTTAACCAGTGATTTCCTTTTTGTGTGAGCACTGCTGACACCGTGTGAGAGACAAAAACAGTTATCTGCTGGCCCAGTGTGAACTTGTGAGCTTCTTCTATGTTCAGGATCACAGCTGCCACTGCACGCAGGCAGGGGGGCCATCCTTGGCTGACCACGTCCAGCTGCTTGGAGAAATAAGCCACTGGCCTTTTGTAGGGTCCCAGCTTCTGTGCCAAAAGTCCCAGCGCCAGTCCTTGTCTCTCATGTGAGAACAACAGAAAAGGTTTAGTGACATCTGGTATGCCCAGTGCTGGAGCTTGCATTAACTCACGTTTCAGGGTTACAAATGCAATATTAGTCTCTGGTGTCCAGCATAGGTGAGTTCCCCCAGTCTCTTTTAGGAGTTGGTATAAAGGTTTCACAATGAGTCCATAGTTATAGATCCATAATCTACACCATCCTGTCATTCCCAGAAAGGTTCTTAGTTCTTTGGTTGTGGTTGGCCTGGGCAGTTGACAAATTGCCTCTTTCCTGTTGTCTCCCAAGGCTCTCTCCCCTCCTGCCAGTTCATACCCCAGATATGTAACTTTCTGCAGGACTAGCTGAGCCTTTTCAGGGGAGACTCTATATCCACTTAGTCCCAGAAAATTTAAAAGACTTACAGTCTAGTTCTTGCAGTCTTCACGGGTCCTTGTTGCTATCAGTAGATCATCGATGTACTGCAGAAGCGTACCTTCTCCAAGTGGCGGTGTCCAGGCTTCCAGTTCCTTGGCTAATTGACCTCCAAATATCACGGGTCTATTTTTGAATCTTTGTGGCAATACAGTCCACGTGAGCTGACTTTTTCTCCCTGTTCTGGGGTTTTCCCATTCAAAGGCAAAAATTTCCTGACTGCTTTCAGCTAATGGCAGACAAAAGAGAGCATCTTTTAAATCTAAAACTGAAAACCACACTCAGTCACTTTGTAATTTTGTGAGTAAAGTGTCCTTAGGTCCTGAACTAATCAATAACTTCCATTTGGCTTCTGTACTGGTAGAATTGGGGTATTGCAGGAAGGTCTACACTCTCTCAACAACCTCTGATTAATAAATGTAGTAATTATTGGTTTTATTCTTACTCATGTTTCATGCCTTAGTGTATATTGTTTAATTGACACTGGTTGTGCCCCTTCCAGTAGTTCAATAATCACTGGGGGAGCCCGTTTTGATCTCTGGAATTTCAACATCTCCTACTAATGGGATCACTTGATTTGTTATTTTGCTATCTATGGGTATTTCTCTTTCCTTTATCTAATCTTAGTGGTTTAACTTACACTTTAAAGTCTTAGTCAGGTATCTTCAGGAGGCTTCTTTGGTTGTAGCTTCTTTATACAGTTTTTGTTATAATAATATTCTTACTCTGCTGTATAATTCTATACATTAGGAAGGATTAGTTTTTATGATACAAAACTAACACACAAAACATTTTCATACAAAATGTTCTCATGCAAACATATCTTTACATTAGGGCTATGCTCTGTTTTCCAGGAGACAGATTATAGCACTCTTGTCATTTAATCTTGACACAAACTACAAACTGTGGCTTTATTTTGGTGGGATTAAAAATGAAATGAATTCTCTTTCAAACCTAGTTTTTTTGGTTTTTTTGTTTTGTTTTGTTTTTTTTCATCCCATTCTGCACCTACAACTGAGATTGCAGAATGTGCTATAAATAGGAGGGGTGAGGAAAAGTGAAAACATCCTCTTAAGACATACGGCTTGAGATTGAACAGCACTTTAGTTTGAGAGCTGGTAGAAGGCTTTTCTGTATCCCTCTTGGTTTAGGAAGGGGGATTCAATCATTTCTCATGTAGCATTTGCTTGTGTTTTGTCAAGATTCTTTAATTCACTAATTAGAAAATCCAAAAATTTAGCTAGATTATAATAATTTTGAAGCCTTCTGAGGCAGAACCAGGAAGGTTAATTCACATTTGTAGGATTTCAAATATGTATAAATTCTTATACCAACTCTCAGGATAATATTGGTTGAGACAAATTATACATCTGTAAGACTTTAACCACACCATTTTTCAGTAAAAAGACAAAACAAGTTAGACAAAAATTAAACTCAAGAATATGTAGAATGCTTTAACTTCTATTTGATCTCTCACCAAGTCACTTGCAATGAAAACACAAACAAATTACAAACATTAACCAACTGACAATGCGAGCAATTATGGTGACACTTTACATTTCATTGGTTTTCACACAGCTCCATCTCATGTGTTGGTAGATTCCTATAAAAGAAAAGTGAAAATTTGGCCCACTAGACCAATTATTAAAAAGAAGTAAAACCTTTTGGGGCTAACACAAAGTGACAGTGAAGCAATGGTTATCACATTTAGGTGTGATTTTGCTGCTAGCAGTTTCCTTGCTCTCAAACTGCTTTCTTTATCTTTGATGTTGGGACATTTGACATTCCTAGAGAAGAGAAAAGAAACAAACTTCCCCCCCAAAAAAAATGAAAAATATGTCTGAGTGAAACAAGAGTTTAATTGCATTAACTTATTCAAGTGGAGTTTTAGTATTTATTCTATGAAGTGCTTGTTGCACCACTTTTGTTGTCTCCCACAGGTTTTCGGTGGGGTTTCTTCCAACTGATTCTTCAGTGGAGGGAGTGAGACTGCTTCTAAAAGTTTTGCAAGAGTTGCAGTCTGTGAATCAGGCATTTGGATTGCCTTTTTTTTTTTTTTTTTTTTCTTCAGGGTTTTAGTAGGCTTCTGCTTTTCGCCCTGGAGCAGTTTGCCTTATCAGTTTGCTCCCTTTGTTCTAGTGATTTTCCCTTTGGACAAGATCAAGTTCGGCAGCAAGCAATGCTACTGCCTAAAACCCCTTTTTTTTATTTTATTTTATTTTTTTTTTAATTACCAAGTCCACCCCAGGAGTAGAGAGGTGATTAACAGATTAACCACGGAAGATTAGCAAAACAGTTTCTCCATAGGTTTCTCTACAGCCCCCGCAGATGAGGCTGCATGACAAATACCTGGGCCTGCACAGGGACAGCATCATCCCCACAAGGCAGCAGCTGCAGAATTGGCTGCAGGATTAGAATCTGCCAATTCTAGTTTTCCACAATAAACCACAGACTGGTGGCGGGGTTCCCCACAAGATAGGAGCTCCGGATTCGCCTCAGGTCTGAAACCTGCCAATTCTGGCTTTTCACAACAAAACACGAAAGGCACAGGGGCACAGGTCCCCTCCAAACAGGAGCCTTTCAGCTCTGCACAAGCACCACATAACAGGAGCCTTACAGCTCTGCACACCCAAACCTGTTAATCACGTCCGCAATTCTTACAACTTCTGCCATCACCTTTGCCATCGTTTTGCCTTTTCCTCATCTCTTCTTACATACACATACACTTGCTGTACTTTTCTAACCAGTTTCTCTCAAATTTCTCACTATTCTCTGCCACGCTCCCCTTACTCTAACATTATCTGCACTTCCATTTTTTTTTTTTTTCTTGCTCTTTCTAGTCTGACACCAAGCTCTCTCCTCTCGCAGCTTGGACACCACCCACTCCATTTAGTAGAAGTACAATACCACTTTCTCTCACAATTAATACATGCACAGAAATACAAGCTTCACAACTGTTTTCATACACTAAACACAGGATTTCAAAAGGGAAATCAGATGGAGCTACATTAGAAAGGTGTTGGGGGTCTGGATGTTTTCAATTCAATAGCTAAAATCTTTTCTCCTCTAAAATCTGCCCCCCCCTTCGGACAGTAAGGTTGAATTCCAAACCAATGGTTTATATGATTTATCCTCATTCACTCTTTGCCAAACGCTTCGCTTTTCTCTGGCCGAGCCCGTCGCCGGGGTACGGAACCGCAGATAGAGCTCCTCACTCGCTTCGCACCTTGACAGCGCGTCTCATCCACTCTCACTCACACAGCAGCACAATAGCAACAGACAAAACGCAAATAGCCGTACGCAAATAGCCGTACAATATCGCATAACAGCGGGGTCCAACCGTTGCCCACCGACCACAAACACAAACCAACAGAGAGTCAGTTTATGCGGTGCTTTATTCAGGGCCCGGGGACCTGGGGACTGGTGTCCCAAATCAGGCTTCCCAAAGACCTATCGTTTCACTCAGCTCTTTATACAGTTTCAAACATTGGCACACATACAAAACATTAACAATTGATAATCATACCCCAAGCCGTATATCTTCATGGTTGTCTAGTCTTAGATAATGCTCAATCGAACTCCCACCACTGAAATCCCCCTTGCATGCAACATATATCGACCCAGAACTATTTACTTTTAGACATGTTCTCCATGCCCAGCTAATTCACTACTCCTAACTTCCCCACCCAGCACATTCCATTCCTGTTTCCCAAGAGAACTATTTCTACACCTGAGGCCTTACAGCCTAGCAGAGCCTTAGCCTTACTACTTCTAAAATCCAATATCCTATCCTTTTTGTAACAAGTCCCCCCTTTTGAGCATCCTTCGAGCTTCTTCTGGGTTCGCAAGGATGCTCAACAATTCATGTTGCCGTTTCGCAATAAGCAGGAGGTGGAGTGGCTGGTTCTGCCAGAACTTCTCTTCGCATTATCGCCTTCATTATTCGCCGAGAGTGTTGACCTTCCTTGACAATCATTCCTAAAAGACACTTATATACTATTAAGGCAACTAAAATGATTATAACAATCATGATTCCATACTGTACAATTGAGGATATCCATCCGGACATCCGAATTCCCAGGGAGCTGAACAGTTCTCCAACCCAATTATGTTCTGCCTCTTTCTGAATATTATTCACCTTTCCTTCAATCTGTTCTAATTGACTTATATCCTTTTCTACTTCCTGTGTAACATTCGGGATGTGAATGCAGCAATGATCATCTCTACCATGCAGATATCCACATATGCCATGCTCCTTCAACAATATCATATCTAAAGCCATCCGATTTTGAATTGTCATCCTAGACGTAGCTTGTAACTGCAGATTTAAGTCCTTGAATCCCTTCTTGGTCACAGCCGCCAACCTTTCTGTTTGCCCCAACAATTTGTACAACATTTCCCTGTTTCGATATGATGATATTGGTGCAAAGAGAGATTCTAATACCCACCCAAATTTAACTCCTGAAGAAGGTCCATGCCAATCTTCCCCTTCTTCTAACCCTATGTCTCCAATTTCCTGACTTATATCTCGCTTATGTCTCATTTGTATTTCTGAGGCCGTCAATTTTGTCGATTTCCAAAAAGGACAAAGAGTTGGAACTCCTAAAGTAATTTGTGTAGTTGGACCATCTACCGGCATATGAGTGGTCCAGTGTCCGTGACCCATTACCCAAACTAAATTTCCTGGAGCTCGGATTGATGTAGTTTTACAGTTTAACTCTCCTTCTGTATTTTTGTCTTTTATCGTGTGGTTATATCCCCTACATTCACAGCCAAATCTCAAAAGTACCTTTACAGGCAGTAGACTCACAGACTCACTTGGGCTGTCACAAGTGAAGACCTTAGTGCAATTCCAATCGGTCATTCCAGGTGCATCTTTTCTCCAATTACCCTGTCCTTGATAGGTCTTTGAGTAAGTTTGGTTTTTCCGTCCCTTCCAATAAATACACCATTGAACTGTTCCTATGTAACTATAGGTTTCTAACAAACTAGGTCCCCAGATTGTCTGCCATTGCCCCATGGTAGTTGTGTTTGTAACATTCTGGCATATTATTTCAAAATATTGTTCAGTTGCCGGGACTTCTAGCGTTTGCCTCTCATCGTATTCACACCATCCTACTCCATGGAATCTTCCGATTTTGGTAAATACAGCATTCGGAAGCTTGTAACAATCTGCTCGGTTCCCCAGGGTTTTCCAGTGTTTCCTTATCACATTTGTCCGATTAACCAATTTAGTTCGGATCCTAGTCTCCTGGGTACAACTTAAGGTAACTGTTCAATTAGATGCAGGCATGTCTGGAGCTGGTATAATTCCCCATGGTATAGGATCTCCTGCCGCAGGGGGCAAAGGCAGACATGCAGTGATTGCTGATACATTTTGTGTTTGCCCAAAATCCCTAATTAAACCCACAATCAGATTCTCTGGTTTGGTTCGGATTTCATCCTCTGGTACCTGCCGAGTCACCCTTGTTCTTTCAACATAAACACTAATCATCCCGGTTGCCCACCAATCATCTCGAGCAACCCAACACCAGTATTGTCCATTATCTTGCTGTTCCAGGACCTCTTTAATTACTAACACTATTTCTTGGGGTTTTCTTCTAATTTGATATTTCCCTTGAGCCACCAAGTTCTGTCCTCCAAACCACCATTCATACTCAGTGTAGCTTTCAGTTGGTATCCTACATCTTAAAACCAAATCCTGCCCTTCCTTTGCGTTATATATTTCCTGTTCAGGCTTGATTCCTCGATCCTGTTGTAATACCACTTCTACCTTCCTGACCCCATAATCTCCCCTATTACCACAAACGAGAACACAAAGGTATTTACCCTTCGATCTACCAATCTCTGAGTTCGTTATATTCAACCATCCTCTGCTTTCATTTCCCTGCGTCCACCAACTTGTCCCTTGTACCTGTGGATTCCACATTTCCTGTGTCGTGTTCCATTTCCACCATTTCATTCCAATCTGTTTCTGACACCCTGTCTCAATTTTATGAGTACATTTTATTCTGAGAGGAGGTCCGTCCCACATATCTACTTTCCCATTTGGGAGAGTCACCTGGACCTTATTTTCCGGTTCTGTTTGGGAGATATTTAAAATGTCAAGATTTACGAATCCATAATCATAACTCCCTTTTATCCAAACTATACAAGCATATTTTCCTGCTCTGGCCTTTGTTACATTGGATATCTGCAGGGTAGTCCTACCTTTTTGCTGCTTCTCATCCCAGACCGTTTCTACTCCTTTATCTTGAATTTGATCCTTGGTGATCCATTTCCATCGTGCCCTGACTCTGTCCCATCCAGCTCCCTGGTCATCGACAAACAAACATGTGAGATTTACATTTGAATTCTCCGGTACCCACACCCTTGATTCAGGTATTGTGATTTTAACAAAGGTTTCAACAATTATTATTTTACTCAAGAGTAACAACAACAGCATTAATTTTTGGCTTTGAACACCATTCTTGTGGGAGATAGGGGTTCCACCGACCATCGGGAGGGGACCTTTTTGACCCGTGTGTAATGGATCCAGCTGTTGATCCCGTCGACCTTAACGGCGGTGTAAGTTGTCATTATCACTTGATGGGGGCCGTCCCATGTTTCCTTCAGAGGCTCCACCGACCAGTTCTTCACATAAACTTGGTCTCCTGGGTGAATATCGTGAGCAGGAGTGTCCAGAGGTAACGGTCGATTCCACTCCAGCGTGGATCTCAGTGCTGCAAGGGTCTTATTTAAAGACAAAACATAATTTACAATCATCTGATCCCCAATTACATGTGGGTCCCCTTGATAGGTTACAGCATGATATGGTTTGCCGTACAAAATTTCATACGGACTTACCCCTATCCTTTCTCGTGGTTTAATCCTAATCCTTAGAAGGGCTAGAGGCAATGCTTGGGGCCACTGTATTTTAGCTTCTTGACAAATCTTTTTAATTTGATTTTTCAGAGTTTGATTCATTCGTTCCACCTGACCACTAGATTGAGGTCTCCAGGGGGTGTGTAAGTGCCACTGAATTCCCAGAATAGTAGAAACTTCCTGCACGATTCCTGCAGTAAAATGTGGTCCTCTATCTGATGATATTCCTAAAGGAACCCCAAACCTCGGAATAATTTCCTTGAGAAGGGTTTTCACTACCTCCTTGGCCTGGTTCGTCCTGCAAGGGAAAGCTTCGGGCCATCCTGAAAAGGTGCACACATAAACTAGTAAGTACTTGTATGCCTGAGATTTTGGTAACTCGGAAAAATCTATTTGCCAGTAATCCCCTGGTTGTGGCCCTACACGTATTTTCCCCATTTGGACCTGTCTTCTAACCAACGGGTTATTTTTAATGCAAATCGGGCAGGTGGCATTTATTCTTTTGGCCATTGTTATCATCGAATTAGAGAGTACTATTTTCTTTAGATGTTCTACCAATGCTTCTGCACCACAGTGGAGTTTGTTATGTTCAGTTTTCATGACTACTTTCATTAATTCCACTGGCAGTATAACTTGTCCGACCGGTGTTACATACCATCCTACAACATTCCTTCTTGCTCCAGTGAATTGTGCCAACCGTTCATCCTCCGGAGAGTAGCACGGTTTCTCTTCCAAATAAGGTGCAGCAGGATTTTCTCTTGTCGGTATCAGAGCCATTTGAGTCCAGACCAATCTGGCTGCCTTTTTCGCAGCTTCATCTGCCATCCGATTCCCCTGAAATTCCTTCCCGGAGTCTGCTTGATGACCTCGGACATGCATGATCGCTACTGCTTTAGGTAAGTGTACAGCTTCCAACAACTGAATTATTACTTCCTTATGTTTGATCTGTGAGCCTTGAGAGGTCAAAAGTCCTCTTTCTTTCCACAGAGCCCCATGGATGTGAACTACACCGAATGCATACTTTGAATCAGTCCAAATGTTCACTTTCCTGTCTCTACTAAGGACCAATGCCCTTACCAACGCCCATACTTCTGCTTTTTTGCGCTGAAGTTTCCGGAGGCAGTGCTTTAGCTTCCACTATTTCCTGGAGTGTCACCACAGCATACCCTGCATACCTGGTTCCATGCTCCATAAAACTGGATCCGTCCGTAAACAGCTCCACATCGGGATCTGCCATCGGGACATCTTTCAGATCTTCACGGCTGGCATACACTTGTTCGATCACCTCCACGCAGTCATGCTCCAGTTCTCCTTCCTCTTGGGTGGACCTAAGGAATTCTGCTGGATTGAGATGGTTGGTTATTTTCAATTCAACATCATCTTGTTCCCGCAACTGAGCCTGGTACTGCATCATTCTGCTGGAGGAGAGCCAATGCCCCCCTTTTTGTTCCAAGACGGCTATGACCATGTGAGGTACATATACCGTGATGTGTTTTCCCAGTGTCAGTTTCCGTGCCTCCTGAATTAGGATTACCGTAGCAGCCACTGCTTGCAAACACCCTGGCCACCCTCCGCTCACCATGTCCAGCTGTTTCGAGAAGTACCCCACGGGCCTCTTCCATGACCCCAATCGCTGTGTGAGTACTCCTAAAGCTAATCTCTGCCTTTCATGCACATACAATTGAAAGTCTTTTGTCAGGTCAGGCAGACCCAGAGCGGGGGCCTCTTTGAGTGCTTGCTTCAATTCCTGAAAGGCCTTGTGCTGTGTCTTACCCCACTTGAATTCGGGTTCCTTGATTGTTTCATATAGTGGTTTGGCCATAAGTCCGAAATTTGGAATCCACAGGCGACACCAGCCGACCATTCCTAGAAAAGATCTTAGTTCCTGATTATTTCGTGGTACAGGGATTGCACAGATGGCTTGAATGCGGTTCACCCCTATTCTCCTGGCTCCTTGTGATATTTCACATCCCAGATAAATCACCTTCTGTTGCACCAGCTGCGCTTTTTCCTTGGATACTCGATATCCTGCCTGACCCAACATGTTTAATAGTTCAATTGTTAACTTTGAGCACAGTCCCCGCTCCTCTGTTCCCAGGAGTATGTCATCCACATATTGTAAAACAACATAAGAAAAAGGAGAATCTTTTACCTTGGTAGTTTTCCATTCCTCTAACTCCTTTGCTAGCTGGTTTCCAAAAATGGTGGGTGAACACTTAAATCCTTGTGGCAACCTGGTCCATGTTAACTGTCGCTTGCGGCGAGTGTCTGGGCTTTCCCATTCAAAGGCGAAAATGTGTCGACTCTCGGGGGCCAGTGGGATGCAGAAGAAGGCGTCTTTTAGATCAATCACTGTGAACCACTGAAAATTCTCAGAAATCGATGTTAACAATGTATATGGATTGGCCACCACCGGGTGTATATCTTTGGCAATTGCATTTACTGCTCTCAGGTCCTGCACCAACCTGTATTTCCCATTTGGTTTCCTTACCGGAAAGATTGGAGTATTAAATTCCGATTCGCATTCTTGTAAAATCCCTAATGCTATAAATTGCGTGATCATTGGGGCAATTCCTTTCCTGGCTTCTAAACTGATAGGATACTGTCGAACTCTTACCGGGTGTGCCCCTTCCTTTAATTCAATTTTCACAGGAACGGCTACCCTGGATCTGCCCGGGGTCCCTGTTTCCCATACCCACGGGACTACTGCCTGCTCTATTTCCTGGGGTACCTCCTCTGTCTTTGTCTCTTTAATCACAAAAAGTTTTGCCAGATTCCCCTCCGGGATTTCTAGTTTAGCACGCCCTTTCTCAAATATGATTTTTGCATCCAGTGCCGATAATAAATCTCGCCCCAACAAGCATTCCGGGCTGCTTGGCATATATAAAAACTGCTGATCCAATTCTTTGTTTCCAAATTTGATTTCCAGTGGCCGCAAGAATGACCTCTCCACCACCTCCCCCGACACCCCTACTACTTTCACAACTGAATCACTTAACGGTCCTATTTGTTCATTGATTGCAGAGAAAGTGGCTCCTGTATCTACCCTAAATTCCCTGGGCCCCCCGTCAACTTCCAGGACCACTTTTAGATCTTTATCTAGTCAGCTCTGATTTTGATAGCTCCCCATCATAAAGGCTTGAGCGACACCTTGTGGTCCTGGCGCGAAAGGGTTTAACCCATCATTCGCATTCATTCCCTGATTCATGGGATTCCTTCCTGGAAAGTTACTCATCGGTGTCCCCATCCCCAAATTGAGGGGGCACTCATTCTTCCAATGACCTTCGGCGAAGCATCAGGCGCACTGATTGGGCCCCAATTTATCTCTACCCCTACCCATCATCTGGTTCCCTACATTCTGATTCACCAAAACCTCCGAAACCACTTCTTCCCATGCCCCCGTTTCCTCTGCCTCGTCCCCTCCCCCGGCCTCTCACATTCATCTGACTTGCCTGTTGTAACACTGCCAACATGCTTGCTTGTTGCTTCTTCACTGCCTCTTTCTCTCTATTATTGTACACTTTCCACGCTACTTCAAGCATTTTCTCCAAGTCCCGAGTGTCATTCCCTTCTAGCTTTTGTAGCTTCCTCCTAATATCCTCCTGTGACTGTCCCATAAATATCAAGGCCATTTGCAGTTTTCCTGCCTCCGATTCCACGTCTAAGTCTGTATACCTCCGCGCTATTTCTTTCAGCCTCTCCAAGAACGCAGATGGTGACTCTACCTTATCCTGTCTTACCGCATACAACTTAGACCAATTTAAAATCTTTGGAATTCCCCTCTGAATTCCTTCCACCAACAGCTCCTGATAAACCTGCAACCTATGATACTCTTCTGACGAATTAGGGTTCCATTCTGGATCTTCCCTTGGTACTATTTCATTCACATTCCCTATTCCTTGTAGTGCTGGTGCTTGCAACTGAATCATATCCCTTGCCCGATTAGACATAGCTTTAAATACCATCTCCTTTTCCGTAGAATCCATTATCGAGTCTAGCAACACCTGTAGGTCATTCCAGTCCGGATTCTGTGTCTTTATTACCATTTTCACCACCCGAGCCACTTTTTCAGGATTTTCTCTATAAGCTCCTGCAGATTGCTTCCAAATTATTAAATCATTGGGGGAAAACGGAACTTTCACTCTGACCCGATCCCCTGTTGGTCCAACTGCTTCTCGCAATGGGGTCATTAGATGTGCTCGAGAAGCGCTTTTTCCCCTGTCCAGACGCCCTCTGCGAGTACGCTGGGAGAGCGGAGTTCGGGATTGTTCCCTCCCTCTCTCCCTGGGCTCGGGAGTTCGGGATCGTTCCCTCTCTCCTTCCTCGGAGTCAGATTCCTCTTCCGAAGAATCTGAGTCCGGGAGGAGGAGGTTGACTGGGTCGGATGGTGATACCAACAAAGACACATCCTCCTCAGGCTCAGAAAACCGTAGCCTTCGCTCTTTACAACCCGCGCATTCGTCTGGTTCCGTTTCTAACACCATCATTCCACATTTCCTCTGCCAGTCCTTTTTTCCTATTAGCTGATAAAACAAATCCAAATAGGGTATCTCATCCCACTTCTCATTTTCCCGTAAATACCGCATCATGGGGGTTATAATTTCAGAATTAATAGTGCCATTCCACGGCCACTGCATCCCCCCAGTTTCATATTCAGGCCATACCTTATTACAATAATCAATCAATTCTCTTTTCCGCAGCTCCCGTCCCAATTTACCCTCCTTCCAATGACTTAGCAAACACCCGAGGGGAGAATCCTCCGGAATATCCTTATCTGAACTTGACAAAGCCCGAAACACCCGCAACGGCATCATTCCAGAGGTATGCAACCACACAATAACGCACACAACTAATAACACACAGACTAATACCAATACCAATTACCACAATATCCAATTCCCTCCTTGCTTATCTCGTCGCCGCGAGAAGCAAGGGCTGGCTCTGCAAAGCTTTCGCTCTGTCTGACGGCCAGCGCCTAGGCTTTATAATCCCAAACCAATGCCCCAACCCTGCGAGTAGAGACTCGTCTTACTGGGCAGGCTACCACCACCGGTTTAAAAGGAATAAAGCACCTTGTGGGCTTACCTCACGGTTGTCCGTCGGACGCGGGGTCGGGCACGGGCTGATGTCTCCCCAGAAATCACCTGGTGCCGGCACGGAGCAGATCACCCCGCGAACCGCCCCTACGACCCCCGGAGTCCCATCTGGGTCGCCAGAAAACTGTTGCCCACCGACCACAAACACAAACCAACAGAGAGTCAGTTTATGCGGTGCTTTATTCAGGGCCCGGGGACCTGGGGACTGGTGTCCCAAATCAGGCTTCCCAAAGACCTATCGTTTCACTCAGCTCTTTATACAGTTTCAAACATTGGCACACATACAAAACATTAACAATTGATAATCATACCCCAAGCCGTATATCTTCATGGTTGTCTAGTCTTAGATAATGCTCAATCGAACTCCCACCACTGAAATCCCCCTTGCATGCAACATATATCGACCCAGAACTATTTACTTTTAGACATGTTCTCCATGCCCAGCTAATTCACTACTCCTAACTTCCCCACCCAGCACATTCCATTCCTGTTTCCCAAGAGAACTATTTCTACACCTGAGGCCTTACAGCCTAGCAGAGCCTTAGCCTTACTACTTCTAAAATCCAATATCCTATCCTTTTTGTAACACAACCCCTTAAAGGTACCTTTTGCAGTGAGGTCCAACCTCGGGGGGGTCCAACCCCCTTAAAAGTACTTTTCACAGTGGGGTCCAACCCCGGGGGTCCAACCCCTTAAAAGCACTTTTCCTCTTACCCAGGACTAATTTTGGGAGACCCAGTCTTCCTCGGGACTTTCAACCCACCCTCAGGGACTCGAACCCTGGACCTGCAGGTATTTTGTGTTTAAAAGGAATAGCAAATACCTTAATTTGGTGCAGATGGTCCTTGTCTGCCCCCGCCGTGAGCCAAGGGACAGCTGAGCTCCCCCTGAAAATTCAGGGTCGCGACTGGGAGGTCTGCTTACCCCTGGATCCAGCAGCCGGGCAGAGAGGGTCCCATCTCGGGGTGCCAGATGAATCGTGCCGCAACCGGGCCAGGAGACACTTCAGAGACAGAGTCAGAGAAGTGGGTATTTGCTTCATTCGGCGCGCCGGGTGTGTGGGGATCGCTCCTCCAAACACACACACCTGGTGCTCTCTACAGCACAGTATTAAGGGTTAAATTATGAATATTCATCACATTCCTTGGGACAGGCGTGGTTACACAAATTATTTCTCGGAAGTCATTAGCATATGGGCCACGCATGCACTGTGTGTCCTGGTGGTCGCGCTGAGGAAGGCCTCTCCTCTTCCTCGGGGGTCTTTCTGATGAAGGCCAGTAGTCATCCTCGCAGTGAACTTTTCACCTTTCTCCCTGGGCATGCGTAGTCCTTTGAGGGATGATTTAGCAATCTCTGAGATGATCCTTGTCCCCTCTATCTTGACAAGATTAGGGTGAATTCGGCTTCTCAGGCTTTGTAATTAACATCTTATGTCTGAACTAACATTGCTGTCTCCCAATAGTTAACTTGTGCTTACATGAGTTAGTTATTGACTGCCCCTTCTTCACACTTTGGCTTTTTCTTCATCCCTCCGGACATATATATATCTTTTGAGCTTCCCTTACTAGGTCTTGTAATGGTTTCTCATACCAGTCTTCTATTTTTTCCAATTTTTTCCTAATATCTGGCCAGGCATGAGTGACAAAGTTAACTCTTAGCAGGGCTTGCCCTGCTAGGGACTCTGGGTCTATCCCAGAATATTGTTTCATATTCTTTCGGAGCCTCTCTAGCCACTCAGTCGGGGTTTCTTCCTTCCCTTGCTGCCCCTCAAAGGCCTTTCTGACATTTTGTCCTCGGGGTGCCCCCTCTTTTATTCCCTTGATTATCAAATTACGATAATCATTCATATGTCCCCTCCCAGCTTCATCATTTTGGTTCCAGTTAGGAGGTGTAATGGGCATTTTCTGATCCCTGGGTGGACCTTGTTGGTTTTCTCTTTCCCAAATTTTTATTCCAGCAATTCTAATCATTTCTCTTTCTTCTTGGGAGAATATTATTTTCATGATTGATTGCATTTCTTCCCAAGTGAAAATGTTGGGACCTAAGAACTGGTCCAACTGCTCAGCTGTACCTATGGGGTCTTCTAATAATCCTTTAATTTCTTTTTTGAAATTCCTAACCTCTGTAGAGGTTAGAGGAGCATTTACAAAGCCCGTTCCCCCTCCTCCCATAGGTACTTCTCTTAATGGAAATAAATGAATTTCTCAGCTTCCCTCTGTTTGTTTAGCAATGGAGGGATTGTTGGGCTGCCTCTGAGCCTTAATGGCACCTCTTGTATTCTGGTATGGTGCTCCTTCGTTAAGAAGAGGGTTTATTTGGGAAGAAAGCACCGAACTCCCCTGGGGAGGAGGGGCAGATTCAAAGTCTGGCGCTGAAGCCAAATATTCTGTGGTGCAGAGGGTGGGGGTGGGGTATGGCAGTGAAGCCAAAAATTCCGGAGCACAGGAGGCGGGGGCCGGCTCTTAAGCCGGGTTTCTCAAGGCAGGAGAGGTGGGGGCTGGAGCCGGGACGTGTGACGTTTCCCTTGATTCAATTGAGGGTGCTGGGATTCCCGAGATATACGGGAAGGGCGGGATCCCCGGCATGGGCGGGGGCAGGGCTCCCCCCCCCCGCTCCATTGGGGCGGGAGGGCTGCCAGGGGAAAGGCCCCCGGTGCGGGCGGAGGGGGGGCTGGAGGGGGAAGCCCCGGAGCCAGGGGGAGGAGGGGGGAGGCAGCTTCTGATACTGGCGGCGGAGGAAACCCCGGAGCTGGGAGGAGGGGTGCAGCTTCTAGTGCTGGCGGTGGAGGCAATACTTCTAAAGGGTCCCAGCCTTTTTTCTCTTCTGTTTGCTTTTCCTCTGGGGTTTCTGATAGTTTAAAGACTTTGGTTCCCAGAGGTTTTGTAATTCCTGTCCAGCAAGAAGCATATTCTCTCTCCTCAGGGTGAGATGGCTCTTTTGAATTTACAAATACATTTAGAGCCTGGAAAATCCATGCCTCATCAGACCCATATTTTGGCCAGTACACATGATTATCCCCCCCTTTGAAATACTAATTCATTCCTTTAAAATACCAATCTTCCCTGCTGTAAAATACTACCCACCCTTTCACAGTACAAAAACCAAAAAAATTTAGTATAGCCCACCTTCCCCAAAAACAAAGTTAACTTCTAATTACACAGTTTTTCATTCACACATTCACTCTTTTTAATATTTGTTCACTCACTCATTCTTACTCACAACAGAATAATAAGGTACCTCTTTCAAGTCACTTGTTAGTATCCACCCATGGGTATGATATAATCCTTAGGATTCTGGGTGCTCTTGGATTTCCCTCAACCCAGCATTGCTAGCATCCAACCCCCCAACTTCTCTTGGGGTACTTTTAGGCCCTGGGTGCTCTTGGAGTTTTCCTCAACCCAGCATATGGGGGGGGGGGGGGGGGTAGCTCCCACTTTGCAACCCCTTCCCTGGGACCCCGTCCCAGTCACCCCGGGAGATTCTTTCACTCCTCTTATCTCTCGCTTCGTCTCCTGGCTGGCCGCTGTTCTCACGAACAAGACGGAGCCGCAGCACTCAGAGACTGCCACACTCGCTTCGCAGATCTGGGGGCAACCAGCCCGCGTCTCATTCATGTGAGGAATGAGACAACTCTTAGTTAAAAATTAAAACAATTTATTAAAAACGGAAAAGTGAAAAAAAATTAAAAATTTGGGATCCTATGGCTCGGTAGATGGTATGCCCCTGGAGTGCAGGGATTTTTGATCTTCTGGCTGAAACAGCACTGGACATCAGGTAGAGAAAAAGGGCTTGCAGTGCTAGGCTGGCCTTTGGCTGGCCCAAAAGCCAAAAAAAAATTACTAAAAGTTCCTTGATAGGAATACGCCTTCCCAGCACTGAACTCCACCTCAGCAAGGCTGGAGAGAAGGGGCGTGCCTTTCTCGTGCTCCCTGTTTTATAGTGTCTTTGCTCCACCCACAGCCTGCCCACAGCCCACCCCTTCGGTTCAAGGTGATTGGTGTTTTCCCTTTGACAGATTATCTCTGTCCACCAATGGCTCATCCTTGTCAGAGGGGTGGTACTAGTTGAGATAAGGGTCATTAAAATTCAGGTTGCCATGGAGCTTACAGGGTAATGGCTATGGGGGCTGGGCTGTTTGTTGGAACTGGGGTTTTGAAATCTGCCTTGGAACCAAAGTACAAGTAAAAACACCTAAAAAAAGTACTAAAATACATCCAACATCTTAAAACACTTGTAAAAGTATACAGTAAACACAGGAAGGATAACTCTTATGGTGTACAAGTGATTAATGTTTGAAAAGGGATTCTAACTGGGGAACTTTTAACTGGGGATTTTTTTTTTTTTTTACTGGGAAGGGTGCAAACAAATTGCTTTGAACAAGTGAAAACCATAATCATAAAACTTGATTTGTGTACCTGGGCTGATGGGTTAATTTTAACATTCAATTTTAAAATATTTAACTCAAAATTAATTAATTAAAACACTTAATATGCAAAGACCAAGCACAAATAGGGATTTCATGTATGACCATTCACACACACTCATCTCCCGTAACCACCCCCTTTTTCTTTGGACAATACTTACCAGTCCTGTTTCTTTTCCAGTGTTTGTGGGATTTTTGTCGAGAGCGCTCTCTTTCATTTGCTTTATTTTTGTTTCTTTCTTGTCCTCCGGGTATTGCCCTGCTGCCACCAAATCGCGCCAGAGGATGCTAAGCAAAGGTCCTGCCAACTTGGGCGGGAGGCGCCTTACCCTTGCTTCTTGAATCCTCCCACGATTTCAGAGGCGAGGTGTAGATCCGGGACGAGCCCCCAATTGTGAAAAACGAGGTTCACTCTCCTGTGAGAATTTAAAGAGTTTAATATAAAGACAATAAGAGAAGGTTCACTCTCCTGTGAGAATTTAAAGCGTTTAATATAAAGACAATAAGAGACACATAAAATAAAGCAAAGGGGCAACGGCCGGGTGCCTTGGCGCTCTGCCAAGAGCACACCTGATGCTAGAGGCGAGTCCTTTTTATACCATTTTTACTGTCTGTTCTTCATTCATATTAAAACTTTTCCTGGAGCTGTTCTGCATGGCCACTCCTTGGTTCCGCCTTTTTAGAGCATGCGTAGTCTTCTGCCTTGTGGTTTTATTTCTCTTGATTCTTGGGGTTGGGCCCACTAGGCTAGGTAAGAGTCGATGGTAGGGTGGATCTCTTAATTCTCCAGACAGTCAGGGCTGATTGCAGCTTTGGGCCTCTTTGCCCCCCGGGCAGAGTTGTGATAATGGCTCTCGGACTCTCCTGGCCGCCCGTTCTCCGGGCGGAGTAGCCTTTTGGCCCTTTTGTTCCCTGGACAAAGTGTTGATTAGCAGCTCCTTGGGCCTCATCCTCTGTTCGCTTGGAGGTTATCTTACTTGCTCACACTTGCTAACATTCTTGCTAAAGAGAGAAAACTACATCCACACAGCAAAAAGCATTTCTAACATTATATAATATCTACCTTTATACTTTGCGAGAAGCCAATATAATATATGTTTATAACACATAGCTGAAGGCAAAAAAGGTCGGGGCATGTCATCAGCCACAGTCGTGCTAAGTTGTTCATCTTTGCAAACTGCTTGCCGAGTTGTTCCTTTCTTAGGTAATGGGGGTTTGTATCAACCAGAACTGCATATGGTCAGTATTTGCAGAGAAGGCTACTTGGACTGTTGTTGAAGTGAGTGTAGCAGTTTCTATGGCATTCTGCACAAAAAGTGACAGGTCTCTCTGTGTTCCCCAATTCTTAACAAAGATGAAGTTAGCAAACCCCTGAAAAGAGGTTTTGCAAAACTTCAGGGATTTTTTCCTACTAGTACTGTAGAGACAACCATTGTCACCTTGTCTTTCCAAAAGTGAAGGTTACCGATTTTTGTCCAAGAGCATCAAGTGCTTTTGATCAGCGTTTGTGTGCATGCATTAGCCTTGTTCTTGTTCTTCCTTGGAGAACTTTTACAGTACTCAGATGATCTGTGTAGGCTGCAGACTGCAGTGGTGAACTTCAAGGCTTCCAGCAGAAGGGAGATGCTGTCCACGCTTTGGTTCCTCCTTAGTCTGAACCTTCAATGTCCAATAACGCAGCGTTTGGTGCTCGAGGCACCGACTCTGGCGTGCCCCAGGTCAGAGACAGTCCAGCTGCGTTACCTCCACGCGTCGCTGAAGCGACTTCGGGATCAGGAAAAGAGCTGCTTGCTGGGCTAGCTAGCTGGCTTCTCTGCAGAGGGAAACACGGCAGGAGCCGATGATGTCGGCTCACGTTAGCTCAGAGACAAAGGAAGAGAGAGGCTGTTCAGGTCTGGCTTCTAACAGGTTTAATGCGATAGGATGATGATGAGGTCGGATTGATGGGAATCCGCTCCTTGGAGCCTTGTCCTCAGTTTTATAGGGAATTTGAAAACCCCCTGTAACTATTCCTGAAAAGACCTGCCTTGCTAAATTAGTGCCTTTTAAGTCTTGTGTCCCCAGGATAGAACAACAAACTCACAAAGATAACGGCAGTGGATCTACAGGACTTCCGCAGGCCTTCTGGGCTGCAGACATCTCTGACCAAAGGCCACAGATGACATGTACCCTGATCCTGCTGAACGCCCGTCCGCCCTGGACTCAGCTTCGAGGTTTGATTGATACTGGTGCTGATGCAACTATCATCTCCTTCTCTGCGTGGCTTCCCTCATGGCCTTTACCCCCCGTGGGATCGGCCATCGCAGGATTAGGAGGAACCACACAGAGCTATTGAAGCGAACGGCCTGTGATGGTGAAGGACTCAGAGGGGCACACAGCTACAATTAGGCCTTATGTTACTACCACTTCCCTTAACCTTTGGGGACGGGATGTGTTGGCAGCCTGGGGCATACGGATTGGGACAAATTTTTAGCAGGGGTCACTGTGCGCAAGGGTGCACAGTATCCTACACTGCCTTTGCAGTGGTTGATTAACACACCAATCCGAGTCAGACTCTGCTTAGTTGAATTAAGGGCTGTTATCATGACTTTTCAACAATTCTCACAGGAACCTTTGAATTCGGTTACTGAAGCCGACTAGCAAAAGCTCGTATACAATTAATCAGCTTACGGTACCACAAAATTCAAAGAATCCTGTTATTCTGAATCACTTTCTCTCATTGCAATCTGCAGGCAAGAGACAACTGCCCTGGGCAAAAGTCTGGGTGTGGAATTTACTCACTAACCAGTGGGAAGGCCCGCGGGAGCTTATCGTTTGGGGTCGTGGGTATGCTTGCATTTCTACAGATACTGGGGTACGGTGGCTACCTGCAAAATGTGTTTGCCCTGCCCTACGGCACCAGAGGCAGAACAGGCAACCTCCAAATGATGACCAGAACGCCAACCATCCAAATGGCGACCAGAATGTAGATCATCAGCCTAATGACTCTTCTGATGATGACCAAGATGTTGACCATCAGGCAGATGGTCCTTCTACAAGCAGAGACTGGGATGGTCCTTCCACAGGCAGAGACTGAACTTTAAATTTCTTGTTATGGAGTCAGATAGGTAAAGCCTTAAGGACATATTTAGAATTAATAACTGATGTAAATTTCTATTTAGGATTAATAGTGGAGTTGTTATCTTATCAAACAAAAAGGGGGAATGGTAGATACAAAAATGCTGCTCGCGAGGATTTTCTTGCTATTTTCTAAGTCCGTGAGAGACTTTTCTCTCTCACAGAAGAGGTAGCAGAGTATGTAAACAACCAAGCCACCTGCAACCTTGAAAAGTCTTGTTTATGGTCTAGTAGAAAAATATTTTGACAATGGATGGTTTAGGATTTTAGCCAATCACCCCAAGGGGGGGGCTGATCCTTTGTCCAATTAGACTATGAAGAAAAAAGTCTATAAAAGAGTTTGTAAAATAATTAAAGGAATAAATCTTGCTGCACAATTCCTGCCTGCTGGATCTTCTCTCCTCCTCCTCCCTATGGCTGCGGGACACGGTGATACACCCTAGGGCCCAGGCCTGCGGTAATAGACCAGAATTACAAGTGAACTGCAACACAAGCAGCTAACACATTCCTCCTGTGATAAATGAGTGAACGATAAATATTGTCTTTCGCATATATGATTTTAACATTTAGAAGTGATAATGTACTATGTAGAAATAGTGTTAAGGTAAAATATAGGTAAGTAAAAACAAGACTAGAGTAAATTGTAACTTCGAAAGAGTGGTAACATGTTGGGAAACGTAGGAATAAACACATGATCATTGTGAGGAATGAGACAACTCTTTGTAGAAATTAAAACAATTTATTAAAACAGAAAAATTGAAAAATTGCAAAAACTAACAAAATATAAAAATTTGGGATCCTAGTGGCTCAGAAGGTATGCCCCAGGAGCGCAGGGATTCAGGAGCTTTTTAGGCTTAAGGCAGCTCTGAACCTCAGGTAGAGAAAAAACTTGCAGTCTAGGCTGGTCAAAAAGAAATCTATTTCTAAAGGCCCCTAAAAAGGGGTAGGTTTCTCCAGCACTGAACTTAGCAAGCTGGAGAGGAAGGGAGAAATGAGGAAGGCGTGTCTGTCTCTTGCACCTTTATAGCTTTTGCTCCGCCCACAGTCCGCCCACAGTCCGCCCCTTTGGTTTAAGGTGATTGGTGTTTTCCCTTTGACAGATTACCTCTGTCAACCAATGGCTCCTCCTTGTCAGAGGGGTGGTATTAGTTGAGATAAGAGTCATGGAGCTTACGGGGGTATGGCTATGGGGGCTGGGCTGTTTGTTGCAACTGGGGTTTTTTTTAAAATCTGCCTTGAAACCAAGATACAAGTAAAACAAACAAAAAAAAATACATCCAACACATCTTAAAACACTTGTAAAAGTATACAGTAAACACAGGAAGACCATAAAAACTTGATTAGTGTACCTGGGCTGATGGCTTAATTTTAACATTCAATTTAAAAATGTTAAGCTCAAAATTAATTAAAGCACTTAATATGCAAAGACCAAGCACAAATAGGGATTTCATGTATGACAATAAATGTCCTTTAGGTTGAGAAATTACAGAGGTAGAAACCAAGACATCTTCAAGAAACAAAGAAGATAAACCGCATGCATCCCAGGAAGTCTGTTATCAAAACTCACACCTCCCAAAGAAACTGTCAACTACAAATTAGGTTGGAGACTGAGGAGGCACCGGAGGGGGGTGCCTGCCTTCAGTTCTGGAGCTATCCAGAGGACCGAGGCGGCAGTGTGCTGGCGTGTGCTGGCGCAAGGGGGCAGAGACGAAGGGGGAAAAGTTGAGTGAAGTGTAAATTACTTTCTGGGTGAAAGGACTATGTTTAAAGAAGTACTCAAGTTCACAGTAAAATGAATGGAGCCATGCCTCTAGCAATATTGCTAAGTGCTCCCGCGCCGTGATATGCCTTTGTCCTACTAATAAATGTTCAATATTATGCTGCTGAAAATTCCGCTTGTGAATTCATCTTTCTCACTTCTTCCCTTAAAATCAGTTCTAAGAATTTAGTGTGAAATACATTTAGGCTTGGTCCACAGTCATTTTAGTTCAAATAAACACATCTAAATGTTTTCCATCTTTCCCATTAAAGGATATTGGTTTGGGCTCATTCTTTCAGCATTTTGCCAGCGATATGCTCAATGCTATTTCCTTAGGAATGAAAGCTGTTGCATGATATTACAAAGTGTTTGGCGAAACCTTTACCATGACTCTCAAGTCGCAACATGCCAGATAATCATTGGTTTTCAAAGCTGCTTGCAGATATAAGGAAAGCATCAAAGGTTTATGCATGAATCAGCATCCCCTTGTCACAACGTCATGCTGCAGTGATCCTTGCAGAGCTCTAAGACTGGATTTAAAGGAGAAAAGCTCAACACTGGCTCTTGAGCCAGCAGGATGAAACATCCAAGATTGTACATATATTGCTTCTGTGCTAAAACTACTGTATGAAAACGTGTTACCATTATGGCAGTTGTGAGGAATGAGACAACTCTTAGTAAAAATTAAAATAATTTATTAAAAACGGAAAAATTGAAAAATTACAAAAATTACCAAAATATAAAAATTTGGGATCCTAGTGGCTCAGGAGGTATGCCCCAGGAGCGCAGGGATTAGAGATCTTCAGGCTTAGACAGCACTGAACCTCTGGTGGAAGAACTTGCAGTGCTGGGCTGACTTTTAGCTAATCCAAAAGTCAAAGGTAAAAATTATTAAAGGCTCCTTAATAGGAGTAAGGCTTAAGTACCCAGCACTGGTGTCCACTACAGCTGATCTGCACTGGTCTCTGCGCAGCTCTGACGCCTGCCTCGTGGTTTTATAGTGCCTTTGCTCCGCCCCGGTCCGCCCACAGCCCGCCCACAGCCCGCCCACAGCACACCCCTGTGGTCTAAAGTGATTGGTGCTTTCCTTTTGACAGATCATCTCTGTCTACCAATAGCTCGTCGTTGTCAGGGGGGTAGTAACAGCTGAAGTAAGGGTGGTAACATGCCTTCATTAAGATTCAGGTTGCTATGGAGCTTACTTGCAGAATAACGGCTATGGGGCTAAAAATAGCAATTGGCTGTTAGAAACTGGGGTTTTGGAGTTAGTCCCGAGACTAAAGTGCAAAGCAAAAACCTCAAAAAAAAATTAAAATACATCTAATACCTCTTAAAACACTTATAAAAGTAGACAATGAACATAGGAAAAACAACTCTTACAGTGTACAAGTGGTTTAAAGTTTGAAAAAGGGATTTTTAACTAGGAAACTTTTAACTGGGAATTTTAACTGGGACTGGTACAAACTGCTTTGAACAAGTGAAAACACTAATAATAAAGCTTGATTTTTGTACCTGGGTTGATGGGTTAACTTTATCATTCAATTAAAAGAACTGTTTAATTCAAAATTAACTAATTAAGGCACTTAACATGCAAAGACCAAGCTAAATAGGGATTTCATGTATGACAGCAGTTTTATAGTACTCCATAGGAGACATCTCTTTAAATGACTCTAAGATCCTTTCAGCGCTAAAATTGAGAAGGGGGTTGATCCATAGTTAACTCATGTAAACACGAGTGAACTACTAAGAGACAGCAAATGTTAATCACGAAACCTAAGCAGCAGGCTTCGCCTTAATCTTGTCAAGATAAGAGGAAGAGGATCTTTTGAAAACCAGCACAGAGATCGCTGAATCATCCAGCGAAGAACTGCGCATGCTCCAGAAAGAAAGGTAAAAAGTGCATTGTGACGAAGACTGCTGATCTTCATCAGAAAGACCCCCGAGGAAGAAGAGGAGCCTTCCTCAGTGCACCCATCAGCGTACACAGCACATGCATGGCACGTATGCTAATGATATTAATGACTTCCGAGAAGTAATTTCTAGAACCACTCCTATCCCAAGAATTGTGATGAATATTCATAATTTTTACACATAATGCTGGACTGTATGGCGTGCTCTGTGTGTGTCTGTCTGTGTGTGTGTGTATGTGTGTTAGGAGTGATCCCCCACGCACCCAGCACCGAATAAAGCAAATACCTGCTTCTCTGACTCTGAAGCATCTCTAGGCCTGGTTTTGGGCAATTCAAAATAGGTGAATACACATTACAACTACCCCTGAAGTTGTTGCGTAGGCAGATTTAAGAGGAAAGGATTTCATCTTCATCGCTCTCCTTCTTTCTTGATTTGACAGAATTAAGAACTTGTAAAAAATCTGATATCACTGATGCTCACCACTCCTCCAATTAGACTACGCTCACTTAGACAACGAAGTCAGGAGCTTTGGATAGCTCCCGCTTCTGCCCTAGGAATTGCTTCCGGTGCTGTACCTTTGCTCCAGCTGCGAAACCAAACCAGCAGAACCAAGGAAGTTCTCTCTGAATGAACCATTGCTCTTGAAGGCTACAACGGTAGCCATGGCAGTGAACACTGCTCTTCACTGGGCCATTCCTCTGAAAAAAAACATGCACCACCTCTCAACCTAAACCGTTAAGCCTCCTGCTGATGCTGACTGACAAAGCGTCCAACTGCAGTTAGATTCCAACAGCTACTTCCAATGACCTGTCAACAGAGCTTTGCAGACTTGCAACAGTCCAACAAACTAAAGGGGCTATGCTTCATGGCTGTTTTTCAAACATCATTGACTTATGTCCCTTTGCCAGCTTAAGTGAAGGTGGCCCGTCCACCTTGGTCAAAGTCAGCAGAATTTTGGCCCAATTTGTTGTTATGCAACACATCATGACATGATCTCTAGGTGTTGATGCAAAATTCCCGCTGAAGTGCATGTCGTTACATGACTTAAGGCTACCTACTCACAGAGTGTCCACTCCACTGCCACACCCATTTTCTGGCCACCTTGAAATGACTGAGCTGTCTTACTGTTTCCAACATTCCTCAGGGGTACGTGACCACCATCTCCTCCTTTCTGAAGTTTAGGAACCTAATTTAAAAGTAGTACCAGCAATACCAGTTTATGTAAAATCCATTTGCTCCATCAACAAACTCCGAGCAAGTGCTGATAATTAGTTTCAAGACTTCTACATATATTTCCAGTGAGCTTTCTGTTTGCTTGTTTGTTTTTAAAGCAGATGGAGTAGGGCGATGTTTCCCTGAGGCTACCAGGGCTGCGAGGCAGGCAGGCAGAGCCCTGGCATGGGTGGCACAGGGGACCCCGGGCGCTGACGGCTGCCACCAGCGCAGGCCAGCTGGGGACCGGCAGGCAGGGCTGCACCCCGTGTCTGCCACCACAGCTGCAGCTTCTGCAGCCTGAAACACAGCTGGCTCAGGGGTTTAAATCAAGAGCCAAAATATTTTGCTGCTCAATTTGGGGCAGAGAAAGGTCATCACTTCTAGCATGGCATAAGCCTGCCACTACATTTCTGTGAAGGAAAATTACCTTGTTGGAGTGAAACTCCTGGGTAAAATACTGAAGCGCTTTCAGATTCATATTATCTGACATTTCTGTGACCTTCTTTTATATCTGCATTGTTTCATACTGCTGATTTTGGGCACAAGTTCTTTGTACACTATTCTGGAAACAAAAAAGTAACCCAAAAACAACACCCACCCCTCTCCCACCATCACTCCTTCCCCAGCCCCAACCCTAAGAAAACCAACCTGCAGAATGCTCAGGATTTCAAATGAGAACAAGCATAGATGGGACATCAAAAGATGGATTCTCCTTAGACATTGGTGCATGCAGTGCTCTGCAATCAACTCCTAAATTCTACTTCTCGTACACCAAATATTTGTCTTGGGAACTCCTTGTTCTCCATTCAAACCCTTCTGAGAGGGTAATCGAGGATATTTTAAGCACATGTTGCACTCGTCAATTAAATCCAAAGCACAGCATTACTTGACTAACGGGGGGGTGACAAGGTCAATTAAGACCTGTTCATATCTTATTTTGGAGCTCTTCCAACTGCTTGAAAAGTGAAGCCTTGGACATTGAAGGTTCAGACTAAGGAGGAACCAAAGCGTGGACAGCATCTCCCTTCTGCTGGAAGCCTTGAAGTTCACCACTGCAGTCTGCAGCCTACACAGATCATCTGAGTACTGTAAAAGTTCTCCAAGGAAGAACAAGAACAAGGCTAATGCATGCACACAAACGCTGATCAAAAGCACTTGATGCTCTTGGACAAAAATCGGTAACCTTCACTTTTGGAAAGACAAGGTGACAATGGTTGTCTCTACAGTACTAGTAGGAAAAAATCCCTGAAGTTTTGCAAAACCTCTTTTCAGGGGTTTGCTAACTTCATCTTTGTTAAGAATTGGGGAACACAGAGAGACCTGTCACTTTTTGTGCAGAATGCCATAGAAACTGCTACACTCACTTCAACAACAGTCCAAGTAGCCTTCTCTGCAAATACTGACCATATGCAGTTCTGGTTGATACAAACCCCCATTACCTAAGAAAGGAACAACTCGACAAGCAGTTTGCAAAGATGAACAACTTAGCACGACTGTGGCTGATGACATGCCCCGACCTTTTTTGCCTTCAGCTATGTGTTATAAACATATATTATATTGGCTTCTCGCAAAGTATAAAGGTAGATATTATATAATGTTAGAAATGCTTTTTGCTGTGTGGATGTAGTTTTCTCTCTTTAGCAAGAATGTTAGCAAGTGTGAGCAAGTAAGATAACCTCCAAGCGAACACAGGATGAGGCCCAAGGAGCTGCTAATCAACACTTTGTCCAGGGAACAAAAGGGCCAAAAGGCTACTCCGCCCGGAGAACGGGCGGCCAGGAGAGTCCGAGAGCCATTATCACAACTCTGCCCGGGGGGCAAAGAGGCCCAAAGCTGCAATCAGCCCTGACTGTCTGGAGAATTAAGAGATCCACCCTACCATCGACTCTTACCTAGCCTAGTGGGCCCAACCCCAAGAATCAAGAGAAATAAAACCACAAGGCAGAAGACTACGCATGCTCTAAAAAGGCGGAACCAAGGAGTGGCCATGCAGAACAGCTCCAGGAAAAGTTTTAATATGAATGAAGAACAGACAGTAAAAATGGTATAAAAAGGACTCGCCTCCAGCATCAGGTGTGCTCTTGGCAGAGCGCCAAGGCACCCGGCCGTTGCCCCTTTGCTTTATTTTATGTGTCTCTCCTTGTCTTTATATTAAATGCTTTAAATTCTCACAGGAGAGTGAACCTTCTCTTATTGTCTTTATATTAAACTCTTTAAATTCTCACAGGAGAGTGAACCTCGTTTTTCACAATTGGGGGCTCGTCCCGGATCTACACCTCGCCTCTGAAATCGTGGGAGGATTCAAGAAGCAAGGGTAAGGCGCCTCCCGCCCAAGTTGGCAGGACCTTTGCTTAGCATCCTCTGGCGCGATTTGGTGGCAGCAGGGCAATACCCGGAGGACAAGAAAGAAACAAAAATAAAGCAAATGAAAGAGAGAGCTCTCGACAAAAATCCCACAGACACTGGAAAAGAAACAGGACTGGTAAGTATTGTCCAAAGAAAAAGGGGGTGGTTACGGGAGATGAGTGTGTGTGAATGGTCATACATGAAATCCCTATTTGTGCTTGGTCTTTGCATATTAAGTGTTTTAATTAATTAATTTTGAGTTAAATATTTTAAAATTGAATGTTAAAATTAACCCATCAGCCCAGGTACACAAATCAAGTTTTATGATTATGGTTTTCACTTGTTCAAAGCAGTTTGTTTGCACCCTTCCCAGTAAAAAAAAAAAAAAAAATCCCCAGTTAAAAGTTCCCCAGTTAGAATCCCTTTTCAAACATTAATCACTTGTACACCATAAGAGTTATCCTTCCTGTGTTTACTGTATACTTTTACAAGTGTTTTAAGATGTTGGATGTATTTTAGTACATTTTTTTAGGTGTTTTTACTTGTACTTTGGTTCCAAGGCAGATTTCAAAACCCCAGTTCCAACAAACAGCCCAGCCCCCATAGCCATTACCCTGTAAGCTCCATGGCAACCTGAATTTTAATGACCCTTATCTCAACTAGTACCACCCCTCTGACAAGGATGAGCCATTGGTGGACAGAGATAATCTGTCAAAGGGAAAACACCAATCACCTTGAACCGAAGGGGTGGGCTGTGGGCAGGCTGTGGGTGGAGCAAAGACACTATAAAACAGGGAGCACGAGAAAGGCACGCCCCTTCTCTCCAGCCTTGCTGAGGTGGAGTTCAGTGCTGGGAAGGCGTATTCCTATCAAGGAACTTTTAGTAATTTTTTTTTGGCTTTTGGGCCAGCCAAAGGCCAGCCTAGCACTGCAAGCCCTTTTTCTCTACCTGATGTCCAGTGCTGTTTCAGCCAGAAGATCAAAAATCCCTGCACTCCTGGGGCATACCATCTACCGAGCCATAGGATCCCAAATTTTTAATTTTTTTTCACTTTTCCGTTTTTAATAAATTGTTTTAATTTTTAACTAAGAGTTGTCTCATTCCTCACATGAATGAGACGCGGGCTGGTTGCCCCCAGATCTGCGAAGCGAGTGTGGCAGTCTCTGAGTGCTGCGGCTCCGTCTTGTTCGCGAGAACAGCGGCCAGCCAGGAGACGAAGCGAGAGATAAGAGGAGTGAAAGAATCTCCCGGGGTGACTGGGACGGGGTCCCAGGGAAGGGGTTGCAAAGTGGGAGCTACCCCCCCCCCCCATATGCTGGGTTGAGGAAAACTCCAAGAGCACCCAGGGCCTAAAAGTACCCCAAGAGAAGTTGGGGGGTTGGATGCTAGCAATGCTGGGTTGAGGGAAATCCAAGAGCACCCAGAATCCTAAGGATTATATCATACCCATGGGTGGATACTAACAAGTGACTTGAAAGAGGTACCTTATTATTCTGTTGTGAGTAAGAATGAGTGAGTGAACAAATATTAAAAAGAGTGAATGTGTGAATGAAAAACTGTGTAATTAGAAGTTAACTTTGTTTTTGGGGAAGGTGGGCTATACTAAATTTTTTTGGGTTTTGTACTGTGAAAGGGTGGGTAGTATTTTACAGCAGGGAAGATTGGTATTTTAAAGGAATGAATTAGTATTTCAAAGGGGGGGATAATCATGTGTACTGGCCAAAATATGGGTCTGATGAGGCATGGATTTTCCAGGCTCTAAATGTATTTGTAAATTCAAAAGAGCCATCTCACCCTGAGGAGAGAGAATATGCTTCTTGCTGGACAGGAATTACAAAACCTCTGGGAACCAAAGTCTTTAAACTATCAGAAACCCCAGAGGAAAAGCAAACAGAAGAGAAAAAAGGCTGGGACCCTTTAGAAGTATTGCCTCCACCGCCAGCACTAGAAGCTGCACCCCTCCTCCCAGCTCCGGGGTTTCCTCCGCCGCCAGTATCAGAAGCTGCCTCCCCCCTCCTCCCCCTGGCTCCGGGGCTTCCCCCTCCAGCCCCCCCTCCGCCCGCACCGGGGGCCTTTCCCCTGGCAGCCCTCCCGCCCCAATGGAGCGGGGGGGGGGAGCCCTGCCCCCGCCCATGCCGGGGATCCCGCCCTTCCCGTATATCTCGGGAATCCCAGCACCCTCAATTGAATCAAGGGAAACGTCACACGTCCCGGCTCCAGCCCCCACCTCTCCTGCCTTGAGAAACCCGGCTTCAGAGCCGGCCCCCGCCTCCTGTGCTCCGGAATATTTGGCTTCACTGCCATACCCCACCCCCACCCTCTGCACCACAGAATATTTGGCTTCAGCGCCAGACTTTGAATCTGCCCCTCCTCCCCAGGGGAGTTCGGTGCTTTCTTCCCAAATAAACCCTCTTCTTAACGAAGGAGCACCATACCAGAATACAAGAGGTGCCATTAAGGCTCAGAGGCAGCCCAACAATCCCTCCATTGCTAAACAAACAGAGGGAAGCTGAGAAATTCATTTATTTCCATTAAGAGAAGTACCTATGGGAGGAGGGGGAACGGGCTTTGTAAATGCTCCTCTAACCTCTACAGAGGTTAGGAATTTCAAAAAAGAAATTAAAGGATTATTAGAAGACCCCATAGGTACAGCTGAGCAGTTGGACCAGTTCTTAGGTCCCAACATTTTCACTTGGGAAGAAATGCAATCAATCATGAAAATAATATTCTCCCAAGAAGAAAGAGAAATGATTAGAATTGCTGGAATAAAAATTTGGGAAAGAGAAAACCAACAAGGTCCACCCAGGGATCAGAAAATGCCCATTACACCTCCTAACTGGAACCAAAATGATGAAGCTGGGAGGGGACATATGAATGATTATCGTAATTTGATAATCAAGGGAATAAAAGAGGGGGCACCCCGAGGACAAAATGTCAGAAAGGCCTTTGAGGGGCAGCAAGGGAAGGAAGAAACCCCGACTGAGTGGCTAGAGAGGCTCCGAAAGAATATGAAACAATATTCTGGGATAGACCCAGAGTCCCTAGCAGGGCAAGCCCTGCTAAGAGTTAACTTTGTCACTCATGCCTGGCCAGATATTAGGAAAAAATTGGAAAAAATAGAAGACTGGTATGAGAAACCATTACAAGACCTAGTAAGGGAAGCTCAAAAGATATATATATGTCCGGAGGGATGAAGAAAAAGCCAAAGTGTGAAGAAGGGGCAGTCAATAACTAACTCATGTAAGCACAAGTTAACTATTGGGAGACAGCAATGTTAGTTCAGACATAAGATGTTAATTACAAAGCCTGAGAAGCCGAATTCACCCTAATCTTGTCAAGATAGAGGGGACAAGGATCATCTCAGAGATTGCTAAATCATCCCTCAAAGGACTACGCATGCCCAGGGAGAAAGGTGAAAAGTTCACTGCGAGGATGACTACTGGCCTTCATCAGAAAGACCCCCGAGGAAGAGGAGAGGCCTTCCTCAGCGCGACCACCAGGACACACAGTGCATGCGTGGCCCATATGCTAATGACTTCCGAGAAATAATTTGTGTAACCACGCCTGTCCCAAGGAATGTGATGAATATTCATAATTTAACCCTTAATACTGTGCTGTAGAGAGCACCAGGTGTGTGTGTTTGGAGGAGCGATCCCCACACACCCGGCGCGCCGAATGAAGCAAATACCCACTTCTCTGACTCTGTCTCTGAAGTGTCTCCTGGCCCGGTTGCGGCACGATTCATCTGGCACCCCGAGATGGGACCCTCTCTGCCCGGCTGCTGGATCCAGGGGTAAGCAGACCTCCCAGTCGCGACCCTGAATTTTCAGGGGGAGCTCAGCTGTCCCTTGGCTCACGGCGGGGGCAGACAAGGACCATCTGCACCAAATTAAGGTATTTGCTATTCCTTTTAAACACAAAATACCTGCAGGTCCAGGGTTCGAGTCCCTGAGGGTGGGTTGAAAGTCCCGAGGAAGACTGGGTCTCCCAAAATTAGTCCTGGGTAAGAGGAAAAGTGCTTTTAAGGGGTTGGACCCCACTGTGAAAAGTACTTTTAAGGGGGTTGGACCCCCCCGAGGTTGGACCTCACTGCAAAAGGTACCTTTAAGGGGTTGTGTTACAAAAAGGATAGGATATTGGATTTTAGAAGTAGTAAGGCTAAGGCTCTGCTAGGCTGTAAGGCCTCAGGTGTAGAAATAGTTCTCTTGGGAAACAGGAATGGAATGTGCTGGGTGGGGAAGTTAGGAGTAGTGAATTAGCTGGGCATGGAGAACATGTCTAAAAGTAAATAGTTCTGGGTCGATATATGTTGCATGCAAGGGGGATTTCAGTGGTGGGAGTTCGATTGAGCATTATCTAAGACTAGACAACCATGAAGATATACGGCTTGGGGTATGATTATCAATTGTTAATGTTTTGTATGTGTGCCAATGTTTGAAACTGTATAAAGAGCTGAGTGAAACGATAGGTCTTTGGGAAGCCTGATTTGGGACACCAGTCCCCAGGTCCCCGGGCCCTGAATAAAGCACCGCATAAACTGACTCTCTGTTGGTTTGTGTTTGTGGTCGGTGGGCAACAGTTTTCTGGCGACCCAGATGGGACTCCGGGGGTCGTAGGGGCGGTTCGCGGGGTGATCTGCTCCGTGCCGGCACCAGGTGATTTCTGGGGAGACATCAGCCCGTGCCCGACCCCGCGTCCGACGGACAACCGTGAGGTAAGCCCACAAGGTGCTTTATTCCTTTTAAACCGGTGGTGGTAGCCTGCCCGGTAAGACGAGTCTCTACTCGCAGGGTTGGGGCATTGGTTTGGGATTATAAAGCCTAGGCGCTGGCCGTCAGACAGAGCGAAAGCTTTGCAGAGCCAGCCCTTGCTTCTCGCGGCGACGAGATAAGCAAGGAGGGAATTGGATATTGTGGTAATTGGTATTGGTATTAGTCTGTGTGTTATTAGTTGTGTGCGTTATTGTGTGGTTGCATACCTCTGGAATGATGCCGTTGCGGGTGTTTCGGGCTTTGTCAAGTTCAGATAAGGATATTCCGGAGGATTCTCCCCTCGGGTGTTTGCTAAGTCATTGGAAGGAGGGTAAATTGGGACGGGAGCTGCGGAAAAGAGAATTGATTGATTATTGTAATAAGGTATGGCCTGAATATGAAACTGGGGGGATGCAGTGGCCGTGGAATGGCACTATTAATTCTGAAATTATAACCCCCATGATGCGGTATTTACGGGAAAATGAGAAGTGGGATGAGATACCCTATTTGGATTTGTTTTATCAGCTAATAGGAAAAAAGGACTGGCAGAGGAAATGTGGAATGATGGTGTTAGAAACGGAACCAGACGAATGCGCGGGTTGTAAAGAGCGAAGGCTACGGTTTTCTGAGCCTGAGGAGGATGTGTCTTTGTTGGTATCACCATCCGACCCAGTCAACCTCCTCCTCCCGGACTCAGATTCTTCGGAAGAGGAATCTGACTCCGAGGAAGGAGAGAGGGAACGATCCCGAACTCCCGAGCCCAGGGAGAGAGGGAGGGAACAATCCCGAACTCCGCTCTCCCAGCGTACTCGCAGAGGGCGTCTGGACAGGGGAAAAAGCGCTTCTCGAGCACATCTAATGGCCCCATTGCGAGAAGCAGTTGGACCAACAGGGGATCGGGTCAGAGTGAAAGTTCCGTTTTCCCCCAATGATTTAATAATTTGGAAGCAATCTGCAGGAGCTTATAGAGAAAATCCTGAAAAAGTGGCTCGGGTGGTGAAAATGGTAATAAAGACACAGAATCCGGACTGGAATGACCTACAGGTGTTGCTAGACTCGATAATGGATTCTACGGAAAAGGAGATGGTATTTAAAGCTATGTCTAATCGGGCAAGGGATATGATTCAGTTGCAAGCACCAGCACTACAAGGAATAGGGAATGTGAATGAAATAGTACCAAGGGAAGATCCAGAATGGAACCCTAATTCGTCAGAAGAGTATCATAGGTTGCAGGTTTATCAGGAGCTGTTGGTGGAAGGAATTCAGAGGGGAATTCCAAAGACTTTAAATTGGTCTAAGTTGTATGCGGTAAGACAGGATAAGGTAGAGTCACCATCTGCGTTCTTGGAGAGGCTGAAAGAAATAGCGCGGAGGTATACAGACTTAGACGTGGAATCGGAGGCAGGAAAACTGCAAATGGCCTTGATATTTATGGGACAGTCACAGGAGGATATTAGGAGGAAGCTACAAAAGCTAGAAGGGAATGACACTCGGGACTTGGAGAAAATGCTTGAAGTAGCGTGGAAAGTGTACAATAATAGAGAGAAAGAGGCAGTGAAGAAGCAACAAGCAAGCATGTTGGCAGTGTTACAACAGGCAAGTCAGATGAATGTGAGAGGCCGGGGGAGGGGACGAGGCAGAGGAAACGGGGGCATGGGAAGAAGTGGTTTCGGAGGTTTTGGTGAATCAGAATGTAGGGAACCAGATGATGGGTAGGGGTAGAGATAAATTGGGGCCCAATCAGTGCGCCTGATGCTTCGCCGAAGGTCATTGGAAGAATGAGTGCCCCCTCAATTTGGGGATGGGGACACCGATGAGTAACTTTCCAGGAAGGAATCCCATGAATCAGGGAATGAATGCGAATGATGGGTTAAACCCTTTCGCGCCAGGACCACAAGGTGTCGCTCAAGCCTTTATGATGGGGAGCTATCAAAATCAGAGCTGACTAGATAAAGATCTAAAAGTGGTCCTGGAAGTTGACGGGGGGCCCAGGGAATTTAGGGTAGATACAGGAGCCACTTTCTCTGCAATCAATGAACAAATAGGACCGTTAAGTGATTCAGTTGTGAAAGTAGTAGGGGTGTCGGGGGAGGTGGTGGAGAGGTCATTCTTGCGGCCACTGGAAATCAAATTTGGAAACAAAGAATTGGATCAGCAGTTTTTATATATGCCAAGCAGCCCGGAATGCTTGTTGGGGCGAGATTTATTATCGGCACTGGATGCAAAAATCATATTTGAGAAAGGGCGTGCTAAACTAGAAATCCCGGAGGGGAATCTGGCAAAACTTTTTGTGATTAAAGAGACAAAGACAGAGGAGGTACCCCAGGAAATAGAGCAGGCAGTAGTCCCGTGGGTATGGGAAACAGGGACCCCGGGCAGATCCAGGGTAGCCGTTCCTGTGAAAATTGAATTAAAGGAAGGGGCACACCCGGTAAGAGTTCGACAGTATCCTATCAGTTTAGAAGCCAGGAAAGGAATTGCCCCAATGATCACGCAATTTATAGCATTAGGGATTTTACAAGAATGCGAATCGGAATTTAATACTCCAATCTTTCCGGTAAGGAAACCAAATGGGAAATACAGGTTGGTGCAGGACCTGAGAGCAGTAAATGCAATTGCCAAAGATATACACCCGGTGGTGGCCAATCCATATACATTGTTAACATCGATTTCTGAGAATTTTCAGTGGTTCACAGTGATTGATCTAAAAGACGCCTTCTTCTGCATCCCACTGGCCCCCGAGAGTCGACACATTTTCGCCTTTGAATGGGAAAGCCCAGACACTCGCCGCAAGCGACAGTTAACATGGACCAGGTTGCCACAAGGATTTAAGTGTTCACCCACCATTTTTGGAAACCAGCTAGCAAAGGAGTTAGAGGAATGGAAAACTACCAAGGTAAAAGATTCTCCTTTTTCTTATGTTGTTTTACAATATGTGGATGACATACTCCTGGGAACAGAGGAGCGGGGACTGTGCTCAAAGTTAACAATTGAACTATTAAACATGTTGGGTCAGGCAGGATATCGAGTATCCAAGGAAAAAGCGCAGCTGGTGCAACAGAAGGTGATTTATCTGGGATGTGAAATATCACAAGGAGCCAGGAGAATAGGGGTGAACCGCATTCAAGCCATCTGTGCAATCCCTGTACCACGAAATAATCAGGAACTAAGATCTTTTCTAGGAATGGTCGGCTGGTGTCGCCTGTGGATTCCAAATTTCGGACTTATGGCCAAACCACTATATGAAACAATCAAGGAACCCGAATTCAAGTGGGGTAAGACACAGCACAAGGCCTTTCAGGAATTGAAGCAAGCACTCAAAGAGGCCCCCGCTCTGGGTCTGCCTGACCTGACAAAAGACTTTCAATTGTATGTGCATGAAAGGCAGAGATTAGCTTTAGGAGTACTCACACAGCGATTGGGGTCATGGAAGAGGCCCGTGGGGTACTTCTCGAAACAGCTGGACATGGTGAGCGGAGGGTGGCCAGGGTGTTTGCAAGCAGTGGCTGCTACGGTAATCCTAATTCAGGAGGCACGGAAACTGACACTGGGAAAACACATCACGGTATATGTACCTCACATGGTCATAGCCGTCTTGGAACAAAAAGGGGGGCATTGGCTCTCCTCCAGCAGAATGATGCAGTACCAGGCTCAGTTGCGGGAACAAGATGATGTTGAATTGAAAATAACCAACCATCTCAATCCAGCAGAATTCCTTAGGTCCACCCAAGAGGAAGGAGAACTGGAGCATGACTGCGTGGAGGTGATCGAACAAGTGTATGCCAGCCGTGAAGATCTGAAAGATGTCCCGATGGCAGATCCCGATGTGGAGCTGTTTACGGACGGATCCAGTTTTATGGAGCATGGAACCAGGTATGCAGGGTATGCTGTGGTGACACTCCAGGAAATAGTGGAAGCTAAAGCACTGCCTCCGGAAACTTCAGCGCAAAAAAGCAGAAGTATGGGCGTTGGTAAGGGCATTGGTCCTTAGTAGAGACAGGAAAGTGAACATTTGGACTGATTCAAAGTATGCATTCGGTGTAGTTCACATCCATGGGGCTCTGTGGAAAGAAAGAGGACTTTTGACCTCTCAAGGCTCACAGATCAAACATAAGGAAGTAATAATTCAGTTGTTGGAAGCTGTACACTTACCTAAAGCAGTAGCGATCATGCATGTCCGAGGTCATCAAGCAGACTCCGGGAAGGAATTTCAGGGGAATCGGATGGCAGATGAAGCTGCGAAAAAGGCAGCCAGATTGGTCTGGACTCAAATGGCTCTGATACCGACAAGAGAAAATCCTGCTGCACCTTATTTGGAAGAGAAACCGTGCTACTCTCCGGAGGATGAACGGTTGGCACAATTCACTGGAGCAAGAAGGAATGTTGTAGGATGGTATGTAACACCGGTCGGACAAGTTATACTGCCAGTGGAATTAATGAAAGTAGTCATGAAAACTGAACATAACAAACTCCACTGTGGTGCAGAAGCATTGGTAGAACATCTAAAGAAAATAGTACTCTCTAATTCGATGATAACAATGGCCAAAAGAATAAATGCCACCTGCCCGATTTGCATTAAAAATAACCCGTTGGTTAGAAGACAGGTCCAAATGGGGAAAATACGTGTAGGGCCACAACCAGGGGATTACTGGCAAATAGATTTTTCCGAGTTACCAAAATCTCAGGCATACAAGTACTTACTAGTTTATGTGTGCACCTTTTCAGGATGGCCCGAAGCTTTCCCTTGCAGGACGAACCAGGCCAAGGAGGTAGTGAAAACCCTTCTCAAGGAAATTATTCCGAGGTTTGGGGTTCCTTTAGGAATATCATCAGATAGAGGACCACATTTTACTGCAGGAATCGTGCAGGAAGTTTCTACTATTCTGGGAATTCAGTGGCACTTACACACCCCCTGGAGACCTCAATCTAGTGGTCAGGTGGAACGAATGAATCAAACTCTGAAAAATCAAATTAAAAAGATTTGTCAAGAAGCTAAAATACAGTGGCCCCAAGCATTGCCTCTAGCCCTTCTAAGGATTAGGATTAAACCACGAGAAAGGATAGGGGTAAGTCCGTATGAAATTTTGTACGGCAAACCATATCATGCTGTAACCTATCAAGGGGACCCACATGTAATTGGGGATCAGATGATTGTAAATTATGTTTTGTCTTTAAATAAGACCCTTGCAGCACTGAGATCCACGCTGGAGTGGAATCGACCGTTACCTCTGGACACTCCTGCTCACGATATTCACCCAGGAGACCAAGTTTATGTGAAGAACTGGTCGGTGGAGCCTCTGAAGGAAACATGGGACGGCCCCCATCAAGTGATAATGACAACTTACACCGCCGTTAAGGTCGACGGGATCAACAGCTGGATCCATTACACACGGGTCAAAAAGGTCCCCTCCCGATGGTCGGTGGAACCCCTATCTCCCACAAGAATGGTGTTCAAAGCCAAAAATTAATGCTGTTGTTGTTACTCTTGAGTAAAATAATAATTGTTGAAACCTTTGTTAAAATCACAATACCTGAATCAAGGGTGTGGGTACCGGAGAATTCAAATGTAAATCTCACATGTTTGTTTGTCGATGACCAGGGAGCTGGATGGGACAGAGTCAGGGCACGATGGAAATGGATCACCAAGGATCAAATTCAAGATAAAGGAGTAGAAACGGTCTGGGATGAGAAGCAGCAAAAAGGTAGGACTACCCTGCAGATATCCAATGTAACAAAGGCCAGAGCAGGAAAATATGCTTGTATAGTTTGGATAAAAGGGAGTTATGATTATGGATTCGTAAATCTTGACATTTTAAATATCTCCCAAACAGAACCGGAAAATAAGGTCCAGGTGACTCTCCCAAATGGGAAAGTAGATATGTGGGACGGACCTCCTCTCAGAATAAAATGTACTCATAAAATTGAGACAGGGTGTCAGAAACAGATTGGAATGAAATGGTGGAAATGGAACACGACACAGGAAATGTGGAATCCACAGGTACAAGGGACAAGTTGGTGGACGCAGGGAAATGAAAGCAGAGGATGGTTGAATATAACGAACTCAGAGATTGGTAGATCGAAGGGTAAATACCTTTGTGTTCTCGTTTGTGGTAATAGGGGAGATTATGGGGTCAGGAAGGTAGAAGTGGTATTACAACAGGATCGAGGAATCAAGCCTGAACAGGAAATATATAACGCAAAGGAAGGGCAGGATTTGGTTTTAAGATGTAGGATACCAACTGAAAGCTACACTGAGTATGAATGGTGGTTTGGAGGACAGAACTTGGTGGCTCAAGGGAAATATCAAATTAGAAGAAAACCCCAAGAAATAGTGTTAGTAATTAAAGAGGTCCTGGAACAGCAAGATAATGGACAATACTGGTGTTGGGTTGCTCGAGATGATTGGTGGGCAACCGGGATGATTAGTGTTTATGTTGAAAGAACAAGGGTGACTCGGCAGGTACCAGAGGATGAAATCCGAACCAAACCAGAGAATCTGATTGTGGGTTTAATTAGGGATTTTGGGCAAACACAAAATGTATCAGCAATCACTGCATGTCTGCCTTTGCCCCCTGCGGCAGGAGATCCTATACCATGGGGAATTATACCAGCTCCAGACATGCCTGCATCTAATCGAACAGTTACCTTAAGTTGTACCCAGGAGACTAGGATCCGAACTAAATTGGTTAATCGGACAAATGTGATAAGGAAACACTGGAAAACCCTGGGGAACCGAGCAGATTGTTACAAGCTTCCGAATGCTGTATTTACCAAAATCGGAAGATTCCATGGAGTAGGATGGTGTGAATACGATGAGAGGCAAACGCTAGAAGTCCCGGCAACTGAACAATATTTTGAAATAATATGCCAGAATGTTACAAACACAACTACCATGGGGCAATGGCAGACAATCTGGGGACCTAGTTTGTTAGAAACCTATAGTTACATAGGAACAGTTCAATGGTGTATTTATTGGAAGGGACGGAAAAATCAAACTTACTCAAAGACCTATCAAGGACAGGGTAGTTGGAGAAAAGATGCACCTGGAATGACCGATTGGAATTGCACTAAGGTCTTCACTTGTGACAGCCCAAGTGAGTCTGTGAGTCTACTGCCTGTAAAGGTACTTTTGAGATTTGGCTGTGAATGTAGGGGATATAACCACACGATAAAAGACAAAAATACAGAAGGAGAGTTAAACTGTAAAACTACATCAATCCGAGCTCCAGGAAATTTAGTTTGGGTAATGGGTCACGGACACTGGACCACTCATATGCCGGTAGATGGTCCAACTACACAAATTACTTTAGGAGTTCCAACTCTTTGTCCTTTTTGGAAATCGACAAAATTGACGGCCTCAGAAATACAAATGAGACATAAGCGAGATATAAGTCAGGAAATTGGAGACATAGGGTTAGAAGAAGGGGAAGATTGGCATGGACCTTCTTCAGGAGTTAAATTTGGGTGGGTATTAGAATCTCTCTTTGCACCAATATCATCATATCGAAACAGGGAAATGTTGTACAAATTGTTGGGGCAAACAGAAAGGTTGGCGGCTGTGACCAAGAAGGGATTCAAGGACTTAAATCTGCAGTTACAAGCTACGTCTAGGATGACAATTCAAAATCGGATGGCTTTAGATATGATATTGTTGAAGGAGCATGGCATATGTGGATATCTGCATGGTAGAGATGATCATTGCTGCATTCACATCCCGAATGTTACACAGGAAGTAGAAAAGGATATAAGTCAATTAGAACAGATTGAAGGAAAGGTGAATAATATTCAGAAAGAGGCAGAACATAATTGGGTTGGAGAACTGTTCAGCTCCCTGGGAATTCGGATGTCCGGATGGATATCCTCAATTGTACAGTATGGAATCATGATTGTTATAATCATTTTAGTTGCCTTAATAGTATATAAGTGTCTTTTAGGAATGATTGTCAAGGAAGGTCAACACTCTCGGCGAATAATGAAGGCGATAATGCGAAGAGAAGTTCTGGCAGAACCAGCCACTCCACCTCCTGCTTATTGCGAAACGGCAACATGAATTGTTGAGCATCCTTGCGAACCCAGAAGAAGCTCGAAGGATGCTCAAAAGGGGGGACTTGTTACAAAAAGGATAGGATATTGGATTTTAGAAGTAGTAAGGCTAAGGCTCTGCTAGGCTGTAAGGCCTCAGGTGTAGAAATAGTTCTCTTGGGAAACAGGAATGGAATGTGCTGGGTGGGGAAGTTAGGAGTAGTGAATTAGCTGGGCATGGAGAACATGTCTAAAAGTAAATAGTTCTGGGTCGATATATGTTGCATGCAAGGGGGATTTCAGTGGTGGGAGTTCGATTGAGCATTATCTAAGACTAGACAACCATGAAGATATACGGCTTGGGGTATGATTATCAATTGTTAATGTTTTGTATGTGTGCCAATGTTTGAAACTGTATAAAGAGCTGAGTGAAACGATAGGTCTTTGGGAAGCCTGATTTGGGACACCAGTCCCCAGGTCCCCGGGCCCTGAATAAAGCACCGCATAAACTGACTCTCTGTTGGTTTGTGTTTGTGGTCGGTGGGCAACGGTTGGACCCCGCTGTTATGCGATATTGTACGGCTATTTGCGTACGGCTATTTGCGTTTTGTCTGTTGCTATTGTGCTGCTGTGTGAGTGAGAGTGGATGAGACGCGCTGTCAAGGTGCGAAGCGAGTGAGGAGCTCTATCTGCGGTTCCGTACCCCGGCGACGGGCTCGGCCAGAGAAAAGCGAAGCGTTTGGCAAAGAGTGAATGAGGATAAATCATATAAACCATTGGTTTGGAATTCAACCTTACTGTCCGAAGGGGGGGGCAGATTTTAGAGGAGAAAAGATTTTAGCTATTGAATTGAAAACATCCAGACCCCCAACACCTTTCTAATGTAGCTCCATCTGATTTCCCTTTTGAAATCCTGTGTTTAGTGTATGAAAACAGTTGTGAAGCTTGTATTTCTGTGCATGTATTAATTGTGAGAGAAAGTGGTATTGTACTTCTACTAAATGGAGTGGGTGGTGTCCAAGCTGCGAGAGGAGAGAGCTTGGTGTCAGACTAGAAAGAGCAAGAAAAAAAAAAAATGGAAGTGCAGATAATGTTAGAGTAAGGGGAGCGTGGCAGAGAATAGTGAGAAATTTGAGAGAAACTGGTTAGAAAAGTACAGCAAGTGTATGTGTATGTAAGAAGAGATGAGGAAAAGGCAAAACGATGGCAAAGGTGATGGCAGAAGTTGTAAGAATTGCGGACGTGATTAACAGGTTTGGGTGTGCAGAGCTGTAAGGCTCCTGTTATGTGGTGCTTGTGCAGAGCTGAAAGGCTCCTGTTTGGAGGGGACCCGTGCCCCTGTGCCTTTCGTGTTTTGTTGTGAAAAGCCAGAATTGGCAGGTTTCAGACCTGAGGCGAATCCGGAGCTCCTATCTTGTGGGGAACCCCGCCACCAGTCTGTGGTTTATTGTGGAAAACTAGAATTGGCAGATTCTAATCCTGCAGCCAATTCTGCAGCTGCTGCCTTGTGGGGATGATGCTGTCCCTGTGCAGGCCCAGGTATTTGTCATGCAGCCTCATCTGCTGGGGCTGTAGAGAAACCTATGGAGAAACTGTTTTGCTATTCTTCCGTGGTTAATCTGTTAATCACCTCTCTACTCCTGGGGTGGACTTGGTAATTAAAAAAAAAATAAAATAAAATAAAAAAAAGGGGTTTTAGGCAGTAGCATTGCTTGCTGCCGAACTTGATCTTGTCCAAAGGGAAAATCACTAGAACAAAGGGAGCAAACTGATAAGGCAAACTGCTCCAGGGCGAAAAGCAGAAGCCTACTAAAACCCTGAAGAAAAAAAAAAAAAAAAAAAAGGCAATCCAAATGCCTGATTCACAGACTGCAACTCTTGCAAAACTTTTAGAAGCAGTCTCACTCCCTCCACTGAAGAATCAGTTGGAAGAAACCCCACCGAAAACCTGTGGGAGACAACAAAAGTGGTGCAACAAGCACTTCATAGAATAAATACTAAAACTCCACTTGAATAAGTTAATGCAATTAAACTCTTGTTTCACTCAGACATATTTTTCATTTTTTTTGGGGGGGAAGTTTGTTTCTTTTCTCTTCTCTAGGAATGTCAAATGTCCCAACATCAAAGATAAAGAAAGCAGTTTGAGAGCAAGGAAACTGCTAGCAGCAAAATCACACCTAAATGTGATAACCATTGCTTCACTGTCACTTTGTGTTAGCCCCAAAAGGTTTTACTTCTTTTTAATAATTGGTCTAGTGGGCCAAATTTTCACTTTTCTTTTATAGGAATCTACCAACACATGAGATGGAGCTGTGTGAAAACCAATGAAATGTAAAGTGTCACCATAATTGCTCGCATTGTCAGTTGGTTAATGTTTGTAATTTGTTTGTGTTTTCATTGCAAGTGACTTGGTGAGAGATCAAATAGAAGTTAAAGCATTCTACATATTCTTGAGTTTAATTTTTGTCTAACTTGTTTTGTCTTTTTACTGAAAAATGGTGTGGTTAAAGTCTTACAGATGTATAATTTGTCTCAACCAATATTATCCTGAGAGTTGGTATAAGAATTTATACATATTTGAAATCCTACAAATGTGAATTAACCTTCCTGGTTCTGCCTCAGAAGGCTTCAAAATTATTATAATCTAGCTAAATTTTTGGATTTTCTAATTAGTGAATTAAAGAATCTTGACAAAACACAAGCAAATGCTACATGAGAAATGATTGAATCCCCCTTCCTAAACCAAGAGGGATACAGAAAAGCCTTCTACCAGCTCTCAAACTAAAGTGCTGTTCAATCTCAAGCCGTATGTCTTAAGAGGATGTTTTCACTTTTCCTCACCCCTCCTATTTATAGCACATTCTGCAATCTCAGTTGTAGGTGCAGAATGGGATGAAAAAAAACAAAACAAAACAAAACAAAACAAAAAAAAAACCAAAAAAACCCAAAAAAACAAGGTTTGAAAGAGAATTCATTTCATTTTTAATCCCACCAAAATAAAGCCACAGTTTGTAGTTTGTGTCAAGATTAAATGACAAGAGTGCTATAATCTGTCTCCTGGAAAACAGAGCATAGCCCTAATGTAAAGATATGTTTGCATGAGAACATTTTGTATGAAAATGTTTTGTGTGTTAGTTTTGTATCATAAAAACTAATCCTTCCTAATGTATAGAATTATACAGCAGAGTAAGAATATTATTATAACAAAAACTGTATAAAGAAGCTACAACCAAAGAAGCCTCCTGAAGATACCTGACTAAGACTTTAAAGTGTAAGTTAAACCACTAAGATTAGATAAAGGAAAGAGAAATACCCATAGATAGCAAAATAACAAATCAAGTGATCCCATTAGTAGGAGATGTTGAAATTCCAGAGATCAAAACGGGCTCCCCCAGTGATTATTGAACTACTGGAAGGGGCACAACCAGTGTCAATTAAACAATATACACTAAGGCATGAAACATGAGTAAGAATAAAACCAATAATTACTACATTTATTAATCAGAGGTTGTTGAGAGAGTGTAGACCTTCCTGCAATACCCCAATTCTACCAGTACAGAAGCCAAATGGAAGTTATTGATTAGTTCAGGACCTAAGGACACTTTACTCACAAAATTACAAAGTGACTGAGTGTGGTTTTCAGTTTTAGATTTAAAAGATGCTCTCTTTTGTCTGCCATTAGCTGAAAGCAGTCAGGAAATTTTTGCCTTTGAATGGGAAAACCCCAGAACAGGGAGAAAAAGTCAGCTCACGTGGACTGTATTGCCACAAAGATTCAAAAATAGACCCGTGATATTTGGAGGTCAATTAGCCAAGGAACTGGAAGCCTGGACACCGCCACTTGGAGAAGGTACGCTTCTGCAGTACATCGATGATCTACTGATAGCAACAAGGACCCGTGAAGACTGCAAGAACTAGACTGTAAGTCTTTTAAATTTTCTGGGACTAAGTGGATATAGAGTCTCCCCTGAAAAGGCTCAGCTAGTCCTGCAGAAAGTTACATATCTGGGGTATGAACTGGCAGGAGGGGAGAGAGCCTTGGGAGACAACAGGAAAGAGGCAATTTGTCAACTGCCCAGGCCAACCACAACCAAAGAACTAAGAACCTTTCTGGGAATGACAGGATGGTGTAGATTATGGATCTATAACTATGGACTCATTGTGAAACCTTTATACCAACTCCTAAAAGAGACTGGGGGAACTCACCTATGCTGGACACCAGAGACTAATATTGCATTTGTAACCCTGAAACGTGAGTTAATGCAAGCTCCAGCACTGGGCATACCAGATGTCACTAAACCTTTTCTGTTGTTCTCACATGAGAGACAAGGACTGGCGCTGGGACTTTTGGCACAGAAGTTGGGATCCTACAAAAGGCCAGTGGCTTATTTCTCCAAGCAGCTGGACGTGGTCAGCCAAGGATGGCCCCCCTGCCTGCGTGCAGTGGCAGCTGTGATCCTGAACATAGAAGAAGCTCACAAGTTCACACTGGGCCAGCAGATAACTGTTTTTGTCTCTCACACGGTGTCAGCAGTGCTCACACAAAAAGGAAATCACTGGTTAACCCCATCTCGCTTTCTCAAATACCAGGCTGTCCTGGCAGAATCAGAGGATGTGAGTATCCAAGTAACTAACATTTTAAACCCAGCAGCTTACCTCCAAGGCAAAGCTACTGAGGAGCCTGGAAAGCATGACTGCATAGAAGCCATGGAGGCAGTTTACTCCAGCCGCCCGGACCTAAAGGACTCTCCACTAGAAAATGCGGAAAACTGGTTCACTGATGGGAGCAGTTATATCAAGAATGGTAAGCGGCTCGCTGGGTATGCAGTTACAACCACAGATTCGTCATTGAGGCAAAACCATTACCTGTGGGGACATCAGCTCAAAAGGCTGAAATAACAGCCCTAACTCGAGCCTTGGTGTTGGCCAAAGGAAAACCTCTCAACATTTGGACTGATTCAAGGTATGCTTTTGGGGTGGTACACGCTCACAGGGCTATCTAGAAAGAAAGAGGTTTATTAACCTCACAGAAGAAAGAAATCAAGCACACTACTGAAATCATGCAGTTACTGGAAGCAGTGGTAAAGCCTTCAAAAGTGGCTATAATGCATTGTAGGGGACACTCCCAGGGTAACACTATCCCTGAACTGAGAAATGCTATGGCAGACAAAACAGCAAAGGCAGTGGCCAGTAGAGTTCAGATCCAAGCCCTAACTCTAATTATGATTTAAATTAGATACAAAAAAAAAAAATTAGCACAGATAGGTGGGCTAAGATAAAAAGGTCTCATAGTCATATCCAGAAAACTGTTAAAATCATTTATCCAAAGTGAACATTGCATCAAATCACTTTAGATGACACTTCTTGAAGGCTTAAAAAGGTATGAAACAAACTTACATCATGGTTACCCAACTTATCCTGGCTTAAACAATTGTTTGTAATAGCTATTTGTGTTATTGCATTCCTACTTACTGTTTGTATTAGTAGTTACTGTTGTATGATATTATGTACTTGGAATTGCAATGCTTATGCTCAATATAAACAAGTATAAACTTAGAAATAAGATAGAGAAGGGTTCTTACTTTAAAGACATACAAGATTTGTAAAGAATTACAAATAACCAAAGAAAAGGGGGGATTGAAGAAGGGGCAGTCAATAACTAACTCATGTAAGCACAAGTTAACTATTGGGAGACAGCAATGTTAGTTCAGACATAAGATGTTAATTACAAAGCCTGAGAAGCCGAATTCACCCTAATCTTGTCAAGATAGAGGGGACAAGGATCATCTCAGAGATTGCTAAATCATCCCTCAAAGGACTACGCATGCCCAGGGAGAAAGGTGAAAAGTTCACTGCGAGGATGACTACTGGCCTTCATCAGAAAGACCCCCGAGGAAGAGGAGAGGCCTTCCTCAGCACGACCACCAGGACACACAGCGCATGCATGGCCCATATGCTAATGACTTCCGAGAAATAATTTGTGTAACCACACCTGTCCCAAGGAATGTGATGAATATTCATAATTTAACCCTTAATACTGTGCTGTAGAGAGCACCAGGTGTGTGTGTTTGGAGGAGCGATCCCCACACACCCGGCGCGCCGAATGAAGCAAATACCCACTTCTCTGACTCTTTCTCTGAAGTGTCTCCTGGCCCGGTTGCGGCACGATTCAAGTGGAAGCAAAGATCATGATAGCCACTATGCGAGAGAGTACCTTCCAAAAAAATCTAAAGCCCTCAGGTAACACTCCTAAACATTCAAGATTCAGAAATGGTGGAAAAGAGAAAAATAAAACCTCAGCACAATTAAGATTCCAAGAACAACCCAGGGATGCCTGTTTTTATTGCAAGGAAGAAGGGCATTATAAAAGAGAATGCCCCCACCTGAGGAGGGATCTGAAAATATTTCAAGAAACACACACAGAAGAACAATAGGAAAGTCATGGGCTCTATTTTTGGGGGGATAAATACCATCTGGAGCCTTTGATAACTTTAAAAGTAGGCCCCCAAGAGGAAGTATTAGAATTTATAGTTGACACTGGGGCAGAAAGGACTTGTGTGATGAATATTCCAAAAGGGTGTGATGTGAGTAATGATATGGTAAAAGTAACAGGAGCAAAGGGGGAAGGATTTCAAGTCCCTGTCATTAAAGATGTGGTTATTGAAGGGGAAACAAAAATAGGGATAGGGGATGTTTTGTTAGTTCCTGGGGCTGGCAGCAATTTATTGGGAAGGGATTTACAAATCCAACTGGGGATTGGAGTCATACCAGAAGAAGGGAAAATGACGGCCAAAGTGTTAAAACTTAGCCAAGAAGATGAAAGCAAAATTAACAGAGAGGTTTGGGCTGGGGAAGGGAATAGGGGTGGACTAGATATTGACCCCATAAGGGTCACAATTGAAAAACAAGAATGTCCCATTCGTGTACGTCAGTACCCTATATCTTTAGAAGGGAGAAAAGGCTTAAAACCAGTGATAGAAGAATTAATAAAGGATGGGACACTAGAACCTTGTAAATCCCCTCATAATACCCCTATTCTCCCAGTAAAGAAATCTGATGGAAATTATAGATTAGTGCAAGATTTAAGAGAAGTAAACAAAAGAACACGGGCCTGCTACCCTATGGTTCCTAATCCCTGTGGGAGTGTGTTTGTTTAGTTCAGTCCGGGTCTCCCCCCTATGTTCTGTAAGTTTGGTGTACCCCAGTTGGCACCCCCCCCTGTTTTATTTAAATCACCCTGTCTGTCATTTTTATCTCCTCCCAGGACCCTGTCTGTCACTCTGCCACCCCTCCCAGGCTTCTGGAAAGTTCTAGCCAGGGGGCCAGGTGATTAGTCCTGGGAAAGGAGTCCCTCCCTTCCCCTGTTATAGTTGGTTCCCTTATGTGTCCCTCGTTCTGCTTGCCGCACCCTTCCCTTCCCTGGTTGGTTGTTCTGTACACCCCCCCCCCCCCCCCATGCCCCCCCCGCCATAAAATGCCCCGGCGCGCGATCTGCAGGTGCTCTGGGTTGGGCACCCCTGGTGGTTGAGGTCCCCCCGTCCGGAGGGCCAATAAACTTTCTGGATTTAACCCAACTCTGAGCCTGCCCCCTTTCCTCCGCCGTCTGCCTTTATCGCCGCGGTCCCTTGGAAGGACCCACGAGCCAGACCTTTGATCCCTCCAATATCAGAGGCTGGCCCCCGTTGCCTGCTGTGTCCCGAGCTGACCGGGCTGAGTGGGAACTGTTCCCAGAGGACACAACGGCAAATCCCTACACTCTTTTAAGCAAAATTCCACCTCAACATCAGTGGTTTAGTGTGGTGGATCTTAAAGATGCCTTTTGGGCCTGCCCACTGGCAGAGGAAAGCCGAAATATTTTTGCCTTTGAATGGGAAGATCCAAACACAGGGAAAAAGAACCAACTGAGGTGGACTAAAGTGCCACAGGGGTATTGTGAGGCCCCAAATTTATTTGGGCAAGCCTTGGGAGAAATATTACAAACCTTCCCCATTCCCCCAGGAATACAAATTATCCAATATGTAGATGATCTTCTAATATCAGGAGAAGATGAAATTAAAGTCAAAGAAGCTACTATAAAGCTTCTAAATTTTCTTGGGGAAAAGGGACTAAGGGCATCAAAAGGGAAATTACAGTTTGTGGAATCAGAAGTAAAATATCTCGGCCACCTGATAAGCAAAGGTAGCCGAAAACTAAGTCCTGAAAGAATTACAGGGGTTTTATCCCTCCCTCCTCCCTCTTCAAAAAAGGAGGTTAGGAGACTGCTGGGGCTACTGGGATATTGCAGACTATGGATTGAAGGATATACACAAGCAGTAAAATTTTTATATGAAAAATTAACAGGGGGAGACAATATACAATGCACCAAAGATGATGATAATAAATTAGAAAAACTGAAGTTGAAACTAGCCTCGGTACCAGCCCTAAGCTTACCCTCACTAGAAAAACCCTTTCACTTATATGTGAATGCAGAAAATGGAGTAGCTCATGGTGTATTAGTCCAGGAATGGGGAGGGGTGAGAAGACCAATAGCTTATTTATCTAAACTATTGGACCCAGTAAGCCGTGGCTAGCCAGTATGCATTCAAGCCATAGCAGCTACTGCTATTTTGGTGGAGGAGAGCCGTAAGCTCACCTTTGGAAGTAAACTGATTGTATACACACCCCATGCGGTCCGGAATGTGCTAAATCAAAAAGCTGAAAAATGGTTAAGAGACTCCAGGATATTAAAATATGAAGCAATTCTGATTGACAGTAATGGTCTAACTATAGAAACAAGCAAAAGCCTCAATCCGGCCCAATTCCTGTATGGAGAACCAAAAGATGACCTGGCACATGATTGCTTAGAAATTATTCAATACCAAACAAAAGTTCGGGAAGATCTAGCAGAACAAGCCCTCTTAGAAGGGGAAAGAATATATGTGGATGGTTCATCCAGATGCTTGCAAGGAAAAAGAATGTCAGGATATGCCTTAGTCGATGGGATAAATATGCAGACCATCGAAAAAGGAAAACTACCTTCAAATTGGTCGGCGCAATCTTGTGAATTATACGCTCTAAAGAGAGCACTGGAGCATTTAGCACACAAAAAGGGGACCATCTATACTGATTCAAAGTATGCCTTTGGGGTAGTACATACCTTTGGGAAGATCTGGGAAGAAAGAGGTTTACTAAATTCAAAGGGGAAGGAACTGATACATGAAGGCCTGATTTCAGAAGTGTTGGAGGCATTAAAATTGCCTGAAGAAATAGCCGTAGTGCATATCAAAGGACACCAAAAAGGGATGACCCCAGAAATAAGAGGGAATAATCTAGCAGACCAAGAAGCCAAAGATGCAGCAGAAAATGGGACCGAACGAATTATGTTAATCCTGACCCCAGAAAGGGGAGAATTGGAAATCCCCAGATTTAGTAAAGAAGAAGAAAAAGAATTATTTAAGATAGGGGGAGAACAAGATCAATCTGGAAAATGGAAACTCCCTGATGGGAGACAGTTACTTAATAAGCCACTCACTAAGAGAATATTAGAAGATATGCATCAAAAAACTCATTGGGGTACTCAAGCTTTGTGTGATCATTTTCTAAGAAATTATGGGTGTATTGGAATCTTTGGGAACTGTATAACTTGCCAAAGAGTGAATAGGAAAATAATGAGAAAAACAACATTAGGAGGCCGCGAGTTAGCTCTGCGACCATTCCAAAGTATCCAAGTAGATTTCACTGAACTTCCTCAAGTACAGAGATGGAAGTTCCTATTAGTAATAGTAGACCACCTAACTCATTGGGTAGAAGCAGTTCCTGCTACTAGAGCAACAGCTAACATAGTATGCAAAACCCTTCTGGAACAAATTATTCCCAGATATGGAATGGTTAATAAAATAGACTCAGATAGAGGAACACATTTTACATCCAAACTCTTACAACAAATAACTCAAGCCTTGGGAATAAAATGGGAATTACATACCCCCTGGCACCCACAAAGTTCAGGCCGAGTAGAAAGAATGAACCAGACTTTGAAAAAAACTTTAACAAAATTAATGATTGAAACTCAAATGTCATGGGTCAAATGCTTACCTTTGGCTCTGTTGAGAGTCCGAACACAGCCCAGGTCAGACCTGGGAGTATCTCCTTACGAGATGATGTTCGGATTACCCTTCCTTACCACTCAACATGAAACAGCCACTTATGAAGTAGGAGAAGTAAGTGTCAAAAAATACGTCACCACAATTGCCAGAACACTTGAAAATTTGCGGCTGAAAGGAATGATCCCTCAAACCACAACTTTGGAGTTCAAAATTCATAATATCCATCCAGGGGAATGGGTACTAGTAAAAACATGGAAAGAACAATCTTTGACTCCACAATGGGAGGGTCCTTTTCAGGTACTGCTGACGACTGAGGCCGCAATCCGGACCAAGGAACGAGGGTGGATCAAAGGACCAGCAGAATCAAAGGACCTGTAAAAGAACCTGAAGAGTGGACTGTAATATCCAAACCAGGTGATACCAAATTGATTCTTAAACGGAGGCCAGGTGACAATGAACTAGAACAATCTAAATAATCAAAGGGATATGCAAAGAATCACACCTAACTGAGAAGTGAAAGCCAAATTGATATCAGTGGCCCCTGGACAAATTCTGGGACATCGTGGAGAAGAATATTCTCACTTCAAACAGGAAGGGTTGGGACTGTATCAAACAGGGAACTCTCATGTTCTGATTCTAGCCTGTGACTTGTATTAAGAAGGGGGGGAATCACAACTTCCATCAGTGCCACATCATATACCCTGTTTGAATCATTCTAACACGGGGCATGCCAGCCAGGTCAAATATAAGTAATTAATCTGGAGGGAAATCGACATTCCACACCATCGACACCCTAGTTGTAAAAGGTGTCAAGCACAAAGTCAACCCCCTATCCAGACAAAATCATAAGCAACAAAAGTAATAACTTTGCTCTGCAGATGGGAATTACTAGTGCCTGTTGAATGGGAAACACCTAAGATACGATAAGATACTACAGTTAAAATAAGTACCAAAAGAAATTTGCCTAAAAGCTACAAAGGAAGCGACAAGGAAATAGAGGGCAAGACCGGGTTGGCCACTGTACTCGCCACCGAGAAGATCCAATACACCTGCCATGGGTTGCAACCTCATAGGCAAGGGAGGTGGGAGTATAAGCCATGCCGGACCTCTGTTATTCCTTCTTTTGTCACTTATCCTGCTCCCTTTCGGGACACCGGCAAGACCATGTTACAAATGCTATCGAAAGCTCTACATGGAAAGACACCGGGGCTTCTTTCTTATTACTCATACCCATATCAACAGTCACTGTTATGACTCGTCCAAATTAGGTATTTGCATGCATAAAGGGGAAAAATATTAGATTACAGAAAATTTGGGAACAAGTGGAAACAGACTAGGAAGTAATTGTCCAAAAGGAGAAAAATGGATTTGCTTCACAGCTGCCACCAGGGGAACAGTCCAAGATTTGGTAAAAGAACAAGTGGTAAGTAAAGATACAAAGCCAGCACAGCAACCTCGCCCTATATTCACCTCACGCCAGGACCTGTATGCAAAGCTCAAACAACAGTTAAAAGAGGAAAAAACCCCAAGGTTAGGAAAAAACCTGTTTGTAGAATTGGGGGAGAGGATAGGTAAAGAACTTAACATAACCAACTGTTGGGTCTGTGGAGGAGCTTTAATGGCAGAAGAATGGCCATGGAAAGGTAGCAGCCTAGGCCCGGTAGAACTCCTTAAATGGAACCGGACAAATATAAGAGGGGGGAACTGACCTGAGGGGTGGATTTTAAGTTCAACAGTGATAGGGGAAGAATGCCTCTGGCGAACTGGGAAAAACTTTCTTAATGAAGTAGGAAACACTCCCTGTAAAAGGTATAAAGTGAGTAACAAAACTCCAGCGTGGTGGGTCCCAGAAAAACCAACTTGGTATTGGGCTCAGAAAAAAGGAAAAGACTGTGTATACGATAATGAAGTTGGACTCTTTCAGTGTAGGAAAAATCCTTATTTTGGAATCCCAGAAATATCCAAATTTTGGGAGAATATAAATCATCAAGAAGGTGATTATTGGAAAGCACCAGATGGCTTATTTTGGATATGTGGGAAAAGGGCATACCCAAGACTCCCTTCACATTGGGAAGGGAGTTGTACACTAGGAATCATTCAACCAGGGTTTTTCCTTCTACCAGAACCAGAGGGAGATCAATTAGGAATACCTGTCTATGAAGACTTCAAAAGAAATAAAAGAGATTTAATTGGAGGATTCCAAAAATGGAAAGATGAGGAATGGCCCCCTGAGCGAATATTAGAAACATATGGGCCAGCTACCTGGGCACAAGATGGAAGTTGGGGATATCGAACCCCAATTTACATGCTGAATCGTATCATCAGACTCCAAGCTCTTGTAGAAATCATAACCAATGAAACAGCCGGGGCTATGGAATTAATAGTCAGCCAGCAACGCCAAACCAGAGCTGCAATATATCAAAATAGGCAGGCTTTAGACTATTTACTGGCTGAAGAAGGGGGTGTGTGCTGGAAGTTCAATACATCGGATTGTTGTTTAAAAATTGATGACAATGGGGATGCCCTTCTAGATATCGCCAACAATATCAGAAAAATAGCCCATGTACCAGTCCAAAAATGGGAATCAATGATGTCTGCTAACTGGTGGGATGGCATATTGGGGAAAGAATGGTGGAAGAAGCTAGGTTTCTTCCTCTTATGTGCTACAGCTGGTCTAATATTTCTCCCTTGCTTGATCCCCTGCTTTATTCGGCTAATCACCAGCGTAGTTCAAGGCATGCAAGTTGTGGCAATGCCTACTGACCCAAAGTTGGCTATGTCTGGAACAGCACAAAAAATTATGGTATTAAAAAGACAAAGTGATATAAAAGACCCTCTCGAAGAAGCCAAATTAATCTGTGAAAAGAACGAACGGACACTAGAAGCCAAGAAAAAAGAATTATTGCTCAAGCCAAATGATTTATAAAATAGAAAAGGGGGGATTGTTATAAACATATATTATATTGGCTTCTCGCAAAGTATAATGGTAGATATTATATAATGTTAGAAATGCATTTTGCTGTGTGGATGTAGTTTTCTCTCTTTAGCAAGAATGTTAGCAAGTGTGAGCAAGTAAGATAACCTCCAAGCGAACAGAGGATGAGGCCCAAGGAGCTGCTAATCAACACTTTGTCCAGGGAACAAAAGGGCCAAAAGGCTACTCCGCCCGGAGAACCGGAGAACAGGCGGCCAGGAGAGTCCGAGAGCCGTTATCACCACTCTGCCCGGGGGGGCAAAGAGGCCCAAAGCTGCAATCAGCCCTGACTGTCTGGAGAATTAAGAGATCCACCCTACCATCGACTCTTACCTAGCCTAGCGGGCCCAACCCCAAGAATCAAGAGAAATAAAACCACAAGGCAGAAGACTACGCATGCTCTAAAAAGGCGGAACCAAGGAGTGGCCATGCAGAACAGCTCCAGGAAAAGTTTTAATATGAATGAAGAACAGACAGTAAAAATGGTATAAAAAGGACTCGCCTCCAGCATCAGGTGTGCTCTTGGCAGAGCGCCAAGGCACCCGGCCGTTACCCCTTTGCTTTATTTTATGTGTCTCTTATTGTCTTTATATTAAACGCTTTAAATTCTCACAGGAGAGTGAACCTCGTTTTTCACATATGGGTGCCGTACCCTCCTACCCTCACACATGCCACTCAAAGCTCCTTGCGTGGAGCTCTCGCACCATCTATGCCAGCAACTGTGCCAAGACACCGCCCTTGTTCAGCACCATCGCACCTACCACAAGGTAGCTGAATCGGAGGGCAGGAAAAAGACATCGACAATGGAGGGGAGTTGCTCCCACTGACAGCCAAGCTCCAAGTTCAGCGTCCCTTACGTCTCGCCCAGGACGGGCGGGAAAACGCCTCGGCGGAGCGCAGCGCTGGGCGGGAGCGGCCGGCACGGCACCGAGCGCGCTCCCCACTCCCTCCCGCCCGCGCCGCTGCTGGGACGCCGGGTTCGCCGGAATCGGCCACGTGCTGCAGGGAGGGCAGCGCGGCAAAGGCGGCCACCCCTCGTCGCCCTGGGAAGGCCGGCCTCGGATCCCCGCTCTCTCCACCGGCACGGGCAGTGCCAGCAGCCTCTCGCTGCGGCCGCCGCTGGCCGAAAGCTTGGCCGCGCACCGCCCGGCCGGCCCCGCCGCTCCGCGGAGTCACACGGCACCTGCCGTGGGCGGCCGCCGAGCGACAGGAAGCAGAAGCGCTCACCGCCGCGCCACTCGCCGCCCCGCCCGGGCGCTCCTCTCTTCGCGCTACCACGGCGGCGCCGGCCCGCCCCGCCTTCCCCGTCGCCTGCGGTGCAACGCGGGTGCCACGAGCCACGCAGCACGCGTGCGGCCGGGCCCTGCCGAGCCGCAGGCGGAGCCGGGGCACGGCCCGGGCGGGAGAGCTTCCGGCGGCCGAGCGTGAGCGCGCCAGGCGGGGGGGCGGCCGGCGGCGCGATGGAGAGCTAGATGGAGGCGGCAGCACCGCGCGGCATAAAATAGCTGCTCGTCCCGCAGCCGCCCGCTCCGCAGCCCCTCGGCTGCTGTCGAGAAGGGCCCCGGCCCTGGCCGCGCCGGTGGCGACGTGGCTCCGCAGCCCGCGGGCAGCCCTGGCGGGGCAGGGGAGCAACGCGGGCAGCCCCGGGGTCGCGCAGCCGTCTTTAACGCGCGGTGGGAGCCGCCGGGAACTATTTTACACCTCCCGGGGGGCTGGGGAGGAGCACGGAGACCACGCGGTAGGTCGCTGCCGTTAGGGAAAATTAATCCACGATGCCTGAGGTTTATGTCCGAAAAGGAGACAGAGGAGTCCTGCAACATTCTTCGACTACAGGGAGAGTCCATGGGGTTTTTCCCATGGGGTCTGTCAAACGGTTGCGGGATGCAGCCCCCTTTTGATGCCAAGTTCCCGGCCACAACGCCCTCTTCGTTTTCCCCACTGGCTGAGGTATTCGGGAGATACAGACTTCCGGAACTGCCTACTCTATGCCTCCCTCTAATATGCACCCCCCTTTTGGCATCGAAAAGAAAGAAAAAGAAACCATCCCTAATAATATTAAGTCTTTGTTGCCTTGCTCTAGGTTCAGGAATTTAATACAGCCTCGATTAATCAACAGTCTCTGATGATTAGTAACAGTTCTCGAGAACTAATCATTTCTTCTGTTATTTCACTACCCATAAGTTCCTAGCCTTGTCTACAGGCCGATTCACACGGTCTGGTTGTAAGGACTCATCCATCTCACTCCTTTCAATCCCTCCTCTTTTAATTTGATCTGTATTTGTCTTTACAAACCTTAATTACCATTGATTCAATTTTTTCTTCTGGAGCCTTCTTGGGTTTTGCTATTATTTGCAGTGACATCCTTTTCTGTCCTTTTGTATGCATTTCTGGATCAGGTAGGCATGGCTGCTAGCGGCATCCCCTTGAGCACCTGCTGAAAGAGCTGCACCCAGCATGGTGTCACGCATGGTAAAAAGATGAGAGTTGCTATAGCATATAAGAGGAGAAATGGTATTCATTTAGCCCATAGCTGGCCAGTTAACCATGCAAACATGTCCCATTACCATCCTTTCAACATTTGGACAGGTCCATGAGCTGGCGTTATTTCCTTTGTTATTTGTTTGACCACATTTCCGCTGTCATCTGCTTGCAAACAGCAGCTCGAGTCATTTAATTTCCCACAAACTCCTCCTTCTTCTGCTAACAGATAATCTAATACCATCCAATGTTGAAATACCGCTTTCCTCATTCAAGTGGGTTGGTCAGCTAGAAGGTCAAGAGCTGTGGCTGGCTGGTTGGTAATTATTTCCGAGACAGCCTGTAACCTAATTATCTCATTCAAATTGGGGTGCTCCCTCCAGCCAGGGCTGCATCAGCTGACTGCTTTTCTCTAATTAAATCATCACAGATTTTGATTCCTAAGCGATTTCCCTGAACTTGTAGTAGCAAAAAGAACAATGGTCTAATAAATATACCATATCCCTGACCAGTTTGGAGGTAGCCTGAGCTAAGCATATTGGCCGCAAATCCAATAATGTCCTTTCAAAGCCCATGTTCCATTAGCAAAGGGGCCTTCCTACCCTTGGTCATCAATTGGTGGGTCAAAATACAGCAGGATTCCCGGGCCTAACGGTCCTCCAACAATAGTTGCCCCACCATAAGGGTCACAGTATTTGCATTTCCAAGCTCCCACACAGGGTTCCCATCTACTTTTACATCTGCAAGCTGCTTGGTTGCATTTGGAGCAGAACTCACTAAAAGGCTTTGAGTTCCAATCGGGTGTTGCCATTCCCACTGATAATCACAAACAACATGTCTTCTACTTGTGGAATTTTTGTGGGGACAGCTCAAAAATAGGTGGTCAAAAAAGCCCTTGTTCCTCCCCATTGCTTTACAGGCTTCCAAATATTTTTGGTAAGTGTGGCAAGAACACCTTACGCAGCTACCATTAGTGAGCCGAACAGGTATTTGATTGCATTTGCCTTGATATTTGGAACAATTGTAAGGAGGGCAATTGGGGCTCGAAACCCAATTGTTTAAACCCAGAGGGAAAGTCAATTGACAAACGCCTTTTCCTACATAGACATGCCCTGTCCTGTTTAGGCAATAAGTGCCTTTTTGAGAAGAATGAAGTGGCCATGGACTTCCTTCTTCGGCCCAAAATCCTGTCCTAGTATGGACCTCACGTCGGGTGTTGACCCACCACTTAGGTTCAGCTGGGCTAGCCAACCATGGCCACTCTTCAGATCCTCCTGGCCCTCCACAGAGCCAGCAATTGCTAAGGTTAAAAACTTTTGCTACTTCTTCTCCTAAGGCTGCAAATTGATTCTCCCACTCCTGGCCTAAACTTAGCTGACCATATAAAAGTAGAATTATTAAGGAAAATGTTTTAATAGTGTGATCTAATTAGCTAGTCTAATTTTCACGTTGTCTTCTGCACCACCTGTGGCAATTGAAGACACAGAAACCACCTAACGTACAACAATGGCCGCAAGTATTAGCCCCCCAGTGAGTGGAGATTCTAGAGGAGGGATGCCCATACTGACTATTTCAGCAGATGGTCTGTGGGTAGGCACGCAGGGCTTCCTCTGATGTTGAAGCACTGGCTACTGCTCCAGCCCGCTCCTGCAGAGTGTCAGTCACGGCCTCCCAGCTTTCTCCTCCAGCCGAGATGTGCAAATCTCTGAGGCTTCAGAGACCTTGACCCAAGTGTGACGGGTCCACCTGTGTTCAGCTGTCTTGATGGCTGTTTCTGTGGTCAGTGACACTTGGAATGGGCCACGCCATTTCACCACCATTGGCGCTTCTTTCTACCCCTTAACTAGGACTCAATCTCCCGGTTGGATGTTACAAGCAGCAAAGTCCAAAGGCGGGGCTTGTGCCAGCTGAGCTTCCTGTTGAAGGGGTTTCACAAGAAGCAGTATCCTGGCCACAGATGGTTTTAAATATACATCACTTGCCTCTACCCCCCTCCCCCCCCCCACCCCAAGGTTGAGACTTACCAGGGTAATTGCAAACGACGATTGAAAGGGAGATAACTGAATCTCTCTTCTGGGTCGGGCCCTCATTCTCGCCAAAGCCAATGTCCAAAGCCCTACCCATGGCATCTTGATTTCTATTACCAGCTTCAAAAGGTGTTTATTTCTCTATTCATTGTATTCTACCCGAGCCGAGCTCTGGGGGTGCCAGGGCCTATGGAGGTTCCATTGTATTCCTAAAGAAGCCAAAACCCCTTGAAGGATCTTTCCTGTAAAATGAGTTCCCCTATCTGAGTCTATTGCTTCTACAATGCTTTATCTTGGAATGACTTGTTCCAACAATGCCTTAATAACTGATCCTGTCATTGCTGAAGCAGTTGGAAATGCTTCTGGCCACCTTGCTAGCTGACATACGATTACCAGAAGATATTAAGCCTTGCCACTTGGGGCATCTCAGGAAAATCCACCTGGCGTCTTTGGAAGGGACATGCAGCCCAAGGCCTCCCTCCCCTGGCAGGTTACTTTGTAACTCGGCTGTTTGCTTTAGCACAGATCAAGCAACCTTCAACAGCTCGTTTTGCCAGTCTAAAAAGACCCACAGCAACATGCATCATGAGGAAGGCTTCTGCCAATCCTCAGGAAATGCAAGGACTCTCTTCACGGAGTTGTTTTAGTATTGGTAGGGCCAAAGGCTCTGGTATCTCTTGTTTGCCATCCCTTGTAAACCAATTCTTGCCTTTTTTCTCTGCCGCACGACTTTTAACTGTATCTCGAACATCTCTGGTAGAAAAGACAGCTTCCCGGGCAGTGATGGAGTCACTGGGAGCAAAGGGGGCATCTTGGAGAGTTCTGGCAGAAGTGTTGCTTTCTGAGTTTCTTCATCCACCAAAAAGGAGACAGAGGAGTCCTGTAACATTCTTCAACTCCAGGGAGAGGCCATGGGGCTTTTGCCATGGAGTCTCTCAAATGTTTGCGGGACGCAGCCCCCTTTTTCTGCTAAGTTCCTGGCAACAGCACCCTCTGAGGTACTCGGGAATTACAGACTGCCGGAACTGCCTACTCTATTCCCCCCTCTAATATGCACCCCCCTTTTGGTATGGAAAAGGAAGAAAACGAACCTATTCCTAATGCTATTAAGTCTTTGCTGCCTTGCTCTAGGTTCAGGAATTTAACAGGGCCTTGGCTGAGCAACAGTCTCTGTTGATTAGTAACAGTTTCTAGAGCTAATACTTTCTTCTCTTACTTCCCTCCCTGTAAATTCCTAGCCTTGTCTAAGGACGGATTCACACGGTCTCTTTGTAAAGACACATCTATGTTACTCCTTTCACTCCCACACCTTCTTGGCGGTGGAACGGCTCCCCCCGGCACAGCACCCGGCACAAAACCCCCGTATGCGCACACACACACCTGCACTTACCCTGCACTCCGCTGCACACACACACACACACACCTGCCGCACACTAACACCCCCGTCCACATCCCCCCCATGCTACTTGCAGTGGCCCCGCCCCTGCCATCCCGGCCGGCTGGCAGCGCCCACTCCTCACATGCTTCCCCATGCCTTGCATTTCCTTGCTGCCCCCTCTGTAGCCTTCCCTCAACCTGCCTTTTCTCCCCTGCCTTGCATTGACTTGCTCACCCATCCCCCACCTGACTTCCTTTCACATTCGTCTAGGTCTGGCCTCACCTTTCCTTTTCCTTCTAGGACCCTCACTGCCTTGCCTCGCCTCGCAAAGCCACCACTTGCCTTGCCTTGCCCTTGAACCCCTCCCTTGCCTTGCATGACCTTGCTCACCCCTCCCCCACCTGGAATTCAAGACCCCTTTTCAATGACCTTTCATGCCCTTGCCCTGCCCTTTCTGCTCCTCCTAGGAATCTCAAAGCTCTCAAGCATCTCCGGTGTTTCAGGATCACATGAGAGGAAGACCAGGGGAGGAGGACGCATGTTGCCACACTCATCTCTATGGGCAGCCTTTGTCTGGGAGCAATCCTTGCATGTCTTGAATCTTGGAAGGGCAATTCACATTTTGCCCTTGAGCTCGGGGACCAGAATGAGAGTTCTTTTGCATACAAAGCAAAGCAGGTAGCTCAAGTCTTTTAGGTGCAGAGGAGAGATGACCCACGCGGGATCAAGGCCACACAGAGCACTTGGTCCTGGCCACTTTTGTGTACTAGCAGTCATTGAATGTACTTCTCACGTGCCTTGCCTGGCCTTGCCTTGGCAACACAACAGTTTCCTTGCCTTGCCCTGCTAGCCCTCTGCAGCCTTGCATTCCTTTGCATGGCCCTTGACCTGCCTACTGCTTTCCTCCAGGGCCTTGGCTTGCCAAGCCCTTCCTGTTTCTGCCTGGCCTTCCCATCAGTGGACTTTCCTTCCTACGGCCAGCCTTGCCTCTAACTTCTGGGCCTTCTCTTGCCTACCACTCCATTTGCTTTCCCCTCACTGCTCTGGCCTTGCCTACCTCTCCCTTGACTTGCCCACAATTGCCTGCACTTGGTTTGCAGCGCCTTGCCTGCATGGAAGGCAAGGGAAAGAGTGATAGGCAGGGCAAAGCAAAGCCAGCAAGTTGTAGGTAGTGCGAGGCAAGGCAGACGTAGGCAAAGGAAGCAGAGCAAGGGTAGCTTAAGAAGAACAAGACATGGTGCTGAAGGCAAGGCAAGGCCAAGAGACTCGGAGTGCCTTTCCTTGGGAAGGCAAGGACATAGTGCCAGTGTTGCTGGAGCAGATGTTAAGGTACCATGGGGAGGAATAGTCCAGCAAGACATTTCTCTTCTGGCCCCTGTGCGTGTAGGGGCAATTGCTGGACATATTCAATACTGGAGGTGGATCAGTCGCTGGATGTGTTGCATTTTGGAGGAGGGGATGCCGTTTCTTTGGAGATGGGCTTGTAGTTGCTCTCTTTGGCAAGGAAAGCAGGTGTGGATGTGCACATCAGATGCTCTTAGGGATTTTAAAGGCTTTTCCCAACAGGCAGAGCTCTCTCTGGGTTAGAGCTGTTGAGCTGTCAGTGGGAATGCAAAGGCCAAGCTCGTGAGCCTTTTGTCCTGGTGCCTTCGGTGTGTGAGCAGTCCCTGGTGCCGTTGTCTTTGGACCCTGACTCTGGGAGAGGGAAGGCTTAGGATGGTACCTAGAGCTGAGAAGGAGAGTGCTGAGAACAGCGTGTGTGCTGCTAGTTTGAGGGGTGCAGGTGAAGTTGTAGGCAGCAAGATCTTCCTCAGCTGGCACTGAGCTCTGTTTTTGCCAGGGGTTCAAGTTGGTGGGCAGAATCTGCGAGAGGGAAAAGATTTGCTTGGGCCAAAGAGGTTTTTCTGGCTCTTGGAGTGTGGTGTAAAGAGGAGTCTGCTCTTGGAAGGGGAAGATGAGGGAAATCTTTTTGTTCTGACACCGTTAATTTGAGTGCAGGGACGTGTGCAAGTTACCTTTGCCCTTGGGGTGGTTTCGAGCTGGGCCGGGTGCTTGGCCTTCTTTTGCAAGTCTACAGCGCCATCGTGTGGTTGTTTCCATGAGCGCTGACAGTGCCCGGGAAAAAGCCAAGCGCTTCGCTGGCGCGGCCCCGGTCGTGTGGGTGCAGTTGGTGGAAGAGCTCCGCTGTGCATCCTGCCTCTTGGAGACATAAAAGGATGTGATCCTGCGCGTAGCGGGGAAGCAAGAGGAATCTTTTCATTGTTGGCTGGGCAGTTTCTAAGCGGCAAAAGTAAAGGCAGTTCCAGCACGGTCTCTTTCTTTTCAGAACCTTTTCTGTGCCATCATGAACATGCTCAACATGTAACTCGCACCCACTGAACTGCATCAAAGGCCCTGCAGATACGCACTTTCCTTCAAGCTCTATGTAGCATCCTACCCTCCACCTCTCGCCGATCCCAAAGCCCTTCCAAACATCCAGCAGCTGCATGCAGAGAACAAGTGCTAGAACAAGGCGTGGGACTTCATAGTCCTTTTAAAGTCTGTAAACTAGGCGAAACATTCCAGTGACCAGCACTTTCCTTCGCAACTATATATAGAGCATCATCACATTCTCTCCAAGTGGGTAAGTCCACCCTTGCAGCGCTGCATTTGCAGCCCCAGATCGGACTTAGAGATGGGCCAGGTGAGAAAGCATTTGTTGACTATCCCTCGTCTCTGGAAGTCTTGATACTCGCAGCGCAATCAGGTCCGCACACCTTCAGTGTGGCCACGTTCAAGCAGCTAGAGCTCCCAGAGATGGGAGAGTCAGGACAGAAGACGTTCCAAAAGTACCGTGTACTTACAGCAGGATTAAAACTGTGCACAGCAGTCTGCAGCACTGTAGCTTCCTTCTCTGACAGACGTGCCATGCCATTGTTGGCTCTCGCAGCTCGGTTGCTAGCTGCTCTCCTGAAGAAAAGAGCTAGAAGAAAAAGCCAATGCTGGGCTGCACCTTCCCCTTGCCTCACGTAAAGCCACCTAAACTCCCCACTGCACTCTCTACTTCCCCTCTCCTTGGCATCGACCACTGTGTTTTCTGCATCTCGGAGCTGAAAGGTAAGCGCCAGTGGTTCCAGGGATGGTTGGAAGGTAAGTAGCTGTCGTAGAACTTTCTCCCTCTCAATCTTAAAGTGAATTCGGCCGGAAGGCGGGTGCCAGCCACGCTCCTTTCTCAGTTTGTACGCTGCGGACACGAGCCTGGTGCTCTGCGCCTTCGTTCCGCCTCTTTAGTACCCATGTCGCGCTTTCATTCTGCCGGAGTCGAACCATCGTCTACTTGTCGCACAAAGAGCACTGTGCCGGCAGCGAAATGCCCCAGCCAACTGCTTCTGCCGACACACGCCTGGGCTATGCACTTTCCCTCGCAGCGACATACAGCAGCACATTCGGTCTTTCTTGTCGTCCAAATGTAAAGGGAAAGATTCCACGCTACGTCTGGCACAGAGAACAGTTTTAGGTCAACAAGCTTACCCAGAGCTTTACTCCGATGCGTGGAAACCGGTGTTTGCACCACATTCTAGTGGCAGCCCTCCTTCTTTTACAGCCTGCACAGCCCCGTCAGATCGTGGTGCTCTCTGACACTTTCCTTCTCAGTTCCAAGTACCACCGCGAACCTTACAGCCTTGCAGGGAGCAAAGACGCGGATAAACGTCTCGCACCGAAGAACGTGGCTGGACGAAAATATGTTCTTCCTCTCTCCTCCTTGTCGCCCAGATTGTGGTGCTGTGTTGAAAGTCTTGGCCAGCGAAAAGCTAATCCAGCCAGTGTTTCTCTCCTGACGCATTTCGCTGAGCGAGAGCGACACAGAGAGCTTGGACATTGCAAAACAGCAAGGAAATGATTGTACGTCGAGCTCAGGAAAATCCGTGCACAGCACACTGTGGGATGCGTGCAATGCTGACGCTTAAGAGCGGCAAAGCTCAAAGGCATCGCTGGGCTCGAGTACTGTCCAGACCACGGCGAAGAACGAAGCAGCTGGGCCACGGCTTAATGTACTCAGTGGAGCGAATTTCAAATGTCCAGCCAAGAGCTGCTTCACAAGCAGATTCAGCTGAGAATGCTCTGGCTGCTTCACAAAGTAAAGCGCAGCCGGTGCACTCCATCACACTACCTGGCCAGAAAAAGGTTCCTAAACCTTAAGTACCGCAGAGTCCATGCAGCTGGAGCACACCCAGAAGGACGCGTCCAGATGGAAGGCGTTCTTCAAGTACCCCTCTGCTCCAAGCAGCTTTGAAACGGAGCACAACACACTGCGGCTCGGCAGCTTCCTTCTCAGATAGACGTGTCGTCACATTATTCACTCTCGCAGCTCCGTTGCCCACTTGCAGCAGCTGCTACCAAAGAAAAAGGCTCCAGGAGTAAAAGCCACTGCTGAGCTGCACTATCCCCTTGCCTCACGTAAAGCACCAGAAACTGTCCGCTGCACTCTGTATTTCCATTCTCCGCCGCATCTACCACTGTCATCTCTGCATCTCGAAGCATAAACCTCGTCACAATTGTTTCCGGGGAAAGCTGGAAGAGAAATAGGTAGCAGCACAAGTAGCTGCAGGTTGAACTTTCTGTTTTCAACTGCTAATTTGAATCCGAAAACAAGCGAGTGACAGCCACGCTTCCTCTTGCAGCCTGTGCGATGCACACACCAGCTCGCTGCTTTGCGCCTCCATTCTTCCGCTCTTCGTACCATGTCGCGCTTTCGTTTTGCTGGCGACGAACCGTCGTCTACTTGTCACGCAGAGAGAACGGTGGCAGCAGAGAAAGGCTCCAGAGAAACACTCCAGGTTGCTGATCCTTCCGAAACACACCTGGGCTATGCACTTTCTTTCGCAGCCTTTGATAACACCACATTCTGTTTGCGTTGTAGCCTGAATGTCAAGGGAATGATTCTCGGCTACGTCTGGCACAGAGAACAGTTTTAGGTCAACAAGCTTACCCGGAGTTTACCCCCGACGCGTGGAAACCTGTATTTGCACCACATTCCAGTGGTAGCTCTCTTTCTTTCACAGCCTGCACAGCGCCGTTAGATCGCGGTGCTCTCTGCACCTTCCTTCTCAGTTCCAAGTTCCACCGCGAACCGTACAGCCTTGCAGGGAACAAAGACGTGGATAGATGTGCCGCAGAGAAGATCGTGCAAAGGCGAAAAGATGTTCTTTTCTCCTCCTCGTCGCCCGGATTGTGGTGCTGTACTGAAAGCGTGGGTTTTATTACCCCTTCTCGCAATAAGACTACGGTGCTGCATTGGAACTGTTGGCCAGTGAAATGCTAATCCAGCAAGTGCTTCTCTCCTGACAAATTTCTCTGAGTGAGGGCTTGCGCGGACAGCTTGGCTCTGCGAAGCAGAAAGGCTGTACTTGCACGTAGCGCTGAGGAAAATCTGTGCACAGCGCACTGTGGATTCGTGCAGTACACACACTGAAGAGAGCCAAAGCTGAATGCTTCAGTTCTGTCCAGCGCCGGTAAGGGAGAAGACCGCAGCCCCATGGCACTGGGCTGGTGTGTGCGATGGCTATGAGCTGTGCCGCTCTTCTGCGTGTATACTGCACGCATCCACAGTGTGCGGAGCACAGATTTTCCTCCGCTCTCGCTCAGTGAAATGCATCAGGAGGGAAGCACATGCTGGATTAGCCTTCCACTGGCCAACAGTTCCAACGCAGCACCATAGTCTTATTGCGAGAAGGGATAATAAAACACATGTATTGTCCCGGCACAGTTCTCTGTGTGAGACGTAGTCGAGAATCTTTCCCTTAAGATTAAGACCACAATGCAGATAGAATGTTGTGCTACCTAGCACTGGGGGGAATAGCCCAGGCGTGTTTCGGCAGAGGCAGCAGCCTGGAGCGTTTCTCTGCTGGTACCGTTCTCTCTGTGTGACAAGTAGACGACGGTTCGTCGCCAGCAAAACGAAAGCGCGACATGGTACGAAGAGCATAAGAATGAAGGCAAAGCACCGAGCTGGTGTGTGCATAGCACAGGCTGCAAGAGGAAGCGTGGCTGTCACTCGCTTGTTTTCGGATTCAATTTAGCAGTTGAAAACAGAAAGTTCAACTTGCAGCTACTTGTGCTGCTACCTATTTCTCTTCCAGCTTTCCCCAGAAACAATTGTGACGAGGTTTATGCTTCGAGATGCAGAGATGACAGTGGTAGATGCGGCGGAGAATGGAAATACAGAGTGCAGCGGACAGTTTCTGGTGCTTTACGTGAGGCAAGGGGATAGTGCAGCTCAGCAGTGGCTTTTATTCCTGGAGCCTTTTTCTTTGGTAGCAGCTGCTGCAAGTGGGCAACGGAGCTGCGAGAGTGAATAATGTGACGGCACGTCTATCTGAGAAGGAAGCTGCTGAGCCGCAGTGTGTTGTGCTCCGTTTCAAAGCTGCTTGGAGCAGAGGGGTACTTGAAGAACGCCTTCCATCTGGACGCATCCTTCTGGGTGTGCTCCAGCTGCATGGACTCTGCAGCACTGAAGGTGTAAGAAACTGCCTCTGGCCAGGTAGTGTGATGGAGTGCACCGGCTGCGCCTTACTTTGTGAAGCAGCCAGAGCATTCTCAGCTGAATCTGCTTGTGAAGCAGCTCTTGGCTGGACATTTGAAATTCGCTCCACTGAGTACATTAAGCCGTGGCCCAGCTGCTTCCTTCTTCGCCTTTTGCGGTGTGGACAAAACTGAAGCCCAGCGATGACTTTTAGCTGTGCCGCTCTTAAGCGTCAGCATTGCACGCATCCCACAGTGTGCTGTGTGAGGATTTTCCTCAGCTCTTGCTCAGCGAAATGCGTCAAGAGAGAAACACTGGCTGGATTAGCCTTTCGCTGGCCAAGGCTTTCAATACAACACCACAATCTGGGCGACGAGGAGGGAAAAGGCAGAACATCTTTTCTTCCAGCCACGTTCTTCGGTGCGAGACGTTTATCCGCGTCTTCGCTCCCTGCAAGGCTGTAATGTGCGCGGTGGTACTTGGAACTGAGAAGGAAGGTGCAGAGAGCACTGCAATCTGACGGCGCTGAGCAGGTTGTAAAAGAAAGAGGGCTGCCACTGGAATGTGGTGCAAATACAAGTTCTCACTCGTCGGGGGTGAGCTCTGGGTAAGCTAGTTGACCTAAAACTGTTCTCTGTGCCAGACGTAGCCGAGAAGCTTTCCGTTAAGAATCAGGCTACAAAGCAGACAGACTGTGGTGCTACGTAGCGCTAAAGAGAAATTGCATAGCCTAAGCGTGTTTCGGCAGAAGCAGCAGCCTCGAGTATTTCGCTTCCAGCACCACGCTCTCTGTGCGACAAGTAGACGACGGTCCGTCTCCAGCAAAACGAAAGCGCGACCTGCTACGAAGAGCATAAGAATGAAGGCAAAGCACCGAGCTGGTGTGTGCATCGCACAGGCTGCAATAGGAAGCCTGGCTGCGCCTCGCTTGTTTTCGGATTCACGTTACCAGTCGGAAACTTCAAGTCCAACTTGCAGCTACTCGTGCTGCTACCTATTTCTCTTCCAGCTTTCCCTGGAAACAATTGCGGTTAGGTTTATGCTTCGCGATGCGGTGGAGAAGGGAAATAGAGAGTGCAGCGGACAGTGTATTTTTTTTTACTTGAGGCAAAGGGAAAGTGCAGCCCAGCAGTGGTTTTTACTTCTGGAGCCTTTTTCTTTGGTAGCAGCTGCTGCAGGTGGGCAACGGAGCTGCGAGAGTGAATAATGTGACGGCACGTCCATCTGAGAAGGAAGCTCCCGAGCCGCAGTGTTGTGCTCCGTTTCAAGGCTGCTTGGAGCAGGGGGGTACTTGAAGAACGTCTTCTATCTGAACGCGTCCTTCTGGATGCACTCAAGCTGCATGGACTCTGCGCCACTTAAGGTTTAGGAACCTTCTTCTGGCCAGGTAGTGTGATGGAGGGCACCGGCTGCGCACCGTGCTCTTTGTGCGACAAGTAGACGATGGTTCGACTCCGGCAGATTGAAAGCGCAACATGGTACGAAGAGCGGAAGAATGGAGGCGCAAAGCAGCGAGCTGGTGTGTGCATCGCACAGGCTGCAAGAGGAAGCGTGGCTGTCACTCGCTTGTTTTCGGATTCAAATTAGCAGTTGAAAACAGAAAGTTCAACCTGCAGCTACTTGTGCTGCTACCTATTTCTCTTCCAGCTTTCCCCGGAAACAATTGTGACGAGGTTTATGCTTCGAGATGCAGAGATGACAGTGGTAGGTGCGGCGGAGAATGGAAATACAGAGTGCAGCGGACAGTTTCTGGTGCTTTACGTGAGGCAAGGGGATAGTGCAGCTCAGCAGTGGCTTTTACTCCTGGAGCCTTTTTCTTTGGTAGCAGCTGCTGCAAGTGGGCAACGGAGCTGCGAGAGGGAATAATGTGACGACACGTCTATCTGAGAAGGAAGCTGCCGAGCCGCAGTGTGTTGTGCTCCGTTTCAAAGCTGCTTGGAGCAGAGGGGTACTTGAAGAACGCCTTCCATCTGGACGCGTCCTTCTGGGTGTGCTCCAGCTGCATGGACTCTGCGGTACTTAAGGTTTAGGAACCTTTTTCTGGCCAGGTAGTGTGATGGAGTGCACCGGCTGCGCTTTACTTTGTGAAGCAGCCAGAGCATTCTCAGCTGAATCTGCTTGTGAAGCAGCTCTTGGCTGGACATTTGAAATTCGCTCCACTGAGTACATTAAGCCGTGGCCCAGCTGCTTCGTTCTTCGCCGTGGTCTGGACAGTACTCGAGCCCAGCGATGCCTTTGAGCTTTGCCGCTCTTAAGCGTCAGCATTGCACGCATCCCACAGTGTGCTGTGCACGGATTTTCCTGAGCTCGACGTACAATCATTTCCTTGCTGTTTTGCAATGTCCAAGCTCTCTGTGTCGCTCTCGCTCAGCGAAATGCGTCAGGAGAGAAACACTGGCTGGATTAGCTTTTCGCTGGCCAAGACTTTCAACACAGCACCACAATCTGGGCGACAAGGAGGAGAGAGGAAGAACATATTTTCGTCCAGCCACGTTCTTCGGTGCGAGACGTTTATCCGCGTCTTTGCTCCCTGCAAGGCTGTAAGGTTCGCGGTGGTACTTGGAACTGAGAAGGAAAGTGTCAGAGAGCACCACGATCTGACGGGGCTGTGCAGGCTGTAAAAGAAGGAGGGCTGCCACTAGAATGTGGTGCAAACACCGGTTTCCACGCATCGGAGTAAAGCTCTGGGTAAGCTTGTTGACCTAAAACTGTTCTCTGTGCCAGACGTAGCGTGGAATCTTTCCCTTTACATTTGGACGACAAGAAAGACCGAATGTGCTGCTGTATGTCGCTGCGAGGGAAAGTGCATAGCCCAGGCGTGTGTCGGCAGAAGCAGTTGGCTGGGGCATTTCGCTGCCGGCACAGTGCTCTTTGTGCGACAAGTAGACGATGGTTCGACTCCGGCAGAATGAAAGCGCGACATGGGTACTAAAGAGGCGGAACGAAGGCGCAGAGCACCAGGCTCGTGTCCGCAGCGTACAAACTGAGAAAGGAGCGTGGCTGGCACCCGCCTTCCGGCCGAATTCACTTTAAGATTGAGAGGGAGAAAGTTCTACGACAGCTACTTACCTTCCAACCATCCCTGGAACCACTGGCGCTTACCTTTCAGCTCCGAGATGCAGAAAACACAGTGGTCGATGCCAAGGAGAGGGGAAGTAGAGAGTGCAGTGGGGAGTTTAGGTGGCTTTACGTGAGGCAAGGGGAAGGTGCAGCCCAGCATTGGCTTTTTCTTCTAGCTCTTTTCTTCAGGAGAGCAGCTAGCAACCGAGCTGCGAGAGCCAACAATGGCATGGCACGTCTGTCAGAGAAGGAAGCTACAGTGCTGCAGACTGCTGTGCACAGTTTTAATCCTGCTGTAAGTACACGGTACTTTTGGAACGTCTTCTGTCCTGACTCTCCCATCTCTGGGAGCTCTAGCTGCTTGAACGTGGCCACACTGAAGGTGTGCGGACCTGATTGCGCTGCGAGTATCAAGACTTCCAGAGACGAGGGATAGTCAACAAATGCTTTCTCACCTGGCCCATCTCTAAGTCCGATCTGGGGCTGCAAATGCAGCGCTGCAAGGGTGGACTTACCCACTTGGAGAGAATGTGATGATGCTCTATATATAGTTGCGAAGGAAAGTGCTGGTCACTGGAATGTTTCGCCTAGTTTACAGACTTTAAAAGGACTATGAAGTCCCACGCCTTGTTCTAGCACTTGTTCTCTGCATGCAGCTGCTGGATGTTTGGAAGGGCTTTGGGATCGGCGAGAGGTGGAGGGTAGGATGCTACATAGAGCTTGAAGGAAAGTGCGTATCTGCAGGGCCTTTGATGCAGTTCAGTGGGTGCGAGTTACATGTTGAGCATGTTCATGATGGCACAGAAAAGGTTCTGAAAAGAAAGAGACCGTGCTGGAACTGCCTTTACTTTTGCCGCTTAGAAACTGCCCAGCCAACAATGAAAAGATTCCTCTTGCTTCCCCGCTACGCGCAGGATCACATCCTTTTATGTCTCCAAGAGGCAGGATGCACAGCGGAGCTCTTCCACCAACTGCACCCACACGACCGGGGCCGCGCCAGCGAAGCGCTTGGCTTTTTCCCGGGCACTGTCAGCGCTCATGGAAACAACCACACGATGGCGCTGTAGACTTGCAAAAGAAGGCCAAGCACCCGGCCCAGCTCGAAACCACCCCAAGGGCAAAGGTAACTTGCACACGTCCCTGCACTCAAATTAACGGTGTCAGAACAAAAAGATTTCCCTCATCTTCCCCTTCCAAGAGCAGACTCCTCTTTACACCACACTCCAAGAGCCAGAAAAACCTCTTTGGCCCAAGCAAATCTTTTCCCTCTCGCAGATTCTGCCCACCAACTTGAACCCCTGGCAAAAACAGAGCTCAGTGCCAGCTGAGGAAGATCTTGCTGCCTACAACTTCACCTGCACCCCTCAAACTAGCAGCACACACGCTGTTCTCAGCACTCTCCTTCTCAGCTCTAGGTACCATCCTAAGCCTTCCCTCTCCCAGAGTCAGGGTCCAAAGACAACGGCACCAGGGACTGCTCACACACCGAAGGCACCAGGACAAAAGGCTCACGAGCTTGGCCTTTGCATTCCCACTGACAGCTCAACAGCTCTAACCCAGAGAGAGCTCTGCCTGTTGGGAAAAGCCTTTAAAATCCCTAAGAGCATCTGATGTGCACATCCACACCTGCTTTCCTTGCCAAAGAGAGCAACTACAAGCCCATCTCCAAAGAAACGGCATCCCCTCCTCCAAAATGCAACACATCCAGCGACTGATCCACCTCCAGTATTGAATATGTCCAGCAATTGCCCCTACACGCACAGGGGCCAGAAGAGAAATGTCTTGCTGGACTATTCCTCCCCATGGTACCTTAACATCTGCTCCAGCAACACTGGCACTATGTCCTTGCCTTCCCAAGGAAAGGCACTCCGAGTCTCTTGGCCTTGCCTTGCCTTCAGCACCATGTCTTGTTCTTCTTAAGCTACCCTTGCTCTGCTTCCTTTGCCTACGTCTGCCTTGCCTCGCACTACCTACAACTTGCTGGCTTTGCTTTGCCCTGCCTATCACTCTTTCCCTTGCCTTCCATGCAGGCAAGGCGCTGCAAACCAAGTGCAGGCAATTGTGGGCAAGTCAAGGGAGAGGTAGGCAAGGCCAGAGCAGTGAGGGGAAAGCAAATGGAGTGGTAGGCAAGAGAAGGCCCAGAAGTTAGAGGCAAGGCTGGCCGTAGGAAGGAAAGTCCACTGATGGGAAGGCCAGGCAGAAACAGGAAGGGCTTGGCAAGCCAAGGCCCTGGAGGAAAGCAGTAGGCAGGTCAAGGGCGGGGCATGGCCATGCAAAGGAATGCAAGGCTGCAGAGGGCTAGCAGGGCAAGGCAAGGAAACTGTTGTGTTGCCAAGGCAAGGCCAGGCAAGGCACGTGAGAAGTACATTCAATGACTGCTAGTACACAAAAGTGGCCAGGACCAAGTGCTCTGTGTGGCCTTGATCCCGCGTGGGTCATCTCTCCTCTGCACCTAAAAGACTTGAGCTACCTGCTTTGCTTTGTATGCAAAAGAACTCTCATTCTGGTCCCCGAGCTCAAGGGCAAAATGTGAATTGCCCTTCCAAGATTCAAGACATGCAAGGATTGCTCCCAGACAAAGGCTGCCCATAGAGATGAGTGTGGCAACATGCGTCCTCCTCCCCTGGTCTTCCTCTCATGTGATCCTGAAACACCGGAGATGCTTGAGAGCTTTGAGATTCCTAGGAGGAGCAGAAAGGGCAGGGCAAGGGCATGAAAGGTCATTGAAAAGGGGTCTTGAATTCCAGGTGGGGGAGGGGTGAGCAAGGTCATGCAAGGCAAGGGAGGGGTTCAAGGGCAAGGCAAGGCAAGTGGTGGCTTTGCGAGGCGAGGCAAGGCAGTGAGGGTCCTAGAAGGAAAAGGAAAGGTGAGGCCAGACCTAGACGAATGTGAAAGGAAGTCAGGTGGGGGATGGGTGAGCAAGTCAATGCAAGGCAGGGGAGAAAAGGCAGGTTGAGGGAAGGCTACAGAGGGGGCAGCAAGGAAATGCAAGGCATGGGGAAGCATGTGAGGAGTGGGCGCTGCCAGCCAGCCGGGATGGCAGGGGCGGGGCCACTGCAAGTAGCATGGGGGGGATGTGGACGGGGGTGTTAGTGTGCGGCAGGTGTGTGTGTGTGTGTGTGTGTGCAGCGGAGTGCAGGGTAAGTGCAGGTGTGTGTGTGCGCATACGGGGGTTTTGTGCCGGGTGCTGTGCCGGGGGGAGCCGTTCCACCGCCAAGAAGGTGTGGGAGTGAAAGGAGTAACATAGATGTGTCTTTACAAAGAGACCGTGTGAATCCGTCCTTAGACAAGGCTAGGAATTTACAGGGAGGGAAGTAAGAGAAGAAAGTATTAGCTCTAGAAACTGTTACTAATCAACAGAGACTGTTGCTCAGCCAAGGCCCTGTTAAATTCCTGAACCTAGAGCAAGGCAGCAAAGACTTAATAGCATTAGGAATAGGTTCGTTTTCTTCCTTTTCCATACCAAAAGGAGGGTGCATATTAGAGGGGGGAATAGAGTAGGCAGTTCCGGCAGTCTGTAATTCCCGAGTACCTCAGAGGGTGCTGTTGCCAGGAACTTAGCAGAAAAAGGGGGCTGCGTCCCGCAATCATTTGAGAGACTCCATGGCAAAAGCCCCATGGCCTCTCCCTGGAGTTGAAGAATGTTACAGGACTCCTCTGTCTCCTTTTTGGTGGATGAAGAAACTCAGAAAGCAACACTTCTGCCAGAACTCTCCAAGATGCCCCCTTTGCTCCCAGTGACTCCATCACTGCCCGGGAAGCTGTCTTTTCTACCAGAGATGTTCGAGATACAGTTAAAAGTCGTGCGGCAGAGAAAAAAGGCAAGAATTGGTTTACAAGGGATGGCAAACAAGAGATACCAGAGCCTTTGGCCCTACCAATACTAAAACAACTCCGTGAAGAGAGTCCTTGCATTTCCTGAGGATTGGCAGAAGCCTTCCTCATGATGCATGTTGCTGTGGGTCTTTTTAGACTGGCAAAACGAGCTGTTGAAGGTTGCTTGATCTGTGCTAAAGCAAACAGCCGAGTTACAAAGTAACCTGCCAGGGGAGGGAGGCCTTGGGCTGCATGTCCCTTCCAAAGACGCCAGGTGGATTTTCCTGAGATGCCCCAAGTGGCAAGGCTTAATATCTTCTGGTAATCGTATGTCAGCTAGCAAGGTGGCCAGAAGCATTTCCAACTGCTTCAGCAATGACAGGATCAGTTATTAAGGCATTGTTGGAACAAGTCATTCCAAGATAAAGCATTGTAGAAGCAATAGACTCAGATAGGGGAACTCATTTTACAGGAAAGATCCTTCAAGGGGTTTTGGCTTCTTTAGGAATACAATGGAACCTCCATAGGCCCTGGCACCCCCAGAGCTCGGCTCGGGTAGAATACAATGAATAGAGAAATAAACACCTTTTGAAGCTGGTAATAGAAATCAAGATGCCATGGGTAGGGCTTTGGACATTGGCTTTGGCGAGAATGAGGGCCCGACCCAGAAGAGAGATTCAGTTATCTCCCTTTCAATCGTCGTTTGCAATTACCCTGGTAAGTCTCAACCTTGGGGGGGGGGGGGGGAGGGGGGTAGAGGCAAGTGATGTATATTTAAAACCATCTGTGGCCAGGATACTGCTTCTTGTGAAACCCCTTCAACAGGAAGCTCAGCTGGCACAAGCCCCGCCTTTGGACTTTGCTGCTTGTAACATCCAACCGGGAGATTGAGTCCTAGTTAAGGGGTAGAAAGAAGCGCCAATGGTGGTGAAATGGCGTGGCCCATTCCAAGTGTCACTGACCACAGAAACAGCCATCAAGACAGCTGAACACAGGTGGACCCGTCACACTTGGGTCAAGGTCTCTGAAGCCTCAGAGATTTGCACATCTTGGCTGGAGGAGAAAGCCGGGAGGCCGTGACTGACACTCTGCAGGAGCGGGCTGGAGCAGTAGCCAGTGCTTCAACATCAGAGGAAGCCCTGTGTGCCTACCCACAGACCATCTGCTGAAATAGTCAGTATGGGCATCCCTCCTCTAGAATCTCCACTCACTGGGGGGCTAATACTTGCGGCCATTGTTGTACGTTAGGTGGTTTCTGTGTCTTCAATTGCCACAGGTGGTGCAGAAGACAACGTGAAAATTAGACTAGCTAATTAGATCACACTATTAAAACATTTTCCTTAATAATTCTACTTTTATATGGTCAGCTAAGTTTAGGCCAGGAGTGGGAGAATCAATTTGCAGCCTTAGGAGAAGAAGTAGCAAAAATTTTTAACCTTAGCAATTGCTGGCTCTGTGGAGGGCCAGGAGGATCTGAAGAGTGGCCATGGTTGGCTAGCCCAGCTGAACCTAAGTGGTGGGTCAACACCCGACATGAGGTCCATACTAGGACAGGATTTTGGGCCGAAGAAGGAAGTCCATGGCCACTTCATTCTTCTCAAAAAGGCACTTATTGCCTAAACAGGACAGGGCATGTCTATGTAGGAAAAGGCGTTTGTCAATTGACTTTCCCTCTGGGTTTAAACAATTGGGTTTCGAGCCCCAATTGCCCTCCTTACAATTGTTCCAAATATCAAGGCAAATGCAATCAAATACCTGTTCGGCTCACTAATGGTAGCTGCGCAAGGTGTTCTTGCCACACTTACCAAAAATATTTGGAAGCCTGTAAAGCAATGGGGAGGAACAAGGGCTTTTTTGACCACCTATTTTTGAGCTGTCCCCACAAAAATTCCACAAGTAGAAGACATGTTGTTTGTGATTATCAGTGGGAATGGCAACACCCGATTGGAACTCAAAGCCTTTTAGTGAGTTCTGCTCCAAATGCAACCAAGCAGCTTGCAGATGTAAAAGTAGATGGGAACCCTGTGTGGGAGCTTGGAAATGCAAATACTGTGACCCTTATGGTGGGGCAACTATTGTTGGAGGACCGTTAGGCCCGGGAATCCTGCTGTATTTTGACCCACCAATTGATGACCAAGGGTAGGAAGGCCCCTTTGCTAATGGAACATGGGCTTTGAAAGGACATTATTGGATTTGCGGCCAATATGCTTAGCTCAGGCTACCTCCAAACTGGTCAGGGATATGGTATATTTATTAGACCATTGTTCTTTTTGCTACTACAAGTTCAGGGAAATCGCTTAGGAATCAAAATCTGTGATGATTTAATTAGAGAAAAGCAGTCAGCTGATGCAGCCCTGGCTGGAGGGAGCACCCCAATTTGAATGAGATAATTAGGTTACAGGCTGTCTCGGAAATAATTACCAACCAGCCAGCCACAGCTCTTGACCTTCTAGCTGACCAACCCACTTGAATGAGGAAAGCGGTATTTCAACATTGGATGGTATTAGATTATCTGTTAGCAGAAGAAGGAGGAGGTTGTGGGAAATTAAATGACTCGAGCTGCTGTTTGCAAGCAGATGACAGCGGAAATGTGGTCAAACAAATAACAAAGGAAATAACGCCAGCTCATGGACCTGTCCAAATGTTGAAAGGATGGTAATGGGACATGTTTGCATGGTTAACTGGCCAGCTATGGGCTAAATGAATACCATTTCTCCTCTTATATGCTATAGCAACTCTCATCTTTTTACCATGCGTGACACCATGCTGGGTGCAGCTCTTTCAGCAGGTGCTCAAGGGGATGCCGCTAGCAGCCATGCCTACCTGATCCAGAAATGCATACAAAAGGACAGAAAAGGATGTCACTGCAAATAATAGCAAAACCCAAGAAGGCTCCAGAAGAAAAAATTGAATCAATGGTAATTAAGGTTTGTAAAGACAAATACAGATCAAATTAAAAGAGGAGGGATTGAAAGGAGTGAGATGGATGAGTCCTTACAATCAGACCGTGTGAATCGGCCTGTAGACAAGGCTAGGAACTTATGGGTAGTGAAATAACAGAAGAAATGATTAGTTCTCTGTCCTGGGTTGAGGTGTATTCTATTACCATCCTCATGAGCTGTTGAAATCAGGTGGGGCAGTGTTTTCCTTGCCTCCTCCCCCCAGACTATCTTTCTGTTAATGGCCCATCATTGTCCTGCTGCATGACTCAGAGATAACTCCCTCCGGACTATCTTCTGTTAACGAGCCTAATCAACACCTGGCCTCATGACTCATTACCTCATTGTGAGATGCTCCACCCAGAGGGAGGAACCAAGCATCCCATCATGGATATAACTGGGACTCTGAGCATCAAAGGGACGGGCTCCACTGGATTTCCAGAGGACAGGAGCTACACAGCCACCGCTGGACTTTCTGAGGAAGAGCAGACCCCTTCTACTACAGGATCACCACTTCAGAGGATTGCAGCCACCATTCCACCAGACTGCTACCACTACCCTGCCTAATAGGGATTCAGGTTGTATCTTGGCTCTGTCAGTGTTCTCTTTTACTTTCTTTTCCTTTTCTTTAATTTCCATTAAATTGTTATTCTGACTTGGTGCCTCTCACTGGTTTATTTTCAAACTAGTACATTCTCGAGAACTGTTACTAATCATCAGAGACTGTTGATTAATCGAGGCTGTATTAAATTCCTGAACCTAGAGCAAGGCAACAAAGACTTAATATTATTAGGAATGGTTTCTTTTTCTTTCTTTTCGATGCCAAAAGGGGGGTGCATATTAGAGGGGGGCATAGAGTAGGCAGTTCCGGAAGTCTGTATCTCCCGAATACCTCAGCCAGTGGGGAAAAGGAAGAGGGCGTTGTGGCCGGGAACTTGGCATCAAAAGGGGGCTGCACCCCGCAACCATTTGACAGACCCCATGGGAAAAGCCCCATGGACTCTCCCTGTAGTCGAAGAATGTTGCAGGACTCCTCTGTCTCCTTTTCGGACATAAACCTCAGGCATCGTGGATTAATTTTCCCTAACGGCAGCGACCTACCGCGTGGTCTCCGTGCTCCTCCCCAGCCCCCCGGGAGGTGCAAAATAGTTCCCGGCGGCTCCCACCGCGCGTTACAGACGGCTGCGCGGCCCCGGGGCTGCCCGCTGTGCTCCCCTGCCCCGCCAGGGCTGCCCGCGGGCTGCGGAGCCACGTCGCCACCGGCGCGGCCAGGGCCGGGGCCCTTCTCGACAGCAGCCGAGGGGCTGCGGAGCGGGCGGCTGCGGGACGAGCAGCTATTTTATGCCGCGCGGTGCTGCCGCCTCCATCTAGCTCTCCATCTCACGCTCGGCCGCGCTCGCCGCCCGCCCAGCCTCGCCGGAAGCTCTCCCGCCCGGGCCGTGCCCCGGCTCCGCCTGCGGCTCGGCAGGGCCCGGCCGCACGCGTGCTGCGTGGCTCGTGAAGAAGGGGCAGTCAATAACTAACTCATGTAAGCACAAGTTAACTATTGGGAGACAGCAATGTTAGTTCAGACAGAAGATGTTAATTACAAAGCCTGAGAAGCCGAATTCACCCTAATCTTGTCAAGATAGAAGGGACAAGGATCATCTCAGAGATTGCTGAATCATCCCTCAAAGGACTACGCATGCTCAGGGAGAAAGGTGAAAAGTTCACTGCGAGGATGACTACTGGCCTTCATCAGAAAGACCCCCGAGGAAGAGGAGAGGCCTTCCTCAGCGCGACCACCAGGACACACAGCGCATGCGTGGCCCATATGCTAATGACTTCCGAGAAATAATTTGTGTAACCACACCTGTCCCAAGGAATGTGATGAATATTCATAATTTAACCCTTAATACTGTGTTGTAGAGAGCACCAGGTGTGTGTGTTTGGAGGAGCGATCCCCACACACCCGGCGCGCCGAATAAAGCAAATACCCGCTTCTCTGACTCTGTCTCTGAAGTGTCTCCTGGCCCGGTTGCAGCACGATTCATCTGGCACCCCGAGATGGGACCCTCTCTGCCCGGCTGCTGGATCCAGGGGTAAGCAGACCTCCCAGTCGCGACCCTGAATTTTCAGGGGGAGCTCAGCTGTCCCTTGGCTCACGGCGGGGGCAGACAAGGACCATCTGCACCAAATTAAGGTATTTGCTATTCCTTTTAAACACAAAATACCTGCAGGTCCGGGGTTCGAGTCCCTGAGGGTGGGTTGAAAGTCCCGAGGAAGACTGGGTCTCCCAAAATTAGTCCTGGGCAAGAGGAAAAGTACTTTTAAGGGGTTGGACCCCCGGGGTTGGAGCCCACTGTGAAAAGTACTTTTAAGGGGGTTGGACCCCCCCGGGGTTGGACCCCACTGGAAAAGGTACCTTTAAGGGGTTGGACCCCACTGTTATGCGATATTGTACGGCTATTTGCGTACGGCTATTTGCGTTTTGTCTGTTACTATTGTGCTGCTGTGTGAGTGAGAGTGGCTGAGACGTGCTGTCAAGGTGCGAAGCGAGTGAGGAGCTCTATCTGCGGTTCCGTACCCCGGCGACGGGCTCGGCCAGAGAAAAGCGAAGCGTTTGGCAAAGAGTGAATGAGGATAAATCATATAAACCATTGGTTTGGAATTCAACCTTACTGCCCGAGGGGGGGGGGGGGTTTAGAGGAGAAAGATTTTAGTTACTGAATCGAGAACACCCAGACTCCAACGCTTTTCTAATATAACCCCAGCTAATTTCCCTTTAAAATCTCGTGCCTAGTGTGGAAACAGTTGTGAAAGCTTGGGTTTGTTTTGGGTTTCTTTGTACATGTATTAGAAGGTAGTATTGTCTATTAGAAGACTGAACAGTGTCCAAGTTGCTGGAGGAGAGAGCTTGGTTTTAGACAAGAGTGGCAGAGAGTGGCTTTGTGGAAGGAAGGAGTTGGTTCTCTGGTCGTGGGGGTTTTTGACCGTGAAGAGAGAAAAGAGGGAGAGAAAGGATAAAAGAGGCAATGGGATCATCAGAAAGTAAGGAAATAACCCAGAAAAGTCCGTTAGGATGCGTGCTGGCACACTGGAAAGAGCTGGGGGGAGTCCCTGGAGGGAATATGAAAAAGAGCACCCTAATTAAATATTGTAATCAGTGGTGGCCACTCTACAGATTAGATGATGGTGAAAAATGGCCAGAAAATGGCTCTTTAAGATATAACACTCTATTGCAATTAATGTTATTTTTAAGGAGGGAAAATAAGTGGGATGAGACCTCCTATGCAGATTGCTTTTTTACCTTAAGACGCAAACCAGAGTGGCAGAAACAATGTGGCATCAATCTGGCACCACAGGACTCTATGGTCCTCCTCCTAGAAAAGGAGACGAAAGGAAAAAACCGCATGAAGAGATGTTGCTCGTCATGCAGTATTGGACAAAGATGTTTGAAGCTCAAAGCTGAGAGGGACCAGGATCCCTTGGAAACTCAGGAGCTAATGGGGCGCAGTGGTGGCATTCTAACATCAGGAACAATGTCCCCAGTGCCCCAAACATCCTCAGAGGATAGTGGGGATGAAGGAACAAGCGAGACTGGCTCAGGAATATCATCCAGAACTAGGAGCAAGACCCCTGTAGAAAAGAAGCTCATAGCACCACTTAGACAAGTGGTGGGGCCAGATGGGGGAATAACAAAAGTTAAAACACCATTTACAGCTTTGGATTTAGATACCTGGAGGGAGGCAGCCAGAATGTATAGAGAAGACCCTGAAAAGGTAGCAAAAAGGTTTGAATTGGTTGTTAGAAATCAAGATATTGATTGGGAAGATATAGATCTCATGCTGTCAGAACTAACCGAGACAGAAAAAGCTGCAGTAATGTCCACAGCAAGAACACACGTGCAGGGACAGATAGCTGCTGGGACATTGCATGGAAATGTAGATAACATTTTTCCTACAGGAAATCCACACTGGGACCCCAATGATCCACAAACATACCCATTCTTAGTTAGATACAGGAAATTAGTACACTGGGGGCTTCTAAATGCTATACCTAAAACAGTTAACTGGTCATTGTTATTCAGTATTCACCAAGAAACCACTGAATCCCCAGGTGCATTTATAGAAAAATTAAGGGATAATATGAGAAGACACACTACACTAGACCCAGCTTCTGAAATTGGGCAGCAACAGTTAATATCCTTATTGATGGGGCAATCAGCACCAGATATACGTAGAAAACTGCAAAAGATTAAGGAACCAGATAACCGAAACTTAGAGAAGCTTCTGGCAGTGGCATGGGAAGTTTATAAAAACAGGGCACAGCCCCACACAGTCGCAGTGGCCCAGGTCAGGGGATCGGGATTCCCCAGGGGTGGGAGAAGGCCCCCACCCAGAGGACAAAGGCAGCAACGCCCAGGCTCAGACCAGTGTCTGGTATGTGGTCAGCCCGGGCACTGGAAGCGAGATTGTCCTATGAACCGTGCCGTGACCCCAGCGACACAATCATCAGCGCCACCGGGAGCAGTGACTGTAGCACAGCTGTACCAGGAGTGACAGGGACCGGCGGGTCCCTCCCTAGCTGACCCGCTGGTCAAAGCTAAGCTAGGGGAACGGGAGGTGGAGTTTTTGGTGGATACTGGAGCCACATTCTCAGTCCTGAATCAGACTTTGAGTCCTGTCAGTAATGATTATGTCCAAGTTGTTGGGGCTACAGGGAAAACTGAAAAAGCTTATTTTTTGAGACCCTTAAAATTTACATTAGGCAAAAGGATGGGAATACACCAATTTCTATATCTTCCAAACTCGCCTAAACCCCTGCTAGGCAGAGATCTATTAACCTGGTTACAAGCAAAAATAGAATTCACAGAACAAGGAATGAGACTACAGGTTCCTGAAGAAAACTTAATTTTGGCCTTAAGTTTAGCAAATATCCCTGAAAAAGAAGGAATACCCATAGATGATGAGATAAGAGATCAAGTAATCCCACTAGTATGGGATGTTAAAATCCCAGGAAGATCAAAACGAGCTTCCCCTGTGGTTATTGAATTATTAGAAGGGGCACAGCCGGTGTCAGTCAAACAATATCCACTAAGGCACGAAGCACGGGTGGGAATAGAGCCAATAATTTCCAAATTTATCGATCAAGGGTTGCTGAGAGAATGTAGGTCCCCCTACAACACCCCAATTCTACCAGTACAAAAGCCAAACGGAAGTTATCGGTTAGTCCAAGATCTGAGGGCAATAAATGCAATAACAAAAACACTGCATCCCATAGTAGCCAATCCTTATACATTACTTACAAAGTTACAAAGTAATTTCGTGTGGTTTTCAGTTTTAGATTTAAAAGATGCTTTCTTTTGTCTGCCATTAGCTGAAAGCAGTCAGGAAATTTTTGCCTTTGAATGGGAAAACCCCAAAACAGGGAGGAAAAGTCAGCTCACATGGACTGTATTGCCACAAGGATTCAAAAATACCCCCACGATATTTGGAGGTCAATTATCCCAAGAACTGGAAGCCTGGACACCGCCACTTGGAGAGGGTACACTCCTGCAGTACGTCGATGATCTACTGATAGCAACAAGGACCCGTGAGGACTGCAAGAACTAGACTGTAAGTCTTTTAAATTTTCTGGGACTAAGTGGATATAGAGTCTCCCCTGAAAAGGCTCAGCTAGTCCTGCAGAAAGTTACATATCTGGGGTATGAACTGGCAGGAGGGGAGAGAGCCTTGGGAGACAACAGGAAAGAGGCAATTTGTCAACTGCCCAGGCCAACCACAACCAAAGAACTGAGAACTTTTCTGGGAATGACAGGATGGTGTAGATTATGGATCTACAACTATGGACTCATTGTGAAACCTTTATACCAACTCCTGAAAGAGACTGGGGGAACTCACCTATGCTGGACACCAGAGACTAATAATGCATTTGTAACCCTGAAACGTGAGTTAATGCAAGCTCCAGCACTGGGCATACCAGATGTCACTAAACCTTTTCTGTTGTTCTCACATGAGAGACAAGTACTGGCGCTGGGACTTTTGGCACAGAAGCTGGGACCCTACAAAAGGCCAGTGGCTTATTTCTCCAAGCAGCTGGATGTGGTCAGCCAAGGATGGCCCCCTGCCTGCGTGCAGTGGCAGCTGTGATCCTGAACATAGAAGAAGCTCACAAGTTCACACTGGGCCAGCAGATAACTGTTTTTGTCTCTCACACAGTGTCAGCAGTGCTCACACAGAAAGGAAATCACTGGTTAACCCCATCTCGCTTTCTCAAATACCAGGCTGTCCTGGCAGAATCAGAGGATGTGAGTATCCAGGTAACTAACATTTTAAACCCAGCAGCTTACCTTCAGGGCAGGGCTACTGAGGAGCCTGTAGAGCATGACTGCATTGAAACCGTGGAGGCGGTTTACTCCAGCCGCCCGGACCTAAAGGACTCTCCACTAGAAAATGCAGACAACTGGTTCACTGATGGGAGCAGTTATATCAAGAATGGTAAGCGGCTCGCTGGGTATGCAGTTACAACCACAGACGCTGTCATTGAGGCAAAACCATTACCTGTGGGGACATCAGCTCAAAAGGCTGAAATAATAGCCCTAACTCGAGCCTTGGTGTTGGCCGAAGGAAAACCTCTCAACATTTGGACTGATTCAAGGTATGCTTTTGGGGTGGTACACGCTCACGGGGCTATCTGGAAAGAAAGAGGTTTATTAACCTCACAGAAGAAAGAAATCAAGCATGCTACTGAAATCATGCAGTTACTGGAAGCAGTGGAAAAACCTTCAAAAGTGGCTATAATGCATTGTAGGGGACACTCCCAGGGTAACACTATCCCTGAACTGGGAAATGCTATGGCAGACAAAACAGCAAAGGCAGTGGCTGGTGGGGATCAAATTCAAGCCCTTTCTCTAATCCCTTCTAACATCCTTATGGGTGAAAAACCCCCACCATATGACACTGATGATCTAAATTGGGTACAAGAAGGAAAGGGACAAATAGGATCTGATGGGTGGGCTAAAATAAAAGACCTCATTGTGATACCCAGAAAACTGCTAAAATTATTCATCCAAAGCGAACATTCAAAGACACATTGGGGAGTTGATGCTCTATATAACCATTTGAGGGACAAAGTGACAGCATCAAAACTGAAGGAAACAATTGAGGACATAACTTCCACTTGTGAAATCTGTCTTAAAAACAATCCTAATACCACTGTTAGGCTAAACACAGGAACTATCACTAAAGGAGTTTTACCTGGGGATGTGTGGCAAATTGACTTTTCTGAATTACCTAGGAAGGGGGGGTACAAGTACCTTCTAGTCCTCACAGACACTTTCTCAGGCTGGCCGGAAGCTTTCCCTTGTAGAACAAATAAAGCTAGAGAAGTTGTTAAAGCTTTAATACAAGAAGTTATTCCACGATTTGGGGTACCCCGAGAAATTAATTCTGACAGAGGATCACACTTTGTAGCCCAGATAGTGCAGAAAGTCAGTCATTTACTAGGCATACACTGGCAGTTACATACACCATACAGGCCTCAGGCAAGTGGACAAGTGGAGAAGATGAATCACTTAATAAAGCAACAATTAGCCAAAATTTGTCAAGAAACTAATTTATATTGGTATCAGGCTCTCCCCATGGCTTTGCTAAGAATTAGGGTAAAACCACGGCTCAAAGAAAAATTAAGCCCCTTTGAGATCCTGTATGGAAGGCCCTATGGAACAAACGTGATTCACAATGACAGTGTGGCTCTGGTAGGGCAAAGCTACCTAATAGATTATGTAAAGCATTTAGGTCAAAAATTACAGTCAATACGCGCTACAGTTGTTAATTGTCAACCACCACCACCTGATAAACCCTTTCATAATGTGAAACCAGGGGATTGGGTTTACGTTAAGTCTTTTTCAGGGGATCCACTCCAGGAGAAGTGGGAAGGACCTTATCAGACACTGCTGACCACTCATACAGCAATTAAAGTACAAGGAAAACCGACCTGGATCCATTATACCAGGACCAAACCTGCGCCAAAGCCAGAGTGGGAGGCAAGAAGAACAGGACCTCTGCGCCTTCAGCTACGAAAAATCAACACAACATGATTTGGACCATACTGGTAACATTGATAATTGGGGCAGGTGCATGGGACCAGAACACATACCTTCGATTGCTCAAAGGTGTTGTTGAAAATTTTAATCTAACTGATTGCTGGATATGTTCTCAGCTGCCTGAGAATTCTGCTAGAGGCTTTCCTTTGGTTGGGGCAACATTCCCTAATACTACAGAAATCTATGCTGCACTTAGTACTAACAGGCTTTCACATTATGTCAACATATCCCTAGATCAACTTCAGTGGAAGTTGGAGTTTGAAGAGCCAATACTTGGGTCCTCACCAGTATCCTGTGTGCAGAGGTGCTGGGAAGAATCTGTACCTAAAAACTCAGGGGGGAATAAGACAGACTCCAAATGCGGGAACTTAACATTTATAGGCAGCTACCCCAACTGCTCGGAATTCTGGACATATGGGGGGGCCAACATGTGGAATAAGAATCAAACAAGACAAGGACCAAAGCCCAAGGGTTGGCCGGTGCCCACAGGGCGGGGTTGGTACTGGATATGTGGTCACAGCGCCTATAAAGTTTTACCCTTGGGATGGCAAGGCCGCTGTGCCATAGGACCAGTGTTTCCCCACATTACTGTTGTTTCTCAACTACAAGGCTTGCTCCGAACCTTTATACGGAGGACCAAAAGGACATCAAACCCCTTAATAGATAGGCCCACTAGATTTCACAGCTTTGCCAGATGGTTTATACCGGGACTCGGAGTAAGTGAACTAGAGAAAGCAATAGTGAACCTTTCTGCTACTGTAGAAACTATAATGAATGCCAGTGCAGATGCCATAAGAGCACAGCAAATCGAGATTAAGAGCATCTCACAATTAGCCATACAGAATAGACTTGCATTAGATTTGCTGTATGTCAAAGAAGGAGGAGTATGTACAGTGATAAACACAAGCTGTTGCAGTTATGTTGATTTAGACAAACGAATAGAAACAGATTTGCAGACAATTCTGGAAAAAACACAGACACTACATCAGATCACTTTAGACGACACTTCTTGGGGGTTTAAAGAGGTATGGGACAAACTTACATCATGGTTACCCAACTTATCCTGGCTTAAACAATTGTTTGTAATAGCTATTTGTGTTATTGCATTCCTACTTACTGTTTATATTAGTAGTTACTGTTGTATGATACTATGTACTTGGAATCGCGATGCTTATGCTCAGTGGCACAAGCATAAACTTAGAGATAAGATAGAGAAGGGTTCTTACTTTAAAGACATACAAGATTTGTAAAGAATTACAAATAACCAAAGAAAAGGGGGGATTGAAGAAGAGGCAGTCAATAACTAACTCATGTAAGCACAAGTTAACTATTGGGAGACAGCAATGTTAGTTCAGACATAAGATGTTAATTACAAAGCCTGAGAAGCCGAATTCACCCTAATCTTGTCAAGATAGAGGGGACAAGGATCATCTCAGAGATTGCTGAATCATCCCTCAAAGGACTACGCATGCTCAGGGAGAAAGGTGAAAAGTTCACTGCGAGGATGACTACTGGCCTTCATCAGAAAGACCCCCGAGGAAGAGGAGAGGCCTTCCTCAGCACGACCACCAGGACACACAGCGCATGCGTGGCCCATATGCTAATGACTTCCGAGAAATAATTTGTGTAACCACACCTGTCCCAAGGAATGTGATGAATATTCATAATTTAACCCTTAATACTGTGTTGTAGAGAGCACCAGGTGTGTGTGTTTGGAGGAGTGATCCCCACACACCCGGCGCGCCGAATAAAGCAAATACCCGCTTCTCTGACTCTGTCTCTGAAGTGTCTCCTGGCCCGGTTGCGGCACGATTCACTCGTGGCACCCGCGTTGCGCCGCAGGCGACGGGGAAAGCGGGGCGGGCCGGCGCCGCCGTGGTAGCGCGAGGAGAGGAGCGCCCGGGCGGGGCGGCGAGTGGCGCGGCGGTGAGCGCTTCTTCTTCCTGTCGCTCGGCGGCCGCCCACGGCAGGTGCCGTGTGACTCCGCGGAGCGGCGGGGCCGGCCGGGCGGTGCGCGGCCAAGCTTTCGGCCAGCGGCGGCCGCAGCGAGAGGCTGCTGGCACTGCCCGTGCCAGTGGAGAGAGCGGGGATCCGAGGCCGGCCTTCCCAGGGCGACGAGGGGTGGCCGCCTTTGCCGCGCTGCCCTCCCTGCAGCACGTGGCCGATTCCGGCGAACCCGGCGTCCCAGCAGCGGCGCGGGCGGGAGGGAGTGGGGAGCGCGCTCGGTTGCCGTGCCGGCCGCTCCCGCCCAGCGCTGCGCTCCGCCGAGGCGTTTTCCCGCCCGTCCTGGGCGAGACGTAAGGGACGCTGAACTTGGAGCTTGGCTGTCAGTGGGAGCAACTCCCCTCCATTGTCGATGTCTTTTTCCTGCCCTCCGATTCAGCTACCTTGTGGTAGGTGCGATGGTGCTGAACAAGGGCGTTGTCTTGGCACAGTTGCTGGCATAGATGGTGCGAGAGCTCCACGCAAGGAGCTTTGAGTGGCATGTGTGAGGGGAGGAGGGTACGGCACCCATATGTGAAAAACGAGGTTCACTCTCCTGTGAGAATTTAAAGCGTTTAATATAAAGACAATAAGAGACACATAAAATAAAGCAAAGGGGTAACGGCCGGGTGCCTTGGCGCTCTGCCAAGAGCACACCTGATGCTGGAGGCGAGTCCTTTTTATACCATTTTTACTGTCTGTTCTTCATTCATATTAAAACTTTTCCTGGAGCTGTTCTGCATGGCCACTCCTTGGTTCCGCCTTTTTAGAGCATGCGTAGTCTTCTGCCTTGTGGTTTTATTTCTCTTGATTCTTGGGGTTGGGCCCGCTAGGCTAGGTAAGAGTCGATGGTAGGGTGGATCTCTTAATTCTCCAGACAGTCAGGGCTGATTGCAGCTTTGGGCCTCTTTGCCCCCCCCCCGGGCAGAGTGGTGATAACGGCTCTCGGACTCTCCTGGCCGCCTGTTCTCCGGTTCTCCGGGCGGAGTAGCCTTTTGGCCCTTTTGTTCCCTGGACAAAGTGTTGATTAGCAGCTCCTTGGGCCTCATCCTCTGTTCGCTTGGAGGTTATCTTACTTGCTCACACTTGCTAGCATTCTTGCTAAAGAGAGAAAACTACATCCACACAGCAAAATGCATTTCTAACATTATATAATATCTACCATTATACTTTGCGAGAAGCCAATATAATATATGTTTATAACAATCCCCCCTTTCCTATTTTATAAATCATTTGGCTTGAGCAATAATTCTTTTTTCTTGGCTTCTAGTGTCCGTTCGTTCTTTTCACAGATTAATTTGGCTTCTTCGAGAGGGTCTTTTATATCACTTTGTCTTTTTAATACCATAATTTTTTGTGCTGTTCCAGACATAGCCAACTTTGGGTCAGTAGGCATTGCCACAACTTGCATGCCTTGAACTACGCTGGTGATTAGCCGAATAAAGCAGGGGATCAAGCAAGGGAGAAATATTAGACCAGCTGTAGCACATAAGAGGAAGAAACCTAGCTTCTTCCACCATTCTTTCCCCAATATGCCATCCCACCAGTTAGCAGACATCATTGATTCCCATTTTTGGACTGGTACATGGGCTATTTTTCTGATATTGTTGGCGATATCTAGAAGGGCATCCCCATTGTCATCAATTTTTAAACAACAATCCGATGTATTGAACTTCCAGCACACACCCCCTTCTTCAGCCAGTAAATAGTCTAAAGCCAGCCTATTTTGATATATTGCAGCTCTGGTTTGGCGTTGCTGGCTGACTATTAATTCCATAGCCCCGGCTGTTTCATTGGTTATGATTTCTACAAGAGCTTGGAGTCTGATGATACGATTCAGCATGTAAATTGGGGTTCGATATCCCCAACTTCCATCTTGTGCCCAGGTAGCTGGCCCATATGTTTCTAATATTCGCTCAGGGGGCCATTCCTCATCTTTCCATTTTTGGAATCCTCCAATTAAATCTCTTTTATTTCTTTTGAAGTCTTCATAGACAGGTATTCCTAATTGATCTCCCTCTGGTTCTGGTAGAAGGAAAAACCCTGGTTGAATGATTCCTAGTGTACAACTCCCTTCCCAATGTGAAGGGAGTCTTGGGTATGCCCTTTTCCCACATATCCAAAATAAGCCATCTGGTGCTTTCCAATAATCACCTTCTTGATGATTTATATTCTCCCAAAATTTGGATATTTCTGGGATTCCAAAATAAGGATTTTTCCTACACTGAAAGAGTCCAACTTCATTATCGTATACACAGTCTTTTCCTTTTTTCTGAGCCCAATACCAAGTTGGTTTTTCTGGGACCCACCACGCTGGAGTTTTGTTACTCACTTTATACCTTTTACAGGGAGTGTTTCCTACTTCATTAAGAAAGTTTTTCCCAGTTCGCCAGAGGCATTCTTCCCCTATCACTGTTGAACTTAAAATCCACCCCTCAGGTCAGTTCCCCCCTCTTATATTTGTCCGGTTCCATTTAAGGAGTTCTACCGGGCCTAGGCTGCTACCTTTCCATGGCCATTCTTCTGCCATTAAAGCTCCTCCACAGACCCAACAGTTGGTTATGTTAAGTTCTTTACCTATCCTCTCCCCCAATTCTACAAACAGGTTTTTTCCTAACCTTGGGGTTTTTTCCTCTTTTAACTGTTGTTTGAGCTTTGCATACAGGTCCTGGCGTGAGGTGAATATAGGGCGAGGTTGCTGTGCTGGCTTTGTATCTTTACTTACCACTTGTTCTTTTACCAAATCTTGGACTGTTCCCCTGGTGGCAGCTGTGAAGCAAATCCATTTTTCTCCTTTTGGACAATTACTTCCTAGTCTGTTTCCACTTGTTCCCAAATTTTCTGTAATCTAATATTTTTCCCCTTTATGCATGCAAATACCTAATTTGGACGAGTCATAACAGTGACTGTTGATATGGGTATGAGTAATAAGAAAGAAGCCCCGGTGTCTTTCCATGTAGAGCTTTCGATAGCATTTGTAACATGGTCTTGCCGGTGTCCCGAAAGGGAGCAGGATAAGTGACAAAAGAAGGAATAACAGAGGTCCGGCATGGCTTATACTCCCACCTCCCTTGCCTATGAGGTTGCAACCCATGGCAGGTGTATTGGATCTTCTCGGTGGCGAGTACAGTGGCCAACCCGGTCTTGCCCTCTATTTCCTTGTCGCTTCCTTTGTAGCTTTTAGGCAAATTTCTTTTGGTACTTATTTTAACTGTAGTATCTTATCGTATCTTAGGTGTTTCCCATTCAACAGGCACTAGTAATTCCCATCTGCAGAGCAAAGTTATTACTTTTGTTGCTTATGATTTTGTCTGGATAGGGGGTTGACTTTGTGCTTGACACCTTCTACAACTAGGGTGTCGATGGTGTGGAATGTCGATTTCCCTCCAGATTAATTACTTATATTTGACCTGGCTGGCATGCCCCGTGTTAGAATGATTCAAACAGGGTATATGATGTGGCACTGATGGAAGTTGTGATTCCCCCCCTTCTTAATACAAGTCACAGGCTAGAATCAGAACATGAGAGTTCCCTGTTTGATACAGTCCCAACCCTTCCTGTTTGAAGTGAGAATATTCTTCTCCACGATGTCCCAGAATTTGTCCAGGGGCCACTGATATCAATTTGGCTTTCACTTCTCAGTTAGGTGTGATTCTTTGCATATCCCTTTGATTATTTAGATTGTTCTAGTTCATTGTCACCTGGCCTCCGTTTAAGAATCAATTTGGTATCACCTGGTTTGGATATTACAGTCCACTCTTCAGGTTCTTTTACAGGTCCTTTGATTCTGCTGGTCCTTTGATCCACCCTCGTTCCTTGGTCCGGATTGCGGCCTCAGTCGTCAGCAGTACCTGAAAAGGACCCTCCCATTGTGGAGTCAAAGATTGTTCTTTCCATGTTTTTACTAGTACCCATTCCCCTGGATGGATATTATGAATTTTGAACTCCAAAGTTGTGGTTTGAGGGATCATTCCTTTCAGCCGCAAATTTTCAAGTGTTCTGGCAATTGTGGTGACGTATTTTTTGACACTTACTTCTCCTACTTCATAAGTGGCTGTTTCATGTTGAGTGGTAAGGAAGGGTAATCCGAACATCATCTCGTAAGGAGATACTCCCAGGTCTGACCTGGGCTGTGTTCGGACTCTCAACAGAGCCAAAGGTAAGCATTTGACCCATGACATTTGAGTTTCAATCATTAATTTTGTTAAAGTTTTTTTCAAAGTCTGGTTCATTCTTTCTACTCGGCCTGAACTTTGTGGATGCCAGGGGGTATGTAATTCCCATTTTATTCCCAAGGCTTGAGTTATTTGTTGTAAGAGTTTGGATGTAAAATGTGTTCCTCTATCTGAGTCTATTTTATTAACCATTCCATATCTGGGAATAATTTGTTCCAGAAGGGTTTTGCATACTATGTTAGCTGTAGCTCTAGTAGCAGGAACTGCTTCTACCCAATGAGTTAGGTGGTCTACTATTACTAATAGGAACTTCCATCTCTGTACTTGAGGAAGTTCAGTGAAATCTACTTGGATACTTTGGAATGGTCGCAGAGCTAACTCGCGGCCTCCTAATGTTGTTTTTCTCATTATTTTCCTATTCACTCTTTGGCAAGTTATACAGTTCCCAAAGATTCCAATACACCCATAATTTCTTAGAAAATGATCACACAAAGCTTGAGTACCCCAATGAGTTTTTTGATGCATATCTTCTAATATTCTCTTAGTAAGTGGCTTATTAAGTAACTGTCTCCCATCAGGGAGTTTCCATTTTCCAGATTGATCTTGTTCTCCCCCTATCTTAAATAATTCTTTTTCTTCTTCTTCACTAAATCTGGGGATTTCCAATTCTCCCCTTTCTGGGGTCAGGATTAACATAATTCGTTCGGTCCCATTTTCTGCTGCATCTTTGGCTTCTTGGTCTGCTAGATTATTCCCTCTTATTTCTGGGGTCATCCCTTTTTGGTGTCCTTTGATATGCACTACGGCTATTTCTTCAGGCAATTTTAATGCCTCCAACACTTCTGAAATCAGGCCTTCATGTATCAGTTCCTTCCCCTTTGAATTTAGTAAACCTCTTTCTTCCCAGATCTTCCCAAAGGTATGTACTACCCCAAAGGCATACTTTGAATCAGTATAGATGGTCCCCTTTTTGTGTGCTAAATGCTCCAGTGCTCTCTTTAGAGCGTATAATTCACAAGATTGCGCCGACCAATTTGAAGGTAGTTTTCCTTTTTCGATGGTCTGCATATTTATCCCATCGACTAAGGCATATCCTGACATTCTTTTTCCTTGCAAGCATCTGGATGAACCATCCACATATATTCTTTCCCCTTCTAAGAGGGCTTGTTCTGCTAGATCTTCCCGAACTTTTGTTTGGTATTGAATAATTTCTAAGCAATCATGTGCCAGGTCATCTTTTGGTTCTCCATACAGGAATTGGGCCGGATTGAGGCTTTTGCTTGTTTCTATAGTTAGACCATTACTGTCAATCAGAATTGCTTCATATTTTAATATCCTGGAGTCTCTTAACCATTTTTCAGCTTTTTGATTTAGCACATTCCGGACCGCATGGGGTGTGTATACAATCAGTTTACTTCCAAAGGTGAGCTTACGGCTCTCCTCCACCAAAATAGCAGTAGCTGCTATGGCTTGAATGCATACTGGCTAGCCACGGCTTACTGGGTCCAATAGTTTAGATAAATAAGCTATTGGTCTTCTCACCCCTCCCCATTCCTGGACTAATACACCATGAGCTACTCCATTTTCTGCATTCACATATAAGTGAAAGGGTTTTTCTAGTGAGGGTAAGCTTAGGGCTGGTACCGAGGCTAGTTTCAACTTCAGTTTTTCTAATTTATTATCATCATCTTTGGTGCATTGTATATTGTCTCCCCCTGTTAATTTTTCATATAAAAATTTTACTGCTTGTGTATATCCTTCAATCCATAGTCTGCAATATCCCAGTAGCCCCAGCAGTCTCCTAACCTCCTTTTTTGAAGAGGGAGGAGGGAGGGATAAAATCCCTGTAATTCTTTCAGGACTTAGTTTTCGGCTACCTTTGCTTATCAGGTGGCCGAGATATTTTACTTCTGATTCCACAAACTGTAATTTCCCTTTTGATGCCCTTAGTCCCTTTTCCCCAAGAAAATTTAGAAGCTTTATAGTAGCTTCTTTGACTTTAATTTCATCTTCTCCTGATATTAGAAGATCATCTACATATTGGATAATTTGTATTCCTGGGGGAATGGGGAAGGTTTGTAATATTTCTCCCAAGGCTTGCCCAAATAAATTTGGGGCCTCACAATACCCCTGTGGCACTTTAGTCCACCTCAGTTGGTTCTTTTTCCCTGTGTTTGGATCTTCCCATTCAAAGGCAAAAATATTTCGGCTTTCCTCTGCCAGTGGGCAGGCCCAAAAGGCATCTTTAAGATCCACCACACTAAACCACTGATGTTGAGGTGGAATTTTGCTTAAAAGAGTGTAGGGATTTGCCGTTGTGTCCTCTGGGAACAGTTCCCACTCAGCCCGGTCAGCTCGGGACACAGCAGGCAACGGGGGCCAGCCTCTGATATCGGAGGGATCAAAGGTCTGGCTCGTGGGTCCTTCCAAGGGACCGCGGCGATAAAGGCAGACGGCGGAGGAAAGGGGGCAGGCTCAGAGTTGGGTTAAATCCAGAAAGTTTATTGGCCCTCCGGACGGGGGGACCTCAACCACCAGGGGTGCCCAACCCAGAGCACCTGCAGATCGCGCGCCGGGGCATTTTATGGCGGGGGGGGGCATGGGGGGGGGGTGTACAGAACAACCAACCAGGGAAGGGAAGGGTGCGGCAAGCAGAACGAGGGACACATAAGGGAACCAACTATAACAGGGGAAGGGAGGGACTCCTTTCCCAGGACTAATCACCTGGCCCCCTGGCTAGAACTTTCCAGAAGCCTGGGAGGGGTGGCAGAGTGACAGACAGGGTCCTGGGAGGAGATAAAAATGACAGACAGGGTGATTTAAATAAAACAGGGGGGGTGCCAACTGGGGTACACCAAACTTACAGAACATAGGGGGGAGACCCGGACTGAACTAAACAAACACACTCCCACAGGGATTAGGAACCATAGGGTAGCAGGCCCGTGTTCTTTTGTTTACTTCTCTTAAATCTTGCACTAATCTATAATTTCCATCAGATTTCTTTACTGGGAGAATAGGGGTATTATGAGGGGATTTACAAGGTTCTAGTGTCCCATCCTTTATTAATTCTTCTATCACTGGTTTTAAGCCTTTTCTCCCTTCTAAAGATATAGGGTACTGACGTACACGAATGGGACATTCTTGTTTTTCAATTGTGACCCTTATGGGGTCAATATCTAGTCCACCCCTATTCCCTTCCCCAGCCCAAACCTCTCTGTTAATTTTGCTTTCATCTTCTTGGCTAAGTTTTAACACTTTGGCCGTCATTTTCCCTTCTTCTGGTATGACTCCAATCCCCAGTTGGATTTGTAAATCCCTTCCCAATAAATTGCTGCCAGCCCCAGGAACTAACAAAACATCCCCTATCCCTATTTTTGTTTCCCCTTCAATAACCACATCTTTAATGACAGGGACTTGAAATCCTTCCCCCTTTGCTCCTGTTACTTTTACCATATCATTACTCACATCACACCCTTTTGGAATATTCATCACACAAGTCCTTTCTGCCCCAGTGTCAACTATAAATTCTAATACTTCCTCTTGGGGGCCTACTTTTAAAGTTATCAAAGGCTCCAGATGGTATTTATCCCCCCCAAAATAGAGCCCATGACTTTCCTATTGTTCTTCTGTGTGTGTTTCTTGAAATATTTTCAGATCCCTCCTCAGGTGGGGGCATTCTCTTTTATAATGCCCTTCTTCCTTGCAATAAAAACAGGCATCCCTGGGTTGTTCTTGGAATCTTAATTGTGCTGAGGTTTTATTTTTCTCTTTTCCACCATTTCTGAATCTTGAATGTTTAGGAGTGTTACCTGAGGGCTTTAGATTTTTTTGGAAGGTACTCTCTCGCATAGTGGCTATCATGATCTTTGCTTCCACTTTGGCTTTTTCTTCATCCCTCCGGACATATATATATCTTTTGAGCTTCCCTTACTAGGTCTTGTAATGGTTTCTCATACCAGTCTTCTATTTTTTCCAATTTTTTCCTAATATCTGGCCAGGCATGAGTGACAAAGTTAACTCTTAGCAGGGCTTGCCCTGCTAGGGACTCTGGGTCTATCCCAGAATATTGTTTCATATTCTTTCGGAGCCTCTCCAGCCACTCAGTCGGGGTTTCTTCCTTCCCTTGCTGCCCCTCAAAGGCCTTTCTGACATTTTGTCCTCGGGGTGCCGCCTCTTTTATTCCCTTGATTATCAAATTACGATAATCATTCATATGTCCCCTCCCAGCTTCATCATTTTGGTTCCAGTTAGGAGGTGTAATGGGCATTTTCTGATCCCTGGGTGGACCTTGTTGGTTTTCTCTTTCCCAAATTTTTATTCCAGCAATTCTAATCATTTCTCTTTCTTCTTGGGAGAATATTATTTTCATGATTGATTGCATTTCTTCCCAAGTGAAAATGTTGGGACCTAAGAACTGGTCCAACTGCTCAGCTGTACCTATGGGGTCTTCTAATAATCCTTTAATTTCTTTTTTGAAATTCCTAACCTCTGTAGAGGTTAGAGGAGCATTTACAAAGCCCGTTCCCCCTCCTCCCATAGGTACTTCTCTTAATGGAAATAAATGAATTTCTCGGCTTCCCTCTGTTTGTTTAGCAATGGAGGGATTGTTGGGCTGCCTCTGAGCCTTAATGGCACCTCTTGTATTCTGGTATGGTGCTCCTTCGTTAAGAAGAGGGTTTATTTGGGAAGAAAGTGAAGAAGGGGCAGTCAATAACTAACTCATGTAAGCACAAGTTAACTATTGGGAGACAGCAATGTTAGTTCAGACAGAAGATGTTAATTACAAAGCCTGAGAAGCCGAATTCACCCTAATCTTGTCAAGATAGAGGGGACAAGGATCATCTCAGAGATTGCTGAATCATCCCTCAAAGGACTACGCATGCTCAGGGAGAAAGGTGAAAAGTTCACTGCGAGGATGACTACTGGCCTTCATCAGAAAGACCCCCGAGGAAGAGGAGAGGCCTTCCTCAGCGCGACCACCAGGACACACAGCGCATGCGTGGCCCATATGCTAATAACTTCCGAGAAATAATTTGTTTAACCACACCTGTCCCAAGGAATGTGATGAATATTCATAATTTAACCCTTAATACTGTGTTGTAGAGAGCACCAGGTGTGTGTGTTTGGAGGAGCGATCCCCACACACCCGGCGCGCCGAATAAAAGCAAATACCCGCTTCTCTGACTCTGTCTCTGAAGTGTCTCCTGGCCCGGTTGAGGCACGATTCAAAAGCACCGAACTCCCCTGGGGAGGAGGGGCAGATTCAAAGTCTGGCGCTGAAGCCGAATATTCTGTGGTGCAGAGGGTGGGGGTGGGGTATGGCAGTGAAGCCAAATATTCCGGAGCACAGGAGGCGGGGGCCGGCTCTGAAGCCGGGTTTCTCAAGGCAGGAGAGGTGGGGGCTGGAGCCGGGACGTGTGACGTTTCCCTTGATTCAATTGAGGGTGCTGGGATTCCCGAGATATAGGGGAAGGGCGGGATCCCCGGCATGGGCGGGGGCAGGGCTCCCCCCCCGCTCCATTGGGGCGGGAGGGCTGCCGGGGGAAAGGCCCCCGGTGCGGGCGGAGGGGGGGCTGGAGGGGGAAGCCCCGGAGCCAGGGGGAGGAGGGGGGAGGCAGCTTCTGATACTGGCGGCGGAGGAAACCCCGGAGCTGGGAGGAGGGGTGCAGCTTCTAGTGCTGGCAGTGGAGGCAATACTTCTAAAGGGTCCCAGCCTTTTTTCTCTTCTGTTTGCTTTTCCTCTGGGGTTTCTGATAGTTTAAAGACTTTGGTTCCCAGAGGTTTTGTAATTCCTGTCCAGCAAGAAGCATATTCTCTCTCCTCAGGGTGAGATGGCTCTTTTGAATTTACAAATACATTTAGAGCCTGGAAAATCCATGCCTCATCAGACCCATATTTTGGCCAGTACACATGATTATCCCCCCCTTTGAAATACTAATTCATTCCTTTAAAACACCAATCTTCCCTGCTGTAAAATACTACCCACCCTTTCACAGTACAAAAACCAAAAAAATTTAGTATAGCCCACCTTCCCCAAAAACAAAGTTAACTTCTAATTACACAGTTTTTCATTCACACATTCACTCTTTTTAATATTTGTTCACTCTCTCATTCTTACTCACAACAGAATAATAAGGTACCTCTTTCAAGTCACTTGTTAGTATCCACCCATGGGTATGATATAATCCTTAGGATTCTGGGTGCTCTTGGATTTCCCTCAACCCAGCATTGCTAGCATCCAACCCCCCAACTTCTCTTGGGGTACTTTTAGGCCCTGGGTGCTCTTGGAGTTTTCCTCAACCCAGCATATGGGGGGGGGGTAGCTCCCACTTTGCAACCCCTTCCCTGGGACCCCGTCCCAGTCACCCCGGGAGATTCTTTCACTCCTCTTATCTCTCGCTTCGTCTCCTGGCTGGCCGCTGTTCTCGCGAACAAGACGGAGCCGCAGCACTCAGAGACTGCCACACTCGCTTCGCAGATCTGGGGGCAACCAGCCCGCGTCTCATTCATGTGAGGAATGAGACAACTCTTAGTTAAAAATTAAAACAATTTATTAAAAACGGAAAAGTGAAAAAAAATTAAAAATTTGGGATCCTATGGCTCGGTAGATGGTATGCCCCAGGAGTGCAGGGATTTTTGATCTTCTGGCTGAAACAGCACTGAACCTCAGGTAGAGAAAAAGGGCTTGCAGTGCTAGGCTGGCCTTTGGCTGGCCCAAAAGGCAAAAAAAAATTACTAAAAGTTCCTTGATAGGAGTACGCCTTCCCAGCACTGAACTCCACCTCAGCAAGGCTGGAGAGAAGGGGCGTGCCTTTCTCGTGCTCCCTGTTTTATAGTGTCTTTGCTCCACCCACAGCCCACCCACAGCCCACCCCTTCGGTTCAAGGTGATTGGTGTTTTCCCTTTGACAGATTATCTCTGTCCACCAATGGCTCATCCTTGTCAGAGGGGTGGTACTAGTTGAGATAAGGGTCATTAAAATTCAGGTTGCCATGGAGCTTACAGGGTAATGGCTATGGGGGCTGGGCTGTTTGTTGGAACTGGGGTTTTGAAATCTGCCTTGGAACCAAAGTACAAGTAAAAACACCTAAAAAAAGTACTAAAATACATCCAACATCTTAAAACACTTGTAAAAGTATACAGTAAACACAGGAAGGATAACTCTTATGGTGTACAAGTGATTAATGTTTGAAAAGGGATTCTAACTGGGGAACTTTTAACTGGGGATTTTTTTTTTTTTTTACTGGGAAGGGTGCAAACAAACTGCTTTGAACAAGTGAAAACCATAATCATAAAACTTGATTTGTGTACCTGGGCTGATGGGTTAATTTTAACATTCAATTTTAAAATATTTAACTCAAAATTAATTAATTAAAACACTTAATATGCAAAGACCAAGCACAAATAGGGATTTCATGTATGACCATTCACACACACTCATCTCCCGTAACCACCCACTTTTTCTTTGGACAATACTTACCAGTCCTGTTTCTTTTCCAGTGTCTGTGGGATTTTTGTCGAGAGCTCTCTCTTTCATTTGCTTTATTTTTGTTTCTTTCTTGTCCTCCGGGTATTGCCCTGCTGCCACCAAATTGCGCCAGAGGATGCTAAGCAAAGGTCCTGCCAACTTGGGCGGGAGGCGCCTTACCCTTGCTTCTTGAATCCTCCCACGATTTCAGAGGCGAGGTGTAGATCCGGGACGAGCCCCCAATTGTGAAAAACGAGGTTCACTCTCCTGTGAGAATTTAAAGAGTTTAATATAAAGACAATAAGAGAAGGTTCACTCTCCTGTGAGAATTTAAAGCGTTTAATATAAAGACAATAAGAGACACATAAAATAAAGCAAAGGGGCAACAGCCGGGTGCCTTGGCGCTCTGCCAAGAGCACACCTGATGCTAGAGGCGAGTCCTTTTTATACCATTTTTACTGTCTGTTCTTCATTCATATTAAAACTTTTCCTGGAGCTGTTCTGCATGGCCACTCCTTGGTTCCGCCTTTTTAGAGCATGCGTAGTCTTCTGCCTTGTGGTTTTATTTCTCTTGATTCTTGGGGTTGGGCCCACTAGGCTAGGTAAGAGTCGATGGTAGGGTGGATCTCTTAATTCTCCAGACAGTCAGGGCTGATTGCAGCTTTGGGCCTCTTTGCCCCCCGGGCAGAGTTGTGATAATGGCTCTCGGACTCTCCTGGCCGCCCGTTCTCCGGGCGGAGTAGCCTTTTGGCCCTTTTGTTCCCTGGACAAAGTGTTGATTAGCAGCTCCTTGGGCCTCATCCTCTGTTCGCTTGGAGGTTATCTTACTTGCTCACACTTGCTAACATTCTTGCTAAAGAGAGAAAACTACATCCACACAGCAAAAAGCATTTCTAACATTATATAATATCTACCATTATACTTTGCGAGAAGCCAATATAATATATGTTTATAACACATAGCTGAAGGCAAAAAAGGTCGGGGCATGTCATCAGCCGCAGTCGTGCTAAGTTGTTCATCTTTGCAAACTGCTTGCCGAGTTGTTCCTTTCTTAGGTAATGGGGGTTTGTATCAACCAGAACTGCATATGGTCAGTATTTGCAGAGAAGGCTACTTGGACTGTTGTTGAAGTGAGTGTAGCAGTTTCTATGGCATTCTGCACAAAAAGTGACAGGTCTCTCTGTGTTCCCCAATTCTTAACAAAGATGAAGTTAGCAAACCCCTGAAAAGAGGTTTTGCAAAACTTCAGGGATTTTTTCCTACTAGTACTGTAGAGACAACCATCGTCACCTTGTCTTTCCAAAAGTGAAGGTTACCGATTTTTGTCCAAGAGCATCAAGTGCTTTTGATCAGCGTTTGTGTGCATGCATTAGCCTTGTTCTTGTTCTTCCTTGGAGAACTTTTACAGTACTCAGATGATCTGTGTAGGCTGCAGACTGCAGTGGTGAACTTCAAGGCTTCCAGCAGAAGGGAGATGCTGTCCACGTTTTGGTTTCTCCTTAGTCTGAACCTTCAATGTCCAATAACACAGCGTTTGGTGCTCGAGGCACCGACTCTGGCGTGCCCCAGGTCAGAGACAGTCCAGCTGCGTTACCTCCACGCGTCGCTGAAGCGACTTCGGGATCAGGAAAAGAGCTGCTTGCTGGGCTAGCTAGCTGGCTTCTCTGCAGAGGGAAACACGGCAGGAGCCGATGATGTCGGCTCACGTTAGCTCAGAGACAAAGGAAGAGAGAGGCTGTTCAGGTCTGGCTTCTAACAGGTTTAATGCGATAGGATGATGATGAGGTCGGATTGATGGGAATCCGCTCCTTGGAGCCTTGTCCTCAGTTTTATAGGGAATTTGAAAACCCCCTGTAACTATTCCTGAAAAGACCTGCCTTGCTAAATTAGTGCCTTTTAAGTCTTGTGTCCCCAGGATAGAACAACAAACTCACAAAGATAACGGCAGTGGATCTACGGGACTTCCGCAGGCCTTCTGGGCTGCAGACATCTCTGACCAAAGGCCACAGATGACATGTACCCTGATCCTGCTGAACGCCCGTCCGCCCTGGACTCAGCTTCGAGGTTTGATTGATACTGGTGCTGATGCAACTATCATCTCCTTCTCTGCGTGGCTTCCCTCATGGCCTTTACCCCCCGTCGGATCGGCCATCGCAGGATTAGGAGGAACCACACAGAGCTATTGAAGCGAACGGCCTGTGATGGTGAAGGACTCAGAGGGGCACACAGCTACAATTAGGCCTTATGTTACTACCACTTCCCTTAACCTTTGGGGACGGGATGTGTTGGCAGCCTGGGGCATATGGATTGGGACAAATTTTTAGCAGGGGTCACTGTGCGCAAGGGTGCACAGTATCCTACACTGCCTTTGCAGTGGTTGATTAACACACCAATCCGAGTCAGACTCTGCTTAGTTGAATTAAGGGCTGTTATCACGACTTTTCAACAATTCTCACAGGAACCTTTGAATTCGGTTACTGAAGCCGACTAGCAAAAGCTCGTATACAATTAATCAGCTTATGGTACCACAAAATTCAAAGAATCCTGTTATTCTGAATCACTTTCTCTCATTGCAATCTGCAGGCAAGAGACAACTGCCCTGGGCAAAAGTCTGGGTGTGGAATTTACTCACTAACCAGTGGGAAGGCCCGCGGGAGCTTATCGTTTGGGGTCGTGGGTATGCTTGCATTTCTACAGATACTGGGGTACGGTGGCTACCTGCAAAATGTGTTTGCCCTGCCCTACGGCACCAGAGGCAGAACAGGCAACCTCCAAATGATGACCAGAACGCCAACCATCCAAGTGGCGACCAGAATGTAGATCATCAGCCTAATGACTCTTCTGATGATGACCAAGATGTTGACCATCAGGCAGATGGTCCTTCTACAAGCAGAGACTGGGATGGTCCTTCCACAGGCAGAGACTGAACTTTAAATTTCTTGTTATGGAGTCAGATAGGTAAAGCCTTAAGGACATATTTAGAATTAATAACTGATGCAAATTTCTATTTAGGATTAATAGTGGAGTTGTTATCTTATCAAACAAAAAGGGGGAATGGTAGATACAAAAATGCTGCTCGCGAGGATTTTCTTGCTATTTTCTAAGTCCGTGAGAGACTTTTCTCTCTCACAGAAGAGGTAGCAGAGTATGTAAACAACCAAGCCACCTGCAACCTTGAAAAGTCTTGTTTATGGTCTAGTAGAAAAATATTTTGACAATGGATGGTTTAGGATTTTAGCCAATCACCCCAAGGGGGGGGCTGATCCTTTGTCCAATTAGACTATGAAGAAAAAAGTCTATAAAAGAGTTTGTAAAATAATTAAAGGAATAAATCTTGCTGCACAATTCCTGCCTGCTGGATCTTCTCTCCTCCTCCTCCCTATGGCTGCGGGACACGGTGATACACCCTAGGGCCCAGGCCTGCGGTAATAGACCAGAATTACAAGTGAACTGCAACACAAGCAGCTAACACATTCCTCCTGTGATAAATGAGTGAACGATAAATATTGTCTTTCGCATATATGATTTTAACATTTAGAAGTGATAATGTACTATGTAGAAATAGTGTTAAGGTAAAATATAGGTAAGTAAAAACAAGACTAGAGTAAATTGTAACTTCGAAAGAGTGGTAACATGTTGGGAAACGTAGGAATAAACACATGATCATAAATGTCCTTTAGGTTGAGAAATTACAGAGGTAGAAACCAAGACATCTTCAAGAAACAAAGAAGATAAACCGCATGCATCCCAGGAAGTCTGTTATCAAAACTCACACCTCCCAAAGAAACTGTCAACTACAAATTAGGTTGGAGACTGAGGAGGCACCGGAGGGGGGTGCCTGCCTTCAGTTCTGGAGCTATCCAGAGGACCGAGGCGGCAGTGTGCTGGCGTGTGCTGGCGCAAGGGGGCAGAGACGAAGGGGGGAAAGTTGAGTGAAGTGTAAATTACTTTCTGGGTGAAAGGACTATGTTTAAAGAAGTACTCAAGTTCACAGTAAAATGAATGGAGCCACGCCTCTAGCAATATTGCTAAGTGCTCCCGCGCCGTGATATGCCTTTGTCCTACTAATAAATGTTCAATATTATGCTGCTGAAAATTCCGCTTGTGAATTCATCTTTCTCACTTCTTCCCTTAAAATTAGTTCTAAGAATTTAGTGTGAAATACATTTAGGCTTGGTCCACAGTCATTTTAGTTCAAATAAACACATCTAAATGTTTTCCATCTTTCCCATTAAAGGATATTGGTTTGGGCTCATTCTTTCAGCATTTTGCCAGCGATATGCTCAATGCTATTTCCTTAGGAATGAAAGCTGTTGCATGATATTACAAAGTGTTTGGCGAAACCTTTACCATGACTCTCAAGTCGCAACATGCCAGATAATCATTGGTTTTCAAAGCTGCTTGCAGATATAAGGAAAGCATCAAAGGTTTATGCATGAATCAGCATCCCCTTGTCACAACGTCACGCTGCAGTGATCCTTGCAGAGCTCTAAGACTGGATTTAAAGGAGAAAAGCTCAACACTGGCTCTTGAGCCAGCAGGATGAAACATCCAAGATTGTACATATATTGCTTCTGTGCTAAAACTACTGTATGAAAACGTGTTACCATTATGGCAGTTGTGAGGAATGAGACAACTCTTAGTAAAAATTAAAATAATTTATTAAAAACGGAAAAATTGAAAAATTACAAAAATTACCAAAATATAAAAATTTGGGATCCTAGTGGCTCAGGAGGTATGCCCCAGGAGCGCAGGGATTAGAGATCTTCAGGCTTAGACAGCACTGAACCTCTGGTGGAAGAACTTGCAGTGCTGGGCTGACTTTTAGCTAATCCAAAAGTCAAAGGTAAAAATTATTAAAGGCTCCTTAATAGGAGTAAGGCTTAAGTACCCAGCACTGGTATCCACTACAGCTGATCCGCACTGGTCTCTGCGCAGCTCTGACGCCTGCCTCGTGGTTTTATAGTGCCTTTGCTCCGCCCCGGTCCGCCCACAGCCCGCCCACAGCCCGCCCACAGCACACCCCTGTGGTCTAAAGTGATTGGTGCTTTCCTTTTGACAGATCATCTCTGTCTACCAATAGCTCGTCGTTGTCAGGGGGGTAGTAACAGCTGAAGTAAGGGTGGTAACATGCCTTCATTAAGATTCAGGTTGCTATGGAGCTTACTTGCAGAATAACGGCTATGGGGCTAAAAATAGCAATTGGCTGTTAGAAACTGGGGTTTTGGAGTTAGTCCCGAGACTAAAGTGCAAAGCAAAAACCTCAAAAAAAAATTAAAATACATCTAATACCTCTTAAAACACTTATAAAAGTAGACAATTAACATAGGAAAAACAACTCTTACAGTGTACAAGTGGTTTAAAGTTTGAAAAAGGGATTTTTAACTAGGAAACTTTTAACTGGGAATTTTAACTGGGACTGGTACAAACTGCTTTGAACAAGTGAAAACACTAATAATAAAGCTTGATTTTTGTACCTGGGTTGATGGGTTAACTTTATCATTCAATTAAAAGAACTGTTTAATTCAAAATTAACTAATTAAGGCACTTAACATGCAAAGACCAAGCTAAATAGGGATTTCATGTATGACAGCAGTTTTATAGTACTCCATAGGAGACATCTCTTTAAATGACTCTAAGATCCTTTCAGCGCTAAAATTGAGAAGGGGGTTGATCCATAGTTAACTCATGTAAACACGAGTGAACTACTAAGAGACAGCAAATGTTAATCACAAAACCTAAGCAGCAGGCTTCGCCTTAATCTTGTCAAGATAAGAGGAAGAGGATCTTTTGAAAACCAGCACAGAGATCGCTGAATCATCCAGCGAAGAACTGCGCATGCTCCAGAAAGAAAGGTAAAAAGTGCATTGTGACGAAGACTGCTGATCTTCATCAGAAAGACCCCCGAGGAAGAAGAGGAGCCTTCCTCAGTGCACCCATCAGCGTACACAGCACATGCATGGCACGTATGCTAATGATATTAATGACTTCCGAGAAGTAATTTCTAGAACCACTCCTATCCCAAGAATTGTCATGAATATTCATAATTTTTACACATAATGCTGGACTGTATGGCGTGCTCTGTGTGTGTCTGTCTGTGTGTGTGTGTATGTGTGTTAGGAGTGATCCCCCACGCACCCAGCACCGAATAAAGCAAATACCTGCTTCTCTGACTCTGAAGCATCTCTAGGCCTGGTTTTGGGCAATTCAAAATAGGTGAATACACATTACAACTACCCCTGAAGTTGTTGCGTAGGCAGATTTAAGAGGAAAGGATTTCATCTTCATCGCTCTCCTTCTTTCTTGATTTGACAGAATTAAGAACTTGTAAAAAATCTGATATCACTGATGCTCACCACTCCTCCAATTAGACTACGCTCACTTAGACAACGAAGTCAGGAGCTTTGGATAGCTCCCGCTTCTGCCCTAGGAATTGCTTCCGGTGCTGTACCTTTGCTCCAGCTGCGAAACCAAACCAGCAGAACCAAGGAAGTTCTCTCTGAATGAACCATTGCTCTTGAAGGCTACAATGGTAGCCATGGCAGTGAACACTGCTCTTCACTGGGCCATTCCTCTGAAAAAAAACATGCACCACCTCTCAACCTAAACCGTTAAGCCTCCTGCTGATGCTGACTGACAAAGCGTCCAACTGCAGTTAGATTCCAACAGCTACTTCCAATGACCTGTCAACAGAGCTTTGCAGACTTGCAACAGTCCAACAAACTAAAGGGGCTATGCTTCATGGCTGTTTTTCAAACATCATTGACTTATGTCCCTTTGCCAGCTTAAGTGAAGGTGGCCCGTCCACCTTGGTCAAAGTCAGCAGAATTTTGGCCCAATTTGTTGTTATGCAACACATCATGACATGATCTCTAGGTGTTGATGCAAAATTCCCGCTGAAGTGCATGTCGTTACATGACTTAAGGCTACCTACTCACAGAGTGTCCACTCCACTGCCACACCCATTTTCTGGCCACCTTGAAATGACTGAGCTGTCTTACTGTTTCCAACATTCCTCAGGGGTACGTGACCACCATCTCCTCCTTTCTGAAGTTTAGGAACCTAATTTAAAAGTAGTACCAGCAATACCAGTTTATGTAAAATCCATTTGCTCCATCAACAAACTCCGAGCAAGTGCTGATAATTAGTTTCAAGACTTCTACATATATTTCCAGTGAGCTTTCTGTTTGCTTGTTTGTTTTTAAAGCAGATGGAGTAGGGCGATGTTTCCCTGAGGCTACCAGGGCTGCGAGGCAGGCAGGCAGAGCCCTGGCATGGGTGGCACAGGGGACCCCGGGCGCTGACGGCTGCCACCAGCGCAGGCCAGCTGGGGACCGGCAGGCAGGGCTGCACCCCGTGTCTGCCACCACAGCTGCAGCTTCTGCAGCCTGAAACACAGCTGGCTCAGGGGTTTAAATCAAGAGCCAAAATATTTTGCTGCTCAATTTGGGGCAGAGAAAGGTCATCACTTCTAGCATGGCATAAGCCTGCCACTACATTTCTGTGAAGGAAAATTACCTTGTTGGAGTGAAACTCCTGGGTAAAATACTGAAGCGCTTTCAGATTCATATTATCTGACATTTCTGTGACCTTCTTTTATATCTGCATTGTTTCATACTGCTGATTTTGGGCACAAGTTCTTTGTACACTATTCTGGAAACAAAAAAGTAACCCAAAAACAACACCCACCCCTCTCCCACCATCACTCCTTCCCCAGCCCCAACCCTAAGAAAACCAACCTGCAGAATGCTCAGGATTTCAAATGAGAACAAGCATAGATGGGACATCAAAAGATGGATTCTCCTTAGACATTGGTGCATGCAGTGCTCTGCAATCAACTCCTAAATTCTACTTCTCGTACACCAAATATTTGTCTTGGGAACTCCTTGTTCTCTATTCAAACCCTTCTGAGAGGGTAATCGAGGATATTTTAAGCACATGTTGCACTCGTCAATTAAATCCAAAGCACAGCATTACTTGACTAACAGGGGGGGTGACAAGGTCAATTAAGACCTGTTCATATCTTATTTTGGAGCTCTTCCAACTGCTTGAAAAGTGAAGCCTTGGACATTGAAGGTTCAGACTAAGGAGGAACCAAAGCGTGGACAGCATCTCCCTTCTGCTGGAAGCCTTGAAGTTCACCACTGCAGTCTGCAGCCTACACAGATCATCTGAGTACTGTAAAAGTTCTCCAAGGAAGAACAAGAACAAGGCTAATGCATGCACACAAACGCTGATCAAAAGCACTTGATGCTCTTGGACAAAAATCGGTAACCTTCACTTTTGGAAAGACAAGGTGACGATGGTTGTCTCTACAGTACTAGTAGGAAAAAATCCCTGAAGTTTTGCAAAACCTCTTTTCAGGGGTTTGCTAACTTCATCTTTGTTAAGAATTGGGGAACACAGAGAGACCTGTCACTTTTTGTGCAGAATGCCATAGAAACTGCTACACTCACTTCAACAACAGTCCAAGTAGCCTTCTCTGCAAATACAGACCATATGCAGTTCTGGTTGATACAAACCCTCATTACCTAAGAAAGGAACAACTCGGCAAGCAGTTTGCAAAGATGAACAACTTAGCACGACTGCGGCTGATGACATGCCCCGACCTTTTTTGCCTTCAGCTATGGGTGCCGTACCCTCCTACCCTCACACATGCCACTCAAAGCTCCTTGCGTGGAGCTCTCGCACCATCTATGCCAGCAACTGTGCCAAGACACCGCCCTTGTTCAGCACCATCGCACCTACCACAAGGTAGCTGAATCGGAGGGCAGGAAAAAGACATCGACAATGGAGGGGAGTTGCTCCCACTGACAGCCAAGCTCCAAGTTCAGCGTCCCTTACGTCTCGCCCAGGACGGGCGGGAAAACGCCTCGGCGGAGCGCAGCGCTGGGCGGGAGCGGCCGGCACGGCAACCGAGCGCGCTCCCCACTCCCTCCCGCCCGCGCCGCTGCTGGGACGCCGGGTTCGCCGGAATCGGCCACGTGCTGCAGGGAGGGCAGCGCGGCAAAGGCGGCCACCCCTCGTCGCCCTGGGAAGGCCGGCCTCGGATCCCCGCTCTCTCCACCGGCACGGGCAGTGCCAGCAGCCTCTCGCTGCGGCCGCCGCTGGCCGAAAGCTTGGCCGCGCACCGCCCGGCCGGCCCCGCCGCTCCGCGGAGTCCGTGGGCGGCCGCCGAGCGACAGGAAGCAGAAGCGCTCACCGCCGCGCCACTCGCCGCCCCGCCCGGGCGCTCCTCTCCTCGCGCTACCACGGCGGCGCCGGCCCGCCCCGCTTTCCCCGTCGCCTGCGGCGCAACGCGGGTGCCACGAGCCACGCAGCACGCGTGCGGCCGGGCCCTGCCGAGCCGCAGGCGGAGCCGGGGCACGGCCCGGGCGGGAGAGCTTCCGGCGAGGCTGGGCGGGCGGCGAGCGCGGCCGAGCGTGAGATGGAGAGCTAGATGGAGGCGGCAGCACCGCGCGGCATAAAATAGCTGCTCGTCCCGCAGCCGCCCGCTCCGCAGCCCCTCGGCTGCTGTCGAGAAGGGCCCCGGCCCTGGCCGCGCCGGTGGCGACGTGGCTCCGCAGCCCGCGGGCAGCCCTGGCGGGGCAGGGGAGCACAGCGGGCAGCCCCGGGGCCGCGCAGCCGTCTGTAACGCGCGGTGGGAGCCGCCGGGAACTATTTTACACCTCCCGGGGGGCTGGGGAGGAGCACGGAGACCACGCGGTAGGTCGCTGCCGTTAGGGAAAATTAATCCACGATGCCTGAGGTTTATGTCCGAAAAGGAGACAGAGGAGTCCTGCAACATTCTTCGACTACAGGGAGAGTCCATGGGGCTTTTCCCATGGGGTCTGTCAAACGGTTGCGGGATGCAGCCCCCTTTTGATGCCAAGTTCCCGGCCACAACGCCCTCTTCCTTTTCCCCACTGGCTGAGGTATTCGGGAGATACAGACTTCCGGAACTGCCTACTCTATGCCCCCCTCTAATATGCACCCCCCTTTTGGCATCGAAAAGAAAGAAAAATGTCATACATGAAATCCCTATTTGTGCTTGGTCTTTGCATATTAAGTGCTTTAATTAATTTGAGCTTAATATTTTTAAATTGAATGTTAAAATCAATCCATCAGTCCAGGTACACTAATCAAGTTTTTATGGTCTTCCTGTGTTTACTGTATACCTTTACAAGTGTTTTAAGATGTGTTGGATGTATTTTTATGTTTTACTTGTATCTTGGTTTCAAGGCAGATTTTAAAAAAACCCCAGTTGCAACAAACAGCCCAGCCCCCCATAAGCACATGACCCTTATCTCAACTAATATCACCCCTCTGACCAGGAGGAGCCATTGGTGGATGGAGATGGTCTGTCAAAGGGAGAGCACCAATCACCTTGAACCAAAGGGGTGGGCTGTGGGCGGACTGTGGGCGGAGCAAAAGCTATAAAAGGAAGAAAAAGACACGTGCTCTCTCTCATTCTCCCTTCCTCTCCAGCTTGCTAAGGCAGTGCTGGAGAAGCCTACCCCTTTCTAGGGGCTTTTAGAAATAGATTTCTTTTTGACCAGCCTAAACTGCAAGTTTATTTTTTTTCTCTACCTGAGGTTCAGAGCTGTCTTAAGCCTAAAGTTCCTGAATCCCTGCGCTCCTGGGGCATATCTCTCGAGCCATCTGGATCCCAAATTTTTATATTTTGTTAGTTTTTTGCAATTTTTCAATTTTTTTCTGTTTTAATAAATTGTTTTAATTTCTACAAAGAGTTGTCTCATTCCTCACAAAAAAGAAACCATCCCTAATAATATTAAGTCTTTGTTGCCTTGCTCTAGGTTCAGGAATTTAATACAGCCTCGATTAATCAACAGTCTCTGATGATTAGTAACAGTTCTCGAGAACTAATCATTTCTTCTGTTATTTCACTACCCATAAGTTCCTAGCCTTGTCTACAGGCCGATTCACACGGTCTGATTGTAAGGACTCATCCATCTCACTCCTTTCAATCCCTCCTCTTTTAATTTGATCTGTATTTGTCTTTACAAACCTTAATTACCATTGATTCAATTTTTTCTTCTGGAGCCTTCTTGGGTTTTGCTATTATTTGCAGTGACATCCTTTTCTGTCCTTTTGTATGCATTTCTGGATCAGGTAGGCATGGCTGCTAGCGGCATCCCCTTGAGCACCTGCTGAAAGAGCTGCACCCAGCATGGTGTCACGCATGGTAAAAAGATGAGAGTTGCTATAGCATATAAGAGGAGAAATGGTATTCATTTAGCCCATAGCTGGCCAGTTAACCATGCAAACATGTCCCATTACCATCCTTTCAACATTTGGACAGGTCCATGAGCTGGCGTTATTTCCTTTGTTATTTGTTTGACCACATTTCCGCTGTCATCTGCTTGCAAACAGCAGCTCGAGTCATTTAATTTCCCACAAACTCCTCCTTCTTCTGCTAACAGATAATCTAATACCATCCAATGTTGAAATACCGCTTTCCTCGTTCAAGTGGGTTGGTCAGCTAGAAGGTCAAGAGCTGTGGCTGGCTGGTTGGTAATTATTTCCGAGACAGCCTGTAACCTAATTATCTCATTCAAATTGGGGTGCTTCCTCCAGCCAGGGCTGCATCAGCTGACTGCTTTTCTCTAATTAAATCATCACAGATTTTGATTCCTAAGCGATTTCCCTGAACTTGTAGTAGCAAAAAGAACAATGGTCTAATAAATATACCATATCCCTGACCAGTTTGGAGGTAGCCTGAGCTAAGCATATTGGCCGCAAATCCAATAATGTCCTTTCAAAGCCCATGTTCCATTAGCAAAGGGGCCTTCCTACCCTTGGCCATCAATTGGTGGGTCAAAATACAGCAGGATTCCCGGGCCTAACGGTCCTCCAACAATAGTTGCCCCACCATAAGGGTCACAGTATTTGCATTTCCAAGCTCCCACACAGGGTTCCCATCTACTTTTACATCTGCAAGCTGCTTGGTTGCATTTGGAGCAGAACTCACTAAAAGGCTTTGAGTTCCAATCGGGTGTTGCCATTCCCACTGATAATCACAAACAACATGTCTTCTACTTGTGGAATTTTTGTGGGGACAGCTCAAAAATAGGTGGTCAAAAAAGCCCTTGTTCCTCCCCATTGCTTTACAGGCTTCCAAATATTTTTGGTAAGTGTGGCAAGAACACCTTACGCAGCTACCATTAGTGAGCCGAACAGGTATTTGATTGCATTTGCCTTGATATTTGGAACAATTGTAAGGAGGGCAATTGGGGCTCGAAACCCAATTGTTTAAACCCAGAGGGAAAGTCAATTGACAAACGCCTTTTCCTACATAGACATGCCCTGTCCTGTTTAGGCAATAAGTGCCTTTTTGAGAAGAATGAAGTGGCCATGGACTTCCTTCTTCGGCCCAAAATCCTGTCCTAGTATGGACCTCATGTCGGGTGTTGACCCACCACTTAGGTTCAGCTGGGCTAGCCAACCATGGCCACTCTTCAGATCCTCCTGGCCCTCCACAGAGCCAGCAATTGCTAAGGTTAAAAACTTTTGCTACTTCTTCTCCTAAGGCTGCAAATTGATTCTCCCACTCCTGGCCTAAACTTAGCTGACCATATAAAAGTAGAATTATTAAGGAAAATGTTTTAATAGTGTGATCTAATTAGCTAGTCTAATTTTCACGTTGTCTTCTGCACCACCTGTGGCAATTGAAGACACAGAAACCACCTAACGTACAACAATGGCCGCAAGTATTAGCCCCCCAGTGAGTGGAGATTCTAGAGGAGGGATGCCCATACAGACTATTTCAGCAGATGGTCTGTGGGTAGGCACGCAGGGCTTCCTCTGATGTTGAAGCACTGGCTACTGCTCCAGCCCGCTCCTGCAGAGTGTCAGTCACGGCCTCCCGGCTTTCTCCTCCAGCCAAGATGTGCAAATCTCTGAGGCTTCAGAGACCTTGACCCAAGTGTGACGGGTCCACCTGTGTTCAGCTGTCTTGATGGCTGTTTCTGTGGTCAGTGACACTTGGAATGGGCCACGCCATTTCACCACCATTGGCGCTTCTTTCTACCCCTTAACTAGGACTCAATCTCTCGGTTGGATGTTACAAGCAGCAAAGTCCAAAGGCGGGGCTTGTGCCAGCTGAGCTTCCTGTTGAAGGGGTTTCACAAGAAGCAGTATCCTGGCCACAGATGGTTTTAAATATACATCACTTGCCTCTACCCCCCTCCCCCCCCCCCCCCCCCCAAGGTTGAGACTTACCAGGGTAATTGCAAACGACGATTGAAAGGGAGATAACTGAATCTCTCTTCTGGGTCGGGCCCTCATTCTCGCCAAAGCCAATGTCCAAAGCCCTACCCATGGCATCTTGATTTCTATTACCAGCTTCAAAAGGTGTTTATTTCTCTATTCATTGTATTCTACCCGAGCCGAGCTCTGGGGGTGCCAGGGCCTATGGAGGTTCCATTGTATTCCTAAAGAAGCCAAAACCCCTTGAAGGATCTTTCCTGTAAAATGAGTTCCCCTATCTGAGTCTATTGCTTCTACAATGCTTTATCTTGGAATGACTTGTTCCAACAATGCCTTAATAACTGATCCTGTCATTGCTGAAGCAGTTGGAAATGCTTCTGGCCACCTTGCTAGCTGACATACGATTACCAGAAGATATTAAGCCTTGCCACTTGGGGCATCTCAGGAAAATCCACCTGGCGTCTTTGGAAGGGACATGCAGCCCAAGGCCTCCCTCCCCTGGCAGGTTACTTTGTAACTCGGCTGTTTGCTTTAGCACAGATCAAGCAACCTTCAACAGCTCGTTTTGCCAGTCTAAAAAGACCCACAGCAACATGCATCATGAGGAAGGCTTCTGCCAATCCTCAGGAAATGCAAGGACTCTCTTCACGGAGTTGTTTTAGTATTGGTAGGGCCAAAGGCTCTGGTATCTCTTGTTTGCCATCCCTTGTAAACCAATTCTTGCCTTTTTTCTCTGCCGCACGACTTTTAACTGTATCTCGAACATCTCTGGTAGAAAAGACAGCTTCCCGGGCAGTGATGGAGTCACTGGGAGCAAAGGGGGCATCTTGGAGAGTTCTGGCAGAAGTGTTGTTTTCTGAGTTTCTTCATCCACCAAAAAGGAGACAGAGGAGTCCTGTAACATTCTTCAACTCCAGGGAGAGGCCATGGGGCTTTTGCCATGGAGTCTCTCAAATGATTGCGGGACGCAGCCCCCTTTTTCTGCTAAGTTCCTGGCAACAGCACCCTCTGAGGTACTCGGGAATTACAGACTGCCGGAACTGCCTACTCTATTCCCCCCTCTAATATGCACCCTCCTTTTGGTATGGAAAAGGAAGAAAACGAACCTATTCCTAATGCTATTAAGTCTTTGCTGCCTTGCTCTAGGTTCAGGAATTTAACAGGGCCTTGGCTGAGCAACAGTCTCTGTTGATTAGTAACAGTTTCTAGAGCTCATACTTTCTTCTCTTACTTCCCTCCCTGTAAATTCCTAGCCTTGTCTAAGGACGGATTCACACGGTCTCTTTGTAAAGACACATCTATGTTACTCCTTTCACTCCCACACCTTCTTGGCAGTGGAACGGCTCCCCCCGGCACAGCACCCGGCACAAAACCCCCGTATGCGCACACACACACCTGCACTTACCCTGCACTCCGCTGCACACACACACACACACACCTGCCGCACACTAACACCCCCGTCCACATGCCCCCCATGCTACTTGCAGTGGCCCCGCCCCTGCCATCCCGGCCGGCTGGCAGCGCCCACTCCTCACATGCTTCCCCATGCCTTGCATTTCCTTGCTGCCCCCTCTGTAGCCTTCCCTCAACCTGCCTTTTCTCCCCTGCCTTGCATTGACTTGCTCACCCATCCCCCACCTGACTTCCTTTCACATTCGTCTAGGTCTGGCCTCACCTTTCCTTTTCCTTCTAGGACCCTCACTGCCTTGCCTCGCCTCGCAAAGCCACCACTTGCCTTGCCTTGCCCTTGAACCCCTCCCTTGCCTTGCATGACCTTGCTCACCCCTCCCCCACCTGGAATTCAAGACCCCTTTTCAATGACCTTTCATGCCCTTGCCCTGCCCTTTCTGCTCCTCCTAGGAATCTCAAAGCTCTCAAGCATCTCCGGTGTTTCAGGATCACATGAGAGGAAGACCAGGGGAGGAGGACGCATGTTGCCACACTCATCTCTATGGGCAGCCTTTGTCTGGGAGCAATCCTTGCATGTCTTGAATCTTGGAAGGGCAATTCACATTTTGCCCTTGAGCTCGGGGACCAGAATGAGAGTTCTTTTGCATACAAAGCAAAGCAGGTAGCTCAAGTCTTTTAGGTGCAGAGGAGAGATGACCCACGCGGGATCAAGGCCACACAGAGCACTTGGTCCTGGCCACTTTTGTGTACTAGCAGTCATTGAATGTACTTCTCACCTGCCTTGCCTGGCCTTGCCTTGGCAACACAACAGTTTCCTTGCCTTGCCCTGCTAGCCCTCTCTAGCCTTGCATTCCTTTGCATGGCCCTTGACCTGCCTACTGCTTTCCTCCAGGGCCTTGGCTTGCCAAGCCCTTCCTGTTTCTGCCTGGCCTTCCCATCAGTGGACTTTCCTTCCTACGGCCAGCCTTGCCTCTAACTTCTGGGCCTTCTCTTGCCTACCACTCCATTTGCTTTCCCCTCACTGCTCTGGCCTTGCCTACCTCTCCCTTGACTTGCCCACAATTGCCTGCACTTGGTTTGCAGCGCCTTGCCTGCATGGAAGGCAAGGGAAAGAGTGGTAGGCAGGGCAAAGCAAAGCCAGCAAGTTGTAGGTAGTGCGAGGCAAGGCAGACGTAGGCAAAGGAAGCAGAGCAAGGGTAGCTTAAGAAGAACTAGACACGGTGCTGAAGGCAAGGCAAGGCCAAGAGACTCGGAGTGCCTTTCCTTGGGAAGGCAAGGACATAGTGCCAGTGTTGCTGGAGCAGATGTTAAGGTACCATGGGGAGGAATAGTCCAGCAAGACATTTCTCTTCTGGCCCCTGTGCGTGTAGGGGCAATTGCTGGACATATTCAATACTGGAGGTGGATCAGTCGCTGGATGTGTTGCATTTTGGAGGAGGGGATGCCGTTTCTTTGGAGATGGGCTTGTAGTTGCTCTCTTTGGCAAGGAAAGCAGGTGTGGATGTGCACATCAGGTGCTCTTAGGGATTTTAAAGGCTTTTCCCAACAGGCAGAGCTCTCTCTGGGTTAGAGCTGTTGAGCTGTCAGTGGGAATGCAAAGGCCAAGCTCGTGAGCCTTTTGTCCTGGTGCCTTCGGTGTGTGAGCAGTCCCTGGTGCCATTGTCTTTGGACCCTGACTCTGGGAGAGGGAAGGCTTAGGATGGTACCTAGAGCTGAGAAGGAGAGTGCTGAGAACAGCGTGTGTGCTGCTAGTTTGAGGGGTGCAGGTGAAGTTGTAGGCAGCAAGATCTTCCTCAGCTGGCACTGAGCTCTGTTTTTGCCAGGGGTTCAAGTTGGTGGGCAGAATCTGCGAGAGGGAAAAGATTTTCTTGGGCCAAAGAGGTTTTTCTGGCTCTTGGAGTGTGGTGTAAAGAGGAGTCTGCTCTTGGAAGGGGAAGGTGAGGGAAATCTTTTTGTCCTGACACCGTTGATTTGAGTGCAGGGACGTGTGCAAGTTGCCTTTGCCCTTGGGGTGGTTTCGAGCTGGGCCGGGTGCTTGGCCTTCTTTTGCAAGTCTACAGCGCCATCGTGTGGTTGTTTCCATGAGCGCTGACAGTGCCCGGGAAAAAGCCAAGCGCTTCGCTGGCGCGGCCCCGGTCGTGTGGGTGCAGTTGGTGGAAGAGCTCCGCTGTGCATCCTGCCTCTTGGAGACATAAAAGGATGTGATCCTGCGCGTAGCGGGGAAGCAAGAGGAATCTTTTCATTGTTGGCTGGGCAGTTTCTAAGCGGCAAAAGTAAAGGCAGTTCCAGCACGGCCTCTTTCTTTTCAGAACCTTTTCTGTGCCATCATGAACATGCTCAACATGTAACTCGCACCCACTGAACTGCATCAAAGGCCCTGCAGATACGCACTTTCCTTCAAGCTCTATGTAGCATCCTACCCTCCACCTCTCGCGGATCCCAAAGCCCTTCCAAACATCCAGCAGCTGCACGCAGAGAACCAGTGCTAGAACAAGGCGTAGGCCTTCATAGTCCTTTTAAAGTCTGTAAACTAGGCGAAACATTCCAGTGACCAGCACTTTCCTTCGCAACTATATATAGAGCATCATCACATTCTCTCCAAGTGGGTAAGTCCACCCTTGCAGCGCAGCGTTTGCAGCCCCAGATCGGACTTAGAGATGGGCCAGGTGAGAAAGCATTTGTTGACTATCCCTCGTCTCTGGAAGTCTTGATACTCGCAGCGCAATCAGGTCCGCACACCTTCAGTGTGGCCACGTTCAAGCAGCTAGAGCTCCCAGAGATGGGAGAGTCAGGACAGAAGACGTTCCAAAAGTACCGTGTACTTACAGCAGGATTAAAACTGTGCACAGCAGTCTGCAGCACTGTAGCTTCCTTCTCTGACAGACGTGCCATGCCATTGTTGGCTCTCGCAGCTCGGTTGCTAGCTGCTCTCCTGAAGAAAAGAGCTAGAAGAAAAAGCCAATGCTGGGCTGCACCTTCCCCTTGCCTCACGTAAAGCCACCTAAACTCCCCACTGCACTCTCTACTTCCCCTCTCCTTGGCATCGACCACTGTGTTTTCTGCATCTCGGAGCTGAAAGGTAAGCGCCAGTGGTTCCAGGGATGGTTGGAAGGTAAGTAGCTGTCGTAGAACTTTCTCCCTCTCAATCTTAAAGTGAATTCGGCCGGAAGGCGGGTGCCAGCCACGCTCCTTTCTCAGTTTGTACACTGCGGACACGAGCCCGGTGCTCTGCGCCTTCGTTCCGCCTCTTTAGTACCCATGTCGCGCTTTCATTCTGCCGGAGTCGAACCATCGTCTACTTGTCGCACAAAGAGCACTGTGCCGGCAGCGAAATGCCCCAGCCAACTGCTTCTGCCGACACACGCCTGGGCTATGCACTTTCCCTCGCAGCGACATACAGCAGCACATTCGGTCTTTCTTGTCGTCCAAATGTAAAGGGAAAGATTCTACGCTACGTCTGGCACAGAGAACAGTTTTAGGTCAACAAGCTTACCCAGAGCTTTACTCCGATGCGTGGAAACCAGTGTTTGCACCACATTCTAGTGGCAGCCCTCCTTCTTTTACAGCCTGCACAGCCCCGTCAGATCGTGGTGCTCTCTGACACTTTCCTTCTCAGTTCCAAGTACCACCGCGAACCTTACAGCCTTGCAGGGAGCAAAGACGCGGATAAACGTCTCGCACCGAAGAACGTGGCTGGACGAAAATATGTTCTTCCTCTCTCCTCCTCGTCGCCCAGATTGTGGTGCTGTGTTGAAATTCTTGGCCAGCGAAAAGCTAATCCAGCCAGTGTTTCTCTCCTGACGCATTTCGCTGAGCGAGAGCGACACAGAGAGCTTGGACATTGCAAAACAGCAAGGAAATGATTGTACGTCGAGCTCAGGAAAATCCGTGCACAGCACACTGTGGGATGCGTGCAATGCTGACGCTTAAGAGCGGCAAAGCTCAAAGGCATCGCTGGGCTCGAGTACTGTCCAGACCACGGCGAAGAACGAAGCAGCTGGGCCACGGCTTAATGTACTCAGTGGAGCGAATTTCAAATGTCCAGCCAAGAGCTGCTTCACAAGCAGATTCAGCTGAGAATGCTCTGGCTGCTTCACAAAGTAAAGCGCAGCCGGTGCACTCCATCACACTACCTGGCCAGAAAAAGGTTCCTAAACCTTAAGTACCGCAGAGTCCATGCAGCTGGAGCACACCCAGAAGGACGCGTCCAGATGGAAGGCGTTCTTCAAGTACCCCCCTGCTCCAAGCAGCTTTGAAACGGAGCACAACACACTGCGGCTCGGCAGCTTCCTTCTCAGATAGACGTGCCGTCACATTATTCACTCTCGCAGCTCCGTTGCCCACTTGCAGCAGCTGCTACCAAAGAAAAAGGCTCCAGGAGTAAAAGCCACTGCTGAGCTGCACTATCCCCTTGCCTCACGTAAAGCACCAGAAACTGTCCGCTGCACTCTGTATTTCCATTCTCCGCCGCATCTACCACTGTCATCTCTGCATCTCGAAGCATAAACCTCGTCACAATTGTTTCCGGGGAAAGCTGGAAGAGAAATACGTAGCAGCACAAGTAGCTGCAGGTTGAACTTTCTGTTTTCAACTGCTAATTTGAATCCGAAAACAAGCGAGTGACAGCTACGCTTCCTCTTGCAGCCTGTGCGATGCACACAGCAGCTCGCTGCTTTGCGCCTCCATTCTTCCGCTCTTCGTACCATGTCGCGCTTTCGTTTTGCTGGCGACGAACCGTCGTCTACTTGTCGCACAGAGAGAACGGTGGCAGCAGAGAAAGGCTCCAGAGAAACGCTCCAGGTTGCTGATCCTTCCGAAACACACCTGGGCTATGCACTTTCTTTCGCAGCCTTTGATAGCACCACATTCTGTTTGCGTTGTAGCCTGAATGTCAAGGGAATGATTCTCGGCTACGTCTGGCACAGAGATCAGTTTTAGGTCAACAAGCTTACTCGGAGTTTACCCCCGACGCGTGGAAACCTGTATGTGCACCACATTCCAGTGGTAGCTCTCTTTCTTTCACAGCCTGCACAGCGCCGTTAGATCGCGGTGCTCTCTGAACCTTCCTTCTCAGTTCCAAGTTCCACCGTGAACCGTACAACCTTGCAGGGAACAAAGACGTGGATAGATGTGCCGCAGAGAAGATCGTGCAAAGGCGAAAAGATGTTCTTTTCTCCTCCTCGTCGTGCAAAGGCGAAAAGATGTTCTTTTCTCCTCCTCGTCGCCCGGATTGTGGTGCTGTACTGAAAGCGTGGGTTTTATTACCCCTTCTTGCAATAAGACTACGGTGCTGCATTGGAACTGTTGGCCAGTGAAATGCTAATCCAGCAAGTGCTTCTCTCCTGACAAATTTCTCTGAGTGAGGGCTTGCGCGGACAGCTTGGCTCTGCGAAGCAGAAAGGCTGTACTTGCACGTAGCGCTGAGGAAAATCCGTGCACAGCGCACTGTGGATGCGTGCAGTACACACACTGAAGAGAGCCAAAGCTGAATGCTTCAGTTCTGTCCAGCGCCGGTAAGGGAGAAGACCGCAGCCCCATGGCACTGGGCTGGTGTGTGCGATGGCTATGAGCTGTGCCGCTCTTCTGCGTGTATACTGCACGCATCCACAGTGTGCGGAGCACAGATTTTCCTCCGCTCTCGCTCAGCGAAATGCATCAGGAGGGAAGCACATGCTGGATTAGCCTTCCACTGGCCAACAGTTCCAACGCAGCACCATAGTCTTATTGCGAGAAGGGATAATAAAACACATGTATTGTCCCGGCACAGTTCTCTGTGTGAGACGTAGTCGAGAATCTTTCCCTTAAGATTAAGACCACAATGCAGATAGAATGTTGTGCTACCTAGCACTGGGGGGAATAGCCCAGGCGTGTTTCGGCAGAGGCAGCAGCCTGGAGCGTTTCTCTGCTGGCACCGTTCTCTCTGTGCGACAAGTAGACGACGGTTCATCGCCAGCAAAACGAAAGCGCGACATGGTACGAAGAGCATAAGAATGAAGGCAAAGCACCGAGCTGGTGTGTGCATAGCACAGGCTGCAAGAGGAAGCGTGGCTGTCACTCGCTTGTTTTCGGATTCAATTTAGCAGTTGAAAACAGAAAGTTCAACTTGCAGCTACTTGTGCTGCTACGTATTTCTCTTCCAGCTTTCCCCGGAAACAATTGTGACGAGGTTTATGCTTCGAGATGCAGAGATGACAGTGGTAGATGCGGCGGAGAATGGAAATACAGAGTGCAGCGGACAGTTTCTGGTGCTTTACGTGAGGCAAGGGGATAGTGCAGCTCAGCAGTGGCTTTTACTCCTGGAGCCTTTTTCTTTGGTAGCAGCTGCTGCAAGTGGGCAACGGAGCTGCGAGAGTGAATAATGTGACGGCACGTCTATCTGAGAAGGAAGCTGCCCAGCCGCAGTGTGTTGTGCTCCGTTTCAAAGCTGCTTGGAGCAGGGGGGTACTTGAAGAACGCCTTCCATCTGGACGCGTCCTTCTGGGTGTGCTCCAGCTGCATGGACTCTGCGGTACTTAAGGTTTAGGAACCTTTTTCTGGCCAGGTAGTGTGATGGAGTGCACCGGCTGCGCCTTACTTTGTGAAGCAGCCAGAGCATTCTCAGCTGAATCTGCTTGTGAAGCAGCTCTTGGCTGGACATTTGAAATTCGCTCCACTGAGTACATTAAGCCGTGGCCCAGCTGCTTCCTTCTTCGCCTTTTGCGGTGTGGACAAAACTGAAGCCCCGCGATGACTTTTAGCTTTGCCGCTCTTAAGCGTCAGCATTGCACACATCCCACAGTGTGCTGTGCGAGGATTTTCCTCAGCTCTTGCTCAGCGAAATGCGTCAAGAGAGAAACACTGGCTGGATTAGCCTTTCGCTGGCCAAGGCTTTCAATACAACACTACAATCTGGGCGACGAGGAGGGAAAAGGCAGAACATCTTTTCTTCCAGCCACGTTCTTCTGTGCGAGATGCCTATCCGCGTCTTCGCTCCGTGCAAGGCTGTAATGTGCGCGGTGGTACTTGGAACTGAGAAGGAAAGTGCAGAGAGCACTGCCATCTGACGGCGCTGAGCAGGCTGTAAAAGAAAGAGGGCTGCCACTAGAATGTGGTGAAAATACAAGTTCTCACTCGTCGGGGGTGAGCTCTAAGTAAGCTAGTTGACCTAAAACTGTTCTCTGTGCCAGACGTAGCCGAGAAGCTTTCCGTTAAGAATCAGGCTACAAAGCAGACAGACTGTGGTGCTACGTAGCGCTAAAGAGAAATTGCATAGCCTAAGCGTGTTTCGGCAGAAGCAGCAGCCTCGAGTATTTCGCTTCCAGCACCACGCTCTCTGTGCGACAAGTAGACGACGGTCCGTCTCCAGCAAAACGAAAGCGCGACCTGCTACAAAGAGCATAAGAATGAAGGCAAAGCAGCGAGCTGGTGTGTGCATCGCACAGGCTGCAATAGGAAGCCTGGCTGCGCCTCGCTGGTTTTCGGATTCACGTTACCAGTCGGAAACTTCAAGTCCAACTTGCAGCTACTTGTGCTGCTACCTATTTCTCTTCCAGCTTTCCCTGGAAACAATTGCGGTTAGGTTTATGCTTCGCGATGCGGTGGAGAAGAGAAATAGAGAGTGCAGCGGACAGTGTATTTTTTTTTACTTGAGGCAAAGTGCAGCCCAGCAGTGGTTTTTACTTCCGGAGCCATTTCCTTTGGTAGCAGCTGCTGCAAGTGGGCAACGGAGCTGCGAGAGTGAATAATGTGACGGCACGTCCATCTGAGAAGGAAGCTCCCGAGCCGCAGTGTTGTGCTCAGTTTCAAGGCTGCTTGGAGCAGGGGGGTACTTGAAGAACGTCTTCTATCTGAACGCGTCCTTCTGGATGCACTCAAGCTGCATGGACTCTGCGCCACTTAAGGTTTAGGAACCTTCTTCTGGCCAGGTAGTGTGATGGAGGGCACCGGCTGCGCACCGTGCTCTTTGTGCGACAAGTAGACGATGGTTCGACTCCGGCAAAACGAAAGCGCGACATGGTACGAAGAGCGGAAGAATGGAGGCGCAAAGCAGCGAGCTGGTGTGTGCATCGCACAGGCTGCAAGAGGAAGCGTGGCTGTCACTCGCTTGTTTTCGGATTCAAATTAGCAGTTGAAAACAGAAAGTTCAACCTGCAGCTACTTGTGCTGCTACCTATTTGTCTTCCAGCTTTCCCCGGAAACAATTGTGACGAGGTTTATGCTTCGAGATGCAGAGATGACAGTGGTAGATGCGGCGGAGAATGGAAATACAGAGTGCAGCGGACAGTTTCTGGTGCTTTACGTGAGGCAAGGGGATAGTGCAGCTCAGCAGTGGCTTTTACTCCTGGAGCCTTTTTCTTTGGCAGCAGCTGGTGCAAGTGGGCAACGGAGCTGCGAGAGTGAATAATGTGACGGCACGTCTATCTGAGAAGGAAGCTGCCGAGCCGCAGTGTGTTGTGCTCCGTTTCAAAGCTGCTTGGAGCAGGGGGGTACTTGAAGAACGCCTTCCATCTGGACGCGTCCTTCTGGGTGTGCTCCAGCTGCATGGACTCTGCGGTACTTAAGGTTTAGGAACCTTTTTCTGGCCAGGTAGTGTGATGGAGTGCACCGGCTGCGCTTTACTTTGTGAAGCAGCCAGAGCATTCTCAGCTGAATCTGCTTGTGAAGCAGCTCTTGGCTGGACATTTGAAATTCGCTCCACTGAGTACATTAAGCCGTGGCCCAGCTGCTTCGTTCTTCTCCGTGGTCTGGACAGTACTCGAGCCCAGCGATGCCTTTGAGCTTTGCCGCTCTTAAGCGTCAGCATTGCACGCATCCCACAGTGTGCTGTGCACGGATTTTCCTGAGCTCGACGTACAATCATTTCCTTGCTGTTTTGCAACGTCCAAGCTCTCTGTGTCGCTCTCGCTCAGCGAAATGCGTCAGGAGAGAAACACTGGCTGGATTAGCTTTTCGCTGGCCAAGACTTTCAACACAGCACCACAATCTGGGCGACGAGGAGGAGAGAGGAAGAACATATTTTCGTCCAGCCACGTTCTTCGGTGCGAGACGTTTATCCGCGTCTTTGCTCCCTGCAAGGCTGTAAGGTTCGCGGTGGTACTTGGAACTGAGAAGGAAAGTGTCAGAGAGCACCACGATCTGACGGGGCTGTGCAGGCTGTAAAAGAAGGAGGGCTGCCACTAGAATGTGGTGCAAACACTGGTTTCCACGCATCGGAGTAAAGCTCTGGGTAAGCTTGTTGACCTAAAACTGTTCTCTGTGCCAGACGTAGCGTAGAATCTTTCCCTTTACATTTGGACGACAAGAAAGACCGAATGTGCTGCTGTATGTCGCTGCGAGGGAAAGTGCATAGCCCAGGCGTGTGTCGGCAGAAGCAGTTGGCTGGGGCATTTCGCTGCCGGCACAGTGCTCTTTGTGCGACAAGTAGACGATGGTTCGACTCCGGCAGAATGAAAGCGCGACATGGGTACTAAAGAGGCGGAACGAAGGCGCAGAGCACCGGGCTCGTGTCCGCAGCGTACAAACTGAGAAAGGAGCGTGGCTGGCACCCGCCTTCCGGCCGAATTCACTTTAAGATTGAGAGGGAGAAAGTTCTACGACAGCTACTTACCTTCCAACCATCCCTGGAACCACTGGCGCTTACCTTTCAGCTCCGAGATGCAGAAAACACAGTGGTCGATGCCAAGGAGAGGGGAAGTAGAGAGTGCAGTGGGGAGTTTAGGTGGCTTTACGTGAGGCAAGGGGAAGGTGCAGCCCAGCATTGGCTTTTTCTTCTAACTCTTTTCTTCAGGAGAGCAGCTAGCAACCGAGCTGCGAGAGCCAACAATGGCATGGCACGTCTGTCAGAGAAGGAAGCTACAGTGCTGCAGACTGCTGTGCACAGTTTTAATCCTGCTGTAAGTACACGGTACTTTTGGAACGTCTTCTGTCCTGACTCTCCCATCTCTGGGAGCTCTAGCTGCTTGAACGTGGCCACACTGAAGGTGTGCGGACCTGATTGCGCTGCGAGTATCAAGACTTCCAGAGACGAGGGATAGTCAACAAATGCTTTCTCACCTGGCCCATCTCTAAGTCCGATCTGGGGCTGCAAACGCTGCGCTGCAAGGGTGGACTTACCCACTTGGAGAGAATGTGATGATGCTCTATATATAGTTGCGAAGGAAAGTGCTGGTCACTGGAATGTTTCGCCTAGTTTACAGACTTTAAAAGGACTATGAAGGCCCACGCCTTGTTCTAGCACTTGTTCTCTGCGTGCAGCTGCTGGATGTTTGGAAGGGCTTTGGGATCCGCGAGAGGTGGAGGGTAGGATGCTACATAGAGCTTGAAGGAAAGTGCGTATCTGCAGGGCCTTTGATGCAGTTCAGTGGGTGCGAGTTACATGTTGAGCATGTTCATGATGGCACAGAAAAGGTTCTGAAAAGAAAGAGACCGTGCTGGAACTGCCTTTACTTTTGCCGCTTAGAAACTGCCCAGCCAACAATGAAAAGATTCCTCTTGCTTCCCCCTACGCGCAGGATCACATCCTTTTATGTCTCCAAGAGGCAGGATGCACAGCGGAGCTCTTCCACCAACTGCACCCACACGACCGGGGCCGCGCCAGCGAAGCGCTTGGCTTTTTCCCGGGCACTGTCAGCGCTCATGGAAACAACCACACGATGGCGCTGTAGACTTGCAAAAGAAGGCCAAGCACCCGGCCCAGCTCGAAACCACCCCAAGGGCAAAGGCAACTTGCACACGTCCCTGCACTCAAATCAACGGTGTCAGGACAAAAAGATTTCCCTCACCTTCCCCTTCCAAGAGCAGACTCCTCTTTACACCACACTCCAAGAGCCAGAAAAACCTCTTTGGCCCAAGAAAATCTTTTCCCTCTCGCAGATTCTGCCCACCAACTTGAACCCCTGGCAAAAACAGAGCTCAGTGCCAGCTGAGGAAGATCTTGCTGCCAACAACTTCACCTGCACCCCTCAAACTAGCAGCACACACGCTGTTCTCAGCACTCTCCTTCTCAGCTCTAGGTACCATCCTAAGCCTTCCCTCTCCCAGAGTCAGGGTCCAAAGACAATGGCACCAGGGACTGCTCACACACCGAAGGCACCAGGACAAAAGGCTCACGAGCTTGGCCTTTGCATTCCCACTGACAGCTCAACAGCTCTAACCCAGAGAGAGCTCTGCCTGTTGGGAAAAGCCTTTAAAATCCCTAAGAGCACCTGATGTGCACATCCACACCTGCTTTCCTTGCCAAAGAGAGCAACTAAAAGCCCATCTCCAAAGAAACGGCATCCCCTCCTCCAAAATGCAACACATCCAGCGACTGATCCACCTCCAGTATTGAATATGTCCAGCAATTGCCCCTACACGCACAGGGGCCAGAAGAGAAATGTCTTGCTGGACTATTCCTCCCCATGGTACCTTAACATCTGCTCCAGCAACACTGGCACTATGTCCTTGCCTTCCCAAGGAAAGGCACTCCGAGTCTCTTGGCCTTGCCTTGCCTTCAGCACCGTGTCTAGTTCTTCTTAAGCTACCCTTGCTCTGCTTCCTTTGCCTACGTCTGCCTTGCCTCGCACTACCTACAACTTGCTGGCTTTGCTTTGCCCTGCCTACCACTCTTTCCCTTGCCTTCCATGCAGGCAAGGCGCTGCAAACCAAGTGCAGGCAATTGTGGGCAAGTCAAGGGAGAGGTAGGCAAGGCCAGAGCAGTGAGGAGAAAGCAAATGGAGTGGTAGGCAAGAGAAGGCCCAGAAGTTAGAGGCAAGGCTGGCCGTAGGAAGGAAAGTCCACTGATGGGAAGGCCAGGCAGAAACAGGAAGGGCTTGGCAAGCCAAGGCCCTGGAGGAAAGCAGTAGGCAGGTCAAGGGCGGGGCATGGCCATGCAAAGGAATGCAAGGCTACAGAGGGCTAGCAGGGCAAGGCAAGGAAACTGTTGTGTTGCCAAGGCAAGGCCAGGCAAGGCAGGTGAGAAGTACATTCAATGACTGCTAGTACACAAAAGTGGCCAGGACCAAGTGCTCTGTGTGGCCTTGATCCCGCGTGGGTCATCTCTCCTCTGCACCTAAAAGACTTGAGCTACCTGCTTTGCTTTGTATGCAAAAGAACTCTCATTCTGGTCCCCGAGCTCAAGGGCAAAATGTGAATTGCCCTTCCAAGATTCAAGACATGCAAGGATTGCTCCCAGACAAAGGCTGCCCATAGAGATGAGTGTGGCAACATGCGTCCTCCTCCCCTGGTCTTCCTCTCATGTGATCCTGAAACACCGGAGATGCTTGAGAGCTTTGAGATTCCTAGGAGGAGCAGAAAGGGCAGGGCAAGGGCATGAAAGGTCATTGAAAAGGGGTCTTGAATTCCAGGTGGGGGAGGGGTGAGCAAGGTCATGCAAGGCAAGGGAGGGGTTCAAGGGCAAGGCAAGGCAAGTGGTGGCTTTGCGAGGCGAGGCAAGGCAGTGAGGGTCCTAGAAGGAAAAGGAAAGGTGAGGCCAGACCTAGACGAATGTGAAAGGAAGTCAGGTGGGGGATGGGTGAGCAAGTCAATGCAAGGCAGGGGAGAAAAGGCAGGTTGAGGGAAGGCTACAGAGGGGGCAGCAAGGAAATGCAAGGCATGGGGAAGCATGTGAGGAGTGGGCGCTGCCAGCCGGCTGGGATGGCAGGGGCGGGGCCACTGCAAGTAGCATGGGGGGGATGTGGACGGGGGTGTTAGTGTGCGGCAGGTGTGTGTGTGTGTGTGTGCAGCGGAGTGCAGGGTAAGTGCAGGTGTGTGTGTGCGCATACGGGGGTTTTGTGCCGGGTGCTGTGCCGGGGGGAGCCGTTCCACCGCCAAGAAGGTGTGGGAGTGAAAGGAGTAACATAGATGTGTCTTTACAAAGAGACCGTGTGAATCCGTCCTTAGACAAGGCTAGGAATTTACAGGGAGGGAAGTAAGAGAAGAAAGTATTAGCTCTAGAAACTGTTACTAATCAACAGAGACTGTTGCTCAGCCAAGGCCCTGTTAAATTCCTGAACCTAGAGCAAGGCAGCAAGGACTTAATAGCATTAGGAATAGGTTCGTTTTCTTCCTTTTCCATACCAAAAGGAGGGTGCATATTAGAGGGGGGAATAGAGTAGGCAGTTCCGGCAGTCTGTAATTCCCGAGTACCTCAGAGGGTGCTGTTGCCAGGAACTTAGCAGAAAAAGGGGGCTGCGTCCCGCAATCATTTGAGAGACTCCATGGCAAAAGCCCCATGGCCTCTCCCTGGAGTTGAAGAATGTTACAGGACTCCTCTGTCTCCTTTTTGGTGGATGAAGAAACTCAGAAAACAACACTTCTGCCAGAACTCTCCAAGATGCCCCCTTTGCTCCCAGTGACTCCATCACTGCCCGGGAAGCTGTCTTTTCTACCAGAGATGTTCGAGATACAGTTAAAAGTCGTGCGGCAGAGAAAAAAGGCAAGAATTGGTTTACAAGGGATGGCAAACAAGAGATACCAGAGCCTTTGGCCCTACCAATACTAAAACAACTCTGTGAAGAGAGTCCTTGCATTTCCTGAGGATTGGCAGAAGCCTTCCTCATGATGCATGTTGCTGTGGGTCTTTTTAGACTGGCAAAACGAGCTGTTGAAGGTTGCTTGATCTGTGCTAAAGCAAACAGCCGAGTTACAAAGTAACCTGCCAGGGGAGGGAGGCCTTGGGCTGCATGTCCCTTCCAAAGACGCCAGGTGGATTTTCCTGAGATGCCCCAAGTGGCAAGGCTTAATATCTTCTGGTAATCGTATGTCAGCTAGCAAGGTGGCCAGAAGCATTTCCAACTGCTTCAGCAGTGACAGGATCAGTTATTAAGGCATTGTTGGAACAAGTCATTCCAAGATAAAGCATTGTAGAAGCAATAGACTCAGATAGGGGAACTCATTTTACAGGAAAGATCCTTCAAGGGAAAACCCCTTCTTTAGGAATACAATGGAACCTCCATAGGCCCTGGCACCCCCAGAGCTCGGCTCGGGTAGAATACAATGAATAGAGAAATAAACACCTTTTGAAGCTGGTAATAGAAATCAAGATGCCATGGGTAGGGCTTTGGACATTGGCTTTGGCGAGAATGAGGGCCCGACCCAGAAGAGAGATTCAGTTATCTCCCTTTCAATCGTCGTTTGCAATTACCCTGGTAAGTCTCAACCTTGGGGGGGGGGGGGAGGGGGGTAGAGGCAAGTAATGTATATTTAAAACCATCTGTGGCCAGGATACTGCTTCTTGTGAAACCCCTTCAACAGGAAGCTCAGCTGGCACAAGCCCCGCCTTTGGACTTTGCTGCTTGTAACATCCAACAGGGAGATTGAGTCCTAGTTAAGGGGTAGAAAGAAGCGCCAATGGTGGTGAAATGGCGTGGCCCATTCCAAGTGTCACTGACCACAGAAACAGCCATCAAGACAGCTGAACACAGGTGGACCCGTCACACTTGGGTCAAGGTCTCTGAAGCCTCAGAGATTTGCACATCTTGGCTGGAGGAGAAAGCCGGGAGGCCGTGACTGACACTCTGCAGGAGCGGGCTGGAGCAGTAGCCAGTGCTTCAACATCAGAGGAAGCCCTGCGTGCCTACCCACAGACCATCTGCTGAAATAGTCTGTATGGGCATCCCTCCTCTAGAATCTCCACTCACTGGGGGGCTAATACTTGCGGCCATTGTTGTACGTTAGGTGGTTTCTGTGTCTTCAATTGCCACAGGTGGTGCAGAAGACAACGTGAAAATTAGACTAGCTAATTAGATCACACTATTAAAACATTTTCCTTAATAATTCTACTTTTATATGGTCAGCTAAGTTTAGGCCAGGAGTGGGAGAATCAATTTGCAGCCTTAGGAGAAGAAGTAGCAAAAGTTTTTAACCTTAGCAATTGCTGGCTCTGTGGAGGGCCAGGAGGATCTGAAGAGTGGCCATGGTTGGCTAGCCCAGCTGAACCTAAGTGGTGGGTCAACACCCGACGTGAGGTCCATACTAGGACAGGATTTTGGGCCGAAGAAGGAAGTCCATGGCCACTTCATTCTTCTCAAAAAGGCACTTATTGCCTAAACAGGACAGGGCATGTCTATGTAGGAAAAGGCGTTTGTCAATTGACTTTCCCTCTGGGTTTAAACAATTGGGTTTCGAGCCCCAATTGCCCTCCTTACAATTGTTCCAAATATCAAGGCAAATGCAATCAAATACCTGTTCGGCTCACTAATGGTAGCTGCGTAAGGTGTTCTTGCCACACTTACCAAAAATATTTGGAAGCCTGTAAAGCAATGGGGAGGAACAAGGGCTTTTTTGACCACCTATTTTTGAGCTGTCCCCACAAAAATTCCACAAGTAGAAGACATGTTGTTTGTGATTATCAGTGGGAATGGCAACACCCGATTGGAACTCAAAGCCTTTTAGTGAGTTCTGCTCCAAATGCAACCAAGCAGCTTGCAGATGTAAAAGTAGATGGGAACCCTGTGTGGGAGCTTGGAAATGCAAATACTGTGACCCTTATGGTGGGGCAACTATTGTTGGAGGACCGTTAGGCCCGGGAATCCTCCTGTATTTTGACCCACCAATTGATGACCAAGGGTAGGAAGGCCCCTTTGCTAATGGAACATGGGCTTTGAAAGGACATTATTGGATTTGTGGCCAATATGCTTAGCTCAGGCTACCTCCAAACTGGTCAGGGATATGGTATATTTATTAGACCATTGTTCTTTTTGCTACTACAAGTTCAGGGAAATCGCTTAGGAATCAAAATCTGTGATGATTTAATTAGAGAAAAGCAGTCAGCTGATGCAGCCCTGGCTGGAGGGAGCACCCCAATTTGAATGAGATAATTAGGTTACAGGCTGTCTCGGAAATAATTACCAACCAGCCAGCCACAGCTCTTGACCTTCTAGCTGACCAACCCACTTGAACGAGGAAAGCGGTATTTCAACATTGGATGGTATTAGATTATCTGTTAGCAGAAGAAGGAGGAGTTTGTGGGAAATTAAATGACTCGAGCTGCTGTTTGCAAGCAGATGACAGCGGAAATGTGGTCAAACAAATAACAAAGGAAATAACGCCAGCTCATGGACCTGTCCAAATGTTGAAAGGATGGTAATGGGACATGTTTGCATGGTTAACTGGCCAGCTATGGGCTAAATGAATACCATTTCTCCTCTTATATGCTATAGCAACTCTCATCTTTTTACCATGCGTGATACCATGCTGGGTGCAGCTCTTTCAGCAGGTGCTCAAGGGGATGCCGCTAGCAGCCATGCCTACCTGATCCAGAAATGCATTTAAAAGGACAGAAAAGGATGTCACTGCAAATAATAGCAAAACCCAAGAAGGCTCCAGAAGAAAAAATTGAATCAATGGTAATTAAGGTTTGTAAAGACAAATACAGATCAAATTAAAAGAGGAGGGATTGAAAGGAGTGAGATGGATGAGTCCTTACAATCAGACCGTGTGAATTGGCCTGTAGACAAGGCTAGGAACTTATGGGTAGTGAAATAACAGAAGAAATGATTAGTTCTCGAGAACTGTTACTAATCATCAGAGACTGTTGATTAATCGAGGCTGTATTAAATTCCTGAACCTAGAGCAAGGCAACAAAGACTTAATATTATTAGGGATGGTTTCTTTTTCTTTCTTTTCGATGCCAAAAGGGGGGTGCATATTAGAGGGGGGCATAGAGTAGGCAGTTCCGGAAGTCTGTATCTCCCGAATACCTCAGCCAGTGGGGAAAAGGAAGAGGGCGTTGTGGCCGGGAACTTGGCATCAAAAGGGGGCTGCATCCCGCAACCGTTTGACAGACCCCATGGGAAAAGCCCCATGGACTCTCCCTGTAGTCGAAGAATGTTGCAGGACTCCTCTGTCTCCTTTTCGGACATAAACCTCAGGCATCGTGGATTAATTTTCCCTAACGGCAGCGACCTACCGCGTGGTCTCCGTGCTCCTCCCCAGCCCCCCGGGAGGTGTAAAATAGTTCCCGGCGGCTCCCACCGCGCGTTACAGACGGCTGCGCGGCCCCGGGGCTGCCCGCTGTGCTCCCCTGCCCCGCCAGGGCTGCCCGCGGGCTGCGGAGCCACGTCGCCACCGGCGCGGCCAGGGCCGGGGCCCTTCTCGACAGCAGCCGAGGGGCTGCGGAGCGGGCGGCTGCGGGACGAGCAGCTATTTTATGCCGCGCGGTGCTGCCGCCTCCATCTAGCTCTCCATCTCACGCTCGGCCGCGCTCGCCGCCCGCCCAGCCTCGCCGGAAGCTCTCCCGCCCGGGCCGTGCCCCGGCTCCGCCTGCGGCTCGGCAGGGCCCGGCCGCACGCGTGCTGCGTGGCTCGTGGCACCCGCGTTGCGCCGCAGGCGACGGGGAAAGCGGGGCGGGCCGGCGCCGCCGTGGTAGCGCGAGGAGAGGAGCGCCCGGGCGGGGCGGCGAGTGGCGCGGCGGTGAGCGCTTCTGCTTCCTGTCGCTCGGCGGCCGCCCACGGCAGGTGCCGTGTGACTCCGCGGAGCGGCGGGGCCGGCCGGGCGGTGCGCGGCCAAGCTTTCGGCCAGCGGCGGCCGCAGCGAGAGGCTGCTGGCACTGCCCGTGCCGGTGGAGAGAGCGGGGATCCGAGGCCGGCCTTCCCAGGGCGACGAGGGGTGGCCGCCTTTGCCGCGCTGCCCTCCCTGCAGCACGTGGCCGATTCCGGCGAACCCGGCGTCCCAGCAGCGGCGCGGGCGGGAGGGAGTGGGGAGCGCGCTCGGTTGCCGTGCCGGCCGCTCCCGCCCAGCGCTGCGCTCCGCCGAGGCGTTTTCCCGCCCGTCCTGGGCGAGACGTAAGGGACGCTGAACTTGGAGCTTGGCTGTCAGTGGGAGCAACTCCCCTCCATTGTCGATGTCTTTTTCCTGCCCTCCGATTCCGCTACCTTGTGGTAGGTGCGATGGTGCTGAACAAGGGCGGTGTCTTGGCACAGTTGCTGGCATAGATGGTGCGGGAGCTCCACGCAAGGAGCTTTGAGTGGCATGTGTGAGGGTAGGAGGGTACGGCACCCATATGTGAAAAACGAGGTTCACTCTCCTGTGAGAATTTAAAGCGTTTAATATAAAGACAATAAGAGACACATAAAATAAAGCAAAGGGGTAACGGCCGGGTGCCTTGGCGCTCTGCCAAGAGCACACCTGATGCTGGAGGCGAGTCCTTTTTATACCATTTTTACTGTCTGTTCTTCATTCATATTAAAACTTTTCCTGGAGCTGTTCTGCATGGCCACTCCTTGGTTCCGCCTTTTTAGAGCATGCGTAGTCTTCTGCCTTGTGGTTTTATTTCTCTTGATTCTTGGGGTTGGGCTCACTAGGCTAGGTAAGAGTCGATGGTAGGGTGGATCTCTTAATTCTCCAGATAGTCAGGGCTGATTGCAGCTTTGGGCCTCTTTGCCCCCCCGGGCAGAGTGGTGATAACGGCTCTCGGACTCTCCTGGCCGCCTGTTCTCCGGTTCTCCGGGCGGAGTAGCCTTTTGGCCCTTTTGTTCCCTGGACAAAGTGTTGATTAGCAGCTCCTTGGGCCTCATCCTCTGTTCGCTTGGAGGTTATCTTACTTGCTCACACTTGCTAGCATTCTTGCTAAAGAGAGAAAACTACATCCACCCAGCAAAATGCATTTCTAACATTATATAATATCTACCATTATACTTTGCGAGAAGCCAATATAATATATGTTTATAACAATCCCCCCTTTTCTATTTTATAAATCATTTGGCTTGAGCAATAATTCTTTTTTCTTGGCTTCTAGTGTCCCTTCGTTCTTTTCACAGATTAATTTGGCTTCTTCGAGAGGGTCTTTTATATCACTTTGTCTTTTTAATACCATAATTTTTTGTGCTGTTCCAGACATAGCCAACTTTGGGTCAGTAGGCATTGCCACAACTTGCATGCCTTGAACTACGCTGGTGATTAGCCGAATAAAGCAGGGGATCAAGCAAGGGAGAAATATTAGACCAGCTGTAGCACATAAGAGGAAGAAACCTAGCTTCTTCCACCATTCTTTCCCCAATATGCCATCCCACCAGTTAGCAGACATCATTGATTCCCATTTTTGGACTGGTACATGGGCTATTTTTCTGATATTGTTGGCGATATCTAGAAGGGCATCCCCATTGTCATCAATTTTTAAACAACAATCCGATGTATTGAACTTCCAGCACACACCCCCTTCTTCAGCCAGTAAATAGTCTAAAGCCAGCCTATTTTGATATATTGCAGCTCTGGTTTGGCGTTGCTGGCTGACTATTAATTCCATAGCCCCGGCTGTTTCATTGGTTATGATTTCTACAAGAGCTTGGAGTCTGATGATACGATTCAGCATGTAAATTGGGGTTCGATATCCCCAACTTCCATCTTGTGCCCAGGTAGCTGGCCCATATGTTTCTAATATTCGCTCAGGGGGCCATTCCTCATCTTTCCATTTTTGGAATCCTCCAATTAAATCTCTTTTATTTCTTTTGAAGTCTTCATAGACAGGTATTCCTAATTGATCTCCCTCTGGTTCTGGTAGAAGGAAAAACCCTGGTTGAATGATTCCTAGTGTACAACTCCCTTCCCAATGTGAAGGGAGTCTTGGGTATGCCCTCTTCCCACATATCCAAAATAAGCCATCTGGTGCTTTCCAATAATCACCTTCTTGACGATTTATATTCTCCCAAAATTTGGATATTTCTGGGATTCCAAAATAAGGATTTTTCCTACACTGAAAGAGTCCAACTTCATTATCGTATACACAGTCTTTTCCTTTTTTCTGAGCCCAATACCAAGTTGGTTTTTCTGGGACCCACCACGCTGGAGTTTTGTTACTCACTTTATACCTTTTACAGGGAGTGTTTCCTACTTCATTAAGAAAGTTTTTCCCAGTTCGCCAGAGGCATTCTTCCCCTATCACTGTTGAACTTAAAATCCACCCCTCAGGTCAGTTCCCCCCTCTTATATTTGTCCGGTTCCATTTAAGGAGTTCTACCGGGCCTAGGCTGCTACCTTTCCATGGCCATTCTTCTGCCATTAAAGCTCCTCCACAGACCCAACAGTTGGTTATGTTAAGTTCTTTACCTATCCTCTCCCCCAATTCTACAAACAGGTTTTTTCCTAACCTTGGGGTTTTTTCCTCTTTTAACTGTTGTTTGAGCTTTGCATACAGGTCCTGGCGTGAGGTGAATATAGGGCGAGGTTGCTGTGCTGGCTTTGTATCTTTACTTACCACTTGTTCTTTTACCAAATCTTGGACTGTTCCCCTGGTGGCAGCTGTGAAGCAAATCCATTTTTCTCCTTTTGGACAATTACTTCCTAGTCTGTTTCCACTTGTTCCCAAATTTTCTGTAATCTAATATTTTTCCCCTTTATGCATGCAAATACCTAATTTGGACGAGTCATAACAGTGACTGTTGATATGGGTATGAGTAATAAGAAAGAAGCCCCGGTGTCTTTCCATGTAGAGCTTTCGATAGCATTTGTAACATGGTCTTGCCGGTGTCCCGAAAGGGAGCAGGATAAGTGACAAAAGAAGGAATAACAGAGGTCCGGCATGGCTTATACTCCCACCTCCCTTGCCTATGAGGTTGCAACCCATGGCAGGTGTATTGGATCTTCTCGGTGGCGAGTACAGTGGCCAACCCGGTCTTGCCCTCTATTTCCTTGTCGCTTCCTTTGTAGCTTTTAGGCAAATTTCTTTTGGTACTTATTTTAACTGTAGTATCTTATCGTATCTTAGGTGTTTCCCATTCAACAGGCACTAGTAATTCCCATCTGCAGAGCAAAGTTATTACTTTTGTTGCTTATGATTTTGTCTGGATAGGGGGTTGACTTTGTGCTTGACACCTTTTACAACTAGGGTGTCGATGGTGTGGAATGTCGATTTCCCTCCAGATTAATTACTTATATTTGACCTGGCTGGCATGCCCCGTGTTAGAATGATTCAAACAGGGTATATGATGTGGCACTGATGGAAGTTGTGATTCCCCCCCTTCTTAATACAAGTCACAGGCTAGAATCAGAACATGAGAGTTCCCTGTTTGATACAGTCCCAACCCTTCCTGTTTGAAGTGAGAATATTCTTCTCCACGATGTCCCAGAATTTGTCCAGGGGCCACTGATATCAATTTGGCTTTCACTTCTCAGTTAGGTGTGATTCTTGCATATCCCTTGGATTATTTAGATTGTTCTAGTTCATTGTCACCTGGCCTCCGTTTAAGAATCAATTTGGTATCACCTGGTTTGGATATTACAGTCCACTCTTCAGGTTCTTTTACAGGTCCTTTGATTCTGCTGGTCCTTTGATCCACCCTCGTTCCTTGGTCCGGATTGCGGCCTCAGTCGTCAGCAGTACCTGAAAAGGACCCTCCCATTGTGGAGTCAAAGATTGTTCTTTCCATGTTTTTACTAGTACCCATTCCCCTGGATGGATATTATGAATTTTGAACTCCAAAGTTGTGGTTTGAGGGATCATTCCTTTCAGCCGCAAATTTTCAAGTGTTCTGGCAATTGTGGTGACGTATTTTTTGACACTTACTTCTCCTACTTCATAAGTGGCTGTTTCATGTTGAGTGGTAAGGAAGGGTAATCCGAACATCATCTCGTAAGGAGATACTCCCAGGTCTGACCTGGGCTGTGTTCGGACTCTCAACAGAGCCAAAGGTAAGCATTTGACCCATGACATTTGAGTTTCAATCATTAATTTTGTTAAAGTTTTTTTCAAAGTCTGGTTCATTCTTTCTACTCGGCCTGAACTTTGTGGGTGCCAGGGGGTATGTAATTCCCATTTTATTCCCAAGGCTTGAGTTATTTGTTGTAAGAGTTTGGATGTGTCTCGGTTTGAAAGACAGGTGTCTGCTAAGGAAGGCAGAAGCCTCCCTTGGAGTGGCAGATGTAACCCCTTTCCCTCTGAGTTATGATTTTGGAATCAAGGGTCTTTAGGAAAAGATGTGGGAAATAGGAATAACAGTTCTTTACTATATATATATATAGATAGATAGATAGATAGGTAGATATATAGCCAGTCGAACAAAACAACAACAACTATGACAGTAACAGCAAACACAAACCCAGTCCCAGCCTTCTCGGCTGTCAGGCTATTTCCCCTTGGGTGCAGTTCCGCTCGCAGCCGGCAGGGATCGCTGGCGGCTGCCGGTGAGCAGGGCAGGTGCGATGGTTCCCCCGCGGCTGCAGGGGGCGCTCCGGAGCGAGCTCGGGGAACACGCGGCTGCTTTGGTGCCCTGGGATCCCGGGGAAGGATGGAACAAAGGAGCTTCACAAACCGGTGGGCAGCTGGTCCCGGGTTCCCGGAAACAGCAGGCTGGACTGGTAGGCTGGAGCGGCAGGCACAAACACAAATCCCGGGTGGCAGACGAGATGTATCCAAAAGGGGAACCCCCCGGGGCTCCAGGCAGGCAGGGTAAGTACGGCTATAGCGTAGCGAAGGCTCAAAACAGCAGCGGAGTAGGGCGGCCGCAGCCCACGCTCCAGCAGGGCAGGGAAAGCAGCTTTGGGATCCCCAGTGTTGTTCCCAGCAGAAAGGAAAGACGCCGAAAACGGGAACCAGCAGCTCCTCTCTCTGCACCTTCTCCCTCCAGACGCTGAGAACGAACTGAACTGCCCGCCAGGTGAGAACAAAAGCCTGGCCGGGCCCTTTTGTCTTTCTTAAGTATGGCTATCTCCTCTCAAGTATGGCCATTTATCTCCTAGCAACATGCTATGGGAAAAAATTCCTTTAACAGAAAAAAAACTAGGACTAAACTAAAAACCCCAACAGGATGTAAAATGTGTTCCTCTATCTGAGTCTATTTTATTAACCATTCCATATCTGGGAATAATTTGTTCCAGAAGGGTTTTGCATACTATGTTAGCTGTAGCTCTAGTAGCAGGAACTGCTTCTACCCAATGAGTTAGGTGGTCTACTATTACTAATAGGAACTTCCATCTCTGTACTTGAGGAAGTTCAGTGAAATCTACTTGGATACTTTGGAATGGTCGCAGAGCTAACTCGCGGCCTCCTAATGTTGTTTTTCTCATTATTTTCCTATTCACTCTTTGGCAAGTTATACAGTTCCCAAAGATTCCAATACACCCATAATTTCTTAGAAAATGATCACACAAAGCTTGAGTACCCCAATGAGTTTTTTGATGCATATCTTCTAATATTCTCTTAGTGAGTGGCTTATTAAGTAACTGTCTCCCATCAGGGAGTTTCCATTTTCCAGATTGATCTTGTTCTCCCCCTATCTTAAATAATTCTTTTTCTTCTTCTTTACTAAATCTGGGGATTTCCAATTCTCCCCTTTCTGGGGTCAGGATTAACATAATTCGTTCGGTCCCATTTTCTGCTGCATCTTTGGCTTCTTGGTCTGCTAGATTATTCCCTCTTATTTCTGGGGTCATCCCTTTTTGGTGTCCTTTGATATGCACTACGGCTATTTCTTCAGGCAATTTTAATGCCTCCAACACTTCTGAAATCAGGCCTTCATGTATCAGTTCCTTCCCCTTTGAATTTAGTAAACCTCTTTCTTCCCAGATCTTCCCAAAGGTATGTACTACCCCAAAGGCATACTTTGAATCAGTATAGATGGTCCCCTTTTTGTGTGCTAAATGCTCCAGTGCTCTCTTTAGAGCGTATAATTCACAAGATTGCGCCGACCAATTTGAAGGTAGTTTTCCTTTTTCGATGGTCTGCATATTTATCCCATCGACTAAGGCATATCCTGACATTCTTTTTCCTTGCAAGCATCTGGATGAACCATCCACATATATTCTTTCCCCTTCTAAGAGGGCTTGTTCTGCTAGATCTTCCCGAACTTTTGTTTGGTATTGAATAATTTCTAAGCAATCATGTGCCAGGTCATCTTTTGGTTCTCCATACAGGAATTGGGCCGGATTGAGGCTTTTGCTTGTTTCTATAGTTAGACCATTACTGTCAATCAGAATTGCTTCATATTTTAATATCCTGGAGTCTCTTAACCATTTTTCAGCTTTTTGATTTAGCACATTCCGGACCGCATGGGGTGTGTATACAATCAGTTTACTTCCAAAGGTGAGCTTACGGCTCTCCTCCACCAAAATAGCAGTAGCTGCTATGGCTTGAATGCATACTGGCTAGCCACGGCTTACTGGGTCCAATAGTTTAGATAAATAAGCTATTGGTCTTCTCACCCCTCCCCATTCCTGGACTAATACACCATGAGCTACTCCATTTTCTGCATTCACATATAAGTGAAAGGGTTTTTCTAGTGAGGGTAAGCTTAGGGCTGGTACCGAGGCTAGTTTCAACTTCAGTTTTTCTAATTTATTATCATCATCTTTGGTGCATTGTATATTGTCTCCCCCTGTTAATTTTTCATATAAAAATTTTACTGCTTGTGTATATCCTTCAATCCATAGTCTGCAATATCCCAGTAGCCCCAGCAGTCTCCTAACCTCCTTTTTTGAAGAGGGAGGAGGGAGGGATAAAATCCCTGTAATTCTTTCAGGACTTCGTTTTTGGCTACCTTTGCTTATCAGGTGGCCAAGATATTTTACTTCTGATTCCACAAACTGTAATTTCCCTTTTGATGCCCTTAGTCCCTTTTCCCCAAGAAAATTTAGAAGCTTTATAGTAGCTTCTTTGACTTTAATTTCATCTTCTCCTGATATTAGAAGATCATCTACATATTGGATAATTTGTATTCCTGGGGGAATGGGGAAGGTTTGTAATATTTCTCCCAAGGCTTGCTCAAATAAATTTGGGGCCTCACAATACCCCTGTGGCACTTTAGTCCACCTCAGTTGGTTCTTTTTCCCTGTGTTTGGATCTTCCCATTCAAAGGCAAAAATATTTCGGCTTTCCTCTGCCAGTGGGCAGGCCCAAAAGGCATCTTTAAGATCCACCACACTAAACCACTGATGTTGAGGTGGAATTTTGCTTAAAAGAGTGTAGGGATTTGCCGTTGTGTCCTCTGGGAACAGTTCCCACTCAGCCCGGTCAGCTCGGGACACAGCAGGCAACGGGGGCCAGCCTCTGATATCGGAGGGATCAAAGGTCTGGCTCGTGGGTCCTTCCAAGGGACCGCGGCGATAAAGGCAGACGGCGGAGGAAAGGGGGCAGGCTCAGAGTTGGGTTAAATCCAGAAAGTTTATTGGCCCTCCGGACGGGGGGACCTCAACCACCAGGGGTGCCCAACCCAGAGCACCTGCAGATCGCGCGCCGGGGCATTTTATGGCGGGGGGGGCATGGGGGGGGGGTGTACAGAACAACCAACCAGGGAAGGGAAGGGTGCGGCAAGCAGAACGAGGGACACATAAGGGAACCAACTATAACAGGGGAAGGGAGGGACTCCTTTCCCAGGACTAATCACCTGGCCCCCTTGCTAGAACTTTCCAGAAGCTTGGGAGGGGTGGCAGAGTGACAGACAGGGTCCTGGGAGGAGATAAAAATGACAGACAGGGTGATTTAAATAAAACAGGGGGGGGTGCCCACTGGGGTACACCAAACTTACAGAACATAGGGGGGAGACCCAGACTGAACTAAACAAACACACTCCCACAGGGATTAGGAACCATAGGGTAGCAGGCCCGTGTTCTTTTGTTTACTTCTCTTAAATCTTGCACTAATCTATAATTTCCATCAGATTTCTTTACTGGGAGAATAGGGGTATTATGAGGGGATTTACAAGGTTCTAGTGTCCCATCCTTTATTAATTCTTCTATCACTGGTTTTAAGCCTTTTCTCCCTTCTAAAGATATAGGGTACTGACGTACACGAATGGGACATTCTTGTTTTTCAATTGTGACCCTTATGGGGTCAATATCTAGTCCACCCCTATTCCCTTCCCCAGCCCAAACCTCTCTGTTAATTTTGCTTTCATCTTCTTGGCTAAGTTTTAACACTTTGGCCGTCATTTTCCCTTCTTCTGGTATGACTCCAATCCCCAGTTGGATTTGTAAATCCCTTCCCAATAAATTGCTGCCAGCCCCAGGAACTAACAAAACATCCCCTATCCCTATTTTTGTTTCCCCTTCAATAACCACATCTTTAATGACAGGGACTTGAAATCCTTCCCCCTTTGCTCCTGTTACTTTTACCATATCATTACTCACATCACACCCTTTTGGAATATTCATCACACAAGTCCTTTCTGCCCCAGTGTCAACTATAAATTCTAATACTTCCTCTTGGGGGCCTACTTTTAAAGTTATCAAAGGCTCCAGATGGTATTTATCCCCCCAAAAAGAGAGCCCATGACTTTCCTATTGTTCTTCTGTGTGTGTTTCTTGAAATATTTTCAGATCCCTCCTCAGGTGGGGGCATTCTCTTTTATAATGCCCTTCTTCCTTGCAATAAAAACAGGCATCCCTGGGTTGTTCTTGGAATCTTAATTGTGCTGAGGTTTTATTTTTCTCTTTTCCACCATTTCTGAATCTTGAATGTTTAGGAGTGTTACCTGAGGGCTTTAGATTTTTTTGGAAGGTACTCTCTCGCATAGTGGCTATCATGATCTTTGCTTCCACTTTGGCTTTTTCTTCATCCCTCCGGACATATATATATCTTTTGAGCTTCCCTTACTAGGTCTTGTAATGGTTTCTCATACCAGTCTTCTATTTTTTCCAATTTTTTCCTAATATCTGGCCAGGCATGAGTGACAAAGTTAACTCTTAGCAGGGCTTGCCCTGCTAGGGACTCTGGGTCTATCCCAGAATATTGTTTCATATTCTTTCGGAGCCTCTCCAGCCACTCAGTCGGGGTTTCTTCCTTCCCTTGCTGCCCCTCAAAGGCCTTTCTGACATTTTGTCCTCGGGGTGCCGCCTCTTTTATTCCCTTGATTATCAAATTACGATAATCATTCATATGTCCCCTCCCAGCTTCATCATTTTGGTTCCAGTTAGGAGGTGTAATGGGCATTTTCTGATCCCTGGGTGGACCTTGTTGGTTTTCTCTTTCCCAAATTTTTATTCCAGCAATTCTAATCATTTCTCTTTCTTCTTGGGAGAATATTATTTTCATGATTGATTGCATTTCTTCCCAAGTGAAAATGTTGGGACCTAAGAACTGGTCCAACTGCTCAGCTGTACCTATGGGGTCTTCTAATAATCCTTTAATTTCTTTTTTGAAATTCCTAACCTCTGTAGAGGTTAGAGGAGCATTTACAAAGCCCGTTCCCCCTCCTCCCATAGGTACTTCTCTTAATGGAAATAAATGAATTTCTCGGCTTCCCTCTGTTTGTTTAGCAATGGAGGGATTGTTGGGCTGCCTCTGAGCCTTAATGGCACCTCTTGTATTCTGGTATGGTGCTCCTTCGTTAAGAAGAGGGTTTATTTGGGAAGAAAGCACCGAACTCCCCTGGGGAGGAGGGGCAGATTCAAAGTCTGGCGCTGAAGCCGAATATTCTGTGGTGCAGAGGGTGGGGGTGGGGTATGGCAGTGAAGCCAAATATTCCGGAGCACAGGAGGCGGGGGCCGGCTCTGAAGCCGGGTTTCTCAAGGCAGGAGAGGTGGGGGCTGGAGCCGGGACGTGTGACGTTTCCCTTGATTCAATTGAGGGTGCTGGGATTCCCGAGATATACGGGAAGGGCGGGATCCCCGGCATGGGCGGGGGCAGGGCTCCCCCCCCGCTCCATTGGGGCGGGAGGGCTGCCGGGGGAAAGGCCCCCGGTGCGGGCGGAGGGGGGGCTGGAGGGGGAAGCCCCGGAGCCAGGGGGAGGAGGGGGGAGGCAGCTTCTGATACTGGCGGCGGAGGAAACCCCGGAGCTGGGAGGAGGGGTGCAGCTTCTAGCGCTGGCGGTGGAGGCAATACTTCTAAAGGGTCCCAGCCTTTTTTCTCTTCTGTTTGCTTTTCCTCTGGGGTTTCTGATAGTTTAAAGACTTTGGTTCCCAGAGGTTTTGTAATTCCTGTCCAGCAAGAAGCATATTCTCTCTCCTCAGGGTGAGATGGCTCTTTTGAATTTACAAATACATTTAGAGCCTGGAAAATCCATGCCTCATCAGACCCATATTTTGGCCAGTACACATGATTATCCCCCCCTTTGAAATACTAATTCATTCCTTTAAAACACCAATCTTCCCTGCTGTAAAATACTACCCACCCTTTCACAGTACAAAAACCAAAAAAATTTACTATAGCCCACCTTCCCCAAAAACAAAGTTAACTTCTAATTACACAGTTTTTCATTCACACATTCACTCTTTTTAATATTTGTTCACTCTCTCATTCTTACTCACAACAGAATAATAAGGTACCTCTTTCAAGTCACTTGTTAGTATCCACCCATGGGTATGATATAATCCTTAGGATTCTGGGTGCTCTTGGATTTCCCTCAACCCAGCATTGCTAGCATCCAACCCCCCAACTTCTCTTGGGGTACTTTTAGGCCCTGGGTGCTCTTGGAGTTTTCCTCAACCCAGCATATGGGGGGGGGGGTAGCTCCCACTTTGCAACCCCTTCCCTGGGACCCCGTCCCAGTCACCCCGGGAGATTCTTTCACTCCTCTTATCTCTCGCTTCGTCTCCTGGCTGGCCGCTGTTCTCGCGAACAAGACGGAGCCGCAGCACTCAGAGACTGCCACACTCGCTTCGCAGATCTGGGGGCAACCAGCCCGCGTCTCATTCATGTGAGGAATGAGACAACTCTTAGTTAAAAATTAAAACAATTTATTAAAAACGGAAAAGTGAAAAAAAATTAAAAATTTGGGATCCTATGGCTCGGTAGATGGTATGCCCCAGGAGTGCAGGGATTTTTGATCTTCTGGCTGAAACAGCACTGAACCTCAGGTAGAGAAAAAGGGCTTGCAGTGCTAGGCTGGCCTTTGGCTGGCCCAAAAGCCAAAAAAAAATTACTAAAAGTTCCTTGATAGGAGTACGCCTTCCCAGCACTGAACTCCACCTCAGCAAGGCTGGAGAGAAGGGGCGTGCCTTTCTCGTGCTCCCTGTTTTATAGTGTCTTTGCTCCACCCACAGCCCGCCCACAGCCCACCCCTTCGGTTCAAGGTGATTGGTGTTTTCCCTTTGACAGATTATCTCTGTCCACCAATGGCTCATCCTTGTCAGAGGGGTGGTACTAGTTGAGATAAGGGTCATTAAAATTCAGGTTGCCATGGAGCTTACAGGGTAATGGCTATGGGGGCTGGGCTGTTTGTTGGAACTGGGGTTTTGAAATCTGCCTTGGAACCAAAGTACAAGTAAAAACACCTAAAAAAAGTACTAAAATACATCCAACATCTTAAAACACTTGTAAAAGTATACAGTAAACACAGGAAGGATAACTCTTATGGTGTACAAGTGATTAATGTTTGAAAAGGGATTCTAACTGGGGAACTTTTAACTGGGGATTTTTTTTTTTTTTTACTGGGAAGGGTGCAAACAAACTGCTTTGAACAAGTGAAAACCATAATCATAAAACTTGATTTGTGTACCTGGGCTGATGGGTTAATTTTAACATTCAATTTTAAAATATTTAACTCAAAATTAATTAATTAAAACACTTAATATGCAAAGACCAAGCACAAATAGGGATTTCATGTATGACCATTCACACACACTCATCTCCCGTAACCACCCACTTTTTCTTTGGACAATACTTGCCAGTCCTGTTTCTTTTCCAGTGTCTGTGGGATTTTTGTCGAGAGCGCTCTCTTTCATTTGCTTTATTTTTGTGTCTTTCTTGTCCTCCGGGTATTGCCCTGCTGCCACCAAATCGCGCCAGAGGATGCTAAGCAAAGGTCCTGCCAACTTGGGCGGGAGGCGCCTTACCCTTGCTTCTTGAATCCTCCCACGCTTTTCAGAGGCGAGGTGTAGATCCGGGACGAGCCCCCAGTTGTGAAAAACGAGGTTCACTCTCCTGTGAGAATTTAAAGAGTTTAATATAAAGACAATAAGAGAAGGTTCACTCTCCTGTGAGAATTTAAAGCGTTTAATATAAAGACAATAAGAGACACATAAAATAAAGCAAAGGGGTAACGGCCGGGTGCCTTGGCGCTCTGCCAAGAGCACACCTGATGCTGGAGGCGAGTCCTTTTTATACCATTTTTACTGTCTGTTCTTCATTCATATTAAAACTTTTCCTGGAGCTGTTCTGCATGGCCACTCCTTGGTTCCGCCTTTTTAGAGCATGCGTAGTCTTCTGCCGTGTGGTTTTATTTCTCTTGATTCTTGGGGTTGGGCCCACTAGGCTAGGTAAGAGTCGATGGTAGGGTGGATCTCTTAATTCTCCAGACAGTCAGGGCTGATTGCAGCTTTGGGCCTCTTTGCCCCCCGGGCAGAGTGGTGATAACGGCTCTCGGACTCTCCTGGCCGCCCGTTCTGCGGGCGGAGTAGCCTTTTGGCCCTTTTGTTCCCTGGACAAAGTGTTGATTAGCAGCTCCTTGGGCCTCATCCTCTGTTCGCTTGGAGGTTATCTTACTTGCTCACACTTGCTAACATTCTTGCTAAAGAGAGAAAACTACATCCACACAGCAAAAAGCATTTCTAACATTATATAATATCTACCTTTATACTTTGCGAGAAGCCAATATAATATATGTTTATAACACATAGCTGAAGGCAAAAAAGGTCGGGGCATGTCATCAGCCGCAGTCGTGCTAAGTTGTTCATCTTTGCAAACTGCTTGCCGAGTTGTTCCTTTCTTAGGTAATGGGGGTTTGTATCAACCAGAACTGCATATGGTCAGTATTTGCAGAGAAGGCTACTTGGACTGTTGTTGAAGTGAGTGTAGCAGTTTCTATGGCATTCTGCACAAAAAGTGACAGGTCTCTCTGTGTTCCCCAATTCTTAACAAAGATGAAGTTAGCAAACCCCTGAAAAGAGGTTTTGCAAAACTTCAGGGATTTTTTCCTACTAGTACTGTAGAGACAACCATCGTCACCTTGTCTTTCCAAAAGTGAAGGTTACCGATTTTTGTCCAAGAGCATCAAGTGCTTTTGATCAGCGTTTGTGTGCATGCATTAGCCTTGTTCTTGTTCTTCCTTGGAGAACTTTTACAGTACTCAGATGATCTGTGTAGGCTGCAGACTGCAGTGGTGAACTTCAAGGCTTCCAGCAGAAGGGAGATGCTGTCCACGTTTTGGTTTCTCCTTAGTCTGAACCTTCAATGTCCAATAACGCAGCGTTTGGTGCTCGAGGCACCGACTCTGGCGTGCCCCAGGTCAGAGACAGTCCAGCTGCATTACCTCCACGCGTCGCTGAAGCGACTTCGGGATCAGGAAAAGAGCTGCTTGCTGGGCTAGCTAGCTGGCTTCTCTGCAGAGGGAAACACGGCAGGAGCCGATGATGTCGGCTCACGTTAGCTCAGAGACAAAGGAAGAGAGAGGCTGTTCAGGTCTGGCTTCTAACAGGTTTAATGCGATAGGATGATGATGAGGTCGGATTGATGGGAATCCGCTCCTTGGAGCCTTGTCCTCAGTTTTATAGGGAATTTGAAAACCCCCTGTAACTATTCCTGAAAAGACCTGCCTTGCTAAATTAGTGCCTTTTAAGTCTTGTGTCCCCAGGATAGAACAACAAACTCACAAAGATAACGGCAGTGGATCTACGGGACTTCCGCAGGCCTTCTGGGCTGCAGACATCTCTGACCAAAGGCCACAGATGACATGTACCCTGATCCTGCTGAACGCCCGTCCGCCCTGGACTCAGCTTCGAGGTTTGATTGATACTGGTGCTGATGCAACTATCATCTCCTTCTCTGCGTGGCTTCCCTCATGGCCTTTACCCCCCGTGGGATCGGCCATCGCAGGATTAGGAGGAACCACACAGAGCTATTGAAGCGAACGGCCTGTGATGGTGAAGGACTCAGAGGGGCACACAGCTACAATTAGGCCTTATGTTACTACCACTTCCCTTAACCTTTGGGGACGGGATGTGTTGGCAGCCTGGGGCATACGGATTGGGACAAATTTTTAGCAGGGGTCACTGTGCGCAAGGGTGCACAGTATCCTACACTGCCTTTGCAGTGGTTGATTAACACACCAATCCGAGTCAGACTCTGCTTAGTTGAATTAAGGGCTGTTATCACGACTTTTCAACAATTCTCACAGGAACCTTTGAATTCGGTTACTGAAGCCGACTAGCAAAAGCTCGTATACAATTAATCAGCTTATGGTACCACAAAATTCAAAGAATCCTGTTATTCTGAATCACTTTCTCTCATTGCAATCTGCAGGCAAGAGACAACTGCCCTGGGCAAAAGTCTGGGTGTGGAATTTACTCACTAACCAGTGGGAAGGCCCGCGGGAGCTTATCGTTTGGGGTCGTGGGTATGCTTGCATTTCTACAGATACTGGGGTACGGTGGCTACCTGCAAAATGTGTTTGCCCTGCCCTACGGCACCAGAGGCAGAACAGGCAACCTCCAAATGATGACCAGAACGCCAACCATCCAAGTGGCGACCAGAATGTAGATCATCAGCCTAATGACTCTTCTGATGATGACCAAGATGTTGACCATCAGGCAGATGGTCCTTCTACAAGCAGAGACTGGGATGGTCCTTCCACAGGCAGAGACTGAACTTTAAATTTCTTGTTATGGAGTCAGATAGGTAAAGCCTTAAGGACATATTTAGAATTAATAACTGATGCAAATTTCTATTTAGGATTAATAGTGGAGTTGTTATCTTATCAAACAAAAAGGGGGGATGGTAGATACAAAAATGCTGCTCGCGAGGATTTTCTTGCTATTTTCTAAGTCCGTGAGAGACTTTTCTCTCTCACAGAAGAGGTAGCAGAGTATGTAAACAACCAAGCCACCTGCAACCTTGAAAAGTCTTGTTTATGGTCTAGTAGAAAAATATTTTGACAATGGATGGTTTAGGATTTTAGCCAATCACCCCAAGGGGGGGGCTGATCCTTTGTCCAATTAGACTATGAAGAAAAAAGTCTATAAAAGAGTTTGTAAAATAATTAAAGGAATAAATCTTGCTGCACAATTCCTGCCTGCTGGATCTTCTCTCCTCCTCCTCCCTATGGCTGCGGGACACGGTGATACACCCTAGGGCCCAGGCCTGCGGTAATAGACCAGAATTACAAGTGAACTGCAACACAAGCAGCTAACACATTCCTCCTGTGATAAATGAGTGAACGATAAATATTGTCTTTCGCATATATGATTTTAACATTTAGAAGTGATAATGTACTATGTAGAAATAGTGTTAAGGTAAAATATAGGTAAGTAAAAACAAGACTAGAGTAAATTGTAACTTCGAAAGAGTGGTAACATGTTGGGAAACGTAGGAATAAACACATGATCATAAATGTCCTTTAGGTTGAGAAATTACAGAGGTAGAAACCAAGACATCTTCAAGAAACAAAGAAGATAAACCGCATGCATCCCAGGAAGTCTGTTATCAAAACTCACACCTCCCAAAGAAACTGTCAACTACAAATTAGGTTGGAGACTGAGGAGGCACCGGAGGGGGGTGCCTGCCTTCAGTTCTGGAGCTATCCAGAGGACCGAGGCGGCAGTGTGCTGGCGTGTGCTGGCGCAAGGGGGCAGAGACGAAGGGGGGAAAGTTGAGTGAAGTGTAAATTACTTTCTGGGTGAAAGGACTATGTTTAAAGAAGTACTCAAGTTCACAGTAAAATGAATGGAGCCACGCCTCTAGCAATATTGCTAAGTGCTCCCGCGCCGTGATATGCCTTTGTTCTACTAATAAATGATCAATATTATGCTGCTGAAAATTCCGCTTGTGAATTCATCTTTCTCACTTCTTCCCTTAAAATCAGTTCTAAGAATTTAGTGTGAAATACATTTAGGCTTGGTCCACAGTCATTTTAGTTCAAATAAACACATCTAAATGTTTTCCATCTTTCCCATTAAAGGATATTGGTTTGGGCTCATTCTTTCAGCATTTTGCCAGCGATATGCTCAATGCTATTTCCTTAGGAATGAAAGCTGTTGCATGATATTACAAAGTGTTTGGCGAAACCTTTACCATGACTCTCAAGTCGCAACATGCCAGATAATCATTGGTTTTCAAAGCTGCTTGCAGATATAAGGAAAGCATCAAAGGTTTATGCATGAATCAGCATCCCCTTGTCACAACGTCACGCTGCAGTGATCCTTGCAGAGCTCTAAGACTGGATTTAAAGGAGAAAAGCTCAACACTGGCTCTTGAGCCAGCAGGATGAAACATCCAAGATTGTACATATATTGCTTCTGTGCTAAAACTACTGTATGAAAACGTGTTACCATTATGGCAGTTGTGAGGAATGAGACAACTCTTAGTAAAAATTAAAATAATTTATTAAAAACGGAAAAATTGAAAAATTACAAAAATTACCAAAATATAAAAATTTGGGATCCTAGTGGCTCAGGAGGTATGCCCCAGGAGCGCAGGGATTAGAGATCTTCAGGCTTAGACAGCACTGAACCTCTGGTGGAAGAACTTGCAGTGCTGGGCTGACTTTTAGCTAATCCAAAAGTCAAAGGTAAAAATTATTAAAGGCTCCTTAATAGGAGTAAGGCTTAAGTACCCAGCACTGGTATCCACTACAGCTGATCCGCACTGGTCTCTGCGCAGCTCTGACGCCTGCCTCGTGGTTTTATAGTGCCTTTGCTCCGCCCCGGTCCGCCCACAGCCCGCCCACAGCCCGCCCACAGCACACCCCTGTGGTCTAAAGTGATTGGTGCTTTCCTTTTGACAGATCATCTCTGTCTACCAATAGCTCGTCGTTGTCAGGGGGGTAGTAACAGCTGAAGTAAGGGTGGTAACATGCCTTCATTAAGATTCAGGTTGCTATGGAGCTTACTTGCAGAATAACGGCTATGGGGCTAAAAATAGCAATTGGCTGTTAGAAACTGGGGTTTTGGAGTTAGTCCCGAGACTAAAGTGCAAAGCAAAAACCTCAAAAAAAAATTAAAATACATCTAATACCTCTTAAAACACTTATAAAAGTAGACAATGAACATAGGAAAAACAACTCTTACAGTGTACAAGTGGTTTAAAGTTTGAAAAAGGGATTTTTAACTAGGAAACTTTTAACTGGGAATTTTAACTGGGACTGGTACAAACTGCTTTGAACAAGTGAAAACACTAATAATAAAGCTTGATTTTTGTACCTGGGTTGATGGGTTAACTTTATCATTCAATTAAAAGAACTGTTTAATTCAAAATTAACTAATTAAGGCACTTAACATGCAAAGACCAAGCTAAATAGGGATTTCATGTATGACAGCAGTTTTATAGTACTCCATAGGAGACATCTCTTTAAATGACTCTAAGATCCTTTCAGCGCTAAAATTGAGAAGGGGGTTGATCCATAGTTAACTCATGTAAACACGAGTGAACTACTAAGAGACAGCAAATGTTAATCACAAAACCTAAGCAGCAGGCTTCGCCTTAATCTTGTCAAGATAAGAGGAAGAGGATCTTTTGAAAACCAGCACAGAGATCGCTGAATCATCCAGCGAAGAACTGCGCATGCTCCAGAAAGAAAGGTAAAAAGTGCATTGTGACGAAGACTGCTGATCTTCATCAGAAAGACCCCCGAGGAAGAAGAGGAGCCTTCCTCAGTGCATCCATCAGCGTACACAGCACATGCATGGCACGTATGCTAATGATATTAATGACTTCCGAGAAGTAATTTCTAGAACCACTCCTATCCCAAGAATTGTCATGAATATTCATAATTTTTACACATAATGCTGGACTGTATGGCGTGCTCTGTGTGTGTCTGTCTGTGTGTGTGTGTATGTGTGTTAGGAGTGATCCCCCACGCACCCAGCACCGAATAAAGCAAATACCTGCTTCTCTGACTCTGAAGCATCTCTAGGCCTGGTTTTGGGCAATTCAAAATAGGTGAATACACATTACAACTACCCCTGAAGTTGTTGCGTAGGCAGATTTAAGAGGAAAGGATTTCATCTTCATCGCTCTCCTTCTTTCTTGATTTGACAGAATTAAGAACTTGTAAAAAATCTGATATCACTGATGCTCACCACTCCTCCAATTAGACTACGCTCACTTAGACAACGAAGTCAGGAGCTTTGGATAGCTCCCGCTTCTGCCCTAGGAATTGCTTCCGGTGCTGTACCTTTGCTCCAGCTGCGAAACCAAACCAGCAGAACCAAGGAAGTTCTCTCTGAATGAACCATTGCTCTTGAAGGCTACAATGGTAGCCATGGCAGTGAACACTGCTCTTCACTGGGCCATTCCTCTGAAAAAAAACATGCACCACCTCTCAACCTAAACCGTTAAGCCTCCTGCTGATGCTGACTGACAAAGCGTCCAACTGCAGTTAGATTCCAACAGCTACTTCCAATGACCTGTCAACAGAGCTTTGCAGACTTGCAACAGTCCAACAAACTAAAGGGGCTATGCTTCATGGCTGTTTTTCAAACATCATTGACTTATGTCCCTTTGCCAGCTTAAGTGAAGGTGGCCCGTCCACCTTGGTCAAAGTCAGCAGAATTTTGGCCCAATTTGTTGTTATGCAACACATCATGACATGATCTCTAGGTGTTGATGCAAAATTCCCGCTGAAGTGCATGTCGTTACATGACTTAAGGCTACCTACTCACAGAGTGTCCACTCCACTGCCACACCCATTTTCTGGCCACCTTGAAATGACTGAGCTGTCTTACTGTTTCCAACATTCCTCAGGGGTACGTGACCACCATCTCCTCCTTTCTGAAGTTTAGGAACCTAATTTAAAAGTAGTACCAGCAATACCAGTTTATGTAAAATCCATTTGCTCCATCAACAAACTCCGAGCAAGTGCTGATAATTAGTTTCAAGACTTCTACATATATTTCCAGTGAGCTTTCTGTTTGCTTGTTTGTTTTTAAAGCAGATGGAGTAGGGCGATGTTTCCCTGAGGCTACCAGGGCTGCGAGGCAGGCAGGCAGAGCCCTGGCATGGGTGGCACAGGGGACCCCGGGCGCTGACGGCTGCCACCAGCGCAGGCCAGCTGGGGACTGGCAGGCAGGGCTGCACCCCGTGTCTGCCACCACAGCTGCAGCTTCTGCAGCCTGAAACACAGCTGGCTCAGGGGTTTAAATCAAGAGCCAAAATATTTTGCTGCTCAATTTGGGGCAGAGAAAGGTCATCACTTCTAGCATGGCATAAGCCTGCCACTACATTTCTGTGAAGGAAAATTACCTTGTTGGAGTGAAACTCCTGGGTAAAATACTGAAGCGCTTTCAGATTCATATTATCTGACATTTCTGTGACCTTCTTTTATATCTGCATTGTTTCATACTGCTGATTTTGGGCACAAGTTCTTTGTACACTATTCTGGAAACAAAAAAGTAACCCAAAAACAACACCCACCCCTCTCCCACCATCACTCCTTCCCCAGCCCCAACCCTAAGAAAACCAACCTGCAGAATGCTCAGGATTTCAAATGAGAACAAGCATAGATGGGACATCAAAAGATGGATTCTCCTTAGACATTGGTGCATGCAGTGCTCTGCAATCAACTCCTAAATTCTACTTCTCGTACACCAAATATTTGTCTTGGGAACTCCTTGTTCCCCATTCAAACCCTTCTGAGAGGGTAATCGAGGATATTTTAAGCACATGTTCCACTCGTCAATTAAATCCAAAGCACAGCATTACTTGACTAACAGGGGGGGTGACAAGGTCAATTAAGACCTGTTCATATCTTATTTTGGAGCTCTTCCAATTGCTTGAAAAGTGAAGCCTTGGACATTGAAGGTTCAGACTAAGGAGGAACCAAAGCGTGGACAGCATCTCCCTTCTGCTGGAAGCCTTGAAGTTCACCACTGCAGTCTGCAGCCTACACAGATCATCTGAGTACTGTAAAAGTTCTCCAAGGAAGAACAAGAACAAGGCTAATGCATGCACACAAACGCTGATCAAAAGCACTTGATGCTCTTGGACAAAAATCGGTAACCTTCACTTTTGGAAAGACAAGGTGACGATGGTTGTCTCTACAGTACTAGTAGGAAAAAATCCCTGAAGTTTTGCAAAACCTCTTTTCAGGGGTTTGCTAACTTCATCTTTGTTAAGAATTGGGGAACACAGAGAGACCTGTCACTTTTTGTGCAGAATGCCATAGAAACTGCTACACTCACTTCAACAACAGTCCAAGTAGCCTTCTCTGCAAATACTGACCATATGCAGTTCTGGTTGATACAAACCCCCATTACCTAAGAAAGGAACAACTCGGCAAGCAGTTTGCAAAGATGAACAGCTTAGCACGACTGCGGCTGATGACATGCCCCGACCTTTTTTGCCTTCAGCTATGGGTGCCGTACCCTCCTACAATCACACATGCCACTCAAAGCTCCTTGCGTGGAGCTCCCGCACCATCTATGCCAGCAACTGTGCCAAGACACCGCCCTTGTTCAGCACCATCGCACCTACCACAAGGTAGCTGAATCGGAGGGCAGGAAAAAGACATCGACAATGGAGGGGAGTTGCTCCCACTGACAGCCAAGCTCCAAGTTCAGCGTCCCTTACGTCTCGCCCAGGACGGGCGGGAAAACGCCTCGGCGGAGCGCAGCGCTGGGCGGGAGCGGCAGGCACGGCAACCGAGCGCGCTCCCCACTCCCTCCCGCCCGCGCCGCTGCTGGGACGCCGGGTTCGCCGGAATCGGCCACGTGCTGCAGGGAGGGCAGCGCGGCAAAGGCGGCCACCCCTCGTCGCCCTGGGAAGGCCGGCCTCGGATCCCCGCTCTCTCCACCGGCACGGGCAGTGCCAGCAGCCTCTCGCTGCGGCCGCCGCTGGCCGAAAGCTTGGCCGCGCACCGCCCGGCCGGCCCCGCCGCTCCGCGGAGTCACACGGCACCTGCCGTGGGCGGCCGCCGAGCGACAGGAAGCAGAAGCGCTCACCGCCGCGCCACTCGCCGCCCCGCCCGGGCGCTCCTCTCCTCGCGCTACCACGGCGGCGCCGGCCCGCCCCGCTTTCCCCGTCGCCTGCGGCGCAACGCGGGTGCCACGAGCCACGCAGCACGCGTGCGGCCGGGCCCTGCCGAGCCGCAGGCGGAGCCGGGGCACGGCCCGGGCGGGAGAGCTTCCGGCGAGGCTGGGCGGGCGGCGAGCGCGGCCGAGCGTGAGATGGAGAGCTAGATGGAGGCGGCAGCACCGCGCGGCATAAAATAGCTGCTCGTCCCGCAGCCGCCCGCTCCGCAGCCCCTCGGCTGCTGTCGAGAAGGGCCCCGGCCCTGGCCGCGCCGGTGGCGACGTGGCTCCGCAGCCCGCGGGCAGCCCTGGCGGGGCAGGGGAGCACAGCGGGCAGCCCCGGGGCCGCGCAGCCGTCTGTAACGCGCGGTGGGAGCCGCCGGGAACTATTTTACACCTCCCGGGGGGCTGGGGAGGAGCACGGAGACCACGCGGTAGGTCGCTGCCGTTAGGGAAAATTAATCCACGATGCCTGAGGTTTATGTCCGAAAAGGAGACAGAGGAGTCCTGCAACATTCTTCGACTACAGGGAGAGTCCATGGGGCTTTTCCCATGGGGTCTGTCAAACGGTTGCGGGATGCAGCCCCCTTTTGATGCCAAGTTCCCGGCCACAACGCCCTCTTCCTTTTCCCCACTGGCTGAGGTATTCGGGAGATACAGACTTCCGGAACTGCCTACTCTATGCCCCCCTCTAATATGCACCCCCCTTTTGGCATCGAAAAGAAAGAAAAAGAAACCATTCCTAATAATATTAAGTCTTTGTTGCCTTGCTCTAGGTTCAGGAATTTAATACAGCCTCGATTAATCAACAGTCTCTGATGATTAGTAACAGTTCTCGAGAACTAATCATTTCTTCTGTTATTTCACTACCCATAAGTTCCTAGCCTTGTCTACAGGCCGATTCACACGGTCTGATTGTAAGGACTCATCCATCTCACTCCTTTCAATCCCTCCTCTTTTAATTTGATCTGTATTTGTCTTTACAAACCTTAATTACCATTGATTCAATTTTTTCTTCTGGAGCCTTCTTGGGTTTTGCTATTATTTGCAGTGACATCCTTTTCTGTCCTTTTGTATGCATTTCTGGATCAGGTAGGCATGGCTGCTAGCGGCATCCCCTTGAGCACCTGCTGAAAGAGCTGCACCCAGCATGGTGTCACGCATGGTAAAAAGATGAGAGTTGCTATAGCATATAAGAGGAGAAATGGTATTCATTTAGCCCATAGCTGGCCAGTTAACCATGCAAACATGTCCCATTACCATCCTTTCAACATTTGGACAGGTCCATGAGCTGGCGTTATTTCCTTTGTTATTTGTTTGACCACATTTCCGCTGTCATCTGCTTGCAAACAGCAGCTCGAGTCATTTAATTTCCCACAAACTCCTCCTTCTTCTGCTAACAGATAATCTAATACCATCCAATGTTGAAATACCGCTTTCCTCGTTCAAGTGGGTTGGTCAGCTAGAAGGTCAAGAGCTGTGGCTGGCTGGTTGGTAATTATTTCCGAGACAGCCTGTAACCTAATTATCTCATTCAAATTGGGGTGCTCCCTCCAGCCAGGGCTGCATCAGCTGACTGCTTTTCTCTAATTAAATCATCACAGATTTTGATTCCTAAGCGATTTCCCTGAACTTGTAGTAGCAAAAAGAACAATGGTCTAATAAATATACCATATCCCTGACCAGTTTGGAGGTAGCCTGAGCTAAGCATATTGGCCGCAAATCCAATAATGTCCTTTCAAAGCCCATGTTCCATTAGCAAAGGGGCCTTCCTACCCTTGGTCATCAATTGGTGGGTCAAAATACAGCAGGATTCCCGGGCCTAATGGTCCTCCAACAATAGTTGCCCCACCATAAGGGTCACAGTATTTGCATTTCCAAGCTCCCACACAGGGTTCCCATCTACTTTTACATCTGCAAGCTGCTTGGTTGCATTTGGAGCAGAACTCACTAAAAGGCTTTGAGTTCCAATCGGGTGTTGCCATTCCCACTGATAATCACAAACAACATGTCTTCTACTTGTGGAATTTTTGTGGGGACAGCTCAAAAATAGGTGGTCAAAAAAGCCCTTGTTCCTCCCCATTGCTTTACAGGCTTCCAAATATTTTTGGTAAGTGTGGCAAGAACACCTTACGCAGCTACCATTAGTGAGCCGAACAGGTATTTGATTGCATTTGCCTTGATATTTGGAACAATTGTAAGGAGGGCAATTGGGGCTCGAAACCCAATTGTTTAAACCCAGAGGGAAAGTCAATTGACAAACGCCTTTTCCTACATAGACATGCCCTGTCCTGTTTAGGCAATAAGTGCCTTTTTGAGAAGAATGAAGTGGCCATGGACTTCCTTCTTCGGCCCAAAATCCTGTCCTAGTATGGACCTCACGTCGGGTGTTGACCCACCACTTAGGTTCAGCTGGGCTAGCCAACCATGGCCACTCTTCAGATCCTCCTGGCCCTCCACAGAGCCAGCAATTGCTAAGGTTAAAAACTTTTGCTACTTCTTCTCCTAAGGCTGCAAATTGATTCTCCCACTCCTGGCCTAAACTTAGCTGACCATATAAAAGTAGAATTATTAAGGAAAATGTTTTAATAGTGTGATCTAATTAGCTAGTCTAATTTTCACGTTGTCTTCTGCACCACCTGTGGCAATTGAAGACACAGAAACCACCTAACGTACAACAATGGCCGCAAGTATTAGCCCCCCAGTGAGTGGAGATTCTAGAGGAGGGATGCCCATACAGACTATTTCAGCAGATGGTCTGTGGGTAGGCACGCAGGGCTTCCTCTGATGTTGAAGCACTGGCTACTGCTCCAGCCCGCTCCTGCAGAGTGTCAGTCACGGCCTCCCGGCTTTCTCCTCCAGCCAAGATGTGCAAATCTCTGAGGCTTCAGAGACCTTGACCCAAGTGTGACGGGTCCACCTGTGTTCAGCTGTCTTGATGGCTGTTTCTGTGGTCAGTGACACTTGGAATGGGCCACGCCATTTCACCACCATTGGCGCTTCTTTCTACCCCTTAACTAGGACTCAATCTCCCGGTTGGATGTTACAAGCAGCAAAGTCCAAAGGCGGGGCTTGTGCCAGCTGAGCTTCCTGTTGAAGGGGTTTCACAAGAAGCAGTATCCTGGCCACAGATGGTTTTAAATATACATCACTTGCCTCTACCCCCCTCCCCCCCCCACCCCAAGGTTGAGACTTACCAGGGTAATTGCAAACGACGATTGAAAGGGAGATAACTGAATCTCTCTTCTGGGTCGGGCCCTCATTCTCGCCAAAGCCAATGTCCAAAGCCCTACCCATGGCATCTTGATTTCTATTACCAGCTTCAAAAGGTGTTTATTTCTCTATTCATTGTATTCTACCCGAGCCGAGCTCTGGGGGTGCCAGGGCCTATGGAGGTTCCATTGTATTCCTAAAGAAGCCAAAACCCCTTGAAGGATCTTTCCTGTAAAATGAGTTCCCCTATCTGAGTCTATTGCTTCTACAATGCTTTATCTTGGAATGACTTGTTCCAACAATGCCTTAATAACTGATCCTGTCATTGCTGAAGCAGTTGGAAATGCTTCTGGCCACCTTGCTAGCTGACATACGATTACCAGAAGATATTAAGCCTTGCCACTTGGGGCATCTCAGGAAAATCCACCTGGCGTCTTTGGAAGGGACATGCAGCCCAAGGCCTCCCTCCCCTGGCAGGTTACTTTGCAACTCGGCTGTTTGCTTTAGCACAGATCAAGCAACCTTCAACAGCTTGTTTTGCCAGTCTAAAAAGACCCACAGCAACATGCATCATGAGGAAGGCTTCTGCCAATCCTCAGGAAATGCAAGGACTCTCTTCACGGAGTTGTTTTAGTATTGGTAGGGCCAAAGGCTCTGGTATCTCTTGTTTGCCATCCCTTGTAAACCAATTCTTGCCTTTTTTATCTGCCGCACGACTTTTAACTGTATCTCGAACATCTCTGGTAGAAAAGACAGCTTCCCAGGCAGTGATGGAGTCACTGGGAGCAAAGGGGGCATCTTGGAGAGTTCTGGCAGAAGTGTTGTTTTCTGAGTTTCTTCATCCACCAAAAAGGAGACAGAGGAGTCCTGTAACATTCTTCAACTCCAGGGAGAGGCCATGGGGCTTTTGCCATGGAGTCTCTCAAATGATTGCGGGACGCAGCCCCCTTTTTCTGCTAAGTTCCTGGCAACAGCACCCTCTGAGGTACTCGGGAATTACAGACTGCCGGAACTGCCTACTCTATTCCCCCCTCTAATATGCACCCCCCTTTTGGTATGGAAAAGGAAGAAAACGAACCTATTCCTAATGCTATTAAGTCTTTGCTGCCTTGCTCTAGGTTCAGGAATTTAACAGGGCCTTGGCTGAGCAACAGTCTCTGTTGATTAGTAACAGTTTCTAGAGCTAATACTTTCTTCTCTTACTTCCCTCCCTGTAAATTCCTAGCCCTGTCTAAGGACGGATTCACACGGTCTTTTTGTTAAGACACATCGATGTTACTCCTTTCACTCCCACACCTTCTTGGCGGTGGAACAGCTCCCCCCGGCACAGCACCCGGCACAAAACCCCTGTATGCGCACACACACACCTGCACTTACCCTGCACTCCGCTGCACACACACACACACACACACACACACACACCTGCCGCACACTAACACCCCCGTCCACATCCCCCCCATGCTACTTGCAGTGGCCCCGCCCCTGCCATCCCGGCTGGCTGGCAGCGCCCACTCCTCACATGCTTCCCCATGCTTTGCATTTCCTTGCTGCCCCCTCTGTAGCCTTCCCTCAACCTGCCTTTTCTCCCCTGCCTTGCATTGACTTGCTCACCCATCCCCCACCTGACTTCCTTTCACATTCGTCTAGGTCTGGCCTCACCTTTCCTTTTCCTTCTAGGACCCTCACTGCCTTGCCTCGCCTCGCAAAGCCACCACTTGCCTTGCCTTGCCCTTGAACCCCTCCCTTGCCTTGCATGACCTTGCTCACCCCTCCCCCACCTGGAATTCAAGACCCCTTTTCAATGACCTTTCATGCCCTTGCCCTGCCCTTTCTGCTCCTCCTAGGAATCTCAAAGCTCTCAAGCATCTCCGGTGTTTCAGGATCACATGAGAGGAAGACCAGGGGAGGAGGACGCATGTTGCCACACTCATCTCTATGGGCAGCCTTTGTCTGGGAGCAATCCTTGCATGTCTTGAATCTTGGAAGGGCAATTCACATTTTGCCCTTGAGCTCGGGGACCAGAATGAGAGTTCTTTTGCATACAAAGCAAAGCAGGTAGCTCAAGTCTTTTAGGTGCAGAGGAGAGATGACCCACGCGGGATCAAGGCCACACAGAGCACTTGGTCCTGGCCACTTTTTTGTACTAGCAGTCATTGACTGTACTTCTCACCTGCCTTGCCTGGCCTAGCCTTGGCAACACAACAGTTTCCTTGCCTTGCCCTGCTAGCCCTCTCTAGCCTTGCATTCCTTTGCATGGCCCTTGACCTGCCTACTGCTTTCCTCCAGGGCCTTGGCTTGCCAAGCCCTTCCTGTTTCTGCCTGGCCTTCCCATCAGTGGACTTTCCTTCCTACGGCCAGCCTTGCCTCTAACTTCTGGGCCTTCTCTTGCCTACCACTCCATTTGCTTTCTCCTCACTGCTCTGGCCTTGCCTACCTCTCCCTTGACTTGCCCACAATTGCCTGCACTTGGTTTGCAGCGCCTTGCCTGCATGGAAGGCAAGGGAAAGAGTGGTAGGCAGGGCAAAGCAAAGCCAGCAAGTTGTAGGTAGTGCGAGGCAAGGCAGACGTAGGCAAAGGAAGCAGAGCAAGGGTAGCTTAAGAAGAACTAGACACGGTGCTAAAGGCAAGGCAAGGCCAAGAGACTCGGAGTGCCAGTGTTGCTGGAGCAGATGTTAAGGTACCATGGGGAGGAATAGTCCAGCAAGACATTTCTCTTCTGGCCCCTGTGCGTGTAGGGGCAATTGCTGGACATATTCAATACTGGAGGTGGATCAGTCGCTGGATGTGTTGCATTTTGGAGGAGGGGATGCCGTTTCTTTGGAGATGGGCTTGTAGTTGCTCTCTTTGGCAAGGAAAGCAGGTGTGGATGTGCACATCAGGTGCTCTTAGGGATTTAAAGGCTTTTCCCAACAGGCAGAGCTCTCTCTGGGTTAGAGCTGTTGAGCTGTCAGTGGGAATGCAAAGGCCAAGCTCGTGAGCCTTTTGTCCTGGTGCCTTCGGTGTGTGAGCAGTCCCTGGTGCCGTTGTCTTTGGACCCTGACTCTGGGAGAGGGAAGGCTTAGGATGGTACCTAGAGCTGAGAAGGAGAGTGCAGAGAACAGCGTGTGTGCTGCTAGTTTGAGAGGTGCAGGTGAAGTTGTAGGCAGCAAGATCTTCCTCAGCTGGCACTGAGCTCTGTTTTTGCCAGGGGTTCAAGTTGGTGGGCAGAATCTGCGAGAGGGAAAAGATTTGCTTGGGCCAAAGAGGTTTTTCTGGCTCTTGGAGTGTGGTGTAAAGATGAATCGGCTCTTGGAAGGGGAAGGTGAGGGAAATCTTTTTGTCCTGACACTGTTGATTTGAGTGCAGGGACGTGTGCAAGTTGCCTTTGCCCTTGGGGTGGTTTCGAGCTGGGCCGGGTGCTTGGCCTTCTTTTGCAAGTCTACAGCGCCATCGTGTGGTGGTTTCCATGAGCGCTGACAGTGCCCGGGAAAATGCCAAGCGCTTCGCTGGCGCGGCCCCGGTCGTGTGGGTGCAGTTGGTGGAAGAGCTCCGCTGTGCATCCTGCCTCTTGGAGACATAAAAGGATGTGATCCTGCCCGTAGCGGGGAAGCAAGAGGAATCTTTTCATTGTTGCCTGGGCAGTTTCTAAGCGGCAAAAGTAAAGGCAGTTCCAGCACGGTCTCTTTCTTTTCAGAACCTTTTCTGTGCCATCATGAACATGCTCAACATGTAACTCGCACCCACTGAACTGCATCAAAGGCCCTGAAGATACGCACTTTCCTTCAAGCTCTATGTAGCATCCTACCCTCCACCTCTCGCGGATCCCAAAGCCCTTCCAAACATCCAGCAGCTGCACGCAGAGAACAAGTGCTAGAACAAGGCGTGGGCCTTCATAGTCCTTTTAAAGTCTGTAAACTAGGCAAAACATTCCAGTGACCACCACTTTCCTTCGCAACTATATATAGAGCATCATCACATTCTCTCCAAGTGGGTAAGTCCACCCTTGCAGCGCAGCGTTTGCAGCCCCAGATCGGACTTAGAGATGGGCCAGGTGAGAAAGCATTTGTTGACTATCCCTCGTCTCTGGAAGTCTTGATACTCGCAGCGCAATCAGGTCCGCACACCTTCAGTGTGGCCACGTTCAAGCAGCTAGAGCTCCCAGAGATGGGAGAGTCAGGACAGAAGACGTTCCAAAAGTACCGTGTACTTACAGCAGGATTAAAACTGTGCACAGCAGTCTGCAGCACTGTAGCTTCCTTCTCTGACAGACGTGCCATGCCATTGTTGGCTCTCGCAGCTCGGTTGCTAGCTACTCTCCTGAAGAAAAGAGCTAGAAGAAAAAGCCAATGCTGGGCTGCACCTTCCCCTTGCCTCACGTAAAGCCACCTAAACTCCCCACTGCACTCTCTACTTCCCCTCTCCTTGGCATCGACCACTGTGTTTTCTGCATCTCGGAGCTGAAAGGTAAGCGCCAGTGGTTCCAGGGATGGTTGGAAGGTAAGTAGCTGTCGTAGAACTTTCTCCCTCTCAATCTTAAAGTGAAATCGGCCGGAAGGCGGGTGCCAGCCACGCTCCTTTCTCAGTTTGTACGCTGCGGACACGAGCCCGGTGCTCTGCGCCTTCGTTCCGCCTCTTTAGTACCCATGTCGTGCTTTCATTCTGCCGGAGTCGAACCATCGTCTACTTGTCGCACAAAGAGCACTGTGCCGGCAGCGAAATGCCCCAGCCAACTGCTTCTGCCGACACACGCCTGGGCTATGCACTTTCCCTCGCAGCGACATACAGCAGCACATTCGGTCTTTCTTGTCGTCCAAATGTAAAGGGAAAGATTCTACGCTACGTCTGGCACAGAGAACAGTTTTAGGTCAACAAGCTTACCCAGAGCTTTACTCCGATGCGTGGAAACCAGTGTTTGCACCACATTCTAGTGGCAGCCCTCCTTCTTTTACAGCCTGCACAGCCCCGTCAGATCGTGGTGCTCTCTGACACTTTCCTTCTCAGTTCCAAGTACCACCGCGAACCTTACAGCCTTGCAGGGAGCAAAGACGCGGATAAACGTCTCGCACCGAAGAACGTGGCTGGACGAAAATATGTTCTTCCTCTCTCCTCCTCGTCGCCCAGATTGTGGTGCTGTGTTGAAAGTCTTGGCCAGCGAAAAGCTAATCCAGCCAGTGTTTCTCTCCTGACGCATTTCGCTGAGCGAGAGCGACACAGAGAGCTTGGACGTTGCAAAACAGCAAGGAAATGATTGTACGTGGAGCTCAGGAAAATCCGTGCACAGCACACTGTGGGATGCGTGCAATGCTGACGCTTAAGAGCGGCAAAGCTCAAAGGCATCGCTGGGCTCGAGTACTGTCCAGACCACGGCGAAGAACGAAGCAGCTGGGCCACGGCTTAATGTACTCAGTGGAGCGAATTTCAAATGTCCAGCCAAGAGCTGCTTCACAAGCAGATTCAGCTGAGAATGCTCTGGCTGCTTCACAAAGTAAGGCGCAGCCGGTGCACTCCATCACACTACCTGGCCAGAAAAAGGTTCCTAAACCTTAAGTACCGCAGAGTCCATGCAGCTGGAGCACACCCAGAAGGACGCGTCCAGATGGAAGGCGTTCTTCAAGTACCCCCCTGCTCCAAGCAGCTTTGAAACGGAGCACAACACACTGCGGCTCGGCAGCTTCCTTCTCAGATGGACGTGCCGTCACATTATTCACTCTCGCAGCTCCATTGCCCACTTGCAGCAGCTGCTACCAAAGAAAAAGGCTCCAGGAGTAAAAGCCACTGCTGAGCTGCACTATCCCCTTGCCTCACGTAAAGCACCAGAAACTGTCCGCTGCACTCTGTATTTCCATTCTCCGCCGCATCTACCACTGTCATCTCTGCATCTCGAAGCATAAACCTCGTCACAATTGTTTCCGGGGAAAGCTGGAAGACAAATAGGTAGCAGCACAAGTAGCTGCAGGTTGAACTTTCTGTTTTCAACTGCTAATTTGAATCCGAAAACAAGCGAGTGACAGCCACGCTTCCTCTTGCAGCCTGTGCGATGCACACACCAGCTCGCTGCTTTGTGCCTCCATTCTTCCGCTCTTCGTACCATGTCGCGCTTTCGTTTTGCTGGCGACGAACCGTCGTCTATTTGTCGCACAGAGAGAACGGTGGCAGCAGAGAAAGGCTCCAGAGAAACGCTCCAGGTTGCTGATCCTTCCGAAACACACCTGGGCTATGCACTTTCTTTCGCAGCCTTTGATAGCACCACATTCTGTTTGCGTTGTAGCCTGAATGTCAAGGGAATGATTCTCGGCTACGTCTGGCACAGAGAACAGTTTTAGGTCAACAAGCTTACCCGGAGTTTACCCCCGACGCGTGGAAACCTGTATTTGCACCACATTCCAGTGGTAGCTCTCTTTCTTTCACAGCCTGCACAGCGCCGTTAGATCGCGGTGCTCTCTGCACCTTCCTTCTCAGTTCCAAGTTCCACCGCGAACCGTACAACCTTGCAGGGAACAAAGACATGGATAGATGTGCCGCAGAGAAGATCGTGCAAAGGCGAAAAGATGTTCTTTTCTCCTCCTCGTCGCCCGGATTGTGGTGCTGTACTGAAAGCGTGGGTTTTATTACCCCTTCTCGCAATAAGACTACGGTGCTGCATTGGAACTGTTGGCCAGTGAAATGCTAATCCAGCAAGTGCCTCTCTCCTGACAAATTTCTCTGAGTGAGGGCTTGCGTGGACAGCTTGGCTCTGCGAAGCAGAAAGGCTGTACTTGCACGTAGCGCTGAGGAAAATCTGTGCACAGCGCACTGTGGATGCGTGCTGTACACACACTGAAGAGAGCCAAAGCTGAATGCTTCAGTTCTGTCCAGCACCGGTAAGGGAGAAGACCGCAGCCCCATGGCACTGGGCTGGTGTGTGCGATGGCTATGAGCTGTGCCGCTCTTCTGCGTGTATACTGCACGCATCCACAGTGTGCGGAGCACAGATTTTCCTCCGCTCTCGCTCAGCGAAATGCATCAGGAGGGAAGCACACGCTGAATTAGCCTTCCACTGGCCAACAGTTCCAACGCAGCACCATAGTCTTATTGCGAGAAGGGATAATAAAACACATGTATTGTCCCGGCACAGTTCTCTGTGTGAGACGTAGTCGAGAATCATTCCCTTAAGATTAAGACCACAATGCAGATAGAATGTTGTGCTACCTAGCACTGGGGGGAATAGCCCAGGCGTGTTTCGGCAGAGGCAGCAGCCTGGAGCGTTTCTCTGCTGGCACCGTTCTCTCTGTGCGACAAGTAGACGACGGTTCGTCGCCAGCAAAACGAAAGCGCGACATGGTACGAAGAGCGGAAGAATGGAGGCGCAAAGCAGCGAGCTGGTGTGTGCATCGCACAGGCTGCAAGAGGAAGCGTGGCTGTCGCTTGTTTTCGGATTCAAATTAGCAGTTGAAAACAGAAAGTTCAACTTGCAGCTACTTGTGCTGCTACCTATTTGTCTTCCAGCTTTCCCCGGAAACAATTGTGACGAGGTTTATGCTTCGAGATGCAGAGATGACAGTGGTAGATGCGGCGGAGAATGGAAATACAGAGTGCAGCGGACAGTTTCTGGTGCTTTACGTGAGGCAAGGGGATAGTGCAGCTCAGCAGTGGCTTTTACTCCTGGAGCCTTTTTCTTTGGTAGCAGCTGCTGCAAGTGGGCAACGGAGCTGCGAGAGTGAATAATGTGACGGCACGTCTATCTGAGAAGGAAGCTGCCGAGCCGCAGTGTGTTGTGCTCCGTTTCAAAGCTGCTTGGAGCAGGGGGGTACTTGAAGAACGCCTTCCATCTGGACGGGTCCTTCTGGGTGTGCTCCAGCTGCATGGACTCTGCGGTACTTAAGGTTTAGGAACCTTTTTCTGGCCAGGTAGTGTGATGGAGTGCACCGGCTGCGCCTTACTTTGTGAAGCAGCCTGAGCATTCTCAGCTGAATCTGCTTGTGAAGCAGCTCTTGGCTGGACATTTGAAATTCGCTCCACTGAGTACATTAAGCCGTGGCCCAGCTGCTTCCTTCTTCGCCTTTTGCGGTGTGGACAAAACTGAAGCCCAGCGATGCCTTTGAGCTTTGCCGCTCTTAAGCGTCAGCATTGCACGCATCCCACAGTGTGCTGTGCGAGGATTTTCCTCAGCTCTTGCTCAGCGAAATGCGTCAAGAGAGAAACACTGGCTGGATTAGCCTTTCGCTGGCCAAGGCTTTCAATACAACACCACAATCTGGGCGACGAGGAGGGAAAAGGCAGAACATCTTTTCTTCCAGCCACGTTCTTCTGTGCGAGATGCCTATCCGCGTCTTCGCTCCGTGCAAGGCTGTAATGTGCGCGGTGGTACTTGGAACTGAGAAGGAAGGTGCAGAGAGCACTGCGATCTGACGGCGCTGAGCAGGTTGGAAAAGAAAGAGGGCTGCCACTGGAATGTGGTGCAAATACAAGTTCTCACTCGTCGGGGGTGAGCTCTGGGTAAGCTAGTTGACCTAAAACTGTTCTCTGTGCCAGACGTAGCCGAGAAGCTTTCCGTTAAGAATCAGGCTACAAAGCAGACAGACTGTGGTGCTACGTAGCGCTAAAGAGAAATTGCATAGCCTAAGCGTGTTTCGGCAGAAGCAGCAGCCTCGAGTATTTCGCTTCCAGCACCACGCTCTCTGTGCGACAAGTAGACGACGGTCCGTCTCCAGCAAAACGAAAGCGCGACCTGCTACGAAGAGCATAAGAATGAAGGCAAAGCACCGAGCTGGTGTGTGCATCGCACAGGCTGCAATAGGAAGCCTGGCTGCGCCTCGCTGGTTTTCGGATTCACGTTACCAGTCGGAAACTTCAAGTCCAACTTGCAGCTACTCGTGCTGCTACCTATTTCTCTTCCAGCTTTCCCTGGAAACAATTGCGGTTAGATTTATGCTTCGCGATGCGGTGGAGAAGGGAAATAGAGACTGCAGCGGACAGTGTATTTTTTTTTTACTTGAGGCAAAGGGAAAGTGCAGCCCAGCAGGGGTTTTTACTTCTGGAGCCTTTTTCTTTGGTAGCAGCTGCTGCAAGTGGGCAACGGAGCTGCGAGAGTGAATAATGTGACGGCACGTCCATCTGAGAAGGAAGCTCCCGAGCCGCAGTGTTGTGCTCCGTTTCAAGGCTGCTTGGAGCAGGGGGGTACTTGAAGAACGCCTTCCATCTGGACGCGTCCTTCTGGGTGTGCTCCAGCTGCATGGACTCTGCGGTACTTAAGGTTTAGGAACCTTTTTCTGGCCAGGTAGTGTGATGGAGTGCACCGGCTGCGCCTTACTTTGGGAAGCAGCCAGAGCATTCTCAGCTGAATCTGCTTGTGAAGCAGCTCTTGGCTGGACATTTGAAATTCGCTCCACTGAGTACATTAAGCCGTGGCCCAGCTGCTTCGTTCTTCGCCGTGGTCTGGACAGTACTCGAGCCCAGCGATGCCTTTGAGCTTTGCCGCTCTTAAGCGTCAGCATTGCACGCATCCCACAGTGTGCTGTGCACGGATTTTCCTGAGCTCGACGTACAATCATTTCCTTGCTGTTTTGCAACGTCCAAGCTCTCTGTGTCGCTCTCGCTCAGCGAAATGCGTCAGGAGAGAAACACTGGCTGGATTAGCTTTTCGCTGGCCAAGACTTTCAACACAGCACCACAATCTGGGCGACGAGGAGGAGAGAGGAAGAACATATTTTCGTCCAGCCACGTTCTTCGGTGCGAGACGTTTATCCGCGTCTTTGCTCCCTGCAAGGCTGTAAGGTTCGCGGTGGTACTTGGAACTGAGAAGGAAAGTGTCAGAGAGCACCACGATCTGACGGGGCTGTGCAGGCTGTAAAAGAAGGAGGGCTGCCACTAGAATGTGGTGCAAACACTGGTTTCCACGCATCGGAGTAAAGCTCTGGGTAAGCTTGTTGACCTAAAACTGTTCTCTGTGCCAGACGTAGCGTAGAATCTTTCCCTTTACATTTGGACGACAAGAAAGACCGAATGTGCTGCTGTATGTCGCTGCGAGGGAAAGTGCATAGCCCAGGCGTGTGTCGGCAGAAGCAGTTGGCTGGGGCATTTCGCTGCCGGCACAGTGCTCTTTGTGCGACAAGTAGACGATGGTTCGACTCCGGCAGAATGAAAGCGCGACATGGGTACTAAAGAGGCGGAACGAAGGCGCAGAGCACCGGGCTCGTGTCCGCAGCGTACAAACTGAGAAAGGAGCGTGGCTGGCACCCGCCTTCTGGCCGAATTCACTTTGAGAGGGAGAAAGTTCTACGACAGCTACTTACCTTCCAACCATCCCTGGAACCACTGGCGCTTACCTTTCAGCTCCGAGATGCAGAAAACACAGTGGTCGATGCCAAGGAGAGGGGAAGTAGAGAGTGCAGTGGGGAGTTTAGGTGGCTTTACGTGAGGCAAGGGGAAGGTGCAGCCCAGCATTGGCTTTTTCTTCTAGCTCTTTTCTTCAGGAGAGCAGCTAGCAACCGAGCTGCGAGAGCCAACAATGGCATGGCGCGTCTGTCAGAGAAGGAAGCTACAGTGCTGCAGACTGCTGTGCACAGTTTTAATCCTGCTGTAAGTACACGGTACTTTTGGAACGTCTTCTGTCCTGACTCTCCCATCTCTGGGAGCTCTAGCTGCTTGAACGTGGCCACACTGAAGGTGTGAGGACCTGATTGCGCTGCGAGTATCAAGACTTCCAGAGACGAGGGATAGTCAACAAATGCTTTCTCACCTGGCCCATCTCTAAGTCCGATCTGGGGCTGCAAACGCTGCGCTGCAAGGGTGGACTTACCCACTTGGGGAGAATGTGATGATGCTCTATATATAGTTGCGAAGGAAAGTGGTGGTCACTGGAATGTTTTGCCTAGTTTACAGACTTTAAAAGGACTATGAAGGCCCACGCCTTGTTCTAGCACTTGTTCTCTGCGTGCAGCTGCTGGATGTTTGGAAGGGCTTTGGGATCCGCGAGAGGTGGAGGGTAGGATGCTACATAGAGCTTGAAGGAAAGTGCGTATCTGCAGGGCCTTTGATGCAGTTCAGTGGGTGCGAGTTACATGTTGAGCATGTTCATGATGGCACAGAAAAGGTTCTGAAAAGAAAGAGACCGTGCTGGAACTGCCTTTACTTTTGCCGCTTAGAAACTGCCCAGCCAACAATGAAAAGATTCCTCTTGCTTCCCCGCTACGGGCAGGATCACATCCTTTTATGTCTCCAAGAGGCAGGATGCACAGCGGAGCTCTTCCACCAACTGCACCCACACGACCGGGGCCGCGCCAGCGAAGCGCTTGGCTTTTTCCCGGGCACTGTCAGCGCTCATGGAAACAACCACACGATGGCGCTGTAGACTTGCAAAAGAAGGCCAAGCACCCGGCCCAGCTTCGAAACCACCCCAAGGGCAAAGGCAACTTGCACACGTCCCTGCACTCAAATCAACGGTGTCAGGACAAAAAGATTTCCCTCACCTTCCCCTTCCAAGAGCAGACTCCTCTTTGCACCACACTCCAAGAGCCAGAAAAACCTCTTTGGCCCAAGCAAATCTTTTCCCTCTCGCAGATTCTGCCCACCAACTTGAACCCCTGGCAAAAACAGAGCTCAGTGCCAGCTGAGGAAGATCTTGCTGCCTACAACTTCACCTGCACCCCTCAAACTAGCAGCACACACGCTGTTCTCAGCACTCTCCTTCTCAGCTCTAGGTACCATCCTAAGCCTTCCCTCTCCCAGAGTCAGGGTCCAAAGACAACGGCACCAGGGACTGCTCACACACCGAAGGCACCAGGACAAAAGGCTCACGAGCTTGGCCTTTGCATTCCCACTGACAGCTCAACAGCTCTAACCCAGAGAGAGCTCTGCCTGTTGGGAAAAGCCTTTAAAATCCCTAAGAGCACCTGATGTGCACATCCACACCTGCTTTCCTTGCCAAAGAGAGCAACTACAAGCCCATCTCCAAAGAAACGGCATCCCCTCCTCCAAAATGCAACACATCCAGCGACTGATCCACCTCCAGTATTGAATATGTCCAGCAATTGCCCCTACATGCACAGGGGCCAGAAGAGAAATGTCTTGCTGGACTATTCCTCCCCATGGTACCTTAACATCTGCTCCAGCAACACTGGCACTATGTCCTTGCCTTCCCAAGGAAAGGCACTCCGAGTCTCTTGGCCTTGCCTTGCCTTCAGCACCGTGTCTAGTTCTTCTTAAGCTACCCTTGCTCTGCTTCCTTTGCCTACGTCTGCCTTGCCTCGCACTACCTACAACTTGCTGGCTTTGCTTTGCCCTGCCTACCACTCTTTCCCTTGCCTTCCATGCAGGCAAGGCGCTGCAAACCAAGTGCAGGCAATTGTGGGCAAGTCAAGGGAGAGGTAGGCAAGGCCAGAGCAGTGAGGGGAAAGCAAATGGAGTGGTAGGCAAGAGAAGGCCCAGAAGTTAGAGGCAAGGCTGGCCGTAGGAAGGAAAGTCCACTGATGGGAAGGCCAGGCAGAAACAGGAAGGGCTTGGCAAGCCAAGGCCCTGGAGGAAAGCAGTAGGCAGGTCAAGGGCGGGGCATGGCCATGCAAAGGAATGCAAGGCTACAGAGGGCTAGCAGGGCAAGGCAAGGAAACTGTTGTGTTGCCAAGGCAAGGCCAGGCAAGGCAGGTGAGAAGTACATTCAATGACTGCTAGTACACAAAAGTGGCCAGGACCAAGTGCTCTGTGTGGCCTTGATCCCGCGTGGGTCATCTCTCCTCTGCACCTAAAAGACTTGAGCTACCTGCTTTGCTTTGTATGCAAAAGAACTCTCATTCTGGTCCCCGAGCTCAAGGGCAAAATGTGAATTGCCCTTCCAAGATTCAAGACATGCAAGGATTGCTCCCAGACAAAGGCTGCCCATAGAGATGAGTGTGGCAACATGCGTCCTCCTCCCCTGGTCTTCCTCTCATGTGATCCTGAAACACCGGAGATGCTTGAGAGCTTTGAGATTCCTAGGAGGAGCAGAAAGGGCAGGGCAAGGGCATGAAAGGTCATTGAAAAGGGGTCTTGAATTCCAGGTGGGGGAGGGGTGAGCAAGGTCATGCAAGGCAAGGGAGGGGTTCAAGGGCAAGGCAAGGCAAGTGGTGGCTTTGCGAGGCGAGGCAAGGCAGTGAGGGTCCTAGAAGGAAAAGGAAAGGTGAGGCCAGACCTAGACGAATGTGAAAGGAAGTCAGGTGGGGGATGGGTGAGCAAGTCAATGCAAGGCAGGGGAGAAAAGGCAGGTTGAGGGAAGGCTACAGAGGGGGCAGCAAGGAAATGCAAGGCATGGGGAAGCATGTGAGGAGTGGGCGCTGCCAGCCGGCCGGGATGGCAGGGGCGGGGCCACTGCAAGTAGCATGGGGGGCATGTGGACGGGGGTGTTAGTGTGCGGCAGGTGTGTGTGTGTGTGTGTGCAGCGGAGTGCAGGGTAAGCGCAGGTGTGTGTGTGCGCATACGGGGGTTTTGTGCCGGGTGCTGTGCCGGGGGGAGCCGTTCCACCGCCAAGAAGGTGTGGGAGTGAAAGGAGTAACATAGATGTGTCTATACAAAGAGACCGTGTGAATCCGTCCTTAGACAAGGCTAGGAATTTACAGGGAGGGAAGTAAGAGAAGAAAGTATTAGCTCTAGAAACTGTTACTAATCAACAGAGACTGTTGCTCAGCCAAGGCCCTGTTAAATTCCTGAACCTAGAGCAAGGCAGCAAAGACTTAATAGCATTAGGAATAGGTTCGTTTTCTTCCTTTTCCATACCAAAAGGAGGGTGCATATTAGAGGGGGGAATAGAGTAGGCAGTTCCGGCAGTCTGTAATTCCCGAGTACCTCAGAGGGTGCTGTTGCCAGGAACTTAGCAGAAAAAGGGGGCTGCGTCCTGCAATCATTTGAGAGACTCCATGGCAAAAGCCCCATGGCCTCTCCCTGGAGTTGAAGAATGTTACAGGACTCCTCTGTCTCCTTTTTGGTGGATGAAGAAACTCAGAAAGCAACACTTCTGCCAGAACTCTCCAAGATGCCCCCTTTGCTCCCAGTGACTCCATCACTGCCCGGGAAGCTGTCTTTTCTACCAGAGATGTTCGAGATACAGTTAAAAGTCGTGCGGCAGAGAAAAAAGGCAAGAATTGGTTTACAAGGGATGGCAAACAAGAGATACCAGAGCCTTTGGCCCTACCAATACTAAAACAACTCCGTGAAGAGAGTCCTTGCATTTCCTGAGGATTGGCAGAAGCCTTCCTCATGATGCATGTTGCTTTGGGTCATTTTAGACTGGCAAAACGAGCTGTTGAAGGTTGCTTGATCTGTGCTAAAGCAAACAGCCGAGTTACAAAGTAACCTGCCAGGGGAGGGAGGCCTTGGGCTGCATGTCCCTTCCAAAGACGCCAGGTGGATTTTCCTGAGATGCCCCAAGTGGCAAGGCTTAATATCTTCTGGTAATCGTATGTCAGCTAGCAAGGTGGCCAGAAGCATTTCCAACTGCTTCAGCAATGACAGGATCAGTTATTAAGGCATTGTTGGAACAAGTCATTCCAAGATAAAGCATTGTAGAAGCAATAGACTCAGATAGGGGAACTCATTTTACAGGAAAGATCCTTCAAGGGGTTTTGGCTTCTTTAGGAATACAATGGAACCTCCATAGGCCCTGGCACCCCCAGAGCTCGGCTCGGGTAGAATACAATGAATAGAGAAATAAACACCTTTTGAAGCTGGTAATAGAAATCAAGATGCCATGGGTAGGGCTTTGGACATTGGCTTTGGCGAGAATGAGGGCCCGACCCAGAAGAGAGATTCAGTTATCTCCCTTTCAATCGTCGTTTGCAATTACCCTGGTAAGTCTCAACCTTGGGGTGGGGGGGGGGAGGGGGGTAGAGGCAAGTGATGTATATTTAAAACCATCTGTGGCCAGGATACTGCTTCTTGTGAAACCCCTTCAACAGGAAGCTCAGCTGGCACAAGCCCTGCCTTTGGACTTTGCTGCTTGTAACATCCAACCGGGAGATTGAGTCCTAGTTAAGGGGTAGAAAGAAGCGCCAATGGTGGTGAAATGGCGTGGCCCATTCCAAGTGTCACTGACCACAGAAACAGCCATCAAGACAGCTGAACACAGGTGGACCCGTCACACTTGGGTCAAGGTCTCTGAAGCCTCAGAGATTTGCACATCTTGGCTGGAGGAGAAAGCCGGGAGGCCGTGACTGACACTCTGCAGGAGCGGGCTGGAGCAGTAGCCAGTGCTTCAACATCAGAGGAAGCCCTGCGTGCCTACCCACAGACCATCTGCTGAAATAGTCTGTATGGGCATCCCTCCTCTAGAATCTCCACTCACTGGGGGGCTAATACTTGCGGCCATTGTTGTACGTTAGGTGGTTTCTGTGTCTTCAATTGCCACAGGTGGTGCAGAAGACAACGTGAAAATTAGACTAGCTAATTAGATCACACTATTAAAACATTTTCCTTAATAATTCTACTTTTATATGGTCAGCTAAGTTTAGGCCAGGAGTGGGAGAATCAATTTGCAGCCTTAGGAGAAGAAGTAGCAAAAGTTTTTAACCTTAGCAATTGCTGGCTCTGTGGAGGGCCAGGAGGATCTGAAGAGTGGCCATGGTTGGCTAGCCCAGCTGAACCTAAGTGGTGGGTCAACACCCGACGTGAGGTCCATACTAGGACAGGATTTTGGGCCGAAGAAGGAAGTCCATGGCCACTTCATTCTTCTCAAAAAGGCACTTATTGCCTAAACAGGACAGGGCATGTCTATGTAGGAAAAGGCGTTTGTCAATTGACTTTCCCTCTGGGTTTAAACAATTGGGTTTCGAGCCCCAATTGCCCTCCTTACAATTGTTCCAAATATCAAGGCAAATGCAATCAAATACCTGTTCGGCTCACTAATGGTAGCTGCGTAAGGTGTTCTTGCCACACTTACCAAAAATATTTGGAAGCCTGTAAAGCAATGGGGAGGAACAAGGGCTTTTTTGACCACCTATTTTTGAGCTGTCCCCACAAAAATTCCACAAGTAGAAGACATGTTGTTTGTGATTATCAGTGGGAATGGCAACACCCGATTGGAACTCAAAGCCTTTTAGTGAGTTCTGCTCCAAATGCAACCAAGCAGCTTGCAGATGTAAAAGTAGATGGGAACCCTGTGTGGGAGCTTGGAAATGCAAATACTGTGACCCTTATGGTGGGGCAACTATTGTTGGAGGACCGTTAGGCCCGGGAATCCTGCTGTATTTTGACCCACCAATTGATGACCAAGGGTAGGAAGGCCCCTTTGCTAATGGAACATGGGCTTTGAAAGGACATTATTGGATTTGCGGCCAATATGCTTAGCTCAGGCTACCTCCAAACTGGTCAGGGATATGGTATATTTATTAGACCATTGTTCTTTTTGCTACTACAAGTTCAGGGAAATCGCTTAGGAATCAAAATCTGTGATGATTTAATTAGAGAAAAGCAGTCAGCTGATGCAGCCCTGGCTGGAGGGAGCACCCCAATTTGAATGAGATAATTAGGTTACAGGCTGTCTCGGAAATAATTACCAACCAGCCAGCCACAGCTCTTGACCTTCTAGCTGACCAACCCACTTGAACGAGGAAAGCGGTATTTCAACATTGGATGGTATTAGATTATCTGTTAGCAGAAGAAGGAGGAGTTTGTGGGAAATTAAATGACTCGAGCTGCTGTTTGCAAGCAGATGACAGCGGAAATGTGGTCAAACAAATAACAAAGGAAATAACGCCAGCTCATGGACCTGTCCAAATGTTGAAAGGATGGTAATGGGACATGTTTGCATGGTTAACTGGCCAGCTATGGGCTAAATGAATACCATTTCTCCTCTTATATGCTATAGCAACTCTCATCTTTTTACCATGCGTGACACCATGCTGGGTGCAGCTCTTTCAGCAGGTGCTCAAGGGGATGCCGCTAGCAGCCATGCCTACCTGATCCAGAAATGCATACAAAAGGACAGAAAAGGATGTCACTGCAAATAATAGCAAAACCCAAGAAGGCTCCAGAAGAAAAAATTGAATCAATGGTAATTAAGGTTTGTAAAGACAAATACAGATCAAATTAAAAGAGGAGGGATTGAAAGGAGTGAGATGGATGAGTCCTTACAATCAGACCGTGTGAATCGGCCTGTAGACAAGGCTAGGAACTTATGGGTAGTGAAATAACAGAAGAAATGATTAGTTCTCGAGAACTGTTACTAATCATCAGAGACTGTTGATTAATCGAGGCTGTATTAAATTCCTGAACCTAGAGCAAGGCAACAAAGACTTAATATTATTAGGGATGGTTTCTTTTTCTTTCTTTTCGATGCCAAAAGGGGGGTGCATATTAGAGGGGGGCATAGAGTAGGCAGTTCCGGAAGTCTGTATCTCCCGAATACCTCAGCCAGTGGGGAAAAGGAAGAGGGCGTTGTGGCCGGGAACTTGGCATCAAAAGGGGGCTGCATCCCGCAACCGTTTGACAGACCCCATGGGAAAAGCCCCATGGACTCTCCCTGTAGTCGAAGAATGTTGCAGGACTCCTCTGTCTCCTTTTCGGACATAAACCTCAGGCATCGTGGATTAATTTTCCCTAACGGCAGCGACCTACCGCGTGGTCTCCGTGCTCCTCCCCAGCCCCCCGGGAGGTGTAAAATAGTTCCCGGCGGCTCCCACCGCGCGTTACAGACGGCTGCGCGGCCCCGGGGCTGCCCGCGTTGCTCCCCTGCCCCGCCAGGGCTGCCCGCGGGCTGCGGAGCCACGTCGCCACCGGCGCGGCCAGGGCCGGGGCCCTTCTCGACAGCAGCCGAGGGGCTGCGGAGCGGGCGGCTGCGGGACGAGCAGCTATTTTATGCCGCGCGGTGCTGCCGCCTCCATCTAGCTCTCCATCTCACGCTCGGCCGCGCTCGCCGCCCGCCCAGCCTCGCCGGAAGCTCTCCCGCCCGGGCCGTGCCCCGGCTCCGCCTGCGGCTCGGCAGGGCCCGGCCGCACGCGTGCTGCGTGGCTCGTGGCACCCGCGTTGCGCCGCAGGCGACGGGGAAAGCGGGGCGGGCCGGCGCCGCCGTGGTAGCGCGAGGAGAGGAGCGCCCGGGCGGGGCGGCGAGTGGCGCGGCGGTGAGCGCTTCTGCTTCCTGTCGCTCGGCGGCCGCCCACGGACTCCGCGGAGCGGCGGGGCCGGCCGGGCGGTGCGCGGCCAAGCTTTCGGCCAGCGGCGGCCGCAGCGAGAGGCTGCTGGCACTGCCCGTGCCGGTGGAGAGAGCGGGGATCCGAGGCCGGCCTTCCCAGGGCGACGAGGGGTGGCCGCCTTTGCCGCGCTGCCCTCCCTGCAGCACGTGGCCGATTCCGGCGAACCCGGCGTCCCAGCAGCGGCGCGGGCGGGAGGGAGTGGGGAGCGCGCTCGGTTGCCGTGCCGGCCGCTCCCGCCCAGCGCTGCGCTCCGCCGAGGCGTTTTCCCGCCCGTCCTGGGCGAGACGTAAGGGACGCTGAACTTGGAGCTTGGCTGTCAGTGGCAGCAACTCCCCTCCATTGTCGATGTCTTTTTCCTGCCCTCCGATTCAGCTACCTTGTGGTAGGTGCGATGGTGCTGAACAAGGGCGGTGTCTTGGCACAGTTGCTGGCATAGATGGTGCGAGAGCTCCACGCAAGGAGCTTTGAGTGGCATGTGTGAGGGTAGGAGGGTACGGCACCCATATGTGAAAAACGAGGTTCACTCTCCTGTGAGAATTTAAAGCGTTTAATATAAAGACAATAAGAGACACATAAAATAAAGCAAAGGGGTAACGGCCGGGTGCCTTGGCGCTCTGCCAAGAGCACACCTGATGCTGGAGGCGAGTCCTTTTTATACCATTTTTACTGTCTGTTCTTCATTCATATTAAAACTTTTCCTGGAGCTGTTCTGCATGGCCACTCCTTGGTTCCGCCTTTTTAGAGCATGCGTAGTCTTCTGCCTTGTGGTTTTATTTCTCTTGATTCTTGGGGTTGGGCCCACTAGGCTAGGTAAGAGTCGATGGTAGGGTGGATCTCTTAATTCTCCAGACAGTCAGGGCTGATTGCAGCTTTGGGCCTCTTTGCCCCCCCCCCCGGGCAGAGTGGTGATAACGGCTCTCGGACTCTCCTGGCCGCCTGTTCTCCGGTTCTCCGGGCGGAGTAGCCTTTTGGCCCTTTTGTTCCCTGGACAAAGTGTTGATTAGCAGCTCCTTGGGCCTCATCCTCTGTTCGCTTGGAGGTTATCTTACTTGCTCACACTTGCTAGCATTCTTGCTAAAGAGAGAAAACTACATCCACACAGCAAAATGCATTTCTAACATTATATAATATCTACCATTATACTTTGCGAGAAGCCAATATAATATATGTTTATAACAATCCCCCCTTTTCTATTTTATAAATCATTTGGCTTGAGCAATAATTCTTTTTTCTTGGCTTCTAGTGTCCCTTCGTTCTTTTCACAGATTAATTTGGCTTCTTCGAGAGGGTCTTTTATATCACTTTGTCTTTTTAATACCATAATTTTTTGTGCTGTTCCAGACATAGCCAACTTTGGGTCAGTAGGCATTGCCACAACTTGCATGCCTTGAACTACGCTGGTGATTAGCCGAATAAAGCAGGGGATCAAGCAAGGGAGAAATATTAGACCAGCTGTAGCACATAAGAGGAAGAAACCTAGCTTCTTCCACCATTCTTTCCCCAATATGCCATCCCACCAGTTAGCAGACATCATTGATTCCCATTTTTGGACTGGTACATGGGCTATTTTTCTGATATTGTTGGCGATATCTAGAAGGGCATCCCCATTGTCATCAATTTTTAAACAACAATCCGATGTATTGAACTTCCAGCACACACCCCCTTCTTCAGCCAGTAAATAGTCTAAAGCCTGCCTATTTTGATATATTGCAGCTCTGGTTTGGCGTTGCTGGCTGACTATTAATTCCATAGCCCCGGCTGTTTCATTGGTTATGATTTCTACAAGAGCTTGGAGTCTGATGATACGATTCAGCATGTAAATTGGGGTTCGATATCCCCAACTTCCATCTTGTGCCCAGGTAGCTGGCCCATATGTTTCTAATATTCGCTCAGGGGGCCATTCCTCATCTTTCCATTTTTGGAATCCTCCAATTAAATCTCTTTTATTTCTTTTGAAGTCTTCATAGACAGGTATTCCTAATTGATCTCCCTCTGGTTCTGGTAGAAGGAAAAACCCTGGTTGAATGATTCCTAGTGTACAACTCCCTTCCCAATGTGAAGGGAGTCTTGGGTATGCCCTTTTCTCACATATCCAAAATAAGCCATCTGGTGCTTTCCAATAATCACCTTCTTGATGATTTATATTCTCCCAAAATTTGGATATTTCTGGGATTCCAAAATAAGGATTTTTCCTACACTGAAAGAGTCCAACTTCATTATCGTATACACAGTCTTTTCCTTTTTTCTGAGCCCAATACCAAGTTGGTTTTTCTGGGACCCACCACGCTGGAGTTTTGTTACTCACTTTATACCTTTTACAGGGAGTGTTTCCTACTTCATTAAGAAAGTTTTTCCCAGTTCGCCAGAGGCATTCTTCCCCTATCACTGTTGAACTTAAAATCCACCCCTCAGGTCAGTTCCCCCCTCTTATATTTGTCCGGTTCCATTTAAGGAGTTCTACCGGGCCTAGGCTGCTACCTTTCCATGGCCATTCTTCTGCCATTAAAGCTCCTCCACAGACCCAACAGTTGGTTATGTTAAGTTCTTTACCTATCCTCTCCCCCAATTCTACAAACAGGTTTTTTCCTAACCTTGGGGTTTTTTCCTCTTTTAACTGTTGTTTGAGCTTTGCATACAGGTCCTGGCGTGAGGTGAATATAGGGCGAGGTTGCTGTGCTGGCTTTGTATCTTTACTTACCACTTGTTCTTTTACCAAATCTTGGACTGTTCCCCTGGTGGCAGCTGTGAAGCAAATCCATTTTTCTCCTTTTGGACAATTACTTCCTAGTCTGTTTCCACTTGTTCCCAAATTTTCTGTAATCTAATATTTTTCCCCTTTATGCATGCAAATACCTAATTTGGACGAGTCATAACAGTGACTGTTGATATGGGTATGAGTAATAAGAAAGAAGCCCCGGTGTCTTTCCATGTAGAGCTTTCGATAGCATTTGTAACATGGTCTTGCCGGTGTCCCGAAAGGGAGCAGGATAAGTGACAAAAGAAGGAATAACAGAGGTCCGGCATGGCTTATACTCCCACCTCCCTTGCCTATGAGGTTGCAACCCATGGCAGGTGTATTGGATCTTCTCGGTGGCGAGTACAGTGGCCAACCCGGTCTTGCCCTCTATTTCCTTGTCGCTTCCTTTGTAGCTTTTAGGCAAATTTCTTTTGGTACTTATTTTAACTGTAGTATCTTATCGTATCTTAGGTGTTTCCCATTCAACAGGCACTAGTAATTCCCATCTGCAGAGCAAAGTTATTACTTTTGTTGCTTATGATTTTGTCTGGATAGGGGGTTGACTTTGTGCTTGACACCTTTTACAACTAGGGTGTCGATGGTGTGGAATGTCGATTTCCCTCCAGATTAATTACTTATATTTGACCTGGCTGGCATGCCCCGTGTTAGAATGATTCAAACAGGGTATATGATGTGGCACTGATGGAAGTTGTGATTCCCCCCCTTCTTAATACAAGTCACAGGCTAGAATCAGAACATGAGAGTTCCCTGTTTGATACAGTCCCAACCCTTCCTGTTTGAAGTGAGAATATTCTTCTCCACGATGTCCCAGAATTTGTCCAGGGGCCACTGATATCAATTTGGCTTTCACTTCTCAGTTAGGTGTGATTCTTTGCATATCCCTTGGATTATTTAGATTGTTCTAGTTCATTGTCACCTGGCCTCCGTTTAAGAATCAATTTGGTATCACCTGGTTTGGATATTACAGTCCACTCTTCAGGTTCTTTTACAGGTCCTTTGATTCTGCTGGTCCTTTGATCCACCCTCGTTCCTTGGTCCGGATTGCAGCCTCAGTCGTCAGCAGTACCTGAAAAGGACCCTCCCATTGTGGAGTCAAAGATTGTTCTTTCCATGTTTTTACTAGTACCCATTCCCCTGGATGGATATTATGAATTTTGAACTCCAAAGTTGTGGTTTGAGGGATCATTCCTTTCAGCCGCAAATTTTCAAGTGTTCTGGCAATTGTGGTGACGTATTTTTTGACACTTACTTCTCCTACTTCATAAGTGGCTGTTTCATGTTGAGTGGTAAGGAAGGGTAATCCGAACATCATCTCGTAAGGAGATACTCCCAGGTCTGACCTGGGCTGTGTTCGGACTCTCAACAGAGCCAAAGGTAAGCATTTGACCCATGACATTTGAGTTTCAATCATTAATTTTGTTAAAGTTTTTTTCAAAGTCTGGTTCATTCTTTCTACTCGGCCTGAACTTTGTGGGTGCCAGGGGGTATGTAATTCCCATTTTATTCCCAAGGCTTGAGTTATTTGTTGTAAGAGTTTGGATGTAAAATGTGTTCCTCTATCTGAGTCTATTTTATTAACCATTCCATATCTGGGAATAATTTGTTCCAGAAGGGTTTTGCATACTATGTTAGCTGTAGCTCTAGTAGCAGGAACTGCTTCTACCCAATGAGTTAGGTGGTCTACTATTACTAATAGGAACTTCCATCTCTGTACTTGAGGAAGTTCAGTGAAATCTACTTGGATACTTTGGAATGGTCGCAGAGCTAACTCGCGGCCTCCTAATGTTGTTTTTCTCATTATTTTCCTATTCACTCTTTGGCAAGTTATACAGTTCCCAAAGATTCCAATACACCCATAATTTCTTAGGAAATGATCACACAAAGCTTGAGTACCCCAATGAGTTTTTTGATGCATATCTTCTAATATTCTCTTAGTGAGTGGCTTATTAAGTAACTGTCTCCCATCAGGGAGTTTCCATTTTCCAGATTGATCTTGTTCTCCCCCTATCTTAAATAATTCTTTTTCTTCTTCTTTACTAAATCTGGGGATTTCCAATTCTCCCCTTTCTGGGGTCAGGATTAACATAATTCGTTCGGTCCCATTTTCTGCTGCATCTTTGGCTTCTTGGTCTGCTAGATTATTCCCTCTTATTTCTGGGGTCATCCCTTTTTGGTGTCCTTTGATATGCACTACGGCTATTTCTTCAGGCAATTTTAATGCCTCCAACACTTCTGAAATCAGGCCTTCATGTATCAGTTCCTTCCCCTTTGAATTTAGTAAACCTCTTTCTTCCCAGATCTTCCCAAAGGTATGTACTACCCCAAAGGCATACTTTGAATCAGTATAGATGGTCCCCTTTTTGTGTGCTAAATGCTCCAGTGCTCTCTTTAGAGCGTATAATTCACAAGATTGCGCCGACCAATTTGAAGGTAGTTTTCCTTTTTCGATGGTCTGCATATTTATCCCATCGACTAAGGCATATCCTGACATTCTTTTTCCTTGCAAGCATCTGGATGAACCATCCACATATATTCTTTCCCCTTCTAAGAGGGCTTGTTCTGCTAGATCTTCCCGAACTTTTGTTTGGTATTGAATAATTTCTAAGCAATCATGTGCCAGGTCATCTTTTGGTTCTCCATACAGGAATTGGGCCGGATTGAGGCTTTTGCTTGTTTCTATAGTTAGACCATTACTGTCAATCAGAATTGCTTCATATTTTAATATCCTGGAGTCTCTTAACCATTTTTCAGCTTTTTGATTTAGCACATTCCGGACCGCATGGGGTGTGTATACAATCAGTTTACTTCCAAAGGTGAGCTTACGGCTCTCCTCCACCAAAATAGCAGTAGCTGCTATGGCTTGAATGCATACTGGCTAGCCACGGCTTACTGGGTCCAATAGTTTAGATAAATAAGCTATTGGTCTTCTCACCCCTCCCCATTCCTGGACTAATACACCATGAGCTACTCCATTTTCTGCATTCACATATAAGTGAAAGGGTTTTTCTAGTGAGGGTAAGCTTAGGGCTGGTACCGAGGCTAGTTTCAACTTCAGTTTTTCTAATTTATTATCATCATCTTTGGTGCATTGTATATTGTCTCCCCCTGTTAATTTTTCATATAAAAATTTTACTGCTTGTGTATATCCTTCAATCCATAGTCTGCAATATCCCAGTAGCCCCAGCAGTCTCCTAACCTCCTTTTTTGAAGAGGGAGGAGGGAGGGATAAAATCCCTGTAATTCTTTCAGGACTTAGTTTTCGGCTACCTTTGCTTATCAGGTGGCCGAGATATTTTACTTCTGATTCCACAAACTGTAATTTCCCTTTTGATGCCCTTAGTCCCTTTTCCCCAAGAAAATTTAGAAGCTTTATAGTAGCTTCTTTGACTTTAATTTCATCTTCTCCTGATATTAGAAGATCATCTACATATTGGATAATTTGTATTCCTGGGGGAATGGGGAAGGTTTGTAATATTTCTCCCAAGGCTTGCCCAAATAAATTTGGGGCCTCACAATACCCCTGTGGCACTTTAGTCCACCTCAGTTGGTTCTTTTTCCCTGTGTTTGGATCTTCCCATTCAAAGGCAAAAATATTTCGGCTTTCCTCTGCCAGTGGGCAGGCCCAAAAGGCATCTTTAAGATCCACCACACTAAACCACTGATGTTGAGGTGGAATTTTGCTTAAAAGAGTGTAGGGATTTGCCGTTGTGTCCTCTGGGAACAGTTCCCACTCAGCCCGGTCAGCTCGGGACACAGCAGGCAACGGGGGCCAGCCTCTGATATCGGAGGGATCAAAGGTCTGGCTCGTGGGTCCTTCCAAGGGACCGCGGCGATAAAGGCAGACGGCGGAGGAAAGGGGGCAGGCTCAGAGTTGGGTTAAATCCAGAAAGTTTATTGGCCCTCCGGACGGGGGGACCTCAACCACCAGGGGTGCCCAACCCAGAGCACCTGCAGATCGCGCGCCGGGGCATTTTATGGCGGGGGGGGGCATGGGGGGGGGGTGTACAGAACAACCAACCAGGGAAGGGAAGGGTGCGGCAAGCAGAACGAGGGACACATAAGGGAACCAACTATAACAGGGGAAGGGAGGGACTCCTTTCCCAGGACTAATCACCTGGCCCCCTGGCTAGAACTTTCCAGAAGCCTGGGAGGGGTGGCAGAGTGACAGACAGGGTCCTGGGAGGAGATAAAAATGACAGACAGGGTGATTTAAATAAAACAGGGGGGGTGCCAACTGGGGTACACCAAACTTACAGAACATAGGGGGGAGACCCGGACTGAACTAAACAAACACACTCCCACAGGGATTAGGAACCATAGGGTAGCAGGCCCGTGTTCTTTTGTTTACTTCTCTTAAATCTTGCACTAATCTATAATTTCCATCAGATTTCTTTACTGGGAGAATAGGGGTATTATGAGGGGATTTACAAGGTTCTAGTGTCCCATCCTTTATTAATTCTTCTATCACTGGTTTTAAGCCTTTTCTCCCTTCTAAAGATATAGGGTACTGACGTACACGAATGGGACATTCTTGTTTTTCAATTGTGACCCTTATGGGGTCAATATCTAGTCCACCCCTATTCCCTTCCCCAGCCCAAACCTCTCTGTTAATTTTGCTTTCATCTTCTTGGCTAAGTTTTAACACTTTGGCCGTCATTTTCCCTTCTTCTGGTATGACTCCAATCCCCAGTTGGATTTGTAAATCCCTTCCCAATAAATTGCTGCCAGCCCCAGGAACTAACAAAACATCCCCTATCCCTATTTTTGTTTCCCCTTCAATAACCACATCTTTAATGACAGGGACTTGAAATCCTTCCCCCTTTGCTCCTGTTACTTTTACCATATCATTACTCACATCACACCCTTTTGGAATATTCATCACACAAGTCCTTTCTGCCCCAGTGTCAACTATAAATTCTAATACTTCCTCTTGGGGGCCTACTTTTAAAGTTATCAAAGGCTCCAGATGGTATTTATCCCCCCCAAAATAGAGCCCATGACTTTCCTATTGTTCTTCTGTGTGTGTTTCTTGAAATATTTTCAGATCCCTCCTCAGGTGGGGGCATTCTCTTTTATAATGCCCTTCTTCCTTGCAATAAAAACAGGCATCCCTGGGTTGTTCTTGGAATCTTAATTGTGCTGAGGTTTTATTTTTCTCTTTTCCACCATTTCTGAATCTTGAATGTTTAGGAGTGTTACCTGAGGGCTTTAGATTTTTTTGGAAGGTACTCTCTCGCATAGTGGCTATCATGATCTTTGCTTCCACTTTGGCTTTTTCTTCATCCCTCCGGACATATATATATCTTTTGAGCTTCCCTTACTAGGTCTTGTAATGGTTTCTCATACCAGTCTTCTATTTTTTCCAATTTTTTCCTAATATCTGGCCAGGCATGAGTGACAAAGTTAACTCTTAGCAGGGCTTGCCCTGCTAGGGACTCTGGGTCTATCCCAGAATATTGTTTCATATTCTTTCGGAGCCTCTCCAGCCACTCAGTCGGGGTTTCTTCCTTCCCTTGCTGCCCCTCAAAGGCCTTTCTGACATTTTGTCCTCGGGGTGCCGCCTCTTTTATTCCCTTGATTATCAAATTACGATAATCATTCATATGTCCCCTCCCAGCTTCATCATTTTGGTTCCAGTTAGGAGGTGTAATGGGCATTTTCTGATCCCTGGGTGGACCTTGTTGGTTTTCTCTTTCCCAAATTTTTATTCCAGCAATTCTAATCATTTCTCTTTCTTCTTGGGAGAATATTATTTTCATGATTGATTGCATTTCTTCCCAAGTGAAAATGTTGGGACCTAAGAACTGGTCCAACTGCTCAGCTGTACCTATGGGGTCTTCTAATAATCCTTTAATTTCTTTTTTGAAATTCCTAACCTCTGTAGAGGTTAGAGGAGCATTTACAAAGCCCGTTCCCCCTCCTCCCATAGGTACTTCTCTTAATGGAAATAAATGAATTTCTCGGCTTCCCTCTGTTTGTTTAGCAATGGAGGGATTGTTGGGCTGCCTCTGAGCCTTAATGGCACCTCTTGTATTCTGGTATGGTGCTCCTTCGTTAAGAAGAGGGTTTATTTGGGAAGAAAGTGAAGAAGGGGCAGTCAGTAACTAACTCATGTAAGCACAAGTTAACTATTGGGAGACAGCAATGTTAGTTCAGACAGAAGATGTTAATTACAAAGCCTGAGAAGCCGAATTCACCCTAATCTTGTCAAGATAGAGGGGACAAGGATCATCTCAGAGATTGCTGAATCATCCCTCAAAGGACTACGCATGCTCAGGGAGAAAGGTGAAAAGTTCACTGCGAGGATGACTACTGGCCTTCATCAGAAAGACCCCCGAGGAAGAGGAGAGGCCTTCCTCAGCGCGACCACCAGGACACACAGCGCATGCGTGGCCCATATGCTAATAACTTCCGAGAAATAATTTGTTTAACCACACCTGTCCCAAGGAATGTGATGAATATTCATAATTTAACCCTTAATACTGTGTTGTAGAGAGCACCAGGTGTGTGTGTTTGGAGGAGCGATCCCCACACACCCGGCGCGCCGAATAAAAGCAAATACCCGCTTCTCTGACTCTGTCTCTGAAGTGTCTCCTGGCCCGGTTGAGGCACGATTCAAAAGCACCGAACTCCCCTGGGGAGGAGGGGCAGATTCAAAGTCTGGCGCTGAAGCCGAATATTCTGTGGTGCAGAGGGTGGGGGTGGGGTATGGCAGTGAAGCCAAATATTCCGGAGCACAGGAGGCGGGGGCCGGCTCTGAAGCCGGGTTTCTCAAGGCAGGAGAGGTGGGGGCTGGAGCCGGGACGTGTGACGTTTCCCTTGATTCAATTGAGGGTGCTGGGATTCCCGAGATATAGGGGAAGGGCGGGATCCCCGGCATGGGCGGGGGCAGGGCTCCCCCCCCGCTCCATTGGGGCGGGAGGGCTGCCGGGGGAAAGGCCCCCGGTGCGGGCGGAGGGGGGGCTGGAGGGGGAAGCCCCGGAGCCAGGGGGAGGAGGGGGGAGGCAGCTTCTGATACTGGCGGCGGAGGAAACCCCGGAGCTGGGAGGAGGGGTGCAGCTTCTAGTGCTGGCGGTGGAGGCAATACTTCTAAAGGGTCCCAGCCTTTTTTCTCTTCTGTTTGCTTTTCCTCTGGGGTTTCTGATAGTTTAAAGACTTTGGTTCCCAGAGGTTTTGTAATTCCTGTCCAGCAAGAAGCATATTCTCTCTCCTCAGGGTGAGATGGCTCTTTTGAATTTACAAATACATTTAGAGCCTGGAAAATCCATGCCTCATCAGACCCATATTTTGGCCAGTACACATGATTATCCCCCCCTTTGAAATACTAATTCATTCCTTTAAAACACCAATCTTCCCTGCTGTAAAATACTACCCACCCTTTCACAGTACAAAAACCAAAAAAATTTAGTATAGCCCACCTTCCCCAAAAACAAAGTTAACTTCTAATTACACAGTTTTTCATTCACACATTCACTCTTTTTAATATTTGTTCACTCTCTCATTCTTACTCACAACAGAATAATAAGGTACCTCTTTCAAGTCACTTGTTAGTATCCACCCATGGGTATGATATAATCCTTAGGATTCTGGGTGCTCTTGGATTTCCCTCAACCCAGCATTGCTAGCATCCAACCCCCCAACTTCTCTTGGGGTACTTTTAGGCCCTGGGTGCTCTTGGAGTTTTCCTCAACCCAGCATATGGGGGGGGGGTAGCTCCCACTTTGCAACCCCTTCCCTGGGACCCCGTCCCAGTCACCCCGGGAGATTCTTTCACTCCTCTTATCTCTCGCTTCGTCTCCTGGCTGGCCGCTGTTCTCGCGAACAAGACGGAGCCGCAGCACTCAGAGACTGCCACACTCGCTTCGCAGATCTGGGGGCAACCAGCCCGCGTCTCATTCATGTGAGGAATGAGACAACTCTTAGTTAAAAATTAAAACAATTTATTAAAAACGGAAAAGTGAAAAAAAATTAAAAATTTGGGATCCTATGGCTCGGTAGATGGTATGCCCCAGGAGTGCAGGGATTTTTGATCTTCTGGCTGAAACAGCACTGAACCTCAGGTAGAGAAAAAGGGCTTGCAGTGCTAGGCTGGCCTTTGGCTGGCCCAAAAGGCAAAAAAAAATTACTAAAAGTTCCTTGATAGGAGTACGCCTTCCCAGCACTGAACTCCACCTCAGCAAGGCTGGAGAGAAGGGGCGTGCCTTTCTCGTGCTCCCTGTTTTATAGTGTCTTTGCTCCACCCACAGCCCGCCCACAGCCCACCCCTTCGGTTCAAGGTGATTGGTGTTTTCCCTTTGACAGATTATCTCTGTCCACCAATGGCTCATCCTTGTCAGAGGGGTGGTACTAGTTGAGATAAGGGTCATTAAAATTCAGGTTGCCATGGAGCTTACAGGGTAATGGCTATGGGGGCTGGGCTGTTTGTTGGAACTGGGGTTTTGAAATCTGCCTTGGAACCAAAGTACAAGTAAAAACACCTAAAAAAAGTACTAAAATACATCCAACATCTTAAAACACTTGTAAAAGTATACAGTAAACACAGGAAGGATAACTCTTATGGTGTACAAGTGATTAATGTTTGAAAAGGGATTCTAACTGGGGAACTTTTAACTGGGGATTTTTTTTTTTTTTTACTGGGAAGGGTGCAAACAAACTGCTTTGAACAAGTGAAAACCATAATCATAAAACTTGATTTGTGTACCTGGGCTGATGGGTTAATTTTAACATTCAATTTTAAAATATTTAACTCAAAATTAATTAATTAAAACACTTAATATGCAAAGACCAAGCACAAATAGGGATTTCATGTATGACCATTCACACACACTCATCTCCCGTAACCACCCACTTTTTCTTTGGACAATACTTACCAGTCCTGTTTCTTTTCCAGTGTCTGTGGGATTTTTGTCGAGAGCTCTCTCTTTCATTTGCTTTATTTTTGTTTCTTTCTTGTCCTCCGGGTATTGCCCTGCTGCCACCAAATTGCGCCAGAGGATGCTAAGCAAAGGTCCTGCCAACTTGGGCGGGAGGCGCCTTACCCTTGCTTCTTGAATCCTCCCACGATTTCAGAGGCGAGGTGTAGATCCGGGACGAGCCCCCAATTGTGAAAAACGAGGTTCACTCTCCTGTGAGAATTTAAAGAGTTTAATATAAAGACAATAAGAGAAGGTTCACTCTCCTGTGAGAATTTAAAGCGTTTAATATAAAGACAATAAGAGACACATAAAATAAAGCAAAGGGGCAACGGCCGGGTGCCTTGGCGCTCTGCCAAGAGCACACCTGATGCTAGAGGCGAGTCCTTTTTATACCATTTTTACTGTCTGTTCTTCATTCATATTAAAACTTTTCCTGGAGCTGTTCTGCATGGCCACTCCTTGGTTCCGCCTTTTTAGAGCATGCGTAGTCTTCTGCCTTGTGGTTTTATTTCTCTTGATTCTTGGGGTTGGGCCCACTAGGCTAGGTAAGAGTCGATGGTAGGGTGGATCTCTTAATTCTCCAGACAGTCAGGGCTGATTGCAGCTTTGGGCCTCTTTGCCCCCCGGGCAGAGTTGTGATAATGGCTCTCGGACTCTCCTGGCCGCCCGTTCTCCGGGCGGAGTAGCCTTTTGGCCCTTTTGTTCCCTGGACAAAGTGTTGATTAGCAGCTCCTTGGGCCTCATCCTCTGTTCGCTTGGAGGTTATCTTACTTGCTCACACTTGCTAACATTCTTGCTAAAGAGAGAAAACTACATCCACACAGCAAAAAGCATTTCTAACATTATATAATATCTACCATTATACTTTGCGAGAAGCCAATATAATATATGTTTATAACACATAGCTGAAGGCAAAAAAGGTCGGGGCATGTCATCAGCCGCAGTCGTGCTAAGTTGTTCATCTTTGCAAACTGCTTGCCGAGTTGTTCCTTTCTTAGGTAATGGGGGTTTGTATCAACCAGAACTGCATATGGTCAGTATTTGCAGAGAAGGCTACTTGGACTGTTGTTGAAGTGAGTGTAGCAGTTTCTATGGCATTCTGCACAAAAAGTGACAGGTCTCTCTGTGTTCCCCAATTCTTAACAAAGATGAAGTTAGCAAACCCCTGAAAAGAGGTTTTGCAAAACTTCAGGGATTTTTTCCTACTAGTACTGTAGAGACAACCATCGTCACCTTGTCTTTCCAAAAGTGAAGGTTACCGATTTTTGTCCAAGAGCATCAAGTGCTTTTGATCAGCGTTTGTGTGCATGCATTAGCCTTGTTCTTGTTCTTCCTTGGAGAACTTTTACAGTACTCAGATGATCTGTGTAGGCTGCAGACTGCAGTGGTGAACTTCAAGGCTTCCAGCAGAAGGGAGATGCTGTCCACGTTTTGGTTTCTCCTTAGTCTGAACCTTCAATGTCCAATAACACAGCGTTTGGTGCTCGAGGCACCGACTCTGGCGTGCCCCAGGTCAGAGACAGTCCAGCTGCGTTACCTCCACGCGTCGCTGAAGCGACTTCGGGATCAGGAAAAGAGCTGCTTGCTGGGCTAGCTAGCTGGCTTCTCTGCAGAGGGAAACACGGCAGGAGCCGATGATGTCGGCTCACGTTAGCTCAGAGACAAAGGAAGAGAGAGGCTGTTCAGGTCTGGCTTCTAACAGGTTTAATGCGATAGGATGATGATGAGGTCGGATTGATGGGAATCCGCTCCTTGGAGCCTTGTCCTCAGTTTTATAGGGAATTTGAAAACCCCCTGTAACTATTCCTGAAAAGACCTGCCTTGCTAAATTAGTGCCTTTTAAGTCTTGTGTCCCCAGGATAGAACAACAAACTCACAAAGATAACGGCAGTGGATCTACGGGACTTCCGCAGGCCTTCTGGGCTGCAGACATCTCTGACCAAAGGCCACAGATGACATGTACCCTGATCCTGCTGAACGCCCGTCCGCCCTGGACTCAGCTTCGAGGTTTGATTGATACTGGTGCTGATGCAACTATCATCTCCTTCTCTGCGTGGCTTCCCTCATGGCCTTTACCCCCCGTCGGATCGGCCATCGCAGGATTAGGAGGAACCACACAGAGCTATTGAAGCGAACGGCCTGTGATGGTGAAGGACTCAGAGGGGCACACAGCTACAATTAGGCCTTATGTTACTACCACTTCCCTTAACCTTTGGGGACGGGATGTGTTGGCAGCCTGGGGCATATGGATTGGGACAAATTTTTAGCAGGGGTCACTGTGCGCAAGGGTGCACAGTATCCTACACTGCCTTTGCAGTGGTTGATTAACACACCAATCCGAGTCAGACTCTGCTTAGTTGAATTAAGGGCTGTTATCACGACTTTTCAACAATTCTCACAGGAACCTTTGAATTCGGTTACTGAAGCCGACTAGCAAAAGCTCGTATACAATTAATCAGCTTATGGTACCACAAAATTCAAAGAATCCTGTTATTCTGAATCACTTTCTCTCATTGCAATCTGCAGGCAAGAGACAACTGCCCTGGGCAAAAGTCTGGGTGTGGAATTTACTCACTAACCAGTGGGAAGGCCCGCGGGAGCTTATCGTTTGGGGTCGTGGGTATGCTTGCATTTCTACAGATACTGGGGTATGGTGGCTACCTGCAAAATGTGTTTGCCCTGCCCTACGGCACCAGAGGCAGAACAGGCAACCTCCAAATGATGACCAGAACGCCAACCATCCAAGTGGCGACCAGAATGTAGATCATCAGCCTAATGACTCTTCTGATGATGACCAAGATGTTGACCATCAGGCAGATGGTCCTTCTACAAGCAGAGACTGGGATGGTCCTTCCACAGGCAGAGACTGAACTTTAAATTTCTTGTTATGGAGTCAGATAGGTAAAGCCTTAAGGACATATTTAGAATTAATAACTGATGCAAATTTCTATTTAGGATTAATAGTGGAGTTGTTATCTTATCAAACAAAAAGGGGGAATGGTAGATACAAAAATGCTGCTCGCGAGGATTTTCTTGCTATTTTCTAAGTCCGTGAGAGACTTTTCTCTCTCACAGAAGAGGTAGCAGAGTATGTAAACAACCAAGCCACCTGCAACCTTGAAAAGTCTTGTTTATGGTCTAGTAGAAAAATATTTTGACAATGGATGGTTTAGGATTTTAGCCAATCACCCCAAGGGGGGGGCTGATCCTTTGTCCAATTAGACTATGAAGAAAAAAGTCTATAAAAGAGTTTGTAAAATAATTAAAGGAATAAATCTTGCTGCACAATTCCTGCCTGCTGGATCTTCTCTCCTCCTCCTCCCTATGGCTGCGGGACACGGTGATACACCCTAGGGCCCAGGCCTGCGGTAATAGACCAGAATTACAAGTGAACTGCAACACAAGCAGCTAACACATTCCTCCTGTGATAAATGAGTGAACGATAAATATTGTCTTTCGCATATATGATTTTAACATTTAGAAGTGATAATGTACTATGTAGAAATAGTGTTAAGGTAAAATATAGGTAAGTAAAAACAAGACTAGAGTAAATTGTAACTTCGAAAGAGTGGTAACATGTTGGGAAACGTAGGAATAAACACATGATCATAAATGTCCTTTAGGTTGAGAAATTACAGAGGTAGAAACCAAGACATCTTCAAGAAACAAAGAAGATAAACCGCATGCATCCCAGGAAGTCTGTTATCAAAACTCACACCTCCCAAAGAAACTGTCAACTACAAATTAGGTTGGAGACTGAGGAGGCACCGGAGGGGGGTGCCTGCCTTCAGTTCTGGAGCTATCCAGAGGACCGAGGCGGCAGTGTGCTGGCGTGTGCTGGCGCAAGGGGGCAGAGACGAAGGGGGGAAAGTTGAGTGAAGTGTAAATTACTTTCTGGGTGAAAGGACTATGTTTAAAGAAGTACTCAAGTTCACAGTAAAATGAATGGAGCCACGCCTCTAGCAATATTGCTAAGTGCTCCCGCGCCGTGATATGCCTTTGTCCTACTAATAAATGTTCAATATTATGCTGCTGAAAATTCCGCTTGTGAATTCATCTTTCTCACTTCTTCCCTTAAAATTAGTTCTAAGAATTTAGTGTGAAATACATTTAGGCTTGGTCCACAGTCATTTTAGTTCAAATAAACACATCTAAATGTTTTCCATCTTTCCCATTAAAGGATATTGGTTTGGGCTCATTCTTTCAGCATTTTGCCAGCGATATGCTCAATGCTATTTCCTTAGGAATGAAAGCTGTTGCATGATATTACAAAGTGTTTGGCGAAACCTTTACCATGACTCTCAAGTCGCAACATGCCAGATAATCATTGGTTTTCAAAGCTGCTTGCAGATATAAGGAAAGCATCAAAGGTTTATGCATGAATCAGCATCCCCTTGTCACAACGTCACGCTGCAGTGATCCTTGCAGAGCTCTAAGACTGGATTTAAAGGAGAAAAGCTCAACACTGGCTCTTGAGCCAGCAGGATGAAACATCCAAGATTGTACATATATTGCTTCTGTGCTAAAACTACTGTATGAAAACGTGTTACCATTATGGCAGTTGTGAGGAATGAGACAACTCTTAGTAAAAATTAAAATAATTTATTAAAAACGGAAAAATTGAAAAATTACAAAAATTACCAAAATATAAAAATTTGGGATCCTAGTGGCTCAGGAGGTATGCCCCAGGAGCGCAGGGATTAGAGATCTTCAGGCTTAGACAGCACTGAACCTCTGGTGGAAGAACTTGCAGTGCTGGGCTGACTTTTAGCTAATCCAAAAGTCAAAGGTAAAAATTATTAAAGGCTCCTTAATAGGAGTAAGGCTTAAGTACCCAGCACTGGTATCCACTACAGCTGATCCGCACTGGTCTCTGCGCAGCTCTGACGCCTGCCTCGTGGTTTTATAGTGCCTTTGCTCCGCCCCGGTCCGCCCACAGCCCGCCCACAGCCCGCCCACAGCACACCCCTGTGGTCTAAAGTGATTGGTGCTTTCCTTTTGACAGATCATCTCTGTCTACCAATAGCTCGTCGTTGTCAGGGGGGTAGTAACAGCTGAAGTAAGGGTGGTAACATGCCTTCATTAAGATTCAGGTTGCTATGGAGCTTACTTGCAGAATAACGGCTATGGGGCTAAAAATAGCAATTGGCTGTTAGAAACTGGGGTTTTGGAGTTAGTCCCGAGACTAAAGTGCAAAGCAAAAACCTCAAAAAAAAATTAAAATACATCTAATACCTCTTAAAACACTTATAAAAGTAGACAATTAACATAGGAAAAACAACTCTTACAGTGTACAAGTGGTTTAAAGTTTGAAAAAGGGATTTTTAACTAGGAAACTTTTAACTGGGAATTTTAACTGGGACTGGTACAAACTGCTTTGAACAAGTGAAAACACTAATAATAAAGCTTGATTTTTGTACCTGGGTTGATGGGTTAACTTTATCATTCAATTAAAAGAACTGTTTAATTCAAAATTAACTAATTAAGGCACTTAACATGCAAAGACCAAGCTAAATAGGGATTTCATGTATGACAGCAGTTTTATAGTACTCCATAGGAGACATCTCTTTAAATGACTCTAAGATCCTTTCAGCGCTAAAATTGAGAAGGGGGTTGATCCATAGTTAACTCATGTAAACACGAGTGAACTACTAAGAGACAGCAAATGTTAATCACGAAACCTAAGCAGCAGGCTTCGCCTTAATCTTGTCAAGATAAGAGGAAGAGGATCTTTTGAAAACCAGCACAGAGATCGCTGAATCATCCAGCGAAGAACTGCGCATGCTCCAGAAAGAAAGGTAAAAAGTGCATTGTGACGAAGACTGCTGATCTTCATCAGAAAGACCCCCGAGGAAGAAGAGGAGCCTTCCTCAGTGCACCCATCAGCGTACACAGCACATGCATGGCACGTATGCTAATGATATTAATGACTTCCGAGAAGTAATTTCTAGAACCACTCCTATCCCAAGAATTGTGATGAATATTCATAATTTTTACACATAATGCTGGACTGTATGGCGTGCTCTGTGTGTGTCTGTCTGTGTGTGTGTGTATGTGTGTTAGGAGTGATCCCCCACGCACCCAGCACCGAATAAAGCAAATACCTGCTTCTCTGACTCTGAAGCATCTCTAGGCCTGGTTTTGGGCAATTCAAAATAGGTGAATACACATTACAACTACCCCTGAAGTTGTTGCGTAGGCAGATTTAAGAGGAAAGGATTTCATCTTCATCGCTCTCCTTCTTTCTTGATTTGACAGAATTAAGAACTTGTAAAAAATCTGATATCACTGATGCTCACCACTCCTCCAATTAGACTACGCTCACTTAGACAACGAAGTCAGGAGCTTTGGATAGCTCCCGCTTCTGCCCTAGGAATTGCTTCCGGTGCTGTACCTTTGCTCCAGCTGCGAAACCAAACCAGCAGAACCAAGGAAGTTCTCTCTGAATGAACCATTGCTCTTGAAGGCTACAATGGTAGCCATGGCAGTGAACACTGCTCTTCACTGGGCCATTCCTCTGAAAAAAAACATGCACCACCTCTCAACCTAAACCGTTAAGCCTCCTGCTGATGCTGACTGACAAAGCGTCCAACTGCAGTTAGATTCCAACAGCTACTTCCAATGACCTGTCAACAGAGCTTTGCAGACTTGCAACAGTCCAACAAACTAAAGGGGCTATGCTTCATGGCTGTTTTTCAAACATCATTGACTTATGTCCCTTTGCCAGCTTAAGTGAAGGTGGCCCGTCCACCTTGGTCAAAGTCAGCAGAATTTTGGCCCAATTTGTTGTTATGCAACACATCATGACATGATCTCTAGGTGTTGATGCAAAATTCCCGCTGAAGTGCATGTCGTTACATGACTTAAGGCTACCTACTCACAGAGTGTCCACTCCACTGCCACACCCATTTTCTGGCCACCTTGAAATGACTGAGCTGTCTTACTGTTTCCAACATTCCTCAGGGGTACGTGACCACCATCTCCTCCTTTCTGAAGTTTAGGAACCTAATTTAAAAGTAGTACCAGCAATACCAGTTTATGTAAAATCCATTTGCTCCATCAACAAACTCCGAGCAAGTGCTGATAATTAGTTTCAAGACTTCTACATATATTTCCAGTGAGCTTTCTGTTTGCTTGTTTGTTTTTAAAGCAGATGGAGTAGGGCGATGTTTCCCTGAGGCTACCAGGGCTGCGAGGCAGGCAGGCAGAGCCCTGGCATGGGTGGCACAGGGGACCCCGGGCGCTGACGGCTGCCACCAGCGCAGGCCAGCTGGGGACCGGCAGGCAGGGCTGCACCCCGTGTCTGCCACCACAGCTGCAGCTTCTGCAGCCTGAAACACAGCTGGCTCAGGGGTTTAAATCAAGAGCCAAAATATTTTGCTGCTCAATTTGGGGCAGAGAAAGGTCATCACTTCTAGCATGGCATAAGCCTGCCACTACATTTCTGTGAAGGAAAATTACCTTGTTGGAGTGAAACTCCTGGGTAAAATACTGAAGCGCTTTCAGATTCATATTATCTGACATTTCTGTGACCTTCTTTTATATCTGCATTGTTTCATACTGCTGATTTTGGGCACAAGTTCTTTGTACACTATTCTGGAAACAAAAAAGTAACCCAAAAACAACACCCACCCCTCTCCCACCATCACTCCTTCCCCAGCCCCAACCCTAAGAAAACCAACCTGCAGAATGCTCAGGATTTCAAATGAGAACAAGCATAGATGGGACATCAAAAGATGGATTCTCCTTAGACATTGGTGCATGCAGTGCTCTGCAATCAACTCCTAAATTCTACTTCTCGTACACCAAATATTTGTCTTGGGAACTCCTTGTTCTCTATTCAAACCCTTCTGAGAGGGTAATCGAGGATATTTTAAGCACATGTTGCACTCGTCAATTAAATCCAAAGCACAGCATTACTTGACTAACGGGGGGGTGACAAGGTCAATTAAGACCTGTTCATATCTTATTTTGGAGCTCTTCCAACTGCTTGAAAAGTGAAGCCTTGGACATTGAAGGTTCAGACTAAGGAGGAACCAAAGCGTGGACAGCATCTCCCTTCTGCTGGAAGCCTTGAAGTTCACCACTGCAGTCTGCAGCCTACACAGATCATCTGAGTACTGTAAAAGTTCTCCAAGGAAGAACAAGAACAAGGCTAATGCATGCACACAAACGCTGATCAAAAGCACTTGATGCTCTTGGACAAAAATCGGTAACCTTCACTTTTGGAAAGACAAGGTGACGATGGTTGTCTCTACAGTACTAGTAGGAAAAAATCCCTGAAGTTTTGCAAAACCTCTTTTCAGGGGTTTGCTAACTTCATCTTTGTTAAGAATTGGGGAACACAGAGAGACCTGTCACTTTTTGTGCAGAATGCCATAGAAACTGCTACACTCACTTCAACAACAGTCCAAGTAGCCTTCTCTGCAAATACAGACCATATGCAGTTCTGGTTGATACAAACCCTCATTACCTAAGAAAGGAACAACTCGGCAAGCAGTTTGCAAAGATGAACAACTTAGCACGACTGCGGCTGATGACATGCCCCGACCTTTTTTGCCTTCAGCTATGGGTGCCGTACCCTCCTACCCTCACACATGCCACTCAAAGCTCCTTGCGTGGAGCTCTCGCACCATCTATGCCAGCAACTGTGCCAAGACACCGCCCTTGTTCAGCACCATCGCACCTACCACAAGGTAGCTGAATCGGAGGGCAGGAAAAAGACATCGACAATGGAGGGGAGTTGCTCCCACTGACAGCCAAGCTCCAAGTTCAGCGTCCCTTACGTCTCGCCCAGGACGGGCGGGAAAACGCCTCGGCGGAGCGCAGCGCTGGGCGGGAGCGGCCGGCACGGCAACCGAGCGCGCTCCCCACTCCCTCCCGCCCGCGCCGCTGCTGGGACGCCGGGTTCGCCGGAATCGGCCACGTGCTGCAGGGAGGGCAGCGCGGCAAAGGCGGCCACCCCTCGTCGCCCTGGGAAGGCCGGCCTCGGATCCCCGCTCTCTCCACCGGCACGGGCAGTGCCAGCAGCCTCTCGCTGCGGCCGCCGCTGGCCGAAAGCTTGGCCGCGCACCGCCCGGCCGGCCCCGCCGCTCCGCGGAGTCCGTGGGCGGCCGCCGAGCGACAGGAAGCAGAAGCGCTCACCGCCGCGCCACTCGCCGCCCCGCCCGGGCGCTCCTCTCCTCGCGCTACCACGGCGGCGCCGGCCCGCCCCGCTTTCCCCGTCGCCTGCGGCGCAACGCGGGTGCCACGAGCCACGCAGCACGCGTGCGGCCGGGCCCTGCCGAGCCGCAGGCGGAGCCGGGGCACGGCCCGTGCGGGAGAGCTTCCGGCGAGGCTGGGCGGGCGGCGAGCGCGGCCGAGCGTGAGATGGAGAGCTAGATGGAGGCGGCAGCACCGCGCGGCATAAAATAGCTGCTCGTCCCGCAGCCGCCCGCTCCGCAGCCCCTCGGCTGCTGTCGAGAAGGGCCCCGGCCCTGGCCGCGCCGGTGGCGACGTGGCTCCGCAGCCCGCGGGCAGCCCTGGCGGGGCAGGGGAGCACAGCGGGCAGCCCCGGGGCCGCGCAGCCGTCTGTAACGCGCGGTGGGAGCCGCCGGGAACTATTTTACACCTCCCGGGGGGCTGGGGAGGAGCACGGAGACCACGCGGTAGGTCGCTGCCGTTAGGGAAAATTAATCCACGATGCCTGAGGTTTATGTCCGAAAAGGAGACAGAGGAGTCCTGCAACATTCTTCGACTACAGGGAGAGTCCATGGGGCTTTTCCCATGGGGTCTGTCAAACGGTTGCGGGATGCAGCCCCCTTTTGATGCCAAGTTCCCGGCCACAACGCCCTCTTCCTTTTCCCCACTGGCTGAGGTATTCGGGAGATACAGACTTCCGGAACTGCCTACTCTATGCCCCCCTCTAATATGCACCCCCCTTTTGGCATCGAAAAGAAAGAAAAATGTCATACATGAAATCCCTATTTGTGCTTGGTCTTTGCATATTAAGTGCTTTAATTAATTTGAGCTTAATATTTTTAAATTGAATGTTAAAATCAATCCATCAGTCCAGGTACACTAATCAAGTTTTTATGGTCTTCCTGTGTTTACTGTATACCTTTACAAGTGTTTTAAGATGTGTTGGATGTATTTTTATGTTTTACTTGTATCTTGGTTTCAAGGCAGATTTTAAAAAAACCCCAGTTGCAACAAACAGCCCAGCCCCCCATAAGCACATGACCCTTATCTCAACTAATATCACCCCTCTGACCAGGAGGAGCCATTGGTGGATGGAGATGGTCTGTCAAAGGGAGAGCACCAATCACCTTGAACCAAAGGGGTGGGCTGTGGGCGGACTGTGGGCGGAGCAAAAGCTATAAAAGGAAGAAAAAGACACGTGCTCTCTCTCATTCTCCCTTCCTCTCCAGCTTGCTAAGGCAGTGCTGGAGAAGCCTACCCCTTTCTAGGGGCTTTTAGAAATAGATTTCTTTTTGACCAGCCTAAACTGCAAGTTTATTTTTTTTCTCTACCTGAGGTTCAGAGCTGTCTTAAGCCTAAAGTTCCTGAATCCCTGCGCTCCTGGGGCATATCTCTCGAGCCATCTGGATCCCAAATTTTTATATTTTGTTAGTTTTTTGCAATTTTTCAATTTTTTTCTGTTTTAATAAATTGTTTTAATTTCTACAAAGAGTTGTCTCATTCCTCACAAAAAAGAAACCATCCCTAATAATATTAAGTCTTTGTTGCCTTGCTCTAGGTTCAGGAATTTAATACAGCCTCGATTAATCAACAGTCTCTGATGATTAGTAACAGTTCTCGAGAACTAATCATTTCTTCTGTTATTTCACTACCCATAAGTTCCTAGCCTTGTCTACAGGCCGATTCACACGGTCTGATTGTAAGGACTCATCCATCTCACTCCTTTCAATCCCTCCTCTTTTAATTTGATCTGTATTTGTCTTTACAAACCTTAATTACCATTGATTCAATTTTTTCTTCTGGAGCCTTCTTGGGTTTTGCTATTATTTGCAGTGACATCCTTTTCTGTCCTTTTGTATGCATTTCTGGATCAGGTAGGCATGGCTGCTAGCGGCATCCCCTTGAGCACCTGCTGAAAGAGCTGCACCCAGCATGGTGTCACGCATGGTAAAAAGATGAGAGTTGCTATAGCATATAAGAGGAGAAATGGTATTCATTTAGCCCATAGCTGGCCAGTTAACCATGCAAACATGTCCCATTACCATCCTTTCAACATTTGGACAGGTCCATGAGCTGGCGTTATTTCCTTTGTTATTTGTTTGACCACATTTCCGCTGTCATCTGCTTGCAAACAGCAGCTCGAGTCATTTAATTTCCCACAAACTCCTCCTTCTTCTGCTAACAGATAATCTAATACCATCCAATGTTGAAATACCGCTTTCCTCGTTCAAGTGGGTTGGTCAGCTAGAAGGTCAAGAGCTGTGGCTGGCTGGTTGGTAATTATTTCCGAGACAGCCTGTAACCTAATTATCTCATTCAAATTGGGGTGCTTCCTCCAGCCAGGGCTGCATCAGCTGACTGCTTTTCTCTAATTAAATCATCACAGATTTTGATTCCTAAGCGATTTCCCTGAACTTGTAGTAGCAAAAAGAACAATGGTCTAATAAATATACCATATCCCTGACCAGTTTGGAGGTAGCCTGAGCTAAGCATATTGGCCGCAAATCCAATAATGTCCTTTCAAAGCCCATGTTCCATTAGCAAAGGGGCCTTCCTACCCTTGGCCATCAATTGGTGGGTCAAAATACAGCAGGATTCCCGGGCCTAACGGTCCTCCAACAATAGTTGCCCCACCATAAGGGTCACAGTATTTGCATTTCCAAGCTCCCACACAGGGTTCCCATCTACTTTTACATCTGCAAGCTGCTTGGTTGCATTTGGAGCAGAACTCACTAAAAGGCTTTGAGTTCCAATCGGGTGTTGCCATTCCCACTGATAATCACAAACAACATGTCTTCTACTTGTGGAATTTTTGTGGGGACAGCTCAAAAATAGGTGGTCAAAAAAGCCCTTGTTCCTCCCCATTGCTTTACAGGCTTCCAAATATTTTTGGTAAGTGTGGCAAGAACACCTTACGCAGCTACCATTAGTGAGCCGAACAGGTATTTGATTGCATTTGCCTTGATATTTGGAACAATTGTAAGGAGGGCAATTGGGGCTCGAAACCCAATTGTTTAAACCCAGAGGGAAAGTCAATTGACAAACGCCTTTTCCTACATAGACATGCCCTGTCCTGTTTAGGCAATAAGTGCCTTTTTGAGAAGAATGAAGTGGCCATGGACTTCCTTCTTCGGCCCAAAATCCTGTCCTAGTATGGACCTCATGTCGGGTGTTGACCCACCACTTAGGTTCAGCTGGGCTAGCCAACCATGGCCACTCTTCAGATCCTCCTGGCCCTCCACAGAGCCAGCAATTGCTAAGGTTAAAAACTTTTGCTACTTCTTCTCCTAAGGCTGCAAATTGATTCTCCCACTCCTGGCCTAAACTTAGCTGACCATATAAAAGTAGAATTATTAAGGAAAATGTTTTAATAGTGTGATCTAATTAGCTAGTCTAATTTTCACGTTGTCTTCTGCACCACCTGTGGCAATTGAAGACACAGAAACCACCTAACGTACAACAATGGCCGCAAGTATTAGCCCCCCAGTGAGTGGAGATTCTAGAGGAGGGATGCCCATACAGACTATTTCAGCAGATGGTCTGTGGGTAGGCACGCAGGGCTTCCTCTGATGTTGAAGCACTGGCTACTGCTCCAGCCCGCTCCTGCAGAGTGTCAGTCACGGCCTCCCGGCTTTCTCCTCCAGCCAAGATGTGCAAATCTCTGAGGCTTCAGAGACCTTGACCCAAGTGTGACGGGTCCACCTGTGTTCAGCTGTCTTGATGGCTGTTTCTGTGGTCAGTGACACTTGGAATGGGCCACGCCATTTCACCACCATTGGCGCTTCTTTCTACCCCTTAACTAGGACTCAATCTCTCGGTTGGATGTTACAAGCAGCAAAGTCCAAAGGCGGGGCTTGTGCCAGCTGAGCTTCCTGTTGAAGGGGTTTCACAAGAAGCAGTATCCTGGCCACAGATGGTTTTAAATATACATCACTTGCCTCTACCCCCCTCCCCCCCCCCCCCCCCCCCAAGGTTGAGACTTACCAGGGTAATTGCAAACGACGATTGAAAGGGAGATAACTGAATCTCTCTTCTGGGTCGGGCCCTCATTCTCGCCAAAGCCAATGTCCAAAGCCCTACCCATGGCATCTTGATTTCTATTACCAGCTTCAAAAGGTGTTTATTTCTCTATTCATTGTATTCTACCCGAGCCGAGCTCTGGGGGTGCCAGGGCCTATGGAGGTTCCATTGTATTCCTAAAGAAGCCAAAACCCCTTGAAGGATCTTTCCTGTAAAATGAGTTCCCCTATCTGAGTCTATTGCTTCTACAATGCTTTATCTTGGAATGACTTGTTCCAACAATGCCTTAATAACTGATCCTGTCATTGCTGAAGCAGTTGGAAATGCTTCTGGCCACCTTGCTAGCTGACATACGATTACCAGAAGATATTAAGCCTTGCCACTTGGGGCATCTCAGGAAAATCCACCTGGCGTCTTTGGAAGGGACATGCAGCCCAAGGCCTCCCTCCCCTGGCAGGTTACTTTGTAACTCGGCTGTTTGCTTTAGCACAGATCAAGCAACCTTCAACAGCTCGTTTTGCCAGTCTAAAAAGACCCACAGCAACATGCATCATGAGGAAGGCTTCTGCCAATCCTCAGGAAATGCAAGGACTCTCTTCACGGAGTTGTTTTAGTATTGGTAGGGCCAAAGGCTCTGGTATCTCTTGTTTGCCATCCCTTGTAAACCAATTCTTGCCTTTTTTCTCTGCCGCACGACTTTTAACTGTATCTCGAACATCTCTGGTAGAAAAGACAGCTTCCCGGGCAGTGATGGAGTCACTGGGAGCAAAGGGGGCATCTTGGAGAGTTCTGGCAGAAGTGTTGTTTTCTGAGTTTCTTCATCCACCAAAAAGGAGACAGAGGAGTCCTGTAACATTCTTCAACTCCAGGGAGAGGCCATGGGGCTTTTGCCATGGAGTCTCTCAAATGATTGCGGGACGCAGCCCCCTTTTTCTGCTAAGTTCCTGGCAACAGCACCCTCTGAGGTACTCGGGAATTACAGACTGCCGGAACTGCCTACTCTATTCCCCCCTCTAATATGCACCCTCCTTTTGGTATGGAAAAGGAAGAAAACGAACCTATTCCTAATGCTATTAAGTCTTTGCTGCCTTGCTCTAGGTTCAGGAATTTAACAGGGCCTTGGCTGAGCAACAGTCTCTGTTGATTAGTAACAGTTTCTAGAGCTCATACTTTCTTCTCTTACTTCCCTCCCTGTAAATTCCTAGCCTTGTCTAAGGACGGATTCACACGGTCTCTTTGTAAAGACACATCTATGTTACTCCTTTCACTCCCACACCTTCTTGGCGGTGGAACGGCTCCCCCCGGCACAGCACCCGGCACAAAACCCCCGTATGCGCACACACACACCTGCACTTACCCTGCACTCCGCTGCACACACACACACACACACCTGCCGCACACTAACACCCCCGTCCACATGCCCCCCATGCTACTTGCAGTGGCCCCGCCCCTGCCATCCCGGCCGGCTGGCAGCGCCCACTCCTCACATGCTTCCCCATGCCTTGCATTTCCTTGCTGCCCCCTCTGTAGCCTTCCCTCAACCTGCCTTTTCTCCCCTGCCTTGCATTGACTTGCTCACCCATCCCCCACCTGACTTCCTTTCACATTCGTCTAGGTCTGGCCTCACCTTTCCTTTTCCTTCTAGGACCCTCACTGCCTTGCCTCGCCTCGCAAAGCCACCACTTGCCTTGCCTTGCCCTTGAACCCCTCCCTTGCCTTGCATGACCTTGCTCACCCCTCCCCCACCTGGAATTCAAGACCCCTTTTCAATGACCTTTCATGCCCTTGCCCTGCCCTTTCTGCTCCTCCTAGGAATCTCAAAGCTCTCAAGCATCTCCGGTGTTTCAGGATCACATGAGAGGAAGACCAGGGGAGGAGGACGCATGTTGCCACACTCATCTCTATGGGCAGCCTTTGTCTGGGAGCAATCCTTGCATGTCTTGAATCTTGGAAGGGCAATTCACATTTTGCCCTTGAGCTCGGGGACCAGAATGAGAGTTCTTTTGCATACAAAGCAAAGCAGGTAGCTCAAGTCTTTTAGGTGCAGAGGAGAGATGACCCACGCGGGATCAAGGCCACACAGAGCACTTGGTCCTGGCCACTTTTGTGTACTAGCAGTCATTGAATGTACTTCTCACCTGCCTTGCCTGGCCTTGCCTTGGCAACACAACAGTTTCCTTGCCTTGCCCTGCTAGCCCTCTGTAGCCTTGCATTCCTTTGCATGGCCCTTGACCTGCCTACTGCTTTCCTCCAGGGCCTTGGCTTGCCAAGCCCTTCCTGTTTCTGCCTGGCCTTCCCATCAGTGGACTTTCCTTCCTACGGCCAGCCTTGCCTCTAACTTCTGGGCCTTCTCTTGCCTACCACTCCATTTGCTTTCCCCTCACTGCTCTGGCCTTGCCTACCTCTCCCTTGACTTGCCCACAATTGCCTGCACTTGGTTTGCAGTGCCTTGCCTGCATGGAAGGCAAGGGAAAGAGTGGTAGGCAGGGCAAAGCAAAGCCAGCAAGTTGTAGGTAGTGCGAGGCAAGGCAGACGTAGGCAAAGGAAGCAGAGCAAGGGTAGCTTAAGAAGAACTAGACACGGTGCTGAAGGCAAGGCAAGGCCAAGAGACTCGGAGTGCCTTTCCTTGGGAAGGCAAGGACATAGTGCCAGTGTTGCTGGAGCAGATGTTAAGGTACCATGGGGAGGAATAGTCCAGCAAGACATTTCTCTTCTGGCCCCTGTGCGTGTAGGGGCAATTGCTGGACATATTCAATACTGGAGGTGGATCAGTCGCTGGATGTGTTGCATTTTGGAGGAGGGGATGCCGTTTCTTTGGAGATGGGCTTGTAGTTGCTCTCTTTGGCAAGGAAAGCAGGTGTGGATGTGCACATCAGGTGCTCTTAGGGATTTTAAAGGCTTTTCCCAACAGGCAGAGCTCTCTCTGGGTTAGAGCTGTTGAGCTGTCAGTGGGAATGCAAAGGCCAAGCTCGTGAGCCTTTTGTCCTGGTGCCTTCGGTGTGTGAGCAGTCCCTGGTGCCATTGTCTTTGGACCCTGACTCTGGGAGAGGGAAGGCTTAGGATGGTACCTAGAGGTGAGAAGGAGAGTGCTGAGAACAGCGTGTGTGCTGCTAGTTTGAGGGGTGCAGGTGAAGTTGTAGGCAGCAAGATCTTCCTCAGCTGGCACTGAGCTCTGTTTTTGCCAGGGGTTCAAGTTGGTGGGCAGAATCTGCGAGAGGGAAAAGATTTTCTTGGGCCAAAGAGGTTTTTCTGGCTCTTGGAGTGTGGTGTAAAGAGGAGTCTGCTCTTGGAAGGGGAAGGTGAGGGAAATCTTTTTGTCCTGACACCGTTGATTTGAGTGCAGGGACGTGTGCAAGTTGCCTTTGCCCTTGGGGTGGTTTCGAGCTGGGCCGGGTGCTTGGCCTTCTTTTGCAAGTCTACAGCGCCATCGTGTGGTTGTTTCCATGAGCGCTGACAGTGCCCGGGAAAAAGCCAAGCGCTTCGCTGGCGCGGCCCCGGTCGTGTGGGTGCAGTTGGTGGAAGAGCTCCGCTGTGCATCCTGCCTCTTGGAGACATAAAAGGATGTGATCCTGCGCGTAGCGGGGAAGCAAGAGGAATCTTTTCATTGTTGGCTGGGCAGTTTCTAAGCGGCAAAAGTAAAGGCAGTTCCAGCACGGCCTCTTTCTTTTCAGAACCTTTTCTGTGCCATCATGAACATGCTCAACATGTAACTCGCACCCACTGAACTGCATCAAAGGCCCTGCAGATACGCACTTTCCTTCAAGCTCTATGTAGCATCCTACCCTCCACCTCTCGCGGATCCCAAAGCCCTTCCAAACATCCAGCAGCTGCACGCAGAGAACCAGTGCTAGAACAAGGCGTAGGCCTTCATAGTCCTTTTAAAGTCTGTAAACTAGGCGAAACATTCCAGTGACCAGCACTTTCCTTCGCAACTATATATAGAGCATCATCACATTCTCTCCAAGTGGGTAAGTCCACCCTTGCAGCGCAGCGTTTGCAGCCCCAGATCGGACTTAGAGATGGGCCAGGTGAGAAAGCATTTGTTGACTATCCCTCGTCTCTGGAAGTCTTGATACTCGCAGCGCAATCAGGTCCGCACACCTTCAGTGTGGCCACGTTCAAGCAGCTAGAGCTCCCAGAGATGGGAGAGTCAGGACAGAAGACGTTCCAAAAGTACCGTGTACTTACAGCAGGATTAAAACTGTGCACAGCAGTCTGCAGCACTGTAGCTTCCTTCTCTGACAGACGTGCCATGCCATTGTTGGCTCTCGCAGCTCGGTTGCTAGCTGCTCTCCTGAAGAAAAGAGCTAGAAGAAAAAGCCAATGCTGGGCTGCACCTTCCCCTTGCCTCACGTAAAGCCACCTAAACTCCCCACTGCACTCTCTACTTCCCCTCTCCTTGGCATCGACCACTGTGTTTTCTGCATCTCGGAGCTGAAAGGTAAGCGCCAGTGGTTCCAGGGATGGTTGGAAGGTAAGTAGCTGTCGTAGAACTTTCTCCCTCTCAATCTTAAAGTGAATTCGGCCGGAAGGCGGGTGCCAGCCACGCTCCTTTCTCAGTTTGTACGCTGCGGACACGAGCCCGGTGCTCTGCGCCTTCGTTCCGCCTCTTTAGTACCCATGTCGCGCTTTCATTCTGCCGGAGTCGAACCATCGTCTACTTGTCGCACAAAGAGCACTGTGCCGGCAGCGAAATGCCCCAGCCAACTGCTTCTGCCGACACACGCCTGGGCTATGCACTTTCCCTCGCAGCGACATACAGCAGCACATTCGGTCTTTCTTGTCGTCCAAATGTAAAGGGAAAGATTCTACGCTACGTCTGGCACAGAGAACAGTTTTAGGTCAACAAGCTTACCCAGAGCTTTACTCCGATGCGTGGAAACCAGTGTTTGCACCACATTCTAGTGGCAGCCCTCCTTCTTTTACAGCCTGCACAGCCCCGTCAGATCGTGGTGCTCTCTGACACTTTCCTTCTCAGTTCCAAGTACCACCGCGAACCTTACAGCCTTGCAGGGAGCAAAGACGCGGATAAACGTCTCGCACCGAAGAACGTGGCTGGACGAAAATATGTTCTTCCTCTCTCCTCCTCGTCGCCCAGATTGTGGTGCTGTGTTGAAATTCTTGGCCAGCGAAAAGCTAATCCAGCCAGTGTTTCTCTCCTGACGCATTTCGCTGAGCGAGAGCGACACAGAGAGCTTGGACATTGCAAAACAGCAAGGAAATGATTGTACGTCGAGCTCAGGAAAATCCGTGCACAGCACACTGTGGGATGCGTGCAATGCTGACGCTTAAGAGCGGCAAAGCTCAAAGGCATCGCTGGGCTCGAGTACTGTCCAGACCACGGCGAAGAACGAAGCAGCTGGGCCACGGCTTAATGTACTCAGTGGAGCGAATTTCAAATGTCCAGCCAAGAGCTGCTTCACAAGCAGATTCAGCTGAGAATGCTCTGGCTGCTTCACAAAGTAAAGCGCAGCCGGTGCACTCCATCACACTACCTGGCCAGAAAAAGGTTCCTAAACCTTAAGTACCGCAGAGTCCATGCAGCTGGAGCACACCCAGAAGGACGCGTCCAGATGGAAGGCGTTCTTCAAGTACCCCCCTGCTCCAAGCAGCTTTGAAACGGAGCACAACACACTGCGGCTCGGCAGCTTCCTTCTCAGATAGACGTGCCGTCACATTATTCACTCTCGCAGCTCCGTTGCCCACTTGCAGCAGCTGCTACCAAAGAAAAAGGCTCCAGGAGTAAAAGCCACTGCTGAGCTGCACTATCCCCTTGCCTCACGTAAAGCACCAGAAACTGTCCGCTGCACTCTGTATTTCCATTCTCCGCCGCATCTACCACTGTCATCTCTGCATCTCGAAGCATAAACCTCGTCACAATTGTTTCCGGGGAAAGCTGGAAGAGAAATAGGTAGCAGCACAAGTAGCTGCAGGTTGAACTTTCTGTTTTCAACTGCTAATTTGAATCCGAAAACAAGCGAGTGACAGCTACGCTTCCTCTTGCAGCCTGTGCGATGCACACAGCAGCTCGCTGCTTTGCGCCTCCATTCTTCCGCTCTTCGTACCATGTCGCGCTTTCGTTTTGCTGGCGACGAACCGTCGTCTACTTGTCGCACAGAGAGAACGGTGGCAGCAGAGAAAGGCTCCAGAGAAACGCTCCAGGTTGCTGATCCTTCCGAAACACACCTGGGCTATGCACTTTCTTTCGCAGCCTTTGATAGCACCACATTCTGTTTGCGTTGTAGCCTGAATGTCAAGGGAATGATTCTCGGCTACGTCTGGCACAGAGAACAGTTTTAGGTCGACAAGCTTACTCGGAGTTTACCCCCGACGCGTGGAAACCTGTATGTGCACCACATTCCAGTGGTAGCTCTCTTTCTTTCACAGCCTGCACAGCGCCGTTAGATCGCGGTGCTCTCTGAACCTTCCTTCTCAGTTCCAAGTTCCACCGTGAACCGTACAACCTTGCAGGGAACAAAGACGTGGATAGATGTGCCGCAGAGAAGATCGTGCAAAGGCGAAAAGATGTTCTTTTCTCCTCCTCGTCGTGCAAAGGCGAAAAGATGTTCTTTTCTCCTCCTCGTCGCCCGGATTGTGGTGCTGTACTGAAAGCGTGGGTTTTATTACCCCTTCTCGCAATAAGACTACGGTGCTGCATTGGAACTGTTGGCCAGTGAAATGCTAATCCAGCAAGTGCTTCTCTCCTGACAAATTTCTCTGAGTGAGGGCTTGCGCGGACAGCTTGGCTCTGCGAAGCAGAAAGGCTGTACTTGCACGTAGCGCTGAGGAAAATCCGTGCACAGCGCACTGTGGATGCGTGCAGTACACACACTGAAGAGAGCCAAAGCTGAATGCTTCAGTTCTGTCCAGCGCCGGTAAGGGAGAAGACCGCAGCCCCATGGCACTGGGCTGGTGTGTGCGATGGCTATGAGCTGTGCCGCTCTTCTGCGTGTATACTGCACGCATCCACAGTGTGCGGAGCACAGATTTTCCTCCGCTCTCGCTCAGCGAAATGCATCAGGAGGGAAGCACATGCTGGATTAGCCTTCCACTGGCCAACAGTTCCAACGCAGCACCATAGTCTTATTGCGAGAAGGGATAATAAAACACATGTATTGTCCCGGCACAGTTCTCTGTGTGAGACGTAGTCGAGAATCTTTCCCTTAAGATTAAGACCACAATGCAGATAGAATGTTGTGCTACCTAGCACTGGGGGGAATAGCCCAGGCGTGTTTCGGCAGAGGCAGCAGCCTGGAGCGTTTCTCTGCTGGCACCGTTCTCTCTGTGCGACAAGTAGACGACGGTTCATCGCCAGCAAAACGAAAGCGCGACATGGTACGAAGAGCATAAGAATGAAGGCAAAGCACCGAGCTGGTGTGTGCATAGCACAGGCTGCAAGAGGAAGCGTGGCTGTCACTCGCTTGTTTTCGGATTCAATTTAGCAGTTGAAAACAGAAAGTTCAACTTGCAGCTACTTGTGCTGCTACCTATTTCTCTTCCAGCTTTCCCCGGAAACAATTGTGACGAGGTTTATGCTTCGAGATGCAGAGATGACAGTGGTAGATGCGGCGGAGAATGGAAATACAGAGTGCAGCGGACAGTTTCTGGTGCTTTACGTGAGGCAAGGGGATAGTGCAGCTCAGCAGTGGCTTTTACTCCTGGAGCCTTTTTCTTTGGTAGCAGCTGCTGCAAGTGGGCAACGGAGCTGCGAGAGTGAATAATGTGACGGCACGTCTATCTGAGAAGGAAGCTGCCGAGCCGCAGTGTGTTGTGCTCCGTTTCAAAGCTGCTTGGAGCAGGGGGGTACTTGAAGAACGCCTTCCATCTGGACGCGTCCTTCTGGGTGTGCTCCAGCTTCATGGACTCTGCGGTACTTAAGGTTTAGGAACCTTTTTCTGGCCAGGTAGTGTGATGGAGTGCACCGGCTGCGCCTTACTTTGTGAAGCAGCCAGAGCATTCTCAGCTGAATCTGCTTGTGAAGCAGCTCTTGGCTGGACATTTGAAATTCGCTCCACTGAGTACATTAAGCCGTGGCCCAGCTGCTTCCTTCTTCGCCTTTTGCGGTGTGGACAAAACTGAAGCCCCGCGATGACTTTTAGCTTTGCCGCTCTTAAGCGTCAGCATTGCACACATCCCACAGTGTGCTGTGCGAGGATTTTCCTCAGCTCTTGCTCAGCGAAATGCGTCAAGAGAGAAACACTGGCTGGATTAGCCTTTCGCTGGCCAAGGCTTTCAATACAACACTACAATCTGGGCGACGAGGAGGGAAAAGGCAGAACATCTTTTCTTCCAGCCACGTTCTTCTGTGCGAGATGCCTATCCGCGTCTTCGCTCCGTGCAAGGCTGTAATGTGCGCGGTGGTACTTGGAACTGAGAAGGAAAGTGCAGAGAGCACTGCCATCTGACGGCGCTGAGCAGGCTGTAAAAGAAAGAGGGCTGCCACTAGAATGTGGTGAAAATACAAGTTCTCACTCGTCGGGGGTGAGCTCTAAGTAAGCTAGTTGACCTAAAACTGTTCTCTGTGCCAGACGTAGCCGAGAAGCTTTCCGTTAAGAATCAGGCTACAAAGCAGACAGACTGTGGTGCTACGTAGCGCTAAAGAGAAATTGCATAGCCTAAGCGTGTTTCGGCAGAAGCAGCAGCCTCGAGTATTTCGCTTCCAGCACCACGCTCTCTGTGCGACAAGTAGACGACGGTCCGTCTCCAGCAAAACGAAAGCGCGACCTGCTACAAAGAGCATAAGAATGAAGGCAAAGCAGCGAGCTGGTGTGTGCATCGCACAGGCTGCAATAGGAAGCCTGGCTGCGCCTCGCTGGTTTTCGGATTCACGTTACCAGTCGGAAACTTCAAGTCCAACTTGCAGCTACTTGTGCTGCTACCTATTTCTCTTCCAGCTTTCCCTGGAAACAATTGCGGTTAGGTTTATGCTTCGCGATGCGGTGGAGAAGAGAAATAGAGAGTGCAGCGGACAGTGTATTTTTTTTTACTTGAGGCAAAGTGCAGCCCAGCAGTGGTTTTTACTTCCGGAGCCATTTCCTTTGGTAGCAGCTGCTGCAAGTGGGCAACGGAGCTGCGAGAGTGAATAATGTGACGGCACGTCCATCTGAGAAGGAAGCTCCCGAGCCGCAGTGTTGTGCTCAGTTTCAAGGCTGCTTGGAGCAGGGGGGTACTTGAAGAACGTCTTCTATCTGAACGCGTCCTTCTGGATGCACTCAAGCTGCATGGACTCTGCGCCACTTAAGGTTTAGGAACCTTCTTCTGGCCAGGTAGTGTGATGGAGGGCACCGGCTGCGCACCGTGCTCTTTGTGCGACAAGTAGACGATGGTTCGACTCCGGCAAAACGAAAGCGCGACATGGTACGAAGAGCGGAAGAATGGAGGCGCAAAGCAGCGAGCTGGTGTGTGCATCGCACAGGCTGCAAGAGGAAGCGTGGCTGTCACTCGCTTGTTTTCGGATTCAAATTAGCAGTTGAAAACAGAAAGTTCAACCTGCAGCTACTTGTGCTGCTACCTATTTGTCTTCCAGCTTTCCCCGGAAACAATTGTGACGAGGTTTATGCTTCGAGATGCAGAGATGACAGTGGTAGATGCGGCGGAGAATGGAAATACAGAGTGCAGCGGACAGTTTCTGGTGCTTTACGTGAGGCAAGGGGATAGTGCAGCTCAGCAGTGGCTTTTACTCCTGGAGCCTTTTTCTTTGGTAGCAGCTGGTGCAAGTGGGCAACGGAGCTGCGAGAGTGAATAATGTGACGGCACGTCTATCTGAGAAGGAAGCTGCCGAGCCGCAGTGTGTTGTGCTCCGTTTCAAAGCTGCTTGGAGCAGGGGGGTACTTGAAGAACGCCTTCCATCTGGACGCGTCCTTCTGGGTGTGCTCCAGCTGCATGGACTCTGCGGTACTTAAGGTTTAGGAACCTTTTTCTGGCCAGGTAGTGTGATGGAGTGCACCGGCTGCGCCTTACTTTGTGAAGCAGCCAGAGCATTCTCAGCTGAATCTGCTTGTGAAGCAGCTCTTGGCTGGACATTTGAAATTCGCTCCACTGAGTACATTAAGCCGTGGCCCAGCTGCTTCCTTCTTCGCCTTTTGCGGTGTGGACAAAACTGAAGCCCCGCGATGACTTTTAGCTTTGCCGCTCTTAAGCGTCAGCATTGCACACATCCCACAGTGTGCTGTGCGAGGATTTTCCTCAGCTCTTGCTCAGCGAAATGCGTCAAGAGAGAAACACTGGCTGGATTAGCCTTTCGCTGGCCAAGGCTTTCAATACAACACTACAATCGGGGCGACGAGGAGGGAAAAGGCAGAACATCTTTTCTTCCAGCCACGTTCTTCTGTGCGAGATGCCTATCCGCGTCTTCGCTCCGTGCAAGGCTGTAATGTGCGCGGTGGTACTTGGAACTGAGAAGGAAAGTGCAGAGAGCACTGCCATCTGACGGCGCTGAGCAGGCTGTAAAAGAAAGAGGGCTGCCACTAGAATGTGGTGAAAATACAAGTTCTCACTCGTCGGGGGTGAGCTCTAAGTAAGCTAGTTGACCTAAAACTGTTCTCTGTGCCAGACGTAGCCGAGAAGCTTTCCGTTAAGAATCAGGCTACAAAGCAGACAGACTGTGGTGCTACGTAGCGCTAAAGAGAAATTGCATAGCCTAAGCGTGTTTCGGCAGAAGCAGCAGCCTCGAGTATTTCGCTTCCAGCACCACGCTCTCTGTGCGACAAGTAGACGACGGTCCGTCTCCAGCAAAACGAAAGCGCGACCTGCTACAAAGAGCATAAGAATGAAGGCAAAGCAGCGAGCTGGTGTGTGCATCGCACAGGCTGCAATAGGAAGCCTGGCTGCGCCTCGCTGGTTTTCGGATTCACGTTACCAGTCGGAAACTTCAAGTCCAACTTGCAGCTACTTGTGCTGCTACCTATTTCTCTTCCAGCTTTCCCTGGAAACAATTGCGGTTAGGTTTATGCTTCGCGATGCGGTGGAGAAGAGAAATAGAGAGTGCAGCGGACAGTGTATTTTTTTTTACTTGAGGCAAAGTGCAGCCCAGCAGTGGTTTTTACTTCCGGAGCCATTTCCTTTGGTAGCAGCTGCTGCAAGTGGGCAACGGAGCTGCGAGAGTGAATAATGTGACGGCACGTCCATCTGAGAAGGAAGCTCCCGAGCCGCAGTGTTGTGCTCAGTTTCAAGGCTGCTTGGAGCAGGGGGGTACTTGAAGAACGTCTTCTATCTGAACGCGTCCTTCTGGATGCACTCAAGCTGCATGGACTCTGCGCCACTTAAGGTTTAGGAACCTTCTTCTGGCCAGGTAGTGTGATGGAGGGCACCGGCTGCGCACCGTGCTCTTTGTGCGACAAGTAGACGATGGTTCGACTCCGGCAAAACGAAAGCGCGACATGGTACGAAGAGCGGAAGAATGGAGGCGCAAAGCAGCGAGCTGGTGTGTGCATCGCACAGGCTGCAAGAGGAAGCGTGGCTGTCACTCGCTTGTTTTCGGATTCAAATTAGCAGTTGAAAACAGAAAGTTCAACCTGCAGCTACTTGTGCTGCTACCTATTTGTCTTCCAGCTTTCCCCGGAAACAATTGTGACGAGGTTTATGCTTCGAGATGCAGAGATGACAGTGGTAGATGCGGCGGAGAATGGAAATACAGAGTGCAGCAGACAGTTTCTGGTGCTTTACGTGAGGCAAGGGGATAGTGCAGCTCAGCAGTGGCTTTTACTCCTGGAGCCTTTTTCTTTGGTAGCAGCTGCTGCAAGTGGGCAACGGAGCTGCGAGAGTGAATAATGTGACGGCACGTCTATCTGAGAAGGAAGCTGCCGAGCCGCAGTGTGTTGTGCTCCGTTTCAAAGCTGCTTGGAGCAGGGGGGTACTTGAAGAACGCCTTCCATCTGGACGCGTCCTTCTGGGTGTGCTCCAGCTGCATGGACTCTGCGGTACTTAAGGTTTAGGAACCTTTTTCTGGCCAGGTAGTGTGATGGAGTGCACCGGCTGCGCTTTACTTTGTGAAGCAGCCAGAGCATTCTCAGCTGAATCTGCTTGTGAAGCAGCTCTTGGCTGGACATTTGAAATTCGCTCCACTGAGTACATTAAGCCGTGGCCCAGCTGCTTCGTTCTTCTCCGTGGTCTGGACAGTACTCGAGCCCAGCGATGCCTTTGAGCTTTGCCGCTCTTAAGCGTCAGCATTGCACGCATCCCACAGTGTGCTGTGCACGGATTTTCCTGAGCTCGACGTACAATCATTTCCTTGCTGTTTTGCAACGTCCAAGCTCTCTGTGTCGCTCTCGCTCAGCGAAATGCGTCAGGAGAGAAACACTGGCTGGATTAGCTTTTCGCTGGCCAAGACTTTCAACACAGCACCACAATCTGGGCGACGAGGAGGAGAGAGGAAGAACATATTTTCGTCCAGCCACGTTCTTCGGTGCGAGACGTTTATCCGCGTCTTTGCTCCCTGCAAGGCTGTAAGGTTCGCGGTGGTACTTGGAACTGAGAAGGAAAGTGTCAGAGAGCACCACGATCTGACGGGGCTGTGCAGGCTGTAAAAGAAGGAGGGCTGCCACTAGAATGTGGTGCAAACACTGGTTTCCACGCATCGGAGTAAAGCTCTGGGTAAGCTTGTTGACCTAAAACTGTTCTCTGTGCCAGACGTAGCGTAGAATCTTTCCCTTTACATTTGGACGACAAGAAAGACCGAATGTGCTGCTGTATGTCGCTGCGAGGGAAAGTGCATAGCCCAGGCGTGTGTCGGCAGAAGCAGTTGGCTGGGGCATTTCGCTGCCGGCACAGTGCTCTTTGTGCGACAAGTAGACGATGGTTCGACTCCGGCAGAATGAAAGCGCGACATGGGTACTAAAGAGGCGGAACGAAGGCGCAGAGCACCGGGCTCGTGTCCGCAGCGTACAAACTGAGAAAGGAGCGTGGCTGGCACCCGCCTTCCGGCTGAATTCACTTTAAGATTGAGAGGGAGAAAGTTCTACGACAGCTACTTACCTTCCAACCATCCCTGGAACCACTGGCGCTTACCTTTCAGCTCCGAGATGCAGAAAACACAGTGGTCGATGCCAAGGAGAGGGGAAGTAGAGAGTGCAGTGGGGAGTTTAGGTGGCTTTACGTGAGGCAAGGGGAAGGTGCAGCCCAGCATTGGCTTTTTCTTCTAACTCTTTTCTTCAGGAGAGCAGCTAGCAACCGAGCTGCGAGAGCCAACAATGGCATGGCACGTCTGTCAGAGAAGGAAGCTACAGTGCTGCAGACTGCTGTGCACAGTTTTAATCCTGCTGTAAGTACACGGTACTTTTGGAACGTCTTCTGTCCTGACTCTCCCATCTCTGGGAGCTCTAGCTGCTTGAACGTGGCCACACTGAAGGTGTGCGGACCTGATTGCGCTGCGAGTATCAAGACTTCCAGAGACGAGGGATAGTCAACAAATGCTTTCTCACCTGGCCCATCTCTAAGTCCGATCTGGGGCTGCAAACGCTGCGCTGCAAGGGTGGACTTACCCACTTGGAGAGAATGTGATGATGCTCTATATATAGTTGCGAAGGAAAGTGCTGGTCACTGGAATGTTTCGCCTAGTTTACAGACTTTAAAAGGACTATGAAGGCCCACGCCTTGTTCTAGCACTTGTTCTCTGCGTGCAGCTGCTGGATGTTTGGAAGGGCTTTGGGATCCGCGAGAGGTGGAGGGTAGGATGCTACATAGAGCTTGAAGGAAAGTGCGTATCTGCAGGGCCTTTGATGCAGTTCAGTGGGTGCGAGTTACATGTTGAGCATGTTCATGATGGCACAGAAAAGGTTCTGAAAAGAAAGAGACCGTGCTGGAACTGCCTTTACTTTTGCCGCTTAGAAACTGCCCAGCCAACAATGAAAAGATTCCTCTTGCTTCCCCCTACGCGCAGGATCACATCCTTTTATGTCTCCAAGAGGCAGGATGCACAGCGGAGCTCTTCCACCAACTGCACCCACACGACCGGGGCCGCGCCAGCGAAGCGCTTGGCTTTTTCCCGGGCACTGTCAGCGCTCATGGAAACAACCACACGATGGCGCTGTAGACTTGCAAAAGAAGGCCAAGCACCCGGCCCAGCTCGAAACCACCCCAAGGGCAAAGGCAACTTGCACACGTCCCTGCACTCAAATCAACGGTGTCAGGACAAAAAGATTTCCCTCACCTTCCCCTTCCAAGAGCAGACTCCTCTTTACACCACACTCCAAGAGCCAGAAAAACCTCTTTGGCCCAAGAAAATCTTTTCCCTCTCGCAGATTCTGCCCACCAACTTGAACCCCTGGCAAAAACAGAGCTCAGTGCCAGCTGAGGAAGATCTTGCTGCCAACAACTTCACCTGCACCCCTCAAACTAGCAGCACACACGCTGTTCTCAGCACTCTCCTTCTCAGCTCTAGGTACCATCCTAAGCCTTCCCTCTCCCAGAGTCAGGGTCCAAAGACAATGGCACCAGGGACTGCTCACACACCGAAGGCACCAGGACAAAAGGCTCACGAGCTTGGCCTTTGCATTCCCACTGACAGCTCAACAGCTCTAACCCAGAGAGAGCTCTGCCTGTTGGGAAAAGCCTTTAAAATCCCTAAGAGCACCTGATGTGCACATCCACACCTGCTTTCCTTGCCAAAGAGAGCAACTACAAGCCCATCTCCAAAGAAACTGCATCCCCTCCTCCAAAATGCAACACATCCAGCGACTGATCCACCTCCAGTATTGAATATGTCCAGCAATTGCCCCTACATGCACAGGGGCCAGAAGAGAAATGTCTTGCTGGACTATTCCTCCCCATGGTACCTTAACATCTGCTCCAGCAACACTGGCACTATGTCCTTGCCTTCCCAAGGAAAGGCACTCCGAGTCTCTTGGCCTTGCCTTGCCTTCAGCACCGTGTCTAGTTCTTCTTAAGCTACCCTTGCTCTGCTTCCTTTGCCTACGTCTGCCTTGCCTCGCACTACCTACAACTTGCTGGCTTTGCTTTGCCCTGCCTACCACTCTTTCCCTTGCCTTCCATGCAGGCAAGGCGCTGCAAACCAAGTGCAGGCAATTGTGGGCAAGTCAAGGGAGAGGTAGGCAAGGCCAGAGCAGTGAGGAGAAAGCAAATGGAGTGGTAGGCAAGAGAAGGCCCAGAAGTTAGAGGCAAGGCTGGCCGTAGGAAGGAAAGTCCACTGATGGGAAGGCCAGGCAGAAACAGGAAGGGCTTGGCAAGCCAAGGCCCTGGAGGAAAGCAGTAGGCAGGTCAAGGGCGGGGCATGGCCATGCAAAGGAATGCAAGGCTACAGAGGGCTAGCAGGGCAAGGCAAGGAAACTGTTGTGTTGCCAAGGCAAGGCCAGGCAAGGCAGGTGAGAAGTACATTCAATGACTGCTAGTACACAAAAGTGGCCAGGACCAAGTGCTCTGTGTGGCCTTGATCCTGCGTGGGTCATCTCTCCTCTGCACCTAAAAGACTTGAGCTACCTGCTTTGCTTTGTATGCAAAAGAACTCTCATTCTGGTCCCCGAGCTCAAGGGCAAAATGTGAATTGCCCTTCCAAGATTCAAGACATGCAAGGATTGCTCCCAGACAAAGGCTGCCCATAGAGATGAGTGTGGCAACATGCGTCCTCCTCCCCTGGTCTTCCTCTCATGTGATCCTGAAACACCGGAGATGCTTGAGAGCTTTGAGATTCCTAGGAGGAGCAGAAAGGGCAGGGCAAGGGCATGAAAGGTCATTGAAAAGGGGTCTTGAATTCCAGGTGGGGGAGGGGTGAGCAAGGTCATGCAAGGCAAGGGAGGGGTTCAAGGGCAAGGCAAGGCAAGTGGTGGCTTTGCGAGGCGAGGCAAGGCAGTGAGGGTCCTAGAAGGAAAAGGAAAGGTGAGGCCAGACCTAGACGAATGTGAAAGGAAGTCAGGTGGGGGATGGGTGAGCAAGTCAATGCAAGGCAGGGGAGAAAAGGCAGGTTGAGGGAAGGCTACAGAGGGGGCAGCAAGGAAATGCAAGGCATGGGGAAGCATGTGAGGAGTGGGCGCTGCCAGCCGGCTGGGATGGCAGGGGCGGGGCCACTGCAAGTAGCATGGGGGGGATGTGGACGGGGGTGTTAGTGTGCGGCAGGTGTGTGTGTGTGTGTGTGCAGCGGAGTGCAGGGTAAGTGCAGGTGTGTGTGTGCGCATACGGGGGTTTTGTGCCGGGTGCTGTGCCGGGGGGAGCCGTTCCACCGCCAAGAAGGTGTGGGAGTGAAAGGAGTAACATAGATGTGTCTTTACAAAGAGACCGTGTGAATCCGTCCTTAGACAAGGCTAGGAATTTACAGGGAGGGAAGTAAGAGAAGAAAGTATTAGCTCTAGAAACTGTTACTAATCAACAGAGACTGTTGCTCAGCCAAGGCCCTGTTAAATTCCTGAACCTAGAGCAAGGCAGCAAGGACTTAATAGCATTAGGAATAGGTTCGTTTTCTTCCTTTTCCATACCAAAAGGGGGGTGCATATTAGAGGGGGGAATAGAGTAGGCAGTTCCGGCAGTCTGTAATTCCCGAGTACCTCAGAGGGTGCTGTTGCCAGGAACTTAGCAGAAAAAGGGGGCTGCGTCCCGCAATCATTTGAGAGACTCCATGGCAAAAGCCCCATGGCCTCTCCCTGGAGTTGAAGAATGTTACAGGACTCCTCTGTCTCCTTTTTGGTGGATGAAGAAACTCAGAAAACAACACTTCTGCCAGAACTCTCCAAGATGCCCCCTTTGCTCCCAGTGACTCCATCACTGCCCGGGAAGCTGTCTTTTCTACCAGAGATGTTCGAGATACAGTTAAAAGTCGTGCGGCAGAGAAAAAAGGCAAGAATTGGTTTACAAGGGATGGCAAACAAGAGATACCAGAGCCTTTGGCCCTACCAATACTAAAACAACTCTGTGAAGAGAGTCCTTGCATTTCCTGAGGATTGGCAGAAGCCTTCCTCATGATGCATGTTGCTGTGGGTCTTTTTAGACTGGCAAAACGAGCTGTTGAAGGTTGCTTGATCTGTGCTAAAGCAAACAGCCGAGTTACAAAGTAACCTGCCAGGGGAGGGAGGCCTTGGGCTGCATGTCCCTTCCAAAGACGCCAGGTGGATTTTCCTGAGATGCCCCAAGTGGCAAGGCTTAATATCTTCTGGTAATCGTATGTCAGCTAGCAGGGTGGCCAGAAGCATTTCCAACTGCTTCAGCAGTGACAGGATCAGTTATTAAGGCATTGTTGGAACAAGTCATTCCAAGATAAAGCATTGTAGAAGCAATAGACTCAGATAGGGGAACTCATTTTACAGGAAAGATCCTTCAAGGGGTTTTGGCTTCTTTAGGAATACAATGGAACCTCCATAGGCCCTGGCACCCCCAGAGCTCGGCTCGGGTAGAATACAATGAATAGAGAAATAAACACCTTTTGAAGCTGGTAATAGAAATCAAGATGCCATGGGTAGGGCTTTGGACATTGGCTTTGGCGAGAATGAGGGCCCGACCCAGAAGAGAGATTCAGTTATCTCCCTTTCAATCGTCGTTTGCAATTACCCTGGTAAGTCTCAACCTTGGGGGGGGGGGGGGGGAGGGGGGTAGAGGCAAGTGATGTATATTTAAAACCATCTGTGGCCAGGATACTGCTTCTTGTGAAACCCCTTCAACAGGAAGCTCAGCTGGCACAAGCCCCGCCTTTGGACTTTGCTGCTTGTAACATCCAACCGGGAGATTGAGTCCTAGTTAAGGGGTAGAAAGAAGCGCCAATGGTGGTGAAATGGCGTGGCCCATTCCAAGTGTCACTGACCACAGAAACAGCCATCAAGACAGCTGAACACAGGTGGACCCGTCACACTTGGGTCAAGGTCTCTGAAGCCTCAGAGATTTGCACATCTCGGCTGGAGGAGAAAGCCGGGAGGCCGTGACTGACACTCTGCAGGAGCGGGCTGGAGCAGTAGCCAGTGCTTCAACATCAGAGGAAGCCCTGCGTGCCTACCCACAGACCATCTGCTGAAATAGTCTGTATGGGCATCCCTCCTCTAGAATCTCCACTCACTGGGGGGCTAATACTTGCGGCCATTGTTGTACGTTAGGTGGTTTCTGTGTCTTCAATTGCCACAGGTGGTGCAGAAGACAACGTGAAAATTAGACTAGCTAATTAGATCACACTATTAAAACATTTTCCTTAATAATTCTACTTTTATATGGTCAGCTAAGTTTAGGCCAGGAGTGGGAGAATCAATTTGCAGCCTTAGGAGAAGAAGTAGCAAAAGTTTTTAACCTTAGCAATTGCTGGCTCTGTGGAGGGCCAGGAGGATCTGAAGAGTGGCCATGGTTGGCTAGCCCAGCTGAACCTAAGTGGTGGGTCAACACCCGACGTGAGGTCCATACTAGGACAGGATTTTGGGCCGAAGAAGGAAGTCCATGGCCACTTCATTCTTCTCAAAAAGGCACTTATTGCCTAAACAGGACAGGGCATGTCTATGTAGGAAAAGGCGTTTGTCAATTGACTTTCCCTCTGGGTTTAAACAATTGGGTTTCGAGCCCCAATTGCCCTCCTTACAATTGTTCCAAATATCAAGGCAAATGCAATCAAATACCTGTTCGGCTCACTAATGGTAGCTGCGTAAGGTGTTCTTGCCACACTTACCAAAAATATTTGGAAGCCTGTAAAGCAATGGGGAGGAACAAGGGCTTTTTTGACCACCTATTTTTGAGCTGTCCCCACAAAAATTCCACAAGTAGAAGACATGTTGTTTGTGATTATCAGTGGGAATGGCAACACCCGATTGGAACTCAAAGCCTTTTAGTGAGTTCTGCTCCAAATGCAACCAAGCAGCTTGCAGATGTAAAAGTAGATGGGAACCCTGTGTGGGAGCTTGGAAATGCAAATACTGTGACCCTTATGGTGGGGCAACTATTGTTGGAGGACCGTTAGGCCCGGGAATCCTGCTGTATTTTGACCCACCAATTGATGACCAAGGGTAGGAAGGCCCCTTTGCTAATGGAACATGGGCTTTGAAAGGACATTATTGGATTTGTGGCCAATATGCTTAGCTCAGGCTACCTCCAAACTGGTCAGGGATATGGTATATTTATTAGACCATTGTTCTTTTTGCTACTACAAGTTCAGGGAAATCGCTTAGGAATCAAAATCTGTGATGATTTAATTAGAGAAAAGCAGTCAGCTGATGCAGCCCTGGCTGGAGGGAGCACCCCAATTTGAATGAGATAATTAGGTTACAGGCTGTCTCGGAAATAATTACCAACCAGCCAGCCACAGCTCTTGACCTTCTAGCTGACCAACCCACTTGAACGAGGAAAGCGGTATTTCAACATTGGATGGTATTAGATTATCTGTTAGCAGAAGAAGGAGGAGTTTGTGGGAAATTAAATGACTCGAGCTGCTGTTTGCAAGCAGATGACAGCGGAAATGTGGTCAAACAAATAACAAAGGAAATAACGCCAGCTCATGGACCTGTCCAAATGTTGAAAGGATGGTAATGGGACATGTTTGCATGGTTAACTGGCCAGCTATGGGCTAAATGAATACCATTTCTCCTCTTATATGCTATAGCAACTCTCATCTTTTTACCATGCGTGATACCATGCTGGGTGCAGCTCTTTCAGCAGGTGCTCAAGGGGATGCCGCTAGCAGCCATGCCTACCTGATCCAGAAATGCATTTAAAAGGACAGAAAAGGATGTCACTGCAAATAATAGCAAAACCCAAGAAGGCTCCAGAAGAAAAAATTGAATCAATGGTAATTAAGGTTTGTAAAGACAAATATAGATCAAATTAAAAGAGGAGGGATTGAAAGGAGTGAGATGGATGAGTCCTTACAATCAGACCGTGTGAATCGGCCTGTAGACAAGGCTAGGAACTTATGGGTAGTGAAATAACAGAAGAAATGATTAGTTCTCGAGAACTGTTACTAATCATCAGAGACTGTTGATTAATCGAGGCTGTATTAAATTCCTGAACCTAGAGCAAGGCAACAAAGACTTAATATTATTAGGGATGGTTTCTTTTTCTTTCTTTTCGATGCCAAAAGGGGGGTGCATATTAGAGGGGGGCATAGAGTAGGCAGTTCCGGAAGTCTGTATCTCCCGAATACCTCAGCCAGTGGGGAAAAGGAAGAGGGCGTTGTGGCCGGGAACTTGGCATCAAAAGGGGGCTGCATCCCGCAACCGTTTGACAGACCCCATGGGAAAAGCCCCATGGACTCTCCCTGTAGTCGAAGAATGTTGCAGGACTCCTCTGTCTCCTTTTCGGACATAAACCTCAGGCATCGTGGATTAATTTTCCCTAACGGCAGCGACCTACCGCGTGGTCTCCGTGCTCCTCCCCAGCCCCCCGGGAGGTGTAAAATAGTTCCCGGCGGCTCCCACCGCGCGTTACAGACGGCTGCGCGGCCCCGGGGCTGCCCGCTGTGCTCCCCTGCCCCGCCAGGGCTGCCCGCGGGCTGCGGAGCCACGTCGCCACCGGCGCGGCCAGGGCCGGGGCCCTTCTCGACAGCAGCCGAGGGGCTGCGGAGCGGGCGGCTGCGGGACGAGCAGCTATTTTATGCCGCGCGGTGCTGCCGCCTCCATCTAGCTCTCCATCTCACGCTCGGCCGCGCTCGCCGCCCGCCCAGCCTCGCCGGAAGCTCTCCCGCCCGGGCCGTGCCCCGGCTCCGCCTGCGGCTCGGCAGGGCCCGGCCGCACGCGTGCTGCGTGGCTCGTGGCACCCGCGTTGCGCCGCAGGCGACGGGGAAAGCGGGGCGGGCCGGCGCCGCCGTGGTAGCGCGAGGAGAGGAGCGCCCGGGCGGGGCGGCGAGTGGCGCGGCGGTGAGCGCTTCTGCTTCCTGTCGCTCGGCGGCCGCCCACGGCAGGTGCCGTGTGACTCCGCGGAGCGGCGGGGCCGGCCGGGCGGTGCGCGGCCAAGCTTTCGGCCAGCGGCGGCCGCAGCGAGAGGCTGCTGGCACTGCCCGTGCCGGTGGAGAGAGCGGGGATCCGAGGCCGGCCTTCCCAGGGCGACGAGGGGTGGCCGCCTTTGCCGCGCTGCCCTCCCTGCAGCACGTGGCCGATTCCGGCGAACCCGGCGTCCCAGCAGCGGCGCGGGCGGGAGGGAGTGGGGAGCGCGCTCGGTTGCCGTGCCGGCCGCTCCCGCCCAGCGCTGCGCTCCGCCGAGGCGTTTTCCCGCCCGTCCTGGGCGAGACGTAAGGGACGCTGAACTTGGAGCTTGGCTGTCAGTGGGAGCAACTCCCCTCCATTGTCGATGTCTTTTTCCTGCCCTCCGATTCCGCTACCTTGTGGTAGGTGCGATGGTGCTGAACAAGGGCGGTGTCTTGGCACAGTTGCTGGCATAGATGGTGCGGGAGCTCCACGCAAGGAGCTTTGAGTGGCATGTGTGAGGGTAGGAGGGTACGGCACCCATATGTGAAAAACGAGGTTCACTCTCCTGTGAGAATTTAAAGCGTTTAATATAAAGACAATAAGAGACACATAAAATAAAGCAAAGGGGTAACGGCCGGGTGCCTTGGCGCTCTGCCAAGAGCACACCTGATGCTGGAGGCGAGTCCTTTTTATACCATTTTTACTGTCTGTTCTTCATTCATATTAAAACTTTTCCTGGAGCTGTTCTGCATGGCCACTCCTTGGTTCCGCCTTTTTAGAGCATGCGTAGTCTTCTGCCTTGTGGTTTTATTTCTCTTGATTCTTGGGGTTGGGCTCACTAGGCTAGGTAAGAGTCGATGGTAGGGTGGATCTCTTAATTCTCCAGATAGTCAGGGCTGATTGCAGCTTTGGGCCTCTTTGCCCCCCCCCCGGGCAGAGTGGTGATAACGGCTCTCGGACTCTCCTGGCCGCCTGTTCTCCGGTTCTCCGGGCGGAGTAGCCTTTTGGCCCTTTTGTTCCCTGGACAAAGTGTTGATTAGCAGCTCCTTGGGCCTCATCCTCTGTTCGCTTGGAGGTTATCTTACTTGCTCACACTTGCTAGCATTCTTGCTAAAGAGAGAAAACTACATCCACCCAGCAAAATGCATTTCTAACATTATATAATATCTACCATTATACTTTGCGAGAAGCCAATATAATATATGTTTATAACAATCCCCCCTTTTCTATTTTATAAATCATTTGGCTTGAGCAATAATTCTTTTTTCTTGGCTTCTAGTGTCCCTTCGTTCTTTTCACAGATTAATTTGGCTTCTTCGAGAGGGTCTTTTATATCACTTTGTCTTTTTAATACCATAATTTTTTGTGCTGTTCCAGACATAGCCAACTTTGGGTCAGTAGGCATTGCCACAACTTGCATGCCTTGAACTACGCTGGTGATTAGCCGAATAAAGCAGGGGATCAAGCAAGGGAGAAATATTAGACCAGCTGTAGCACATAAGAGGAAGAAACCTAGCTTCTTCCACCATTCTTTCCCCAATATGCCATCCCACCAGTTAGCAGACATCATTGATTCCCATTTTTGGACTGGTACATGGGCTATTTTTCTGATATTGTTGGCGATATCTAGAAGGGCATCCCCATTGTCATCAATTTTTAAACAACAATCCGATGTATTGAACTTCCAGCACACACCCCCTTCTTCAGCCAGTAAATAGTCTAAAGCCAGCCTATTTTGATATATTGCAGCTCTGGTTTGGCGTTGCTGGCTGACTATTAATTCCATAGCCCCGGCTGTTTCATTGGTTATGATTTCTACAAGAGCTTGGAGTCTGATGATACGATTCAGCATGTAAATTGGGGTTCGATATCCCCAACTTCCATCTTGTGCCCAGGTAGCTGGCCCATATGTTTCTAATATTCGCTCAGGGGGCCATTCCTCATCTTTCCATTTTTGGAATCCTCCAATTAAATCTCTTTTATTTCTTTTGAAGTCTTCATAGACAGGTATTCCTAATTGATCTCCCTCTGGTTCTGGTAGAAGGAAAAACCCTGGTTGAATGATTCCTAGTGTACAACTCCCTTCCCAATGTGAAGGGAGTCTTGGGTATGCCCTCTTCCCACATATCCAAAATAAGCCATCTGGTGCTTTCCAATAATCACCTTCTTGATGATTTATATTCTCCCAAAATTTGGATATTTCTGGGATTCCAAAATAAGGATTTTTCCTACACTGAAAGAGTCCAACTTCATTATCGTATACGCAGTCTTTTCCTTTTTTCTGAGCCCAATACCAAGTTGGTTTTTCTGGGACCCACCACGCTGGAGTTTTGTTACTCACTTTATACCTTTTACAGGGAGTGTTTCCTACTTCATTAAGAAAGTTTTTCCCAGTTCGCCAGAGGCATTCTTCCCCTATCACTGTTGAACTTAAAATCCACCCCTCAGGTCAGTTCCCCCCTCTTATATTTGTCCGGTTCCATTTAAGGAGTTCTACCGGGCCTAGGCTGCTACCTTTCCATGGCCATTCTTCTGCCATTAAAGCTCCTCCACAGACCCAACAGTTGGTTATGTTAAGTTCTTTACCTATCCTCTCCCCCAATTCTACAAACAGGTTTTTTCCTAACCTTGGGGTTTTTTCCTCTTTTAACTGTTGTTTGAGCTTTGCATACAGGTCCTGGCGTGAGGTGAATATAGGGCGAGGTTGCTGTGCTGGCTTTGTATCTTTACTTACCACTTGTTCTTTTACCAAATCTTGGACTGTTCCCCTGGTGGCAGCTGTGAAGCAAATCCATTTTTCTCCTTTTGGACAATTACTTCCTAGTCTGTTTCCACTTGTTCCCAAATTTTCTGTAATCTAATATTTTTCCCCTTTATGCATGCAAATACCTAATTTGGACGAGTCATAACAGTGACTGTTGATATGGGTATGAGTAATAAGAAAGAAGCCCCGGTGTCTTTCCATGTAGAGCTTTCGATAGCATTTGTAACATGGTCTTGCCGGTGTCCCGAAAGGGAGCAGGATAAGTGACAAAAGAAGGAATAACAGAGGTCCGGCATGGCTTATACTCCCACCTCCCTTGCCTATGAGGTTGCAACCCATGGCAGGTGTATTGGATCTTCTCGGTGGCGAGTACAGTGGCCAACCCGGTCTTGCCCTCTATTTCCTTGTCGCTTCCTTTGTAGCTTTTAGGCAAATTTCTTTTGGTACTTATTTTAACTGTAGTATCTTATCGTATCTTAGGTGTTTCCCATTCAACAGGCACTAGTAATTCCCATCTGCAGAGCAAAGTTATTACTTTTGTTGCTTATGATTTTGTCTGGATAGGGGGTTGACTTTGTGCTTGACACCTTTTACAACTAGGGTGTCGATGGTGTGGAATGTCGATTTCCCTCCAGATTAATTACTTATATTTGACCTGGCTGGCATGCCCCGTGTTAGAATGATTCAAACAGGGTATATGATGTGGCACTGATGGAAGTTGTGATTCCCCCCCTTCTTAATACAAGTCACAGGCTAGAATCAGAACATGAGAGTTCCCTGTTTGATACAGTCCCAACCCTTCCTGTTTGAAGTGAGAATATTCTTCTCCACGATGTCCCAGAATTTGTCCAGGGGCCACTGATATCAATTTGGCTTTCACTTCTCAGTTAGGTGTGATTCTTGCATATCCCTTGGATTATTTAGATTGTTCTAGTTCATTGTCACCTGGCCTCCGTTTAAGAATCAATTTGGTATCACCTGGTTTGGATATTACAGTCCACTCTTCAGGTTCTTTTACAGGTCCTTTGATTCTGCTGGTCCTTTGATCCACCCTCGTTCCTTGGTCCGGATTGCGGCCTCAGTCGTCAGCAGTACCTGAAAAGGACCCTCCCATTGTGGAGTCAAAGATTGTTCTTTCCATGTTTTTACTAGTACCCATTCCCCTGGATGGATATTATGAATTTTGAACTCCAAAGTTGTGGTTTGAGGGATCATTCCTTTCAGCCGCAAATTTTCAAGTGTTCTGGCAATTGTGGTGACGTATTTTTTGACACTTACTTCTCCTACTTCATAAGTGGCTGTTTCATGTTGAGTGGTAAGGAAGGGTAATCCGAACATCATCTCGTAAGGAGATACTCCCAGGTCTGACCTGGGCTGTGTTCGGACTCTCAACAGAGCCAAAGGTAAGCATTTGACCCATGACATTTGAGTTTCAATCATTAATTTTGTTAAAGTTTTTTTCAAAGTCTGGTTCATTCTTTCTACTCGGCCTGAACTTTGTGGGTGCCAGGGGGTATGTAATTCCCATTTTATTCCCAAGGCTTGAGTTATTTGTTGTAAGAGTTTGGATGTGTCTCGGTTTGAAAGACAGGTGTCTGCTAAGGAAGGCAGAAGCCTCCCTTGGAGTGGCAGATGTAACCCCTTTCCCTCTGAGTTATGATTTTGGAATCAAGGGTCTTTAGGAAAAGATGTGGGAAATAGGAATAACAGTTCTTTACTATATATATATATAGATAGATAGATAGATAGGTAGATATATAGCCAGTCGAACAAAACAACAACAACTATGACAGTAACAGCAAACACAAACCCAGTCCCAGCCTTCTCGGCTGTCAGGCTATTTCCCCTTGGGTGCAGTTCCGCTCGCAGCCGGCAGGGATCGCTGGCGGCTGCCGGTGAGCAGGGCAGGTGCGATGGTTCCCCCGCGGCTGCAGGGGGCGCTCCGGAGCGAGCTCGGGGAACACGCGGCTGCTTTGGTGCCCTGGGATCCCGGGGAAGGATGGAACAAAGGAGCTTCACAAACCGGTGGGCACCTGGTCCCGGGTTCCCGGAAACAGCAGGCTGGACTGGTAGGCTGGAGCGGCAGGCACAAACACAAATCCCGGGTGGCAGACGAGATGTATCCAAAAGGGGAACCCCCCGGGGCTCCAGGCAGGCAGGGTAAGTACGGCTATAGCGTAGCGAAGGCTCAAAACAGCAGCGGAGTAGGGCGGCCGCAGCCCACGCTCCAGCAGGGCAGGGAAAGCAGCTTTGGGATCCCCAGTGTTGTTCCCAGCAGAAAGGAAAGACGCCGAAAACGGGAACCAGCAGCTCCTCTCTCTGCACCTTCTCCCTCCAGACGCTGAGAACGAACTGAACTGCCCGCCAGGTGAGAACAAAAGCCTGGCCGGGCCCTTTTGTCTTTCTTAAGTATGGCTATCTCCTCTCAAGTATGGCCATTTATCTCCTAGCAACATGCTATGGGAAAAAATTCCTTTAACAGAAAAAAAACTAGGACTAAACTAAAAACCCCAACAGGATGTAAAATGTGTTCCTCTATCTGAGTCTATTTTATTAACCATTCCATATCTGGGAATAATTTGTTCCAGAAGGGTTTTGCATACTATGTTAGCTGTAGCTCTAGTAGCAGGAACTGCTTCTACCCAATGAGTTAGGTGGTCTACTATTACTAATAGGAACTTCCATCTCTGTACTTGAGGAAGTTCAGTGAAATCTACTTGGATACTTTGGAATGGTCGCAGAGCTAACTCGCGGCCTCCTAATGTTGTTTTTCTCATTATTTTCCTATTCACTCTTTGGCAAGTTATACAGTTCCCAAAGATTCCAATACACCCATAATTTCTTAGAAAATGATCACACAAAGCTTGAGTACCCCAATGAGTTTTTTGATGCATATCTTCTAATATTCTCTTAGTGAGTGGCTTATTAAGTAACTGTCTCCCATCAGGGAGTTTCCATTTTCCAGATTGATCTTGTTCTCCCCCTATCTTAAATAATTCTTTTTCTTCTTCTTTACTAAATCTGGGGATTTCCAATTCTCCCCTTTCTGGGGTCAGGATTAACATAATTCGTTCGGTCCCATTTTCTGCTGCATCTTTGGCTTCTTGGTCTGCTAGATTATTCCCTCTTATTTCTGGGGTCATCCCTTTTTGGTGTCCTTTGATATGCACTACGGCTATTTCTTCAGGCAATTTTAATGCCTCCAACACTTCTGAAATCAGGCCTTCATGTATCAGTTCCTTCCCCTTTGAATTTAGTAAACCTCTTTCTTCCCAGATCTTCCCAAAGGTATGTACTACCCCAAAGGCATACTTTGAATCAGTATAGATGGTCCCCTTTTTGTGTGCTAAATGCTCCAGTGCTCTCTTTAGAGCGTATAATTCACAAGATTGCGCCGACCAATTTGAAGGTAGTTTTCCTTTTTCGATGGTCTGCATATTTATCCCATCGACTAAGGCATATCCTGACATTCTTTTTCCTTGCAAGCATCTGGATGAACCATCCACATATATTCTTTCCCCTTCTAAGAGGGCTTGTTCTGCTAGATCTTCCCGAACTTTTGTTTGGTATTGAATAATTTCTAAGCAATCATGTGCCAGGTCATCTTTTGGTTCTCCATACAGGAATTGGGCCGGATTGAGGCTTTTGCTTGTTTCTATAGTTAGACCATTACTGTCAATCAGAATTGCTTCATATTTTAATATCCTGGAGTCTCTTAACCATTTTTCAGCTTTTTGATTTAGCACATTCCGGACCGCATGGGGTGTGTATACAATCAGTTTACTTCCAAAGGTGAGCTTACGGCTCTCCTCCACCAAAATAGCAGTAGCTGCTATGGCTTGAATGCATACTGGCTAGCCACGGCTTACTGGGTCCAATAGTTTAGATAAATAAGCTATTGGTCTTCTCACCCCTCCCCATTCCTGGACTAATACACCATGAGCTACTCCATTTTCTGCATTCACATATAAGTGAAAGGGTTTTTCTAGTGAGGGTAAGCTTAGGGCTGGTACCGAGGCTAGTTTCAACTTCAGTTTTTCTAATTTATTATCATCATCTTTGGTGCATTGTATATTGTCTCCCCCTGTTAATTTTTCATATAAAAATTTTACTGCTTGTGTATATCCTTCAATCCATAGTCTGCAATATCCCAGTAGCCCCAGCAGTCTCCTAACCTCCTTTTTTGAAGAGGGAGGAGGGAGGGATAAAATCCCTGTAATTCTTTCAGGACTTCGTTTTTGGCTACCTTTGCTTATCAGGTGGCCAAGATATTTTACTTCTGATTCCACAAACTGTAATTTCCCTTTTGATGCCCTTAGTCCCTTTTCCCCAAGAAAATTTAGAAGCTTTATAGTAGCTTCTTTGACTTTAATTTCATCTTCTCCTGATATTAGAAGATCATCTACATATTGGATAATTTGTATTCCTGGGGGAATGGGGAAGGTTTGTAATATTTCTCCCAAGGCTTGCTCAAATAAATTTGGGGCCTCACAATACCCCTGTGGCACTTTAGTCCACCTCAGTTGGTTCTTTTTCCCTGTGTTTGGATCTTCCCATTCAAAGGCAAAAATATTTCGGCTTTCCTCTGCCAGTGGGCAGGCCCAAAAGGCATCTTTAAGATCCACCACACTAAACCACTGATGTTGAGGTGGAATTTTGCTTAAAAGAGTGTAGGGATTTGCCGTTGTGTCCTCTGGGAACAGTTCCCACTCAGCCCGGTCAGCTCGGGACACAGCAGGCAACGGGGGCCAGCCTCTGATATCGGAGGGATCAAAGGTCTGGCTCGTGGGTCCTTCCAAGGGACCGCGGCGATAAAGGCAGACGGCGGAGGAAAGGGGGCAGGCTCAGAGTTGGGTTAAATCCAGAAAGTTTATTGGCCCTCCGGACGGGGGGACCTCAACCACCAGGGGTGCCCAACCCAGAGCACCTGCAGATCGCGCGCCGGGGCATTTTATGGCGGGGGGGGCATGGGGGGGGGGTGTACAGAACAACCAACCAGGGAAGGGAAGGGTGCGGCAAGCAGAACGAGGGACACATAAGGGAACCAACTATAACAGGGGAAGGGAGGGACTCCTTTCCCAGGACTAATCACCTGGCCCCCTTGCTAGAACTTTCCAGAAGCTTGGGAGGGGTGGCAGAGTGACAGACAGGGTCCTGGGAGGAGATAAAAATGACAGACAGGGTGATTTAAATAAAACAGGGGGGGGTGCCCACTGGGGTACACCAAACTTACAGAACATAGGGGGGAGACCCAGACTGAACTAAACAAACACACTCCCACAGGGATTAGGAACCATAGGGTAGCAGGCCCGTGTTCTTTTGTTTACTTCTCTTAAATCTTGCACTAATCTATAATTTCCATCAGATTTCTTTACTGGGAGAATAGGGGTATTATGAGGGGATTTACAAGGTTCTAGTGTCCCATCCTTTATTAATTCTTCTATCACTGGTTTTAAGCCTTTTCTCCCTTCTAAAGATATAGGGTACTGACGTACACGAATGGGACATTCTTGTTTTTCAATTGTGACCCTTATGGGGTCAATATCTAGTCCACCCCTATTCCCTTCCCCAGCCCAAACCTCTCTGTTAATTTTGCTTTCATCTTCTTGGCTAAGTTTTAACACTTTGGCCGTCATTTTCCCTTCTTCTGGTATGACTCCAATCCCCAGTTGGATTTGTAAATCCCTTCCCAATAAATTGCTGCCAGCCCCAGGAACTAACAAAACATCCCCTATCCCTATTTTTGTTTCCCCTTCAATAACCACATCTTTAATGACAGGGACTTGAAATCCTTCCCCCTTTGCTCCTGTTACTTTTACCATATCATTACTCACATCACACCCTTTTGGAATATTCATCACACAAGTCCTTTCTGCCCCAGTGTCAACTATAAATTCTAATACTTCCTCTTGGGGGCCTACTTTTAAAGTTATCAAAGGCTCCAGATGGTATTTATCCCCCCAAAAAGAGAGCCCATGACTTTCCTATTGTTCTTCTGTGTGTGTTTCTTGAAATATTTTCAGATCCCTCCTCAGGTGGGGGCATTCTCTTTTATAATGCCCTTCTTCCTTGCAATAAAAACAGGCATCCCTGGGTTGTTCTTGGAATCTTAATTGTACTGAGGTTTTATTTTTCTCTTTTCCACCATTTCTGAATCTTGAATGTTTAGGAGTGTTACCTGAGGGCTTTAGATTTTTTTGGAAGGTACTCTCTCGCATAGTGGCTATCATGATCTTTGCTTCCACTTTGGCTTTTTCTTCATCCCTCCGGACATATATATATCTTTTGAGCTTCCCTTACTAGGTCTTGTAATGGTTTCTCATACCAGTCTTCTATTTTTTCCAATTTTTTCCTAATATCTGGCCAGGCATGAGTGACAAAGTTAACTCTTAGCAGGGCTTGCCCTGCTAGGGACTCTGGGTCTATCCCAGAATATTGTTTCATATTCTTTCGGAGCCTCTCCAGCCACTCAGTCGGGGTTTCTTCCTTCCCTTGCTGCCCCTCAAAGGCCTTTCTGACATTTTGTCCTCGGGGTGCCGCCTCTTTTATTCCCTTGATTATCAAATTACGATAATCATTCATATGTCCCCTCCCAGCTTCATTATTTTGGTTCCAGTTAGGAGGTGTAATGGGCATTTTCTGATCCCTGGGTGGACCTTGTTGGTTTTCTCTTTCCCAAATTTTTATTCCAGCAATTCTAATCATTTCTCTTTCTTCTTGGGAGAATATTATTTTCATGATTGATTGCATTTCTTCCCAAGTGAAAATGTTGGGACCTAAGAACTGGTCCAACTGCTCAGCTGTACCTATGGGGTCTTCTAATAATCCTTTAATTTCTTTTTTGAAATTCCTAACCTCTGTAGAGGTTAGAGGAGCATTTACAAAGCCCGTTCCCCTTCCTCCCATAGGTACTTCTCTTAATGGAAATAAATGAATTTCTCGGCTTCCCTCTGTTTGTTTAGCAATGGAGGGATTGTTGGGCTGCCTCTGAGCCTTAATGGCACCTCTTGTATTCTGGTATGGTGCTCCTTCGTTAAGAAGAGGGTTTATTTGGGAAGAAAGCACCGAACTCCCCTGGGGAGGAGGGGCAGATTCAAAGTCTGGCGCTGAAGCCGAATATTCTGTGGTGCAGAGGGTGGGGGTGGGGTATGGCAGTGAAGCCAAATATTCCGGAGCACAGGAGGCGGGGGCCGGCTCTGAAGCCGGGTTTCTCAAGGCAGGAGAGGTGGGGGCTGGAGCCGGGACGTGTGACGTTTCCCTTGATTCAATTGAGGGTGCTGGGATTCCCGAGATATACGGGAAGGGCGGGATCCCCGGCATGGGCGGGGGCAGGGCTCCCCCCCCGCTCCATTGGGGCGGGAGGGCTGCCGGGGGAAAGGCCCCCGGTGCGGGCGGAGGGGGGGCTGGAGGGGGAAGCCCCGGAGCCAGGGGGAGGAGGGGGGAGGCAGCTTCTGACACTGGCGGCGGAGGAAACCCCGGAGCTGGGAGGAGGGGTGCAGCTTCTAGCGCTGGCGGTGGAGGCAATACTTCTAAAGGGTCCCAGCCTTTTTTCTCTTCTGTTTGCTTTTCCTCTGGGGTTTCTGATAGTTTAAAGACTTTGGTTCCCAGAGGTTTTGTAATTCCTGTCCAGAAAGAAGCATATTCTCTCTCCTCAGGGTGAGATGGCTCTTTTGAATTTACAAATACATTTAGAGCCTGGAAAATCCATGCCTCATCAGACCCATATTTTGGCCAGTACACATGATTATCCCCCCCTTTGAAATACTAATTCATTCCTTTAAAACACCAATCTTCCCTGCTGTAAAATACTACCCACCCTTTCACAGTACAAAAACCAAAAAAATTTACTATAGCCCACCTTCCCCAAAAACAAAGTTAACTTCTAATTACACAGTTTTTCATTCACACATTCACTCTTTTTAATATTTGTTCACTCTCTCATTCTTACTCACAACAGAATAATAAGGTACCTCTTTCAAGTCACTTGTTAGTATCCACCCATGGGTATGATATAATCCTTAGGATTCTGGGTGCTCTTGGATTTCCCTCAACCCAGCATTGCTAGCATCCAACCCCCCAACTTCTCTTGGGGTACTTTTAGGCCCTGGGTGCTCTTGGAGTTTTCCTCAACCCAGCATATGGGGGGGGGGGGTAGCTCCCACTTTGCAACCCCTTCCCTGGGACCCCGTCCCAGTCACCCCGGGAGATTCTTTCACTCCTCTTATCTCTCGCTTCGTCTCCTGGCTGGCCGCTGTTCTCGCGAACAAGACGGAGCCGCAGCACTCAGAGACTGCCACACTCGCTTCGCAGATCTGGGGGCAACCAGCCCGCGTCTCATTCATGTGAGGAATGCGACAACTCTTAGTTAAAAATTAAAACAATTTATTAAAAACGGAAAAGTGAAAAAAAATTAAAAATTTGGGATCCTATGGCTCGGTAGATGGTATGCCCCAGGAGTGCAGGGATTTTTGATCTTCTGGCTGAAACAGCACTGAACCTCAGGTAGAGAAAAAGGGCTTGCAGTGCTAGGCTGGCCTTTGGCTGGCCCAAAAGCCAAAAAAAAATTACTAAAAGTTCCTTGATAGGAGTACGCCTTCCCAGCACTGAACTCCACCTCAGCAAGGCTGGAGAGAAGGGGCGTGCCTTTCTCGTGCTCCCTGTTTTATAGTGTCTTTGCTCCACCCACAGCCCGCCCACAGCCCACCCCTTCGGTTCAAGGTGATTGGTGTTTTCCCTTTGACAGATTATCTCTGTCCACCAATGGCTCATCCTTGTCAGAGGGGTGGTACTAGTTGAGATAAGGGTCATTAAAATTCAGGTTGCCATGGAGCTTACAGGGTAATGGCTATGGGGGCTGGGCTGTTTGTTGGAACTGGGGTTTTGAAATCTGCCTTGGAACCAAAGTACAAGTAAAAACACCTAAAAAAAGTACTAAAATACATCCAACATCTTAAAACACTTGTAAAAGTATACAGTAAACACAGGAAGGATAACTCTTATGGTGTACAAGTGATTAATGTTTGAAAAGGGATTCTAACTGGGGAACTTTTAACTGGGGATTTTTTTTTTTTTTTACTGGGAAGGGTGCAAACAAACTGCTTTGAACAAGTGAAAACCATAATCATAAAACTTGATTTGTGTACCTGGGCTGATGGGTTAATTTTAACATTCAATTTTAAAATATTTAACTCAAAATTAATTAATTAAAACACTTAATATGCAAAGACCAAGCACAAATAGGGATTTCATGTATGACCATTCACACACACTCATCTCCCGTAACCACCCACTTTTTCTTTGGACAATACTTGCCAGTCCTGTTTCTTTTCCAGTGTCTGTGGGATTTTTGTCGAGAGCGCTCTCTTTCATTTGCTTTATTTTTGTGTCTTTCTTGTCCTCCGGGTATTGCCCTGCTGCCACCAAATCGCGCCAGAGGATGCTAAGCAAAGGTCCTGCCAACTTGGGCGGGAGGCGCCTTACCCTTGCTTCTTGAATCCTCCCACGCTTTTCAGAGGCGAGGTGTAGATCCGGGACGAGCCCCCAGTTGTGAAAAACGAGGTTCACTCTCCTGTGAGAATTTAAAGAGTTTAATATAAAGACAATAAGAGAAGGTTCACTCTCCTGTGAGAATTTAAAGCGTTTAATATAAAGACAATAAGAGACACATAAAATAAAGCAAAGGGGTAACGGCCGGGTGCCTTGGCGCTCTGCCAAGAGCACACCTGATGCTGGAGGCGAGTCCTTTTTATACCATTTTTACTGTCTGTTCTTCATTCATATTAAAACTTTTCCTGGAGCTGTTCTGCATGGCCACTCCTTGGTTCCGCCTTTTTAGAGCATGCGTAGTCTTCTGCCGTGTGGTTTTATTTCTCTTGATTCTTGGGGTTGGGCCCACTAGGCTAGGTAAGAGTCGATGGTAGGGTGGATCTCTTAATTCTCCAGACAGTCAGGGCTGATTGCAGCTTTGGGCCTCTTTGCCCCCCGGGCAGAGTGGTGATAACGGCTCTCGGACTCTCCTGGCCGCCTGTTCTGCGGGCGGAGTAGCCTTTTGGCCCTTTTGTTCCCTGGACAAAGTGTTGATTAGCAGCTCCTTGGGCCTCATCCTCTGTTCGCTTGGAGGTTATCTTACTTGCTCACACTTGCTAACATTCTTGCTAAAGAGAGAAAACTACATCCACACAGCAAAAAGCATTTCTAACATTATATAATATCTACCTTTATACTTTGCGAGAAGCCAATATAATATATGTTTATAACACATAGCTGAAGGCAAAAAAGGTCGGGGCATGTCATCAGCCGCAGTCGTGCTAAGTTGTTCATCTTTGCAAACTGCTTGCCGAGTTGTTCCTTTCTTAGGTAATGGGGGTTTGTATCAACCAGAACTGCATATGGTCAGTATTTGCAGAGAAGGCTACTTGGACTGTTGTTGAAGTGAGTGTAGCAGTTTCTATGGCATTCTGCACAAAAAGTGACAGGTCTCTCTGTGTTCCCCAATTCTTAACAAAGATGAAGTTAGCAAACCCCTGAAAAGAGGTTTTGCAAAACTTCAGGGATTTTTTCCTACTAGTACTGTAGAGACAACCATCGTCACCTTGTCTTTCCAAAAGTGAAGGTTACCGATTTTTGTCCAAGAGCATCAAGTGCTTTTGATCAGCGTTTGTGTGCATGCATTAGCCTTGTTCTTGTTCTTCCTTGGAGAACTTTTACAGTACTCAGATGATCTGTGTAGGCTGCAGACTGCAGTGGTGAACTTCAAGGCTTCCAGCAGAAGGGAGATGCTGTCCACGTTTTGGTTTCTCCTTAGTCTGAACCTTCAATGTCCAATAACGCAGCGTTTGGTGCTCGAGGCACCGACTCTGGCGTGCCCCAGGTCAGAGACAGTCCAGCTGCGTTACCTCCACGCGTCGCTGAAGCGACTTCGGGATCAGGAAAAGAGCTGCTTGCTGGGCTAGCTAGCTGGCTTCTCTGCAGAGGGAAACACGGCAGGAGCCGATGATGTCGGCTCACGTTAGCTCAGAGACAAAGGAAGAGAGAGGCTGTTCAGGTCTGGCTTCTAACAGGTTTAATGCGATAGGATGATGATGAGGTCGGATTGATGGGAATCCGCTCCTTGGAGCCTTGTCCTCAGTTTTATAGGGAATTTGAAAACCCCCTGTAACTATTCCTGAAAAGACCTGCCTTGCTAAATTAGTGCCTTTTAAGTCTTGTGTCCCCAGGATAGAACAACAAACTCACAAAGATAACGGCAGTGGATCTACGGGACTTCCGCAGGCCTTCTGGGCTGCAGACATCTCTGACCAAAGGCCACAGATGACATGTACCCTGATCCTGCTGAACGCCCGTCCGCCCTGGACTCAGCTTCGAGGTTTGATTGATACTGGTGCTGATGCAACTATCATCTCCTTCTCTGCGTGGCTTCCCTCATGGCCTTTACCCCCCGTGGGATCGGCCATCGCAGGATTAGGAGGAACCACACAGAGCTATTGAAGCGAACGGCCTGTGATGGTGAAGGACTCAGAGGGGCACACAGCTACAATTAGGCCTTATGTTACTACCACTTCCCTTAACCTTTGGGGACGGGATGTGTTGGCAGCCTGGGGCATACGGATTGGGACAAATTTTTAGCAGGGGTCACTGTGCGCAAGGGTGCACAGTATCCTACACTGCCTTTGCAGTGGTTGATTAACACACCAATCCGAGTCAGACTCTGCTTAGTTGAATTAAGGGCTGTTATCACGACTTTTCAACAATTCTCACAGGAACCTTTGAATTCGGTTACTGAAGCCGACTAGCAAAAGCTCGTATACAATTAATCAGCTTATGGTACCACAAAATTCAAAGAATCCTGTTATTCTGAATCACTTTCTCTCATTGCAATCTGCAGGCAAGAGACAACTGCCCTGGGCAAAAGTCTGGGTGTGGAATTTACTCACTAACCAGTGGGAAGGCCCGCGGGAGCTTATCGTTTGGGGTCGTGGGTATGCTTGCATTTCTACAGATACTGGGGTACGGTGGCTACCTGCAAAATGTGTTTGCCCTGCCCTACGGCACCAGAGGCAGAACAGGCAACCTCCAAATGATGACCAGAACGCCAACCATCCAAGTGGCGACCAGAATGTAGATCATCAGCCTAATGACTCTTCTGATGATGACCAAGATGTTGACCATCAGGCAGATGGTCCTTCTACAAGCAGAGACTGGGATGGTCCTTCCACAGGCAGAGACTGAACTTTAAATTTCTTGTTATGGAGTCAGATAGGTAAAGCCTTAAGGACATATTTAGAATTAATAACTGATGTAAATTTCTATTTAGGATTAATAGTGGAGTTGTTATCTTATCAAACAAAAAGGGGGAATGGTAGATACAAAAATGCTGCTCGCGAGGATTTTCTTGCTATTTTCTAAGTCCGTGAGAGACTTTTCTCTCTCACAGAAGAGGTAGCAGAGTATGTAAACAACCAAGCCACCTGCAACCTTGAAAAGTCTTGTTTATGGTCTAGTAGAAAAATATTTTGACAATGGATGGTTTAGGATTTTAGCCAATCACCCCAAGGGGGGGGCTGATCCTTTGTCCAATTAGACTATGAAGAAAAAAGTCTATAAAAGAGTTTGTAAAATAATTAAAGGAATAAATCTTGCTGCACAATTCCTGCCTGCTGGATCTTCTCTCCTCCTCCTCCCTATGGCTGCGGGACACGGTGATACACCCTAGGGCCCAGGCCTGCGGTAATAGACCAGAATTACAAGTGAACTGCAACACAAGCAGCTAACACATTCCTCCTGTGATAAATGAGTGAACGATAAATATTGTCTTTCGCATATATGATTTTAACATTTAGAAGTGATAATGTACTATGTAGAAATAGTGTTAAGGTAAAATATAGGTAAGTAAAAACAAGACTAGAGTAAATTGTAACTTCGAAAGAGTGGTAACATGTTGGGAAACGTAGGAATAAACACATGATCATAAATGTCCTTTAGGTTGAGAAATTACAGAGGTAGAAACCAAGACATCTTCAAGAAACAAAGAAGATAAACCGCATGCATCCCAGGAAGTCTGTTATCAAAACTCACACCTCCCAAAGAAACTGTCAACTACAAATTAGGTTGGAGACTGAGGAGGCACCGGAGGGGGGTGCCTGCCTTCAGTTCTGGAGCTATCCAGAGGACCGAGGCGGCAGTGTGCTGGCGTGTGCTGGCGCAAGGGGGCAGAGACGAAGGGGGGAAAGTTGAGTGAAGTGTAAATTACTTTCTGGGTGAAAGGACTATGTTTAAAGAAGTACTCAAGTTCACAGTAAAATGAATGGAGCCACGCCTCTAGCAATATTGCTAAGTGCTCCCGCGCCGTGATATGCCTTTGTTCTACTAATAAATGATCAATATTATGCTGCTGAAAATTCCGCTTGTGAATTCATCTTTCTCACTTCTTCCCTTAAAATCAGTTCTAAGAATTTAGTGTGAAATACATTTAGGCTTGGTCCACCGTCATTTTAGTTCAAATAAACACATCTAAATGTTTTCCATCTTTCCCATTAAAGGATATTGGTTTGGGCTCATTCTTTCAGCATTTTGCCAGCGATATGCTCAATGCTATTTCCTTAGGAATGAAAGCTGTTGCATGATATTACAAAGTGTTTGGCGAAACCTTTACCATGACTCTCAAGTCGCAACATGCCAGATAATCATTGGTTTTCAAAGCTGCTTGCAGATATAAGGAAAGCATCAAAGGTTTATGCATGAATCAGCATCCCCTTGTCACAACGTCACGCTGCAGTGATCCTTGCAGAGCTCTAAGACTGGATTTAAAGGAGAAAAGCTCAACACTGGCTCTTGAGCCAGCAGGATGAAACATCCAAGATTGTACATATATTGCTTCTGTGCTAAAACTACTGTATGAAAACGTGTTACCATTATGGCAGTTGTGAGGAATGAGACAACTCTTAGTAAAAATTAAAATAATTTATTAAAAACGGAAAAATTGAAAAATTACAAAAATTACCAAAATATAAAAATTTGGGATCCTAGTGGCTCAGGAGGTATGCCCCAGGAGCGCAGGGATTAGAGATCTTCAGGCTTAGACAGCACTGAACCTCTGGTGGAAGAACTTGCAGTGCTGGGCTGACTTTTAGCTAATCCAAAAGTCAAAGGTAAAAATTATTAAAGGCTCCTTAATAGGAGTAAGGCTTAAGTACCCAGCACTGGTATCCACTACAGCTGATCCGCACTGGTCTCTGCGCAGCTCTGACGCCTGCCTCGTGGTTTTATAGTGCCTTTGCTCCGCCCCGGTCCGCCCACAGCCCGCCCACAGCCCGCCCACAGCACACCCCTGTGGTCTAAAGTGATTGGTGCTTTCCTTTTGACAGATCATCTCTGTCTACCAATAGCTCGTCGTTGTCAGGGGGGTAGTAACAGCTGAAGTAAGGGTGGTAACATGCCTTCATTAAGATTCAGGTTGCTATGGAGCTTACTTGCAGAATAACGGCTATGGGGCTAAAAATAGCAATTGGCTGTTAGAAACTGGGGTTTTGGAGTTAGTCCCGAGACTAAAGTGCAAAGCAAAAACCTCAAAAAAAAATTAAAATACATCTAATACCTCTTAAAACACTTATAAAAGTAGACAATGAACATAGGAAAAACAACTCTTACAGTGTACAAGTGGTTTAAAGTTTGAAAAAGGGATTTTTAACTAGGAAACTTTTAACTGGGAATTTTAACTGGGACTGGTACAAACTGCTTTGAACAAGTGAAAACACTAATAATAAAGCTTGATTTTTGTACCTGGGTTGATGGGTTAACTTTATCATTCAATTAAAAGAACTGTTTAATTCAAAATTAACTAATTAAGGCACTTAACATGCAAAGACCAAGCTAAATAGGGATTTCATGTATGACAGCAGTTTTATAGTACTCCATAGGAGACATCTCTTTAAATGACTCTAAGATCCTTTCAGCGCTAAAATTGAGAAGGGGGTTGATCCATAGTTAACTCATGTAAACACGAGTGAACTACTAAGAGACAGCAAATGTTAATCACGAAACCTAAGCAGCAGGCTTCGCCTTAATCTTGTCAAGATAAGAGGAAGAGGATCTTTTGAAAACCAGCACAGAGATCGCTGAATCATCCAGCGAAGAACTGCGCATGCTCCAGAAAGAAAGGTAAAAAGTGCATTGTGACGAAGACTGCTGATCTTCATCAGAAAGACCCCCGAGGAAGAAGAGGAGCCTTCCTCAGTGCACCCATCAGCGTACACAGCACATGCATGGCACGTATGCTAATGATATTAATGACTTCCGAGAAGTAATTTCTAGAACCACTCCTATCCCAAGAATTGTGATGAATATTCATAATTTTTACACATAATGCTGGACTGTATGGCGTGCTCTGTGTGTGTCTGTCTGTGTGTGTGTGTATGTGTGTTAGGAGTGATCCCCCACGCACCCAGCACCGAATAAAGCAAATACCTGCTTCTCTGACTCTGAAGCATCTCTAGGCCTGGTTTTGGGCAATTCAAAATAGGTGAATACACATTACAACTACCCCTGAAGTTGTTGCGTAGGCAGATTTAAGAGGAAAGGATTTCATCTTCATCGCTCTCCTTCTTTCTTGATTTGACAGAATTAAGAACTTGTAAAAAATCTGATATCACTGATGCTCACCACTCCTCCAATTAGACTACGCTCACTTAGACAACGAAGTCAGGAGCTTTGGATAGCTCCCGCTTCTGCCCTAGGAATTGCTTCCGGTGCTGTACCTTTGCTCCAGCTGCGAAACCAAACCAGCAGAACCAAGGAAGTTCTCTCTGAATGAACCATTGCTCTTGAAAGCTACAACGGTAGCCATGGCAGTGAACACTGCTCTTCACTGGGCCATTCCTCTGAAAAAAAACATGCACCACCTCTCAACCTAAACCGTTAAGCCTCCTGCTGATGCTGACTGACAAAGCGTCCAACTGCAGTTAGATTCCAACAGCTACTTCCAATGACCTGTCAACAGAGCTTTGCAGACTTGCAACAGTCCAACAAACTAAAGGGGCTATGCTTCATGGCTGTTTTTCAAACATCATTGACTTATGTCCCTTTGCCAGCTTAAGTGAAGGTGGCCCGTCCACCTTGGTCAAAGTCAGCAGAATTTTGGCCCAATTTGTTGTTATGCAACACATCATGACATGATCTCTAGGTGTTGATGCAAAATTCCCGCTGAAGTGCATGTCGTTACATGACTTAAGGCTACCTACTCACAGAGTGTCCACTCCACTGCCACACCCATTTTCTGGCCACCTTGAAATGACTGAGCTGTCTTACTGTTTCCAACATTCCTCAGGGGTACGTGACCACCATCTCCTCCTTTCTGAAGTTTAGGAACCTAATTTAAAAGTAGTACCAGCAATACCAGTTTATGTAAAATCCATTTGCTCCATCAACAAACTCCGAGCAAGTGCTGATAATTAGTTTCAAGACTTCTACATATATTTCCAGTGAGCTTTCTGTTTGCTTGTTTGTTTTTAAAGCAGATGGAGTAGGGCGATGTTTCCCTGAGGCTACCAGGGCTGCGAGGCAGGCAGGCAGAGCCCTGGCATGGGTGGCACAGGGGACCCCGGGCGCTGACGGCTGCCACCAGCGCAGGCCAGCTGGGGACCGGCAGGCAGGGCTGCACCCCGTGTCTGCCACCACAGCTGCAGCTTCTGCAGCCTGAAACACAGCTGGCTCAGGGGTTTAAATCAAGAGCCAAAATATTTTGCTGCTCAATTTGGGGCAGAGAAAGGTCATCACTTCTAGCATGGCATAAGCCTGCCACTACATTTCTGTGAAGGAAAATTACCTTGTTGGAGTGAAACTCCTGGGTAAAATACTGAAGCGCTTTCAGATTCATATTATCTGACATTTCTGTGACCTTCTTTTATATCTGCATTGTTTCATACTGCTGATTTTGGGCACAAGTTCTTTGTACACTATTCTGGAAACAAAAAAGTAACCCAAAAACAACACCCACCCCTCTCCCACCATCACTCCTTCCCCAGCCCCAACCCTAAGAAAACCAACCTGCAGAATGCTCAGGATTTCAAATGAGAACAAGCATAGATGGGACATCAAAAGATGGATTCTCCTTAGACATTGGTGCATGCAGTGCTCTGCAATCAACTCCTAAATTCTACTTCTCGTACACCAAATATTTGTCTTGGGAACTCCTTGTTCCCCATTCAAACCCTTCTGAGAGGGTAATCGAGGATATTTTAAGCACATGTTGCACTCGTCAATTAAATCCAAAGCACAGCATTACTTGACTAACAGGGGGGGTGACAAGGTCAATTAAGACCTGTTCATATCTTATTTTGGAGCTCTTCCAATTGCTTGAAAAGTGAAGCCTTGGACATTGAAGGTTCAGACTAAGGAGGAACCAAAGCGTGGACAGCATCTCCCTTCTGCTGGAAGCCTTGAAGTTCACCACTGCAGTCTGCAGCCTACACAGATCATCTGAGTACTGTAAAAGTTCTCCAAGGAAGAACAAGAACAAGGCTAATGCATGCACACAAACGCTGATCAAAAGCACTTGATGCTCTTGGACAAAAATCGGTAACCTTCACTTTTGGAAAGACAAGGTGACGATGGTTGTCTCTACAGTACTAGTAGGAAAAAATCCCTGAAGTTTTGCAAAACCTCTTTTCAGGGGTTTGCTAACTTCATCTTTGTTAAGAATTGGGGAACACAGAGAGACCTGTCACTTTTTGTGCAGAATGCCATAGAAACTGCTACACTCACTTCAACAACAGTCCAAGTAGCCTTCTCTGCAAATACTGACCATATGCAGTTCTGGTTGATACAAACCCCCATTACCTAAGAAAGGAACAACTCGGCAAGCAGTTTGCAAAGATGAACAGCTTAGCACGACTGCGGCTGATGACATGCCCCGACCTTTTTTGCCTTCAGCTATGGGTGCCGTACCCTCCTACAATCACACATGCCACTCAAAGCTCCTTGCGTGGAGCTCCCGCACCATCTATGCCAGCAACTGTGCCAAGACACCGCCCTTGTTCAGCACCATCGCACCTACCACAAGGTAGCTGAATCGGAGGGCAGGAAAAAGACATCGACAATGGAGGGGAGTTGCTCCCACTGACAGCCAAGCTCCAAGTTCAGCGTCCCTTACGTCTCGCCCAGGACGGGCGGGAAAACGCCTCGGCGGAGCGCAGCGCTGGGCGGGAGCGGCAGGCACGGCAACCGAGCGCGCTCCCCACTCCCTCCCGCCCGCGCCGCTGCTGGGACGCCGGGTTCGCCGGAATCGGCCACGTGCTGCAGGGAGGGCAGCGCGGCAAAGGCGGCCACCCCTCGTCGCCCTGGGAAGGCCGGCCTCGGATCCCCGCTCTCTCCACCGGCACGGGCAGTGCCAGCAGCCTCTCGCTGCGGCCGCCGCTGGCCGAAAGCTTGGCCGCGCACCGCCCGGCCGGCCCCGCCGCTCCGCGGAGTCACACGGCACCTGCCGTGGGCGGCCGCCGAGCGACAGGAAGCAGAAGCGCTCACCGCCGCGCCACTCGCCGCCCCGCCCGGGCGCTCCTCTCCTCGCGCTACCACGGCGGCGCCGGCCCGCCCCGCTTTCCCCGTCGCCTGCGGCGCAACGCGGGTGCCACGAGCCACGCAGCACGCGTGCGGCCGGGCCCTGCCGAGCCGCAGGCGGAGCCGGGGCACGGCCCGGGCGGGAGAGCTTCCGGCGAGGCTGGGCGGGCGGCGAGCGCGGCCGAGCGTGAGATGGAGAGCTAGATGGAGGCGGCAGCACCGCGCGGCATAAAATAGCTGCTCGTCCCGCAGCCGCCCGCTCCGCAGCCCCTCGGCTGCTGTCGAGAAGGGCCCCGGCCCTGGCCGCGCCGGTGGCGACGTGGCTCCGCAGCCCGCGGGCAGCCCTGGCGGGGCAGGGGAGCACAGCGGGCAGCCCCGGGGCCGCGCAGCCGTCTGTAACGCGCGGTGGGAGCCGCCGGGAACTATTTTACACCTCCCGGGGGGCTGGGGAGGAGCACGGAGACCACGCGGTAGGTCGCTGCCGTTAGGGAAAATTAATCCACGATGCCTGAGGTTTATGTCCGAAAAGGAGACAGAGGAGTCCTGCAACATTCTTCGACTACAGGGAGAGTCCATGGGGCTTTTCCCATGGGGTCTGTCAAACGGTTGCGGGATGCAGCCCCCTTTTGATGCCAAGTTCCCGGCCACAACGCCCTCTTCCTTTTCCCCACTGGCTGAGGTATTCGGGAGATACAGACTTCCGGAACTGCCTACTCTATGCCCCCCTCTAATATGCACCCCCCTTTTGGCATCGAAAAGAAAGAAAAAGAAACCATTCCTAATAATATTAAGTCTTTGTTGCCTTGCTCTAGGTTCAGGAATTTAATACAGCCTCGATTAATCAACAGTCTCTGATGATTAGTAACAGTTCTCGAGAACTAATCATTTCTTCTGTTATTTCACTACCCATAAGTTCCTAGCCTTGTCTACAGGCCGATTCACACGGTCTGATTGTAAGGACTCATCCATCTCACTCCTTTCAATCCCTCCTCTTTTAATTTGATCTGTATTTGTCTTTACAAACCTTAATTACCATTGATTCAATTTTTTCTTCTGGAGCCTTCTTGGGTTTTGCTATTATTTGCAGTGACATCCTTTTCTGTCCTTTTGTATGCATTTCTGGATCAGGTAGGCATGGCTGCTAGCGGCATCCCCTTGAGCACCTGCTGAAAGAGCTGCACCCAGCATGGTGTCACGCATGGTAAAAAGATGAGAGTTGCTATAGCATATAAGAGGAGAAATGGTATTCATTTAGCCCATAGCTGGCCAGTTAACCATGCAAACATGTCCCATTACCATCCTTTCAACATTTGGACAGGTCCATGAGCTGGCGTTATTTCCTTTGTTATTTGTTTGACCACATTTCCGCTGTCATCTGCTTGCAAACAGCAGCTCGAGTCATTTAATTTCCCACAAACTCCTCCTTCTTCTGCTAACAGATAATCTAATACCATCCAATGTTGAAATACCGCTTTCCTCGTTCAAGTGGGTTGGTCAGCTAGAAGGTCAAGAGCTGTGGCTGGCTGGTTGGTAATTATTTCCGAGACAGCCTGTAACCTAATTATCTCATTCAAATTGGGGTGCTCCCTCCAGCCAGGGCTGCATCAGCTGACTGCTTTTCTCTAATTAAATCATCACAGATTTTGATTCCTAAGCGATTTCCCTGAACTTGTAGTAGCAAAAAGAACAATGGTCTAATAAATATACCATATCCCTGACCAGTTTGGAGGTAGCCTGAGCTAAGCATATTGGCCGCAAATCCAATAATGTCCTTTCAAAGCCCATGTTCCATTAGCAAAGGGGCCTTCCTACCCTTGGTCATCAATTGGTGGGTCAAAATACAGCAGGATTCCCGGGCCTAATGGTCCTCCAACAATAGTTGCCCCACCATAAGGGTCACAGTATTTGCATTTCCAAGCTCCCACACAGGGTTCCCATCTACTTTTACATCTGCAAGCTGCTTGGTTGCATTTGGAGCAGAACTCACTAAAAGGCTTTGAGTTCCAATCGGGTGTTGCCATTCCCACTGATAATCACAAACAACATGTCTTCTACTTGTGGAATTTTTGTGGGGACAGCTCAAAAATAGGTGGTCAAAAAAGCCCTTGTTCCTCCCCATTGCTTTACAGGCTTCCAAATATTTTTGGTAAGTGTGGCAAGAACACCTTACGCAGCTACCATTAGTGAGCCGAACAGGTATTTGATTGCATTTGCCTTGATATTTGGAACAATTGTAAGGAGGGCAATTGGGGCTCGAAACCCAATTGTTTAAACCCAGAGGGAAAGTCAATTGACAAACGCCTTTTCCTACATAGACATGCCCTGTCCTGTTTAGGCAATAAGTGCCTTTTTGAGAAGAATGAAGTGGCCATGGACTTCCTTCTTCGGCCCAAAATCCTGTCCTAGTATGGACCTCACGTCGGGTGTTGACCCACCACTTAGGTTCAGCTGGGCTAGCCAACCATGGCCACTCTTCAGATCCTCCTGGCCCTCCACAGAGCCAGCAATTGCTAAGGTTAAAAACTTTTGCTACTTCTTCTCCTAAGGCTGCAAATTGATTCTCCCACTCCTGGCCTAAACTTAGCTGACCATATAAAAGTAGAATTATTAAGGAAAATGTTTTAATAGTGTGATCTAATTAGCTAGTCTAATTTTCACGTTGTCTTCTGCACCACCTGTGGCAATTGAAGACACAGAAACCACCTAACGTACAACAATGGCCGCAAGTATTAGCCCCCCAGTGAGTGGAGATTCTAGAGGAGGGATGCCCATACAGACTATTTCAGCAGATGGTCTGTGGGTAGGCACGCAGGGCTTCCTCTGATGTTGAAGCACTGGCTACTGCTCCAGCCCGCTCCTGCAGAGTGTCAGTCACGGCCTCCCGGCTTTCTCCTCCAGCCAAGATGTGCAAATCTCTGAGGCTTCAGAGACCTTGACCCAAGTGTGACGGGTCCACCTGTGTTCAGCTGTCTTGATGGCTGTTTCTGTGGTCAGTGACACTTGGAATGGGCCACGCCATTTCACCACCATTGGCGCTTCTTTCTACCCCTTAACTAGGACTCAATCTCCCGGTTGGATGTTACAAGCAGCAAAGTCCAAAGGCGGGGCTTGTGCCAGCTGAGCTTCCTGTTGAAGGGGTTTCACAAGAAGCAGTATCCTGGCCACAGATGGTTTTAAATATACATCACTTGCCTCTACCCCCCTCCCCCCCCCACCCCAAGGTTGAGACTTACCAGGGTAATTGCAAACGACGATTGAAAGGGAGATAACTGAATCTCTCTTCTGGGTCGGGCCCTCATTCTCGCCAAAGCCAATGTCCAAAGCCCTACCCATGGCATCTTGATTTCTATTACCAGCTTCAAAAGGTGTTTATTTCTCTATTCATTGTATTCTACCCGAGCCGAGCTCTGGGGGTGCCAGGGCCTATGGAGGTTCCATTGTATTCCTAAAGAAGCCAAAACCCCTTGAAGGATCTTTCCTGTAAAATGAGTTCCCCTATCTGAGTCTATTGCTTCTACAATGCTTTATCTTGGAATGACTTGTTCCAACAATGCCTTAATAACTGATCCTGTCATTGCTGAAGCAGTTGGAAATGCTTCTGGCCACCTTGCTAGCTGACATACGATTACCAGAAGATATTAAGCCTTGCCACTTGGGGCATCTCAGGAAAATCCACCTGGCGTCTTTGGAAGGGACATGCAGCCCAAGGCCTCCCTCCCCCGGCAGGTTACTTTGCAACTCGGCTGTTTGCTTTAGCACAGATCAAGCAACCTTCAACAGCTCGTTTTGCCAGTCTAAAAAGACCCACAGCAACATGCATCATGAGGAAGGCTTCTGCCAATCCTCAGGAAATGCAAGGACTCTCTTCACAGAGTTGTTTTAGTATTGGTAGGGCCAAAGGCTCTGGTATCTCTTGTTTGCCATCCCTTGTAAACCAATTCTTGCCTTTTTTCTCTGCCGCACGACTTTTAACTGTATCTCGAACATCTCTGGTAGAAAAGACAGCTTCCCGGGCAGTGATGGAGTCACTGGGAGCAAAGGGGGCATCTTGGAGAGTTCTGGCAGAAGTGTTGTTTTCTGAGTTTCTTCATCCACCAAAAAGGAGACAGAGGAGTCCTGTAACATTCTTCAACTCCAGGGAGAGGCCATGGGGCTTTTGCCATGGAGTCTCTCAAATGATTGCGGGACGCAGCCCCCTTTTTCTGCTAAGTTCCTGGCAACAGCACCCTCTGAGGTACTCGGGAATTACAGACTGCCGGAACTGCCTACTCTATTCCCCCCTCTAATATGCACCCCCCTTTTGGTATGGAAAAGGAAGAAAACGAACCTATTCCTAATGCTATTAAGTCTTTGCTGCCTTGCTCTAGGTTCAGGAATTTAACAGGGCCTTGGCTGAGCAACAGTCTCTGTTGATTAGTAACAGTTTCTAGAGCTAATACTTTCTCCTCTTACTTCCCTCCCTGTAAATTCCTAGCCTTGTCTAAGGACGGATTCACACGGTCTCTTTGTAAAGACACATCTATGTTACTCCTTTCACTCCCACACCTTCTTGGCGGTGGAACGGCTCCCCCCGGCACAGCACCCGGCACAAAACCCCCGTATGCGCACACACACACCTGCACTTACCCTGCACTCCGCTGCACACACACACACACACACCTGCCGCACACTAACACCCCCGTCCACATCCCCCCATGCTACTTGCAGTGGCCCCGCCCCTGCCATCCCAGCCGGCTGGCAGCGCCCACTCCTCACATGCTTCCCCATGCCTTGCATTTCCTTGCTGCCCCCTCTGTAGCCTTCCCTCAACCTGCCTTTTCTCCCCTGCCTTGCATTGACTTGCTCACCCATCCCCCACCTGACTTCCTTTCACATTCGTCTAGGTCTGGCCTCACCTTTCCTTTTCCTTCTAGGACCCTCACTGCCTTGCCTCGCCTCGCAAAGCCACCACTTGCCTTGCCTTGCCCTTGAACCCCTCCCTTGCCTTGCATGACCTTGCTCACCCCTCCCCCACCTGGAATTCAAGACCCCTTTTCAATGACCTTTCATGCCCTTGCCCTGCCCTTTCTGCTCCTCCTAGGAATCTCAAAGCTCTCAAGCATCTCCGGTGTTTCAGGATCACATGAGAGGAAGACCAGGGGAGGAGGACGCATGTTGCCACACTCATCTCTATGGGCAGCCTTTGTCTGGGAGCAATCCTTGCATGTCTTGAATCTTGGAAGGGCAATTCACATTTTGCCCTTGAGCTCGGGGACCAGAATGAGAGTTCTTTTGCATACAAAGCAAAGCAGGTAGCTCAAGTCTTTTAGGTGCAGAGGAGAGATGACCCACGCGGGATCAAGGCCACACAGAGCACTTGGTCCTGGCCACTTTTGTGTACTAGCAGTCATTGAATGTACTTCTCACCTGCCTTGCCTGGCCTTGCCTTGGCAACACAACAGTTTCCTTGCCTTGCCCTGCTAGCCCTCTGTAGCCTTGCATTCCTTTGCATGGCCATGCCCCGCCCTTGACCTGCCTACTGCTTTCCTCCAGGGCCTTGGCTTGCCAAGCCCTTCCTGTTTCTGCCTGGCCTTCCCATCAGTGGACTTTCCTTCCTACGGCCAGCCTTGCCTCTAACTTCTGGGCCTTCTCTTGCCTACCACTCCATTTGCTTTCCCCTCACTGCTCTGGCCTTGCCTACCTCTCCCTTGACTTGCCCACAATTGCCTGCACTTGGTTTGCAGCGCCTTGCCTGCATGGAAGGCAAGGGAAAGAGTGGTAGGCAGGGCAAAGCAAAGCCAGCAAGTTGTAGGTAGTGCGAGGCAAGGCAGACGTAGGCAAAGGAAGCAGAGCAAGGGTAGCTTAAGAAGAACTAGACACGGTACTGAAGGCAAGGCAAGGCCAAGAGACTCGGAGTGCCTTTCCTTGGGAAGGCAAGGACATAGTGCCAGTGTTGCTGGAGCAGATGTTAAGGTACCATGGGGAGGAATAGTCCAGCAAGACATTTCTCTTCTGGCCCCTGTGTGTGTAGGGGCAATTGCTGGACATATTCAATACTGGAGGTGGATCAGTCGCTGGATGTGTTGCATTTTGGAGGAGGGGATGCAGTTTCTTTGGAGATGGGCTTGTAGTTGCTCTCTTTGGCAAGGAAAGCAGGTGTGGATGTGCACATCAGGTGCTCTTAGGGATTTTAAAGGCTTTTCCCAACAGGCAGAGCTCTCTCTGGGTTAGAGCTGTTGAGCTGTCAGTGGGAATGCAAAGGCCAAGCTCGTGAGCCTTTTGTCCTGGTGCCTTCGGTGTGTGAGCAGTCCCTGGTGCCGTTGTCTTTGGACCCTGACTCTGGGAGAGGGAAGGCTTAGGATGGTACCTAGAGCTGAGAAGGAGAGTGCTGAGAACAGCGTGTGTGCTGCTAGTTTGAGGGGTGCAGGTGAAGTTGTAGGCAGCAAGATCTTCCTCAGCTGGCACTGAGCTCTGTTTTTGCCAGGGGTTCAAGTTGGTGGGCAGAATCTGCGAGAGGGAAAAGATTTTCTTGGGCCAAAGAGGTTTTTCTGGCTCTTGGAGTGTGGTGTAAAGAGGAGTCTGCTCTTGGAAGGGGAAGGTGAGGGAAATCTTTTTGTCCTGACACCGTTGATTTGAGTGCAGGGACGTGTGCAAGTTGCCTTTGCCCTTGGGGTGGTTTCGAGCTGGGCCGGGTGCTTGGCCTTCTTTTGCAAGTCTACAGCGCCATCGTGTGGTTGTTTCCATGAGCGCTGACAGTGCCCGGGAAAAAGCCAAGCGCTTCGCTGGCGCGGCCCCGGTCGTGTGGGTGCAGTTGGTGGAAGAGCTCCGCTGTGCATCCTGCCTCTTGGAGACATAAAAGGATGTGATCCTGCCCGTAGCGGGGAAGCAAGAGGAATCTTTTCATTGTTGGCTGGGCAGTTTCTAAGCGGCAAAAGTAAAGGCAGTTCCAGCACGGCCTCTTTCTTTTCAGAACCTTTTCTGTGCCATCATGAACATGCTCAACATGTAACTCGCACCCACTGAACTGCATCAAAGGCCCTGCAGATACGCACTTTCCTTCAAGCTCTATGTAGCATCCTACCCTCCACCTCTCGCGGATCCCAAAACCCTTCCAAACATCCAGCAGCTGCACGCAGAGAACAAGTGCTAGAACAAGGCGTGGGCCTTCATAGTCCTTTTAAAGTCTGTAAACTAGGCAAAACATTCCAGTGACCAGCACTTTCCTTCGCAACTATATATAGAGCATCATCACATTCTCTCCAAGTGGGTAAGTCCACCCTTGCAGCGCAGCCTTTGCAGCCCCAGATGGGACTTAGAGATGGGTCAGGTGAGAAAGCATTTGTTGACTATCCCTCGTCTCTGGAAGTCTTGATACTCGCAGCGCAATCAGGTCCACACACCTTCAGTGTGGCCACGTTCAAGCAGCTAGAGCTCCCAGAGATGGGAGAGTCAGGACAGAAGACGTTCCAAAAGTACCGTGTACTTACAGCAGGATTAAAACTGTGCACAGCAGTCTGCAGCACTGTAGCTTCCTTCTCTGACAAACGTGCCATCCCATTGTTGGCTCTCGCAGCTCGTTTGCTAGCTGCTCTCCTGAAGAAAAGAGTTAGAAGAAAAAGCCAATGCTGGGCTGCACCTTCCCCTTGCCTCACGTAAAGCCACCTAAACTCCCCACTGCACTCTCTACTTCCCCTCTCCTTGGCATCGACCACTGTGTTTTCTGCATCTCGGAGCTGAAAGGTAAGCGCCAGTGGTTCCAGGGATGGTTGGAAGGTAAGTAGCTGTCGTAGAACTTTCTCCCTCTTAAAGTGAATTCGGCCGGAAGGCGGGTGCCAGCCACGCTCCTTTCTCAGTTTGTACGCTGCGGACACGAGCCCGGTGCTCTGCGCCTTCGTTCCGCCTCTTTAGTACCCATGTCGCGCTTTCATTCTGCCGGAGTCGAACCATCGTCTACTTGTCGCACAAAGAGCACTGTGCCGGCAGCGAAATGCCCCAGCCAACTGCTTCTGCCGACACACGCCTGGGCTATGCACTTTCCCTCGCAGCGACATACAGCAGCACATTCGGTCTTTCTTGTCGTCCAAATGTAAAGGGAAAGATTCCACGCTACGTCTGGCACAGAGAACAGTTTTAGGTCAACAAGCTTACCCAGAGCTTTACTCCGATGCGTGGAAACCGGTGTTTGCACCACATTCTAGTGGCAGCCCTCCTTCTTTTACAGCCTGCACAGCCCCGTCAGATCGTGGTGCTCTCTGACACTTTCCTTCTCAGTTCCAAGTACCACCGCGAACCTTACAGCCTTGCAGGGAGCAAAGACGCGGATAAACGTCTCGCACCGAAGAACGTGGCTGGACGAAAATATGTTCTTCCTCTCTCCTCCTTGTCGCCCAGATTGTGGTGCTGTGTTGAAAGTCTTGGCCAGCGAAAAGCTAATCCAGCCAGTGTTTCTCTCCTGACGCATTTCGCTGAGCGAGAGCGACACAGAGAGCTTGGACATTGCAAAACAGCAAGGAAATGATTGTACGTCGAGCTCAGGAAAATCCGTGCACAGCACACTGTGGGATGCGTGCAATGCTGACGCTTAAGAGCGGCAAAGCTCAAAGGCATCGCTGGGCTCGAGTACTGTCCAGACCACGGCGAAGAACGAAGCAGCTGGGCCACGGCTTAATGTACTCAGTGGAGCGAATTTCAAATGTCCAGCCAAGAGCTGCTTCACAAGCAGATTCAGCTGAGAATGCTCTGGCTGCTTCACAAAGTAAAGCGCAGCCGGTGCACTCCATCACACTACCTGGCCAGAAAAAGGTTCCTAAACCTTAAGTACCGCAGAGTCCATGCAGCTGGAGCACACCCAGAAGGACGCGTCCAGATGGAAGGCGTTCTTCAAGTACCCCCCTGCTCCAACCAGCTTTGAAACGGAGCACAACACACTGCGGCTCGGCAGCTTCCTTCTCAGATAGACGTGTCGTCACATTATTCACTCTCGCAGCTCCGTTGCCCACTTGCAGCAGCTGCTACCAAAGAAAAAGGCTCCAGGAGTAAAAGCCACTGCTGAGCTGCACTATCCCCTTGCCTCACGTAAAGCACCAGAAACTGTCCGCTGCACTCTGTATTTCCATTCTCCGCCGCACCTACCACTGTCATCTCTGCATCTCGAAGCATAAACCTCGTCACAATTGTTTCCGGGGAAAGCTGGAAGAGAAATAGGTAGCAGCACAAGTAGCTGCAGGTTGAACTTTCTGTTTTCAACTGCTAATTTGAATCCGAAAACAAGCGAGTGACAGCCACGCTTCCTCTTGCAGCCTGTGCGATGCACACACCAGTTCGCTGCTTTGCCTTCATTCTTATGCTCTTCGTACCATGTCGCGCTTTCGTTTTGCTGGCGACGAACCGTCGTCTACTTGTCACACAGAGAGAACGGTACCAGCAGAGAAACGCTCCAGGCTGCTGCCTCTGCCGAAACACGCCTGGGCTATTCCCCCCAGTGCTAGGTAGCACAACATTCTATCTGCATTGTGGTCTTAATCTTAAGGGAAAGATTCTCGACTACGTCTCACACAGAGAACTGTGCCGGGACAATACATGTGTTTTATTATCCCTTCTCGCAATAAGACTATGGTGCTGCGTTGGAACTGTTGGCCAGTGGAAGGCTAATCCAGCATGTGCTTCCCTCCTGATGCATTTCACTGAGCGAGAGCGGAGGAAAATCTGTGCTCCGCACACTGTGGATGCGTGCAGTATACACGCAGAAGAGCGGCACAGCTCATAGCCATCGCACACACCAGCCCAGTGCCATGGGGCTGCGGTCTTCTCCCTTACCGGCGCTGGACAGAACTGAAGCATTCAGCTTTGGCTCTCTTCAGTGTGTGTACTGCACGAATCCACAGTGCGCTGTGCACAGATTTTCCTCAGCGCTACGTGCAAGTACAGCCTTTCTGCTTCGCAGAGCCAAGCTGTCCGCGCAAGCCCTCACTCAGAGAAATTTGTCAGGAGAGAAGCACTTGCTGGATTAGCATTTCACTGGCCAACAGTTCCAATGCAGCACCGTAGTCTTATTGCGAGAAGGGGTAATAAAACCCACGCTTTCAGTACAGCACCACAATCCGGGCGACGAGGAGGAGAAAAGAACATCTTTTCGCCTTTGCACGATCTTCTCTGCGGCACATCTATCCACGTCTTTGTTCCCTGCAAGGCTGTACGGTTCGCGGTGGAACTTGGAACTGAGAAGGAAGGTGCAGAGAGCACCGCGATCTAACGGCGCTGTGCAGGCTGTGAAAGAAAGAGAGCTACCACTGGAATGTGGTGCAAATACAGGTTTCCACGCGTCGGGGGTAAACTCCGGGTAAGCTTGTTGACCTAAAACTGTTCTCTGTGCCAGACGTAGCCGAGAATCATTCCCTTGACATTCAGGCTACAACGCAAACAGAATGTGGTGTTATCAAAGGCTGCGAAAGAAAGTGCATAGCCCAGGTGTGTTTCGGAAGGATCAGCAACCTGGAGTGTTTCTCTGGAGCCTTTCTCTGCTGCCACCGTTCTCTCTGCGTGACAAGTAGACGACGGTTCGTCGCCAGCAAAACGAAAGCGCGACATGGTACGAAGAGCGGAAGAATGGAGGCGCAAAGCAGCGAGCTGGTGTGTGCATCGCACAGGCTGCAAGAGGAAGCGTGGCTGTCACTCGCTTGTTTTCGGATTCAAATTAGCAGTTGAAAACAGAAAGTTCAACCTGCAGCTACTTGTGCTGCTACCTATTTGTCTTCCAGCTTTCCCCGGAAACAATTGTGACGAGGTTTATGCTTCGAGATGCAGAGATGACAGTGGTAGATGCGGCGGAGAATGGAAATACAGAGTGCAGCGGACAGTTTCTGGTGCTTTACGTGAGGCAAGGGGATAGTGCAGCTCAGCAGTGGCTTTTACTCCTGGAGCCTTTTTCTTTGGTAGCAGCTGCTGCAAGTGGGCAACGGAGCTGCGAGAGTGAATAATGTGACGGCACGTCTATCTGAGAAGGAAGCTGCCGAGCCGCAGTGTGTTGTGCTCCGTTTCAAAGCTGGTTGGAGCAGGGGGGTACTTGAAGAACGCCTTCCATCTGGACGCGTCCTTCTGGGTGTGCTCCAGCTGCATGGACTCTGCGGTACTTAAGGTTTAGGAACCTTTTTCTGGCCAGGTAGTGTGATGGAGTGCACCGGCTGCGCTTTACTTTGTGAAGCAGCCAGAGCATTCTCAGCTGAATCTGCTTGTGAAGCAGCTCTTGGCTGGACATTTGAAATTCGCTCCACTGAGTACATTAAGCCGTGGCCCAGCTGCTTCGTTCTTCTCCGTGGTCTGGACAGTACTCGAGCCCAGCGATGCCTTTGAGCTTTGCCGCTCTTAAGCGTCAGCATTGCACGCATCCCACAGTGTGCTGTGCACGGATTTTCCTGAGCTCGACGTACAATCATTTCCTTGCTGTTTTGCAACGTCCAAGCTCTCTGTGTCGCTCTCGCTCAGCGAAATGCGTCAGGAGAGAAACACTGGCTGGATTAGCTTTTCGCTGGCCAAGACTTTCAACACAGCACCACAATCTGGGCGACGAGGAGGAGAGAGGAAGAACATATTTTCGTCCAGCCACGTTCTTCGGTGCGAGACGTTTATCCGCGTCTTTGCTCCCTGCAAGGCTGTAAGGTTCGCGGTGGTACTTGGAACTGAGAAGGAAAGTGTCAGAGAGCACCACGATCTGACGGGGCTGTGCAGGCTGTAAAAGAAGGAGGGCTGCCACTAGAATGTGGTGCAAACACTGGTTTCCACGCATCGGAGTAAAGCTCTGGGTAAGCTTGTTGACCTAAAACTGTTCTCTGTGCCAGACGTAGCGTAGAATCTTTCCCTTTACATTTGGACGACAAGAAAGACCGAATGTGCTGCTGTATGTCGCTGCGAGGGAAAGTGCATAGCCCAGGCGTGTGTCGGCAGAAGCAGTTGGCTGGGGCATTTCGCTGCCGGCACAGTGCTCTTTGTGCGACAAGTAGACGATGGTTCGACTCCGGCAGAATGAAAGCGCGACATGGGTACTAAAGAGGCGGAACGAAGGCGCAGAGCACCGGGCTCGTGTCCGCAGCGTACAAACTGAGAAAGGAGCGTGGCTGGCACCCGCCTTCCGGCCGAATTCACTTTAAGAGGGAGAAAGTTCTACGACAGCTACTTACCTTCCAACCATCCCTGGAACCACTGGCGCTTACCTTTCAGCTCCGAGATGCAGAAAACACAGTGGTCGATGCCAAGGAGAGGGGAAGTAGAGAGTGCAGTGGGGAGTTTAGGTGGCTTTACGTGAGGCAAGGGGAAGGTGCAGCCCAGCATTGGCTTTTTCTTCTAACTCTTTTCTTCAGGAGAGCAGCTAGCAAACGAGCTGCGAGAGCCAACAATGGGATGGCACGTTTGTCAGAGAAGGAAGCTACAGTGCTGCAGACTGCTGTGCACAGTTTTAATCCTGCTGTAAGTACACGGTACTTTTGGAACGTCTTCTGTCCTGACTCTCCCATCTCTGGGAGCTCTAGCTGCTTGAACGTGGCCACACTGAAGGTGTGTGGACCTGATTGCGCTGCGAGTATCAAGACTTCCAGAGACGAGGGATAGTCAACAAATGCTTTCTCACCTGACCCATCTCTAAGTCCCATCTGGGGCTGCAAAGGCTGCGCTGCAAGGGTGGACTTACCCACTTGGAGAGAATGTGATGATGCTCTATATATAGTTGCGAAGGAAAGTGCTGGTCACTGGAATGTTTTGCCTAGTTTACAGCCTTTAAAGGACTATGAAGGCCCACGCCTTGTTCTAGCACTTGTTCTCTGCGTGCAGCTGCTGGATGTTTGGAAGGGTTTTGGGATCCGCGAGAGGTGGAGGGTAGGATGCTACATAGAGCTTGAAGGAAAGTGCGTATCTGCAGGGCCTTTGATGCAGTTCAGTGGGTGCGAGTTACATGTTGAGCATGTTCATGATGGCACAGAAAAGGTTCTGAAAAGAAAGAGGCCGTGCTGGAACTGCCTTTACTTTTGCCGCTTAGAAACTGCCCAGCCAACAATGAAAAGATTCCTCTTGCTTCCCCGCTACGGGCAGGATCACATCCTTTTATGTCTCCAAGAGGCAGGATGCACAGCGGAGCTCTTCCACCAACTGCACCCACACGACCGGGGCCGCGCCAGCGAAGCGCTTGGCTTTTTCCCGGGCACTGTCAGCGCTCATGGAAACAACCACACGATGGCGCTGTAGACTTGCAAAAGAAGGCCAAGCACCCGGCCCAGCTCGAAACCACCCCAAGGGCAAAGGCAACTTGCACACGTCCCTGCACTCAAATCAACGGTGTCAGGACAAAAAGATTTCCCTCACCTTCCCCTTCCAAGAGCAGACTCCTCTTTACACCACACTCCAAGAGCCAGAAAAACCTCTTTGGCCCAAGAAAATCTTTTCCCTCTCGCAGATTCTGCCCACCAACTTGAACCCCTGGCAAAAACAGAGCTCAGTGCCAGCTGAGGAAGATCTTGCTGCCTACAACTTCACCTGCACCCCTCAAACTAGCAGCACACACGCTGTTCTCAGCACTCTCCTTCTCAGCTCTAGGTACCATCCTAAGCCTTCCCTCTCCCAGAGTCAGGGTCCAAAGACAACGGCACCAGGGACTGCTCACACACCGAAGGCACCAGGACAAAAGGCTCACGAGCTTGGCCTTTGCATTCCCACTGACAGCTCAACAGCTCTAACCCAGAGAGAGCTCTGCCTGTTGGGAAAAGCCTTTAAAATCCCTAAGAGCACCTGATGTGCACATCCACACCTGCTTTCCTTGCCAAAGAGAGCAACTACAAGCCCATCTCCAAAGAAACTGCATCCCCTCCTCCAAAATGCAACACATCCAGCGACTGATCCACCTCCAGTATTGAATATGTCCAGCAATTGCCCCTACACGCACAGGGGCCAGAAGAGAAATGTCTTGCTGGACTATTCCTCCCCATGGTACCTTAACATCTGCTCCAGCAACACTGGCACTATGTCCTTGCCTTCCCAAGGAAAGGCACTCCGAGTCTCTTGGCCTTGCCTTGCCTTCAGTACCGTGTCTAGTTCTTCTTAAGCTACCCTTGCTCTGCTTCCTTTGCCTACGTCTGCCTTGCCTCGCACTACCTACAACTTGCTGGCTTTGCTTTGCCCTGCCTACCACTCTTTCCCTTGCCTTCCATGCAGGCAAGGCGCTGCAAACCAAGTGCAGGCAATTGTGGGCAAGTCAAGGGAGAGGTAGGCAAGGCCAGAGCAGTGAGGGGAAAGCAAATGGAGTGGTAGGCAAGAGAAGGCCCAGAAGTTAGAGGCAAGGCTGGCCGTAGGAAGGAAAGTCCACTGATGGGAAGGCCAGGCAGAAACAGGAAGGGCTTGGCAAGCCAAGGCCCTGGAGGAAAGCAGTAGGCAGGTCAAGGGCGGGGCATGGCCATGCAAAGGAATGCAAGGCTACAGAGGGCTAGCAGGGCAAGGCAAGGAAACTGTTGTGTTGCCAAGGCAAGGCCAGGCAAGGCAGGTGAGAAGTACATTCAATGACTGCTAGTACACAAAAGTGGCCAGGACCAAGTGCTCTGTGTGGCCTTGATCCCGCGTGGGTCATCTCTCCTCTGCACCTAAAAGACTTGAGCTACCTGCTTTGCTTTGTATGCAAAAGAACTCTCATTCTGGTCCCCGAGCTCAAGGGCAAAATGTGAATTGCCCTTCCAAGATTCAAGACATGCAAGGATTGCTCCCAGACAAAGGCTGCCCATAGAGATGAGTGTGGCAACATGCGTCCTCCTCCCCTGGTCTTCCTCTCATGTGATCCTGAAACACCGGAGATGCTTGAGAGCTTTGAGATTCCTAGGAGGAGCAGAAAGGGCAGGGCAAGGGCATGAAAGGTCATTGAAAAGGGGTCTTGAATTCCAGGTGGGGGAGGGGTGAGCAAGGTCATGCAAGGCAAGGGAGGGGTTCAAGGGCAAGGCAAGGCAAGTGGTGGCTTTGCGAGGCGAGGCAAGGCAGTGAGGGTCCTAGAAGGAAAAGGAAAGGTGAGGCCAGACCTAGACGAATGTGAAAGGAAGTCAGGTGGGGGATGGGTGAGCAAGTCAATGCAAGGCAGGGGAGAAAAGGCAGGTTGAGGGAAGGCTACAGAGGGGGCAGCAAGGAAATGCAAGGCATGGGGAAGCATGTGAGGAGTGGGCGCTGCCAGCCGGCTGGGATGGCAGGGGCGGGGCCACTGCAAGTAGCATGGGGGGGATGTGGACGGGGGTGTTAGTGTGCGGCAGGTGTGTGTGTGTGTGTGTGCAGCGGAGTGCAGGGTAAGTGCAGGTGTGTGTGTGCGCATACGGGGGTTTTGTGCCGGGTGCTGTGCCGGGGGGAGCCGTTCCACCGCCAAGAAGGTGTGGGAGTGAAAGGAGTAACATAGATGTGTCTTTACAAAGAGACCGTGTGAATCCGTCCTTAGACAAGGCTAGGAATTTACAGGGAGGGAAGTAAGAGAAGAAAGTATTAGCTCTAGAAACTGTTACTAATCAACAGAGACTGTTGCTCAGCCAAGGCCCTGTTAAATTCCTGAACCTAGAGCAAGGCAGCAAGGACTTAATAGCATTAGGAATAGGTTCGTTTTCTTCCTTTTCCATACCAAAAGGGGGGTGCATATTAGAGGGGGGAATAGAGTAGACAGTTCCGGCAGTCTGTAATTCCCGAGTACCTCAGAGGGTGCTGTTGCCAGGAACTTAGCAGAAAAAGGGGGCTGCGTCCCGCAATCATTTGAGAGACTCCATGGCAAAAGCCCCATGGCCTCTCCCTGGAGTTGAAGAATGTTACAGGACTCCTCTGTCTCCTTTTTGGTGGATGAAGAAACTCAGAAAGCAACACTTCTGCCAGAACTCTCCAAGATGCCCCCTTTGCTCCCAGTGACTCCATCACTGCCCGGGAAGCTGTCTTTTCTACCAGAGATGTTCGAGATACAGTTAAAAGTCGTGCGGCAGAGAAAAAAGGCAAGAATTGGTTTACAAGGGATGGCAAACAAGAGATACCAGAGCCTTTGGCCCTACCAATACTAAAACAACTCTGTGAAGAGAGTCCTTGCATTTCCTGAGGATTGGCAGAAGCCTTCCTCATGATGCATGTTGCTGTGGGTCTTTTTAGACTGGCAAAACGAGCTGTTGAAGGTTGCTTGATCTGTGCTAAAGCAAACAGCCGAGTTGCAAAGTAACCTGCCAGGGGAGGGAGGCCTTGGGCTGCATGTCCCTTCCAAAGACGCCAGGTGGATTTTCCTGAGATGCCCCAAGTGGCAAGGCTTAATATCTTCTGGTAATCGTATGTCAGCTAGCAAGGTGGCCAGAAGCATTTCCAACTGCTTCAGCAATGACAGGATCAGTTATTAAGGCATTGTTGGAACAAGTCATTCCAAGATAAAGCATTGTAGAAGCAATAGACTCAGATAGGGGAACTCATTTTACAGGAAAGATCCTTCAAGGGGTTTTGGCTTCTTTAGGAATACAATGGAACCTCCATAGGCCCTGGCACCCCCAGAGCTCAGCTCGGGTAGAATACAATGAATAGAGAAATAAACACCTTTTGAAGCTGGTAATAGAAATCAAGATGCCATGGGTAGGGCTTTGGACATTGGCTTTGGCGAGAATGAGGGCCCGACCCAGAAGAGAGATTCAGTTATCTCCCTTTCAATCGTCGTTTGCAATTACCCTGGTAAGTCTCAACCTTGGGGGGGGGGGGGAGGGGGGTAGAGGCAAGTGATGTATATTTAAAACCATCTGTGGCCAGGATACTGCTTCTTGTGAAACCCCTTCAACAGGAAGCTCAGCTGGCACAAGCCCCGCCTTTGGACTTTGCTGCTTGTAACATCCAACCGGGAGATTGAGTCCTAGTTAAGGGGTAGAAAGAAGCGCCAATGGTGGTGAAATGGCGTGGCCCATTCCAAGTGTCACTGACCACAGAAACAGCCATCAAGACAGCTGAACACAGGTGGACCCGTCACACTTGGGTCAAGGTCTCTGAAGCCTCAGAGATTTGCACATCTCGGCTGGAGGAGAAAGCCGGGAGGCCGTGACTGACACTCTGCAGGAGCGGGCTGGAGCAGTAGCCAGTGCTTCAACATCAGAGGAAGCCCTGCGTGCCTACCCACAGACCATCTGCTGAAATAGTCTGTATGGGCATCCCTCCTCTAGAATCTCCACTCACTGGGGGGCTAATACTTGCGGCCATTGTTGTACGTTAGGTGGTTTCTGTGTCTTCAATTGCCACAGGTGGTGCAGAAGACAACGTGAAAATTAGACTAGCTAATTAGATCACACTATTAAAACATTTTCCTTAATAATTCTACTTTTATATGGTCAGCTAAGTTTAGGCCAGGAGTGGGAGAATCAATTTGCAGCCTTAGGAGAAGAAGTAGCAAAAGTTTTTAACCTTAGCAATTGCTGGCTCTGTGGAGGGCCAGGAGGATCTGAAGAGTGGCCATGGTTGGCTAGCCCAGCTGAACCTAAGTGGTGGGTCAACACCCGACGTGAGGTCCATACTAGGACAGGATTTTGGGCCGAAGAAGGAAGTCCATGGCCACTTCATTCTTCTCAAAAAGGCACTTATTGCCTAAACAGGACAGGGCATGTCTATGTAGGAAAAGGCGTTTGTCAATTGACTTTCCCTCTGGGTTTAAACAATTGGGTTTCGAGCCCCAATTGCCCTCCTTACAATTGTTCCAAATATCAAGGCAAATGCAATCAAATACCTGTTCGGCTCACTAATGGTAGCTGCGTAAGGTGTTCTTGCCACACTTACCAAAAATATTTGGAAGCCTGTAAAGCAATGGGGAGGAACAAGGGCTTTTTTGACCACCTATTTTTGAGCTGTCCCCACAAAAATTCCACAAGTAGAAGACATGTTGTTTGTGATTATCAGTGGGAATGGCAACACCCGATTGGAACTCAAAGCCTTTTAGTGAGTTCTGCTCCAAATGCAACCAAGCAGCTTGCAGATGTAAAAGTAGATGGGAACCCTGTGTGGGAGCTTGGAAATGCAAATACTGTGACCCTTATGGTGGGGCAACTATTGTTGGAGGACCGTTAGGCCCGGGAATCCTCCTGTATTTTGACCCACCAATTGATGGCCAAGGGTAGGAAGGCCCCTTTGCTAATGGAACATGGGCTTTGAAAGGACATTATTGGATTTGCGGCCAATATGCTTAGCTCAGGCTACCTCCAAACTGGTCAGGGATATGGTATATTTATTAGACCATTGTTCTTTTTGCTACTACAAGTTCAGGGAAATCGCTTAGGAATCAAAATCTGTGATGATTTAATTAGAGAAAAGCAGTCAGCTGATGCAGCCCTGGCTGGAGGGAGCACCCCAATTTGAATGAGATAATTAGGTTACAGGCTGTCTCGGAAATAATTACCAACCAGCCAGCCACAGCTCTTGACCTTCTAGCTGACCAACCCACTTGAACGAGGAAAGCGGTATTTCAACATTGGATGGTATTAGATTATCTGTTAGCAGAAGAAGGAGGAGTTTGTGGGAAATTAAATGACTCGAGCTGCTGTTTGCAAGCAGATGACAGCGGAAATGTGGTCAAACAAATAACAAAGGAAATAACGCCAGCTCATGGACCTGTCCAAATGTTGAAAGGATGGTAATGGGACATGTTTGCATGGTTAACTGGCCAGCTATGGGCTAAATGAATACCATTTCTCCTCTTATATGCTATAGCAACTCTCATCTTTTTACCATGCGTGACACCATGCTGGGTGCAGCTCTTTCAGCAGGTGCTCAAGGGGATGCCGCTAGCAGCCATGCCTACCTGATCCAGAAATGCATACAAAAGGACAGAAAAGGATGTCACTGCAAATAATAGCAAAACCCAAGAAGGCTCCAGAAGAAAAAATTGAATCAATGGTAATTAAGGTTTGTAAAGACAAATACAGATCAAATTAAAAGAGGAGGGATTGAAAGGAGTGAGATGGATGAGTCCTTACAATCAGACCGTGTGAATCGGCCTGTAGACAAGGCTAGGAACTTATGGGTAGTGAAATAACAGAAGAAATGATTAGTTCTCGAGAACTGTTACTAATCATCAGAGACTGTTGATTAATCGAGGCTGTATTAAATTCCTGAACCTAAAGCAAGGCAACAAAGACTTAATTTTATTAGGAATGGTTTCTTTTTCTTTCTTTTCGATGCCAAAAGGGGGGTGCATATTAGAGGGGGGCATAGAGTAGGCAGTTCCGGAAGTCTGTATCTCCCGAATACCTCAGCCAGTGGGGAAAAGGAAGAGGGCGTTGTGGCCGGGAACTTGGCATCAAAAGGGGGCTGCATCCCGCAACCGTTTGACAGACCCCATGGGAAAAGCCCCATGGACTCTCCCTGTAGTCGAAGAATGTTGCAGGACTCCTCTGTCTCCTTTTCGGACATAAACCTCAGGCATCGTGGATTAATTTTCCCTAACGGCAGCGACCTACCGCGTGGTCTCCGTGCTCCTCCCCAGCCCCCCGGGAGGTGTAAAATAGTTCCCGGCGGCTCCCACCGCGCGTTACAGACGGCTGCGCGGCCCCGGGGCTGCCCGCTGTGCTCCCCTGCCCCGCCAGGGCTGCCCGCGGGCTGCGGAGCCACGTCGCCACCGGCGCGGCCAGGGCCGGGGCCCTTCTCGACAGCAGCCGAGGGGCTGCGGAGCGGGCGGCTGCGGGACGAGCAGCTATTTTATGCCCCGCGCTGCTGCCGCCTCCATCTAGCTCTCCATCGCGCCGCCGGCCGCCCCCCGCCTGGCGCGCTCACGCTCGGCCGCACTCGCCGCCCGCCCAGCCTCGCCGGAAGCTCTCCCGCCCGGGCCGTGCCCCGGCTCCGCCTGCGGCTCGGCAGGGCCCGGCCGCACGCGTGCTGCGTGGCTCGTGGCACCCGCGTTGCGCCGCAGGCGACGGGGAAAGCGGGGCGGGCCGGCGCCGCCGTGGTAGCGCGAGGAGAGGAGCGCCCGGGCGGGGCGGCGAGTGGTGCGGCGGTGAGCGCTTCTGCTTCCTGTCGCTCGGCGGCCGCCCACGGCAGGTGCCGTGTGACTCCGCGGAGCGGCGGGGCCGGCCGGGCGGTGCGCGGCCAAGCTTTCGGCCAGCGGCGGCCGCAGCGAGAGGCTGCTGGCACTGCCCGTGCCGGTGGAGAGAGCGGGGATCCGAGGCCGGCCTTCCCAGGGCGACGAGGGGTGGCCGCCTTTACCGCGCTGCCCTCCCTGCAGCACGTGGCCGATTCCGGCGAACCCGGCGTCCCAGCAGCGGCGCGGGCGGGAGGGAGTGGGGAGCGCGCTGGGTTGCCGTGCCGGCCGCTCCCGCCCAGCGCTGCGCTCCGCCGAGGCGTTTTCCCGACCGTCCTGGGCGAGACGTAAGGGACGCTGAACTTGGAGCTTGGCTGTCCGTGGGAGCAAGTCCCCTCCATTGTCGATGTCTTTTTCCTGCCCTCCGATTCCGCTACCTTGTGGTAGGTGCGATGGTGCTGAACAAGGGCGGTGTCTTGGCACAGTTGCTGGCATAGATGGTGCGGGAGCTCCACGCAAGGAGCTTTGAGTGGCATGTGTGAGGGTAGGAGGGTACGGCACCCATAGCTGAAGGCAAAAAATGTCGGGGCATGTCATCAGCCGCAGTCGTGCTAAGTTGTTCATCTTTGCAAACTGCTTGCCGAGTTGTTCCTTTCTTAGGTAATGGGGGTTTGTATCAACCAGAACTGCATATGGTCAGTATTTGCAGAGAAGGCTACTTGGACTGTTGTTGAAGTGAGTGTAGCAGTTTCTATGGCATTCTGCACAAAAAGTGACAGGTCTCTCTGTGTTCCCCAATTCTTAACAAAGATGAAGTTAGCAAACCCCTGAAAAGAGGTTTTGCAAAACTTCAGGGATTTTTTCCTACTAGTACTGTAGAGACAACCATCGTCACCTTGTCTTTCCAAAAGTGAAGGTTACCGATTTTTGTCCAAGAGCATCAAGTGCTTTTGCTCAGCGTTTGTGTGCATGCATTAGCCTTGTTCTTGTTCTTCCTTGGAGAACTTTTACAGTACTCAGATGATCTGTGTAGGCTGCAGACTGCAGTGGTGAACTTCAAGGCTTCCAGCAGAAGGGAGATGCTGTCCACGCTTTGGTTCCTCCTTAGTCTGAACCTTCAATGTCCAAGGCTTCACTTTTCAAGCAATTGGAAGAGCTCCAAAATAAGATATGAACAGGTCTTAATTGACCTTGTCACCCCCCCTGTTAGTCAAGTAATGCTGTGCTTTGGATTTAATTGACGAGTGCAACATGTGCTTAAAATATCCTCGATTACCCTCTCAGAAGGGTTTGAATGGAGAACAAGGAGTTCCCAAGACAAATATTTGGTGTACGAGAAGTAGAATTTAGGAGTTGATTGCAGAGCACTGCATGCACCAATGTCTAAGGAGAATCCATCTTTTGATGTCCCATCTATGCTTGTTCTCATTTGAAATCCTGAGCATTCTGCAGGTTGGTTTTCTTAGGGTTGGGGCTGGGGAAGGAGTGATGGTGGGAGAGGGGTGGGTGTTGTTTTTGGGTTACTTTTTTGTTTCCAGAATAGTGTACAAAGAACTTGTGCCCAAAATCAGCAGTATGAAACAATGCAGATATAAAAGAAGGTCACAGAAATGTCAGATAATATGAATCTGAAAGCGCTTCAGTATTTTACCCAGGAGTTTCACTCCAACAAGGTAATTTTCCTTCACAGAAATGTAGTGGCAGGCTTATGCCATGCTAGAAGTGATGACCTTTCTCTGCCCCAAATTGAGCAGCAAAATATTTTGGCTCTTGATTTAAACCCCTGAGCCAGCTGTGTTTCAGGCTGCAGAAGCTGCAGCTGTGGTGGCAGACACGGGGTGCAGCCCTGCCTGCCAGTCCCCAGCTGGCCTGCGCTGGTGGCAGCCGTCAGCGCCCGGGGTCCCCTGTGCCACCCATGCCAGGGCTCTGCCTGCCTGCCTCGCAGCCCTGGTAGCCTCAGGGAAACATCGCCCTACTCCATCTGCTTTAAAAACAAACAAGCAAACAGAAAGCTCACTGGAAATATATGTAGAAGTCTTGAAACTAATTATCAGCACTTGCTCGGAGTTTGTTGATGGAGCAAATGGATTTTACATAAACTGGTATTGCTGGTACTACTTTTAAATTAGGTTCCTAAACTTCAGAAAGGAGGAGATGGTGGTCACGTACCCCTGAGGAATGTTGGAAACAGTAAGACAGCTCAGTCATTTCAAGGTGGCCAGAAAATGGGTGTGGCAGTGGAGTGGACACTCTGTGAGTAGGTAGCCTTAAGTCATGTAACGACATGCACTTCAGCGGGAATTTTGCATCAACACCTAGAGATCATGTCATGATGTGTTGCATAACAACAAATTGGGCCAAAATTCTGCTGACTTTGACCAAGGTGGACGGGCCACCTTCACTTAAGCTGGCAAAGGGACATAAGTCAATGATGTTTGAAAAACAGCCATGAAGCATAGCCCCTTTAGTTTGTTGGACTGTTGCAAGTCTGCAAAGCTCTGTTGACAGGTCATTGGAAGTAGCTGTTGGAATCTAACTGCAGTTGGACGCTTTGTCAGTCAGCATCAGCAGGAGGCTTAACGGTTTAGGTTGAGAGGTGGTGCATGTTTTTTTTCAGAGGAATGGCCCAGTGAAGAGCAGTGTTCACTGCCATGGCTACCATTGTAGCCTTCAAGAGCAATGGTTCATTCAGAGAGAACTTCCTTGGTTCTGCTGGTTTGGTTTCGCAGCTGGAGCAAAGGTACAGCACCGGAAGCAATTCCTAGGGCAGAAGCGGGAGCTATCCAAAGCTCCTGACTTCGTTGTCTAAGTGAGCGTAGTCTAATTGGAGGAGTGGTGAGCATCAGTGATATCAGATTTTTTACAAGTTCTTAATTCTGTCAAATCAAGAAAGAAGGAGAGCGATGAAGATGAAATCCTTTCCTCTTAAATCTGCCTACGCAACAACTTCAGGGGTAGTTGTAATGTGTATTCACCTATTTTGAATTGCCCAAAACCAGGCCTAGAGATGCTTCAGAGTCAGAGAAGCAGGTATTTGCTTTATTCGGTGCTGGGTGCGTGGGGGATCACTCCTAACACACATACACACACACACAGACAGACACACACAGAGCACGCCATACAGTCCAGCATTATGTGTAAAAATTATGAATATTCATCACAATTCTTGGGATAGGAGTGGTTCTAGAAATTACTTCTCGGAAGTCATTAATATCATTAGCATACGTGCCATGCATGTGCTGTGTACGCTGATGGGTGCACTGAGGAAGGCTCCTCTTCTTCCTCGGGGGTCTTTCTGATGAAGATCAGCAGTCTTCGTCACAATGCACTTTTTACCTTTCTTTCTGGAGCATGCGCAGTTCTTCGCTGGATGATTCAGCGATCTCTGTGCTGGTTTTCAAAAGATCCTCTTCCTCTTATCTTGACAAGATTAAGGCGAAGCCTGCTGCTTAGGTTTCGTGATTAACATTTGCTGTCTCTTAGTAGTTCACTCGTGTTTACATGAGTTAACTATGGATCAACCCCCTTCTCAATTTTAGCGCTGAAAGGATCTTAGAGTCATTTAAAGAGATGTCTCCTATGGAGTACTATAAAACTGCTGTCATACATGAAATCCCTATTTAGCTTGGTCTTTGCATGTTAAGTGCCTTAATTAGTTAATTTTGAATTAAACAGTTCTTTTAATTGAATGATAAAGTTAACCCATCAACCCAGGTACAAAAATCAAGCTTTATTATTAGTGTTTTCACTTGTTCAAAGCAGTTTGTACCAGTCCCAGTTAAAATTCCCAGTTAAAAGTTTCCTAGTTAAAAATCCCTTTTTCAAACTTTAAACCACTTGTACACTGTAAGAGTTGTTTTTCCTATGTTAATTGTCTACTTTTATAAGTGTTTTAAGAGGTATTAGATGTATTTTAATTTTTTTTGAGGTTTTTGCTTTGCACTTTAGTCTCGGGACTAACTCCAAAACCCCAGTTTCTAACAGCCAATTGCTATTTTTAGCCCCATAGCCGTTATTCTGCAAGTAAGCTCCATAGCAACCTGAATCTTAATGAAGGCATGTTACCACCCTTACTTCAGCTGTTACTACCCCCCTGACAACGACGAGCTATTGGTAGACAGAGATGATCTGTCAAAAGGAAAGCACCAATCACTTTAGACCACAGGGGTGTGCTGTGGGCGGACCGGGGCGGAGCAAAGGCACTATAAAACCACGAGGCAGGCGTCAGAGCTGCGCAGAGACCAGTGCAGATCAACTGTAGTGGACACCAGTGCTGGGTACTTAAGCCTTACTCCTATTAAGGAGCCTTTAATAATTTTTACCTTTGACTTTTGGATTAGCTAAAAGTCAGCCCAGCACTGCAAGTTCTTCCACCAGAGGTTCAGTGCTGTCTAAGCCTGAAGATCTCTAATCCCTGCGCTCCTGGGGCATACCTCCTGAGCCACTAGGATCCCAAATTTTTATATTTTGGTAATTTTTGTAATTTTTCAATTTTTCCGTTTTTAATAAATTATTTTAATTTTTACTAAGAGTTGTCTCATTCCTCACAACTGCCATAATGGTAACACGTTTTCATACAGTAGTTTTAGCACAGAAGCAATATATGTACAATCTTGGATGTTTCATCCTGCTGGCTCAAGAGCCAGTGTTGAGCTTTTCTCCTTTAAATCCAGTCTTAGAGCTCTGCAAGGATCACTGCAGCGTGACGTTGTGACAAGGGGATGCTGATTCATGCATAAACCTTTGATGCTTTCCTTATATCTGCAAGCAGCTTTGAAAACCAATGATTATCTGGCATGTTGCGACTTGAGAGTCATGGTAAAGGTTTCGCCAAACACTTTGTAATATCATGCAACAGCTTTCATTCCTAAGGAAATAGCATTGAGCATATCGCTGGCAAAATGCTGAAAGAATGAGCCCAAACCAATATCCTTTAATGGGAAAGATGGAAAACATTTAGATGTGTTTATTTGAACTAAAATGACTGTGGACCAAGCCTAAATGTATTTCACACTAAATTCTTAGAACTGATTTTAAGGGAAGAAGTGAGAAAGATGAATTCACAAGTGGAATTTTCAGCAGCATAATATTGAGCATTTATTAGTAGAACAAAGGCATATCACGGCACGGGAGCACTTAGCAATATTGCTAGAGGCGTGGCTCCATTCATTTTACTGTGAACTTGAGTACTTCTTTAAACATAGTCCTTTCACCCAGAAAGTAATTTACACTTCACTCAACTTTCCCCCCTTCGTCTCTGCCCCCTTGCGCCAGCACACGCCAGCACACTGCCGCCTCGGTCCTCTGGATAGCTCCAGAACTGAAGGCAGGCACCCCCCTCCGGTGCCTCCTCAGTCTCCAACCTAATTTGTAGTTGACAGTTTCTTTGGGAGGTGTGAGTTTTGATAACAGACTTCCTGGGATGCATGCGGTTTATCTTCTTTGTTTCTTGAAGATGTCTTGGTTTCTACCTCTGTAATTTCTCAACCTAAAGGACATTTATGATCATGTGTTTATTCCTACGTTTCCCAACATGTTACCACTCTTTCGAAGTTACAATTTACTCTAGTCTTGTTTTTACTTACCTATATTTTACCTTAACACTATTTCTACATAGTACATTATCACTTCTAAATGTTAAAATCATATATGCGAAAGACAATATTTATCGTTCACTCATTTATCACAGGAGGAATGTGTTAGCTGCTTGTGTTGCAGTTCACTTGTAATTCTGGTCTATTACCGCAGGCCTGGGCCCTAGGGTGTATCACCGTGTCCCGCAGCCATAGGGAGGAGGAGGAGAGAAGATCCAGCAGGCAGGAATTGTGCAGCAAGATTTATTCCTTTAATTATTTTACAAACTCTTTTATAGACTTTTTTCTTCATAGTCTAATTGGACAAAGGATCAGCCCCCCCCTTGGGGTGATTGGCTAAAATCCTAAACCATCCATTGTCAAAATATTTTTCTACTAGACCATAAACAAGACTTTTCAAGGTTGCAGGTGGCTTGGTTGTTTACATACTCTGCTACCTCTTCTGTGAGAGAGAAAAGTCTCTCACGGACTTAGAAAATAGCAAGAAAATCCTCGCGAGCAGCATTTTTGTATCTACCATTCCCCCTTTTTGTTTGATAAGATAACAACTCCACTATTAATCCTAAATAGAAATTTACATCAGTTATTAATTCTAAATATGTCCTTAAGGCTTTACCTATCTGACTCCATAACAAGAAATTTAAAGTTCAGTCTCTGCCTGTGGAAGGACCATCCCAGTCTCTGCTTGTAGAAGGACCATCTGCCTGATGGTCAACATCTTGGTCATCATCAGAAGAGTCATTAGGCTGATGATCTACATTCTGGTCGCCATTTGGATGGTTGGCGTTCTGGTCATCATTTGGAGGTTGCCTGTTCTGCCTCTGGTGCCGTAGGGCAGGGCAAACACATTTTGCAGGTAGCCACCGTACCCCAGTATCTGTAGAAATGCAAGCATACCCACGACCCCAAACGATAAGCTCCCGCGGGCCTTCCCACTGGTTAGTGAGTAAATTCCACACCCAGACTTTTGCCCAGGGCAGTTGTCTCTTGCCTGCAGATTGCAATGAGAGAAAGTGATTCAGAATAACAGGATTCTTTGAATTTTGTGGTACCATAAGCTGATTAATTGTATACGAGCTTTTGCTAGTCGGCTTCAGTAACCGAATTCAAAGGTTCCTGTGAGAATTGTTGAAAAGTCGTGATAACAGCCCTTAATTCAACTAAGCAGAGTCTGACTCGGATTGGTGTGTTAATCAACCACTGCAAAGGCAGTGTAGGATACTGTGCACCCTTGCGCACAGTGACCCCTGCTAAAAATTTGTCCCAATCCGTATGCCCCAGGCTGCCAACACAACCCGGTCCCCAAAGGTTAAGGGAAGTGGTAGTAACATAAGGCCTAATTGTAGCTGTGTGCCCCTCTGAGTCCTTCACCATCACAGGCCGTTCGCTTCAATAGCTCTGTGTGGTTCCTCCTAATCCTGCGATGGCCGATCCCACGGGGGGTAAAGGCCATGAGGGAAGCCACGCAGAGAAGGAGATGATAGTTGCATCAGCACCAGTATCAATCAAACCTCGAAGCTGAGTCCAGGGCGGACGGGCGTTCAGCAGGATCAGGGTACATGTCATCTGTGGCCTTTGGTCAGAGATGTCTGCAGCCCAGAAGGCCTGCGGAAGTCCCGTAGATCCACTGCCGTTATCTTTGTGAGTTTGTTGTTCTATCCTGGGGACACAAGACTTAAAAGGCACTAATTTAGCAAGGCAGGTCTTTTCAGGAATAGTTACAGGGGGTTTTCAAATTCCCTATAAAACTGAGGACAAGGCTCCAAGGAGCGGATTCCCATCAATCCGACCTCATCATCATCCTATTGCATTAAACCTGTTAGAAGCCAGACCTGAACAGCCTCTCTCTTCCTTTGTCTCTGAGCTAACGTGAGCCGACATCATCGGCTCCTGCCGTGTTTCCCTCTGCAGAGAAGCCAGCTAGCTAGCCCAGCAAGCAGCTCTTTTCCTGATCCCGAAGTCGCTTCAGCGACGCGTGGAGGTAACGCAGCTGGACTGTCTCTGACCTGGGGCACGCCAGAGTCGGTGCCTCGAGCACCAAACGCTGCGTTATTGGACATTGAAGGTTCAGACTAAGGAGAAACCAAAACGTGGACAGCATCTCCCTTCTGCTGGAAGCCTTGAAGTTCACCCCTGCAGTCTGCAGCCTACACAGATCATCTGAGTACTGTAAAAGTTCTCCAAGGAAGAACAAGAACAAGGCTAATGCATGCACACAAACGCTGATCAAAAGCACTTGATGCTCTTGGACAAAAATCGGTAACCTTCACTTTTGGAAAGACAAGGTGACGATGGTTGTCTCTACAGTACTAGTAGGAAAAAATCCCTGAAGTTTTGCAAAACCTCTTTTCAGGGGTTTGCTAACTTCATCTTTGTTAAGAATTGGGGAACACAGAGAGACCTGTCACTTTTTGTGCAGAATGCCATAGAAACTGCTACACTCACTTCAACAACAGTCCAAGTAGCCTTCTCTGCAAATACTGACCATATGCAGTTCTGGTTGATACAAACCCCCATTACCTAAGAAAGGAACAACTCGGCAAGCAGTTTGCAAAGATGAACAACTTAGCACGACTGCGGCTGATGACATGCCCCGACCTTTTTTGCCTTCAGCTATGTGTTATAAACATATATTATATTGGCTTCTCGCAAAGTATAAAGGTAGATATTATATAATGTTAGAAATGCTTTTTGCTGTGTGGATGTAGTTTTCTCTCTTTAGCAAGAATGTTAGCAAGTGTGAGCAAGTAAGATAACCTCCAAGCGAACAGAGGATGAGGCCCAAGGAGCTGCTAATCAACACTTTGTCCAGGGAACAAAAGGGCCAAAAGGCTACTCCGCCCGGAGAACCGGAGAACAGGCGGCCAGGAGAGTCCGAGAGCCGTTATCACCACTCTGCCCGGGGGGCAAAGAGGCCCAAAGCTGCAATCAGCCCTGACTGTCTGGAGAATTAAGAGATCCACCCTACCATCGACTCTTACCTAGCCTAGTGGGCCCAACCCCAAGAATCAAGAGAAATAAAACCACAAGGCAGAAGACTACGCATGCTCTAAAAAGGCGGAACCAAGGAGTGGCCATGCAGAACAGCTCCAGGAAAAGTTTTAATATGAATGAAGAACAGACAGTAAAAATGGTATAAAAAGGACTCGCCTCTAGCATCAGGTGTGCTCTTGGCAGAGCGCCAAGGCACCCGGCCGTTACCCCTTTGCTTTATTTTATGTGTCTCTTATTGTCTTTATATTAAACGCTTTAAATTCTCACAGGAGAGTGAACCTTCTCTTATTGTCTTTATATTAAACTCTTTAAATTCTCACAGGAGAGTGAACCTCGTTTTTCACAATTGGGGGCTCGTCCCGGATCTACACCTCGCCTCTGAAAAGCGTGGGAGGATTCAAGAAGCAAGGGTAAGGCGCCTCCCGCCCAAGTTGGCAGGACCTTTGCTTAGCATCCTCTGGCGCGATTTGGTGGCAGCAGGGCAATACCCGGAGGACAAGAAAGACACAAAAATAAAGCAAATGAAAGAGAGCGCTCTCGACAAAAATCCCACAGACACTGGAAAAGAAACAGGACTGGTAAGTATTGTCCAAAGAAAAAGTGGGTGGTTACGGGAGATGAGTGTGTGTGAATGGTCATACATGAAATCCCTATTTGTGCTTGGTCTTTGCATATTAAGTGTTTTAATTAATTAATTTTGAGTTAAATATTTTAAAATTGAATGTTAAAATTAACCCATCAGCCCAGGTACACAAATCAAGTTTTATGATTATGGTTTTCACTTGTTCAAAGCAGTTTGTTTGCACCCTTCCCAGTAAAAAAAAAAAAAAAAATCCCCAGTTAAAAGTTCCCCAGTTAGAATCCCTTTTCAAACATTAATCACTTGTACACCATAAGAGTTATCCTTCCTGTGTTTACTGTATACTTTTACAAGTGTTTTAAGATGTTGGATGTATTTTAGTACTTTTTTTAGGTGTTTTTACTTGTACTTTGGTTCCAAGGCAGATTTCAAAACCCCAGTTCCAACAAACAGCCCAGCCCCCATAGCCATTACCCTGTAAGCTCTATGGCAACCTGAATTTTAATGACCCTTATCTCAACTAGTACCACCCCTCTGACAAGGATGAGCCATTGGTGGACAGAGATAATCTGTCAAAGGGAAAACACCAATCACCTTGAACCGAAGGGGTGGGCTGTGGGTGGGCTGTGGGTGGAGCAAAGACACTATAAAACAGGGAGCACGAGAAAGGCACGCCCCTTCTCTCCAGCCTTGCTGAGGTGGAGTTCAGTGCTGGGAAGGCGTATTCCTATCAAGGAACTTTTAGTAATTTTTTTTTGGCTTTTGGGCCGGCCAAAGGCCAGCCTAGCACTGCAAGCCCTTTTTCTCTACCTGAGGTTCAGTGCTGTTTCAGCCAGAAGATCAAAAATCCCTGCACTCCTGGGGCATACCATCTACCGAGCCATAGGATCCCAAATTTTTAATTTTTTTCACTTTTCCGTTCTTAATAAATTGTTTTAATTTTTAACTAAGAGTTGTCTCATTCCTCACATGAATGAGACGCGGGCTGGTTGCCCCCAGATCTGCGAAGCGAGTGTGGCAGTCTCTGAGTGCTGCGGCTCCGTCTTGTTCGCGAGAACAGCGGCCAGCCAGGAGACGAAGCGAGAGATAAGAGGAGTGAAAGAATCTCCCGGGGTGACTGGGACGGGGTCCCAGGGAAGGGGTTGCAAAGTGGGAGCTACCCCCCCCCCCCCATATGCTGGGTTGAGGAAAACTCCAAGAGCACCCAGGGCCTAAAAGTACCCCAAGAGAAGTTGGGGGGTTGGATGCTAGCAATGCTGGGTTGAGGGAAATCCAAGAGCACCCAGAATCCTAAGGATTATATCATACCCATGGGTGGATACTAACAAGTGACTTGAAAGAGGTACCTTATTATTCTGTTGTAAGAATGAGAGAGTGAACAAATATTAAAAAGAGTGAATGTGTGAATGAAAAACTGTGTAATTAGAAGTTAACTTTGTTTTTGGGGAAGGTGGGCTATAGTAAATTTTTTTGGTTTTTGTACTGTGAAAGGGTGGGTAGTATTTTACAGCAGGGAAGATTGGTGTTTTAAAGGAATGAATTAGTATTTCAAAGGGGGGGATAATCATGTGTACTGGCCAAAATATGGGTCTGATGAGGCATGGATTTTCCAGGCTCTAAATGTATTTGTAAATTCAAAAGAGCCATCTCACCCTGAGGAGAGAGAATATGCTTCTTGCTGGACAGGAATTACAAAACCTCTGGGAACCAAAGTCTTTAAACTATCAGAAACCCCAGAGGAAAAGCAAACAGAAGAGAAAAAAGGCTGGGACCCTTTAGAAGTATTGCCTCCACCGCCAGCACTAGAAGCTGCACCCCTCCTCCCAGCTCCGGGGTTTCCTCCGCCGCCAGTATCAGAAGCTGCCTCCCCCCTCCTCCCCCTGGCTCCGGGGCTTCCCCCTCCAGCCCCCCCTCCGCCCGCACCGGGGGCCTTTCCCCCGGCAGCCCTCCCGCCCCAATGGAGCGGGGGGGGAGCCCTGCCCCCGCCCATGCCGGGGATCCCGCCCTTCCCGTATATCTCGGGAATCCCAGCACCCTCAATTGAATCAAGGGAAACGTCACACGTCCCGGCTCCAGCCCCCACCTCTCCTGCCTTGAGAAACCCGGCTTCAGAGCCGGCCCCCACCTCCTGTGCTCCGGAATATTTGGCTTCACTGCCATACCCCACCCCCACCCTCTGCACCACAGAATATTCGGCTTCAGCGCCAGACTTTGAATCTGCCCCTCCTCCCCAGGGGAGTTCGGTGCTTTCTTCCCAAATAAACCCTCTTCTTAACGAAGGAGCACCATACCAGAATACAAGAGGTGCCATTAAGGCTCAGAGGCAGCCCAACAATCCCTCCATTGCTAAACAAACAGAGGGAAGCCGAGAAATTCATTTATTTCCATTAAGAGAAGTACCTATGGGAGGAGGGGGAACGGGCTTTGTAAATGCTCCTCTAACCTCTACAGAGGTTAGGAATTTCAAAAAAGAAATTAAAGGATTATTAGAAGACCCCATAGGTACAGCTGAGCAGTTGGACCAGTTCTTAGGTCCCAACATTTTCACTTGGGAAGAAATGCAATCAATCATGAAAATAATATTCTCCCAAGAAGAAAGAGAAATGATTAGAATTGCTGGAATAAAAATTTGGGAAAGAGAAAACCAACAAGGTCCACCCAGGGATCAGAAAATGCCCATTACACCTCCTAACTGGAACCAAAATAATGAAGCTGGGAGGGGACATATGAATGATTATCGTAATTTGATAATCAAGGGAATAAAAGAGGCGGCACCCCGAGGACAAAATGTCAGAAAGGCCTTTGAGGGGCAGCAAGGGAAGGAAGAAACCCCGACTGAGTGGCTGGAGAGGCTCCGAAAGAATATGAAACAATATTCTGGGATAGACCCAGAGTCCCTAGCAGGGCAAGCCCTGCTAAGAGTTAACTTTGTCACTCATGCCTGGCCAGATATTAGGAAAAAATTGGAAAAAATAGAAGACTGGTATGAGAAACCATTACAAGACCTAGTAAGGGAAGCTCAAAAGATATATATATGTCCGGAGGGATGAAGAAAAAGCCAAAGTGGAAGCAAAGATCATGATAGCCACTATGCGAGAGAGTACCTTCCAAAAAAATCTAAAGCCCTCAGGTAACACTCCTAAACATTCAAGATTCAGAAATGGTGGAAAAGAGAAAAATAAAACCTCAGTACAATTAAGATTCCAAGAACAACCCAGGGATGCCTGTTTTTATTGCAAGGAAGAAGGGCATTATAAAAGAGAATGCCCCCACCTGAGGAGGGATCTGAAAATATTTCAAGAAACACACACAGAAGAACAATAGGAAAGTCATGGGCTCTCTTTTTGGGGGGATAAATACCATCTGGAGCCTTTGATAACTTTAAAAGTAGGCCCCCAAGAGGAAGTATTAGAATTTATAGTTGACACTGGGGCAGAAAGGACTTGTGTGATGAATATTCCAAAAGGGTGTGATGTGAGTAATGATATGGTAAAAGTAACAGGAGCAAAGGGGGAAGGATTTCAAGTCCCTGTCATTAAAGATGTGGTTATTGAAGGGGAAACAAAAATAGGGATAGGGGATGTTTTGTTAGTTCCTGGGGCTGGCAGCAATTTATTGGGAAGGGATTTACAAATCCAACTGGGGATTGGAGTCATACCAGAAGAAGGGAAAATGACAGCCAAAGTGTTAAAACTTAGCCAAGAAGATGAAAGCAAAATTAACAGAGAGGTTTGGGCTGGGGAAGGGAATAGGGGTGGACTAGATATTGACCCCATAAGGGTCACAACTGAAAAACAAGAATGTCCCATTCGTGTACGTCAGTACCCTATATCTTTAGAAGGGAGAAAAGGCTTAAAACCAGTGATAGAAGAATTAATAAAGGATGGGACACTAGAACCTTGTAAATCCCCTCATAATACCCCTATTCTCCCAGTAAAGAAATCTGATGGAAATTATAGATTAGTGCAAGATTTAAGAGAAGTAAACAAAAGAACACGGGCCTGCTACCCTATGGTTCCTAATCCCTGTGGGAGTGTGTTTGTTTAGTTCAGTCCGGGTCTCCCCCCTATGTTCTGTAAGTTTGGTGTACCCCAGTTGGCACCCCCCCCTGTTTCCTTTAAATCACCCTGTCTGTCATTTTTATCTCCTCCCAGGACCCTGTCTGTCACTCTGCCACCCCTCCCAGGCTTCTGGAAAGTTCTAGCCAGGGGGCCAGGTGATTAGTCCTGGGAAAGGAGTCCCTCCCTTCCCCTGTTATAGTTGGTTCCCTTATGTGTCCCTCGTTCTGCTTGCCGCACCCTTCCCTTCCCTGGTTGGTTGTTCTGTACACCCCCCCCCCCCATGCCCCCCCCGCCATAAAATGCCCCGGCGCGCGATCTGCAGGTGCTCTGGGTTGGGCACCCCTGGTGGTTGAGGTCCCCCCGTCCGGAGGGCCAATAAACTTTCTGGATTTAACCCAACTCTGAGCCTGCCCCCTTTCCTCCGCCGTCTGCCTTTATCGCCGCGGTCCCTTGGAAGGACCCACGAGCCAGACCTTTGATCCCTCCGATATCAGAGGCTGGCCCCCGTTGCCTGCTGTGTCCCGAGCTGACCGGGCTGAGTGGGAACTGTTCCCAGAGGACACAACGGCAAATCCCTACACTCTTTTAAGCAAAATTCCACCTCAACATCAGTGGTTTAGTGTGGTGGATCTTAAAGATGCCTTTTGGGCCTGCCCACTGGCAGAGGAAAGCCGAAATATTTTTGCCTTTGAATGGGAAGATCCAAACACAGGGAAAAAGAACCAACTGAGGTGGACTAAAGTGCCACAGGGGTATTGTGAGGCCCCAAATTTATTTGGGCAAGCCTTGGGAGAAATATTACAAACCTTCCCCATTCCCCCAGGAATACAAATTATCCAATATGTAGATGATCTTCTAATATCAGGAGAAGATGAAATTAAAGTCAAAGAAGCTACTATAAAGCTTCTAAATTTTCTTGGGGAAAAGGGACTAAGGGCATCAAAAGGGAAATTACAGTTTGTGGAATCAGAAGTAAAATATCTCGGCCACCTGATAAGCAAAGGTAGCCGAAAACTAAGTCCTGAAAGAATTACAGGGATTTTATCCCTCCCTCCTCCCTCTTCAAAAAAGGAGGTTAGGAGACTGCTGGGGCTACTGGGATATTGCAGACTATGGATTGAAGGATATACACAAGCAGTAAAATTTTTATATGAAAAATTAACAGGGGGAGACAATATACAATGCACCAAAGATGATGATAATAAATTAGAAAAACTGAAGTTGAAACTAGCCTCGGTACCAGCCCTAAGCTTACCCTCACTAGAAAAACCCTTTCACTTATATGTGAATGCAGAAAATGGAGTAGCTCATGGTGTATTAGTCCAGGAATGGGGAGGGGTGAGAAGACCAATAGCTTATTTATCTAAACTATTGGACCCAGTAAGCCGTGGCTAGCCAGTATGCATTCAAGCCATAGCAGCTACTGCTATTTTGGTGGAGGAGAGCCGTAAGCTCACCTTTGGAAGTAAACTGATTGTATACACACCCCATGCGGTCCGGAATGTGCTAAATCAAAAAGCTGAAAAATGGTTAAGAGACTCCAGGATATTAAAATATGAAGCAATTCTGATTGACAGTAATGGTCTAACTATAGAAACAAGCAAAAGCCTCAATCCGGCCCAATTCCTGTATGGAGAACCAAAAGATGACCTGGCACATGATTGCTTAGAAATATTCAATACCAAACAAAAGTTCGGGAAGATCTAGCAGAACAAGCCCTCTTAGAAGGGGAAAGAATATATGTGGATGGTTCATCCAGATGCTTGCAAGGAAAAAGAATGTCAGGATATGCCTTAGTCGATGGGATAAATATGCAGACCATCGAAAAAGGAAAACTACCTTCAAATTGGTCGGCGCAATCTTGTGAATTATACGCTCTAAAGAGAGCACTGGAGCATTTAGCACACAAAAAGGGGACCATCTATACTGATTCAAAGTATGCCTTTGGGGTAGTACATACCTTTGGGAAGATCTGGGAAGAAAGAGGTTTACTAAATTCAAAGGGGAAGGAACTGATACATGAAGGCCTGATTTCAGAAGTGTTGGAGGCATTAAAATTGCCTGAAGAAATAGCCGTAGTGCATATCAAAGGACACCAAAAAGGGATGACCCCAGAAATAAGAGGGAATAATCTAGCAGACCAAGAAGCCAAAGATGCAGCAGAAAATGGGACCGAACGAATTATGTTAATCCTGACCCCAGAAAGGGGAGAATTGGAAATCCCCAGATTTAGTAAAGAAGAAGAAAAAGAATTATTTAAGATAGGGGGAGAACAAGATCAATCTGGAAAATGGAAACTCCCTGATGGGAGACAGTTACTTAATAAGCCACTCACTAAGAGAATATTAGAAGATATGCATCAAAAAACTCATTGGGGTACTCAAGCTTTGTGTGATCATTTTCTAAGAAATTATGGGTGTATTGGAATCTTTGGGAACTGTATAACTTGCCAAAGAGTGAATAGGAAAATAATGAGAAAAACAACATTAGGAGGCCGCGAGTTAGCTCTGCGACCATTCCAAAGTATCCAAGTAGATTTCACTGAACTTCCTCAAGTACAGAGATGGAAGTTCCTATTAGTAATAGTAGACCACCTAACTCATTGGGTAGAAGCAGTTCCTGCTACTAGAGCTACAGCTAACATAGTATGCAAAACCCTTCTGGAACAAATTATTCCCAGATATGGAATGGTTAATAAAATAGACTCAGATAGAGGAACACATTTTACATCCAAACTCTTACAACAAATAACTCAAGCCTTGGGAATAAAATGGGAATTACATACCCCCTGGCACCCACAAAGTTCAGGCCGAGTAGAAAGAATGAACCAGACTTTGAAAAAAACTTTAACAAAATTAATGATTGAAACTCAAATGTCATGGGTCAAATGCTTACCTTTGGCTCTGTTGAGAGTCCGAACACAGCCCAGGTCAGACCTGGGAGTATCTCCTTACGAGATGATGTTCGGATTACCCTTCCTTACCACTCAACATGAAACAGCCACTTATGAAGTAGGAGAAGTAAGTGTCAAAAAATACGTCACCACAATTGCCAGAACACTTGAAAATTTGCGGCTGAAAGGAATGATCCCTCAAACCACAACTTTGGAGTTCAAAATTCATAATATCCATCCAGGGGAATGGGTACTAGTAAAAACATGGAAAGAACAATCTTTGACTCCACAATGGGACGGTCCTTTTCAGGTACTGCTGACGACTGAGGCCGCAATCCGGACCAAGGAACGAGGGTGGATCAAAGGACCAGCAGAATCAAAGGACCTGTAAAAGAACCTGAAGAGTGGACTGTAATATCCAAACCAGGTGATACCAAATTGATTCTTAAACGGAGGCCAGGTGACAATGAACTAGAACAATCTAAATAATCCAAGGGATATGCAAAGAATCACACCTAACTGAGAAGTGAAAGCCAAATTGATATCAGTGGCCCCTGGACAAATTCTGGGACATCGTGGAGAAGAATATTCTCACTTCAAACAGGAAGGGTTGGGACTGTATCAAACAGGGAACTCTCATGTTCTGATTCTAGCCTGTGACTTGTATTAAGAAGGGGGGGAATCACAACTTCCATCAGTGCCACATCATATACCCTGTTTGAATCATTCTAACACGGGGCATGCCAGCCAGGTCAAATATAAGTAATTAATCTGGAGGGAAATCGACATTCCACACCATCGACACCCTAGTTGTAGAAGGTGTCAAGCACAAAGTCAACCCCCTATCCAGACAAAATCATAAGCAACAAAAGTAATAACTTTGCTCTGCAGATGGGAATTACTAGTGCCTGTTGAATGGGAAACACCTAAGATACGATAAGATACTACAGTTAAAATAAGTACCAAAAGAAATTTGCCTAAAAGCTACAAAGGAAGCGACAAGGAAATAGAGGGCAAGACCGGGTTGGCCACTGTACTCGCCACCGAGAAGATCCAATACACCTGCCATGGGTTGCAACCTCATAGGCAAGGGAGGTGGGAGTATAAGCCATGCCGGACCTCTGTTATTCCTTCTTTTGTCACTTATCCTGGTCCCTTTCGGGACACCGGCAAGACCATGTTACAAATGCTATCGAAAGCTCTACATGGAAAGACACCGGGGCTTCTTTCTTATTACTCATATCCATATCAACAGTCACTGTTATGACTCGTCCAAATTAGGTATTTGCATGCATAAAGGGGAAAAATATTAGATTACAGAAAATTTGGGAACAAGTGGAAACAGACTAGGAAGTAATTGTCCAAAAGGAGAAAAATGGATTTGCTTCACAGCTGCCACCAGGGGAACAGTCCAAGATTTGGTAAAAGAACAAGTGGTAAGTAAAGATACAAAGCCAGCACAGCAACCTCGCCCTATATTCACCTCACGCCAGGACCTGTATGCAAAGCTCAAACAACAGTTAAAAGAGGAAAAAACCCCAAGGTTAGGAAAAAACCTGTTTGTAGAATTGGGGGAGAGGATAGGTAAAGAACTTAACATAACCAACTGTTGGGTCTGTGGAGGAGCTTTAATGGCAGAAGAATGGCCATGGAAAGGTAGCAGCCTAGGCCCGGTAGAACTCCTTAAATGGAACCGGACAAATATAAGAGGGGGGAACTGACCTGAGGGGTGGATTTTAAGTTCAACAGTGATAGGGGAAGAATGCCTCTGGCGAACTGGGAAAAACTTTCTTAATGAAGTAGGAAACACTCCCTGTAAAAGGTATAAAGTGAGTAACAAAACTCCAGCGTGGTGGGTCCCAGAAAAACCAACTTGGTATTGGGCTCAGAAAAAAGGAAAAGACTGTGTATACGATAATGAAGTTGGACTCTTTCAGTGTAGGAAAAAATCCTTATTTTGGAATCCCAGAAATATCCAAATTTTGGGAGAATATAAATCATCAAGAAGGTGCTTATTGGAAAGCACCAGATGGCTTATTTTGGATATGTGGGAAAAGGGCATACCCAAGACTCCCTTCACATTGGGAAGGGAGTTGTACACTAGGAATCATTCAACCAGGGTTTTTCCTTCTACCAGAACCAGAGGGAGATCAATTAGGAATACCTGTCTATGAAGACTTCAAAAGAAATAAAAGAGATTTAATTGGAGGATTCCAAAAATGGAAAGATGAGGAATGGCCCCCTGAGCGAATATTAGAAACATATGGGCCAGCTACCTGGGCACAAGATGGAAGTTGGGGATATCGAACCCCAATTTACATGCTGAATCGTATCATCAGACTCCAAGCTCTTGTAGAAATCATAACCAATGAAACAGCCGGGGCTATGGAATTAATAGTCAGCCAGCAATGCCAAACCAGAGCTGCAATATATCAAAATAGGCTGGCTTTAGACTATTTACTGGCTGAAGAAGGGGGTGTGTGCTGGAAGTTCAATACATCGGATTGTTGTTTAAAAATTGATGACAATGGGGATGCCCTTCTAGATATCGCCAACAATATCAGAAAAATAGCCCATGTACCAGTCCAAAAATGGGAATCAATGATGTCTGCTAACTGGTGGGATGGCATATTGGGGAAAGAATGGTGGAAGAAGCTAGGTTTCTTCCTCTTATGTGCTACAGCTGGTCTAATATTTCTCCCTTGCTTGATCCCCTGCTTTATTCGGCTAATCACCAGCGTAGTTCAAGGCATGCAAGTTGTGGCAATGCCTACTGACCCAAAGTTGGCTATGTCTGGAACAGCACAAAAAATTATGGTATTAAAAAGACAAAGTGATATAAAAGACCCTCTCGAAGAAGCCAAATTAATCTGTGAAAAGAACGAACGGACACTAGAAGCCAAGAAAAAAGAATTATTGCTCAAGCCAAATGATTTATAAAATAGAAAAGGGGGGATTGTTATAAACATATATTATATTGGCTTCTCGCAAAGTATAATGGTAGATATTATATAAGGTTAGAAATGCATTTTGCTGTGTGGATGTAGTTTTCTCTCTTTAGCAAGAATGTTAGCAAGTGTGAGCAAGTAAGATAACCTCCAAGCGAACAGAGGATGAGGCCCAAGGAGCTGCTAATCAACACTTTGTCCAGGGAACAAAAGGGCCAAAAGGCTACTCCGCCCGGAGAACCGGAGAACAGGCGGCCAGGAGAGTCCGAGAGCCGTTATCACCACTCTGCCCGGGGGGGCAAAGAGGCCCAAAGCTGCAATCAGCCCTGACTGTCTGGAGAATTAAGAGATCCACCCTACCATCGACTCTTACCTAGCCTAGCGAGCCCAACCCCAAGAATCAAGAGAAATAAAACCACAAGGCAGAAGACTACGCATGCTCTAAAAAGGCGGAACCAAGGAGTGGCCATGCAGAACAGCTCCAGGAAAAGTTTTAATATGAATGAAGAACAGACAGTAAAAATGGTATAAAAAGGACTCGCCTCCAGCATCAGGTGTGCTCTTGGCAGAGCGCCAAGGCACCCGGCCGTTACCCCTTTGCTTTATTTTATGTGTCTCTTATTGTCTTTATATTAAACGCTTTAAATTCTCACAGGAGAGTGAACCTCGTTTTTCACATATGGGTGCCGTACCCTCCTACCCTCACACATGCCACTCAAAGCTCCTTGCGTGGAGCTCTCGCACCATCTATGCCAGCAACTGTGCCAAGACACCGCCCTTGTTCAGCACCATCGCACCTACCACAAGGTAGCTGAATCGGAGGGCAGGAAAAAGACATCGACAATGGAGGGGAGTTGCTGCCACTGACAGCCAAGCTCCAAGTTCAGCGTCCCTTACGACTCGCCCAGGACGGGCGGGAAAACGCCTCGGCGGAGCGCAGCGCTGGGCAGGAGCGGCCGGCACGGCAACCGAGCGCGCTCCCCACTCCCTCCCGCCCGCGCCGCTGCTGGGACGCCGGGTTCGCCGGAATCGGCCACGTGCTGCAGGGAGGGCAGCGCGGCAAAGGCGGCCACCCCACGTCGCCCTGGGAAGGCCGGCCTCGGATCCCCGCTCTCTCCACCGGCACGGGCAGTGCCAGCAGCCTCTCGCTGCGGCCGCCGCTGGCCGAAAGCTTGGCCGCGCACCGCCCGGCCGGCCCGGCCGCTCCGCGGAGTCACACGGCACCTGCCGTGGGCGGCCGCCGAGCGACAGGAAGCAGAAGCGCTCACCGCCGCGCCACTCGCCGCCCCGCCCGGGCGCTCCTCTCTTCGCGCTACCACGGCGGCGCCGGCCCGCCCCGCTTTCCCCGTCGCCTGCGGCGCAACGCGGATGCCACGAGCCACGCAGCACGCGTGCGGCCGGGCCCTGCCGAGCCGCAGGCGGAGCCGGGGCACGGCCCGTGCGGGAGAGCTTCCGGCGAGGCTGGGCGGGCGGCGAGCGCGGCCGAGCGTGAGCGCGCCAGGCGGGGGGCGGCCGGCGGCGCGATGGAGAGCTAGATGGAGGCGGCAGCACCGCGCGGCATAAAATAGCTGCTCGTCCCGCAGCCGCCCGCTCCGCAGCCCCTCGGCTGCTGTCGAGAAGGGCCCCGGCCCTGGCCGCGCCGGTGGCGACGTGGCTCCGCAGCCCGCGGGCAGCCCTGGCGGGGCAGGGGAGCACAGCGGGCAGCCCCGGGGCCGCGCAGCCGTCTGTAACGCGCGGTGGGAGCCGCCGGGAACTATTTTACACCTCCCGGGGGGCTGGGGAGGAGCACGGAGACCACGCGGTAGGTCGCTGCCGTTAGGGAAAATTAATCCACGATGCCTGAGGTTTATGTCCGAAAAGGAGACAGAGGAGTCCTGCAACATTCTTCGACTACAGGGAGAGTCCATGGGGCTTTTCCCATGGGGTCTGTCAAACGGTTGCGGGATGCAGCCCCCTTTTGATGCCAAGTTCCCGGCCACAACGCCCTCTTCCTTTTCCCCACTGGCTGAGGTATTCGGGAGATACAGACTTCCGGAACTGCCTACTCTATGCCCCCCTCTAATATGCACCCCCCCTTTTGGCATCGAAAAGAAAGAAAAAGAAACCATTCCTAATAATATTAAGTCTTTGTTGCCTTGCTCTAGGTTCAGGAATTTAATACAGCCTCGATTAATCAACAGTCTCTGATGATTAGTAACAGTTCTCGAGAACTAATCATTTCTTCTGTTATTTCACTACCCATAAGTTCCTAGCCTTGTCTACAGGCCGATTCACACGGTCTGATTGTGAGGACTCATCCATCTCACTCCTTTCAATCCCTCCTCTTTTAATTTGATCTGTATTTGTCTTTACAAACCTTAATTACCATTGATTCAATTTTTTCTTCTGGAGCCTTCTTGGGTTTTGCTATTATTTGCAGTGACATCCTTTTCTGTCCTTTTGTATGCATTTCTGGATCAGGTAGGCATGGCTGCTAGCGGCATCCCCTTGAGCACCTGCTGAAAGAGCTGCACCCAGCATGGTGTCACGCATGGTAAAAAGATGAGAGTTGCTATAGCATATAAGAGGAGAAATGGTATTCATTTAGCCCATAGCTGGCCAGTTAACCATGCAAACATGTCCCATTACCATCCTTTCAACATTTGGACAGGTCCATGAGCTGGCGTTATTTCCTTTGTTATTTGTTTGACCACATTTCCGCTGTCATCTGCTTGCAAACAGCAGCTCGAGTCATTTAATTTCCCACAAACTCCTCCTTCTTCTGCTAACAGATAATCTAATACCATCCAATGTTGAAATACCGCTTTCCTCGTTCAAGTGGGTTGGTCAGCTAGAAGGTCAAGAGCTGTGGCTGGCTGGTTGGTAATTATTTCCGAGACAGCCTGTAACCTAATTATCTCATTCAAATTGGGGTGCTCCCTCCAGCCAGGGCTGCATCAGCTGACTGCTTTTCTCTAATTAAATCATCACAGATTTTGATTCCTAAGCGATTTCCCTGAACTTGTAGTAGCAAAAAGAACAATGGTCTAATAAATATACCATATCCCTGACCAGTTTGGAGGTAGCCTGAGCTAAGCATATTGGCCGCAAATCCAATAATGTCCTTTCAAAGCCCATGTTCCATTAGCAAAGGGGCCTTCCTACCCTTGGCCATCAATTGGTGGGTCAAAATACAGGAGGATTCCCGGGCCTAACGGTCCTCCAACAATAGTTGCCCCACCATAAGGGTCACAGTATTTGCATTTCCAAGCTCCCACACAGGGTTCCCATCTACTTTTACATCTGCAAGCTGCTTGGTTGCATTTGGAGCAGAACTCACTAAAAGGCTTTGAGTTCCAATCGGGTGTTGCCATTCCCACTGATAATCACAAACAACATGTCTTCTACTTGTGGAATTTTTGTGGGGACAGCTCAAAAATAGGTGGTCAAAAAAGCCCTTGTTCCTCCCCATTGCTTTACAGGCTTCCAAATATTTTTGGTAAGTGTGGCAAGAACACCTTACGCAGCTACCATTAGTGAGCCGAACAGGTATTTGATTGCATTTGCCTTGATATTTGGAACAATTGTAAGGAGGGCAATTGGGGCTCGAAACCCAATTGTTTAAACCCAGAGGGAAAGTCAATTGACAAACGCCTTTTCCTACATAGACATGCCCTGTCCTGTTTAGGCAATAAGTGCCTTTTTGAGAAGAATGAAGTGGCCATGGACTTCCTTCTTCGGCCCAAAATCCTGTCCTAGTATGGACCTCACGTCGGGTGTTGACCCACCACTTAGGTTCAGCTGGGCTAGCCAACCATGGCCACTCTTCAGATCCTCCTGGCCCTCCACAGAGCCAGCAATTGCTAAGGTTAAAAACTTTTGCTACTTCTTCTCCTAAGGCTGCAAATTGATTCTCCCACTCCTGGCCTAAACTTAGCTGACCATATAAAAGTAGAATTATTAAGGAAAATGTTTTAATAGTGTGATCTAATTAGCTAGTCTAATTTTCACGTTGTCTTCTGCACCACCTGTGGCAATTGAAGACACAGAAACCACCTAACGTACAACAATGGCCGCAAGTATTAGCCCCCCAGTGAGTGGAGATTCTAGAGGAGGGATGCCCATACAGACTATTTCAGCAGATGGTCTGTGGGTAGGCACGCAGGGCTTCCTCTGATGTTGAAGCACTGGCTACTGCTCCAGCCCGCTCCTGCAGAGTGTCAGTCACGGCCTCCCGGCTTTCTCCTCCAGCCGAGATGTGCAAATCTCTGAGGCTTCAGAGACCTTGACCCAAGTGTGACGGGTCCACCTGTGTTCAGCTGTCTTGATGGCTGTTTCTGTGGTCAGTGACACTTGGAATGGGCCACGCCATTTCACCACCATTGGCGCTTCTTTCTACCCCTTAACTAGGACTCAATCTCCCGGTTGGATGTTACAAGCAGCAAAGTCCAAAGGCGGGGCTTGTGCCAGCTGAGCTTCCTGTTGAAGGGGTTTCACAAGAAGCAGTATCCTGGCCACAGATGGTTTTAAATATACATCACTTGCCTCTACCCCCCTCCCCCCCCCCACCCCCAAGGTTGAGACTTACCAGGGTAATTGCAAACGACGATTGAAAGGGAGATAACTGAATCTCTCTTCTGGGTCGGGCCCTCATTCTCGCCAAAGCCAATGTCCAAAGCCCTACCCATGGCATCTTGATTTCTATTACCAGCTTCAAAAGGTGTTTATTTCTCTATTCATTGTATTCTACCCGAGCCGAGCTCTGGGGGTGCCAGGGCCTATGGAGGTTCCATTGTATTCCTAAAGAAGCCAAAACCCCTTGAAGGATCTTTCCTGTAAAATGAGTTCCCCTATCTGAGTCTATTGCTTCTACAATGCTTTATCTTGGAATGACTTGTTCCAACAATGCCTTAATAACTGATCCTGTCATTGCTGAAGCAGTTGGAAATGCTTCTGGCCACCTTGCTAGCTGACATACGATTACCAGAAGATATTAAGCCTTGCCACTTGGGGCATCTCAGGAAAATCCACCTGGCGTCTTTGGAAGGGACATGCAGCCCAAGGCCTCCCTCCCCCGGCAGGTTACTTTGCAACTCGGCTGTTTGCTTTAGCACAGATCAAGCAACCTTCAACAGCTCGTTTTGCCAGTCTAAAAAGACCCACAGCAACATGCATCATGAGGAAGGCTTCTGCCAATCCTCAGGAAATGCAAGGACTCTCTTCACGGAGTTGTTTTAGTATTGGTAGGGCCAAAGGCTCTGGTATCTCTTGTTTGCCATCCCTTGTAAACCAATTCTTGCCTTTTTTCTCTGCCGCACGACTTTTAACTGTATCTCGAACATCTCTGGTAGAAAAGACAGCTTCCCGGGCAGTGATGGAGTCACTGGGAGCAAAGGGGGCATCTTGGAGAGTTCTGGCAGAAGTGTTGCTTTCTGAGTTTCTTCATCCACCAAAAAGGAGACAGAGGAGTCCTGTAACATTCTTCAACTGTAGGGAGAGGCCATGGGGCTTTTGCCATGGAGTCTCTCAAATGATTGCGGGACGCAGCCCCCTTTTTCTGCTAAGTTCCTGGCAACAGCACCCTCTGAGGTACTCGGGAATTACAGACTGCCGGAACTGCCTACTCTATTCCCCCCTCTAATATGCACCCTCCTTTTGGTATGGAAAAGGAAGAAAACGAACCTATTCCTAATGCTATTAAGTCTTTGCTGCCTTGCTCTAGGTTCAGGAATTTAACAGGGCCTTGGCTGAGCAACAGTCTCTGTTGATTAGTAACAGTTTCTAGAGCTCATACTTTCTTCTCTTACTTCCCTCCCTGTAAATTCCTAGCCTTGTCTAAGGACGGATTCACACGGTCTCTTTGTAAAGACACATCTATGTTACTCCTTTCACTCCCACACCTTCTTGGCGGTGGAACGGCTCCCCCCGGCACAGCACCCGGCACAAAACCCCCGTATGCGCACACACACACCTGCACTTACCCTGCACTCCGCTGCACACACACACACACACACCTGCCGCACACTAACACCCCCGTCCACATGCCCCCCATGCTACTTGCAGTGGCCCCGCTCCTGCCATCCCAGCCGGCTGGCAGCGCCCACTCCTCACATGCTTCCCCATGCCTTGCATTTCCTTGCTGCCCCCTCTGTAGCCTTCCCTCAACCTGCCTTTTCTCCCCTGCCTTGCATTGACTTGCTCACCCATCCCCCACCTGACTTCCTTTCACATTCATCTAGGTCTGGCCTCACCTTTCCTTTTCCTTCTAGGACCCTCACTGCCTTGCCTTGCCTCGCAAAGCCACCACTTGCCTTGCCTTGCCCTTGAACCCCTCCCTTGCCTTGCATGACCTTGCTCACCCCTCCCCCACCTGGAATTCAAGACCCCTTTTCAATGACCTTTCATGCCCTTGCCCTGCCCTTTCTGCTCCTCCTAGGAATCTCAAAGCTCTCAAGCATCTCCGGTGTTTCAGGATCACATGAGAGGAAGACCAGGGGAGGAGGACGCATGTTGCCACACTCATCTCTATGGGCAGCCTTTGTCTGGGAGCAATCCTTGCATGTCTTGAATCTTGGAAGGGCAATTCACATTTTGCCCTTGAGCTCGGGGACCAGAATGAGAGTTCTTTTGCATACAAAGCAAAGCAGGTAGCTCAAGTCTTTTAGGTGCAGAGGAGAGATGACCCACGCGGGATCAAGGCCACACAGAGCACTTGGTCCGGGCCACTTTTGTGTACTAGCAGTCATTGAATGTACTTCTCACCTGCCTTGCCTGGCCTTGCCTTGGCAACACAACAGTTTCCTTGCCTTGCCCTGCTAGCCCTCTGTAGCCTTGCATTCCTTTGCATGGCCATGCCCCGCCCTTGACCTGCCTACTGCTTTCCTCCAGGGCCTTGGCTTGCCAAGCCCTTCCTGTTTCTGCCTGGCCTTCCCATCAGTGGACTTTCCTTCCTACGGCCAGCCTTGCCTCTAACTTCTGGGCCTTCTCTTGCCTACCACTCCATTTGCTTTCCCCTCACTGCTCTGGCCTTGCCTACCTCTCCCTTGACTTGCCCACAATTGCCTGCACTTGGTTTGCAGCGCCTTGCCTGCATGGAAGGCAAGGGAAAGAGTGGTAGGCAGGGCAAAGCAAAGCCAGCAAGTTGTAGGTAGTGCGAGGCAAGGCAGACGTAGGCAAAGGAAGCAGAGCAAGGGTAGCTTAAGAAGAACTAGACACGGTACTGAAGGCAAGGCAAGGCCAAGAGACTCGGAGTGCCTTTCCTTGGGAAGGCAAGGACATAGTGCCCGTGTTGCTGGAGCAGATGTTAAGGTACCATGGGGAGGAATAGTCCAGCAAGACATTTCTCTTCTGGCCCCTGTGCGTGTAGGGGCAATTGCTGGACATATTCAATACTGGAGGTGGATCAGTCGCTGGATGTGTTGCATTTTGGAGGAGGGGATGCCGTTTCTTTGGAGATGGGCTTGTAGTTGCTCTCTTTGGCAAGGAAAGCAGGTGTGGATGTGCACATCAGGTGCTCTTAGGGATTTTAAAGGCTTTTCCCAACAGGCAGAGCTCTCTCTGGGTTAGAGCTGTTGAGCTGTCAGTGGGAATGCAAAGGCCAAGCTCGTGAGCCTTTTGTCCTGGTGCCTTCGGTGTGTGAGCAGTCCCTGGTGCCGTTGTCTTTGGACCCTGACTCTGGGAGAGGGAAGGCTTAGGATGGTACCTAGAGCTGAGAAGGAGAGTGCTGAGAACAGCGTGTGTGCTGCTAGTTTGAGGGGTGCAGGTGAAGTTGTAGGCAGCAAGATCTTCCTCAGCTGGCACTGAGCTCTGTTTTTGCCAGGGGTTCAAGTTGGTGGGCAGAATCTGCGAGAGGGAAAAGATTTTCTTGGGCCAAAGAGGTTTTTCTGGCTCTTGGAGTGTGGTGTAAAGAGGAGTCTGCTCTTGGAAGGGGAAGGTGAGGGAAATCTTTTTGTCCTGACACCGTTGATTTGAGTGCAGGGACGTGTGCAAGTTGCCTTTGCCCTTGGGGTGGTTTCGAGCTGGGCCGGGTGCTTGGCCTTCTTTTGCAAGTCTACAGCGCCATCGTGTGGTTGTTTCCATGAGCGCTGACAGTGCCCGGGAAAAAGCCAAGCGCTTCGCTGGCGCGGCCCCGGTCGTGTGGGTGCAGTTGGTGGAAGAGCTCCGCTGTGCATCCTGCCTCTTGGAGACATAAAAGGATGTGATCCTGCGCGTAGCGGGGAAGCAAGAGGAATCTTTTCATTGTTGGCTGGGCAGTTTCTAAGCGGCAAAAGTAAAGGCAGTTCCAGCACGGCCTCTTTCTTTTCAGAACCTTTTCTGTGCCATCATGAACATGCTCAACATGTAACTCGCACCCACTGAACTGCATCAAAGGCCCTGCAGATACGCACTTTCCTTCAAGCTCTATGTAGCATCCTACCCTCCACCTCTCGCGGATCCCAAAACCCTTCCAAACATCCAGCAGCTGCACGCAGAGAACAAGTGCTAGAACAAGGCGTGGGCCTTCATAGTCCTTTTAAAGTCTGTAAACTAGGCAAAACATTCCAGTGACCAGCACTTTCCTTCGCAACTATATATAGAGCATCATCACATTCTCTCCAAGTGGGTAAGTCCACCCTTGCAGCGCAGCCTTTGCAGCCCCAGATCGGACTTAGAGATGGGCCAGGTGAGAAAGCATTTGTTGACTATCCCTCGTCTCTGGAAGTCTTGATACTCGCAGCGCAATCAGGTCCACACACCTTCAGTGTGGCCACGTTCAAGCAGCTAGAGCTCCCAGAGATGGGAGAGTCAGGACAGAAGACGTTCCAAAAGTACCGTGTACTTACAGCAGGATTAAAACTGTGCACAGCAGTCTGCAGCACTGTAGCTTCCTTCTCTGACAAACGTGCCATCCCATTGTTGGCTCTCGCAGCTCGTTTGCTAGCTGCTCTCCTGAAGAAAAGAGTTAGAAGAAAAAGCCAATGCTGGGCTGCACCTTCCCCTTGCCTCACGTAATGCCACCTAAACTCCCCACTGCACTCTCTACTTCCCCTCTCCTTGGCATCGACCACTGTGTTTTCTGCATCTCGGAGCTGAAAGGTAAGCGCCAGTGGTTCCAGGGATGGTTGGAAGGTAAGTAGCTGTCGTAGAACTTTCTCCCTCTTAAAGTGAATTCGGCCGGAAGGCGGGTGCCAGCCACGCTCCTTTCTCAGTTTGTACGCTGCGGACACGAGCCCGGTGCTCTGCGCCTTCGTTCCGCCTCTTTAGTACCCATGTCGCGCTTTCATTCTGCCGGAGTCGAACCATCGTCTACTTGTCGCACAAAGAGCACTGTGCCGGCAGCGAAATGCCCCAGCCAACTGCTTCTGCCGACACACGCCTGGGCTATGCACTTTCCCTCGCAGCGACATACAGCAGCACATTCGGTCTTTCTTGTCGTCCAAATGTAAAGGGAAAGATTCTACGCTACGTCTGGCACAGAGAACAGTTTTAGGTCAACAAGCTTACCCAGAGCTTTACTCCGATGCGTGGAAACCAGTGTTTGCACCACATTCTAGTGGCAGCCCTCCTTCTTTTACAGCCTGCACAGCCCCGTCAGATCGTGGTGCTCTCTGACACTTTCCTTCTCAGTTCCAAGTACCACCGCGAACCTTACAGCCTTGCAGGGAGCAAAGACGCGGATAAACGTCTCGCACCGAAGAACGTGGCTGGACGAAAATATGTTCTTCCTCTCTCCTCCTCGTCGCCCAGATTGTGGTGCTGTGTTGAAAGTCTTGGCCAGCGAAAAGCTAATCCAGCCAGTGTTTCTCTCCTGACGCATTTCGCTGAGCGAGAGCGACACAGAGAGCTTGGACGTTGCAAAACAGCAAGGAAATGATTGCACGTCGAGCTCAGGAAAATCCGTGCACAGCACACTGTGGGATGCGTGCAATGCTGACGCTTAAGAGCGGCAAAGCTCAAAGGCATCGCTGGGCTCGAGTACTGTCCAGACCACGGAGAAGAACGAAGCAGCTGGGCCACGGCTTAATGTACTCAGTGGAGCGAATTTCAAATGTCCAGCCAAGAGCTGCTTCACAAGCAGATTCAGCTGAGAATGCTCTGGCTGCTTCACAAAGTAAAGCGCAGCCGGTGCACTCCATCACACTACCTGGCCAGAAAAAGGTTCCTAAACCTTAAGTACCGCAGAGTCCATGCAGCTGGAGCACACCCAGAAGGACCCGTCCAGATGGAAGGCGTTCTTCAAGTACCCCCCTGCTCCAAGCAGATTTGAAATGGAGCACAACACACTGCGGCTCGGCAGCTTCCTTCTCAGATAGACGTGCTGTCACATTATTCACTCTCGCAGCTCCGTTGCCCACTTGCAGCAGCTGCTACCAAAGAAAAAGGCTCCAGGAGTAAAAGCCACTGCTGAGCTGCACTATCCCCTTGCCTCACGTAAAGCACCAGAAACTGTCCGCTGCACTCTGTATTTCCATTCTCCGCCGCATCTACCACTGTCATCTCTGCATCTCGAAGCATAAACCTCGTCACAATTGTTTCCGGGGAAAGCTGGAAGACAAATAGGTAGCAGCACAAGTAGCTGCAGGTTGAACTTTCTGTTTTCAACTGCTAATTTGAATCCGAAAACAAGCGAGTGACAGCCACGCTTCCTCTTGCAGCCTGTGCGATGCACACACCAGCTCGGTGCTTTGCCTTCATTCTTATGCTCTTCGTACCATGTCGCGCTTCCGTTTTGCTGGCGATGAACCGTCGTCTACTTGTCGCACAAAGAGCACGGTGCGCAGCCGGTGCCCTCCATCACACTACCTGGCCAGAAGAAGGTTCCTAAACCTTAAGTGGCGCAGAGTCCATGCAGCTTGAGTGCATCCAGAAGGACGCGTTCAGATAGAAGACGTTCTTCAAGTACCCCCCTGTTCCAAGCAGCCTTGAAACTGAGCACAACACTGCGGCTCGGGAGCTTCCTTCTCAGATGGACGTGCCGTCACAATATTCACTCTCGCAGCTCCGTTGCCCACCTGCAGCAGCTGCTACCAAAGAAAAAGGCTCCAGAAGTAAAAACCACTGCTGGGAAGCACTTTCCCTCAAGTAAAAAAAAATACACTGTCCGCTGCACTCTCTATTTCCCTTCTCCACCGCATCGCGAAGCATAAACCTAACCGCAATTGTTTCCAGGGAAAGCTGGAAGAGAAATAGGTAGCAGCACGAGGAGCTGCAAGTTGGACTTGAAGTTTCCGACTGGTAACGTGAATCCGAAAACAAGCGAGGCGCAGCCAGGCTTCCTATTGCAGCCTGTGCGATGCACACACCAGCTCGCTGCTTTGCCTTCATTCTTATGCTCTTCGTAGCAGGTCGCGCTTTCGTTTTGCTGGAGACGGACCGTCGTCTACTTGTCGCACAAAGAGCGTGGTGCTGGAAGCGAAATACTCGAGGCTGCTGCCTCTGCTGAAACACGCTTAGGCTATGCAATTTCTCTTTAGCGCTACGTAGCACCACAGTCTGTCTGCTTTGTAGCCTGATTCCTAACGGAAAGCTTCTCGGCTACGTCTGGCACAGAGAACAGTTTTAGGTCAACTAGCTTACCCAGAGCTCACCCCCGACGAGTGAGAACTTGTATTTGCACCACATTCCAGTGGCAGCCCTCTTTCTTTTACAGCCTGCTCAGCGCCGTCAGATCGCAGTGCTCTCTGCACCTTCCTTCTCAGTTCCAAGTACCACCGCGCACATTACAGCCTTGCACGGAGCGAAGACGCGGATAGGCATCTCGCACAGAAGAACGTGGCTGGAAGAAAAGATGTTCTGCCTTTTCCCTCCTCGTCGCCCAGATTGTGGTGTTGTATTGAAAGCCTTGGCCAGCGAAAGGCTAATCCAGCCAGTGTTTCTCTCTTGACGCATTTCGCTGAGCAAGAGCTGAGGAAAATCCTCGCACAGCACACTGTGGGATGCGTGCAATGCTGACGCTTAAGAGCGGCAAAGCTCAAAGGCATCGCTGGGCTTCAGTTATGTCCACACCGCAAAAGGCGAAGAAGGAAGCAGCTGGGCCACGGCTTAATGTACTCAGTGGAGCGAATTTCAAAAGTCCAGCCAAGAGCTGCTTCACAAGCAGATTCAGCTGAGAATGCTCTGGCTGCTTCACAAAGTAAGGCGCAGCCGGTGCACTCCATCACACTACCTGGCCAGAAGAAGGTTCCTAAACCTTAAGTACCGCAGAGTCCATGCAGCTGGAGCACACCCAGAAGGAGGCGTCCAGATGGAAGGCGTTCTTCAAGTACCCCCCTGCTCCAAGCAGCTTTGAAACGGAGCACAACACACTGCGGCTGGGCAGCTTCCTTCTCAGATAGACGTGCCGTCACATTATTCACTCTCGCAGCTCCGTTGCCCACTTGCAGCAGCTGCTACCAAAGAAAAAGGCTCCAGGAGTAAAAGCCACTGCTGAGCTGCACTATCCCCTTGCCTCACGTCAAGCACCAGAAACTGTCCGCTGCACTCTCTATTTCCATTCTCCGCCGCATCTACCACTTTCATCTCTGCATCTCGAAGCATAAGCCTCGTCACAATTGTTTCCGGGGAAAGCTGGAAGACAAATAGGTAGCAGCACAAGTAGCTGCAGGTTGAACTTTCTGTTTTCAACTGCTAATTTGAATCCGAAAACAAGCGAGTGACAGCCACTCTTCCTCTTGCAGCCTGTGCGATGCACACAGCAGCTCGCTGCTTTGCGCCTCCATTCTTCCGCTCTTCGTACCATGTCGCGCTTTCGTTTTGCCGGAGTCGAACCATCGTCTACTTGTCGCACAAAGAGCACGGTGCGCAGCCGGTGCCCTCCATCACACTACCTGGCCAGAAGAAGGTTCCTAAACCTTAAGTACCGCAGAGTCCATGCAGCTTGAGTGCATCCAGAAGGACGCGTTCAGATAGAAGGCGTTCTTCAAGTACCCCCCTGCTCCAAGCAGCCTTGAAACTGAGCACAACACACTGCGGCTCGGCAGCTTCCTTCTCAGATAGACGTGCCGTCACATTATTCCCTCTCGCAGCTCCGTTGCCCACTTGCAGCAGCTGCTACCAAAGAAAAAGGCTCCAGGAGTAAAAGCCACTGCTGAGCTGCACTATCCCCTTGCCTCACGTAAAGCACCAGAAACTGTCCGCTGCACTCTGTATTTCCATTCTCCGCCGCATCTACCACTGTCATCTCTGCATCTCGAAGCATAAACCTCGTCACAATTGTTTCCGGGGAAAGCTGGAAGAGAAATAGGTAGCAGCACAAGTAGCTGCAGGTTGAACTTTCTGTTTTCAACTGCTAAATTGAATCCGAAAACAAGCGAGTGACAGCCACGCTTCCTCTTGCAGCCTGTGCTATGCACACACCAGCTCGGTGCTTTGCCTTCATTCTTATGCTCTTCGTACCATGTCGCGCTTTCGTTTTGCTGGCGATGAACCGTCGTCTACTTGTCGCACAGAGAGAATGGTGCCAGCAGAGAAACGCTCCAGGCTGCTGCCTCTGCCGAAACACGCCTGGGCTATTCCCCCCAGTGCTAGGTAGCACAACATTCTATCTGCATTGTGGTCTTAATCTTAAGGGAAAGATTCTCGACTACGTCTCACACAGAGAACTGTGCCGGGACAATACATGTGTTTTATTATCCCTTCTCGATATAAGACTATGGTGCTGCGTTGGAACTGTTGGCCAGTGGAAGGCTAATCCAGCATGTGCTTCCCTCCTGATGCATTTCGCTGAGTGAGAGCGGAGGAAAATCTGTGCTCCGCACACTGTGGATGCGTGCAGTATACACGCAGAAGAGCGGCACAGCTCATAGCCATCGCACACACCAGCCCAGTGCCATGGGGCTGCGGTCTTCTCCCTTACCGGCGCTGGACAGAACTGAAGCATTCAGCTTTGGCTCTCTTCAGTGTGTGTACTGCACGCATCCACAGTGCGCTGTGCACGGATTTTCCTCAGCGCTACGTGCAAGTACAGCCTTTCTGCTTCGCAGAGCCAAGCTGTCCGCGCAAGCCCTCACTCAGAGAAATTTGTCAGGAGAGAAGCACTTGCTGGATTAGCATTTTACTGGCCAACAGTTCCAATGCAGCACCGTAGTCTTATTGCGAGAAGGGGTAATAAAACCCACGCTTTCAGTACAGCACCACAATCCGGGCGACGAGGAGGCGAAAAGAACATCTTTTCGCCTTTGCACGATCTTCTCTGCGGCACATCTATCCACGTCTTTGTTCCCTGCAAGGTTGTACGGTTCACGGTGGAACTTGGAACTGAGAAGGAAGGTGCAGAGAGCACCGCGATCTAACGGCGCTGTGCAGGCTGTGAAAGAAAGAGAGCTACCACTGGAATGTGGTGCAAATACAGGTTTCCACGCCTCGGGGGTAAACTCCGAGTAAGCTTGTTGACCTAAAACTGATCTCTGTGCCAGACGTAGCCGAGAATCATTCCCTTGACATTCAGGCTACAACGCAAACAGAATGTGGTGTTATCAAAGGCTGCGAAAGAAAGTGCATAGCCCAGGTGTGTTTCGGAAGGATCAGCAACCTGGAGCGTTTCTCTGGAGCCTTTCTCTGCTGGCACCGTTCTCTCTGTGCGACAAGTAGACGACGGTTCGTCGCCAGCAAAACGAAAGCGCGACATGGTACGAAGAGCGGAAGAATGGAGGTGCAAAGCAGCGAGCTGGTGTGTGCATCGCACAGGCTGCAAGAGGAAGAGTGGCTGTCACGCGCTTGTTTTCGGATTCAAATTAGCAGTTGAAAACAGAAAGTTCAACCTGCAGCTACTTGTGCTGCTACCTATTTCTCTTCCAGCTTTCCCCGGAAACAATTGTGACGAGGTTTATGCTTCGAGATGCAGAGATGACAGTGGTAGATGCGGCGGAGAATGGAAATACAGAGTGCAGCGGACAGTTTCTGGTGCTTTACGTGAGGCAAGGGGATAGTGTAGCTCAGCAGTGGCTTATACTCCTGGAGCCTTTTTCTTTGGTAGCAGCTGCTGCAAGTGGGCAACGGAGCTGCGAGAGGGAATAATGTGACGGCACGTCTATCTGAGAAGGAAGCTGCCCAGCCGCAGTGTGTTGTGCTCCGTTTCAAAGCTGCTTGGAGCAGGGGGGTACTTGAAGAACGCCTTCCATCTGGACGCCTCCTTCTGGGTGTGCTCCAGCTGCATGGACTCTGCGGTACTTAAGGTTTAGGAACCTTTTTCTGGCCAGGTAGTGTGATGGAGTGCACCGGCTGCGCCTTACTTTGTGAAGCAGCCTGAGCATTCTCAGCTGAATCTGCTTGTGAAGCAGCTCTTGGCTGGACATTTGAAATTCGCTCCACTGAGTACATTAAGCCGTGGCCCAGCTGCTTCCTTCTTCGCCTTTTGCGGTGTGGACAAAACTGAAGCCCAGCGATGACTTTTAGCTGTGCCGCTCTTAAGCGTCAGCATTGCACGCATCCCACAGTGTGCTGTGCGAGGATTTTCCTCAGCTCTTGCTCAGCGAAATGCGTCAAGAGAGAAACACTGGCTGGATTAGCCTTTCGCTGGCCAAGGCTTTCAATACAACAACACAAACTGGGCGACGAGGAGGGAAAAGGCAGAACATCTTTTCTTCCAGCCACGTTCTTCTGTGCGAGATGCCTATCCGCGTCTTCGCTCCCTGCAAGGCTGTAATGTGCGCGGTGGTACTTGGAACTGAGAAGGAAGGTGCAGAGAGCACTGCGATCTGACGGCGCTGAGCAGGCTGTAAAAGAAAGAGGGCTGCCACTGGAATGTGGTGCAAATACAAGTTCTCACTCGTCGGGGGTGAGCTCTGGGTAAGCTAGTTGACCTAAAACTGTTCTCTGTGCCAGACGTAGCCGAGAAGCTTTCCGTTAAGAATCAGGCTACAAAGCAGACAGACTGTGGTGCTACGTAGCGCTAAAGAGAAATTGCATAGCCTAAGCGTGTTTCGGCAGAAGCAGCAGCCTCGAGTATTTCGCTTCCAGCATCACGCTCTTTGTGCGACAAGTAGACGACGGTCCGTCTCCAGCAAAACGAAAGCGCGACCTGCTACGAAGAGCATAAGAATGAAGGCAAAGCAGCGAGCTGGTGTGTGCATCGCACAGGCTGCAATAGGAAGCCTGGCTGCGCCTCGCTTGTTTTCGGATTCACGTTACCAGTCGGAAACTTCAAGTCCAACTTGCAGCTCCTCGTGCTGCTACCTATTTCTCTTCCAGCTTTCCCTGGAAACAATTGCGGTTAGGTTTATGCTTCGCGATGCGGTGGAGAAGGGAAATAGAGAGTGCAGCGGACAGTGTATTTTTTTTTACTTGAGGGAAAGTGCTTCCCAGCAGTGGTTTTTACTTCTGGAGCCTTTTTCTTTGGTAGCAGCTGCTGCAGGTGGGCAACGGAGCTGCGAGAGTGAATATTGTGACGGCACGTCCATCTGAGAAGGAAGCTCCCGAGCCGCAGTGTTGTGCTCAGTTTCAAGGCTGCTTGGAGCAGGGGGGTACTTGAAGAACGTCTTCTATCTGAACGCGTCCTTCTGGATGCACTCAAGCTGCATGGACTCTGCGCCACTTAAGGTTTAGGAACCTTCTTCTGGCCAGGTAGTGTGATGGAGGGCACCGGCTGCGCACCGTGCTCTTTGTGCGACAAGTAGACGACGGTTCATCGCCAGCAAAACGGAAGCGCGACATGGTACGAAGAGCATAAGAGTGAAGGCAAAGCACCGAGCTGGTGTGTGCATCGCACAGGCTGCAAGAGGAAGCGTGGCTGTCACTCGCTTGTTTTCGGATTCAAATTAGCAGTTGAAAACAGAAAGTTCAACCTGCAGCTACTTGTGCTGCTACCTATTTGTCTTCCAGCTTTCCCCGGAAACAATTGTGACGAGGTTTATGCTTCGAGATGCAGAGATGACAGTGGTAGATGCGGCGGAGAATGGAAATACAGAGTGCAGCGGACAGTTTCTGGTGCTTTACGTGAGGCAAGGGGATAGTGCAGCTCAGCAGTGGCTTATACTCCTGGAGCCTTTTTCTTTGGTAGCAGCTGCTGCAAGTGGGCAACGGAGCTGCGAGAGGGAATAATGTGACGGCACGTCTATCTGAGAAGGAAGCTGCCCAGCCGCAGTGTGTTGTGCTCCGTTTCAAAGCTGCTTGGAGCAGGGGGGTACTTGAAGAACGCCTTCCATCTGGACGGGTCCTTCTGGGTGTGCTCCAGCTGCATGGACTCTGCGGTACTTAAGGTTTAGGAACCTTTTTCTGGCCAGGTAGTGTGATGGAGTGCACCGGCTGCGCTTTACTTTGTGAAGCAGCCAGAGCATTCTCAGCTGAATCTGCTTGTGAAGCAGCTCTTGGCTGGACATTTGAAATTCGCTCCACTGAGTACATTAAGCCGTGGCCCAGCTGCTTCGTTCTTCTCCGTGGTCTGGACAGTACTCGAGCCCAGCGATGCCTTTGAGCTTTGCCGCTCTTAAGCGTCAGCATTGCACGCATCCCACAGTGTGCTGTGCACGGATTTTCCTGAGCTCGTCGTACAATCATTTCCTTGCTGTTTTGCAACGTCCAAGCTCTCTGTGTCGCTCTCGCTCAGCGAAATGCGTCAGGAGAGAAACACTGGCTGGATTAGCTTTTCGCTGGCCAAGACTTTCAACACAGCACCACAATCTGGGCGACGAGGAGGAGAGAGGAAGAACATATTTTCGTCCAGCCACGTTCTTCGGTGCGAGACGTTTATCCGCGTCTTTGCTCCCTGCAAGGCTGTAAGGTTCGCGGTGGTACTTGGAACTGAGAAGGAAAGTGTCAGAGAGCACCACGATCTGACGGGGCTGTGCAGGCTGTAAAAGAAGGAGGGCTGCCACTAGAATGTGGTGCAAACACTGGTTTCCACGCATCGGAGTAAAGCTCTGGGTAAGCTTGTTGACCTAAAACTGTTCTCTGTGCCAGACGTAGCGTAGAATCTTTCCCTTTACATTTGGGCGACAAGAAAGACCGAATGTGCTGCTGTATGTCGCTGCGAGGGAAAGTGCATAGCCCAGGCGTGTGTCGGCAGAAGCAGTTGGCTGGGGCATTTCGCTGCCGGCACAGTGCTCTTTGTGCGACAAGTAGACGATGGTTCGACTCCGGCAGAATGAAAGCGCGACATGGGTACTAAAGAGGCGGAACGAAGGCGCAGAGCACCGGGCTCGTGTCCGCAGCGTACAAACTGAGAAAGGAGCGTGGCTGGCACCCGCCTTCCGGCCGAATTCACTTTAAGAGGGAGAAAGTTCTACGACAGCTACTTACCTTCCAACCATCCCTGGAACCACTGGCGCTTACCTTTCAGCTCCGAGATGCAGAAAACACAGTGGTCGATGCCAAGGAGAGGGGAAGTAGAGAGTGCAGTGGGGAGTTTAGGTGGCATTACGTGAGGCAAGGGGAAGGTGCAGCCCAGCATTGGCTTTTTCTTCTAACTCTTTTCTTCAGGAGAGCAGCTAGCAAACGAGCTGCGAGAGCCAACAATGGGATGGCACGTTTGTCAGAGAAGGAAGCTACAGTGCTGCAGACTGCTGTGCACAGTTTTAATCCTGCTGTAAGTACACGGTACTTTTGGAACGTCTTCTGTCCTGACTCTCCCATCTCTGGGAGCTCTAGCTGCTTGAACGTGGCCACACTGAAGGTGTGTGGACCTGATTGCGCTGCGAGTATCAAGACTTCCAGAGACGAGGGATAGTCAACAAATGCTTTCTCACCTGGCCCATCTCTAAGTCCGATCTGGGGCTGCAAAGGCTGCGCTGCAAGGGTGGACTTACCCACTTGGAGAGAATGTGATGATGCTCTATATATAGTTGCGAAGGAAAGTGCTGGTCACTGGAATGTTTTGCCTAGTTTACAGACTTTAAAAGGACTATGAAGGCCCACGCCTTGTTCTAGCACTTGTTCTCTGCGTGCAGCTGCTGGATGTTTGGAAGGGTTTTGGGATCCGCGAGAGGTGGAGGGTAGGATGCTACATAGAGCTTGAAGGAAAGTGCGTATCTGCAGGGCCTTTGATGCAGTTCAGTGGGTGCGAGTTACATGTTGAGCATGTTCATGATGGCACAGAAAAGGTTCTGAAAAGAAAGAGGCCGTGCTGGAACTGCCTTTACTTTTGCCGCTTAGAAACTGCCCAGCCAACAATGAAAAGATTCCTCTTGCTTCCCCGCTACGCGCAGGATCACATCCTTTTATGTCTCCAAGAGGCAGGATGCACAGCGGAGCTCTTCCACCAACTGCACCCACACGACCGGGGCCGCGCCAGCGAAGCGCTTGGCTTTTTCCCGGGCACTGTCAGCGCTCATGGAAACAACCACACGATGGCGCTGTAGACTTGCAAAAGAAGGCCAAGCACCCGGCCCAGCTCGAAACCACCCCAAGGGCAAAGGCAACTTGCACACGTCCCTGCACTCAAATCAACGGTGTCAGGACAAAAAGATTTCCCTCACCTTCCCCTTCCAAGAGCAGACTCCTCTTTACACCACACTCCAAGAGCCAGAAAAACCTCTTTGGCCCAAGAAAATCTTTTCCCTCTCGCAGATTCTGCCCACCAACTTGAACCCCTGGCAAAAACAGAGCTCAGTGCCAGCTGAGGAAGATCTTGCTGCCTACAACTTCACCTGCACCCCTCAAACTAGCAGCACACACGCTGTTCTCAGCACTCTCCTTCTCAGCTCTAGGTACCATCCTAAGCCTTCCCTCTCCCAGAGTCAGGGTCCAAAGACAACGGCACCAGGGACTGCTCACACACCGAAGGCACCAGGACAAAAGGCTCACGAGCTTGGCCTTTGCATTCCCACTGACAGCTCAACAGCTCTAACCCAGAGAGAGCTCTGCCTGTTGGGAAAAGCCTTTAAAATCCCTAAGAGCACCTGATGTGCACATCCACACCTGCTTTCCTTGCCAAAGAGAGCAACTACAAGCCCATCTCCAAAGAAACGGCATCCCCTCCTCCAAAATGCAACACATCCAGCGACTGATCCACCTCCAGTATTGAATATGTCCAGCAATTGCCCCTACACGCACAGGGGCCAGAAGAGAAATGTCTTGCTGGACTATTCCTCCCCATGGTACCTTAACATCTGCTCCAGCAACACGGGCACTATGTCCTTGCCTTCCCAAGGAAAGGCACTCCGAGTCTCTTGGCCTTGCCTTGCCTTCAGTACCGTGTCTAGTTCTTCTTAAGCTACCCTTGCTCTGCTTCCTTTGCCTACGTCTGCCTTGCCTCGCACTACCTACAACTTGCTGGCTTTGCTTTGCCCTGCCTACCACTCTTTCCCTTGCCTTCCATGCAGGCAAGGCGCTGCAAACCAAGTGCAGGCAATTGTGGGCAAGTCAAGGGAGAGGTAGGCAAGGCCAGAGCAGTGAGGGGAAAGCAAATGGAGTGGTAGGCAAGAGAAGGCCCAGAAGTTAGAGGCAAGGCTGGCCGTAGGAAGGAAAGTCCACTGATGGGAAGGCCAGGCAGAAACAGGAAGGGCTTGGCAAGCCAAGGCCCTGGAGGAAAGCAGTAGGCAGGTCAAGGGCCATGCAAAGGAATGCAAGGCTACAGAGGGCTAGCAGGGCAAGGCAAGGAAACTGTTGTGTTGCCAAGGCAAGGCCAGGCAAGGCAGGTGAGAAGTACATTCAATGACTGCTAGTACACAAAAGTGGCCCGGACCAAGTGCTCTGTGTGGCCTTGATCCCGCGTGGGTCATCTCTCCTCTGCACCTAAAAGACTTGAGCTACCTGCTTTGCTTTGTATGCAAAAGAACTCTCATTCTGGTCCCCGAGCTCAAGGGCAAAATGTGAATTGCCCTTCCAAGATTCAAGACATGCAAGGATTGCTCCCAGACAAAGGCTGCCCATAGAGATGAGTGTGGCAACATGCGTCCTCCTCCCCTGGTCTTCCTCTCATGGGATCCTGAAACACCGGAGATGCTTGAGAGCTTTGAGATTCCTAGGAGGAGCAGAAAGGGCAGGGCAAGGGCATGAAAGGTCATTGAAAAGGGGTCTTGAATTCCAGGTGGGGGGAGGGGTGAGCAAGGTCATGCAAGGCAAGGGAGGGGTTCAAGGGCAAGGCAAGGCAAGTGGTGGCTTTGCGAGGCGAGGCAAGGCAGTGAGGGTCCTAGAAGGAAAAGGAAAGCTGAGGCCAGACCTAGACGAATGTGAAAGGAAGTCAGGTGGGGGATGGGTGAGCAAGTCAATGCAAGGCAGGGGAGAAAAGGCAGGTTGAGGGAAGGCTACAGAGGGGGCAGCAAGGAAATGCAAGGCATGGGGAAGCATGTGAGGAGTGGGCGCTGCCAGCCGGCCGGGATGGCAGGGGCGGGGCCACTGCAAGTAGCATGGGGGGGATGTGGACGGGGGTGTTAGTGTGCGGCAGGTGTGTGTGTGTGTGTGTGCAGCGGAGTGCAGGGTAAGTGCAGGTGTGTGTGTGCGCATACGGGGGTTTTGTGCCGGGTGCTGTGCCGGGGGGAGCCGTTCCACCGCCAAGAAGGTGTGGGAGTGAAAGGAGTAACATAGATGTGTCTTTACAAAGAGACCGTGTGAATCCGTCCTTAGACAAGGCTAGGAATTTACAGGGAGGGAAGTAAGAGAAGAAAGTATTAGCTCTAGAAACTGTTACTAATCAACAGAGACTGTTGCTCAGCCAAGGCCCTGTTAAATTCCTGAACCTAGAGCAAGGCAGCAAAGACTTAATAGCATTAGGAATAGGTTCGTTTTCTTCCTTTTCCATACCAAAAGGGGGGTGCATATTAGAGGGGGGAATAGAGTAGGCAGTTCCGGCAGTCTGTAATTCCCGAGTACCTCAGAGGGTGCTGTTGCCAGGAACTTAGCAGAAAAAGGGGGCTGCGTCCCGCAATCATTTGAGAGACTCCATGGCAAAAGCCCCATGGCCTCTCCCTGGAGTTGAAGAATGTTACAGGACTCCTCTGTCTCCTTTTTGGTGGATGAAGAAACTCAGAAAGCAACACTTCTGCCAGAACTCTCCAAGATGCCCCCTTTGCTCCCAGTGACTCCATCACTGCCCGGGAAGCTGTCTTTTCTACCTGAGATGTTCGAGATACAGTTAAAAGTCGTGCGGCAGAGAAAAAAGGCAAGAATTGGTTTACAAGGGATGGCAAACAAGAGATACCAGAGCCTTTGGCCCTACCAATACTAAAACAACTCCGTGAAGAGAGTCCTTGCATTTCCTGAGGATTGGCAGAAGCCTTCCTCATGATGCATGTTGCTGTGGGTCTTTTTAGACTGGCAAAACAAGCTGTTGAAGGTTGCTTGATCTGTGCTAAAGCAAACAGCCGAGTTACAAAGTAACCTGCCAGGGGAGGGAGGCCTTGGGCTGCATGTCCCTTCCAAAGACGCCAGGTGGATTTTCCTGAGATGCCCCAAGTGGCAAGGCTTAATATCTTCTGGTAATCGTATGTCAGCTAGCAAGGTGGCCAGAAGCATTTCCAACTGCTTCAGCAATGACAGGATCAGTTATTAAGGCATTGTTGGAACAAGTCATTCCAAGATAAAGCATTGTAGAAGCAATAGACTCAGATAGGGGAACTCATTTTACAGGAAAGATCCTTCAAGGGGTTTTGGCTTCTTTAGGAATACAATGGAACCTCCATAGGCCCTGGCACCCCCAGAGCTCGGCTCGGGTAGAATACAATGAATAGAGAAATAAACACCTTTTGAAGCTGGTAATAGAAATCAAGATGCCATGGGTAGGGCTTTGGACATTGGCTTTGGCGAGAATGAGGGCCCGACCCAGAAGAGAGATTCAGTTATCTCCCTTTCAATCGTCGTTTGCAATTACCCTGGTAAGTCTCAACCTTGGGGGTGGGGGGGGGAGGGGGGTAGAGGCAAGTGATGTATATTTAAAACCATCTGTGGCCAGGATACTGCTTCTTGTGAAACCCCTTCAACAGGAAGCTCAGCTGGCACAAGCCCCGCCTTTGGACTTTGCTGCTTGTAACATCCAACCGGGAGATTGAGTCCTAGTTAAGGGGTAGAAAGAAGCGCCAATGGTGGTGAAATGGCGTGGCCCATTCCAAGTGTCACTGACCACAGAAACAGCCATCAAGACAGCTGAACACAGGTGGACCCGTCACACTTGGGTCAAGGTCTCTGAAGCCTCAGAGATTTGCACATCTCGGCTGGAGGAGAAAGCCGGGAGGCCGTGACTGACACTCTGCAGGAGCGGGCTGGAGCAGTAGCCAGTGCTTCAACATCAGAGGAAGCCCTGCGTGCCTACCCACAGACCATCTGCTGAAATAGTCTGTATGGGCATCCCTCCTCTAGAATCTCCACTCACTGGGGGGCTAATACTTGCGGCCATTGTTGTACGTTAGGTGGTTTCTGTGTCTTCAATTGCCACAGGTGGTGCAGAAGACAACGTGAAAATTAGACTAGCTAATTAGATCACACTATTAAAACATTTTCCTTAATAATTCTACTTTTATATGGTCAGCTAAGTTTAGGCCAGGAGTGGGAGAATCAATTTGCAGCCTTAGGAGAAGAAGTAGCAAAAGTTTTTAACCTTAGCAATTGCTGGCTCTGTGGAGGGCCAGGAGGATCTGAAGAGTGGCCATGGTTGGCTAGCCCAGCTGAACCTAAGTGGTGGGTCAACACCCGACGTGAGGTCCATACTAGGACAGGATTTTGGGCCGAAGAAGGAAGTCCATGGCCACTTCATTCTTCTCAAAAAGGCACTTATTGCCTAAACAGGACAGGGCATGTCTATGTAGGAAAAGGCGTTTGTCAATTGACTTTCCCTCTGGGTTTAAACCATTGGGTTTCGAGCCCCAATTGCCCTCCTTACAATTGTTCCAAATATCAAGGCAAATGCAATCAAATACCTGTTCGGCTCACTAATGGTAGCTGCGCAAGGTGTTCTTGCCACACTTACCAAAAATATTTGGAAGCCTGTAAAGCAATGGGGAGGAACAAGGGCTTTTTTGACCACCTATTTTTGAGCTGTCCCCACAAAAATTCCACAAGTAGAAGACATGTTGTTTGTGATTATCAGTGGGAATGGCAACACCCGATTGGAACTCAAAGCCTTTTAGTGAGTTCTGCTCCAAATGCAACCAAGCAGCTTGCAGATGTAAAAGTAGATGGGAACCCTGTGTGGGAGCTTGGAAATGCAAATACTGTGACCCTTATGGTGGGGCAACTATTGTTGGAGGACCGTTAGGCCCGGGAATCCTCCTGTATTTTGACCCACCAATTGATGGCCAAGGGTAGGAAGGCCCCTTTGCTAATGGAACATGGGCTTTGAAAGGACATTATTGGATTTGCGGCCAATATGCTTAGCTCAGGCTACCTCCAAACTGGTCAGGGATATGGTATATTTATTAGACCATTGTTCTTTTTGCTACTACAAGTTCAGGGAAATCGCTTAGGAATCAAAATCTGTGATGATTTAATTAGAGAAAAGCAGTCAGCTGATGCAGCCCTGGCTGGAGGGAGCACCCCAATTTGAATGAGATAATTAGGTTACAGGCTGTCTCGGAAATAATTACCAACCAGCCAGCCACAGCTCTTGACCTTCTAGCTGACCAACCCACTTGAACGAGGAAAGCGGTATTTCAACATTGGATGGTATTAGATTATCTGTTAGCAGAAGAAGGAGGAGTTTGTGGGAAATTAAATGACTCGAGCTGCTGTTTGCAAGCAGATGACAGCGGAAATGTGGTCAAACAAATAACAAAGGAAATAACGCCAGCTCATGGACCTGTCCAAATGTTGAAAGGATGGTAATGGGACATGTTTGCATGGTTAACTGGCCAGCTATGGGCTAAATGAATACCATTTCTCCTCTTATATGCTATAGCAACTCTCATCTTTTTACCATGCGTGACACCATGCTGGGTGCAGCTCTTTCAGCAGGTGCTCAAGGGGATGCCGCTAGCAGCCATGCCTACCTGATCCAGAAATGCATACAAAAGGACAGAAAAGGATGTCACTGCAAATAATAGCAAAACCCAAGAAGGCTCCAGAAGAAAAAATTGAATCAATGGTAATTAAGGTTTGTAAAGACAAATACAGATCAAATTAAAAGAGGAGGGATTGAAAGGAGTGAGATGGATGAGTCCTTACAATCAGACCGTGTGAATCGGCCTGTAGACAAGGCTAGGAACTTATGGGTAGTGAAATAACAGAAGAAATGATTAGTTCTCGAGAACTGTTACTAATCATCAGAGACTGTTGATTAATCGAGGCTGTATTAAATTCCTGAACCTAGAGCAAGGCAACAAAGACTTAATATTATTAGGAATGGTTTCTTTTTCTTTCTTTTCAATGCCAAAAGGGGGGTGCATATTAGAGGGGGGCATAGAGTAGGCAGTTCCGGAAGTCTGTATCTCCCGAATACCTCAGCCAGTGGGGAAAAGGAAGAGGGCGTTGTGGCCGGGAACTTGGCATCAAAAGGGGGCTGCATCCCGCAACCGTTTGACAGACCCCATGGGAAAAGCCCCATGGACTCTCCCTGTAGTCGAAGAATGTTGCAGGACTCCTCTGTCTCCTTTTCGGACATAAACCTCAGGCATCGTGGATTAATTTTCCCTAACGGCAGCGACCTACCGCGTGGTCTCCGTGCTCCTCCCCAGCCCCCCGGGAGGTGTAAAATAGTTCCCGGCGGCTCCCACCGCGCGTTACAGACGGCTGCGCGGCCCCGGGGCTGCCCGCTGTGCTCCCCTGCCCCGCCAGGGCTGCCCGCGGGCTGCGGAGCCACGTCGCCACCGGCGCGGCCAGGGCCGGGGCCCTTCTCGACAGCAGCCGAGGGGCTGCGGAGCGGGCGGCTGCGGGACGAGCAGCTATTTTATGCCCCGCGCTGCTGCCGCCTCCATCTAGCTCTCCATCGCGCCGCCGGCCGCCCCCCGCCTGGCGCGCTCACGCTCGGCCGCACTCGCCGCCCGCCCAGCCTCGCCGGAAGCTCTCCCGCCCGGGCCGTGCCCCGGCTCCGCCTGCGGCTCGGCAGGGCCCGGCCGCACGCGTGCTGCGTGGCTCGTGGCACCCGCGTTGCGCCGCAGGCGACGGGGAAAGCGGGGCGGGCCGGCGCCGCCGTGGTAGCGCGAGGAGAGGAGCGCCCGGGCGGGGCGGCGAGTGGTGCGGCGGTGAGCGCTTCTGCTTCCTGTCGCTCGGCGGCTGCCCACGGCAGGTGCCGTGTGACTCCGCGGAGCGGCCGGGCCGGCCGGGCGGTGCGCGGCCAAGCTTTCGGCCAGCGGCGGCCGCAGCGAGAGGCTGCTGGCACTGCCCGTGCCGGTGGAGAGAGCGGGGATCCGAGGCCGGCCTTCCCAGGGCGACGAGGGGTGGCCGCCTTTACCGCGCTGCCCTCCCTGCAGCACGTGGCCGATTCCGGCGAACCCGGCGTCCCAGCAGCGGCGCGGGCGGGAGGGAGTGGGGAGCGCGCTCGGTTGCCGTGCCGGCCGCTCCCGCCCAGCGCTGCGCTCCGCCGAGGCGTTTTCCCGCCCGTCCTGGGCGAGACGTAAGGGACGCTGAACTTGGAGCTTGGCTGTCAGTGGGAGCAACTCCCCTCCATTGTCGATGTCTTTTTCCTGCCCTCCGATTCCGCTACCTTGTGGTAGGTGCGATGGTGCTGAACAAGGGCGGTGTCTTGGCACAGTTGCTGGCATAGATGGTGCGGGAGCTCCACGCAAGGAGCTTTGAGTGGCATGTGTGAGGGTAGGAGGGTACGGCACCCATAGCTGAAGGCAAAAAATGTCGGGGCATGTCATCAGCCGCAGTCATGCTAAGTTGTTCATCTTTGCAAACTGCTTGCCGAGTTGTTCCTTTCTTAGGTAATGGGGGTTTGTATCAACCAGAACTGCATATGGTCAGTATTTGCAGAGAAGGCTACTTGGACTGTTGTTGAAGTGAGTGTAGCAGTTTCTATGGCATTCTGCACAAAAAGTGACAGGTCTCTCTGTGTTCCCCAATTCTTAACAAAGATGAAGTTAGCAAACCCCTGAAAAGAGGTTTTGCAAAACTTCAGGGATTTTTTCCTACTAGTACTGTAGAGACAACCATCGTCACCTTGTCTTTCCAAAAGTGAAGGTTACCGATTTTTGTCCAAGAGCATCAAGTGCTTTTGATCAGCGTTTGTGTGCATGCATTAGCCTTGTTCTTGTTCTTCCTTGGAGAACTTTTACAGTACTCAGATGATCTGTGTAGGCTGCAGACTGCAGTGGTGAACTTCAAGGCTTCCAGCAGAAGGGAGATGCTGTCCACGCTTTGGTTCCTCCTTAGTCTGAACCTTCAATGTCCAAGGCTTCACTTTTCAAGCAATTGGAAGAGCTCCAAAATAAGATATGAACAGGTCTTAATTGACCTTGTCACCCCCCCTGTTAGTCAAGTAATGCTGTGCTTTGGATTTAATTGACGAGTGCAACATGTGCTTAAAATATCCTCGATTACCCTCTCAGAAGGGTTTGAATGGAGAACAAGGAGTTCCCAAGACAAATATTTGGTGTACGAGAAGTAGAATTTAGGAGTTGATTGCAGAGCACTGCATGCACCAATGTCTAAGGAGAATCCATCTTTTGATGTCCCATCTATGCTTGTTCTCATTTGAAATCCTGAGCATTCTGCAGGTTGGTTTTCTTAGGGTTGGGGCTGGGGAAGGAGTGATGGTGGGAGAGGGGTGGGTGTTGTTTTTGGGTTACTTTTTTGTTTCCAGAATAGTGTACAAAGAACTTGTGCCCAAAATCAGCAGTATGAAACAATGCAGATATAAAAGAAGGTCACAGAAATGTCAGATAATATGAATCTGAAAGCGCTTCAGTATTTTACCCAGGAGTTTCACTCCAACAAGGTAATTTTCCTTCACAGAAATGTAGTGGCAGGCTTATGCCATGCTAGAAGTGATGACCTTTCTCTGCCCCAAATTGAGCAGCAAAATATTTTGGCTCTTGATTTAAACCCCTGAGCCAGCTGTGTTTCAGGCTGCAGAAGCTGCAGCTGTGGTGGCAGACACGGGGTGCAGCCCTGCCTGCCAGTCCCCAGCTGGCCTGCGCTGGTGGCAGCCGTCAGCGCCCGGGGTCCCCTGTGCCACCCATGCCAGGGCTCTGCCTGCCTGCCTCGCAGCCCTGGTAGCCTCAGGGAAACATCGCCCTACTCCATCTGCTTTAAAAACAAACAAGCAAACAGAAAGCTCACTGGAAATATATGTAGAAGTCTTGAAACTAATTATCAGCACTTGCTCGGAGTTTGTTGATGGAGCAAATGGATTTTACATAAACTGGTATTGCTGGTACTACTTTTAAATTAGGTTCCTAAACTTCAGAAAGGAGGAGATGGTGGTCACGTACCCCTGAGGAATGTTGGAAACAGTAAGACAGCTCAGTCATTTCAAGGTGGCCAGAAAATGGGTGTGGCAGTGGAGTGGACACTCTGTGAGTAGGTAGCCTTAAGTCATGTAACGACATGCACTTCAGCGGGAATTTTGCATCAACACCTAGAGATCATGTCATGATGTGTTGCATAACAACAAATTGGGCCAAAATTCTGCTGACTTTGACCAAGGTGGACGGGCCACCTTCACTTAAGCTGGCAAAGGGACATAAGTCAATGATGTTTGAAAAACAGCCATGAAGCATAGCCCCTTTAGTTTGTTGGACTGTTGCAAGTCTGCAAAGCTCTGTTGACAGGTCATTGGAAGTAGCTGTTGGAATCTAACTGCAGTTGGACGCTTTGTCAGTCAGCATCAGCAGGAGGCTTAACGGTTTAGGTTGAGAGGTGGTGCATGTTTTTTTTCAGAGGAATGGCCCAGTGAAGAGCAGTGTTCACTGCCATGGCTACCGTTGTAGCTTTCAAGAGCAATGGTTCATTCAGAGAGAACTTCCTTGGTTCTGCTGGTTTGGTTTCGCAGCTGGAGCAAAGGTACAGCACCGGAAGCAATTCCTAGGGCAGAAGCGGGAGCTATCCAAAGCTCCTGACTTCGTTGTCTAAGTGAGCGTAGTCTAATTGGAGGAGTGGTGAGCATCAGTGATATCAGATTTTTTACAAGTTCTTAATTCTGTCAAATCAAGAAAGAAGGAGAGCGATGAAGATGAAATCCTTTCCTCTTAAATCTGCCTACGCAACAACTTCAGGGGTAGTTGTAATGTGTATTCACCTATTTTGAATTGCCCAAAACCAGGCCTAGAGATGCTTCAGAGTCAGAGAAGCAGGTATTTGCTTTATTCGGTGCTGGGTGCGTGGGGGATCACTCCTAACACACATACACACACACACAGACAGACACACACAGAGCACGCCATACAGTCCAGCATTATGTGTAAAAATTATGAATATTCATCACAATTCTTGGGATAGGAGTGGTTCTAGAAATTACTTCTCGGAAGTCATTAATATCATTAGCATACGTGCCATGCATGTGCTGTGTACGCTGATGGGTGCACTGAGGAAGGCTCCTCTTCTTCCTCGGGGGTCTTTCTGATGAAGATCAGCAGTCTTCGTCACAATGCACTTTTTACCTTTCTTTCTGGAGCATGCGCAGTTCTTCGCTGGATGATTCAGCGATCTCTGTGCTGGTTTTCAAAAGATCCTCTTCCTCTTATCTTGACAAGATTAAGGCGAAGCCTGCTGCTTAGGTTTCGTGATTAACATTTGCTGTCTCTTAGTAGTTCACTCGTGTTTACATGAGTTAACTATGGATCAACCCCCTTCTCAATTTTAGCGCTGAAAGGATCTTAGAGTCATTTAAAGAGATGTCTCCTATGGAGTACTATAAAACTGCTGTCATACATGAAATCCCTATTTAGCTTGGTCTTTGCATGTTAAGTGCCTTAATTAGTTAATTTTGAATTAAACAGTTCTTTTAATTGAATGATAAAGTTAACCCATCAACCCAGGTACAAAAATCAAGCTTTATTATTAGTGTTTTCACTTGTTCAAAGCAGTTTGTACCAGTCCCAGTTAAAATTCCCAGTTAAAAGTTTCCTAGTTAAAAATCCCTTTTTCAAACTTTAAACCACTTGTACACTGTAAGAGTTGTTTTTCCTATGTTAATTGTCTACTTTTATAAGTGTTTTAAGAGGTATTAGATGTATTTTAATTTTTTTTTGAGGTTTTTGCTTTGCACTTTAGTCTCGGGACTAACTCCAAAACCCCAGTTTCTAACAGCCAATTGCTATTTTTAGCCCCATAGCCGTTATTCTGCAAGTAAGCTCCATAGCAACCTGAATCTTAATGAAGGCATGTTACCACCCTTACTTCAGCTGTTACTACCCCCCTGACAACGACGAGCTATTGGTAGACAGAGATGATCTGTCAAAAGGAAAGCACCAATCACTTTAGACCACAGGGGTGTGCTGTGGGCGGACCGGGGCGGAGCAAAGGCACTATAAAACCACGAGGCAGGCGTCAGAGCTGCGCAGAGACCAGTGCAGATCAACTGTAGTGGACACCAGTGCTGGGTACTTAAGCCTTACTCCTATTAAGGAGCCTTTAATAATTTTTACCTTTGACTTTTGGATTAGCTAAAAGTCAGCCCAGCACTGCAAGTTCTTCCACCAGAGGTTCAGTGCTGTCTAAGCCTGAAGATCTCTAATCCCTGCGCTCCTGGGGCATACCTCCTGAGCCACTAGGATCCCAAATTTTTATATTTTGGTAATTTTTGTAATTTTTCAATTTTTCCGTTTTTAATAAATTATTTTAATTTTTACTAAGAGTTGTCTCATTCCTCACAACTGCCATAATGGTAACACGTTTTCATACAGTAGTTTTAGCACAGAAGCAATATATGTACAATCTTGGATGTTTCATCCTGCTGGCTCAAGAGCCAGTGTTGAGCTTTTCTCCTTTAAATCCAGTCTTAGAGCTCTGCAAGGATCACTGCAGCGTGACGTTGTGACAAGGGGATGCTGATTCATGCATAAACCTTTGATGCTTTCCTTATATCTGCAAGCAGCTTTGAAAACCAATGATTATCTGGCATGTTGCGACTTGAGAGTCATGGTAAAGGTTTCGCCAAACACTTTGTAATATCATGCAACAGCTTTCATTCCTAAGGAAATAGCATTGAGCATATCGCTGGCAAAATGCTGAAAGAATGAGCCCAAACCAATATCCTTTAATGGGAAAGATGGAAAACATTTAGATGTGTTTATTTGAACTAAAATGACTGTGGACCAAGCCTAAATGTATTTCACACTAAATTCTTAGAACTGATTTTAAGGGAAGAAGTGAGAAAGATGAATTCACAAGTGGAATTTTCAGCAGCATAATATTGAGCATTTATTAGTAGAACAAAGGCATATCACGGCATGGGAGCACTTAGCAATATTGCTAGAGGCGTGGCTCCATTCATTTTACTGTGAACTTGAGTACTTCTTTAAACATAGTCCTTTCACCCAGAAAGTAATTTACACTTCACTCAACTTTCCCCCCTTCGTCTCTGCCCCCTTGCGCCAGCACACGCCAGCACACTGCCGCCTCGGTCCTCTGGATAGCTCCAGAACTGAAGGCAGGCACCCCCCTCCGGTGCCTCCTCAGTCTCCAACCTAATTTGTAGTTGACAGTTTCTTTGGGAGGTGTGAGTTTTGATAACAGACTTCCTGGGATGCATGCGGTTTATCTTCTTTGTTTCTTGAAGATGTCTTGGTTTCTACCTCTGTAATTTCTCAACCTAAAGGACATTTATGATCATGTGTTTATTCCTACGTTTCCCAACATGTTACCACTCTTTCGAAGTTACAATTTACTCTAGTCTTGTTTTTACTTACCTATATTTTACCTTAACACTATTTCTACATAGTACATTATCACTTCTAAATGTTAAAATCATATATGCGAAAGACAATATTTATCGTTCACTCATTTATCACAGGAGGAATGTGTTAGCTGCTTGTGTTGCAGTTCACTTGTAATTCTGGTCTATTACCGCAGGCCTGGGCCCTAGGGTGTATCACCGTGTCCCGCAGCCATAGGGAGGAGGAGGAGAGAAGATCCAGCAGGCAGGAATTGTGCAGCAAGATTTATTCCTTTAATTATTTTACAAACTCTTTTATAGACTTTTTTCTTCATAGTCTAATTGGACAAAGGATCAGCCCCCCCCTTGGGGTGATTGGCTAAAATCCTAAACCATCCATTGTCAAAATATTTTTCTACTAGACCATAAACAAGACTTTTCAAGGTTGCAGGTGGCTTGGTTGTTTACATACTCTGCTACCTCTTCTGTGAGAGAGAAAAGTCTCTCACGGACTTAGAAAATAGCAAGAAAATCCTCGCGAGCAGCATTTTTGTATCTACCATTCCCCCTTTTTGTTTGATAAGATAACAACTCCACTATTAATCCTAAATAGAAATTTACATCAGTTATTAATTCTAAATATGTCCTTAAGGCTTTACCTATCTGACTCCATAACAAGAAATTTAAAGTTCAGTCTCTGCCTGTGGAAGGACCATCCCAGTCTCTGCTTGTAGAAGGACCATCTGCCTGATGGTCAACATCTTGGTCATCATCAGAAGAGTCATTAGGCTGATGATCTACATTCTGGTCGCCATTTGGATGGTTGGCGTTCTGGTCATCATTTGGAGGTTGCCTGTTCTGCCTCTGGTGCCGTAGGGCAGGGCAAACACATTTTGCAGGTAGCCACCGTACCCCAGTATCTGTAGAAATGCAAGCATACCCACGACCCCAAACGATAAGCTCCCGCGGGCCTTCCCACTGGTTAGTGAGTAAATTCCACACCCAGACTTTTGCCCAGGGCAGTTGTCTCTTGCCTGCAGATTGCAATGAGAGAAAGTGATTCAGAATAACAGGATTCTTTGAATTTTGTGGTACCATAAGCTGATTAATTGTATACGAGCTTTTGCTAGTCGGCTTCAGTAACCGAATTCAAAGGTTCCTGTGAGAATTGTTGAAAAGTCGTGATAACAGCCCTTAATTCAACTAAGCAGAGTCTGACTCGGATTGGTGTGTTAATCAACCACTGCAAAGGCAGTGTAGGATACTGTGCACCCTTGCGCACAGTGACCCCTGCTAAAAATTTGTCCCAATCCGTATGCCCCAGGCTGCCAACACAACCCGGTCCCCAAAGGTTAAGGGAAGTGGTAGTAACATAAGGCCTAATTGTAGCTGTGTGCCCCTCTGAGTCCTTCACCATCACAGGCCGTTCGCTTCAATAGCTCTGTGTGGTTCCTCCTAATCCTGCGATGGCCGATCCCACGGGGGGTAAAGGCCATGAGGGAAGCCACGCAGAGAAGGAGATGATAGTTGCATCAGCACCAGTATCAATCAAACCTCGAAGCTGAGTCCAGGGCGGACGGGCGTTCAGCAGGATCAGGGTACATGTCATCTGTGGCCTTTGGTCAGAGATGTCTGCAGCCCAGAAGGCCTGCGGAAGTCCCGTAGATCCACTGCCGTTATCTTTGTGAGTTTGTTGTTCTATCCTGGGGACACAAGACTTAAAAGGCACTAATTTAGCAAGGCAGGTCTTTTCAGGAATAGTTACAGGGGGTTTTCAAATTCCCTATAAAACTGAGGACAAGGCTCCAAGGAGCGGATTCCCATCAATCCGACCTCATCATCATCCTATCGCATTAAACCTGTTAGAAGCCAGACCTGAACAGCCTCTCTCTTCCTTTGTCTCTGAGCTAACGTGAGCCGACATCATCGGCTCCTGCCGTGTTTCCCTCTGCAGAGAAGCCAGCTAGCTAGCCCAGCAAGCAGCTCTTTTCCTGATCCCGAAGTCGCTTCAGCGACGCGTGGAGGTAACGCAGCTGGACTGTCTCTGACCTGGGGCACGCCAGAGTCGGTGCCTCGAGCACCAAACGCTGCGTTATTGGACATTGAAGGTTCAGACTAAGGAGAAACCAAAACGTGGACAGCATCTCCCTTCTGCTGGAAGCCTTGAAGTTCACCCCTGCAGTCTGCAGCCTACACAGATCATCTGAGTACTGTAAAAGTTCTCCAAGGAAGAACAAGAACAAGGCTAATGCATGCACACAAACGCTGATCAAAAGCACTTGATGCTCTTGGACAAAAATCGGTAACCTTCACTTTTGGAAAGACAAGGTGACGATGGTTGTCTCTACAGTACTAGTAGGAAAAAATCCCTGAAGTTTTGCAAAACCTCTTTTCAGGGGTTTGCTAACTTCATCTTTGTTAAGAATTGGGGAACACAGAGAGACCTGTCACTTTTTGTGCAGAATGCCATAGAAACTGCTACACTCACTTCAACAACAGTCCAAGTAGCCTTCTCTGCAAATACTGACCATATGCAGTTCTGGTTGATACAAACCCCCATTACCTAAGAAAGGAACAACTCGGCAAGCAGTTTGCAAAGATGAACAACTTAGCACGACTGCGGCTGATGACATGCCCCGACCTTTTTTGCCTTCAGCTATGTGTTATAAACATATATTATATTGGCTTCTCGCAAAGTATAAAGGTAGATATTATATAATGTTAGAAATGCTTTTTGCTGTGTGGATGTAGTTTTCTCTCTTTAGCAAGAATGTTAGCAAGTGTGAGCAAGTAAGATAACCTCCAAGCGAACAGAGGATGAGGCCCAAGGAGCTGCTAATCAACACTTTGTCCAGGGAACAAAAGGGCCAAAAGGCTACTCCGCCCGGAGAACCGGAGAACAGGCGGCCAGGAGAGTCCGAGAGCCGTTATCACCACTCTGCCCGGGGGGCAAAGAGGCCCAAAGCTGCAATCAGCCCTGACTGTCTGGAGAATTAAGAGATCCACCCTACCATCGACTCTTACCTAGCCTAGTGGGCCCAACCCCAAGAATCAAGAGAAATAAAACCACAAGGCAGAAGACTACGCATGCTCTAAAAAGGCGGAACCAAGGAGTGGCCATGCAGAACAGCTCCAGGAAAAGTTTTAATATGAATGAAGAACAGACAGTAAAAATGGTATAAAAAGGACTCGCCTCTAGCATCAGGTGTGCTCTTGGCAGAGCGCCAAGGCACCCGGCCGTTACCCCTTTGCTTTATTTTATGTGTCTCTTATTGTCTTTATATTAAACGCTTTAAATTCTCACAGGAGAGTGAACCTTCTCTTATTGTCTTTATATTAAACTCTTTAAATTCTCACAGGAGAGTGAACCTCGTTTTTCACAATTGGGGGCTCGTCCCAGATCTACACCTCGCCTCTGAAAAGCGTGGGAGGATTCAAGAAGCAAGGGTAAGGCGCCTCCCGCCCAAGTTGGCAGGACCTTTGCTTAGCATCCTCTGGCGCGATTTGGTGGCAGCAGGGCAATACCCGGAGGACAAGAAAGACACAAAAATAAAGCAAATGAAAGAGAGCGCTCTCGACAAAAATCCCACAGACACTGGAAAAGAAACAGGACTGGTAAGTATTGTCCAAAGAAAAAGTGGGTGGTTACGGGAGATGAGTGTGTGTGAATGGTCATACATGAAATCCCTATTTGTGCTTGGTCTTTGCATATTAAGTGTTTTAATTAATTAATTTTGAGTTAAATATTTTAAAATTGAATGTTAAAATTAACCCATCAGCCCAGGTACACAAATCAAGTTTTATGATTATGGTTTTCACTTGTTCAAAGCAGTTTGTTTGCACCCTTCCCAGTAAAAAAAAAAAAAAAAATCCCCAGTTAAAAGTTCCCCAGTTAGAATCCCTTTTCAAACATTAATCACTTGTACACCATAAGAGTTATCCTTCCTGTGTTTACTGTATACTTTTACAAGTGTTTTAAGATGTTGGATGTATTTTAGTACTTTTTTTAGGTGTTTTTACTTGTACTTTGGTTCCAAGGCAGATTTCAAAACCCCAGTTCCAACAAACAGCCCAGCCCCCATAGCCATTACCCTGTAAGCTCTATGGCAACCTGAATTTTAATGACCCTTATCTCAACTAGTACCACCCCTCTGACAAGGATGAGCCATTGGTGGACAGAGATAATCTGTCAAAGGGAAAACACCAATCACCTTGAACCGAAGGGGTGGGCTGTGGGTGGGCTGTGGGTGGAGCAAAGACACTATAAAACAGGGAGCACGAGAAAGGCACGCCCCTTCTCTCCAGCCTTGCTGAGGTGGAGTTCAGTGCTGGGAAGGCGTATTCCTATCAAGGAACTTTTAGTAATTTTTTTTTGGCTTTTGGGCCGGCCAAAGGCCAGCCTAGCACTGCAAGCCCTTTTTCTCTACCTGAGGTTCAGTGCTGTTTCAGCCAGAAGATCAAAAATCCCTTCACTCCTGGGGCATACCATCTACCGAGCCATAGGATCCCAAATTTTTAATTTTTTTCACTTTTCCGTTCTTAATAAATTGTTTTAATTTTTAACTAAGAGTTGTCTCATTCCTCACATGAATGAGACGCGGGCTGGTTGCCCCCAGATCTGCGAAGCGAGTGTGGCAGTCTCTGAGTGCTGCGGCTCCGTCTTGTTCGCGAGAACAGCGGCCAGCCAGGAGACGAAGCGAGAGATAAGAGGAGTGAAAGAATCTCCCGGGGTGACTGGGACGGGGTCCCAGGGAAGGGGTTGCAAAGTGGGAGCTACCCCCCCCCCCCCATATGCTGGGTTGAGGAAAACTCCAAGAGCACCCAGGGCCTAAAAGTACCCCAAGAGAAGTTGGGGGGTTGGATGCTAGCAATGCTGGGTTGAGGGAAATCCAAGAGCACCCAGAATCCTAAGGATTATATCATACCCATGGGTGGATACTAACAAGTGACTTGAAAGAGGTACCTTATTATTCTGTTGTAAGAATGAGAGAGTGAACAAATATTAAAAAGAGTGAATGTGTGAATGAAAAACTGTGTAATTAGAAGTTAACTTTGTTTTTGGGGAAGGTGGGCTATAGTAAATTTTTTTGGTTTTTGTACTGTGAAAGGGTGGGTAGTATTTTACAGCAGGGAAGATTGGTGTTTTAAAGGAATGAATTAGTATTTCAAAGGGGGGGATAATCATGTGTACTGGCCAAAATATGGGTCTGATGAGGCATGGATTTTCCAGGCTCTAAATGTATTTGTAAATTCAAAAGAGCCATCTCACCCTGAGGAGAGAGAATATGCTTCTTGCTGGACAGGAATTACAAAACCTCTGGGAACCAAAGTCTTTAAACTATCAGAAACCCCAGAGGAAAAGCAAACAGAAGAGAAAAAAGGCTGGGACCCTTTAGAAGTATTGCCTCCACCGCCAGCACTAGAAGCTGCACCCCTCCTCCCAGCTCCGGGGTTTCCTCCGCCGCCAGTATCAGAAGCTGCCTCCCCCCTCCTCCCCCTGGCTCCGGGGCTTCCCCCTCCAGCCCCCCCTCCGCCCGCACCGGGGGCCTTTCCCCCGGCAGCCCTCCCGCCCCAATGGAGCGGGGGGGGAGCCCTGCCCCCGCCCATGCCGGGGATCCCGCCCTTCCCGTATATCTCGGGAATCCCAGCACCCTCAATTGAATCAAGGGAAACGTCACACGTCCCGGCTCCAGCCCCCACCTCTCCTGCCTTGAGAAACCCGGCTTCAGAGCCGGCCCCCACCTCCTGTGCTCCGGAATATTTGGCTTCACTGCCATACCCCACCCCCACCCTCTGCACCACAGAATATTCGGCTTCAGCGCCAGACTTTGAATCTGCCCCTCCTCCCCAGGGGAGTTCGGTGCTTTCTTCCCAAATAAACCCTCTTCTTAACGAAGGAGCACCATACCAGAATACAAGAGGTGCCATTAAGGCTCAGAGGCAGCCCAACAATCCCTCCATTGCTAAACAAACAGAGGGAAGCCGAGAAATTCATTTATTTCCATTAAGAGAAGTACCTATGGGAGGAGGGGGAACGGGCTTTGTAAATGCTCCTCTAACCTCTACAGAGGTTAGGAATTTCAAAAAAGAAATTAAAGGATTATTAGAAGACCCCATAGGTACAGCTGAGCAGTTGGACCAGTTCTTAGGTCCCAACATTTTCACTTGGGAAGAAATGCAATCAATCATGAAAATAATATTCTCCCAAGAAGAAAGAGAAATGATTAGAATTGCTGGAATAAAAATTTGGGAAAGAGAAAACCAACAAGGTCCACCCAGGGATCAGAAAATGCCCATTACACCTCCTAACTGGAACCAAAATAATGAAGCTGGGAGGGGACATATGAATGATTATCGTAATTTGATAATCAAGGGAATAAAAGAGGCGGCACCCCGAGGACAAAATGTCAGAAAGGCCTTTGAGGGGCAGCAAGGGAAGGAAGAAACCCCGACTGAGTGGCTGGAGAGGCTCCGAAAGAATATGAAACAATATTCTGGGATAGACCCAGAGTCCCTAGCAGGGCAAGCCCTGCTAAGAGTTAACTTTGTCACTCATGCCTGGCCAGATATTAGGAAAAAATTGGAAAAAATAGAAGACTGGTATGAGAAACCATTACAAGACCTAGTAAGGGAAGCTCAAAAGATATATATATGTCCGGAGGGATGAAGAAAAAGCCAAAGTGGAAGCAAAGATCATGATAGCCACTATGCGAGAGAGTACCTTCCAAAAAAATCTAAAGCCCTCAGGTAACACTCCTAAACATTCAAGATTCAGAAATGGTGGAAAAGAGAAAAATAAAACCTCAGTACAATTAAGATTCCAAGAACAACCCAGGGATGCCTGTTTTTATTGCAAGGAAGAAGGGCATTATAAAAGAGAATGCCCCCACCTGAGGAGGGATCTGAAAATATTTCAAGAAACACACACAGAAGAACAATAGGAAAGTCATGGGCTCTCTTTTTGGGGGGATAAATACCATCTGGAGCCTTTGATAACTTTAAAAGTAGGCCCCCAAGAGGAAGTATTAGAATTTATAGTTGACACTGGGGCAGAAAGGACTTGTGTGATGAATATTCCAAAAGGGTGTGATGTGAGTAATGATATGGTAAAAGTAACAGGAGCAAAGGGGGAAGGATTTCAAGTCCCTGTCATTAAAGATGTGGTTATTGAAGGGGAAACAAAAATAGGGATAGGGGATGTTTTGTTAGTTCCTGGGGCTGGCAGCAATTTATTGGGAAGGGATTTACAAATCCAACTGGGGATTGGAGTCATACCAGAAGAAGGGAAAATGACAGCCAAAGTGTTAAAACTTAGCCAAGAAGATGAAAGCAAAATTAACAGAGAGGTTTGGGCTGGGGAAGGGAATAGGGGTGGACTAGATATTGACCCCATAAGGGTCACAATTGAAAAACAAGAATGTCCCATTCGTGTACGTCAGTACCCTATATCTTTAGAAGGGAGAAAAGGCTTAAAACCAGTGATAGAAGAATTAATAAAGGATGGGACACTAGAACCTTGTAAATCCCCTCATAATACCCCTATTCTCCCAGTAAAGAAATCTGATGGAAATTATAGATTAGTGCAAGATTTAAGAGAAGTAAACAAAAGAACACGGGCCTGCTACCCTATGGTTCCTAATCCCTGTGGGAGTGTGTTTGTTTAGTTCAGTCCGGGTCTCCCCCCTATGTTCTGTAAGTTTGGTGTACCCCAGTTGGCACCCCCCCCTGTTTCCTTTAAATCACCCTGTCTGTCATTTTTATCTCCTCCCAGGACCCTGTCTGTCACTCTGCCACCCCTCCCAGGCTTCTGGAAAGTTCTAGCCAGGGGGCCAGGTGATTAGTCCTGGGAAAGGAGTCCCTCCCTTCCCCTGTTATAGTTGGTTCCCTTATGTGTCCCTCGTTCTGCTTGCCGCACCCTTCCCTTCCCTGGTTGGTTGTTCTGTACACCCCCCCCCCATGCCCCCCCCGCCATAAAATGCCCCGGCGCGCGATCTGCAGGTGCTCTGGGTTGGGCACCCCTGGTGGTTGAGGTCCCCCCGTCCGGAGGGCCAATAAACTTTCTGGATTTAACCCAACTCTGAGCCTGCCCCCTTTCCTCCGCCGTCTGCCTTTATCGCCGCGGTCCCTTGGAAGGACCCACGAGCCAGACCTTTGATCCCTCCGATATCAGAGGCTGGCCCCCGTTGCCTGCTGTGTCCCGAGCTGACCGGGCTGAGTGGGAACTGTTCCCAGAGGACACAACGGCAAATCCCTACACTCTTTTAAGCAAAATTCCACCTCAACATCAGTGGTTTAGTGTGGTGGATCTTAAAGATGCCTTTTGGGCCTGCCCACTGGCAGAGGAAAGCCGAAATATTTTTGCCTTTGAATGGGAAGATCCAAACACAGGGAAAAAGAACCAACTGAGGTGGACTAAAGTGCCACAGGGGTATTGTGAGGCCCCAAATTTATTTGGGCAAGCCTTGGGAGAAATATTACAAACCTTCCCCATTCCCCCAGGAATACAAATTATCCAATATGTAGATGATCTTCTAATATCAGGAGAAGATGAAATTAAAGTCAAAGAAGCTACTATAAAGCTTCTAAATTTTCTTGGGGAAAAGGGACTAAGGGCATCAAAAGGGAAATTACAGTTTGTGGAATCAGAAGTAAAATATCTCGGCCACCTGATAAGCAAAGGTAGCCGAAAACTAAGTCCTGAAAGAATTACAGGGATTTTATCCCTCCCTCCTCCCTCTTCAAAAAAGGAGGTTAGGAGACTGCTGGGGCTACTGGGATATTGCAGACTATGGATTGAAGGATATACACAAGCAGTAAAATTTTTATATGAAAAATTAACAGGGGGAGACAATATACAATGCACCAAAGATGATGATAATAAATTAGAAAAACTGAAGTTGAAACTAGCCTCGGTACCAGCCCTAAGCTTACCCTCACTAGAAAAACCCTTTCACTTATATGTGAATGCAGAAAATGGAGTAGCTCATGGTGTATTAGTCCAGGAATGGGGAGGGGTGAGAAGACCAATAGCTTATTTATCTAAACTATTGGACCCAGTAAGCCGTGGCTAGCCAGTATGCATTCAAGCCATAGCAGCTACTGCTATTTTGGTGGAGGAGAGCCGTAAGCTCACCTTTGGAAGTAAACTGATTGTATACACACCCCATGCGGTCCGGAATGTGCTAAATCAAAAAGCTGAAAAATGGTTAACAGACTCCAGGATATTAAAATATGAAGCAATTCTGATTGACAGTAATGGTCTAACTATAGAAACAAGCAAAAGCCTCAATCCGGCCCAATTCCTGTATGGAGAACCAAAAGATGACCTGGCACATGATTGCTTAGAAATTATTCAATACCAAACAAAAGTTCGGGAAGATCTAGCAGAACAAGCCCTCTTAGAAGGGGAAAGAATATATGTGGATGGTTCATCCAGATGCTTGCAAGGAAAAAGAATGTCAGGATATGCCTTAGTCGATGGGATAAATATGCAGACCATCGAAAAAGGAAAACTACCTTCAAATTGGTCGGCGCAATCTTGTGAATTATACGCTCTAAAGAGAGCACTGGAGCATTTAGCACACAAAAAGGGGACCATCTATACTGATTCAAAGTATGCCTTTGGGGTAGTACATACCTTTGGGAAGATCTGGGAAGAAAGAGGTTTACTAAATTCAAAGGGGAAGGAACTGATACATGAAGGCCTGATTTCAGAAGTGTTGGAGGCATTAAAATTGCCTGAAGAAATAGCCGTAGTGCATATCAAAGGACACCAAAAAGGGATGACCCCAGAAATAAGAGGGAATAATCTAGCAGACCAAGAAGCCAAAGATGCAGCAGAAAATGGGACCGAACGAATTATGTTAATCCTGACCCCAGAAAGGGGAGAATCGGAAATCCCCAGATTTAGTAAAGAAGAAGAAAAAGAATTATTTAAGATAGGGGGAGAACAAGATCAATCTGGAAAATGGAAACTCCCTGATGGGAGACAGTTACTTAATAAGCCACTCACTAAGAGAATATTAGAAGATATGCATCAAAAAACTCATTGGGGTACTCAAGCTTTGTGTGATCATTTTCTAAGAAATTATGGGTGTATTGGAATCTTTGGGAACTGTATAACTTGCCAAAGAGTGAATAGGAAAATAATGAGAAAAACAACATTAGGAGGCCGCGAGTTAGCTCTGCGACCATTCCAAAGTATCCAAGTAGATTTCACTGAACTTCCTCAAGTACAGAGATGGAAGTTCCTATTAGTAATAGTAGACCACCTAACTCATTGGGTAGAAGCAGTTCCTGCTACTAGAGCTACAGCTAACATAGTATGCAAAACCCTTCTGGAACAAATTATTCCCAGATATGGAATGGTTAATAAAATAGACTCAGATAGAGGAACACATTTTACATCCAAACTCTTACAACAAATAACTCAAGCCTTGGGAATAAAATGGGAATTACATACCCCCTGGCACCCACAAAGTTCAGGCCGAGTAGAAAGAATGAACCAGACTTTGAAAAAAACTTTAACAAAATTAATGATTGAAACTCAAATGTCATGGGTCAAATGCTTACCTTTGGCTCTGTTGAGAGTCCGAACACAGCCCAGGTCAGACCTGGGAGTATCTCCTTACGAGATGATGTTCGGATTACCCTTCCTTACCACTCAACATGAAACAGCCACTTATGAAGTAGGAGAAGTAAGTGTCAAAAAATACGTCACCACAATTGCCAGAACACTTGAAAATTTGCGGCTGAAAGGAATGATCCCTCAAACCACAACTTTGGAGTTCAAAATTCATAATATCCATCCAGGGGAATGGGTACTAGTAAAAACATGGAAAGAACAATCTTTGACTCCACAATGGGACGGTCCTTTTCAGGTACTGCTGACGACTGAGGCCGCAATCCGGACCAAGGAACGAGGGTGGATCAAAGGACCAGCAGAATCAAAGGACCTGTAAAAGAACCTGAAGAGTGGACTGTAATATCCAAACCAGGTGATACCAAATTGATTCTTAAACGGAGGCCAGGTGACAATGAACTAGAACAATCTAAATAATCCAAGGGATATGCAAAGAATCACACCTAACTGAGAAGTGAAAGCCAAATTGATATCAGTGGCCCCTGGACAAATTCTGGGACATCGTGGAGAAGAATATTCTCACTTCAAACAGGAAGGGTTGGGACTGTATCAAACAGGGAACTCTCATGTTCTGATTCTAGCCTGTGACTTGTATTAAGAAGGGGGGGAATCACAACTTCCATCAGTGCCACATCATATACCCTGTTTGAATCATTCTAACACGGGGCATGCCAGCCAGGTCAAATATAAGTAATTAATCTGGAGGGAAATCGGCATTCCACACCATCGACACCCTAGTTGTAAAAGGTGTCAAGCACAAAGTCAACCCCCTATCCAGACAAAATCATAAGCAACAAAAGTAATAACTTTGCTCTGCAGATGGGAATTACTAGTGCCTGTTGAATGGGAAACACCTAAGATACGATAAGATACTACAGTTAAAATAAGTACCAAAAGAAATTTGCCTAAAAGCTACAAAGGAAGCGACAAGGAAATAGAGGGCAAGACCGGGTTGGCCACTGTACTCGCCACCGAGAAGATCCAATACACCTGCCATGGGTTGCAACCTCATAGGCAAGGGAGGTGGGAGTATAAGCCATGCCGGACCTCTGTTATTCCTTCTTTTGTCACTTATCCTGGTCCCTTTCGGGACACCGGCAAGACCATGTTACAAATGCTATCGAAAGCTCTACATGGAAAGACACCGGGGCTTCTTTCTTATTACTCATATCCATATCAACAGTCACTGTTATGACTCGTCCAAATTAGGTATTTGCATGCATAAAGGGGAAAAATATTAGATTACAGAAAATTTGGGAACAAGTGGAAACAGACTAGGAAGTAATTGTCCAAAAGGAGAAAAATGGATTTGCTTCACAGCTGCCACCAGGGGAACAGTCCAAGATTTGGTAAAAGAACAAGTGGTAAGTAAAGATACAAAGCCAGCACAGCAACCTCGCCCTATATTCACCTCACGCCAGGACCTGTATGCAAAGCTCAAACAACAGTTAAAAGAGGAAAAAACCCCAAGGTTAGGAAAAAACCTGTTTGTAGAATTGGGGGAGAGGATAGGTAAAGAACTTAACATAACCAACTGTTGGGTCTGTGGAGGAGCTTTAATGGCAGAAGAATGGCCATGGAAAGGTAGCAGCCTAGGCCCGGTAGAACTCCTTAAATGGAACCGGACAAATATAAGAGGGGGGAACTGACCTGAGGGGTGGATTTTAAGTTCAACAGTGATAGGGGAAGAATGCCTCTGGCGAACTGGGAAAAACTTTCTTAATGAAGTAGGAAACACTCCCTGTAAAAGGTATAAAGTGAGTAACAAAACTCCAGCGTGGTGGGTCCCAGAAAAACCAACTTGGTATTGGGCTCAGAAAAAAGGAAAAGACTGTGTATACGATAATGAAGTTGGACTCTTTCAGTGTAGGAAAAAATCCTTATTTTGGAATCCCAGAAATATCCAAATTTTGGGAGAATATAAATCATCAAGAAGGTGCTTATTGGAAAGCACCAGATGGCTTATTTTGGATATGTGGGAAAAGGGCATACCCAAGACTCCCTTCACATTGGGAAGGGAGTTGTACACTAGGAATCATTCAACCAGGGTTTTTCCTTCTACCAGAACCAGAGGGAGATCAATTAGGAATACCTGTCTATGAAGACTTCAAAAGAAATAAAAGAGATTTAATTGGAGGATTCCAAAAATGGAAAGATGAGGAATGGCCCCCTGAGCGAATATTAGAAACATATGGGCCAGCTACCTGGGCACAAGATGGAAGTTGGGGATATCGAACCCCAATTTACATGCTGAATCGTATCATCAGACTCCAAGCTCTTGTAGAAATCATAACCAATGAAACAGCCGGGGCTATGGAATTAATAGTCAGCCAGCAATGCCAAACCAGAGCTGCAATATATCAAAATAGGCTGGCTTTAGACTATTTACTGGCTGAAGAAGGGGGTGTGTGCTGGAAGTTCAATACATCGGATTGTTGTTTAAAAATTGATGACAATGGGGATGCCCTTCTAGATATCGCCAACAATATCAGAAAAATAGCCCATGTACCAGTCCAAAAATGGGAATCAATGATGTCTGCTAACTGGTGGGATGGCATATTGGGGAAAGAATGGTGGAAGAAGCTAGGTTTCTTCCTCTTATGTGCTACAGCTGGTCTAATATTTCTCCCTTGCTTGATCCCCTGCTTTATTCGGCTAATCACCAGCGTAGTTCAAGGCATGCAAGTTGTGGCAATGCCTACTGACCCAAAGTTGGCTATGTCTGGAACAGCACAAAAAATTATGGTATTAAAAAGACAAAGTGATATAAAAGACCCTCTCGAAGAAGCCAAATTAATCTGTGAAAAGAACGAACGGACACTAGAAGCCAAGAAAAAAGAATTATTGCTCAAGCCAAATGATTTATAAAATAGAAAAGGGGGGATTGTTATAAACATATATTATATTGGCTTCTCGCAAAGTATAATGGTAGATATTATATAAGGTTAGAAATGCATTTTGCTGTGTGGATGTAGTTTTCTCTCTTTAGCAAGAATGTTAGCAAGTGTGAGCAAGTAAGATAACCTCCAAGCGAACAGAGGATGAGGCCCAAGGAGCTGCTAATCAACACTTTGTCCAGGGAACAAAAGGGCCAAAAGGCTACTCCGCCCGGAGAACCGGAGAACAGGCGGCCAGGAGAGTCCGAGAGCCGTTATCACCACTCTGCCCGGGGGGGCAAAGAGGCCCAAAGCTGCAATCAGCCCTGACTGTCTGGAGAATTAAGAGATCCACCCTACCATCGACTCTTACCTAGCCTAGCGAGCCCAACCCCAAGAATCAAGAGAAATAAAACCACAAGGCAGAAGACTACGCATGCTCTAAAAAGGCGGAACCAAGGAGTGGCCATGCAGAACAGCTCCAGGAAAAGTTTTAATATGAATGAAGAACAGACAGTAAAAATGGTATAAAAAGGACTCGCCTCCAGCATCAGGTGTGCTCTTGGCAGAGCGCCAAGGCACCCGGCCGTTACCCCTTTGCTTTATTTTATGTGTCTCTTATTGTCTTTATATTAAACGCTTTAAATTCTCACAGGAGAGTGAACCTCGTTTTTCACATATGGGTGCCGTACCCTCCTACCCTCACACATGCCACTCAAAGCTCCTTGCGTGGAGCTCTCGCACCATCTATGCCAGCAACTGTGCCAAGACACCGCCCTTGTTCAGCACCATCGCACCTACCACAAGGTAGCTGAATCGGAGGGCAGGAAAAAGACATCGACAATGGAGGGGAGTTGCTCCCACTGACAGCCAAGCTCCAAGTTCAGCGTCCCTTACGTCTCGCCCAGGACGGGCGGGAAAACGCCTCGGCGGAGCGCAGCGCTGGGCGGGAGCGGCCGGCACGGCAACCGAGCGCGCTCCCCACTCCCTCCCGCCCGCGCCGCTGCTGGGACGCCGGGTTCGCCGGAATCGGCCACGTGCTGCAGGGAGGGCAGCGCGGCAAAGGCGGCCACCCCACGTCGCCCTGGGAAGGCCGGCCTCGGATCCCCGCTCTCTCCACCGGCACGGGCAGTGCCAGCAGCCTCTCGCTGCGGCCGCCGCTGGCCGAAAGCTTGGCCGCGCACCGCCCGGCCGGCCCGGCCGCTCCGCGGAGTCACACGGCACCTGCCGTGGGCGGCCGCCGAGCGACAGGAAGCAGAAGCGCTCACCGCCGCGCCACTCGCCGCCCCGCCCGGGCGCTCCTCTCTTCGCGCTACCACGGCGGCGCCGGCCCGCCCCGCTTTCCCCGTCGCCTGCGGCGCAACGCGGATGCCACGAGCCACGCAGCACGCGTGCGGCCGGGCCCTGCCGAGCCGCAGGCGGAGCCGGGGCACGGCCCGTGCGGGAGAGCTTCCGGCGAGGCTGGGCGGGCGGCGAGCGCGGCCGAGCGTGAGCGCGCCAGGCGGGGGGCGGCCGGCGGCGCGATGGAGAGCTAGATGGAGGCGGCAGCACCGCGCGGCATAAAATAGCTGCTCGTCCCGCAGCCGCCCGCTCCGCAGCCCCTCGGCTGCTGTCGAGAAGGGCCCCGGCCCTGGCCGCGCCGGTGGCGACGTGGCTCCGCAGCCCGCGGGCAGCCCTGGCGGGGCAGGGGAGCACAGCGGGCAGCCCCGGGGCCGCGCAGCCGTCTGTAACGCGCGGTGGGAGCCGCCGGGAACTATTTTACACCTCCCGGGGGGCTGGGGAGGAGCACGGAGACCACGCGGTAGGTCGCTGCCGTTAGGGAAAATTAATCCACGATGCCTGAGGTTTATGTCCGAAAAGGAGACAGAGGAGTCCTGCAACATTCTTCGACTACAGGGAGAGTCCATGGGGCTTTTCCCATGGGGTCTGTCAAACGGTTGCGGGATGCAGCCCCCTTTTGATGCCAAGTTCCCGGCCACAACGCCCTCTTCCTTTTCCCCACTGGCTGAGGTATTCGGGAGATACAGACTTCCGGAACTGCCTACTCTATGCCCCCCTCTAATATGCACCCCCCCTTTTGGCATCGAAAAGAAAGAAAAAGAAACCATTCCTAATAATATTAAGTCTTTGTTGCCTTGCTCTAGGTTCAGGAATTTAATACAGCCTCGATTAATCAACAGTCTCTGATGATTAGTAACAGTTCTCGAGAACTAATCATTTCTTCTGTTATTTCACTACCCATAAGTTCCTAGCCTTGTCTACAGGCCGATTCACACGGTCTGATTGTAAGGACTCATCCATCTCACTCCTTTCAATCCCTCCTCTTTTAATTTGATCTGTATTTGTCTTTACAAACCTTAATTACCATTGATTCAATTTTTTCTTCTGGAGCCTTCTTGGGTTTTGCTATTATTTGCAGTGACATCCTTTTCTGTCCTTTTGTATGCATTTCTGGATCAGGTAGGCATGGCTGCTAGCGGCATCCCCTTGAGCACCTGCTGAAAGAGCTGCACCCAGCATGGTGTCACGCATGGTAAAAAGATGAGAGTTGCTATAGCATATAAGAGGAGAAATGGTATTCATTTAGCCCATAGCTGGCCAGTTAACCATGCAAACATGTCCCATTACCATCCTTTCAACATTTGGACAGGTCCATGAGCTGGCGTTATTTCCTTTGTTATTTGTTTGACCACATTTCCGCTGTCATCTGCTTGCAAACAGCAGCTCGAGTCATTTAATTTCCCACAAACTCCTCCTTCTTCTGCTAACAGATAATCTAATACCATCCAATGTTGAAATACCGCTTTCCTCGTTCAAGTGGGTTGGTCAGCTAGAAGGTCAAGAGCTGTGGCTGGCTGGTTGGTAATTATTTCCGAGACAGCCTGTAACCTAACTATCTCATTCAAATTGGGGTGCTCCCTCCAGCCAGGGCTGCATCAGCTGACTGCTTTTCTCTAATTAAATCATCACAGATTTTGATTCCTAAGCGATTTCCCTGAACTTGTAGTAGCAAAAAGAACAATGGTCTAATAAATATACCATATCCCTGACCAGTTTGGAGGTAGCCTGAGCTAAGCATATTGGCCGCAAATCCAATAATGTCCTTTCAAAGCCCATGTTCCATTAGCAAAGGGGCCTTCCTACCCTTGGCCATCAATTGGTGGGTCAAAATACAGGAGGATTCCCGGGCCTAACGGTCCTCCAACAATAGTTGCCCCACCATAAGGGTCACAGTATTTGCATTTCCAAGCTCCCACACAGGGTTCCCATCTACTTTTACATCTGCAAGCTGCTTGGTTGCATTTGGAGCAGAACTCACTAAAAGGCTTTGAGTTCCAATCGGGTGTTGCCATTCCCACTGATAATCACAAACAACATGTCTTCTACTTGTGGAATTTTTGTGGGGACAGCTCAAAAATAGGTGGTCAAAAAAGCCCTTGTTCCTCCCCATTGCTTTACAGGCTTCCAAATATTTTTGGTAAGTGTGGCAAGAACACCTTACGCAGCTACCATTAGTGAGCCGAACAGGTATTTGATTGCATTTGCCTTGATATTTGGAACAATTGTAAGGAGGGCAATTGGGGCTCGAAACCCAATTGTTTAAACCCAGAGGGAAAGTCAATTGACAAACGCCTTTTCCTACATAGACATGCCCTGTCCTGTTTAGGCAATAAGTGCCTTTTTGAGAAGAATGAAGTGGCCATGGACTTCCTTCTTCGGCCCAAAATCCTGTCCTAGTATGGACCTCACGTCGGGTGTTGACCCACCACTTAGGTTCAGCTGGGCTAGCCAACCATGGCCACTCTTCAGATCCTCCTGGCCCTCCACAGAGCCAGCAATTGCTAAGGTTAAAAACTTTTGCTACTTCTTCTCCTAAGGCTGCAAATTGATTCTCCCACTCCTGGCCTAAACTTAGCTGACCATATAAAAGTAGAATTATTAAGGAAAATGTTTTAATAGTGTGATCTAATTAGCTAGTCTAATTTTCACGTTGTCTTCTGCACCACCTGTGGCAATTGAAGACACAGAAACCACCTAACGTACAACAATGGCCGCAAGTATTAGCCCCCCAGTGAGTGGAGATTCTAGAGGAGGGATGCCCATACAGACTATTTCAGCAGATGGTCTGTGGGTAGGCACGCAGGGCTTCCTCTGATGTTGAAGCACTGGCTACTGCTCCAGCCCGCTCCTGCAGAGTGTCAGTCACGGCCTCCCGGCTTTCTCCTCCAGCCGAGATGTGCAAATCTCTGAGGCTTCAGAGACCTTGACCCAAGTGTGACGGGTCCACCTGTGTTCAGCTGTCTTGATGGCTGTTTCTGTGGTCAGTGACACTTGGAATGGGCCACGCCATTTCACCACCATTGGCGCTTCTTTCTACCCCTTAACTAGGACTCAATCTCCCGGTTGGATGTTACAAGCAGCAAAGTCCAAAGGCGGGGCTTGTGCCAGCTGAGCTTCCTGTTGAAGGGGTTTCACAAGAAGCAGTATCCTGGCCACAGATGGTTTTAAATATACATCACTTGCCTCTACCCCCCTCCCCCCCCCCCCCCCAAGGTTGAGACTTACCAGGGTAATTGCAAACGACGATTGAAAGGGAGATAACTGAATCTCTCTTCTGGGTCGGGCCCTCATTCTCGCCAAAGCCAATGTCCAAAGCCCTACCCATGGCATCTTGATTTCTATTACCAGCTTCAAAAGGTGTTTATTTCTCTATTCATTGTATTCTACCCGAGCCGAGCTCTGGGGGTGCCAGGGCCTATGGAGGTTCCATTGTATTCCTAAAGAAGCCAAAACCCCTTGAAGGATCTTTCCTGTAAAATGAGTTCCCCTATCTGAGTCTATTGCTTCTACAATGCTTTATCTTGGAATGACTTGTTCCAACAATGCCTTAATAACTGATCCTGTCATTGCTGAAGCAGTTGGAAATGCTTCTGGCCACCTTGCTAGCTGACATACGATTACCAGAAGATATTAAGCCTTGCCACTTGGGGCATCTCAGGAAAATCCACCTGGCGTCTTTGGAAGGGACATGCAGCCCAAGGCCTCCCTCCCCCGGCAGGTTACTTTGCAACTCGGCTGTTTGCTTTAGCACAGATCAAGCAACCTTCAACAGCTCGTTTTGCCAGTCTAAAAAGACCCACAGCAACATGCATCATGAGGAAGGCTTCTGCCAATCCTCAGGAAATGCAAGGACTCTCTTCACAGAGTTGTTTTAGTATTGGTAGGGCCAAAGGCTCTGGTATCTCTTGTTTGCCATCCCTTGTAAACCAATTCTTGCCTTTTTTCTCTGCCGCACGACTTTTAACTGTATCTCGAACATCTCTGGTAGAAAAGACAGCTTCCTGGGCAGTGATGGAGTCACTGGGAGCAAAGGGGGCATCTTGGAGAGTTCTGGCAGAAGTGTTGCTTTCTGAGTTTCTTCATCCACCAAAAAGGAGACAGAGGAGTCCTGTAACATTCTTCAACTGTAGGGAGAGGCCATGGGGCTTTTGCCATGGAGTCTCTCAAATGATTGCGGGACGCAGCCCCCTTTTTCTGCTAAGTTCCTGGCAACAGCACCCTCTGAGGTACTCGGGAATTACAGACTGCCGGAACTGCCTACTCTATTCCCCCCTCTAATATGCACCCTCCTTTTGGTATGGAAAAGGAAGAAAACGAACCTATTCCTAATGCTATTAAGTCTTTGCTGCCTTGCTCTAGGTTCAGGAATTTAACAGGGCCTTGGCTGAGCAACAGTCTCTGTTGATTAGTAACAGTTTCTAGAGCTAATACTTTCTTCTCTTACTTCCCTCCCTGTAAATTCCTAGCCTTGTCTAAGGACGGATTCACACGGTCTCTTTGTAAAGACACATCTATGTTACTCCTTTCACTCCCACACCTTCTTGGCGGTGGAACGGCTCCCCCCGGCACAGCACCCGGCACAAAACCCCCGTATGCGCACACACACACCTGCACTTACCCTGCACTCCGCTGCACACACACACACACACACCTGCCGCACACTAACACCCCCGTCCACATGCCCCCCATGCTACTTGCAGTGGCCCCGCTCCTGCCATCCCAGCCGGCTGGCAGCGCCCACTCCTCACATGCTTCCCCATGCCTTGCATTTCCTTGCTGCCCCCTCTGTAGCCTTCCCTCAACCTGCCTTTTCTCCCCTGCCTTGCATTGACTTGCTCACCCATCCCCCACCTGACTTCCTTTCACATTCATCTAGGTCTGGCCTCACCTTTCCTTTTCCTTCTAGGACCCTCACTGCCTTGCCTTGCCTCGCAAAGCCACCACTTGCCTTGCCTTGCCCTTGAACCCCTCCCTTGCCTTGCATGACCTTGCTCACCCCTCCCCCACCTGGAATTCAAGACCCCTTTTCAATGACCTTTCATGCCCTTGCCCTGCCCTTTCTGCTCCTCCTAGGAATCTCAAAGCTCTCAAGCATCTCCGGTGTTTCAGGATCACATGAGAGGAAGACCAGGGGAGGAGGACGCATGTTGCCACACTCATCTCTATGGGCAGCCTTTGTCTGGGAGCAATCCTTGCATGTCTTGAATCTTGGAAGGGCAATTCACATTTTGCCCTTGAGCTCGGGGACCAGAATGAGAGTTCTTTTGCATACAAAGCAAAGCAGGTAGCTCAAGTCTTTTAGGTGCAGAGGAGAGATGACCCACGCGGGATCAAGGCCACACAGAGCACTTGGTCCGGGCCACTTTTGTGTACTAGCAGTCATTGAATGTACTTCTCACCTGCCTTGCCTGGCCTTGCCTTGGCAACACAACAGTTTCCTTGCCTTGCCCTGCTAGCCCTCTGTAGCCTTGCATTCCTTTGCATGGCCATGCCCCGCCCTTGACCTGCCTACTGCTTTCCTCCAGGGCCTTGGCTTGCCAAGCCCTTCCTGTTTCTGCCTGGCCTTCCCATCAGTGGACTTTCCTTCCTACGGCCAGCCTTGCCTCTAACTTCTGGGCCTTCTCTTGCCTACCACTCCATTTGCTTTCCCCTCACTGCTCTGGCCTTGCCTACCTCTCCCTTGACTTGCCCACAATTGCCTGCACTTGGTTTGCAGCGCCTTGCCTGCATGGAAGGCAAGGGAAAGAGTGGTAGGCAGGGCAAAGCAAAGCCAGCAAGTTGTAGGTAGTGCGAGGCAAGGCAGACGTAGGCAAAGGAAGCAGAGCAAGGGTAGCTTAAGAAGAACTAGACACGGTACTGAAGGCAAGGCAAGGCCAAGAGACTCGGAGTGCCTTTCCTTGGGAAGGCAAGGACATAGTGCCAGTGTTGCTGGAGCAGATGTTAAGGTACCATGGGGAGGAATAGTCCAGCAAGACATTTCTCTTCTGGCCCCTGTGCGTGTAGGGGCAATTGCTGGACATATTCAATACTGGAGGTGGATCAGTCGCTGGATGTGTTGCATTTTGGAGGAGGGGATGCCGTTTCTTTGGAGATGGGCTTGTAGTTGCTCTCTTTGGCAAGGAAAGCAGGTGTGGATGTGCACATCAGGTGCTCTTAGGGATTTTAAAGGCTTTTCCCAACAGGCAGAGCTCTCTCTGGGTTAGAGCTGTTGAGCTGTCAGTGGGAATGCAAAGGCCAAGCTCGTGAGCCTTTTGTCCTGGTGCCTTCGGTGTGTGAGCAGTCCCTGGTGCCGTTGTCTTTGGACCCTGACTCTGGGAGAGGGAAGGCTTAGGATGGTACCTAGAGCTGAGAAGGAGAGTGCTGAGAACAGCGTGTGTGCTGCTAGTTTGAGGGGTGCAGGTGAAGTTGTAGGCAGCAAGATCTTCCTCAGCTGGCACTGAGCTCTGTTTTTGCCAGGGGTTCAAGTTGGTGGGCAGAATCTGCGAGAGGGAAAAGATTTTCTTGGGCCAAAGAGGTTTTTCTGGCTCTTGGAGTGTGGTGTAAAGAGGAGTCTGCTCTTGGAAGGGGAAGGTGAGGGAAATCTTTTTGTCCTGACACCGTTGATTTGAGTGCAGGGACGTGTGCAAGTTGCCTTTGCCCTTGGGGTGGTTTCGAGCTGGGCCGGGTGCTTGGCCTTCTTTTGCAAGTCTACAGCGCCATCGTGTGGTTGTTTCCATGAGCGCTGACAGTGCCCGGGAAAAAGCCAAGCGCTTCGCTGGCGCGGCCCCGGTCGTGTGGGTGCAGTTGGTGGAAGAGCTCCGCTGTGCATCCTGCCTCTTGGAGACATAAAAGGATGTGATCCTGCGCGTAGCGGGGAAGCAAGAGGAATCTTTTCATTGTTGGCTGGGCAGTTTCTAAGCGGCAAAAGTAAAGGCAGTTCCAGCACGGCCTCTTTCTTTTCAGAACCTTTTCTGTGCCATCATGAACATGCTCAACATGTAACTCGCACCCACTGAACTGCATCAAAGGCCCTGCAGATACGCACTTTCCTTCAAGCTCTATGTAGCATCCTACCCTCCACCTCTCGCGGATCCCAAAACCCTTCCAAACATCCAGCAGCTGCACGCAGAGAACAAGTGCTAGAACAAGGCGTGGGCCTTCATAGTCCTTTTAAAGTCTGTAAACTAGGCAAAACATTCCAGTGACCAGCACTTTCCTTCGCAACTATATATAGAGCATCATCACATTCTCTCCAAGTGGGTAAGTCCACCCTTGCAGCGCAGCCTTTGCAGCCCCAGATCGGACTTAGAGATGGGTCAGGTGAGAAAGCATTTGTTGACTATCCCTCGTCTCTGGAAGTCTTGATACTCGCAGCGCAATCAGGTCCACACACCTTCAGTGTGGCCACGTTCAAGCAGCTAGAGCTCCCAGAGATGGGAGAGTCAGGACAGAAGACGTTCCAAAAGTACCGTGTACTTACAGCAGGATTAAAACTGTGCACAGCAGTCTGCAGCACTGTAGCTTCCTTCTCTGACAAACGTGCCATCCCATTGTTGGCTCTCGCAGCTCGTTTGCTAGCTGCTCTCCTGAAGAAAAGAGTTAGAAGAAAAAGCCAATGCTGGGCTGCACCTTCCCCTTGCCTCACGTAATGCCACCTAAACTCCCCACTGCACTCTCTACTTCCCCTCTCCTTGGCATCGACCACTGTGTTTTCTGCATCTCGGAGCTGAAAGGTAAGCGCCAGTGGTTCCAGGGATGGTTGGAAGGTAAGTAGCTGTCGTAGAACTTTCTCCCTCTTAAAGTGAATTCGGCCGGAAGGCGGGTGCCAGCCACGCTCCTTTCTCAGTTTGTACGCTGCGGACACGAGCCCGGTGCTCTGCGCCTTCGTTCCGCCTCTTTAGTACCCATGTCGCGCTTTCATTCTGCCGGAGTCGAACCATCGTCTACTTGTCGCACAAAGAGCACTGTGCCGGCAGCGAAATGCCCCAGCCAACTGCTTCTGCCGACACACGCCTGGGCTATGCACTTTCCCTCGCAGCGACATACAGCAGCACATTCGGTCTTTCTTGTCGTCCAAATGTAAAGGGAAAGATTCTACGCTACGTCTGGCACAGAGAACAGTTTTAGGTCAACAAGCTTACCCAGAGCTTTACTCCGATGCGTGGAAACCAGTGTTTGCACCACATTCTAGTGGCAGCCCTCCTTCTTTTACAGCCTGCACAGCCCCGTCAGATCGTGGTGCTCTCTGACACTTTCCTTCTCAGTTCCAAGTACCACCGCGAACCTTACAGCCTTGCAGGGAGCAAAGACGCGGATAAACGTCTCGCACCGAAGAACGTGGCTGGACGAAAATATGTTCTTCCTCTCTCCTCCTCGTCGCCCAGATTGTGGTGCTGTGTTGAAAGTCTTGGCCAGCGAAAAGCTAATCCAGCCAGTGTTTCTCTCCTGACGCATTTCGCTGAGCGAGAGCGACACAGAGAGCTTGGACGTTGCAAAACAGCAAGGAAATGATTGCACGTCGAGCTCAGGAAAATCCGTGCACAGCACACTGTGGGATGCGTGCAATGCTGACGCTTAAGAGCGGCAAAGCTCAAAGGCATCGCTGGGCTCGAGTACTGTCCAGACCACGGAGAAGAACGAAGCAGCTGGGCCACGGCTTAATGTACTCAGTGGAGCGAATTTCAAATGTCCAGCCAAGAGCTGCTTCACAAGCAGATTCAGCTGAGAATGCTCTGGCTGCTTCACAAAGTAAAGCGCAGCCGGTGCACTCCATCACACTACCTGGCCAGAAAAAGGTTCCTAAACCTTAAGTACCGCAGAGTTCATGCAGCTGGAGCACACCAAGAAGGACCCGTCCAGATGGAAGGCGTTCTTCAAGTACCCCCCTGCTCCAAGCAGCTTTGAAATGGAGCACAACACACTGCGGCTGGGCAGCTTCCTTCTCAGATAGACGTGCTGTCACATTATTCACTCTCGCAGCTCCGTTGCCCACTTGCAGCAGCTGCTACCAAAGAAAAAGGCTCCAGGAGTAAAAGCCACTGCTGAGCTGCACTATCCCCTTGCCTCACGTAAAGCACCAGAAACTGTCCGCTGCACTCTGTATTTCCATTCTCCGCCGCATCTACCACTGTCATCTCTGCATCTCGAAGCATAAACCTCGTCACAATTGTTTCCGGGGAAAGCTGGAAGACAAATAGGTAGCAGCACAAGTAGCTGCAGGTTGAACTTTCTGTTTTCAACTGCTAATTTGAATCCGAAAACAAGCGAGTGACAGCCACGCTTCCTCTTGCAGCCTGTGCGATGCACACACCAGCTCGGTGCTTTGCCTTCATTCTTATGCTCTTCGTACCATGTCGCGCTTCCGTTTTGCTGGCGATGAACCGTCGTCTACTTGTCGCACAAAGAGCACGGTGCGCAGCCGGTGCCCTCCATCACACTACCTGGCCAGAAGAAGGTTCCTAAACCTTAAGTGGCGCAGAGTCCATGCAGCTTGAGTGCATCCAGAAGGACGCGTTCAGATAGAAGACGTTCTTCAAGTACCCCCCTGTTCCAAGCAGCCTTGAAACTGAGCACAACACTGCGGCTCGGGAGCTTCCTTCTCAGATGGACGTGCCGTCACAATATTCACTCTCGCAGCTCCGTTGCCCACCTGCAGCAGCTGCTACCAAAGAAAAAGGCTCCAGAAGTAAAAACCACTGCTGGGAAGCACTTTCCCTCAAGTAAAAAAAATACACTGTCCGCTGCACTCTCTATTTCCCTTCTCCACCGCATCGCGAAGCATAAACCTAACCGCAATTGTTTCCAGGGAAAGCTGGAAGAGAAATAGGTAGCAGCACGAGGAGCTGCAAGTTGGACTTGAAGTTTCCGACTGGTAACGTGAATCCGAAAACAAGCGAGGCGCAGCCAGGCTTCCTATTGCAGCCTGTGCGATGCACACACCAGCTCGCTGCTTTGCCTTCATTCTTATGCTCTTCGTAGCAGGTCGCGCTTTCGTTTTGCTGGAGACGGACCGTCGTCTACTTGTCGCACAAAGAGCGTGGTGCTGGAAGCGAAATACTCGAGGCTGCTGCCTCTGCCGAAACACGCTTAGGCTATGCAATTTCTCTTTAGCGCTACGTAGCACCACAGTCTGTCTGCTTTGTAGCCTGATTCCTAACGGAAAGCTTCTCGGCTACGTCTGGCACAGAGAACAGTTTTAGGTCAACTAGCTTACCCAGAGCTCACCCCCGACGAGTGAGAACTTGTATTTGCACCACATTCCAGTGGCAGCCCTCTTTCTTTTACAGCCTGCTCAGCGCCGTCAGATCGCAGTGCTCTCTGCACCTTCCTTCTCAGTTCCAAGTACCACCGCGCACATTACAGCCTTGCACGGAGCGAAGACGCGGATAGGCATCTCGCACAGAAGAACGTGGCTGGAAGAAAAGATGTTCTGCCTTTTCCCTCCTCGTCGCCCAGATTGTGGTGTTGTATTGAAAGCCTTGGCCAGCGAAAGGCTAATCCAGCCAGTGTTTCTCTCTTGACGCATTTCGCTGAGCAAGAGCTGAGGAAAATCCTCGCACAGCACACTGTGGGATGCGTGCAATGCTGACGCTTAAGAGCGGCAAAGCTCAAAGGCATCGCTGGGCTTCAGTTATGTCCACACCGCAAAAGGCGAAGAAGGAAGCAGCTGGGCCACGGCTTAATGTACTCAGTGGAGCGAATTTCAAATGTCCAGCCAAGAGCTGCTTCACAAGCAGATTCAGCTGAGAATGCTCTGGCTGCTTCACAAAGTAAGGCGCAGCCGGTGCACTCCATCACACTACCTGGCCAGAAGAAGGTTCCTAAACCTTAAGTACCGCAGAGTCCATGCAGCTGGAGCACACCCAGAAGGAGGCGTCCAGATGGAAGGCGTTCTTCAAGTACCCCCCTGCTCCAAGCAGCTTTGAAACGGAGCACAACACACTGCGGCTGGGCAGCTTCCTTCTCAGATAGACGTGCCGTCACATTATTCCCTCTCGCAGCTCCGTTGCCCACTTGCAGCAGCTGCTACCAAAGAAAAAGGCTCCAGGAGTAAAAGCCACTGCTGAGCTGCACTATCCCCTTGCCTCACGTCAAGCACCAGAAACTGTCCGCTGCACTCTGTATTTCCATTCTCCGCCGCATCTACCACTTTCATCTCTGCATCTCGAAGCATAAGCCTCGTCACAATTGTTTCCGGGGAAAGCTGGAAGACAAATAGGTAGCAGCACAAGTAGCTGCAGGTTGAACTTTCTGTTTTCAACTGCTAATTTGAATCCGAAAACAAGCGAGTGACAGCCACTCTTCCTCTTGCAGCCTGTGCGATGCACACAGCAGCTCGCTGCTTTGCGCCTCCATTCTTCCGCTCTTCGTACCATGTCGCGCTTTCGTTTTGCCGGAGTCGAACCATCGTCTACTTGTCGCACAAAGAGCACGGTGCGCAGCCGGTGCCCTCCATCACACTACCTGGCCAGAAGAAGGTTCCTAAACCTTAAGTGGAGCAGAGTCCATGCAGCTTGAGTGCATCCAGAAGGACGCGTTCAGATAGAAGACGTTCTTCAAGTACCCCCCTGCTCCAAGCAGCCTTGAAACTGAGCACAACACACTGCGGCTCGGCAGCTTCCTTCTCAGATAGACGTGCCGTCACATTATTCACTCTCGCAGCTCCGTTGCCCACTTGCAGCAGCTGCTACCAAAGAAAAAGGCTCCAGGAGTATAAGCCACTGTTGAGCTGCACTATCCCCTTGCCTCAAGTAAAGCACCAGAAACTGTCCGCTGCACTCTGTATTTCCATTCTCCGCCGCATCTACCACTGTCATCTCTGCATCTCGAAGCATAAACCTCGTCACAATTGTTTCCGGGGAAAGCTGGAAGACAAATAGGTAGCAGCACAAGTAGCTGCAAGTTGAACTTTCTGTTTTCAACTGCTAATTTGAATCCGAAAACAAGCGAGTGACAGCCACGCTTCCTCTTGCAGCCTGTGCGATGCACACACCAGCTCGGTGCTTTGCCTTCATTCTTATGCTCTTCGTACCATGTCGCGCTTTCGTTTTGCTGGCGATGAACCGTCGTCTACTTGTCGCACAGAGAGAACGGTGCCAGCAGAGAAACGCTCCAGGCTGCTGCCTCTGCCGAAACACGCCTGGGCTATTCCCCCCAGTGCTAGGTAGCACAACATTCTATCTGCATTGTGGTCTTAATCTTAAGGGAAAGATTCTCGACTACGTCTCACACAGAGAACTGTGCCGGGACAATACATGTGTTTTATTATCCCTTCTCGATATAAGACTATGGTGCTGCGTTGGAACTGTTGGCCAGTGGAAGGCTAATCCAGCATGTGCTTCCCTCCTGATGCATTTCGCTGAGTGAGAGCGGAGGAAAATCTGTGCTCCGCACACTGTGGATGCGTGCAGTATACACGCAGAAGAGCGGCACAGCTCATAGCCATCGCACACACCAGCCCAGTGCCATGGGGCTGCGGTCTTCTCCCTTACCGGCGCTGGACAGAACTGAAGCATTCAGCTTTGGCTCTCTTCAGTGTGTGTACTGCACGCATCCACAGTGCGCTGTGCACGGATTTTCCTCAGCGCTACGTGCAAGTACAGCCTTTCTGCTTCGCAGAGCCAAGCTGTCCGCGCAAGCCCTCACTCAGAGAAATTTGTCAGGAGAGAAGCACTTGCTGGATTAGCATTTTACTGGCCAACAGTTCCAATGCAGCACCGTAGTCTTATTGCGAGAAGGGGTAATAAAACCCACGCTTTCAGTACAGCACCACAATCCGGGCGACGAGGAGGCGAAAAGAAAAGAACATCTTTTCGCCTTTGCACGATCTTCTCTGCGGCACATCTATCCACGTCTTTGTTCCCTGCAAGGTTGTACGGTTCACGGTGGAACTTGGAACTGAGAAGGAAGGTGCAGAGAGCACCGCGATCTAACGGCGCTGTGCAGGCTGTGAAAGAAAGAGAGCTACCACTGGAATGTGGTGCAAATACAGGTTTCCACGCCTCGGGGGTAAACTCCGAGTAAGCTTGTTGACCTAAAACTGATCTCTGTGCCAGACGTAGCCGAGAATCATTCCCTTGACATTCAGGCTACAACGCAAACAGAATGTGGTGTTATCAAAGGCTGCGAAAGAAAGTGCATAGCCCAGGTGTGTTTCGGAAGGATCAGCAACCTGGAGCGTTTCTCTGGAGCCTTTCTCTGCTGGCACCGTTCTCTCTGTGCGACAAGTAGACGACGGTTCGTCGCCAGCAAAACGAAAGCGCGACATGGTACGAAGAGCGGAAGAATGGAGGTGCAAAGCAGCGAGCTGGTGTGTGCATCGCACAGGCTGCAAGAGGAAGAGTGGCTGTCACGCGCTTGTTTTCGGATTCAAATTAGCAGTTGAAAACAGAAAGTTCAACCTGCAGCTACTTGTGCTGCTACCTATTTCTCTTCCAGCTTTCCCCGGAAACAATTGTGACGAGGTTTATGCTTCGAGATGCAGAGATGACAGTGGTAGATGCGGCGGAGAATGGAAATACAGAGTGCAGCGGACAGTTTCTGGTGCTTTACGTGAGGCAAGGGGATAGTGCAGCTCAGCAGTGGCTTATACTCCTGGAGCCTTTTTCTTTGGTAGCAGCTGCTGCAAGTGGGCAACGGAGCTGCGAGAGGGAATAATGTGACGGCACGTCTATCTGAGAAGGAAGCTGCCCAGCCGCAGTGTGTTGTGCTCCGTTTCAAAGCTGCTTGGAGCAGGGGGGTACTTGAAGAACGCCTTCCATCTGGACGCCTCCTTCTGGGTGTGCTCCAGCTGCATGGACTCTGCGGTACTTAAGGTTTAGGAACCTTCTTCTGGCCAGGTAGTGTGATGGAGTGCACCGGCTGCGCCTTACTTTGTGAAGCAGCCAGAGCATTCTCAGCTGAATCTGCTTGTGAAGCAGCTCTTGGCTGGACATTTGAAATTCGCTCCACTGAGTACATTAAGCCGTGGCCCAGCTGCTTCCTTCTTCGCCTTTTGCGGTGTGGACAAAACTGAAGCCCAGCGATGACTTTTAGCTGTGCCGCTCTTAAGCGTCAGCATTGCACGCATCCCACAGTGTGCTGTGCGAGGATTTTCCTCAGCTCTTGCTCAGCGAAATGCGTCAAGAGAGAAACACTGGCTGGATTAGCCTTTCGCTGGCCAAGGCTTTCAATACAACAACACAAACTGGGCGACGAGGAGGGAAAAGGCAGAACATCTTTTCTTCCAGCCACGTTCTTCTGTGCGAGATGCCTATCCGCGTCTTCGCTCCCTGCAAGGCTGTAATGTGCGCGGTGGTACTTGGAACTGAGAAGGAAGGTGCAGAGAGCACTGCGATCTGACGGCGCTGAGCAGGCTGTAAAAGAAAGAGGGCTGCCACTGGAATGTGGTGCAAATACAAGTTCTCACTCGTCGGGGGTGAGCTCTGGGTAAGCTAGTTGACCTAAAACTGTTCTCTGTGCCAGACGTAGCCGAGAAGCTTTCCGTTAAGAATCAGGCTACAAAGCAGACAGACTGTGGTGCTACGTAGCGCTAAAGAGAAATTGCATAGCCTAAGCGTGTTTCGGCAGAAGCAGCAGCCTCGAGTATTTCGCTTCCAGCATCACGCTCTTTGTGCGACAAGTAGACGACGGTCCGTCTCCAGCAAAACGAAAGCGCGACCTGCTGCGAAGAGCATAAGAATGAAGGCAAAGCAGCGAGCTGGTGTGTGCATCGCACAGGCTGCAATAGGAAGCCTGGCTGCGCCTCGCTTGTTTTCGGATTCACGTTACCAGTCGGAAACTTCAAGTCCAACTTGCAGCTCCTCGTGCTGCTACCTATTTCTCTTCCAGCTTTCCCTGGAAACAATTGCGGTTAGGTTTATGCTTCGCGATGCGGTGGAGAAGGGAAATAGAGAGTGCAGCGGACAGTGTATTTTTTTTTACTTGAGGGAAAGTGCTTCCCAGCAGTGGTTTTTACTTCTGGAGCCTTTTTCTTTGGTAGCAGCTGCTGCAGGTGGGCAACGGAGCTGCGAGAGTGAATATTGTGACGGCACGTCCATCTGAGAAGGAAGCTCCCGAGCCGCAGTGTTGTGCTCAGTTTCAAGGCTGCTTGGAGCAGGGGGGTACTTGAAGAACGTCTTCTATCTGAACGCGTCCTTCTGGATGCACTCAAGCTGCATGGACTCTGCGCCACTTAAGGTTTAGGAACCTTCTTCTGGCCAGGTAGTGTGATGGAGGGCACCGGCTGCGCACCGTGCTCTTTGTGCGACAAGTAGACGACGGTTCATCGCCAGCAAAACGGAAGCGCGACATGGTACGAAGAGCATAAGAGTGAAGGCAAAGCACCGAGCTGGTGTGTGCATCGCACAGGCTGCAAGAGGAAGCGTGGCTGTCACTCGCTTGTTTTCGGATTCAAATTAGCAGTTGAAAACAGAAAGTTCAACCTGCAGCTACTTGTGCTGCTACCTATTTGTCTTCCAGCTTTCCCCGGAAACAATTGTGACGAGGTTTATGCTTCGAGATGCAGAGATGACAGTGGTAGATGCGGCGGAGAATGGAAATACAGAGTGCAGCGGACAGTTTCTGGTGCTTTACGTGAGGCAAGGGGATAGTGCAGCTCAGCAGTGGCTTATACTCCTGGAGCCTTTTTCTTTGGTAGCAGCTGCTGCAAGTGGGCAACGGAGCTGCGAGAGGGAATAATGTGACGGCACGTCTATCTGAGAAGGAAGCTGCCCAGCCGCAGTGTGTTGTGCTCCGTTTCAAAGCTGCTTGGAGCAGGGGGGTACTTGAAGAACGCCTTCCATCTGGACGCCTCCTTCTGGGTGTGCTCCAGCTGCATGGACTCTGCGGTACTTAAGGTTTAGGAACCTTTTTCTGGCCAGGTAGTGTGATGGAGTGCACCGGCTGCGCTTTACTTTGTGAAGCAGCCAGAGCATTCTCAGCTGAATCTGCTTGTGAAGCAGCTCTTGGCTGGACATTTGAAATTCGCTCCACTGAGTACATTAAGCCGTGGCCCAGCTGCTTCGTTCTTCTCCGTGGTCTGGACAGTACTCGAGCCCAGCGATGCCTTTGAGCTTTGCCGCTCTTAAGCGTCAGCATTGCACGCATCCCACAGTGTGCTGTGCACGGATTTTCCTGAGCTCGTCGTACAATCATTTCCTTGCTGTTTTGCAACGTCCAAGCTCTCTGTGTCGCTCTCGCTCAGCGAAATGCGTCAGGAGAGAAACACTGGCTGGATTAGCTTTTCGCTGGCCAAGACTTTCAACACAGCACCACAATCTGGGCGACGAGGAGGAGAGAGGAAGAACATATTTTCGTCCAGCCACGTTCTTCGGTGCGAGACGTTTATCCGCGTCTTTGCTCCCTGCAAGGCTGTAAGGTTCGCGGTGGTACTTGGAACTGAGAAGGAAAGTGTCAGAGAGCACCACGATCTGACGGGGCTGTGCAGGCTGTAAAAGAAGGAGGGCTGCCACTAGAATGTGGTGCAAACACTGGTTTCCACGCATCGGAGTAAAGCTCTGGGTAAGCTTGTTGACCTAAAACTGTTCTCTGTGCCAGACGTAGCGTAGAATCTTTCCCTTTACATTTGGACGACAAGAAAGACCGAATGTGCTGCTGTATGTCGCTGCGAGGGAAAGTGCATAGCCCAGGCGTGTGTCGGCAGAAGCAGTTGGCTGGGGCATTTCGCTGCCGGCACAGTGCTCTTTGTGCGACAAGTAGACGATGGTTCGACTCCGGCAGAATGAAAGCGCGACATGGGTACTAAAGAGGCGGAACGAAGGCGCAGAGCACCGGGCTCGTGTCCGCAGCGTACAAACTGAGAAAGGAGCGTGGCTGGCACCCGCCTTCCGGCCGAATTCACTTTAAGAGGGAGAAAGTTCTACGACAGCTACTTACCTTCCAACCATCCCTGGAACCACTGGCGCTTACCTTTCAGCTCCGAGATGCAGAAAACACAGTGGTCGATGCCAAGGAGAGGGGAAGTAGAGAGTGCAGTGGGGAGTTTAGGTGGCTTTACGTGAGGCAAGGGGAAGGTGCAGCCCAGCATTGGCTTTTTCTTCTAACTCTTTTCTTCAGGAGAGCAGCTAGCAAACGAGCTGCGAGAGCCAACAATGGGATGGCACGTTTGTCAGAGAAGGAAGCTACAGTGCTGCAGACTGCTGTGCACAGTTTTAATCCTGCTGTAAGTACACGGTACTTTTGGAACGTCTTCTGTCCTGACTCTCCCATCTCTGGGAGCTCTAGCTGCTTGAACGTGGCCACACTGAAGGTGTGTGGACCTGATTGCGCTGCGAGTATCAAGACTTCCAGAGACGAGGGATAGTCAACAAATGCTTTCTCACCTGGCCCATCTCTAAGTCCCATCTGGGGCTGCAAAGGCTGCGCTGCAAGGGTGGACTTACCCACTTGGAGAGAATGTGATGATGCTCTATATATAGTTGCGAAGGAAAGTGCTGGTCACTGGAATGTTTTGCCTAGTTTACAGACTTTAAAAGGACTATGAAGGCCCACGCCTTGTTCTAGCACTTGTTCTCTGCGTGCAGCTGCTGGATGTTTGGAAGGGTTTTGGGATCCGCGAGAGGTGGAGGGTAGGATGCTACATAGAGCTTGAAGGAAAGTGCGTATCTGCAGGGCCTTTGATGCAGTTCAGTGGGTGCGAGTTACATGTTGAGCATGTTCATGATGGCACAGAAAAGGTTCTGAAAAGAAAGAGGCCGTGCTGGAACTGCCTTTACTTTTGCCGCTTAGAAACTGCCCAGCCAACAATGAAAAGATTCCTCTTGCTTCCCCGCTACGGGCAGGATCACATCCTTTTATGTCTCCAAGAGGCAGGATGCACAGCGGAGCTCTTCCACCAACTGCACCCACACGACCGGGGCCGCGCCAGCGAAGCGCTTGGCTTTTTCCCGGGCACTGTCAGCGCTCATGGAAACAACCACACGATGGCGCTGTAGACTTGCAAAAGAAGGCCAAGCACCCGGCCCAGCTCGAAACCACCCCAAGGGCAAAGGCAACTTGCACACGTCCCTGCACTCAAATCAACGGTGTCAGGACAAAAAGATTTCCCTCACCTTCCCCTTCCAAGAGCAGACTCCTCTTTACACCACACTCCAAGAGCCAGAAAAACCTCTTTGGCCCAAGAAAATCTTTTCCCTCTCGCAGATTCTGCCCACCAACTTGAACCCCTGGCAAAAACAGAGCTCAGTGCCAGCTGAGGAAGATCTTGCTGCCTACAACTTCACCTGCACCCCTCAAACTAGCAGCACACACGCTGTTCTCAGCACTCTCCTTCTCAGCTCTAGGTACCATCCTAAGCCTTCCCTCTCCCAGAGTCAGGGTCCAAAGACAACGGCACCAGGGACTGCTCACACACCGAAGGCACCAGGACAAAAGGCTCACGAGCTTGGCCTTTGCATTCCCACTGACAGCTCAACAGCTCTAACCCAGAGAGAGCTCTGCCTGTTGGGAAAAGCCTTTAAAATCCCTAAGAGCACCTGATGTGCACATCCACACCTGCTTTCCTTGCCAAAGAGAGCAACTACAAGCCCATCTCCAAAGAAACGGCATCCCCTCCTCCAAAATGCAACACATCCAGCGACTGATCCACCTCCAGTATTGAATATGTCCAGCAATTGCCCCTACACGCACAGGGGCCAGAAGAGAAATGTCTTGCTGGACTATTCCTCCCCATGGTACCTTAACATCTGCTCCAGCAACACGGGCACTATGTCCTTGCCTTCCCAAGGAAAGGCACTCCGAGTCTCTTGGCCTTGCCTTGCCTTCAGTACCGTGTCTAGTTCTTCTTAAGCTACCCTTGCTCTGCTTCCTTTGCCTACGTCTGCCTTGCCTCGCACTACCTACAACTTGCTGGCTTTGCTTTGCCCTGCCTACCACTCTTTCCCTTGCCTTCCATGCAGGCAAGGCGCTGCAAACCAAGTGCAGGCAATTGTGGGCAAGTCAAGGGAGAGGTAGGCAAGGCCAGAGCAGTGAGGGGAAAGCAAATGGAGTGGTAGGCAAGAGAAGGCCCAGAAGTTAGAGGCAAGGCTGGCCGTAGGAAGGAAAGTCCACTGATGGGAAGGCCAGGCAGAAACAGGAAGGGCTTGGCAAGCCAAGGCCCTGGAGGAAAGCAGTAGGCAGGTCAAGGGCCATGCAAAGGAATGCAAGGCTACAGAGGGCTAGCAGGGCAAGGCAAGGAAACTGTTGTGTTGCCAAGGCAAGGCCAGGCAAGGCAGGTGAGAAGTACATTCAATGACTGCTAGTACACAAAAGTGGCCAGGACCAAGTGCTCTGTGTGGCCTTGATCCCGCGTGGGTCATCTCTCCTCTGCACCTAAAAGACTTGAGCTACCTGCTTTGCTTTGTATGCAAAAGAACTCTCATTCTGGTCCCCGAGCTCAAGGGCAAAATGTGAATTGCCCTTCCAAGATTCAAGACATGCAAGGATTGCTCCCAGACAAAGGCTGCCCATAGAGATGAGTGTGGCAACATGCGTCCTCCTCCCCTGGTCTTCCTCTCATGGGATCCTGAAACACCGGAGATGCTTGAGAGCTTTGAGATTCCTAGGAGGAGCAGAAAGGGCAGGGCAAGGGCATGAAAGGTCATTGAAAAGGGGTCTTGAATTCCAGGTGGGGGGAGGGGTGAGCAAGGTCATGCAAGGCAAGGGAGGGGTTCAAGGGCAAGGCAAGGCAAGTGGTGGCTTTGCGAGGCGAGGCAAGGCAGTGAGGGTCCTAGAAGGAAAAGGAAAGCTGAGGCCAGACCTAGACGAATGTGAAAGGAAGTCAGGTGGGGGATGGGTGAGCAAGTCAATGCAAGGCAGGGGAGAAAAGGCAGGTTGAGGGAAGGCTACAGAGGGGGCAGCAAGGAAATGCAAGGCATGGGGAAGCATGTGAGGAGTGGGCGCTGCCAGCCGGCCGGGATGGCAGGGGCGGGGCCACTGCAAGTAGCATGGGGGGGATGTGGACGGGGGTGTTAGTGTGCGGCAGGTGTGTGTGTGTGTGTGTGCAGCGGAGTGCAGGGTAAGTGCAGGTGTGTGTGTGCGCATACGGGGGTTTTGTGCCGGGTGCTGTGCCGGGGGGAGCCGTTCCACCGCCAAGAAGGTGTGGGAGTGAAAGGAGTAACATAGATGTGTCTTTACAAAGAGACCGTGTGAATCCGTCCTTAGACAAGGCTAGGAATTTACAGGGAGGGAAGTAAGAGAAGAAAGTATTAGCTCTAGAAACTGTTACTAATCAACAGAGACTGTTGCTCAGCCAAGGCCCTGTTAAATTCCTGAACCTAGAGCAAGGCAGCAAAGACTTAATAGCATTAGGAATAGGTTCGTTTTCTTCCTTTTCCATACCAAAAGGGGGGTGCATATTAGAGGGGGGAATAGAGTAGGCAGTTCCGGCAGTCTGTAATTCCCGAGTACCTCAGAGGGTGCTGTTGCCAGGAACTTAGCAGAAAAAGGGGGCTGCGTCCCGCAATCATTTGAGAGACTCCATGGCAAAAGCCCCATGGCCTCTCCCTGGAGTTGAAGAATGTTACAGGACTCCTCTGTCTCCTTTTTGGTGGATGAAGAAACTCAGAAAACAACACTTCTGCCAGAACTCTCCAAGATGCCCCCTTTGCTCCCAGTGACTCCATCACTGCCCGGGAAGCTGTCTTTTCTACCTGAGATGTTCGAGATACAGTTAAAAGTCGTGCGGCAGAGAAAAAAGGCAAGAATTGGTTTACAAGGGATGGCAAACAAGAGATACCAGAGCCTTTGGCCCTACCAATACTAAAACAACTCCGTGAAGAGAGTCCTTGCATTTCCTGAGGATTGGCAGAAGCCTTCCTCATGATGCATGTTGCTGTGGGTCTTTTTAGACTGGCAAAACGAGCTGTTGAAGGTTGCTTGATCTGTGCTAAAGCAAACAGCCGAGTTACAAAGTAACCTGCCAGGGGAGGGAGGCCTTGGGCTGCATGTCCCTTCCAAAGACGCCAGGTGGATTTTCCTGAGATGCCCCAAGTGGCAAGGCTTAATATCTTCTGGTAATCGTATGTCAGCTAGCAAGGTGGCCAGAAGCATTTCCAACTGCTTCAGCAATGACAGGATCAGTTATTAAGGCATTGTTGGAACAAGTCATTCCAAGATAAAGCATTGTAGAAGCAATAGACTCAGATAGGGGAACTCATTTTACAGGAAAGATCCTTCAAGGGGTTTTGGCTTCTTTAGGAATACAATGGAACCTCCATAGGCCCTGGCACCCCCAGAGCTCGGCTCGGGTAGAATACAATGAATAGAGAAATAAACACCTTTTGAAGCTGGTAATAGAAATCAAGATGCCATGGGTAGGGCTTTGGACATTGGCTTTGGCGAGAATGAGGGCCCGACCCAGAAGAGAGATTCAGTTATCTCCCTTTCAATCGTCGTTTGCAATTACCCTGGTAAGTCTCAACCTTGGGGTGGGGGGGGGAGGGGGGTAGAGGCAAGTGATGTATATTTAAAACCATCTGTGGCCAGGATACTGCTTCTTGTGAAACCCCTTCAACAGGAAGCTCAGCTGGCACAAGCCCCGCCTTTGGACTTTGCTGCTTGTAACATCCAACCGGGAGATTGAGTCCTAGTTAAGGGGTAGAAAGAAGCGCCAATGGTGGTGAAATGGCGTGGCCCATTCCAAGTGTCACTGACCACAGAAACAGCCATCAAGACAGCTGAACACAGGTGGACCCGTCACACTTGGGTCAAGGTCTCTGAAGCCTCAGAGATTTGCACATCTCGGCTGGAGGAGAAAGCCGGGAGGCCGTGACTGACACTCTGCAGGAGCGGGCTGGAGCAGTAGCCAGTGCTTCAACATCAGAGGAAGCCCTGCGTGCCTACCCACAGACCATCTGCTGAAATAGTCTGTATGGGCATCCCTCCTCTAGAATCTCCACTCACTGGGGGGCTAATACTTGCGGCCATTGTTGTACGTTAGGTGGTTTCTGTGTCTTCAATTGCCACAGGTGGTGCAGAAGACAACGTGAAAATTAGACTAGCTAATTAGATCACACTATTAAAACATTTTCCTTAATAATTCTACTTTTATATGGTCAGCTAAGTTTAGGCCAGGAGTGGGAGAATCAATTTGCAGCCTTAGGAGAAGAAGTAGCAAAAGTTTTTAACCTTAGCAATTGCTGGCTCTGTGGAGGGCCAGGAGGATCTGAAGAGTGGCCATGGTTGGCTAGCCCAGCTGAACCTAAGTGGTGGGTCAACACCCGACGTGAGGTCCATACTAGGACAGGATTTTGGGCCGAAGAAGGAAGTCCATGGCCACTTCATTCTTCTCAAAAAGGCACTTATTGCCTAAACAGGACAGGGCATGTCTATGTAGGAAAAGGCGTTTGTCAATTGACTTTCCCTCTGGGTTTAAACCATTGGGTTTCGAGCCCCAATTGCCCTCCTTACAATTGTTCCAAATATCAAGGCAAATGCAATCAAATACCTGTTCGGCTCACTAATGGTAGCTGCGCAAGGTGTTCTTGCCACACTTACCAAAAATATTTGGAAGCCTGTAAAGCAATGGGGAGGAACAAGGGCTTTTTTGACCACCTATTTTTGAGCTGTCCCCACAAAAATTCCACAAGTAGAAGACATGTTGTTTGTGATTATCAGTGGGAATGGCAACACCCGATTGGAACTCAAAGCCTTTTAGTGAGTTCTGCTCCAAATGCAACCAAGCAGCTTGCAGATGTAAAAGTAGATGGGAACCCTGTGTGGGAGCTTGGAAATGCAAATACTGTGACCCTTATGGTGGGGCAACTATTGTTGGAGGACCGTTAGGCCCGGGAATCCTCCTGTATTTTGACCCACCAATTGATGGCCAAGGGTAGGAAGGCCCCTTTGCTAATGGAACATGGGCTTTGAAAGGACATTATTGGATTTGCGGCCAATATGCTTAGCTCAGGCTACCTCCAAACTGGTCAGGGATATGGTATATTTATTAGACCATTGTTCTTTTTGCTACTACAAGTTCAGGGAAATCGCTTAGGAATCAAAATCTGTGATGATTTAATTAGAGAAAAGCAGTCAGCTGATGCAGCCCTGGCTGGAGGGAGCACCCCAATTTGAATGAGATAATTAGGTTACAGGCTGTCTCGGAAATAATTACCAACCAGCCAGCCACAGCTCTTGACCTTCTAGCTGACCAACCCACTTGAACGAGGAAAGCGGTATTTCAACATTGGATGGTATTAGATTATCTGTTAGCAGAAGAAGGAGGAGTTTGTGGGAAATTAAATGACTCGAGCTGCTGTTTGCAAGCAGATGACAGCGGAAATGTGGTCAAACAAATAACAAAGGAAATAACGCCAGCTCATGGACCTGTCCAAATGTTGAAAGGATGGTAATGGGACATGTTTGCATGGTTAACTGGCCAGCTATGGGCTAAATGAATACCATTTCTCCTCTTATATGCTATAGCAACTCTCATCTTTTTACCATGCGTGACACCATGCTGGGTGCAGCTCTTTCAGCAGGTGCTCAAGGGGATGCCGCTAGCAGCCATGCCTACCTGATCCAGAAATGCATACAAAAGGACAGAAAAGGATGTCACTGCAAATAATAGCAAAACCCAAGAAGGCTCCAGAAGAAAAAATTGAATCAATGGTAATTAAGGTTTGTAAAGACAAATACAGATCAAATTAAAAGAGGAGGGATTGAAAGGAGTGAGATGGATGAGTCCTTACAATCAGACCGTGTGAATCGGCCTGTAGACAAGGCTAGGAACTTATGGGTAGTGAAATAACAGAAGAAATGATTAGTTCTCGAGAACTGTTACTAATCATCAGAGACTGTTGATTAATCGAGGCTGTATTAAATTCCTGAACCTAGAGCAAGGCAACAAAGACTTAATATTATTAGGGATGGTTTCTTTTTCTTTCTTTTCAATGCCAAAAGGGGGGTGCATATTAGAGGGGGGCATAGAGTAGGCAGTTCCGGAAGTCTGTATCTCCCGAATACCTCAGCCAGTGGGGAAAAGGAAGAGGGCGTTGTGGCCGGGAACTTGGCATCAAAAGGGGGCTGCATCCCGCAACCGTTTGACAGACCCCATGGGAAAAGCCCCATGGACTCTCCCTGTAGTCGAAGAATGTTGCAGGACTCCTCTGTCTCCTTTTCGGACATAAACCTCAGGCATCGTGGATTAATTTTCCCTAACGGCAGCGACCTACCGCGTGGTCTCCGTGCTCCTCCCCAGCCCCCCGGGAGGTGTAAAATAGTTCCCGGCGGCTCCCACCGCGCGTTACAGACGGCTGCGCGGCCCCGGGGCTGCCCGCTGTGCTCCCCTGCCCCGCCAGGGCTGCCCGCGGGCTGCGGAGCCACGTCGCCACCGGCGCGGCCAGGGCCGGGGCCCTTCTCGACAGCAGCCGAGGGGCTGCGGAGCGGGCGGCTGCGGGACGAGCAGCTATTTTATGCCCCGCGCTGCTGCCGCCTCCATCTAGCTCTCCATCGCGCCGCCGGCCGCCCCCCGCCTGGCGCGCTCACGCTCGGCCGCACTCGCCGCCCGCCCAGCCTCGCCGGAAGCTCTCCCGCCCGGGCCGTGCCCCGGCTCCGCCTGCGGCTCGGCAGGGCCCGGCCGCACGCGTGCTGCGTGGCTCGTGGCACCCGCGTTGCGCCGCAGGCGACGGGGAAAGCGGGGCGGGCCGGCGCCGCCGTGGTAGCGCGAGGAGAGGAGCGCCCGGGCGGGGCGGCGAGTGGTGCGGCGGTGAGCGCTTCTGCTTCCTGTCGCTCGGCGGCCGCCCACGGCAGGTGCCGTGTGACTCCGCGGAGCGGCGGGGCCGGCCGGGCGGTGCGCGGCCAAGCTTTCGGCCAGCGGCGGCCGCAGCGAGAGGCTGCTGGCACTGCCCGTGCCGGTGGAGAGAGCGGGGATCCGAGGCCGGCCTTCCCAGGGCGACGAGGGGTGGCCGCCTTTACCGCGCTGCCCTCCCTGCAGCACGTGGCCGATTCCGGCGAACCCGGCGTCCCAGCAGCGGCGCGGGCGGGAGGGAGTGGGGAGCGCGCTCGGTTGCCGTGCCGGCCGCTCCCGCCCAGCGCTGCGCTCCGCCGAGGCGTTTTCCCGCCCGTCCTGGGCGAGACGTAAGGGACGCTGAACTTGGAGCTTGGCTGTCAGTGGGAGCAACTCCCCTCCATTGTCGATGTCTTTTTCCTGCCCTCCGATTCCGCTACCTTGTGGTAGGTGCGATGGTGCTGAACAAGGGCGGTGTCTTGGCACAGTTGCTGGCATAGATGGTGCGGGAGCTCCACGCAAGGAGCTTTGAGTGGCATGTGTGAGGGTAGGAGGGTACGGCACCCATAGCTGAAGGCAAAAAATGTCGGGGCATGTCATCAGCCGCAGTCATGCTAAGTTGTTCATCTTTGCAAACTGCTTGCCGAGTTGTTCCTTTCTTAGGTAATGGGGGTTTGTATCAACCAGAACTGCATATGGTCAGTATTTGCAGAGAAGGCTACTTGGACTGTTGTTGAAGTGAGTGTAGCAGTTTCTATGGCATTCTGCACAAAAAGTGACAGGTCTCTCTGTGTTCCCCAATTCTTAACAAAGATGAAGTTAGCAAACCCCTGAAAAGAGGTTTTGCAAAACTTCAGGGATTTTTTCCTACTAGTACTGTAGAGACAACCATCGTCACCTTGTCTTTCCAAAAGTGAAGGTTACCGATTTTTGTCCAAGAGCATCAAGTGCTTTTGATCAGCGTTTGTGTGCATGCATTAGCCTTGTTCTTGTTCTTCCTTGGAGAACTTTTACAGTACTCAGATGATCTGTGTAGGCTGCAGACTGCAGTGGTGAACTTCAAGGCTTCCAGCAGAAGGGAGATGCTGTCCACGCTTTGGTTCCTCCTTAGTCTGAACCTTCAATGTCCAAGGCTTCACTTTTCAAGCAATTGGAAGAGCTCCAAAATAAGATATGAACAGGTCTTAATTGACCTTGTCACCCCCCCTGTTAGTCAAGTAATGCTGTGCTTTGGATTTAATTGACGAGTGCAACATGTGCTTAAAATATCCTCGATTACCCTCTCAGAAGGGTTTGAATGGAGAACAAGGAGTTCCCAAGACAAATATTTGGTGTACGAGAAGTAGAATTTAGGAGTTGATTGCAGAGCACTGCATGCACCAATGTCTAAGGAGAATCCATCTTTTGATGTCCCATCTATGCTTGTTCTCATTTGAAATCCTGAGCATTCTGCAGGTTGGTTTTCTTAGGGTTGGGGCTGGGGAAGGAGTGATGGTGGGAGAGGGGTGGGTGTTGTTTTTGGGTTACTTTTTTGTTTCCAGAATAGTGTACAAAGAACTTGTGCCCAAAATCAGCAGTATGAAACAATGCAGATATAAAAGAAGGTCACAGAAATGTCAGATAATATAAATCTGAAAGCGCTTCAGTATTTTACCCAGGAGTTTCACTCCAACAAGGTAATTTTCCTTCACAGAAATGTAGTGGCAGGCTTATGCCATGCTAGAAGTGATGACCTTTCTCTGCCCCAAATTGAGCAGCAAAATATTTTGGCTCTTGATTTAAACCCCTGAGCCAGCTGTGTTTCAGGCTGCAGAAGCTGCAGCTGTGGTGGCAGACACGGGGTGCAGCCCTGCCTGCCAGTCCCCAGCTGGCCTGCGCTGGTGGCAGCCGTCAGCGCCCGGGGTCCCCTGTGCCACCCATGCCAGGGCTCTGCCTGCCTGCCTCGCAGCCCTGGTAGCCTCAGGGAAACATCGCCCTACTCCATCTGCTTTAAAAACAAACAAGCAAACAGAAAGCTCACTGGAAATATATGTAGAAGTCTTGAAACTAATTATCAGCACTTGCTCGGAGTTTGTTGATGGAGCAAATGGATTTTACATAAACTGGTATTGCTGGTACTACTTTTAAATTAGGTTCCTAAACTTCAGAAAGGAGGAGATGGTGGTCACGTACCCCTGAGGAATGTTGGAAACAGTAAGACAGCTCAGTCATTTCAAGGTGGCCAGAAAATGGGTGTGGCAGTGGAGTGGACACTCTGTGAGTAGGTAGCCTTAAGTCATGTAACGACATGCACTTCAGCGGGAATTTTGCATCAACACCTAGAGATCATGTCATGATGTGTTGCATAACAACAAATTGGGCCAAAATTCTGCTGACTTTGACCAAGGTGGACGGGCCACCTTCACTTAAGCTGGCAAAGGGACATAAGTCAATGATGTTTGAAAAACAGCCATGAAGCATAGCCCCTTTAGTTTGTTGGACTGTTGCAAGTCTGCAAAGCTCTGTTGACAGGTCATTGGAAGTAGCTGTTGGAATCTAACTGCAGTTGGACGCTTTGTCAGTCAGCATCAGCAGGAGGCTTAACGGTTTAGGTTGAGAGGTGGTGCATGTTTTTTTTCAGAGGAATGGCCCAGTGAAGAGCAGTGTTCACTGCCATGGCTACCGTTGTAGCTTTCAAGAGCAATGGTTCATTCAGAGAGAACTTCCTTGGTTCTGCTGGTTTGGTTTCGCAGCTGGAGCAAAGGTACAGCACCGGAAGCAATTCCTAGGGCAGAAGCGGGAGCTATCCAAAGCTCCTGACTTCGTTGTCTAAGTGAGCGTAGTCTAATTGGAGGAGTGGTGAGCATCAGTGATATCAGATTTTTTACAAGTTCTTAATTCTGTCAAATCAAGAAAGAAGGAGAGCGATGAAGATGAAATCCTTTCCTCTTAAATCTGCCTACGCAACAACTTCAGGGGTAGTTGTAATGTGTATTCACCTATTTTGAATTGCCCAAAACCAGGCCTAGAGATGCTTCAGAGTCAGAGAAGCAGGTATTTGCTTTATTCGGTGCTGGGTGCGTGGGGGATCACTCCTAACACACATACACACACACACAGACAGACACACACAGAGCACGCCATACAGTCCAGCATTATGTGTAAAAATTATGAATATTCATCACAATTCTTGGGATAGGAGTGGTTCTAGAAATTACTTCTCGGAAGTCATTAATATCATTAGCATACGTGCCATGCATGTGCTGTGTACGCTGATGGGTGCACTGAGGAAGGCTCCTCTTCTTCCTCGGGGGTCTTTCTGATGAAGATCAGCAGTCTTCGTCACAATGCACTTTTTACCTTTCTTTCTGGAGCATGCGCAGTTCTTCGCTGGATGATTCAGCGATCTCTGTGCTGGTTTTCAAAAGATCCTCTTCCTCTTATCTTGACAAGATTAAGGCGAAGCCTGCTGCTTAGGTTTCGTGATTAACATTTGCTGTCTCTTAGTAGTTCACTCGTGTTTACATGAGTTAACTATGGATCAACCCCCTTCTCAATTTTAGCGCTGAAAGGATCTTAGAGTCATTTAAAGAGATGTCTCCTATGGAGTACTATAAAACTGCTGTCATACATGAAATCCCTATTTAGCTTGGTCTTTGCATGTTAAGTGCCTTAATTAGTTAATTTTGAATTAAACAGTTCTTTTAATTGAATGATAAAGTTAACCCATCAACCCAGGTACAAAAATCAAGCTTTATTATTAGTGTTTTCACTTGTTCAAAGCAGTTTGTACCAGTCCCAGTTAAAATTCCCAGTTAAAAGTTTCCTAGTTAAAAATCCCTTTTTCAAACTTTAAACCACTTGTACACTGTAAGAGTTGTTTTTCCTATGTTAATTGTCTACTTTTATAAGTGTTTTAAGAGGTATTAGATGTATTTTAATTTTTTTTTGAGGTTTTTGCTTTGCACTTTAGTCTCGGGACTAACTCCAAAACCCCAGTTTCTAACAGCCAATTGCTATTTTTAGCCCCATAGCCGTTATTCTGCAAGTAAGCTCCATAGCAACCTGAATCTTAATGAAGGCATGTTACCACCCTTACTTCAGCTGTTACTACCCCCCTGACAACGACGAGCTATTGGTAGACAGAGATGATCTGTCAAAAGGAAAGCACCAATCACTTTAGACCACAGGGGTGTGCTGTGGGCGGACCGGGGCGGAGCAAAGGCACTATAAAACCACGAGGCAGGCGTCAGAGCTGCGCAGAGACCAGTGCAGATCAACTGTAGTGGACACCAGTGCTGGGTACTTAAGCCTTACTCCTATTAAGGAGCCTTTAATAATTTTTACCTTTGACTTTTGGATTAGCTAAAAGTCAGCCCAGCACTGCAAGTTCTTCCACCAGAGGTTCAGTGCTGTCTAAGCCTGAAGATCTCTAATCCCTGCGCTCCTGGGGCATACCTCCTGAGCCACTAGGATCCCAAATTTTTATATTTTGGTAATTTTTGTAATTTTTCAATTTTTCCGTTTTTAATAAATTATTTTAATTTTTACTAAGAGTTGTCTCATTCCTCACAACTGCCATAATGGTAACACGTTTTCATACAGTAGTTTTAGCACAGAAGCAATATATGTACAATCTTGGATGTTTCATCCTGCTGGCTCAAGAGCCAGTGTTGAGCTTTTCTCCTTTAAATCCAGTCTTAGAGCTCTGCAAGGATCACTGCAGCGTGACGTTGTGACAAGGGGATGCTGATTCATGCATAAACCTTTGATGCTTTCCTTATATCTGCAAGCAGCTTTGAAAACCAATGATTATCTGGCATGTTGCGACTTGAGAGTCATGGTAAAGGTTTCGCCAAACACTTTGTAATATCATGCAACAGCTTTCATTCCTAAGGAAATAGCATTGAGCATATCGCTGGCAAAATGCTGAAAGAATGAGCCCAAACCAATATCCTTTAATGGGAAAGATGGAAAACATTTAGATGTGTTTATTTGAACTAAAATGACTGTGGACCAAGCCTAAATGTATTTCACACTAAATTCTTAGAACTGATTTTAAGGGAAGAAGTGAGAAAGATGAATTCACAAGTGGAATTTTCAGCAGCATAATATTGAGCATTTATTAGTAGAACAAAGGCATATCACGGCACGGGAGCACTTAGCAATATTGCTAGAGGCGTGGCTCCATTCATTTTACTGTGAACTTGAGTACTTCTTTAAACATAGTCCTTTCACCCAGAAAGTAATTTACACTTCACTCAACTTTCCCCCCTTCGTCTCTGCCCCCTTGCGCCAGCACACGCCAGCACACTGCCGCCTCGGTCCTCTGGATAGCTCCAGAACTGAAGGCAGGCACCCCCCTCCGGTGCCTCCTCAGTCTCCAACCTAATTTGTAGTTGACAGTTTCTTTGGGAGGTGTGAGTTTTGATAACAGACTTCCTGGGATGCATGCGGTTTATCTTCTTTGTTTCTTGAAGATGTCTTGGTTTCTACCTCTGTAATTTCTCAACCTAAAGGACATTTATGATCATGTGTTTATTCCTACGTTTCCCAACATGTTACCACTCTTTCGAAGTTACAATTTACTCTAGTCTTGTTTTTACTTACCTATATTTTACCTTAACACTATTTCTACATAGTACATTATCACTTCTAAATGTTAAAATCATATATGCGAAAGACAATATTTATCGTTCACTCATTTATCACAGGAGGAATGTGTTAGCTGCTTGTGTTGCAGTTCACTTGTAATTCTGGTCTATTACCGCAGGCCTGGGCCCTAGGGTGTATCACCGTGTCCCGCAGCCATAGGGAGGAGGAGGAGAGAAGATCCAGCAGGCAGGAATTGTGCAGCAAGATTTATTCCTTTAATTATTTTACAAACTCTTTTATAGACTTTTTTCTTCATAGTCTAATTGGACAAAGGATCAGCCCCCCCCTTGGGGTGATTGGCTAAAATCCTAAACCATCCATTGTCAAAATATTTTTCTACTAGACCATAAACAAGACTTTTCAAGGTTGCAGGTGGCTTGGTTGTTTACATACTCTGCTACCTCTTCTGTGAGAGAGAAAAGTCTCTCACGGACTTAGAAAATAGCAAGAAAATCCTCGCGAGCAGCATTTTTGTATCTACCATTCCCCCTTTTTGTTTGATAAGATAACAACTCCACTATTAATCCTAAATAGAAATTTACATCAGTTATTAATTCTAAATATGTCCTTAAGGCTTTACCTATCTGACTCCATAACAAGAAATTTAAAGTTCAGTCTCTGCCTGTGGAAGGACCATCCCAGTCTCTGCTTGTAGAAGGACCATCTGCCTGATGGTCAACATCTTGGTCATCATCAGAAGAGTCATTAGGCTGATGATCTACATTCTGGTCGCCATTTGGATGGTTGGCGTTCTGGTCATCATTTGGAGGTTGCCTGTTCTGCCTCTGGTGCCGTAGGGCAGGGCAAACACATTTTGCAGGTAGCCACCGTACCCCAGTATCTGTAGAAATGCAAGCATACCCACGACCCCAAACGATAAGCTCCCGCGGGCCTTCCCACTGGTTAGTGAGTAAATTCCACACCCAGACTTTTGCCCAGGGCAGTTGTCTCTTGCCTGCAGATTGCAATGAGAGAAAGTGATTCAGAATAACAGGATTCTTTGAATTTTGTGGTACCATAAGCTGATTAATTGTATACGAGCTTTTGCTAGTCGGCTTCAGTAACCGAATTCAAAGGTTCCTGTGAGAATTGTTGAAAAGTCGTGATAACAGCCCTTAATTCAACTAAGCAGAGTCTGACTCGGATTGGTGTGTTAATCAACCACTGCAAAGGCAGTGTAGGATACTGTGCACCCTTGCGCACAGTGACCCCTGCTAAAAATTTGTCCCAATCCGTATGCCCCAGGCTGCCAACACAACCCGGTCCCCAAAGGTTAAGGGAAGTGGTAGTAACATAAGGCCTAATTGTAGCTGTGTGCCCCTCTGAGTCCTTCACCATCACAGGCCGTTCGCTTCAATAGCTCTGTGTGGTTCCTCCTAATCCTGCGATGGCCGATCCCACGGGGGGTAAAGGCCATGAGGGAAGCCACGCAGAGAAGGAGATGATAGTTGCATCAGCACCAGTATCAATCAAACCTCGAAGCTGAGTCCAGGGCGGACGGGCGTTCAGCAGGATCAGGGTACATGTCATCTGTGGCCTTTGGTCAGAGATGTCTGCAGCCCAGAAGGCCTGCGGAAGTCCCGTAGATCCACTGCCGTTATCTTTGTGAGTTTGTTGTTCTATCCTGGGGACACAAGACTTAAAAGGCACTAATTTAGCAAGGCAGGTCTTTTCAGGAATAGTTACAGGGGGTTTTCAAATTCCCTATAAAACTGAGGACAAGGCTCCAAGGAGCGGATTCCCATCAATCCGACCTCATCATCATCCTATCGCATTAAACCTGTTAGAAGCCAGACCTGAACAGCCTCTCTCTTCCTTTGTCTCTGAGCTAACGTGAGCCGACATCATCGGCTCCTGCCGTGTTTCCCTCTGCAGAGAAGCCAGCTAGCTAGCCCAGCAAGCAGCTCTTTTCCTGATCCCGAAGTCGCTTCAGCGACGCGTGGAGGTAACGCAGCTGGACTGTCTCTGACCTGGGGCACGCCAGAGTCGGTGCCTCGAGCACCAAACGCTGCGTTATTGGACATTGAAGGTTCAGACTAAGGAGAAACCAAAACGTGGACAGCATCTCCCTTCTGCTGGAAGCCTTGAAGTTCACCCCTGCAGTCTGCAGCCTACACAGATCATCTGAGTACTGTAAAAGTTCTCCAAGGAAGAACAAGAACAAGGCTAATGCATGCACACAAACGCTGATCAAAAGCACTTGATGCTCTTGGACAAAAATCGGTAACCTTCACTTTTGGAAAGACAAGGTGACGATGGTTGTCTCTACAGTACTAGTAGGAAAAAATCCCTGAAGTTTTGCAAAACCTCTTTTCAGGGGTTTGCTAACTTCATCTTTGTTAAGAATTGGGGAACACAGAGAGACCTGTCACTTTTTGTGCAGAATGCCATAGAAACTGCTACACTCACTTCAACAACAGTCCAAGTAGCCTTCTCTGCAAATACTGACCATATGCAGTTCTGGTTGATACAAACCCCCATTACCTAAGAAAGGAACAACTCGGCAAGCAGTTTGCAAAGATGAACAACTTAGCACGACTGCGGCTGATGACATGCCCCGACCTTTTTTGCCTTCAGCTATGTGTTATAAACATATATTATATTGGCTTCTCGCAAAGTATAAAGGTAGATATTATATAATGTTAGAAATGCTTTTTGCTGTGTGGATGTAGTTTTCTCTCTTTAGCAAGAATGTTAGCAAGTGTGAGCAAGTAAGATAACCTCCAAGCGAACAGAGGATGAGGCCCAAGGAGCTGCTAATCAACACTTTGTCCAGGGAACAAAAGGGCCAAAAGGCTACTCCGCCCGGAGAACCGGAGAACAGGCGGCCAGGAGAGTCCGAGAGCCGTTATCACCACTCTGCCCGGGGGGCAAAGAGGCCCAAAGCTGCAATCAGCCCTGACTGTCTGGAGAATTAAGAGATCCACCCTACCATCGACTCTTACCTAGCCTAGTGGGCCCAACCCCAAGAATCAAGAGAAATAAAACCACAAGGCAGAAGACTACGCATGCTCTAAAAAGGCGGAACCAAGGAGTGGCCATGCAGAACAGCTCCAGGAAAAGTTTTAATATGAATGAAGAACAGACAGTAAAAATGGTATAAAAAGGACTCGCCTCTAGCATCAGGTGTGCTCTTGGCAGAGCGCCAAGGCACCCGGCCGTTACCCCTTTGCTTTATTTTATGTGTCTCTTATTGTCTTTATATTAAACGCTTTAAATTCTCACAGGAGAGTGAACCTTCTCTTATTGTCTTTATATTAAACTCTTTAAATTCTCACAGGAGAGTGAACCTCGTTTTTCACAATTGGGGGCTCGTCCCGGATCTACACCTCGCCTCTGAAAAGCGTGGGAGGATTCAAGAAGCAAGGGTAAGGCGCCTCCCGCCCAAGTTGGCAGGACCTTTGCTTAGCATCCTCTGGCGCGATTTGGTGGCAGCAGGGCAATACCCGGAGGACAAGAAAGACACAAAAATAAAGCAAATGAAAGAGAGCGCTCTCGACAAAAATCCCACAGACACTGGAAAAGAAACAGGACTGGTAAGTATTGTCCAAAGAAAAAGTGGGTGGTTACGGGAGATGAGTGTGTGTGAATGGTCATACATGAAATCCCTATTTGTGCTTGGTCTTTGCATATTAAGTGTTTTAATTAATTAATTTTGAGTTAAATATTTTAAAATTGAATGTTAAAATTAACCCATCAGCCCAGGTACACAAATCAAGTTTTATGATTATGGTTTTCACTTGTTCAAAGCAGTTTGTTTGCACCCTTCCCAGTAAAAAAAAAAAAAAAAATCCCCAGTTAAAAGTTCCCCAGTTAGAATCCCTTTTCAAACATTAATCACTTGTACACCATAAGAGTTATCCTTCCTGTGTTTACTGTATACTTTTACAAGTGTTTTAAGATGTTGGATGTATTTTAGTACTTTTTTTAGGTGTTTTTACTTGTACTTTGGTTCCAAGGCAGATTTCAAAACCCCAGTTCCAACAAACAGCCCAGCCCCCATAGCCATTACCCTGTAAGCTCTATGGCAACCTGAATTTTAATGACCCTTATCTCAACTAGTACCACCCCTCTGACAAGGATGAGCCATTGGTGGACAGAGATAATCTGTCAAAGGGAAAACACCAATCACCTTGAACCGAAGGGGTGGGCTGTGGGTGGGCTGTGGGTGGAGCAAAGACACTATAAAACAGGGAGCACGAGAAAGGCACGCCCCTTCTCTCCAGCCTTGCTGAGGTGGAGTTCAGTGCTGGGAAGGCGTATTCCTATCAAGGAACTTTTAGTAATTTTTTTTTGGCTTTTGGGCCGGCCAAAGGCCAGCCTAGCACTGCAAGCCCTTTTTCTCTACCTGAGGTTCAGTGCTGTTTCAGCCAGAAGATCAAAAATCCCTGCACTCCTGGGGCATACCATCTACCGAGCCATAGGATCCCAAATTTTTAATTTTTTTCACTTTTCCGTTCTTAATAAATTGTTTTAATTTTTAACTAAGAGTTGTCTCATTCCTCACATGAATGAGACGCGGGCTGGTTGCCCCCAGATCTGCGAAGCGAGTGTGGCAGTCTCTGAGTGCTGCGGCTCCGTCTTGTTCGCGAGAACAGCGGCCAGCCAGGAGACGAAGCGAGAGATAAGAGGAGTGAAAGAATCTCCCGGGGTGACTGGGACGGGGTCCCAGGGAAGGGGTTGCAAAGTGGGAGCTACCCCCCCCCCCCCATATGCTGGGTTGAGGAAAACTCCAAGAGCACCCAGGGCCTAAAAGTACCCCAAGAGAAGTTGGGGGGTTGTATGCTAGCAATGCTGGGTTGAGGGAAATCCAAGAGCACCCAGAATCCTAAGGATTATATCATACCCATGGGTGGATACTAACAAGTGACTTGAAAGAGGTACCTTATTATTCTGTTGTAAGAATGAGAGAGTGAACAAATATTAAAAAGAGTGAATGTGTGAATGAAAAACTGTGTAATTAGAAGTTAACTTTGTTTTTGGGGAAGGTGGGCTATAGTAAATTTTTTTGGTTTTTGTACTGTGAAAGGGTGGGTAGTATTTTACAGCAGGGAAGATTGGTGTTTTAAAGGAATGAATTAGTATTTCAAAGGGGGGGATAATCATGTGTACTGGCCAAAATATGGGTCTGATGAGGCATGGATTTTCCAGGCTCTAAATGTATTTGTAAATTCAAAAGAGCCATCTCACCCTGAGGAGAGAGAATATGCTTCTTGCTGGACAGGAATTACAAAACCTCTGGGAACCAAAGTCTTTAAACTATCAGAAACCCCAGAGGAAAAGCAAACAGAAGAGAAAAAAGGCTGGGACCCTTTAGAAGTATTGCCTCCACCGCCAGCACTAGAAGCTGCACCCCTCCTCCCAGCTCCGGGGTTTCCTCCGCCGCCAGTATCAGAAGCTGCCTCCCCCCTCCTCCCCCTGGCTCCGGGGCTTCCCCCTCCAGCCCCCCCTCCGCCCGCACCGGGGGCCTTTCCCCCGGCAGCCCTCCCGCCCCAATGGAGCGGGGGGGGAGCCCTGCCCCCGCCCATGCCGGGGATCCCGCCCTTCCCGTATATCTCGGGAATCCCAGCACCCTCAATTGAATCAAGGGAAACGTCACACGTCCCGGCTCCAGCCCCCACCTCTCCTGCCTTGAGAAACCCGGCTTCAGAGCCGGCCCCCACCTCCTGTGCTCCGGAATATTTGGCTTCACTGCCATACCCCACCCCCACCCTCTGCACCACAGAATATTCGGCTTCAGCGCCAGACTTTGAATCTGCCCCTCCTCCCCAGGGGAGTTCGGTGCTTTCTTCCCAAATAAACCCTCTTCTTAACGAAGGAGCACCATACCAGAATACAAGAGGTGCCATTAAGGCTCAGAGGCAGCCCAACAATCCCTCCATTGCTAAACAAACAGAGGGAAGCCGAGAAATTCATTTATTTCCATTAAGAGAAGTACCTATGGGAGGAGGGGGAACGGGCTTTGTAAATGCTCCTCTAACCTCTACAGAGGTTAGGAATTTCAAAAAAGAAATTAAAGGATTATTAGAAGACCCCATAGGTACAGCTGAGCAGTTGGACCAGTTCTTAGGTCCCAACATTTTCACTTGGGAAGAAATGCAATCAATCATGAAAATAATATTCTCCCAAGAAGAAAGAGAAATGATTAGAATTGCTGGAATAAAAATTTGGGAAAGAGAAAACCAACAAGGTCCACCCAGGGATCAGAAAATGCCCATTACACCTCCTAACTGGAACCAAAATGATGAAGCTGGGAGGGGACATATGAATGATTATCGTAATTTGATAATCAAGGGAATAAAAGAGGCGGCACCCCGAGGACAAAATGTCAGAAAGGCCTTTGAGGGGCAGCAAGGGAAGGAAGAAACCCCGACTGAGTGGCTGGAGAGGCTCCGAAAGAATATGAAACAATATTCTGGGATAGACCCAGAGTCCCTAGCAGGGCAAGCCCTGCTAAGAGTTAACTTTGTCACTCATGCCTGGCCAGATATTAGGAAAAAATTGGAAAAAATAGAAGACTGGTATGAGAAACCATTACAAGACCTAGTAAGGGAAGCTCAAAAGATATATATATGTCCGGAGGGATGAAGAAAAAGCCAAAGTGGAAGCAAAGATCATGATAGCCACTATGCGAGAGAGTACCTTCCAAAAAAATCTAAAGCCCTCAGGTAACACTCCTAAACATTCAAGATTCAGAAATGGTGGAAAAGAGAAAAATAAAACCTCAGTACAATTAAGATTCCAAGAACAACCCAGGGATGCCTGTTTTTATTGCAAGGAAGAAGGGCATTATAAAAGAGAATGCCCCCACCTGAGGAGGGATCTGAAAATATTTCAAGAAACACACACAGAAGAACAATAGGAAAGTCATGGGCTCTCTTTTTGGGGGGATAAATACCATCTGGAGCCTTTGATAACTTTAAAAGTAGGCCCCCAAGAGGAAGTATTAGAATTTATAGTTGACACTGGGGCAGAAAGGACTTGTGTGATGAATATTCCAAAAGGGTGTGATGTGAGTAATGATATGGTAAAAGTAACAGGAGCAAAGGGGGAAGGATTTCAAGTCCCTGTCATTAAAGATGTGGTTATTGAAGGGGAAACAAAAATAGGGATAGGGGATGTTTTGTTAGTTCCTGGGGCTGGCAGCAATTTATTGGGAAGGGATTTACAAATCCAACTGGGGATTGGAGTCATACCAGAAGAAGGGAAAATGACAGCCAAAGTGTTAAAACTTAGCCAAGAAGATGAAAGCAAAATTAACAGAGAGGTTTGGGCTGGGGAAGGGAATAGGGGTGGACTAGATATTGACCCCATAAGGGTCACAATTGAAAAACAAGAATGTCCCATTCGTGTACGTCAGTACCCTATATCTTTAGAAGGGAGAAAAGGCTTAAAACCAGTGATAGAAGAATTAATAAAGGATGGGACACTAGAACCTTGTAAATCCCCTCATAATACCCCTATTCTCCCAGTAAAGAAATCTGATGGAAATTATAGATTAGTGCAAGATTTAAGAGAAGTAAACAAAAGAACACGGGCCTGCTACCCTATGGTTCCTAATCCCTGTGGGAGTGTGTTTGTTTAGTTCAGTCCGGGTCTCCCCCCTATGTTCTGTAAGTTTGGTGTACCCCAGTTGGCACCCCCCCCTGTTTCCTTTAAATCACCCTGTCTGTCATTTTTATCTCCTCCCAGGACCCTGTCTGTCACTCTGCCACCCCTCCCAGGCTTCTGGAAAGTTCTAGCCAGGGGGCCAGGTGATTAGTCCTGGGAAAGGAGTCCCTCCCTTCCCCTGTTATAGTTGGTTCCCTTATGTGTCCCTCGTTCTGCTTGCCGCACCCTTCCCTTCCCTGGTTGGTTGTTCTGTACACCCCCCCCCCCATGCCCCCCCCGCCATAAAATGCCCCGGCGCGCGATCTGCAGGTGCTCTGGGTTGGGCACCCCTGGTGGTTGAGGTCCCCCCGTCCGGAGGGCCAATAAACTTTCTGGATTTAACCCAACTCTGAGCCTGCCCCCTTTCCTCCGCCGTCTGCCTTTATCGCCGCGGTCCCTTGGAAGGACCCACGAGCCAGACCTTTGATCCCTCCGATATCAGAGGCTGGCCCCCGTTGCCTGCTGTGTCCCGAGCTGACCGGGCTGAGTGGGAACTGTTCCCAGAGGACACAACGGCAAATCCCTACACTCTTTTAAGCAAAATTCCACCTCAACATCAGTGGTTTAGTGTGGTGGATCTTAAAGATGCCTTTTGGGCCTGCCCACTGGCAGAGGAAAGCCGAAATATTTTTGCCTTTGAATGGGAAGATCCAAACACAGGGAAAAAGAACCAACTGAGGTGGACTAAAGTGCCACAGGGGTATTGTGAGGCCCCAAATTTATTTGGGCAAGCCTTGGGAGAAATATTACAAACCTTCCCCATTCCCCCAGGAATACAAATTATCCAATATGTAGATGATCTTCTAATATCAGGAGAAGATGAAATTAAAGTCAAAGAAGCTACTATAAAGCTTCTAAATTTTCTTGGGGAAAAGGGACTAAGGGCATCAAAAGGGAAATTACAGTTTGTGGAATCAGAAGTAAAATATCTCGGCCACCTGATAAGCAAAGGTAGCCGAAAACTAAGTCCTGAAAGAATTACAGGGATTTTATCCCTCCCTCCTCCCTCTTCAAAAAAGGAGGTTAGGAGACTGCTGGGGCTACTGGGATATTGCAGACTATGGATTGAAGGATATACACAAGCAGTAAAATTTTTATATGAAAAATTAACAGGGGGAGACAATATACAATGCACCAAAGATGATGATAATAAATTAGAAAAACTGAAGTTGAAACTAGCCTCGGTACCAGCCCTAAGCTTACCCTCACTAGAAAAACCCTTTCACTTATATGTGAATGCAGAAAATGGAGTAGCTCATGGTGTATTAGTCCAGGAATGGGGAGGGGTGAGAAGACCAATAGCTTATTTATCTAAACTATTGGACCCAGTAAGCCGTGGCTAGCCAGTATGCATTCAAGCCATAGCAGCTACTGCTATTTTGGTGGAGGAGAGCCGTAAGCTCACCTTTGGAAGTAAACTGATTGTATACACACCCCATGCGGTCCGGAATGTGCTAAATCAAAAAGCTGAAAAATGGTTAAGAGACTCCAGGATATTAAAATATGAAGCAATTCTGATTGACAGTAATGGTCTAACTATAGAAACAAGCAAAAGCCTCAATCCGGCCCAATTCCTGTATGGAGAACCAAAAGATGACCTGGCACATGATTGCTTAGAAATTATTCAATACCAAACAAAAGTTCGGGAAGATCTAGCAGAACAAGCCCTCTTAGAAGGGGAAAGAATATATGTGGATGGTTCATCCAGATGCTTGCAAGGAAAAAGAATGTCAGGATATGCCTTAGTCGATGGGATAAATATGCAGACCATCGAAAAAGGAAAACTACCTTCAAATTGGTCGGCGCAATCTTGTGAATTATACGCTCTAAAGAGAGCACTGGAGCATTTAGCACACAAAAAGGGGACCATCTATACTGATTCAAAGTATGCCTTTGGGGTAGTACATACCTTTGGGAAGATCTGGGAAGAAAGAGGTTTACTAAATTCAAAGGGGAAGGAACTGATACATGAAGGCCTGATTTCAGAAGTGTTGGAGGCATTAAAATTGCCTGAAGAAATAGCCGTAGTGCATATCAAAGGACACCAAAAAGGGATGACCCCAGAAATAAGAGGGAATAATCTAGCAGACCAAGAAGCCAAAGATGCAGCAGAAAATGGGACCGAACGAATTATGTTAATCCTGACCCCAGAAAGGGGAGAATTGGAAATCCCCAGATTTAGTAAAGAAGAAGAAAAAGAATTATTTAAGATAGGGGGAGAACAAGATCAATCTGGAAAATGGAAACTCCCTGATGGGAGACAGTTACTTAATAAGCCACTCACTAAGAGAATATTAGAAGATATGCATCAAAAAACTCATTGGGGTACTCAAGCTTTGTGTGATCATTTTCTAAGAAATTATGGGTGTATTGGAATCTTTGGGAACTGTATAACTTGCCAAAGAGTGAATAGGAAAATAATGAGAAAAACAACATTAGGAGGCCGCGAGTTAGCTCTGCGACCATTCCAAAGTATCCAAGTAGATTTCACTGAACTTCCTCAAGTACAGAGATGGAAGTTCCTATTAGTAATAGTAGACCACCTAACTCATTGGGTAGAAGCAGTTCCTGCTACTAGAGCTACAGCTAACATAGTATGCAAAACCCTTCTGGAACAAATTATTCCCAGATATGGAATGGTTAATAAAATAGACTCAGATAGAGGAACACATTTTACATCCAAACTCTTACAACAAATAACTCAAGCCTTGGGAATAAAATGGGAATTACATACCCCCTGGCACCCACAAAGTTCAGGCCGAGTAGAAAGAATGAACCAGACTTTGAAAAAAACTTTAACAAAATTAATGATTGAAACTCAAATGTCATGGGTCAAATGCTTACCTTTGGCTCTGTTGAGAGTCCGAACACAGCCCAGGTCAGACCTGGGAGTATCTCCTTACGAGATGATGTTCGGATTACCCTTCCTTACCACTCAACATGAAACAGCCACTTATGAAGTAGGAGAAGTAAGTGTCAAAAAATACGTCACCACAATTGCCAGAACACTTGAAAATTTGCGGCTGAAAGGAATGATCCCTCAAACCACAACTTTGGAGTTCAAAATTCATAATATCCATCCAGGGGAATGGGTACTAGTAAAAACATGGAAAGAACAATCTTTGACTCCACAATGGGACGGTCCTTTTCAGGTACTGCTGACGACTGAGGCCGCAATCCGGACCAAGGAACGAGGGTGGATCAAAGGACCAGCAGAATCAAAGGACCTGTAAAAGAACCTGAAGAGTGGACTGTAATATCCAAACCAGGTGATACCAAATTGATTCTTAAACGGAGGCCAGGTGACAATGAACTAGAACAATCTAAATAATCCAAGGGATATGCAAAGAATCACACCTAACTGAGAAGTGAAAGCCAAATTGATATCAGTGGCCCCTGGACAAATTCTGGGACATCGTGGAGAAGAATATTCTCACTTCAAACAGGAAGGGTTGGGACTGTATCAAACAGGGAACTCTCATGTTCTGATTCTAGCCTGTGACTTGTATTAAGAAGGGGGGGAATCACAACTTCCATCAGTGCCACATCATATACCCTGTTTGAATCATTCTAACACGGGGCATGCCAGCCAGGTCAAATATAAGTAATTAATCTGGAGGGAAATCGGCATTCCACACCATCGACACCCTAGTTGTAAAAGGTGTCAAGCACAAAGTCAACCCCCTATCCAGACAAAATCATAAGCAACAAAAGTAATAACTTTGCTCTGCAGATGGGAATTACTAGTGCCTGTTGAATGGGAAACACCTAAGATACGATAAGATACTACAGTTAAAATAAGTACCAAAAGAAATTTGCCTAAAAGCTACAAAGGAAGCGACAAGGAAATAGAGGGCAAGACCGGGTTGGCCACTGTACTCGCCACCGAGAAGATCCAATACACCTGCCATGGGTTGCAACCTCATAGGCAAGGGAGGTGGGAGTATAAGCCATGCCGGACCTCTGTTATTCCTTCTTTTGTCACTTATCCTGGTCCCTTTCGGGACACCGGCAAGACCATGTTACAAATGCTATCGAAAGCTCTACATGGAAAGACACCGGGGCTTCTTTCTTATTACTCATATCCATATCAACAGTCACTGTTATGACTCGTCCAAATTAGGTATTTGCATGCATAAAGGGGAAAAATATTAGATTACAGAAAATTTGGGAACAAGTGGAAACAGACTAGGAAGTAATTGTCCAAAAGGAGAAAAATGGATTTGCTTCACAGCTGCCACCAGGGGAACAGTCCAAGATTTGGTAAAAGAACAAGTGGTAAGTAAAGATACAAAGCCAGCACAGCAACCTCGCCCTATATTCACCTCACGCCAGGACCTGTATGCAAAGCTCAAACAACAGTTAAAAGAGGAAAAAACCCCAAGGTTAGGAAAAAACCTGTTTGTAGAATTGGGGGAGAGGATAGGTAAAGAACTTAACATAACCAACTGTTGGGTCTGTGGAGGAGCTTTAATGGCAGAAGAATGGCCATGGAAAGGTAGCAGCCTAGGCCCGGTAGAACTCCTTAAATGGAACCGGACAAATATAAGAGGGGGGAACTGACCTGAGGGGTGGATTTTAAGTTCAACAGTGATAGGGGAAGAATGCCTCTGGCGAACTGGGAAAAACTTTCTTAATGAAGTAGGAAACACTCCCTGTAAAAGGTATAAAGTGAGTAACAAAACTCCAGCGTGGTGGGTCCCAGAAAAACCAACTTGGTATTGGGCTCAGAAAAAAGGAAAAGACTGTGTATACGATAATGAAGTTGGACTCTTTCAGTGTAGGAAAAAATCCTTATTTTGGAATCCCAGAAATATCCAAATTTTGGGAGAATATAAATCATCAAGAAGGTGCTTATTGGAAAGCACCAGATGGCTTATTTTGGATATGTGGGAAAAGGGCATACCCAAGACTCCCTTCACATTGGGAAGGGAGTTGTACACTAGGAATCATTCAACCAGGGTTTTTCCTTCTACCAGAACCAGAGGGAGATCAATTAGGAATACCTGTCTATGAAGACTTCAAAAGAAATAAAAGAGATTTAATTGGAGGATTCCAAAAATGGAAAGATGAGGAATGGCCCCCTGAGCGAATATTAGAAACATATGGGCCAGCTACCTGGGCACAAGATGGAAGTTGGGGATATCGAACCCCAATTTACATGCTGAATCGTATCATCAGACTCCAAGCTCTTGTAGAAATCATAACCAATGAAACAGCCGGGGCTATGGAATTAATAGTCAGCCAGCAATGCCAAACCAGAGCTGCAATATATCAAAATAGGCTGGCTTTAGACTATTTACTGGCTGAAGAAGGGGGTGTGTGCTGGAAGTTCAATACATCGGATTGTTGTTTAAAAATTGATGACAATGGGGATGCCCTTCTAGATATCGCCAACAATATCAGAAAAATAGCCCATGTACCAGTCCAAAAATGGGAATCAATGATGTCTGCTAACTGGTGGGATGGCATATTGGGGAAAGAATGGTGGAAGAAGCTAGGTTTCTTCCTCTTATGTGCTACAGCTGGTCTAATATTTCTCCCTTGCTTGATCCCCTGCTTTATTCGGCTAATCACCAGCGTAGTTCAAGGCATGCAAGTTGTGGCAATGCCTACTGACCCAAAGTTGGCTATGTCTGGAACAGCACAAAAAATTATGGTATTAAAAAGACAAAGTGATATAAAAGACCCTCTCGAAGAAGCCAAATTAATCTGTGAAAAGAACGAACGGACACTAGAAGCCAAGAAAAAAGAATTATTGCTCAAGCCAAATGATTTATAAAATAGAAAAGGGGGGATTGTTATAAACATATATTATATTGGCTTCTCGCAAAGTATAATGGTAGATATTATATAAGGTTAGAAATGCATTTTGCTGTGTGGATGTAGTTTTCTCTCTTTAGCAAGAATGTTAGCAAGTGTGAGCAAGTAAGATAACCTCCAAGCGAACAGAGGATGAGGCCCAAGGAGCTGCTAATCAACACTTTGTCCAGGGAACAAAAGGGCCAAAAGGCTACTCCGCCCGGAGAACCGGAGAACAGGCGGCCAGGAGAGTCCGAGAGCCGTTATCACCACTCTGCCCGGGGGGGCAAAGAGGCCCAAAGCTGCAATCAGCCCTGACTGTCTGGAGAATTAAGAGATCCACCCTACCATCGACTCTTACCTAGCCTAGCGAGCCCAACCCCAAGAATCAAGAGAAATAAAACCACAAGGCAGAAGACTACGCATGCTCTAAAAAGGCGGAACCAAGGAGTGGCAATGCAGAACAGCTCCAGGAAAAGTTTTAATATGAATGAAGAACAGACAGTAAAAATGGTATAAAAAGGACTCGCCTCCAGCATCAGGTGTGCTCTTGGCAGAGCGCCAAGGCACCCGGCCGTTACCCCTTTGCTTTATTTTATGTGTCTCTTATTGTCTTTATATTAAACGCTTTAAATTCTCACAGGAGAGTGAACCTCGTTTTTCACATATGGGTGCCGTACCCTCCTACCCTCACACATGCCACTCAAAGCTCCTTGCGTGGAGCTCTCGCACCATCTATGCCAGCAACTGTGCCAAGACACCGCCCTTGTTCAGCACCATCGCACCTACCACAAGGTAGCTGAATCGGAGGGCAGGAAAAAGACATCGACAATGGAGGGGAGTTGCTCCCACTGACAGCCAAGCTCCAAGTTCAGCGTCCCTTACGTCTCGCCCAGGACGGGCGGGAAAACGCCTCGGCGGAGCGCAGCGCTGGGCGGGAGCGGCCGGCACGGCAACCGAGCGCGCTCCCCACTCCCTCCCGCCCGCGCCGCTGCTGGGACGCCGGGTTCGCCGGAATCGGCCACGTGCTGCAGGGAGGGCAGCGCGGCAAAGGCGGCCACCCCACGTCGCCCTGGGAAGGCCGGCCTCGGATCCCCGCTCTCTCCACCGGCACGGGCAGTGCCAGCAGCCTCTCGCTGCGGCCGCCGCTGGCCGAAAGCTTGGCCGCGCACCGCCCGGCCGGCCCGGCCGCTCCGCGGAGTCACACGGCACCTGCCGTGGGCGGCCGCCGAGCGACAGGAAGCAGAAGCGCTCACCGCCGCGCCACTCGCCGCCCCGCCCGGGCGCTCCTCTCTTCGCGCTACCACGGCGGCGCCGGCCCGCCCCGCTTTCCCCGTCGCCTGCGGCGCAACGCGGATGCCACGAGCCACGCAGCACGCGTGCGGCCGGGCCCTGCCGAGCCGCAGGCGGAGCCGGGGCACGGCCCGTGCGGGAGAGCTTCCGGCGAGGCTGGGCGGGCGGCGAGCGCGGCCGAGCGTGAGCGCGCCAGGCGGGGGGCGGCCGGCGGCGCGATGGAGAGCTAGATGGAGGCGGCAGCACCGCGCGGCATAAAATAGCTGCTCGTCCCGCAGCCGCCCGCTCCGCAGCCCCTCGGCTGCTGTCGAGAAGGGCCCCGGCCCTGGCCGCGCCGGTGGCGACGTGGCTCCGCAGCCCGCGGGCAGCCCTGGCGGGGCAGGGGAGCACAGCGGGCAGCCCCGGGGCCGCGCAGCCGTCTGTAACGCGCGGTGGGAGCCGCCGGGAACTATTTTACACCTCCCGGGGGGCTGGGGAGGAGCACGGAGACCACGCGGTAGGTCGCTGCCGTTAGGGAAAATTAATCCACGATGCCTGAGGTTTATGTCCGAAAAGGAGACAGAGGAGTCCTGCAACATTCTTCGACTACAGGGAGAGTCCATGGGGCTTTTCCCATGGGGTCTGTCAAACGGTTGCGGGATGCAGCCCCCTTTTGATGCCAAGTTCCCGGCCACAACGCCCTCTTCCTTTTCCCCACTGGCTGAGGTATTCGGGAGATACAGACTTCCGGAACTGCCTACTCTATGCCCCCCTCTAATATGCACCCCCCCTTTTGGCATCGAAAAGAAAGAAAAAGAAACCATTCCTAATAATATTAAGTCTTTGTTGCCTTGCTCTAGGTTCAGGAATTTAATACAGCCTCGATTAATCAACAGTCTCTGATGATTAGTAACAGTTCTCGAGAACTAATCATTTCTTCTGTTATTTCACTACCCATAAGTTCCTAGCCTTGTCTACAGGCCGATTCACACGGTCTGATTGTAAGGACTCATCCATCTCACTCCTTTCAATCCCTCCTCTTTTAATTTGATCTGTATTTGTCTTTACAAACCTTAATTACCATTGATTCAATTTTTTCTTCTGGAGCCTTCTTGGGTTTTGCTATTATTTGCAGTGACATCCTTTTCTGTCCTTTTGTATGCATTTCTGGATCAGGTAGGCATGGCTGCTAGCGGCATCCCCTTGAGCACCTGCTGAAAGAGCTGCACCCAGCATGGTGTCACGCATGGTAAAAAGATGAGAGTTGCTATAGCATATAAGAGGAGAAATGGTATTCATTTAGCCCATAGCTGGCCAGTTAACCATGCAAACATGTCCCATTACCATCCTTTCAACATTTGGACAGGTCCATGAGCTGGCGTTATTTCCTTTGTTATTTGTTTGACCACATTTCCGCTGTCATCTGCTTGCAAACAGCAGCTCGAGTCATTTAATTTCCCACAAACTCCTCCTTCTTCTGCTAACAGATAATCTAATACCATCCAATGTTGAAATACCGCTTTCCTCGTTCAAGTGGGTTGGTCAGCTAGAAGGTCAAGAGCTGTGGCTGGCTGGTTGGTAATTATTTCCGAGACAGCCTGTAACCTAACTATCTCATTCAAATTGGGGTGCTCCCTCCAGCCAGGGCTGCATCAGCTGACTGCTTTTCTCTAATTAAATCATCACAGATTTTGATTCCTAAGCGATTTCCCTGAACTTGTAGTAGCAAAAAGAACAATGGTCTAATAAATATACCATATCCCTGACCAGTTTGGAGGTAGCCTGAGCTAAGCATATTGGCCGCAAATCCAATAATGTCCTTTCAAAGCCCATGTTCCATTAGCAAAGGGGCCTTCCTACCCTTGGCCATCAATTGGTGGGTCAAAATACAGGAGGATTCCCGGGCCTAACGGTCCTCCAACAATAGTTGCCCCACCATAAGGGTCACAGTATTTGCATTTCCAAGCTCCCACACAGGGTTCCCATCTACTTTTACATCTGCAAGCTGCTTGGTTGCATTTGGAGCAGAACTCACTAAAAGGCTTTGAGTTCCAATCGGGTGTTGCCATTCCCACTGATAATCACAAACAACATGTCTTCTACTTGTGGAATTTTTGTGGGGACAGCTCAAAAATAGGTGGTCAAAAAAGCCCTTGTTCCTCCCCATTGCTTTACAGGCTTCCAAATATTTTTGGTAAGTGTGGCAAGAACACCTTACGCAGCTACCATTAGTGAGCCGAACAGGTATTTGATTGCATTTGCCTTGATATTTGGAACAATTGTAAGGAGGGCAATTGGGGCTCGAAACCCAATTGTTTAAACCCAGAGGGAAAGTCAATTGACAAACGCCTTTTCCTACATAGACATGCCCTGTCCTGTTTAGGCAATAAGTGCCTTTTTGAGAAGAATGAAGTGGCCATGGACTTCCTTCTTCGGCCCAAAATCCTGTCCTAGTATGGACCTCACGTCGGGTGTTGACCCACCACTTAGGTTCAGCTGGGCTAGCCAACCATGGCCACTCTTCAGATCCTCCTGGCCCTCCACAGAGCCAGCAATTGCTAAGGTTAAAAACTTTTGCTACTTCTTCTCCTAAGGCTGCAAATTGATTCTCCCACTCCTGGCCTAAACTTAGCTGACCATATAAAAGTAGAATTATTAAGGAAAATGTTTTAATAGTGTGATCTAATTAGCTAGTCTAATTTTCACGTTGTCTTCTGCACCACCTGTGGCAATTGAAGACACAGAAACCACCTAACGTACAACAATGGCCGCAAGTATTAGCCCCCCAGTGAGTGGAGATTCTAGAGGAGGGATGCCCATACAGACTATTTCAGCAGATGGTCTGTGGGTAGGCACGCAGGGCTTCCTCTGATGTTGAAGCACTGGCTACTGCTCCAGCCCGCTCCTGCAGAGTGTCAGTCACGGCCTCCCGGCTTTCTCCTCCAGCCGAGATGTGCAAATCTCTGAGGCTTCAGAGACCTTGACCCAAGTGTGACGGGTCCACCTGTGTTCAGCTGTCTTGATGGCTGTTTCTGTGGTCAGTGACACTTGGAATGGGCCACGCCATTTCACCACCATTGGCGCTTCTTTCTACCCCTTAACTAGGACTCAATCTCCCGGTTGGATGTTACAAGCAGCAAAGTCCAAAGGCGGGGCTTGTGCCAGCTGAGCTTCCTGTTGAAGGGGTTTCACAAGAAGCAGTATCCTGGCCACAGATGGTTTTAAATATACATCACTTGCCTCTACCCCCCTCCCCCCCCCCCCCCCAAGGTTGAGACTTACCAGGGTAATTGCAAACGACGATTGAAAGGGAGATAACTGAATCTCTCTTCTGGGTCGGGCCCTCATTCTCGCCAAAGCCAATGTCCAAAGCCCTACCCATGGCATCTTGATTTCTATTACCAGCTTCAAAAGGTGTTTATTTCTCTATTCATTGTATTCTACCCGAGCCGAGCTCTGGGGGTGCCAGGGCCTATGGAGGTTCCATTGTATTCCTAAAGAAGCCAAAACCCCTTGAAGGATCTTTCCTGTAAAATGAGTTCCCCTATCTGAGTCTATTGCTTCTACAATGCTTTATCTTGGAATGACTTGTTCCAACAATGCCTTAATAACTGATCCTGTCATTGCTGAAGCAGTTGGAAATGCTTCTGGCCACCTTGCTAGCTGACATACGATTACCAGAAGATATTAAGCCTTGCCACTTGGGGCATCTCAGGAAAATCCACCTGGCGTCTTTGGAAGGGACATGCAGCCCAAGGCCTCCCTCCCCCGGCAGGTTACTTTGCAACTCGGCTGTTTGCTTTAGCACAGATCAAGCAACCTTCAACAGCTCGTTTTGCCAGTCTAAAAAGACCCACAGCAACATGCATCATGAGGAAGGCTTCTGCCAATCCTCAGGAAATGCAAGGACTCTCTTCACAGAGTTGTTTTAGTATTGGTAGGGCCAAAGGCTCTGGTATCTCTTGTTTGCCATCCCTTGTAAACCAATTCTTGCCTTTTTTCTCTGCCGCACGACTTTTAACTGTATCTCGAACATCTCTGGTAGAAAAGACAGCTTCCCGGGCAGTGATGGAGTCACTGGGAGCAAAGGGGGCATCTTGGAGAGTTCTGGCAGAAGTGTTGCTTTCTGAGTTTCTTCATCCACCAAAAAGGAGACAGAGGAGTCCTGTAACATTCTTCAACTGTAGGGAGAGGCCATGGGGCTTTTGCCATGGAGTCTCTCAAATGATTGCGGGACGCAGCCCCCTTTTTCTGCTAAGTTCCTGGCAACAGCACCCTCTGAGGTACTCGGGAATTACAGACTGCCGGAACTGCCTACTCTATTCCCCCCTCTAATATGCACCCTCCTTTTGGTATGGAAAAGGAAGAAAACGAACCTATTCCTAATGCTATTAAGTCTTTGCTGCCTTGCTCTAGGTTCAGGAATTTAACAGGGCCTTGGCTGAGCAACAGTCTCTGTTGATTAGTAACAGTTTCTAGAGCTAATACTTTCTTCTCTTACTTCCCTCCCTGTAAATTCCTAGCCTTGTCTAAGGACGGATTCACACGGTCTCTTTGTAAAGACACATCTATGTTACTCCTTTCACTCCCACACCTTCTTGGCGGTGGAACGGCTCCCCCCGGCACAGCACCCGGCACAAAACCCCCGTATGCGCACACACACACCTGCACTTACCCTGCACTCCGCTGCACACACACACACACACACCTGCCGCACACTAACACCCCCGTCCACATGCCCCCCATGCTACTTGCAGTGGCCCCGCTCCTGCCATCCCAGCCGGCTGGCAGCGCCCACTCCTCACATGCTTCCCCATGCCTTGCATTTCCTTGCTGCCCCCTCTGTAGCCTTCCCTCAACCTGCCTTTTCTCCCCTGCCTTGCATTGACTTGCTCACCCATCCCCCACCTGACTTCCTTTCACATTCGTCTAGGTCTGGCCTCACCTTTCCTTTTCCTTCTAGGACCCTCACTGCCTTGCCTCGCCTCGCAAAGCCACCACTTGCCTTGCCTTGCCCTTGAACCCCTCCCTTGCCTTGCATGACCTTGCTCACCCCTCCCCCACCTGGAATTCAAGACCCCTTTTCAATGACCTTTCATGCCCTTGCCCTGCCCTTTCTGCTCCTCCTAGGAATCTCAAAGCTCTCAAGCATCTCCGGTGTTTCAGGATCACATGAGAGGAAGACCAGGGGAGGAGGACGCATGTTGCCACACTCATCTCTATGGGCAGCCTTTGTCTGGGAGCAATCCTTGCATGTCTTGAATCTTGGAAGGGCAATTCACATTTTGCCCTTGAGCTCGGGGACCAGAATGAGAGTTCTTTTGCATACAAAGCAAAGCAGGTAGCTCAAGTCTTTTAGGTGCAGAGGAGAGATGACCCACGCGGGATCAAGGCCACACAGAGCACTTGGTCCGGGCCACTTTTGTGTACTAGCAGTCATTGAATGTACTTCTCACCTGCCTTGCCTGGCCTTGCCTTGGCAACACAACAGTTTCCTTGCCTTGCCCTGCTAGCCCTCTGTAGCCTTGCATTCCTTTGCATGGCCATGCCCCGCCCTTGACCTGCCTACTGCTTTCCTCCAGGGCCTTGGCTTGCCAAGCCCTTCCTGTTTCTGCCTGGCCTTCCCATCAGTGGACTTTCCTTCCTACGGCCAGCCTTGCCTCTAACTTCTGGGCCTTCTCTTGCCTACCACTCCATTTGCTTTCCCCTCACTGCTCTGGCCTTGCCTACCTCTCCCTTGACTTGCCCACAATTGCCTGCACTTGGTTTGCAGCGCCTTGCCTGCATGGAAGGCAAGGGAAAGAGTGGTAGGCAGGGCAAAGCAAAGCCAGCAAGTTGTAGGTAGTGCGAGGCAAGGCAGACGTAGGCAAAGGAAGCAGAGCAAGGGTAGCTTAAGAAGAACTAGACACGGTACTGAAGGCAAGGCAAGGCCAAGAGACTCGGAGTGCCTTTCCTTGGGAAGGCAAGGACATAGTGCCAGTGTTGCTGGAGCAGATGTTAAGGTACCATGGGGAGGAATAGTCCAGCAAGACATTTCTCTTCTGGCCCCTGTGCGTGTAGGGGCAATTGCTGGACATATTCAATACTGGAGGTGGATCAGTCGCTGGATGTGTTGCATTTTGGAGGAGGGGATGCCGTTTCTTTGGAGATGGGCTTGTAGTTGCTCTCTTTGGCAAGGAAAGCAGGTGTGGATGTGCACATCAGGTGCTCTTAGGGATTTTAAAGGCTTTTCCCAACAGGCAGAGCTCTCTCTGGGTTAGAGCTGTTGAGCTGTCAGTGGGAATGCAAAGGCCAAGCTCGTGAGCCTTTTGTCCTGGTGCCTTCGGTGTGTGAGCAGTCCCTGGTGCCGTTGTCTTTGGACCCTGACTCTGGGAGAGGGAAGGCTTAGGATGGTACCTAGAGCTGAGAAGGAGAGTGCTGAGAACAGCGTGTGTGCTGCTAGTTTGAGGGGTGCAGGTGAAGTTGTAGGCAGCAAGATCTTCCTCAGCTGGCACTGAGCTCTGTTTTTGCCAGGGGTTCAAGTTGGTGGGCAGAATCTGCGAGAGGGAAAAGATTTTCTTGGGCCAAAGAGGTTTTTCTGGCTCTTGGAGTGTGGTGTAAAGAGGAGTCTGCTCTTGGAAGGGGAAGGTGAGGGAAATCTTTTTGTCCTGACACCGTTGATTTGAGTGCAGGGACGTGTGCAAGTTGCCTTTGCCCTTGGGGTGGTTTCGAGCTGGGCCGGGTGCTTGGCCTTCTTTTGCAAGTCTACAGCGCCATCGTGTGGTTGTTTCCATGAGCGCTGACAGTGCCCGGGAAAAAGCCAAGCGCTTCGCTGGCGCGGCCCCGGTCGTGTGGGTGCAGTTGGTGGAAGAGCTCCGCTGTGCATCCTGCCTCTTGGAGACATAAAAGGATGTGATCCTGCCCGTAGCGGGGAAGCAAGAGGAATCTTTTCATTGTTGGCTGGGCAGTTTCTAAGCGGCAAAAGTAAAGGCAGTTCCAGCACGGCCTCTTTCTTTTCAGAACCTTTTCTGTGCCATCATGAACATGCTCAACATGTAACTCGCACCCACTGAACTGCATCAAAGGCCCTGCAGATACGCACTTTCCTTCAAGCTCTATGTAGCATCCTACCCTCCACCTCTCGCGGATCCCAAAACCCTTCCAAACATCCAGCAGCTGCACGCAGAGAACAAGTGCTAGAACAAGGCGTGGGCCTTCATAGTCCTTTTAAAGTCTGTAAACTAGGCAAAACATTCCAGTGACCAGCACTTTCCTTCGCAACTATATATAGAGCATCATCACATTCTCTCCAAGTGGGTAAGTCCACCCTTGCAGCGCAGCCTTTGCAGCCCCAGATGGGACTTAGAGATGGGCCAGGTGAGAAAGCATTTGTTGACTATCCCTCGTCTCTGGAAGTCTTGATACTCGCAGCGCAATCAGGTCCACACACCTTCAGTGTGGCCACGTTCAAGCAGCTAGAGCTCCCAGAGATGGGAGAGTCAGGACAGAAGACGTTCCAAAAGTACCGTGTACTTACAGCAGGATTAAAACTGTGCACAGCAGTCTGCAGCACTGTAGCTTCCTTCTCTGACAAACGTGCCATCCCATTGTTGGCTCTCGCAGCTCGTTTGCTAGCTGCTCTCCTGAAGAAAAGAGTTAGAAGAAAAAGCCAATGCTGGGCTGCACCTTCCCCTTGCCTCACGTAAAGCCACCTAAACTCCCCACTGCACTCTCTACTTCCCCTCTCCTTGGCATCGACCACTGTGTTTTCTGCATCTCGGAGCTGAAAGGTAAGCGCCAGTGGTTCCAGGGATGGTTGGAAGGTAAGTAGCTGTCGTAGAACTTTCTCCCTCTTAAAGTGAATTCGGCCGGAAGGCGGGTGCCAGCCACGCTCCTTTCTCAGTTTGTACGCTGCGGACACGAGCCCGGTGCTCTGCGCCTTCGTTCCGCCTCTTTAGTACCCATGTCGCGCTTTCATTCTGCCGGAGTCGAACCATCGTCTACTTGTCGCACAAAGAGCACTGTGCCGGCAGCGAAATGCCCCAGCCAACTGCTTCTGCCGACACACGCCTGGGCTATGCACTTTCCCTCGCAGCGACATACAGCAGCACATTCGGTCTTTCTTGTCGTCCAAATGTAAAGGGAAAGATTCTACGCTACGTCTGTCACAGAGAACAGTTTTAGGTCAACAAGCTTACCCAGAGCTTTACTCCGATGCGTGGAAACCAGTGTTTGCACCACATTCTAGTGGCAGCCCTCCTTCTTTTACAGCCTGCACAGCCCCGTCAGATCGTGGTGCTCTCTGACACTTTCCTTCTCAGTTCCAAGTACCACCGCGAACCTTACAGCCTTGCAGGGAGCAAAGACGCGGATAAACGTCTCGCACCGAAGAACGTGGCTGGACGAAAATATGTTCTTCCTCTCTCCTCCTCGTCGCCCAGATTGTGGTGCTGTGTTGAAAGTCTTGGCCAGCGAAAAGCTAATCCAGCCAGTGTTTCTCTCCTGACGCATTTCGCTGAGCGAGAGCGACACAGAGAGCTTGGACGTTGCAAAACAGCAAGGAAATGATTGCACGTCGAGCTCAGGAAAATCCGTGCACAGCACACTGTGGGATGCGTGCAATGCTGACGCTTAAGAGCGGCAAAGCGCAAAGGCATCGCTGGGCTCGAGTACTGTCCAGACCACGGAGAAGAACGAAGCAGCTGGGCCACGGCTTAATGTACTCAGTGGAGCGAATTTCAAATGTCCAGCCAAGAGCTGCTTCACAAGCAGATTCAGCTGAGAATGCTCTGGCTGCTTCACAAAGTAAAGCGCAGCCGGTGCACTCCATCACACTACCTGGCCAGAAAAAGGTTCCTAAACCTTAAGTACCGCAGAGTCCATGCAGCTGGAGCACACCCAGAAGGACCCGTCCAGATGGAAGGCGTTCTTCAAGTACCCCCCTGCTCCAAGCAGCTTTGAAATGGAGCACAACACACTGCGGCTGGGCAGCTTCCTTCTCAGATAGACGTGCTGTCACATTATTCACTCTCGCAGCTCCGTTGCCCACTTGCAGCAGCTGCTACCAAAGAAAAAGGCTCCAGGAGTAAAAGCCACTGCTGAGCTGCACTATCCCCTTGCCTCACGTAAAGCACCAGAAACTGTCCGCTGCACTCTGTATTTCCATTCTCCGCCGCATCTACCACTGTCATCTCTGCATCTCGAAGCATAAACCTCGTCACAATTGTTTCCGGGGAAAGCTGGAAGACAAATAGGTAGCAGCACAAGTAGCTGCAGGTTGAACTTTCTGTTTTCAACTGCTAATTTGAATCCGAAAACAAGCGAGTGACAGCCACGCTTCCTCTTGCAGCCTGTGCGATGCACACACCAGCTCGGTGCTTTGCCTTCATTCTTATGCTCTTCGTACCATGTCGCGCTTCCGTTTTGCTGGCGATGAACCGTCGTCTACTTGTCGCACAAAGAGCACGGTGCGCAGCCGGTGCCCTCCATCTCACTACCTGGCCAGAAGAAGGTTCCTAAACCTTAAGTGGCGCAGAGTCCATGCAGCTTGAGTGCATCCAGAAGGACGCGTTCAGATAGAAGACGTTCTTCAAGTACCCCCCTGTTCCAAGCAGCCTTGAAACTGAGCACAACACTGCGACTCGGGAGCTTCCTTCTCAGATGGACGTGCCGTCACAATATTCACTCTCGCAGCTCCGTTGCCCACCTGCAGCAGCTGCTACCAAAGAAAAAGGCTCCAGAAGTAAAAACCACTGCTGGGAAGCACTTTCCCTCAAGGAAAAAAAAAATACACTGTCCGCTGCACTCTCTATTTCCCTTCTCCACCGCATCGCGAAGCATAAACCTAACCGCAATTGTTTCCAGGGAAAGCTGGAAGAGAAATAGGTAGCAGCACGAGGAGCTGCAAGTTGGACTTGAAGTTTCCGACTGGTAACGTGAATCCGAAAACAAGCGAGGCGCAGCCAGGCTTCCTATTGCAGCCTGTGCGATGCACACACCAGCTCGCTGCTTTGCCTTCATTCTTATGCTCTTCGTAGCAGGTCGCGCTTTCGTTTTGCTGGAGACGGACCGTCGTCTACTTGTCGCACAAAGAGCGTGGTGCTGGAAGCGAAATACTCGAGGCTGCTGCCTCTGCCGAAACACGCTTAGGCTATGCAATTTCTCTTTAGCGCTACGTAGCACCACAGTCTGTCTGCTTTGTAGCCTGATTCCTAACGGAAAGCTTCTCGGCTACGTCTGGCACAGAGAACAGTTTTAGGTCAACTAGCTTACCCAGAGCTCACCCCCGACGAGTGAGAACTTGTATTTGCACCACATTCCAGTGGCAGCCCTCTTTCTTTTACAGCCTGCTCAGCGCCGTCAGATCGCAGTGCTCTCTGCACCTTCCTTCTCAGTTCCAAGTACCACCGAGCACATTACAGCCTTGCACGGAGCGAAGACGCGGATAGGCATCTCGCACAGAAGAACGTGGCTGGAAGAAAAGATGTTCTGCCTTTTCCCTCCTCGTCGCCCAGATTGTGGTGTTGTATTGAAAGCCTTGGCCAGCGAAAGGCTAATCCAGCCAGTGTTTCTCTCTTGACGCATTTCGCTGAGCAAGAGCTGAGGAAAATCCTCGCACAGCACACTGTGGGATGCGTGCAATGCTGACGCTTAAGAGCGGCACAGCTAAAAGTCATCGCTGGGCTTCAGTTATGTCCACACCGCAAAAGGCGAAGAAGGAAGCAGCTGGGCCACGGCTTAATGTACTCAGTGGAGCGAATTTCAAATGTCCAGCCAAGAGCTGCTTCACAAGCAGATTCAGCTGAGAATGCTCTGGCTGCTTCACAAAGTAAGGCGCAGCCGGTGCACTCCATCACACTACCTGGCCAGAAGAAGGTTCCTAAACCTTAAGTACCGCAGAGTCCATGCAGCTGGAGCACACCCAGAAGGAGGCGTCCAGATGGAAGGCGTTCTTCAAGTACCCCCCTGCTCCAAGCAGCTTTGAAACGGAGCACAACACACTGCGGCTGGGCAGCTTCCTTCTCAGATAGACGTGCCGTCACATTATTCACTCTCGCAGCTCCGTTGCCCACTTGCACCAGCTGCTACCAAAGAAAAAGGCTCCAGGAGTAAAAGCCACTGCTGAGCTGCACTATCCCCTTGCCTCACGTCAAGCACCAGAAACTGTCCGCTGCACTCTGTATTTCCATTCTCCGCCGCATCTACCACTTTCATCTCTGCATCTCGAAGCATAAGCCTCGTCACAATTGTTTCCGGGGAAAGCTGGAAGACAAATAGGTAGCAGCACAAGTAGCTGCAGGTTGAACTTTCTGTTTTCAACTGCTAATTTGAATCCGAAAACAAGCGAGTGACAGCCACTCTTCCTCTTGCAGCCTGTGCGATGCACACAGCAGCTCGCTGCTTTGCACCTCCATTCTTCCGCTCTTCGTACCATGTCGCGCTTTCGTTTTGCCGGAGTCGAACCATCGTCTACTTGTCGCACAAAGAGCACGGTGCGCAGCCGGTGCCCTCCATCACACTACCTGGCCAGAAGAAGGTTCCTAAACCTTAAGTACCGCAGAGTCCATGCAGCTTGAGTGCATCCAGAAGGACGCGTTCAGATAGAAGGCGTTCTTCAAGTACCCCCCTGCTCCAAGCAGCCTTGAAACTGAGCACAACACACTGCGGCTCGGCAGCTTCCTTCTCAGATAGACGTGCCGTCACATTATTCCCTCTCGCAGCTCCGTTGCCCACTTGCAGCAGCTGCTACCAAAGAAAAAGGCTCCAGGAGTATAAGCCACTGTTGAGCTGCACTATCCCCTTGCCTCACGTAAAGCACCAGAAACTGTCCGCTGCACTCTGTATTTCCATTCTCCGCCGCATCTACCACTGTCATCTCTGCATCTCGAAGCATAAACCTCGTCACAATTGTTTCCGGGGAAAGCTGGAAGACAAATAGGTAGCAGCACAAGTAGCTGCAGGTTGAACTTTCTGTTTTCAACTGCTAAATTGAATCCGAAAACAAGCGAGTGACAGCCACGCTTCCTCTTGCAGCCTGTGCTATGCACACACCAGCTCGGTGCTTTGCCTTCATTCTTATGCTCTTCGTACCATGTCGCGCTTTCGTTTTGCTGGCGATGAACCGTCGTCTACTTGTCGCACAGAGAGAATGGTGCCAGCAGAGAAACGCTCCAGGCTGCTGCCTCTGCCGAAACACGCCTGGGCTATTCCCCCCAGTGCTAGGTAGCACAACATTCTATCTGCATTGTGGTCTTAATCTTAAGGGAAAGATTCTCGACTACGTCTCACACAGAGAACTGTGCCGGGACAATACATGTGTTTTATTATCCCTTCTCGATATAAGACTATGGTGCTGCGTTGGAACTGTTGGCCAGTGGAAGGCTAATCCAGCATGTGCTTCCCTCCTGATGCATTTCGCTGAGTGAGAGCGGAGGAAAATCTGTGCTCCGCACACTGTGGATGCGTGCAGTATACACGCAGAAGAGCGGCACAGCTCATAGCCATCGCACACACCAGCCCAGTGCCATGGGGCTGCGGTCTTCTCCCTTACCGGCGCTGGACAGAACTGAAGCATTCAGCTTTGGCTCTCTTCAGTGTGTGTACTGCACGCATCCACAGTGCGCTGTGCACGGATTTTCCTCAGCGCTACGTGCAAGTACAGCCTTTCTGCTTCGCAGAGCCAAGCTGTCCGCGCAAGCCCTCACTCAGAGAAATTTGTCAGGAGAGAAGCACTTGCTGGATTAGCATTTTACTGGCCAACAGTTCCAATGCAGCACCGTAGTCTTATTGCGAGAAGGGGTAATAAAACCCACGCTTTCAGTACAGCACCACAATCCGGGCGACGAGGAGGCGAAAAGAACATCTTTTCGCCTTTGCACGATCTTCTCTGCGGCACATCTATCCACGTCTTTGTTCCCTGCAAGGTTGTACGGTTCACGGTGGAACTTGGAACTGAGAAGGAAGGTGCAGAGAGCACCGCGATCTAACGGCGCTGTGCAGGCTGTGAAAGAAAGAGAGCTACCACTGGAATGTGGTGCAAATACAGGTTTCCACGCCTCGGGGGTAAACTCCGAGTAAGCTTGTTGACCTAAAACTGATCTCTGTGCCAGACGTAGCCGAGAATCATTCCCTTGACATTCAGGCTACAACGCAAACAGAATGTGGTGTTATCAAAGGCTGCGAAAGAAAGTGCATAGCCCAGGTGTGTTTCGGAAGGATCAGCAACCTGGAGCGTTTCTCTGGAGCCTTTCTCTGCTGGCACCGTTCTCTCTGTGCGACAAGTAGACGACGGTTCGTCGCCAGCAAAACGAAAGCGCGACATGGTACGAAGAGCGGAAGAATGGAGGTGCAAAGCAGCGAGCTGGTGTGTGCATCGCACAGGCTGCAAGAGGAAGAGTGGCTGTCACGCGCTTGTTTTCGGATTCAAATTAGCAGTTGAAAACAGAAAGTTCAACCTGCAGCTACTTGTGCTGCTACCTATTTCTCTTCCAGCTTTCCCCGGAAACAATTGTGACGAGGTTTATGCTTCGAGATGCAGAGATGACAGTGGTAGATGCGGCGGAGAATGGAAATACAGAGTGCAGCGGACAGTTTCTGGTGCTTGACGTGAGGCAAGGGGATAGTGCAGCTCAGCAGTGGCTTATACTCCTGGAGCCTTTTTCTTTGGTAGCAGCTGCTGCAAGTGGGCAACGGAGCTGCGAGAGTGAATAATGTGACGGCACGTCTATCTGAGAAGGAAGCTGCCCAGCCGCAGTGTGTTGTGCTCCGTTTCAAAGCTGCTTGGAGCAGGGGGGTACTTGAAGAACGCCTTCCATCTGGACGCCTCCTTCTGGGTGTGCTCCAGCTGCATGGACTCTGCGGTACTTAAGGTTTAGGAACCTTTTTCTGGCCAGGTAGTGTGATGGAGTGCACCGGCTGCGCCTTACTTTGTGAAGCAGCCTGAGCATTCTCAGCTGAATCTGCTTGTGAAGCAGCTCTTGGCTGGACATTTGAAATTCGCTCCACTGAGTACATTAAGCCGTGGCCCAGCTGCTTCCTTCTTCGCCTTTTGCGGTGTGGACAAAACTGAAGCCCAGCGATGACTTTTAGCTGTGCCGCTCTTAAGCGTCAGCATTGCACGCATCCCACAGTGTGCTGTGCGAGGATTTTCCTCAGCTCTTGCTCAGCGAAATGCGTCAAGAGAGAAACACTGGCTGGATTAGCCTTTCGCTGGCCAAGGCTTTCAATACAACAACACAAACTGGGCGACGAGGAGGGAAAAGGCAGAACATCTTTTCTTCCAGCCACGTTCTTCTGTGCGAGATGCCTATCCGCGTCTTCGCTCCCTGCAAGGCTGTAATGTGCGCGGTGGTACTTGGAACTGAGAAGGAAGGTGCAGAGAGCACTGCGATCTGACGGCGCTGAGCAGGCTGTAAAAGAAAGAGGGCTGCCACTGGAATGTGGTGCAAATACAAGTTCTCACTCGTCGGGGGTGAGCTCTGGGTAAGCTAGTTGACCTAAAACTGTTCTCTGTGCCAGACGTAGCCGAGAAGCTTTCCGTTAGGAATCAGGCTACAAAGCAGACAGACTGTGGTGCTACGTAGCGCTAAAGAGAAATTGCATAGCCTAAGCGTGTTTCGGCAGAAGCAGCAGCCTCGAGTATTTCGCTTCCAGCATCACGCTCTTTGTGCGACAAGTAGACGACGGTCCGTCTCCAGCAAAACGAAAGCGCGACCTGCTACGAAGAGCATAAGAATGAAGGCAAAGCAGCGAGCTGGTGTGTGCATCGCACAGGCTGCAATAGGAAGCCTGGCTGCGCCTCGCTTGTTTTCGGATTCACGTTACCAGTCGGAAACTTCAAGTCCAACTTGCAGCTCCTCGTGCTGCTACCTATTTCTCTTCCAGCTTTCCCTGGAAACAATTGCGGTTAGGTTTATGCTTCGCGATGCGGTGGAGAAGGGAAATAGAGAGTGCAGCGGACAGTGTATTTTTTTTTACTTGAGGGAAAGTGCTTCCCAGCAGTGGTTTTTACTTCTGGAGCCTTTTTCTTTGGTAGCAGCTGCTGCAGGTGGGCAACGGAGCTGCGAGAGTGAATATTGTGACGGCACGTCCATCTGAGAAGGAAGCTCCCGAGCCGCAGTGTTGTGCTCAGTTTCAAGGCTGCTTGGAGCAGGGGGGTACTTGAAGAACGTCTTCTATCTGAACGCGTCCTTCTGGATGCACTCAAGCTGCATGGACTCTGCGCCACTTAAGGTTTAGGAACCTTCTTCTGGCCAGGTAGTGTGATGGAGGGCACCGGCTGCGCACCGTGCTCTTTGTGCGACAAGTAGACGACGGTTCATCGCCAGCAAAACGGAAGCGCGACATGGTACGAAGAGCATAAGAGTGAAGGCAAAGCACCGAGCTGGTGTGTGCATCGCACAGGCTGCAAGAGGAAGCGTGGCTGTCACTCGCTTGTTTTCGGATTCAAATTAGCAGTTGAAAACAGAAAGTTCAACCTGCAGCTACTTGTGCTGCTACCTATTTGTCTTCCAGCTTTCCCCGGAAACAATTGTGACGAGGTTTATGCTTCGAGATGCAGAGATGACAGTGGTAGATGCGGCGGAGAATGGAAATACAGAGTGCAGCGGACAGTTTCTGGTGCTTTACGTGAGGCAAGGGGATAGTGCAGCTCAGCAGTGGCTTTTACTCCTGGAGCCTTTTTCTTTGGTAGCAGCTGGTGCAAGTGGGCAACGGAGCTGCGAGAGTGAATAATGTGACAGCACGTCTATCTGAGAAGGAAGCTGCCCAGCCGCAGTGTGTTGTGCTCCGTTTCAAAGCTGCTTGGAGCAGGGGGGTACTTGAAGAACGCCTTCCATCTGGACGCGTCCTTCTGGGTGTGCTCCAGCTGCATGGACTCTGCGGTACTTAAGGTTTAGGAACCTTTTTCTGGCCAGGTAGTGTGATGGAGTGCACCGGCTGCGCTTTACTTTGTGAAGCAGCCAGAGCATTCTCAGCTGAATCTGCTTATGAAGCAGCTCTTGGCTGGACATTTGAAATTCGCTCCACTGAGTACATTAAGCCGTGGCCCAGCTGCTTCGTTCTTCTCCGTGGTCTGGACAGTACTCGAGCCCAGCGATGCCTTTGAGCTTTGCCGCTCTTAAGCGTCAGCATTGCACGCATCCCACAGTGTGCTGTGCACGGATTTTCCTGAGCTCGTCGTACAATCATTTCCTTGCTGTTTTGCAACGTCCAAGCTCTCTGTGTCGCTCTCGCTCAGCGAAATGCGTCAGGAGAGAAACACTGGCTGGATTAGCTTTTCGCTGGCCAAGACTTTCAACACAGCACCACAATCTGGGCGACGAGGAGGAGAGAGGAAGAACATATTTTCGTCCAGCCACGTTCTTCGGTGCGAGACGTTTATCCGCGTCTTTGCTCCCTGCAAGGCTGTAAGGTTCGCGGTGGTACTTGGAACTGAGAAGGAAAGTGTCAGAGAGCACCACGATCTGACGGGGCTGTGCAGGCTGTAAAAGAAGGAGGGCTGCCACTAGAATGTGGTGCAAACACTGGTTTCCACGCATCGGAGTAAAGCTCTGGGTAAGCTTGTTGACCTAAAACTGTTCTCTGTGCCAGACGTAGCGTAGAATCTTTCCCTTTACATTTGGACGACAAGAAAGACCGAATGTGCTGCTGTATGTCGCTGCGAGGGAAAGTGCATAGCCCAGGCATGTGTCGGCAGAAGCAGTTGGCTGGGGCATTTCGCTGCCGGCACAGTGCTCTTTGTGCGACAAGTAGACGATGGTTCGACTCCGGCAGAATGAAAGCGCGACATGGGTACTAAAGAGGCGGAACGAAGGCGCAGAGCACCGGGCTCGTGTCCGCAGCGTACAAACTGAGAAAGGAGCGTGGCTGGCACCCGCCTTCCGGCCGAATTCACTTTAAGATTGAGAGGGAGAAAGTTCTACGACAGCTACTTACCTTCCAACCATCCCTGGAACCACTGGCGCTTACCTTTCAGCTCCGAGATGCAGAAAACACAGTGGTCGATGCCAAGGAGAGGGGAAGTAGAGAGTGCAGTGGGGAGTTTAGGTGGCTTTACGTGAGGCAAGGGGAAGGTGCAGCCCAGCATTGGCTTTTTCTTCTAACTCTTTTCTTCAGGAGAGCAGCTAGCAAACGAGCTGCGAGAGCCAACAATGGGATGGCACGTTTGTCAGAGAAGGAAGCTACAGTGCTGCAGACTGCTGTGCACAGTTTTAATCCTGCTGTAAGTACACGGTACTTTTGGAACGTCTTCTGTCCTGACTCTCCCATCTCTGGGAGCTCTAGCTGCTTGAACGTGGCCACACTGAAGGTGTGTGGACCTGATTGCGCTGCGAGTATCAAGACTTCCAGAGACGAGGGATAGTCAACAAATGCTTTCTCACCTGGCCCATCTCTAAGTCCCATCTGGGGCTGCAAAGGCTGCGCTGCAAGGGTGGACTTACCCACTTGGAGAGAATGTGATGATGCTCTATATATAGTTGCGAAGGAAAGTGCTGGTCACTGGAATGTTTTGCCTAGTTTACAGACTTTAAAAGGACTATGAAGGCCCACGCCTTGTTCTAGCACTTGTTCTCTGCGTGCAGCTGCTGGATGTTTGGAAGGGTTTTGGGATCCGCGAGAGGTGGAGGGTAGGATGCTACATAGAGCTTGAAGGAAAGTGCGTATCTGCAGGGCCTTTGATGCAGTTCAGTGGGTGCGAGTTACATGTTGAGCATGTTCATGATGGCACAGAAAAGGTTCTGAAAAGAAAGAGGCCGTGCTGGAACTGCCTTTACTTTTGCCGCTTAGAAACTGCCCAGCCAACAATGAAAAGATTCCTCTTGCTTCCCCGCTACGGGCAGGATCACATCCTTTTATGTCTCCAAGAGGCAGGATGCACAGCGGAGCTCTTCCACCAACTGCACCCACACGACCGGGGCCGCGCCAGCGAAGCGCTTGGCTTTTTCCCGGGCACTGTCAGCGCTCATGGAAACAACCACACGATGGCGCTGTAGACTTGCAAAAGAAGGCCAAGCACCCGGCCCAGCTCGAAACCACCCCAAGGGCAAAGGCAACTTGCACACGTCCCTGCACTCAAATCAACGGTGTCAGGACAAAAAGATTTCCCTCACCTTCCCCTTCCAAGAGCAGACTCCTCTTTACACCACACTCCAAGAGCCAGAAAAACCTCTTTGGCCCAAGAAAATCTTTTCCCTCTCGCAGATTCTGCCCACCAACTTGAACCCCTGGCAAAAACAGAGCTCAGTGCCAGCTGAGGAAGATCTTGCTGCCTACAACTTCACCTGCACCCCTCAAACTAGCAGCACACACGCTGTTCTCAGCACTCTCCTTCTCAGCTCTAGGTACCATCCTAAGCCTTCCCTCTCCCAGAGTCAGGGTCCAAAGACAACGGCACCAGGGACTGCTCACACACCGAAGGCACCAGGACAAAAGGCTCACGAGCTTGGCCTTTGCATTCCCACTGACAGCTCAACAGCTCTAACCCAGAGAGAGCTCTGCCTGTTGGGAAAAGCCTTTAAAATCCCTAAGAGCACCTGATGTGCACATCCACACCTGCTTTCCTTGCCAAAGAGAGCAACTACAAGCCCATCTCCAAAGAAACGGCATCCCCTCCTCCAAAATGCAACACATCCAGCGACTGATCCACCTCCAGTATTGAATATGTCCAGCAATTGCCCCTACACGCACAGGGGCCAGAAGAGAAATGTCTTGCTGGACTATTCCTCCCCATGGTACCTTAACATCTGCTCCAGCAACACGGGCACTATGTCCTTGCCTTCCCAAGGAAAGGCACTCCGAGTCTCTTGGCCTTGCCTTGCCTTCAGTACCGTGTCTAGTTCTTCTTAAGCTACCCTTGCTCTGCTTCCTTTGCCTACGTCTGCCTTGCCTCGCACTACCTACAACTTGCTGGCTTTGCTTTGCCCTGCCTACCACTCTTTCCCTTGCCTTCCATGCAGGCAAGGCGCTGCAAACCAAGTGCAGGCAATTGTGGGCAAGTCAAGGGAGAGGTAGGCAAGGCCAGAGCAGTGAGGGGAAAGCAAATGGAGTGGTAGGCAAGAGAAGGCCCAGAAGTTAGAGGCAAGGCTGGCCGTAGGAAGGAAAGTCCACTGATGGGAAGGCCAGGCAGAAACAGGAAGGGCTTGGCAAGCCAAGGCCCTGGAGGAAAGCAGTAGGCAGGTCAAGGGCCATGCAAAGGAATGCAAGGCTACAGAGGGCTAGCAGGGCAAGGCAAGGAAACTGTTGTGTTGCCAAGGCAAGGCCAGGCAAGGCAGGTGAGAAGTACATTCAATGACTGCTAGTACACAAAAGTGGCCAGGACCAAGTGCTCTGTGTGGCCTTGATCCCGCGTGGGTCATCTCTCCTCTGCACCTAAAAGACTTGAGCTACCTGCTTTGCTTTGTATGCAAAAGAACTCTCATTCTGGTCCCCGAGCTCAAGGGCAAAATGTGAATTGCCCTTCCAAGATTCAAGACATGCAAGGATTGCTCCCAGACAAAGGCTGCCCATAGAGATGAGTGTGGCAACATGCGTCCTCCTCCCCTGGTCTTCCTCTCATGGGATCCTGAAACACCGGAGATGCTTGAGAGCTTTGAGATTCCTAGGAGGAGCAGAAAGGGCAGGGCAAGGGCATGAAAGGTCATTGAAAAGGGGTCTTGAATTCCAGGTGGGGGGAGGGGTGAGCAAGGTCATGCAAGGCAAGGGAGGGGTTCAAGGGCAAGGCAAGGCAAGTGGTGGCTTTGCGAGGCGAGGCAAGGCAGTGAGGGTCCTAGAAGGAAAAGGAAAGCTGAGGCCAGACCTAGACGAATGTGAAAGGAAGTCAGGTGGGGGATGGGTGAGCAAGTCAATGCAAGGCAGGGGAGAAAAGGCAGGTTGAGGGAAGGCTACAGAGGGGGCAGCAAGGAAATGCAAGGCATGGGGAAGCATGTGAGGAGTGGGCGCTGCCAGCCGGCCGGGATGGCAGGGGCGGGGCCACTGCAAGTAGCATGGGGGGGATGTGGACGGGGGTGTTAGTGTGCGGCAGGTGTGTGTGTGTGTGTGTGCAGCGGAGTGCAGGGTAAGTGCAGGTGTGTGTGTGCGCATACGGGGGTTTTGTGCCGGGTGCTGTGCCGGGGGGAGCCGTTCCACCGCCAAGAAGGTGTGGGAGTGAAAGGAGTAACATAGATGTGTCTTTACAAAGAGACCGTGTGAATCCGTCCTTAGACAAGGCTAGGAATTTACAGGGAGGGAAGTAAGAGAAGAAAGTATTAGCTCTAGAAACTGTTACTAATCAACAGAGACTGTTGCTCAGCCAAGGCCCTGTTAAATTCCTGAACCTAGAGCAAGGCAGCAAAGACTTAATAGCATTAGGAATAGGTTCGTTTTCTTCCTTTTCCATACCAAAAGGGGGGTGCATATTAGAGGGGGGAATAGAGTAGGCAGTTCCGGCAGTCTGTAATTCCCGAGTACCTCAGAGGGTGCTGTTGCCAGGAACTTAGCAGAAAAAGGGGGCTGCGTCCCGCAATCATTTGAGAGACTCCATGGCAAAAGCCCCATGGCCTCTCCCTGGAGTTGAAGAATGTTACAGGACTCCTCTGTCTCCTTTTTGGTGGATGAAGAAACTCAGAAAGCAACACTTCTGCCAGAACTCTCCAAGATGCCCCCTTTGCTCCCAGTGACTCCATCACTGCCCGGGAAGCTGTCTTTTCTACCAGAGATGTTCGAGATACAGTTAAAAGTCGTGCGGCAGAGAAAAAAGGCAAGAATTGGTTTACAAGGGATGGCAAACAAGAGATACCAGAGCCTTTGGCCCTACCAATACTAAAACAACTCCGTGAAGAGAGTCCTTGCATTTCCTGAGGATTGGCAGAAGCCTTCCTCATGATGCATGTTGCTGTGGGTCTTTTTAGACTGGCAAAACGAGCTGTTGAAGGTTGCTTGATCTGTGCTAAAGCAAACAGCCGAGTTACAAAGTAACCTGCCAGGGGAGGGAGGCCTTGGGCTGCATGTCCCTTCCAAAGACGCCAGGTGGATTTTCCTGAGATGCCCCAAGTGGCAAGGCTTAATATCTTCTGGTAATCGTATGTCAGCTAGCAAGGTGGCCAGAAGCATTTCCAACTGCTTCAGCAATGACAGGATCAGTTATTAAGGCATTGTTGGAACAAGTCATTCCAAGATAAAGCATTGTAGAAGCAATAGACTCAGATAGGGGAACTCATTTTACAGGAAAGATCCTTCAAGGGGTTTTGGCTTCTTTAGGAATACAATGGAACCTCCATAGGCCCTGGCACCCCCAGAGCTCGGCTCGGGTAGAATACAATGAATAGAGAAATAAACACCTTTTGAAGCTGGTAATAGAAATCAAGATGCCATGGGTAGGGCTTTGGACATTGGCTTTGGCGAGAATGAGGGCCCGACCCAGAAGAGAGATTCAGTTATCTCCCTTTCAATCGTCGTTTGCAATTACCCTGGTAAGTCTCAACCTTGGGGTGGGGGGGGGAGGGGGGTAGAGGCAAGTGATGTATATTTAAAACCATCTGTGGCCAGGATACTGCTTCTTGTGAAACCCCTTCAACAGGAAGCTCAGCTGGCACAAGCCCCGCCTTTGGACTTTGCTGCTTGTAACATCCAACCGGGAGATTGAGTCCTAGTTAAGGGGTAGAAAGAAGCGCCAATGGTGGTGAAATGGCGTGGCCCATTCCAAGTGTCACTGACCACAGAAACAGCCATCAAGACAGCTGAACACAGGTGGACCCGTCACACTTGGGTCAAGGTCTCTGAAGCCTCAGAGATTTGCACATCTCGGCTGGAGGAGAAAGCCGGGAGGCCGTGACTGACACTCTGCAGGAGCGGGCTGGAGCAGTAGCCAGTGCTTCAACATCAGAGGAAGCCCTGCGTGCCTACCCACAGACCATCTGCTGAAATAGTCTGTATGGGCATCCCTCCTCTAGAATCTCCACTCACTGGGGGGCTAATACTTGCGGCCATTGTTGTACGTTAGGTGGTTTCTGTGTCTTCAATTGCCACAGGTGGTGCAGAAGACAACGTGAAAATTAGACTAGCTAATTAGATCACACTATTAAAACATTTTCCTTAATAATTCTACTTTTATATGGTCAGCTAAGTTTAGGCCAGGAGTGGGAGAATCAATTTGCAGCCTTAGGAGAAGAAGTAGCAAAAGTTTTTAACCTTAGCAATTGCTGGCTCTGTGGAGGGCCAGGAGGATCTGAAGAGTGGCCATGGTTGGCTAGCCCAGCTGAACCTAAGTGGTGGGTCAACACCCGACGTGAGGTCCATACTAGGACAGGATTTTGGGCCGAAGAAGGAAGTCCATGGCCACTTCATTCTTCTCAAAAAGGCACTTATTGCCTAAACAGGACAGGGCATGTCTATGTAGGAAAAGGCGTTTGTCAATTGACTTTCCCTCTGGGTTTAAACCATTGGGTTTCGAGCCCCAATTGCCCTCCTTACAATTGTTCCAAATATCAAGGCAAATGCAATCAAATACCTGTTCGGCTCACTAATGGTAGCTGCGCAAGGTGTTCTTGCCACACTTACCAAAAATATTTGGAAGCCTGTAAAGCAATGGGGAGGAACAAGGGCTTTTTTGACCACCTATTTTTGAGCTGTCCCCACAAAAATTCCACAAGTAGAAGACATGTTGTTTGTGATTATCAGTGGGAATGGCAACACCCGATTGGAACTCAAAGCCTTTTAGTGAGTTCTGCTCCAAATGCAACCAAGCAGCTTGCAGATGTAAAAGTAGATGGGAACCCTGTGTGGGAGCTTGGAAATGCAAATACTGTGACCCTTATGGTGGGGCAACTATTGTTGGAGGACCGTTAGGCCCGGGAATCCTCCTGTATTTTGACCCACCAATTGATGGCCAAGGGTAGGAAGGCCCCTTTGCTAATGGAACATGGGCTTTGAAAGGACATTATTGGATTTGCGGCCAATATGCTTAGCTCAGGCTACCTCCAAACTGGTCAGGGATATGGTATATTTATTAGACCATTGTTCTTTTTGCTACTACAAGTTCAGGGAAATCGCTTAGGAATCAAAATCTGTGATGATTTAATTAGAGAAAAGCAGTCAGCTGATGCAGCCCTGGCTGGAGGGAGCACCCCAATTTGAATGAGATAATTAGGTTACAGGCTGTCTCGGAAATAATTACCAACCAGCCAGCCACAGCTCTTGACCTTCTAGCTGACCAACCCACTTGAACGAGGAAAGCGGTATTTCAACATTGGATGGTATTAGATTATCTGTTAGCAGAAGAAGGAGGAGTTTGTGGGAAATTAAATGACTCGAGCTGCTGTTTGCAAGCAGATGACAGCGGAAATGTGGTCAAACAAATAACAAAGGAAATAACGCCAGCTCATGGACCTGTCCAAATGTTGAAAGGATGGTAATGGGACATGTTTGCATGGTTAACTGGCCAGCTATGGGCTAAATGAATACCATTTCTCCTCTTATATGCTATAGCAACTCTCATCTTTTTACCATGCGTGACACCATGCTGGGTGCAGCTCTTTCAGCAGGTGCTCAAGGGGATGCCGCTAGCAGCCATGCCTACCTGATCCAGAAATGCATACAAAAGGACAGAAAAGGATGTCACTGCAAATAATAGCAAAACCCAAGAAGGCTCCAGAAGAAAAAATTGAATCAATGGTAATTAAGGTTTGTAAAGACAAATACAGATCAAATTAAAAGAGGAGGGATTGAAAGGAGTGAGATGGATGAGTCCTTACAATCAGACCGTGTGAATCGGCCTGTAGACAAGGCTAGGAACTTATGGGTAGTGAAATAACAGAAGAAATGATTAGTTCTCGAGAACTGTTACTAATCATCAGAGACTGTTGATTAATCGAGGCTGTATTAAATTCCTGAACCTAGAGCAAGGCAACAAAGACTTAATATTATTAGGGATGGTTTCTTTTTCTTTCTTTTCAATGCCAAAAGGGGGGTGCATATTAGAGGGGGGCATAGAGTAGGCAGTTCCGGAAGTCTGTATCTCCCGAATACCTCAGCCAGTGGGGAAAAGGAAGAGGGCGTTGTGGCCGGGAACTTGGCATCAAAAGGGGGCTGCATCCCGCAACCGTTTGACAGACCCCATGGGAAAAGCCCCATGGACTCTCCCTGTAGTCGAAGAATGTTGCAGGACTCCTCTGTCTCCTTTTCGGACATAAACCTCAGGCATCGTGGATTAATTTTCCCTAACGGCAGCGACCTACCGCGTGGTCTCCGTGCTCCTCCCCAGCCCCCCGGGAGGTGTAAAATAGTTCCCGGCGGCTCCCACCGCGCGTTACAGACGGCTGCGCGGCCCCGGGGCTGCCCGCTGTGCTCCCCTGCCCCGCCAGGGCTGCCCGCGGGCTGCGGAGCCACGTCGCCACCGGCGCGGCCAGGGCCGGGGCCCTTCTCGACAGCAGCCGAGGGGCTGCGGAGCGGGCGGCTGCGGGACGAGCAGCTATTTTATGCCCCGCGCTGCTGCCGCCTCCATCTAGCTCTCCATCGCGCCGCCGGCCGCCCCCCGCCTGGCGCGCTCACGCTCGGCCGCACTCGCCGCCCGCCCAGCCTCGCCGGAAGCTCTCCCGCCCGGGCCGTGCCCCGGCTCCGCCTGCGGCTCGGCAGGGCCCGGCCGCACGCGTGCTGCGTGGCTCGTGGCACCCGCGTTGCGCCGCAGGCGACGGGGAAAGCGGGGCGGGCCGGCGCCGCCGTGGTAGCGCGAGGAGAGGAGCGCCCGGGCGGGGCGGCGAGTGGTGCGGCGGTGAGCGCTTCTGCTTCCTGTCGCTCGGCGGCCGCCCACGGCAGGTGCCGTGTGACTCCGCGGAGCGGCGGGGCCGGCCGGGCGGTGCGCGGCCAAGCTTTCGGCCAGCGGCGGCCGCAGCGAGAGGCTGCTGGCACTGCCCGTGCCGGTGGAGAGAGCGGGGATCCGAGGCCGGCCTTCCCAGGGCGACGAGGGGTGGCCGCCTTTACCGCGCTGCCCTCCCTGCAGCACGTGGCCGATTCCGGCGAACCCGGCGTCCCAGCAGCGGCGCGGGCGGGAGGGAGTGGGGAGCGCGCTCGGTTGCCGTGCCGGCCGCTCCCGCCCAGCGCTGCGCTCCGCCGAGGCGTTTTCCCGCCCGTCCTGGGCGAGACGTAAGGGACGCTGAACTTGGAGCTTGGCTGTCAGTGGGAGCAACTCCCCTCCATTGTCGATGTCTTTTTCCTGCCCTCCGATTCCGCTACCTTGTGGTAGGTGCGATGGTGCTGAACAAGGGCGGTGTCTTGGCACAGTTGCTGGCATAGATGGTGCGGGAGCTCCACGCAAGGAGCTTTGAGTGGCATGTGTGAGGGTAGGAGGGTACGGCACCCATAGCTGAAGGCAAAAAATGTCGGGGCATGTCATCAGCCGCAGTCATGCTAAGTTGTTCATCTTTGCAAACTGCTTGCCGAGTTGTTCCTTTCTTAGGTAATGGGGGTTTGTATCAACCAGAACTGCATATGGTCAGTATTTGCAGAGAAGGCTACTTGGACTGTTGTTGAAGTGAGTGTAGCAGTTTCTATGGCATTCTGCACAAAAAGTGACAGGTCTCTCTGTGTTCCCCAATTCTTAACAAAGATGAAGTTAGCAAACCCCTGAAAAGAGGTTTTGCAAAACTTCAGGGATTTTTTCCTACTAGTACTGTAGAGACAACCATCGTCACCTTGTCTTTCCAAAAGTGAAGGTTACCGATTTTTGTCCAAGAGCATCAAGTGCTTTTGATCAGCGTTTGTGTGCATGCATTAGCCTTGTTCTTGTTCTTCCTTGGAGAACTTTTACAGTACTCAGATGATCTGTGTAGGCTGCAGACTGCAGTGGTGAACTTCAAGGCTTCCAGCAGAAGGGAGATGCTGTCCACGCTTTGGTTCCTCCTTAGTCTGAACCTTCAATGTCCAAGGCTTCACTTTTCAAGCAATTGGAAGAGCTCCAAAATAAGATATGAACAGGTCTTAATTGACCTTGTCACCCCCCCTGTTAGTCAAGTAATGCTGTGCTTTGGATTTAATTGACGAGTGCAACATGTGCTTAAAATATCCTCGATTACCCTCTCAGAAGGGTTTGAATGGAGAACAAGGAGTTCCCAAGACAAATATTTGGTGTACGAGAAGTAGAATTTAGGAGTTGATTGCAGAGCACTGCATGCACCAATGTCTAAGGAGAATCCATCTTTTGATGTCCCATCTATGCTTGTTCTCATTTGAAATCCTGAGCATTCTGCAGGTTGGTTTTCTTAGGGTTGGGGCTGGGGAAGGAGTGATGGTGGGAGAGGGGTGGGTGTTGTTTTTGGGTTACTTTTTTGTTTCCAGAATAGTGTACAAAGAACTTGTGCCCAAAATCAGCAGTATGAAACAATGCAGATATAAAAGAAGGTCACAGAAATGTCAGATAATATGAATCTGAAAGCGCTTCAGTATTTTACCCAGGAGTTTCACTCCAACAAGGTAATTTTCCTTCACAGAAATGTAGTGGCAGGCTTATGCCATGCTAGAAGTGATGACCTTTCTCTGCCCCAAATTGAGCAGCAAAATATTTTGGCTCTTGATTTAAACCCCTGAGCCAGCTGTGTTTCAGGCTGCAGAAGCTGCAGCTGTGGTGGCAGACACGGGGTGCAGCCCTGCCTGCCAGTCCCCAGCTGGCCTGCGCTGGTGGCAGCCATCAGCGCCCGGGGTCCCCTGTGCCACCCATGCCAGGGCTCTGCCTGCCTGCCTCGCAGCCCTGGTAGCCTCAGGGAAACATCGCCCTACTCCATCTGCTTTAAAAACAAACAAGCAAACAGAAAGCTCACTGGAAATATATGTAGAAGTCTTGAAACTAATTATCAGCACTTGCTCGGAGTTTGTTGATGGAGCAAATGGATTTTACATAAACTGGTATTGCTGGTACTACTTTTAAATTAGGTTCCTAAACTTCAGAAAGGAGGAGATGGTGGTCACGTACCCCTGAGGAATGTTGGAAACAGTAAGACAGCTCAGTCATTTCAAGGTGGCCAGAAAATGGGTGTGGCAGTGGAGTGGACACTCTGTGAGTAGGTAGCCTTAAGTCATGTAACGACATGCACTTCAGCGGGAATTTTGCATCAACACCTAGAGATCATGTCATGATGTGTTGCATAACAACAAATTGGGCCAAAATTCTGCTGACTTTGACCAAGGTGGACGGGCCACCTTCACTTAAGCTGGCAAAGGGACATAAGTCAATGATGTTTGAAAAACAGCCATGAAGCATAGCCCCTTTAGTTTGTTGGACTGTTGCAAGTCTGCAAAGCTCTGTTGACAGGTCATTGGAAGTAGCTGTTGGAATCTAACTGCAGTTGGACGCTTTGTCAGTCAGCATCAGCAGGAGGCTTAACGGTTTAGGTTGAGAGGTGGTGCATGTTTTTTTTCAGAGGAATGGCCCAGTGAAGAGCAGTGTTCACTGCCATGGCTACCGTTGTAGCTTTCAAGAGCAATGGTTCATTCAGAGAGAACTTCCTTGGTTCTGCTGGTTTGGTTTCGCAGCTGGAGCAAAGGTACAGCACCGGAAGCAATTCCTAGGGCAGAAGCGGGAGCTATCCAAAGCTCCTGACTTCGTTGTCTAAGTGAGCGTAGTCTAATTGGAGGAGTGGTGAGCATCAGTGATATCAGATTTTTTACAAGTTCTTAATTCTGTCAAATCAAGAAAGAAGGAGAGCGATGAAGATGAAATCCTTTCCTCTTAAATCTGCCTACGCAACAACTTCAGGGGTAGTTGTAATGTGTATTCACCTATTTTGAATTGCCCAAAACCAGGCCTAGAGATGCTTCAGAGTCAGAGAAGCAGGTATTTGCTTTATTCGGTGCTGGGTGCGTGGGGGATCACTCCTAACACACATACACACACACACAGACAGACACACACAGAGCACGCCATACAGTCCAGCATTATGTGTAAAAATTATGAATATTCATCACAATTCTTGGGATAGGAGTGGTTCTAGAAATTACTTCTCGGAAGTCATTAATATCATTAGCATACGTGCCATGCATGTGCTGTGTACGCTGATGGGTGCACTGAGGAAGGCTCCTCTTCTTCCTCGGGGGTCTTTCTGATGAAGATCAGCAGTCTTCGTCACAATGCACTTTTTACCTTTCTTTCTGGAGCATGCGCAGTTCTTCGCTGGATGATTCAGCGATCTCTGTGCTGGTTTTCAAAAGATCCTCTTCCTCTTATCTTGACAAGATTAAGGCGAAGCCTGCTGCTTAGGTTTCGTGATTAACATTTGCTGTCTCTTAGTAGTTCACTCGTGTTTACATGAGTTAACTATGGATCAACCCCCTTCTCAATTTTAGCGCTGAAAGGATCTTAGAGTCATTTAAAGAGATGTCTCCTATGGAGTACTATAAAACTGCTGTCATACATGAAATCCCTATTTAGCTTGGTCTTTGCATGTTAAGTGCCTTAATTAGTTAATTTTGAATTAAACAGTTCTTTTAATTGAATGATAAAGTTAACCCATCAACCCAGGTACAAAAATCAAGCTTTATTATTAGTGTTTTCACTTGTTCAAAGCAGTTTGTACCAGTCCCAGTTAAAATTCCCAGTTAAAAGTTTCCTAGTTAAAAATCCCTTTTTCAAACTTTAAACCACTTGTACACTGTAAGAGTTGTTTTTCCTATGTTAATTGTCTACTTTTATAAGTGTTTTAAGAGGTATTAGATGTATTTTAATTTTTTTTTGAGGTTTTTGCTTTGCACTTTAGTCTCGGGACTAACTCCAAAACCCCAGTTTCTAACAGCCAATTGCTATTTTTAGCCCCATAGCCGTTATTCTGCAAGTAAGCTCCATAGCAACCTGAATCTTAATGAAGGCATGTTACCACCCTTACTTCAGCTGTTACTACCCCCCTGACAACGACGAGCTATTGGTAGACAGAGATGATCTGTCAAAAGGAAAGCACCAATCACTTTAGACCACAGGGGTGTGCTGTGGGCGGACCGGGGCGGAGCAAAGGCACTATAAAACCACGAGGCAGGCGTCAGAGCTGCGCAGAGACCAGTGCAGATCAACTGTAGTGGACACCAGTGCTGGGTACTTAAGCCTTACTCCTATTAAGGAGCCTTTAATAATTTTTACCTTTGACTTTTGGATTAGCTAAAAGTCAGCCCAGCACTGCAAGTTCTTCCACCAGAGGTTCAGTGCTGTCTAAGCCTGAAGATCTCTAATCCCTGCGCTCCTGGGGCATACCTCCTGAGCCACTAGGATCCCAAATTTTTATATTTTGGTAATTTTTGTAATTTTTCAATTTTTCCGTTTTTAATAAATTATTTTAATTTTTACTAAGAGTTGTCTCATTCCTCACAACTGCCATAATGGTAACACGTTTTCATACAGTAGTTTTAGCACAGAAGCAATATATGTACAATCTTGGATGTTTCATCCTGCTGGCTCAAGAGCCAGTGTTGAGCTTTTCTCCTTTAAATCCAGTCTTAGAGCTCTGCAAGGATCACTGCAGCGTGACGTTGTGACAAGGGGATGCTGATTCATGCATAAACCTTTGATGCTTTCCTTATATCTGCAAGCAGCTTTGAAAACCAATGATTATCTGGCATGTTGCGACTTGAGAGTCATGGTAAAGGTTTCGCCAAACACTTTGTAATATCATGCAACAGCTTTCATTCCTAAGGAAATAGCATTGAGCATATCGCTGGCAAAATGCTGAAAGAATGAGCCCAAACCAATATCCTTTAATGGGAAAGATGGAAAACATTTAGATGTGTTTATTTGAACTAAAATGACTGTGGACCAAGCCTAAATGTATTTCACACTAAATTCTTAGAACTGATTTTAAGGGAAGAAGTGAGAAAGATGAATTCACAAGTGGAATTTTCAGCAGCATAATATTGAGCATTTATTAGTAGAACAAAGGCATATCACGGCACGGGAGCACTTAGCAATATTGCTAGAGGCGTGGCTCCATTCATTTTACTGTGAACTTGAGTACTTCTTTAAACATAGTCCTTTCACCCAGAAAGTAATTTACACTTCACTCAACTTTCCCCCCTTCGTCTCTGCCCCCTTGCGCCAGCACACGCCAGCACACTGCCGCCTCGGTCCTCTGGATAGCTCCAGAACTGAAGGCAGGCACCCCCCTCCGGTGCCTCCTCAGTCTCCAACCTAATTTGTAGTTGACAGTTTCTTTGGGAGGTGTGAGTTTTGATAACAGACTTCCTGGGATGCATGCGGTTTATCTTCTTTGTTTCTTGAAGATGTCTTGGTTTCTACCTCTGTAATTTCTCAACCTAAAGGACATTTATGATCATGTGTTTATTCCTACGTTTCCCAACATGTTACCACTCTTTCGAAGTTACAATTTACTCTAGTCTTGTTTTTACTTACCTATATTTTACCTTAACACTATTTCTACATAGTACATTATCACTTCTAAATGTTAAAATCATATATGCGAAAGACAATATTTATCGTTCACTCATTTATCACAGGAGGAATGTGTTAGCTGCTTGTGTTGCAGTTCACTTGTAATTCTGGTCTATTACCGCAGGCCTGGGCCCTAGGGTGTATCACCGTGTCCCGCAGCCATAGGGAGGAGGAGGAGAGAAGATCCAGCAGGCAGGAATTGTGCAGCAAGATTTATTCCTTTAATTATTTTACAAACTCTTTTATAGACTTTTTTCTTCATAGTCTAATTGGACAAAGGATCAGCCCCCCCCTTGGGGTGATTGGCTAAAATCCTAAACCATCCATTGTCAAAATATTTTTCTACTAGACCATAAACAAGACTTTTCAAGGTTGCAGGTGGCTTGGTTGTTTACATACTCTGCTACCTCTTCTGTGAGAGAGAAAAGTCTCTCACGGACTTAGAAAATAGCAAGAAAATCCTCGCGAGCAGCATTTTTGTATCTACCATTCCCCCTTTTTGTTTGATAAGATAACAACTCCACTATTAATCCTAAATAGAAATTTACATCAGTTATTAATTCTAAATATGTCCTTAAGGCTTTACCTATCTGACTCCATAACAAGAAATTTAAAGTTCAGTCTCTGCCTGTGGAAGGACCATCCCAGTCTCTGCTTGTAGAAGGACCATCTGCCTGATGGTCAACATCTTGGTCATCATCAGAAGAGTCATTAGGCTGATGATCTACATTCTGGTCGCCATTTGGATGGTTGGCGTTCTGGTCATCATTTGGAGGTTGCCTGTTCTGCCTCTGGTGCCGTAGGGCAGGGCAAACACATTTTGCAGGTAGCCACCGTACCCCAGTATCTGTAGAAATGCAAGCATACCCACGACCCCAAACGATAAGCTCCCGCGGGCCTTCCCACTGGTTAGTGAGTAAATTCCACACCCAGACTTTTGCCCAGGGCAGTTGTCTCTTGCCTGCAGATTGCAATGAGAGAAAGTGATTCAGAATAACAGGATTCTTTGAATTTTGTGGTACCATAAGCTGATTAATTGTATACGAGCTTTTGCTAGTCGGCTTCAGTAACCGAATTCAAAGGTTCCTGTGAGAATTGTTGAAAAGTCGTGATAACAGCCCTTAATTCAACTAAGCAGAGTCTGACTCGGATTGGTGTGTTAATCAACCACTGCAAAGGCAGTGTAGGATACTGTGCACCCTTGCGCACAGTGACCCCTGCTAAAAATTTGTCCCAATCCGTATGCCCCAGGCTGCCAACACAACCCGGTCCCCAAAGGTTAAGGGAAGTGGTAGTAACATAAGGCCTAATTGTAGCTGTGTGCCCCTCTGAGTCCTTCACCATCACAGGCCGTTCGCTTCAATAGCTCTGTGTGGTTCCTCCTAATCCTGCGATGGCCGATCCCACGGGGGGTAAAGGCCATGAGGGAAGCCACGCAGAGAAGGAGATGATAGTTGCATCAGCACCAGTATCAATCAAACCTCGAAGCTGAGTCCAGGGCGGACGGGCGTTCAGCAGGATCAGGGTACATGTCATCTGTGGCCTTTGGTCAGAGATGTCTGCAGCCCAGAAGGCCTGCGGAAGTCCCGTAGATCCACTGCCGTTATCTTTGTGAGTTTGTTGTTCTATCCTGGGGACACAAGACTTAAAAGGCACTAATTTAGCAAGGCAGGTCTTTTCAGGAATAGTTACAGGGGGTTTTCAAATTCCCTATAAAACTGAGGACAAGGCTCCAAGGAGCGGATTCCCATCAATCCGACCTCATCATCATCCTATCGCATTAAACCTGTTAGAAGCCAGACCTGAACAGCCTCTCTCTTCCTTTGTCTCTGAGCTAACGTGAGCCGACATCATCGGCTCCTGCCGTGTTTCCCTCTGCAGAGAAGCCAGCTAGCTAGCCCAGCAAGCAGCTCTTTTCCTGATCCCGAAGTCGCTTCAGCGACGCGTGGAGGTAACGCAGCTGGACTGTCTCTGACCTGGGGCACGCCAGAGTCGGTGCCTCGAGCACCAAACGCTGCGTTATTGGACATTGAAGGTTCAGACTAAGGAGAAACCAAAACGTGGACAGCATCTCCCTTCTGCTGGAAGCCTTGAAGTTCACCCCTGCAGTCTGCAGCCTACACAGATCATCTGAGTACTGTAAAAGTTCTCCAAGGAAGAACAAGAACAAGGCTAATGCATGCACACAAACGCTGATCAAAAGCACTTGATGCTCTTGGACAAAAATCGGTAACCTTCACTTTTGGAAAGACAAGGTGACGATGGTTGTCTCTACAGTACTAGTAGGAAAAAATCCCTGAAGTTTTGCAAAACCTCTTTTCAGGGGTTTGCTAACTTCATCTTTGTTAAGAATTGGGGAACACAGAGAGACCTGTCACTTTTTGTGCAGAATGCCATAGAAACTGCTACACTCACTTCAACAACAGTCCAAGTAGCCTTCTCTGCAAATACTGACCATATGCAGTTCTGGTTGATACAAACCCCCATTACCTAAGAAAGGAACAACTCGGCAAGCAGTTTGCAAAGATGAACAACTTAGCACGACTGCGGCTGATGACATGCCCCGACCTTTTTTGCCTTCAGCTATGTGTTATAAACATATATTATATTGGCTTCTCGCAAAGTATAAAGGTAGATATTATATAATGTTAGAAATGCTTTTTGCTGTGTGGATGTAGTTTTCTCTCTTTAGCAAGAATGTTAGCAAGTGTGAGCAAGTAAGATAACCTCCAAGCGAACAGAGGATGAGGCCCAAGGAGCTGCTAATCAACACTTTGTCCAGGGAACAAAAGGGCCAAAAGGCTACTCCGCCCGGAGAACCGGAGAACAGGCGGCCAGGAGAGTCCGAGAGCCGTTATCACCACTCTGCCCGGGGGGCAAAGAGGCCCAAAGCTGCAATCAGCCCTGACTGTCTGGAGAATTAAGAGATCCACCCTACCATCGACTCTTACCTAGCCTAGTGGGCCCAACCCCAAGAATCAAGAGAAATAAAACCACAAGGCAGAAGACTACGCATGCTCTAAAAAGGCGGAACCAAGGAGTGGCCATGCAGAACAGCTCCAGGAAAAGTTTTAATATGAATGAAGAACAGACAGTAAAAATGGTATAAAAAGGACTCGCCTCTAGCATCAGGTGTGCTCTTGGCAGAGCGCCAAGGCACCCGGCCGTTACCCCTTTGCTTTATTTTATGTGTCTCTTATTGTCTTTATATTAAACGCTTTAAATTCTCACAGGAGAGTGAACCTTCTCTTATTGTCTTTATATTAAACTCTTTAAATTCTCACAGGAGAGTGAACCTCGTTTTTCACAATTGGGGGCTCGTCCCGGATCTACACCTCGCCTCTGAAAAGCGTGGGAGGATTCAAGAAGCAAGGGTAAGGCGCCTCCCGCCCAAGTTGGCAGGACCTTTGCTTAGCATCCTCTGGCGCGATTTGGTGGCAGCAGGGCAATACCCGGAGGACAAGAAAGACACAAAAATAAAGCAAATGAAAGAGAGCGCTCTCGACAAAAATCCCACAGACACTGGAAAAGAAACAGGACTGGTAAGTATTGTCCAAAGAAAAAGTGGGTGGTTACGGGAGATGAGTGTGTGTGAATGGTCATACATGAAATCCCTATTTGTGCTTGGTCTTTGCATATTAAGTGTTTTAATTAATTAATTTTGAGTTAAATATTTTAAAATTGAATGTTAAAATTAACCCATCAGCCCAGGTACACAAATCAAGTTTTATGATTATGGTTTTCACTTGTTCAAAGCAGTTTGTTTGCACCCTTCCCAGTAAAAAAAAAAAAAAAAATCCCCAGTTAAAAGTTCCCCAGTTAGAATCCCTTTTCAAACATTAATCACTTGTACACCATAAGAGTTATCCTTCCTGTGTTTACTGTATACTTTTACAAGTGTTTTAAGATGTTGGATGTATTTTAGTACTTTTTTTAGGTGTTTTTACTTGTACTTTGGTTCCAAGGCAGATTTCAAAACCCCAGTTCCAACAAACAGCCCAGCCCCCATAGCCATTACCCTGTAAGCTCTATGGCAACCTGAATTTTAATGACCCTTATCTCAACTAGTACCACCCCTCTGACAAGGATGAGCCATTGGTGGACAGAGATAATCTGTCAAAGGGAAAACACCAATCACCTTGAACCGAAGGGGTGGGCTGTGGGTGGGCTGTGGGTGGAGCAAAGACACTATAAAACAGGGAGCACGAGAAAGGCACGCCCCTTCTCTCCAGCCTTGCTGAGGTGGAGTTCAGTGCTGGGAAGGCGTATTCCTATCAAGGAACTTTTAGTAATTTTTTTTTGGCTTTTGGGCCGGCCAAAGGCCAGCCTAGCACTGCAAGCCCTTTTTCTCTACCTGAGGTTCAGTGCTGTTTCAGCCAGAAGATCAAAAATCCCTGCACTCCTGGGGCATACCATCTACCGAGCCATAGGATCCCAAATTTTTAATTTTTTTTCACTTTTCCGTTTTTAATAAATTGTTTTAATTTTTAACTAAGAGTTGTCTCATTCCTCACATGAATGAGACGCGGGCTGGTTGCCCCCAGATCTGCGAAGCGAGTGTGGCAGTCTCTGAGTGCTGCGGCTCCGTCTTGTTCGCGAGAACAGCGGCCAGCCAGGAGACGAAGCGAGAGATAAGAGGAGTGAAAGAATCTCCCGGGGTGACTGGGACGGGGTCCCAGGGAAGGGGTTGCAAAGTGGGAGCTACCCCCCCCCCCCCCCCATATGCTGGGTTGAGGAAAACTCCAAGAGCACCCAGGGCCTAAAAGTACCCCAAGAGAAGTTGGGGGGTTGGATGCTAGCAATGCTGGGTTGAGGGAAATCCAAGAGCACCCAGAATCCTAAGGATTATATCATACCCATGGGTGGATACTAACAAGTGACTTGAAAGAGGTACCTTATTATTCTGTTGTAAGAATGAGAGAGTGAACAAATATTAAAAAGAGTGAATGTGTGAATGAAAAACTGTGTAATTAGAAGTTAACTTTGTTTTTGGGGAAGGTGGGCTATAGTAAATTTTTTTGGTTTTTGTACTGTGAAAGGGTGGGTAGTATTTTACAGCAGGGAAGATTGGTGTTTTAAAGGAATGAATTAGTATTTCAAAGGGGGGGATAATCATGTGTACTGGCCAAAATATGGGTCTGATGAGGCATGGATTTTCCAGGCTCTAAATGTATTTGTAAATTCAAAAGAGCCATCTCACCCTGAGGAGAGAGAATATGCTTCTTGCTGGACAGGAATTACAAAACCTCTGGGAACCAAAGTCTTTAAACTATCAGAAACCCCAGAGGAAAAGCAAACAGAAGAGAAAAAAGGCTGGGACCCTTTAGAAGTATTGCCTCCACCGCCAGCACTAGAAGCTGCACCCCTCCTCCCAGCTCCGGGGTTTCCTCCGCCGCCAGTATCAGAAGCTGCCTCCCCCCTCCTCCCCCTGGCTCCGGGGCTTCCCCCTCCAGCCCCCCCTCCGCCCGCACCGGGGGCCTTTCCCCCGGCAGCCCTCCCGCCCCAATGGAGCGGGGGGGGAGCCCTGCCCCCGCCCATGCCGGGGATCCCGCCCTTCCCGTATATCTCGGGAATCCCAGCACCCTCAATTGAATCAAGGGAAACGTCACACGTCCCGGCTCCAGCCCCCACCTCTCCTGCCTTGAGAGCCGGCCCCCACCTCCTGTGCTCCGGAATATTTGGCTTCACTGCCATACCCCACCCCCACCCTCTGCACCACAGAATATTCGGCTTCAGCGCCAGACTTTGAATCTGCCCCTCCTCCCCAGGGGAGTTCGGTGCTTTCTTCCCAAATAAACCCTCTTCTTAACGAAGGAGCACCATACCAGAATACAAGAGGTGCCATTAAGGCTCAGAGGCAGCCCAACAATCCCTCCATTGCTAAACAAACAGAGGGAAGCCGAGAAATTCATTTATTTCCATTAAGAGAAGTACCTATGGGAGGAGGGGGAACGGGCTTTGTAAATGCTCCTCTAACCTCTACAGAGGTTAGGAATTTCAAAAAAGAAATTAAAGGATTATTAGAAGACCCCATAGGTACAGCTGAGCAGTTGGACCAGTTCTTAGGTCCCAACATTTTCACTTGGGAAGAAATGCAATCAATCATGAAAATAATATTCTCCCAAGAAGAAAGAGAAATGATTAGAATTGCTGGAATAAAAATTTGGGAAAGAGAAAACCAACAAGGTCCACCCAGGGATCAGAAAATGCCCATTACACCTCCTAACTGGAACCAAAATAATGAAGCTGGGAGGGGACATATGAATGATTATCGTAATTTGATAATCAAGGGAATAAAAGAGGCGGCACCCCGAGGACAAAATGTCAGAAAGGCCTTTGAGGGGCAGCAAGGGAAGGAAGAAACCCCGACTGAGTGGCTGGAGAGGCTCCGAAAGAATATGAAACAATATTCTGGGATAGACCCAGAGTCCCTAGCAGGGCAAGCCCTGCTAAGAGTTAACTTTGTCACTCATGCCTGGCCAGATATTAGGAAAAAATTGGAAAAAATAGAAGACTGGTATGAGAAACCATTACAAGACCTAGTAAGGGAAGCTCAAAAGATATATATATGTCCGGAGGGATGAAGAAAAAGCCAAAGTGGAAGCAAAGATCATGATAGCCACTATGCGAGAGAGTACCTTCCAAAAAAATCTAAAGCCCTCAGGTAACACTCCTAAACATTCAAGATTCAGAAATGGTGGAAAAGAGAAAAATAAAACCTCAGTACAATTAAGATTCCAAGAACAACCCAGGGATGCCTGTTTTTATTGCAAGGAAGAAGGGCATTATAAAAGAGAATGCCCCCACCTGAGGAGGGATCTGAAAATATTTCAAGAAACACACACAGAAGAACAATAGGAAAGTCATGGGCTCTCTTTTTGGGGGGATAAATACCATCTGGAGCCTTTGATAACTTTAAAAGTAGGCCCCCAAGAGGAAGTATTAGAATTTATAGTTGACACTGGGGCAGAAAGGACTTGTGTGATGAATATTCCAAAAGGGTGTGATGTGAGTAATGATATGGTAAAAGTAACAGGAGCAAAGGGGGAAGGATTTCAAGTCCCTGTCATTAAAGATGTGGTTATTGAAGGGGAAACAAAAATAGGGATAGGGGATGTTTTGTTAGTTCCTGGGGCTGGCAGCAATTTATTGGGAAGGGATTTACAAATCCAACTGGGGATTGGAGTCATACCAGAAGAAGGGAAAATGACAGCCAAAGTGTTAAAACTTAGCCAAGAAGATGAAAGCAAAATTAACAGAGAGGTTTGGGCTGGGGAAGGGAATAGGGGTGGACTAGATATTGACCCCATAAGGGTCACAATTGAAAAACAAGAATGTCCCATTCGTGTACGTCAGTACCCTATATCTTTAGAAGGGAGAAAAGGCTTAAAACCAGTGATAGAAGAATTAATAAAGGATGGGACACTAGAACCTTGTAAATCCCCTCATAATACCCCTATTCTCCCAGTAAAGAAATCTGATGGAAATTATAGATTAGTGCAAGATTTAAGAGAAGTAAACAAAAGAACACGGGCCTGCTACCCTATGGTTCCTAATCCCTGTGGGAGTGTGTTTGTTTAGTTCAGTCCGGGTCTCCCCCCTATGTTCTGTAAGTTTGGTGTACCCCAGTTGGCACCCCCCCCTGTTTCCTTTAAATCACCCTGTCTGTCATTTTTATCTCCTCCCAGGACCCTGTCTGTCACTCTGCCACCCCTCCCAGGCTTCTGGAAAGTTCTAGCCAGGGGGCCAGGTGATTAGTCCTGGGAAAGGAGTCCCTCCCTTCCCCTGTTATAGTTGGTTCCCTTATGTGTCCCTCGTTCTGCTTGCCGCACCCTTCCCTTCCCTGGTTGGTTGTTCTGTACACCCCCCCCCCCATGCCCCCCCCGCCATAAAATGCCCCGGCGCGCGATCTGCAGGTGCTCTGGGTTGGGCACCCCTGGTGGTTGAGGTCCCCCCGTCCGGAGGGCCAATAAACTTTCTGGATTTAACCCAACTCTGAGCCTGCCCCCTTTCCTCCGCCGTCTGCCTTTATCGCCGCGGTCCCTTGGAAGGACCCACGAGCCAGACCTTTGATCCCTCCGATATCAGAGGCTGGCCCCCGTTGCCTGCTGTGTCCCGAGCTGACCGGGCTGAGTGGGAACTGTTCCCAGAGGACACAACGGCAAATCCCTACACTCTTTTAAGCAAAATTCCACCTCAACATCAGTGGTTTAGTGTGGTGGATCTTAAAGATGCCTTTTGGGCCTGCCCACTGGCAGAGGAAAGCCGAAATATTTTTGCCTTTGAATGGGAAGATCCAAACACAGGGAAAAAGAACCAACTGAGGTGGACTAAAGTGCCACAGGGGTATTGTGAGGCCCCAAATTTATTTGGGCAAGCCTTGGGAGAAATATTACAAACCTTCCCCATTCCCCCAGGAATACAAATTATCCAATATGTAGATGATCTTCTAATATCAGGAGAAGATGAAATTAAAGTCAAAGAAGCTACTATAAAGCTTCTAAATTTTCTTGGGGAAAAGGGACTAAGGGCATCAAAAGGGAAATTACAGTTTGTGGAATCAGAAGTAAAATATCTCGGCCACCTGATAAGCAAAGGTAGCCGAAAACTAAGTCCTGAAAGAATTACAGGGATTTTATCCCTCCCTCCTCCCTCTTCAAAAAAGGAGGTTAGGAGACTGCTGGGGCTACTGGGATATTGCAGACTATGGATTGAAGGATATACACAAGCAGTAAAATTTTTATATGAAAAATTAACAGGGGGAGACAATATACAATGCACCAAAGATGATGATAATAAATTAGAAAAACTGAAGTTGAAACTAGCCTCGGTACCAGCCCTAAGCTTACCCTCACTAGAAAAACCCTTTCACTTATATGTGAATGCAGAAAATGGAGTAGCTCATGGTGTATTAGTCCAGGAATGGGGAGGGGTGAGAAGACCAATAGCTTATTTATCTAAACTATTGGACCCAGTAAGCCGTGGCTAGCCAGTATGCATTCAAGCCATAGCAGCTACTGCTATTTTGGTGGAGGAGAGCCGTAAGCTCACCTTTGGAAGTAAACTGATTGTATACACACCCCATGCGGTCCGGAATGTGCTAAATCAAAAAGCTGAAAAATGGTTAAGAGACTCCAGGATATTAAAATATGAAGCAATTCTGATTGACAGTAATGGTCTAACTATAGAAACAAGCAAAAGCCTCAATCCGGCCCAATTCCTGTATGGAGAACCAAAAGATGACCTGGCACATGATTGCTTAGAAATTATTCAATACCAAACAAAAGTTCGGGAAGATCTAGCAGAACAAGCCCTCTTAGAAGGGGAAAGAATATATGTGGATGGTTCATCCAGATGCTTGCAAGGAAAAAGAATGTCAGGATATGCCTTAGTCGATGGGATAAATATGCAGACCATCGAAAAAGGAAAACTACCTTCAAATTGGTCGGCGCAATCTTGTGAATTATACGCTCTAAAGAGAGCACTGGAGCATTTAGCACACAAAAAGGGGACCATCTATACTGATTCAAAGTATGCCTTTGGGGTAGTACATACCTTTGGGAAGATCTGGGAAGAAAGAGGTTTACTAAATTCAAAGGGGAAGGAACTGATACATGAAGGCCTGATTTCAGAAGTGTTGGAGGCATTAAAATTGCCTGAAGAAATAGCCGTAGTGCATATCAAAGGACACCAAAAAGGGATGACCCCAGAAATAAGAGGGAATAATCTAGCAGACCAAGAAGCCAAAGATGCAGCAGAAAATGGGACCGAACGAATTATGTTAATCCTGACCCCAGAAAGGGGAGAATTGGAAATCCCCAGATTTAGTAAAGAAGAAGAAAAAGAATTATTTAAGATAGGGGGAGAACAAGATCAATCTGGAAAATGGAAACTCCCTGATGGGAGACAGTTACTTAATAAGCCACTCACTAAGAGAATATTAGAAGATATGCATCAAAAAACTCATTGGGGTACTCAAGCTTTGTGTGATCATTTTCTAAGAAATTATGGGTGTATTGGAATCTTTGGGAACTGTATAACTTGCCAAAGAGTGAATAGGAAAATAATGAGAAAAACAACATTAGGAGGCCGCGAGTTAGCTCTGCGACCATTCCAAAGTATCCAAGTAGATTTCACTGAACTTCCTCAAGTACAGAGATGGAAGTTCCTATTAGTAATAGTAGACCACCTAACTCATTGGGTAGAAGCAGTTCCTGCTACTAGAGCTACAGCTAACATAGTATGCAAAACCCTTCTGGAACAAATTATTCCCAGATATGGAATGGTTAATAAAATAGACTCAGATAGAGGAACACATTTTACATCCAAACTCTTACAACAAATAACTCAAGCCTTGGGAATAAAATGGGAATTACATACCCCCTGGCACCCACAAAGTTCAGGCCGAGTAGAAAGAATGAACCAGACTTTGAAAAAAACTTTAACAAAATTAATGATTGAAACTCAAATGTCATGGGTCAAATGCTTACCTTTGGCTCTGTTGAGAGTCCGAACACAGCCCAGGTCAGACCTGGGAGTATCTCCTTACGAGATGATGTTCGGATTACCCTTCCTTACCACTCAACATGAAACAGCCACTTATGAAGTAGGAGAAGTAAGTGTCAAAAAATACGTCACCACAATTGCCAGAACACTTGAAAATTTGCGGCTGAAAGGAATGATCCCTCAAACCACAACTTTGGAGTTCAAAATTCATAATATCCATCCAGGGGAATGGGTACTAGTAAAAACATGGAAAGAACAATCTTTGACTCCACAATGGGACGGTCCTTTTCAGGTACTGCTGACGACTGAGGCCGCAATCCGGACCAAGGAACGAGGGTGGATCAAAGGACCAGCAGAATCAAAGGACCTGTAAAAGAACCTGAAGAGTGGACTGTAATATCCAAACCAGGTGATACCAAATTGATTCTTAAACGGAGGCCAGGTGACAATGAACTAGAACAATCTAAATAATCCAAGGGATATGCAAAGAATCACACCTAACTGAGAAGTGAAAGCCAAATTGATATCAGTGGCCCCTGGACAAATTCTGGGACATCGTGGAGAAGAATATTCTCACTTCAAACAGGAAGGGTTGGGACTGTATCAAACAGGGAACTCTCATGTTCTGATTCTAGCCTGTGACTTGTATTAAGAAGGGGGGGAATCACAACTTCCATCAGTGCCACATCATATACCCTGTTTGAATCATTCTAACACGGGGCATGCCAGCCAGGTCAAATATAAGTAATTAATCTGGAGGGAAATCGGCATTCCACACCATCGACACCCTAGTTGTAAAAGGTGTCAAGCACAAAGTCAACCCCCTATCCAGACAAAATCATAAGCAACAAAAGTAATAACTTTGCTCTGCAGATGGGAATTACTAGTGCCTGTTGAATGGGAAACACCTAAGATACGATAAGATACTACAGTTAAAATAAGTACCAAAAGAAATTTGCCTAAAAGCTACAAAGGAAGCGACAAGGAAATAGAGGGCAAGACCGGGTTGGCCACTGTACTCGCCACCGAGAAGATCCAATACACCTGCCATGGGTTGCAACCTCATAGGCAAGGGAGGTGGGAGTATAAGCCATGCCGGACCTCTGTTATTCCTTCTTTTGTCACTTATCCTGGTCCCTTTCGGGACACCGGCAAGACCATGTTACAAATGCTATCGAAAGCTCTACATGGAAAGACACCGGGGCTTCTTTCTTATTACTCATATCCATATCAACAGTCACTGTTATGACTCGTCCAAATTAGGTATTTGCATGCATAAAGGGGAAAAATATTAGATTACAGAAAATTTGGGAACAAGTGGAAACAGACTAGGAAGTAATTGTCCAAAAGGAGAAAAATGGATTTGCTTCACAGCTGCCACCAGGGGAACAGTCCAAGATTTGGTAAAAGAACAAGTGGTAAGTAAAGATACAAAGCCAGCACAGCAACCTCGCCCTATATTCACCTCACGCCAGGACCTGTATGCAAAGCTCAAACAACAGTTAAAAGAGGAAAAAACCCCAAGGTTAGGAAAAAACCTGTTTGTAGAATTGGGGGAGAGGATAGGTAAAGAACTTAACATAACCAACTGTTGGGTCTGTGGAGGAGCTTTAATGGCAGAAGAATGGCCATGGAAAGGTAGCAGCCTAGGCCCGGTAGAACTCCTTAAATGGAACCGGACAAATATAAGAGGGGGGAACTGACCTGAGGGGTGGATTTTAAGTTCAACAGTGATAGGGGAAGAATGCCTCTGGCGAACTGGGAAAAACTTTCTTAATGAAGTAGGAAACACTCCCTGTAAAAGGTATAAAGTGAGTAACAAAACTCCAGCGTGGTGGGTCCCAGAAAAACCAACTTGGTATTGGGCTCAGAAAAAAGGAAAAGACTGTGTATACGATAATGAAGTTGGACTCTTTCAGTGTAGGAAAAAATCCTTATTTTGGAATCCCAGAAATATCCAAATTTTGGGAGAATATAAATCATCAAGAAGGTGCTTATTGGAAAGCACCAGATGGCTTATTTTGGATATGTGGGAAAAGGGCATACCCAAGACTCCCTTCACATTGGGAAGGGAGTTGTACACTAGGAATCATTCAACCAGGGTTTTTCCTTCTACCAGAACCAGAGGGAGATCAATTAGGAATACCTGTCTATGAAGACTTCAAAAGAAATAAAAGAGATTTAATTGGAGGATTCCAAAAATGGAAAGATGAGGAATGGCCCCCTGAGCGAATATTAGAAACATATGGGCCAGCTACCTGGGCACAAGATGGAAGTTGGGGATATCGAACCCCAATTTACATGCTGAATCGTATCATCAGACTCCAAGCTCTTGTAGAAATCATAACCAATGAAACAGCCGGGGCTATGGAATTAATAGTCAGCCAGCAATGCCAAACCAGAGCTGCAATATATCAAAATAGGCTGGCTTTAGACTATTTACTGGCTGAAGAAGGGGGTGTGTGCTGGAAGTTCAATACATCGGATTGTTGTTTAAAAATTGATGACAATGGGGATGCCCTTCTAGATATCGCCAACAATATCAGAAAAATAGCCCATGTACCAGTCCAAAAATGGGAATCAATGATGTCTGCTAACTGGTGGGATGGCATATTGGGGAAAGAATGGTGGAAGAAGCTAGGTTTCTTCCTCTTATGTGCTACAGCTGGTCTAATATTTCTCCCTTGCTTGATCCCCTGCTTTATTCGGCTAATCACCAGCGTAGTTCAAGGCATGCAAGTTGTGGCAATGCCTACTGACCCAAAGTTGGCTATGTCTGGAACAGCACAAAAAATTATGGTATTAAAAAGACAAAGTGATATAAAAGACCCTCTCGAAGAAGCCAAATTAATCTGTGAAAAGAACGAACGGACACTAGAAGCCAAGAAAAAAGAATTATTGCTCAAGCCAAATGATTTATAAAATAGAAAAGGGGGGATTGTTATAAACATATATTATATTGGCTTCTCGCAAAGTATAATGGTAGATATTATATAAGGTTAGAAATGCATTTTGCTGTGTGGATGTAGTTTTCTCTCTTTAGCAAGAATGTTAGCAAGTGTGAGCAAGTAAGATAACCTCCAAGCGAACAGAGGATGAGGCCCAAGGAGCTGCTAATCAACACTTTGTCCAGGGAACAAAAGGGCCAAAAGGCTACTCCGCCCGGAGAACCGGAGAACAGGCGGCCAGGAGAGTCCAAGAGCCGTTATCACCACTCTGCCCGGGGGGCAAAGAGGCCCAAAGCTGCAATCAGCCCTGACTGTCTGGAGAATTAAGAGATCCACCCTACCATCGACTCTTACCTAGCCTAGCGAGCCCAACCCCAAGAATCAAGAGAAATAAAACCACAAGGCAGAAGACTACGCATGCTCTAAAAAGGCGGAACCAAGGAGTGGCCATGCAGAACAGCTCCAGGAAAAGTTTTAATATGAATGAAGAACAGACAGTAAAAATGGTATAAAAAGGACTCGCCTCCAGCATCAGGTGTGCTCTTGGCAGAGCGCCAAGGCACCCGGCCGGTACCCCTTTGCTTTATTTTATGTGTCTCTTATTGTCTTTATATTAAACGCTTTAAATTCTCACAGGAGAGTGAACCTCGTTTTTCACATATGGGTGCCGTACCCTCCTACCCTCACACATGCCACTCAAAGCTCCTTGCGTGGAGCTCTCGCACCATCTATGCCAGCAACTGTGCCAAGACACCGCCCTTGTTCAGCACCATCGCACCTACCACAAGGTAGCTGAATCGGAGGGCAGGAAAAAGACATCGACAATGGAGGGGAGTTGCTGCCACTGACAGCCAAGCTCCAAGTTCAGCGTCCCTTACGTCTCGCCCAGGACGGGCGGGAAAACGCCTCGGCGGAGCGCAGCGCTGGGCGGGAGCGGCCGGCACGGCAACCGAGCGCGCTCCCCACTCCCTCCCGCCCGCGCCGCTGCTGGGACGCCGGGTTCGCCGGAATCGGCCACGTGCTGCAGGGAGGGCAGCGCGGCAAAGGCGGCCACCCCACGTCGCCCTGGGAAGGCCGGCCTCGGATCCCCGCTCTCTCCACCGGCACGGGCAGTGCCAGCAGCCTCTCGCTGCGGCCGCCGCTGGCCGAAAGCTTGGCCGCGCACCGCCCGGCCGGCCCGGCCGCTCCGCGGAGTCACACGGCACCTGCCGTGGGCGGCCGCCGAGCGACAGGAAGCAGAAGCGCTCACCGCCGCGCCACTCGCCGCCCCGCCCGGGCGCTCCTCTCTTCGCGCTACCACGGCGGCGCCGGCCCGCCCCGCTTTCCCCGTCGCCTGCGGCGCAACGCGGATGCCACGAGCCAGGCAGCACGCGTGCGGCCGGGCCCTGCCGAGCCGCAGGCGGAGCCGGGGCACGGCCCGTGCGGGAGAGCTTCCGGCGAGGCTGGGCGGGCGGCGAGCGCGGCCGAGCGTGAGCGCGCCAGGCGGGGGGCGGCCGGCGGCGCGATGGAGAGCTAGATGGAGGCGGCAGCACCGCGCGGCATAAAATAGCTGCTCGTCCCGCAGCCGCCCGCTCCGCAGCCCCTCGGCTGCTGTCGAGAAGGGCCCCGGCCCTGGCCGCGCCGGTGGCGACGTGGCTCCGCAGCCCGCGGGCAGCCCTGGCGGGGCAGGGGAGCACAGCGGGCAGCCCCGGGGCCGCGCAGCCGTCTGTAACGCGCGGTGGGAGCCGCCGGGAACTATTTTACACCTCCCGGGGGGCTGGGGAGGAGCACGGAGACCACGCGGTAGGTCGCTGCCGTTAGGGAAAATTAATCCACGATGCCTGAGGTTTATGTCCGAAAAGGAGACAGAGGAGTCCTGCAACATTCTTCGACTACAGGGAGAGTCCATGGGGCTTTTCCCATGGGGTCTGTCAAACGGTTGCGGGATGCAGCCCCCTTTTGATGCCAAGTTCCCGGCCACAACGCCCTCTTCCTTTTCCCCACTGGCTGAGGTATTCGGGAGATACAGACTTCCGGAACTGCCTACTCTATGCCCCCCTCTAATATGCACCCCCCCTTTTGGCATCGAAAAGAAAGAAAAAGAAACCATTCCTAATAATATTAAGTCTTTGTTGCCTTGCTCTAGGTTCAGGAATTTAATACAGCCTCGATTAATCAACAGTCTCTGATGATTAGTAACAGTTCTCGAGAACTAATCATTTCTTCTGTTATTTCACTACCCATAAGTTCCTAGCCTTGTCTACAGGCCGATTCACACGGTCTGATTGTGAGGACTCATCCATCTCACTCCTTTCAATCCCTCCTCTTTTAATTTGATCTGTATTTGTCTTTACAAACCTTAATTACCATTGATTCAATTTTTTCTTCTGGAGCCTTCTTGGGTTTTGCTATTATTTGCAGTGACATCCTTTTCTGTCCTTTTGTATGCATTTCTGGATCAGGTAGGCATGGCTGCTAGCGGCATCCCCTTGAGCACCTGCTGAAAGAGCTGCACCCAGCATGGTGTCACGCATGGTAAAAAGATGAGAGTTGCTATAGCATATAAGAGGAGAAATGGTATTCATTTAGCCCATAGCTGGCCAGTTAACCATGCAAACATGTCCCATTACCATCCTTTCAACATTTGGACAGGTCCATGAGCTGGCGTTATTTCCTTTGTTATTTGTTTGACCACATTTCCGCTGTCATCTGCTTGCAAACAGCAGCTCGAGTCATTTAATTTCCCACAAACTCCTCCTTCTTCTGCTAACAGATAATCTAATACCATCCAATGTTGAAATACCGCTTTCCTCGTTCAAGTGGGTTGGTCAGCTAGAAGGTCAAGAGCTGTGGCTGGCTGGTTGGTAATTATTTCCGAGACAGCCTGTAACCTAATTATCTCATTCAAATTGGGGTGCTCCCTCCAGCCAGGGCTGCATCAGCTGACTGCTTTTCTCTAATTAAATCATCACAGATTTTGATTCCTAAGCGATTTCCCTGAACTTGTAGTAGCAAAAAGAACAATGGTCTAATAAATATACCATATCCCTGACCAGTTTGGAGGTAGCCTGAGCTAAGCATATTGGCCGCAAATCCAATAATGTCCTTTCAAAGCCCATGTTCCATTAGCAAAGGGGCCTTCCTACCCTTGGCCATCAATTGGTGGGTCAAAATACAGGAGGATTCCCGGGCCTAACGGTCCTCCAACAATAGTTGCCCCACCATAAGGGTCACAGTATTTGCATTTCCAAGCTCCCACACAGGGTTCCCATCTACTTTTACATCTGCAAGCTGCTTGGTTGCATTTGGAGCAGAACTCACTAAAAGGCTTTGAGTTCCAATCGGGTGTTGCCATTCCCACTGATAATCACAAACAACATGTCTTCTACTTGTGGAATTTTTGTGGGGACAGCTCAAAAATAGGTGGTCAAAAAAGCCCTTGTTCCTCCCCATTGCTTTACAGGCTTCCAAATATTTTTGGTAAGTGTGGCAAGAACACCTTACGCAGCTACCATTAGTGAGCCGAACAGGTATTTGATTGCATTTGCCTTGATATTTGGAACAATTGTAAGGAGGGCAATTGGGGCTCGAAACCCAATTGTTTAAACCCAGAGGGAAAGTCAATTGACAAACGCCTTTTCCTACATAGACATGCCCTGTCCTGTTTAGGCAATAAGTGCCTTTTTGAGAAGAATGAAGTGGCCATGGACTTCCTTCTTCGGCCCAAAATCCTGTCCTAGTATGGACCTCACGTCGGGTGTTGACCCACCACTTAGGTTCAGCTGGGCTAGCCAACCATGGCCACTCTTCAGATCCTCCTGGCCCTCCACAGAGCCAGCAATTGCTAAGGTTAAAAACTTTTGCTACTTCTTCTCCTAAGGCTGCAAATTGATTCTCCCACTCCTGGCCTAAACTTAGCTGACCATATAAAAGTAGAATTATTAAGGAAAATGTTTTAATAGTGTGATCTAATTAGCTAGTCTAATTTTCACGTTGTCTTCTGCACCACCTGTGGCAATTGAAGACACAGAAACCACCTAACGTACAACAATGGCCGCAAGTATTAGCCCCCCAGTGAGTGGAGATTCTAGAGGAGGGATGCCCATACAGACTATTTCAGCAGATGGTCTGTGGGTAGGCACGCAGGGCTTCCTCTGATGTTGAAGCACTGGCTACTGCTCCAGCCCGCTCCTGCAGAGTGTCAGTCACGGCCTCCCGGCTTTCTCCTCCAGCCGAGATGTGCAAATCTCTGAGGCTTCAGAGACCTTGACCCAAGTGTGACGGGTCCACCTGTGTTCAGCTGTCTTGATGGCTGTTTCTGTGGTCAGTGACACTTGGAATGGGCCACGCCATTTCACCACCATTGGCGCTTCTTTCTACCCCTTAACTAGGACTCAATCTCCCGGTTGGATGTTACAAGCAGCAAAGTCCAAAGGCGGGGCTTGTGCCAGCTGAGCTTCCTGTTGAAGGGGTTTCACAAGAAGCAGTATCCTGGCCACAGATGGTTTTAAATATACATCACTTGCCTCTACCCCCCTCCCCCCCCCCCCACCCCAAGGTTGAGACTTACCAGGGTAATTGCAAACGACGATTGAAAGGGAGATAACTGAATCTCTCTTCTGGGTCGGGCCCTCATTCTCGCCAAAGCCAATGTCCAAAGCCCTACCCATGGCATCTTGATTTCTATTACCAGCTTCAAAAGGTGTTTATTTCTCTATTCATTGTATTCTACCCGAGCCGAGCTCTGGGGGTGCCAGGGCCTATGGAGGTTCCATTGTATTCCTAAAGAAGCCAAAACCCCTTGAAGGATCTTTCCTGTAAAATGAGTTCCCCTATCTGAGTCTATTGCTTCTACAATGCTTTATCTTGGAATGACTTGTTCCAACAATGCCTTAATAACTGATCCTGTCATTGCTGAAGCAGTTGGAAATGCTTCTGGCCACCTTGCTAGCTGACATACGATTACCAGAAGATATTAAGCCTTGCCACTTGGGGCATCTCAGGAAAATCCACCTGGCGTCTTTGGAAGGGACATGCAGCCCAAGGCCTCCCTCCCCCGGCAGGTTACTTTGCAACTCGGCTGTTTGCTTTAGCACAGATCAAGCAACCTTCAACAGCTCGTTTTGCCAGTCTAAAAAGACCCACAGCAACATGCATCATGAGGAAGGCTTCTGCCAATCCTCAGGAAATGCAAGGACTCTCTTCACAGAGTTGTTTTAGTATTGGTAGGGCCAAAGGCTCTGGTATCTCTTGTTTGCCATCCCTTGTAAACCAATTCTTGCCTTTTTTCTCTGCCGCACGACTTTTAACTGTATCTCGAACATCTCTGGTAGAAAAGACAGCTTCCCGGGCAGTGATGGAGTCACTGGGAGCAAAGGGGGCATCTTGGAGAGTTCTGGCAGAAGTGTTGCTTTCTGAGTTTCTTCATCCACCAAAAAGGAGACAGAGGAGTCCTGTAACATTCTTCAACTGTAGGGAGAGGCCATGGGGCTTTTGCCATGGAGTCTCTCAAATGATTGCGGGACGCAGCCCCCTTTTTCTGCTAAGTTCCTGGCAACAGCACCCTCTGAGGTACTCGGGAATTACAGACTGCCGGAACTGCCTACTCTATTCCCCCCTCTAATATGCACCCTCCTTTTGGTATGGAAAAGGAAGAAAACGAACCTATTCCTAATGCTATTAAGTCTTTGCTGCCTTGCTCTAGGTTCAGGAATTTAACAGGGCCTTGGCTGAGCAACAGTCTCTGTTGATTAGTAACAGTTTCTAGAGCTAATACTTTCTTCTCTTACTTCCCTCCCTGTAAATTCCTAGCCTTGTCTAAGGACGGATTCACACGGTCTCTTTGTAAAGACACATCTATGTTACTCCTTTCACTCCCACACCTTCTTGGCGGTGGAACGGCTCCCCCCGGCACAGCACCCGGCACAAAACCCCCGTATGCGCACACACACACCTGCACTTACCCTGCACTCCGCTGCACACACACACACACACACCTGCCGCACACTAACACCCCCGTCCACATGCCCCCCATGCTACTTGCAGTGGCCCCGCTCCTGCCATCCCAGCCGGCTGGCAGCGCCCACTCCTCACATGCTTCCCCATGCCTTGCATTTCCTTGCTGCCCCCTCTGTAGCCTTCCCTCAACCTGCCTTTTCTCCCCTGCCTTGCATTGACTTGCTCACCCATCCCCCACCTGACTTCCTTTCACATTCATCTAGGTCTGGCCTCACCTTTCCTTTTCCTTCTAGGACCCTCACTGCCTTGCCTTGCCTCGCAAAGCCACCACTTGCCTTGCCTTGCCCTTGAACCCCTCCCTTGCCTTGCATGACCTTGCTCACCCCTCCCCCACCTGGAATTCAAGACCCCTTTTCAATGACCTTTCATGCCCTTGCCCTGCCCTTTCTGCTCCTCCTAGGAATCTCAAAGCTCTCAAGCATCTCCGGTGTTTCAGGATCACATGAGAGGAAGACCAGGGGAGGAGGACGCATGTTGCCACACTCATCTCTATGGGCAGCCTTTGTCTGGGAGCAATCCTTGCATGTCTTGAATCTTGGAAGGGCAATTCACATTTTGCCCTTGAGCTCGGGGACCAGAATGAGAGTTCTTTTGCATACAAAGCAAAGCAGGTAGCTCAAGTCTTTTAGGTGCAGAGGAGAGATGACCCACGCGGGATCAAGGCCACACAGAGCACTTGGTCCGGGCCACTTTTGTGTACTAGCAGTCATTGAATGTACTTCTCACCTGCCTTGCCTGGCCTTGCCTTGGCAACACAACAGTTTCCTTGCCTTGCCCTGCTAGCCCTCTGTAGCCTTGCATTCCTTTGCATGGCCATGCCCCGCCCTTGACCTGCCTACTGCTTTCCTCCAGGGCCTTGGCTTGCCAAGCCCTTCCTGTTTCTGCCTGGCCTTCCCATCAGTGGACTTTCCTTCCTACGGCCAGCCTTGCCTCTAACTTCTGGGCCTTCTCTTGCCTACCACTCCATTTGCTTTCCCCTCACTGCTCTGGCCTTGCCTACCTCTCCCTTGACTTGCCCACAATTGCCTGCACTTGGTTTGCAGCGCCTTGCCTGCATGGAAGGCAAGGGAAAGAGTGGTAGGCAGGGCAAAGCAAAGCCAGCAAGTTGTAGGTAGTGCGAGGCAAGGCAGACGTAGGCAAAGGAAGCAGAGCAAGGGTAGCTTAAGAAGAACTAGACACGGTACTGAAGGCAAGGCAAGGCCAAGAGACTCGGAGTGCCTTTCCTTGGGAAGGCAAGGACATAGTGCCAGTGTTGCTGGAGCAGATGTTAAGGTACCATGGGGAGGAATAGTCCAGCAAGACATTTCTCTTCTGGCCCCTGTGCGTGTAGGGGCAATTGCTGGACATATTCAATACTGGAGGTGGATCAGTCGCTGGATGTGTTGCATTTTGGAGGAGGGGATGCCGTTTCTTTGGAGATGGGCTTGTAGTTGCTCTCTTTGGCAAGGAAAGCAGGTGTGGATGTGCACATCAGGTGCTCTTAGGGATTTTAAAGGCTTTTCCCAACAGGCAGAGCTCTCTCTGGGTTAGAGCTGTTGAGCTGTCAGTGGGAATGCAAAGGCCAAGCTCGTGAGCCTTTTGTCCTGGTGCCTTCGGTGTGTGAGCAGTCCCTGGTGCCGTTGTCTTTGGACCCTGACTCTGGGAGAGGGAAGGCTTAGGATGGTACCTAGAGCTGAGAAGGAGAGTGCTGAGAACAGCGTGTGTGCTGCTAGTTTGAGGGGTGCAGGTGAAGTTGTAGGCAGCAAGATCTTCCTCAGCTGGCACTGAGCTCTGTTTTTGCCAGGGGTTCAAGTTGGTGGGCAGAATCTGCGAGAGGGAAAAGATTTTCTTGGGCCAAAGAGGTTTTTCTGGCTCTTGGAGTGTGGTGTAAAGAGGAGTCTGCTCTTGGAAGGGGAAGGTGAGGGAAATCTTTTTGTCCTGACACCGTTGATTTGAGTGCAGGGACGTGTGCAAGTTGCCTTTGCCCTTGGGGTGGTTTCGAGCTGGGCCGGGTGCTTGGCCTTCTTTTGCAAGTCTACAGCGCTATCGTGTGGTTGTTTCCATGAGCGCTGACAGTGCCCGGGAAAAAGCCAAGCGCTTCGCTGGCGCGGCCCCGGTCGTGTGGGTGCAGTTGGTGGAAGAGCTCCGCTGTGCATCCTGCCTCTTGGAGACATAAAAGGATGTGATCCTGCCCGTAGCGGGGAAGCAAGAGGAATCTTTTCATTGTTGGCTGGGCAGTTTCTAAGCGGCAAAAGTAAAGGCAGTTCCAGCACGGCCTCTTTCTTTTCAGAACCTTTTCTGTGCCATCATGAACATGCTCAACATGTAACTCGCACCCACTGAACTGCATCAAAGGCCCTGCAGATACGCACTTTCCTTCAAGCTCTATGTAGCATCCTACCCTCCACCTCTCGCGGATCCCAAAACCCTTCCAAACATCCAGCAGCTGCACGCAGAGAACAAGTGCTAGAACAAGGCGTGGGCCTTCATAGTCCTTTTAAAGTCTGTAAACTAGGCAAAACATTCCAGTGACCAGCACTTTCCTTCGCAACTATATATAGAGCATCATCACATTCTCTCCAAGTGGGTAAGTCCACCCTTGCAGCGCAGCCTTTGCAGCCCCAGATGGGACTTAGAGATGGGCCAGGTGAGAAAGCATTTGTTGACTATCCCTCGTCTCTGGAAGTCTTGATACTCGCAGCGCAATCAGGTCCACACACCTTCAGTGTGGCCACGTTCAAGCAGCTAGAGCTCCCAGAGATGGGAGAGTCAGGACAGAAGACGTTCCAAAAGTACCGTGTACTTACAGCAGGATTAAAACTGTGCACAGCAGTCTGCAGCACTGTAGCTTCCTTCTCTGACAAACGTGCCATCCCATTGTTGGCTCTCGCAGCTCGTTTGCTAGCTGCTCTCCTGAAGAAAAGAGTTAGAAGAAAAAGCCAATGCTGGGCTGCACCTTCCCCTTGCCTCACGTAAAGCCACCTAAACTCCCCACTGCACTCTCTACTTCCCCTCTCCTTGGCATCGACCACTGTGTTTTCTGCATCTCGGAGCTGAAAGGTAAGCGCCAGTGGTTCCAGGGATGGTTGGAAGGTAAGTAGCTGTCGTAGAACTTTCTCCCTCTTAAAGTGAATTCGGCCGGAAGGCGGGTGCCAGCCACGCTCCTTTCTCAGTTTGTACGCTGCGGACACGAGCCCGGTGCTCTGCGCCTTCGTTCCGCCTCTTTAGTACCCATGTCGCGCTTTCATTCTGCCGGAGTCGAACCATCGTCTACTTGTCGCACAAAGAGCACTGTGCCGGCAGCGAAATGCCCCAGCCAACTGCTTCTGCCGACACACGCCTGGGCTATGCACTTTCCCTCGCAGCGACATACAGCAGCACATTCGGTCTTTCTTGTCGTCCAAATGTAAAGGGAAAGATTCTACGCTACGTCTGGCACAGAGAACAGTTTTAGGTCAACAAGCTTACCCAGAGCTTTACTCCGATGCGTGGAAACCAGTGTTTGCACCACATTCTAGTGGCAGCCCTCCTTCTTTTACAGCCTGCACAGCCCCGTCAGATCGTGGTGCTCTCTGACACTTTCCTTCTCAGTTCCAAGTACCACCGCGAACCTTACAGCCTTGCAGGGAGCAAAGACGCGGATAAACGTCTCGCACCGAAGAACGTGGCTGGACGAAAATATGTTCTTCCTCTCTCCTCCTCGTCGCCCAGATTGTGGTGCTGTGTTGAAAGTCTTGGCCAGCGAAAAGCTAATCCAGCCAGTGTTTCTCTCCTGACGCATTTCGCTGAGCGAGAGCGACACAGAGAGCTTGGACGTTGCAAAACAGCAAGGAAATGATTGCACGTCGAGCTCAGGAAAATCCGTGCACAGCACACTGTGGGATGCGTGCAATGCTGACGCTTAAGAGCGGCAAAGCTCAAAGGCATCGCTGGGCTCGAGTACTGTCCAGACCACGGAGAAGAACGAAGCAGCTGGGCCACGGCTTAATGTACTCAGTGGAGCGAATTTCAAATGTCCAGCCAAGAGCTGCTTCACAAGCAGATTCAGCTGAGAATGCTCTGGCTGCTTCACAAAGTAAAGCGCAGCCGGTGCACTCCATCACACTACCTGGCCAGAAAAAGGTTCCTAAACCTTAAGTACCGCAGAGTCCATGCAGCTGGAGCACACCCAGAAGGACCCGTCCAGATGGAAGGCGTTCTTCAAGTACCCCCCTGCTCCAAGCAGCTTTGAAATGGAGCACAACACACTGCGGCTGGGCAGCTTCCTTCTCAGATAGACGTGCTGTCACATTATTCACTCTCGCAGCTCCGTTGCCCACTTGCAGCAGCTGCTACCAAAGAAAAAGGCTCCAGGAGTAAAAGCCACTGCTGAGCTGCACTATCCCCTTGCCTCACGTCAAGCACCAGAAACTGTCCGCTGCACTCTGTATTTCCATTCTCCGCCGCATCTACCACTGTCATCTCTGCATCTCGAAGCATAAACCTCGTCACAATTGTTTCCGGGGAAAGCTGGAAGACAAATAGGTAGCAGCACAAGTAGCTGCAGGTTGAACTTTCTGTTTTCAACTGCTAATTTGAATCCGAAAACAAGCGAGTGACAGCCACGCTTCCTCTTGCAGCCTGTGCGATGCACACACCAGCTCGGTGCTTTGCCTTCATTCTTATGCTCTTCGTACCATGTCGCGCTTCCGTTTTGCTGGCGATGAACCGTCGTCTACTTGTCGCACAAAGAGCACGGTGCGCAGCCGGTGCCCTCCATCACACTACCTGGCCAGAAGAAGGTTCCTAAACCTTAAGTGGCGCAGAGTCCATGCAGCTTGAGTGCATCCAGAAGGACGCGTTCAGATAGAAGACGTTCTTCAAGTACCCCCCTGTTCCAAGCAGCTTTGAAACTGAGCACAACACTGCGGCTCGGGAGCTTCCTTCTCAGATGGACGTGCCGTCACAATATTCACTCTCGCAGCTCCGTTGCCCACCTGCAGCAGCTGCTACCAAAGAAAAAGGCTCCAGAAGTAAAAACCACTGCTGGGAAGCACTTTCCCTCAAGTAAAAAAAAATACACTGTCCGCTGCACTCTCTATTTCCCTTCTCCACCGCATCGCGAAGCATAAACCTAACCGCAATTGTTTCCAGGGAAAGCTGGAAGAGAAATAGGTAGCAGCACGAGGAGCTGCAAGTTGGACTTGAAGTTTCCGACTGGTAACGTGAATCCGAAAACAAGCGAGGCGCAGCCAGGCTTCCTATTGCAGCCTGTGCGATGCACACACCAGCTCGCTGCTTTGCCTTCATTCTTATGCTCTTCGTAGCAGGTCGCGCTTTCGTTTTGCTGGAGACGGACCGTCGTCTACTTGTCGCACAAAGAGCGTGGTGCTGGAAGCGAAATACTCGAGGCTGCTGCCTCTGCCGAAACACGCTTAGGCTATGCAATTTCTCTTTAGCGCTACGTAGCACCACAGTCTGTCTGCTTTGTAGCCTGATTCCTAACGGAAAGCTTCTCGGCTACGTCTGGCACAGAGAACAGTTTTAGGTCAACTAGCTTACCCAGAGCTCACCCCCGATGAGTGAGAACTTGTATTTGCACCACATTCCAGTGGCAGCCCTCTTTCTTTTACAGCCTGCTCAGCGCCGTCAGATCGCAGTGCTCTCTGCACCTTCCTTCTCAGTTCCAAGTACCACCGCGCACATTACAGCCTTGCACGGAGCGAAGACGCGGATAGGCATCTCGCACAGAAGAACGTGGCTGGAAGAAAAGATGTTCTGCCTTTTCCCTCCTCGTCGCCCAGATTGTGGTGTTGTATTGAAAGCCTTGGCCAGCGAAAGGCTAATCCAGCCAGTGTTTCTCTCTTGACGCATTTCGCTGAGCAAGAGCTGAGGAAAATCCTCGCACAGCACACTGTGGGATGCGTGCAATGCTGACGCTTAAGAGCGGCAAAGCTCAAAGGCATCGCTGGGCTTCAGTTATGTCCACACCGCAAAAGGCGAAGAAGGAAGCAGCTGGGCCACGGCTTAATGTACTCAGTGGAGCGAATTTCAAATGTCCAGCCAAGAGCTGCTTCACAAGCAGATTCAGCTGAGAATGCTCTGGCTGCTTCACAAAGTAAGGCGCAGCCGGTGCACTCCATCACACTACCTGGCCAGAAGAAGGTTCCTAAACCTTAAGTACCGCAGAGTCCATGCAGCTGGAGCACACCCAGAAGGAGGCGTCCAGATGGAAGGCGTTCTTCAAGTACCCCCCTGCTCCAAGCAGCTTTGAAACGGAGCACAACACACTGCGGCTGGGCAGCTTCCTTCTCAGATAGACGTGCCGTCACATTATTCACTCTCGCAGCTCCGTTGCCCACTTGCAGCAGCTGCTACCAAAGAAAAAGGCTCCAGGAGTAAAAGCCACTGCTGAGCTGCACTATCCCCTTGCCTCACGTCAAGCACCAGAAACTGTCCGCTGCACTCTGTATTTCCATTCTCCGCCGCATCTACCACTTTCATCTCTGCATCTCGAAGCATAAGCCTCGTCACAATTGTTTCCGGGGAAAGCTGGAAGACAAATAGGTAGCAGCACAAGTAGCTGCAGGTTGAACTTTCTGTTTTCAACTGCTAATTTGAATCCGAAAACAAGCGAGTGACAGCCACTCTTCCTCTTGCAGCCTGTGCGATGCACACAGCAGCTCGCTGCTTTGCGCCTCCATTCTTCCGCTCTTCGTACCATGTCGCGCTTTCGTTTTGCCGGAGTCGAACCATCGTCTACTTGTCGCACAAAGAGCACGGTGCGCAGCCGGTGCCCTCCATCACACTACCTGGCCAGAAGAAGGTTCCTAAACCTTAAGTACCGCAGAGTCCATGCAGCTTGAGTGCATCCAGAAGGACGCGTTCAGATAGAAGGCGTTCTTCAAGTACCCCCCTGCTCCAAGCAGCCTTGAAACTGAGCACAACACACTGCGGCTCGGCAGCTTCCTTCTCAGATAGACGTGCCGTCACATTATTCCCTCTCGCAGCTCCGTTGCCCACTTGCAGCAGCTGCTACCAAAGAAAAAGGCTCCAGGAGTATAAGCCACTGTTGAGCTGCACTATCCCCTTGCCTCACGTAAAGCACCAGAAACTGTCCGCTGCACTCTGTATTTCCATTCTCCGCCGCACCTACCACTGTCATCTCTGCATCTCGAAGCATAAACCTCCTCACAATTGTTTCCGGGGAAAGCTGGAAGACAAATAGGTAGCAGCACAAGTAGCTGCAGGTTGAACTTTCTGTTTTCAACTGCTAAATTGAATCCGAAAACAAGCGAGTGACAGCCACGCTTCCTCTTGCAGCCTGTGCTATGCACACACCAGCTCGGTGCTTTGCCTTCATTCTTATGCTCTTCGTACCATGTCGCGCTTTCGTTTTGCTGGCGATGAACCGTCGTCTACTTGTCGCACAGAGAGAATGGTGCCAGCAGAGAAACGCTCCAGGCTGCTGCCTCTGCCGAAACACGCCTGGGCTATTCCCCCCAGTGCTAGGTAGCACAACATTCTATCTGCATTGTGGTCTTAATCTTAAGGGAAAGATTCTCGACTACGTCTCACACAGAGAACTGTGCCGGGACAATACATGTGTTTTATTATCCCTTCTCGATATAAGACTATGGTGCTGCGTTGGAACTGTTGGCCAGTGGAAGGCTAATCCAGCATGTGCTTCCCTCCTGATGCATTTCGCTGAGTGAGAGCGGAGGAAAATCTGTGCTCCGCACACTGTGGATGCGTGCAGTATACACGCAGAAGAGCGGCACAGCTCATAGCCATCGCACACACCAGCCCAGTGCCATGGGGCTGCGGTCTTCTCCCTTACCGGCGCTGGACAGAACTGAAGCATTCAGCTTTGGCTCTCTTCAGTGTGTGTACTGCACGCATCCACAGTGCGCTGTGCACGGATTTTCCTCAGCGCTACGTGCAAGTACAGCCTTTCTGCTTCGCAGAGCCAAGCTGTCCGCGCAAGCCCTCACTCAGAGAAATTTGTCAGGAGAGAAGCACTTGCTGGATTAGCATTTTACTGGCCAACAGTTCCAATGCAGCACCGTAGTCTTATTGCGAGAAGGGGTAATAAAACCCACGCTTTCAGTACAGCACCACAATCCGGGCGACGAGGAGGCGAAAAGAACATCTTTTCGCCTTTGCACGATCTTCTCTGCGGCACATCTATCCACGTCTTTGTTCCCTGCAAGGTTGTACGGTTCACGGTGGAACTTGGAACTGAGAAGGAAGGTGCAGAGAGCACCGCGATCTAACGGCGCTGTGCAGGCTGTGAAAGAAAGAGAGCTACCACTGGAATGTGGTGCAAATACAGGTTTCCACGCCTCGGGGGTAAACTCCGAGTAAGCTTGTTGACCTAAAACTGATCTCTGTGCCAGACGTAGCCGAGAATCATTCCCTTGACATTCAGGCTACAACGCAAACAGAATGTGGTGTTATCAAAGGCTGCGAAAGAAAGTGCATAGCCCAGGTGTGTTTCGGAAGGATCAGCAACCTGGAGCGTTTCTCTGGAGCCTTTCTCTGCTGGCACCGTTCTCTCTGTGCGACAAGTAGACGACGGTTCGTCGCCAGCAAAACGAAAGCGCGACATGGTACGAAGAGCGGAAGAATGGAGGTGCAAAGCAGCGAGCTGGTGTGTGCATCGCACAGGCTGCAAGAGGAAGAGTGGCTGTCACGCGCTTGTTTTCGGATTCAAATTAGCAGTTGAAAACAGAAAGTTCAACCTGCAGCTACTTGTGCTGCTACCTATTTCTCTTCCAGCTTTCCCCGGAAACAATTGTGACGAGGTTTATGCTTCGAGATGCAGAGATGACAGTGGTAGATGCGGCGGAGAATGGAAACACAGAGTGCAGCGGACAGTTTCTGGTGCTTGACGTGAGGCAAGGGGATAGTGCAGCTCAGCAGTGGCTTTTACTCCTGGAGCCTTTTTCTTTGGTAGCAGCTGCTGCAAGTGGGCAACGGAGCTGCGAGAGTGAATAATGTGACGGCACGTCTATCTGAGAAGGAAGCTGCCGAGCCGCAGTGTGTTGTGCTCCGTTTCAAAGCTGCTTGGAGCAGGGGGGTACTTGAAGAACGCCTTCCATCTGGACGCCTCCTTCTGGGTGTGCTCCAGCTGCATGGACTCTGCGGTACTTAAGGTTTAGGAACCTTTTTCTGGCCAGGTAGTGTGATGGAGTGCACCGGCTGCGCCTTACTTTGTGAAGCAGCCTGAGCATTCTCAGCTGAATCTGCTTGTGAAGCAGCTCTTGGCTGGACATTTGAAATTCGCTCCACTGAGTACATTAAGCCGTGGCCCAGCTGCTTCCTTCTTCGCCTTTTGCGGTGTGGACAAAACTGAAGCCCAGCGATGACTTTTAGCTGTGCCGCTCTTAAGCGTCAGCATTGCACGCATCCCACAGTGTGCTGTGCGAGGATTTTCCTCAGCTCTTGCTCAGCGAAATGCGTCAAGAGAGAAACACTGGCTGGATTAGCCTTTCGCTGGCCAAGGCTTTCAATACAACAACACAAACTGGGCGACGAGGAGGGAAAAGGCAGAACATCTTTTCTTCCAGCCACGTTCTTCTGTGCGAGATGCCTATCCGCGTCTTCGCTCCCTGCAAGGCTGTAATGTGCGCGGTGGTACTTGGAACTGAGAAGGAAGGTGCAGAGAGCACTGCGATCTGACGGCGCTGAGCAGGCTGTAAAAGAAAGAGGGCTGCCACTGGAATGTGGTGCAAATACAAGTTCTCACTCGTCGGGGGTGAGCTCTGGGTAAGCTAGTTGACCTAAAACTGTTCTCTGTGCCAGACGTAGCCGAGAAGCTTTCCGTTAAGAATCAGGCTACAAAGCAGACAGACTGTGGTGCTACGTAGCGCTAAAGAGAAATTGCATAGCCTAAGCGTGTTTCGGCAGAAGCAGCAGCCTCGAGTATTTCGCTTCCAGCATCACGCTCTTTGTGCGACAAGTAGACGACGGTCCGTCTCCAGCAAAACGAAAGCGCGACCTGCTACGAAGAGCATAAGAATGAAGGCAAAGCAGCGAGCTGGTGTGTGCATCGCACAGGCTGCAATAGGAAGCCTGGCTGCGCCTCGCTTGTTTTCGGATTCACGTTACCAGTCGGAAACTTCAAGTCCAACTTGCAGCTCCTCGTGCTGCTACCTATTTCTCTTCCAGCTTTCCCTGGAAACAATTGCGGTTAGGTTTATGCTTCGCGATGCGGTGGAGAAGGGAAATAGAGAGTGCAGCGGACAGTGTATTTTTTTTTACTTGAGGGAAAGTGCTTCCCAGCAGTGGTTTTTACTTCTGGAGCCTTTTTCTTTGGTAGCAGCTGCTGCAGGTGGGCAACGGAGCTGCGAGAGTGAATATTGTGACGGCACGTCCATCTGAGAAGGAAGCTCCCGAGCCGCAGTGTTGTGCTCAGTTTCAAGGCTGCTTGGAGCAGGGGGGTACTTGAAGAACGTCTTCTATCTGAACGCGTCCTTCTGGATGCACTCAAGCTGCATGGACTCTGCGCCACTTAAGGTTTAGGAACCTTCTTCTGGCCAGGTAGTGTGATGGAGGGCACCGGCTGCGCACCGTGCTCTTTGTGCGACAAGTAGACGACGGTTCATCGCCAGCAAAACGGAAGCGCGACATGGTACGAAGAGCATAAGAGTGAAGGCAAAGCACCGAGCTGGTGTGTGCATCGCACAGGCTGCAAGAGGAAGAGTGGCTGTCACGCGCTTGTTTTCGGATTCAAATTAGCAGTTGAAAACAGAAAGTTCAACCTGCAGCTACTTGTGCTGCTACCTATTTGTCTTCCAGCTTTCCCCGGAAACAATTGTGACGAGGTTTATGCTTCGAGATGCAGAGATGACAGTGGTAGATGCGGCGGAGAATGGAAATACAGAGTGCAGCGGACAGTTTCTGGTGCTTTACGTGAGGCAAGGGGATAGTGCAGCTCAGCAGTGGCTTATACTCCTGGAGCCTTTTTCTTTGGTAGCAGCTGCTGCAAGTGGGCAACGGAGCTGCGAGAGGGAATAATGTGACGGCACGTCTATCTGAGAAGGAAGCTGCCCAGCCGCAGTGTGTTGTGCTCCGTTTCAAAGCTGCTTGGAGCAGGGGGGTACTTGAAGAACGCCTTCCATCTGGACGCCTCCTTCTGGGTGTGCTCCAGCTGCATGGACTCTGCGGTACTTAAGGTTTAGGAACCTTTTTCTGGCCAGGTAGTGTGATGGAGTGCACCGGCTGCGCTTTACTTTGTGAAGCAGCCAGAGCATTCTCAGCTGAATCTGCTTGTGAAGCAGCTCTTGGCTGGACATTTGAAATTCGCTCCACTGAGTACATTAAGCCGTGGCCCAGCTGCTTCGTTCTTCTCCGTGGTCTGGACAGTACTCGAGCCCAGCGATGCCTTTGAGCTTTGCCGCTCTTAAGCGTCAGCATTGCACGCATCCCACAGTGTGCTGTGCACGGATTTTCCTGAGCTCGTCGTACAATCATTTCCTTGCTGTTTTGCAACGTCCAAGCTCTCTGTGTCGCTCTCGCTCAGCGAAATGCGTCAGGAGAGAAACACTGGCTGGATTAGCTTTTCGCTGGCCAAGACTTTCAACACAGCACCACAATCTGGGCGACGAGGAGGAGAGAGGAAGAACATATTTTCGTCCAGCCACGTTCTTCGGTGCGAGACGTTTATCCGCGTCTTTGCTCCCTGCAAGGCTGTAAGGTTCGCGGTGGTACTTGGAACTGAGAAGGAAAGTGTCAGAGAGCACCACGATCTGACGGGGCTGTGCAGGCTGTAAAAGAAGGAGGGCTGCCACTAGAATGTGGTGCAAACACTGGTTTCCACGCATCGGAGTAAAGCTCTGGGTAAGCTTGTTGACCTAAAACTGTTCTCTGTGCCAGACGTAGCGTAGAATCTTTCCCTTTACATTTGGACGACAAGAAAGACCGAATGTGCTGCTGTATGTCGCTGCGAGGGAAAGTGCATAGCCCAGGCGTGTGTCGGCAGAAGCAGTTGGCTGGGGCATTTCGCTGCCGGCACAGTGCTCTTTGTGCGACAAGTAGACGATGGTTCGACTCCGGCAGAATGAAAGCGCGACATGGGTACTAAAGAGGCGGAACGAAGGCGCAGAGCACCGGGCTCGTGTCCGCAGCGTACAAACTGAGAAAGGAGCGTGGCTGGCACCCGCCTTCCGGCCGAATTCACTTTAAGAGGGAGAAAGTTCTACGACAGCTACTTACCTTCCAACCATCCCTGGAACCACTGGCGCTTACCTTTCAGCTCCGAGATGCAGAAAACACAGTGGTCGATGCCAAGGAGAGGGGAAGTAGAGAGTGCAGTGGGGAGTTTAGGTGGCTTTACGTGAGGCAAGGGGAAGGTGCAGCCCAGCATTGGCTTTTTCTTCTAACTCTTTTCTTCAGGAGAGCAGCTAGCAAACGAGCTGCGAGAGCCAACAATGGGATGGCACGTTTGTCAGAGAAGGAAGCTACAGTGCTGCAGACTGCTGTGCACAGTTTTAATCCTGCTGTAAGTACACGGTACTTTTGGAACGTCTTCTGTCCTGACTCTCCCATCTCTGGGAGCTCTAGCTGCTTGAACGTGGCCACACTGAAGGTGTGTGGACCTGATTGCGCTGCGAGTATCAAGACTTCCAGAGACGAGGGATAGTCAACAAATGCTTTCTCACCTGGCCCATCTCTAAGTCCCATCTGGGGCTGCAAAGGCTGCGCTGCAAGGGTGGACTTACCCACTTGGAGAGAATGTGATGATGCTCTATATATAGTTGCGAAGGAAAGTGCTGGTCACTGGAATGTTTTGCCTAGTTTACAGACTTTAAAAGGACTATGAAGGCCCACGCCTTGTTCTAGCACTTGTTCTCTGCGTGCAGCTGCTGGATGTTTGGAAGGGTTTTGGGATCCGCGAGAGGTGGAGGGTAGGATGCTACATAGAGCTTGAAGGAAAGTGCGTATCTGCAGGGCCTTTGATGCAGTTCAGTGGGTGCGAGTTACATGTTGAGCATGTTCATGATGGCACAGAAAAGGTTCTGAAAAGAAAGAGGCCGTGCTGGAACTGCCTTTACTTTTGCCGCTTAGAAACTGCCCAGCCAACAATGAAAAGATTCCTCTTGCTTCCCCGCTACGGGCAGGATCACATCCTTTTATGTCTCCAAGAGGCAGGATGCACAGCGGAGCTCTTCCACCAACTGCACCCACACGACCGGGGCCGCGCCAGCGAAGCGCTTGGCTTTTTCTCGGGCACTGTCAGCGCTCATGGAAACAACCACACGATAGCGCTGTAGACTTGCAAAAGAAGGCCAAGCACCCGGCCCAGCTCGAAACCACCCCAAGGGCAAAGGCAACTTGCACACGTCCCTGCACTCAAATCAACGGTGTCAGGACAAAAAGATTTCCCTCACCTTCCCCTTCCAAGAGCAGACTCCTCTTTACACCACACTCCAAGAGCCAGAAAAACCTCTTTGGCCCAAGAAAATCTTTTCCCTCTCGCAGATTCTGCCCACCAACTTGAACCCCTGGCAAAAACAGAGCTCAGTGCCAGCTGAGGAAGATCTTGCTGCCTACAACTTCACCTGCACCCCTCAAACTAGCAGCACACACGCTGTTCTCAGCACTCTCCTTCTCAGCTCTAGGTACCATCCTAAGCCTTCCCTCTCCCAGAGTCAGGGTCCAAAGACAACGGCACCAGGGACTGCTCACACACCGAAGGCACCAGGACAAAAGGCTCACGAGCTTGGCCTTTGCATTCCCACTGACAGCTCAACAGCTCTAACCCAGAGAGAGCTCTGCCTGTTGGGAAAAGCCTTTAAAATCCCTAAGAGCACCTGATGTGCACATCCACACCTGCTTTCCTTGCCAAAGAGAGCAACTACAAGCCCATCTCCAAAGAAACGGCATCCCCTCCTCCAAAATGCAACACATCCAGCGACTGATCCACCTCCAGTATTGAATATGTCCAGCAATTGCCCCTACACGCACAGGGGCCAGAAGAGAAATGTCTTGCTGGACTATTCCTCCCCATGGTACCTTAACATCTGCTCCAGCAACACGGGCACTATGTCCTTGCCTTCCCAAGGAAAGGCACTCCGAGTCTCTTGGCCTTGCCTTGCCTTCAGTACCGTGTCTAGTTCTTCTTAAGCTACCCTTGCTCTGCTTCCTTTGCCTACGTCTGCCTTGCCTCGCACTACCTACAACTTGCTGGCTTTGCTTTTCCCTGCCTACCACTCTTTCCCTTGCCTTCCATGCAGGCAAGGCGCTGCAAACCAAGTGCAGGCAATTGTGGGCAAGTCAAGGGAGAGGTAGGCAAGGCCAGAGCAGTGAGGGGAAAGCAAATGGAGTGGTAGGCAAGAGAAGGCCCAGAAGTTAGAGGCAAGGCTGGCCGTAGGAAGGAAAGTCCACTGATGGGAAGGCCAGGCAGAAACAGGAAGGGCTTGGCAAGCCAAGGCCCTGGAGGAAAGCAGTAGGCAGGTCAAGGGCCATGCAAAGGAATGCAAGGCTACAGAGGGCTAGCAGGGCAAGGCAAGGAAACTGTTGTGTTGCCAAGGCAAGGCCAGGCAAGGCAGGTGAGAAGTACATTCAATGACTGCTAGTACACAAAAGTGGCCAGGACCAAGTGCTCTGTGTGGCCTTGATCCCGCGTGGGTCATCTCTCCTCTGCACCTAAAAGACTTGAGCTACCTGCTTTGCTTTGTATGCAAAAGAACTCTCATTCTGGTCCCCGAGCTCAAGGGCAAAATGTGAATTGCCCTTCCAAGATTCAAGACATGCAAGGATTGCTCCCAGACAAAGGCTGCCCATAGAGATGAGTGTGGCAACATGCGTCCTCCTCCCCTGGTCTTCCTCTCATGTGATCCTGAAACACCGGAGATGCTTGAGAGCTTTGAGATTCCTAGGAGGAGCAGAAAGGGCAGGGCAAGGGCATGAAAGGTCATTGAAAAGGGGTCTTGAATTCCAGGTGGGGGGAGGGGTGAGCAAGGTCATGCAAGGCAAGGGAGGGGTTCAAGGGCAAGGCAAGGCAAGTGGTGGCTTTGCGAGGCGAGGCAAGGCAGTGAGGGTCCTAGAAGGAAAAGGAAAGCTGAGGCCAGACCTAGACGAATGTGAAAGG